>NW_027130208.1:7220000-8420000 GCF_026122565.2 Emydura macquarii macquarii
ATATTGGTTGTTAATTAAATTTCAGGCTCCTTGATGATGGGAGGTACTGTACTATTGATTCCTGTTGCTAGTTCTTGGCAGAGATCACATCCCCATTGCTTGCTGCTGGCAAATTATTCATGGGTATTGTTATGTACTGTCCTATGCATTTTGTTCTAGTTATTTTAATAAAACTTTCAGTACAAAATTCCTTGATATTGATAGGTCTTTTTCCCCCTCCCACCTCTCTTGTAGGCATGACAAATCTCTAAGAGGAACAATATCTTTGTCTCCTATGTATATGGATCATGACTAGATCTCACTTTAAAAAAGAATAACACTTAAGGTAGATCAGGAACAATAACTCTGAAAGTCTTTCCTTTGGTATTCTTCTACTTTCCTCAGTGTACAAATGGATTATTTTTTATTTTACATGTTTTCTGTTTTTTTTAAAAAGGAACTTGTGACATTTCTCTCCGTCTCTGTCTCAGCAGTTCAAGCTGAGCTAACATACCTGCAGCCCCTTTTTCTCTGGAAGAGGGGATTGGCAGAACGGCTGCTTCTGCTGAACAGTGTGGAAGCAGCGGAGATACCAGGCTGATAACTGCGTTGCAAATACTATAGCTACCTAGGAGCAGCTACTCTGAACGCTGTCTGGTATTGGGAGGAGCTTTGTGACCTCTGGTTGTACTCAGCAGCTAGCTGAGATGGGACTTTCTTTTCCCAAGGGAAGAACATATGTCATCACATGACCCTGTGGTGCAGAATCCTTTAAAACTGTCCCCGGGGCTGTGTGTGTCTATGGGTTATATTTCTAAACCAATGTCGTTTAAGTGCTACCAAAAACTGTGTAGACAAGCCCTTCAGCGCGGGTGGGAAGCGGTTTCCCTTTATTTCCACTTGCTTCTGCTCTGCTTCCTTCAGAAGGTCTGTGTAACACATCCTGCTGTTTTACCCTAGAGACGGGACATGCCTCTCTGTCTCCTTAGCCTGAGACTAAGCAGTGAGATTGAGGCTAGGGAGGAAATTGATGGAGTGAAGAGCAGGCAGGCAGTGGGAAGGCTTGCTTTCCAACAGCACCAATATTTTGGGCTCCATGCTGGGCTCGGGGTTGAAAAGACAACCTTTTTTGGGTGCAGCTCTTGCCTCTGGCCAGCAGAAGCAGAAATTTCAGCAGCCCAAGTCCATGCGCTCCAGACCAGAGCTTGAGAGAGAAACTCTGGGAGAACCACATTCTATCAAAAAATGCAGTTCCATCGGAAAGGAAGTGCTTCGCAACCTTGTTTGGGCGAAAATTGTTTCAGCAAGAAGTTCCAATGATGTCAAAGCAGCTCGTTTTGACACTTTGGGGATAGAATGTTTTCATTTTTGAAATATTTTTTAATGATGTATTATTATAAAACATAAAATGATGGACCTGAACTATTTGTCATGTCTTTGTTGAAATGAGAAACTTTTTTTTCTTCGCAGAGAACTTGGAAAGTTTTGGGTTTTCTTCCAATTCAGAACAAAGCCACATTTTTTAAATCTTTTGCAAAATTGAATTTCCATCCTTCGTCCAGATTTCCTCATGAGCAGCTGTGACTTGCATCTCCCACTCCTCTCCCTGGTGGTTTTCACTTGTGAGAGGCAGGTGGGAAGCAGGCAGAGTATCCTGCCCTGAGGAGATCCACTTTTGGGGAGCAGAAGGGGAGCTCAGACAGGATGGGAGAAAGAGCAGGAGATTAATAGTCTGGGGGAAGAGAAGAAAAGGACACTGCAGGTGAAGGAAGATGTGGGGTGGTGAAGACCACTGCAGGAGAGGAAAAAATGTTGGAGGGAGACTTTGCATGAGAAGGGAAAGGCTAGTGAGGGAGAGGAATGGAGACAGGAAGGAGGGAGGTGGGAACACAACTGCTCAAAGTCATTGGACTAAATGTAGAATAACAGGAGGTTGATGAGTCTCTTCATTGGTTTCCTGGCATTTCAACTCCTGGTACTATCAGGATAAGGGTGGGGGGTGGCCTTTTCTGCTGAGCTGGTAAGTACTTACGGCACAAAGGCTATATTAAATGACAAACCCTAGAGATCTAGTACCCTAAGAGAATGGAGAGCTAAAACAAATGGATAAGCAGGGGCAGAGCAAGACAAGCAGCAGACAACATACATTTGGGATATTTTTCTTCTAAAAATCGGTGTGAAAGTATATTCCGGTTAATGGGATTTAACGATCTCTGGTCTGTACGTGGGTGGTCGGTTTGTTACTCTTAGAAACCCAAATGATAGCAGAGCTAGGAAGAATGGATTTCAGGCAATAGCCACAACTGTGATGCCTGCAAGGGATATTTAGAAATCTTCTGAAGTGGGCATCTTAGACAAACTTGGCTAGCAAAATCAGAATCGTAGGATTTTTAAGCCAGACCAGGAAGCAGGGATCTATGCATTGCTAATGGAGTAAGCCAATTACATTCCCTCTTAAGCATAAATAAATACATAAAAATGGGACAACAAGAATATCTTTTGCGGAGCGTGGATGGCTGTCTTCAAATGTCTGTCTGTCTGCATACTTTCCACAGGAAACTTTAACACTCTAATTAAAACGTAGCAGTTGTCTCCAATGGTGGAAAAATAAACTGCCAACAAATTAAAGATGCACACTTCTTTTTAAAAAAAAAAGAGTCAAACTTCTTTGCACAAACAACATTAACATACAATGTGGGTGTTCTTGGAAATGACACCACTGTGTAGGTTATATGTGTTACTGAATTCTAAGGAGCTGTGTGATATTTTGGGCCTTGCATTTGAATTGGTTGTGCTCCAGAATCCCCTCTCCTCCCTCTATATTTTGGTACTTGAATCCCTCGCCTGTTGATTACGTCTATATTTGGGCCCTAACTTTCAGAAAGTGGAGACCCAAAGTCCTTGTGTGGGTGCTATTGGCAGCCTGCTTTGCATATGAAATTTACAGAAATGCTCACACGAATCAAGAACTTGTGGCGTAGGCACTTGTGTAACTGCACATGGAGTTGTCACATGGAGTTCAGGCCTTTATCTTCAGACTGCCCTCCTTACTTCAATGGCGGAACCCAGGGGAAGAAGCTGTTTAAAATTTGATTTTAATAGTTACTTATCTAGAGGGCCCCTCTTTAAAAGTGGCTTTTGGAGCAGTTTAGCCTCTGCTGTCCCTGTTTTTAACTCAGGGCTGCTGAGTGTCGGGCATCTCCCACTCCTGTGATGCTCTGATCTCTGGTAGCCCTGAGATGCCTGCCTGCATCCCTCCTGTGGTCGCAGAAAGTCAGTGGGGCTGACTCTGCTCCTTCCTGTCTGCTTATCTCTGGTGCAAGGCAGCATGGAGCCCTCAGTGCAGCATAGGTGCCAGCAGCTGCTAGGGAGGGGAACAGACTGGGGCAGGGCCTGGTAGAGAAGAGAGCTGGGAAGCTAATGGGATGAGGGACAGACATGCGCCGTCAGCGATTCTCACCCTCTCCCCAGTACCTCTGAGTCCAGCTAATATCCTGATTCCCACTGGCTCCCCTAGCAGCCCAATCTATCCTTGGTTCTCCCACCCCAACCACTCTCCTGGTTTCTGAGGTGCGTGGGGAATAGGATCCTGTCTCCTCCATTCCTACTGCCACTCACCCGGGGGAATCCCGTGAGTGGGAAATCGGAGACTCCCTCCCCCCATCAATGGAAAAACATCCCATGTGGAGCAGCTGAGAATATGGCGTTTACATCAGCCTGCCCTCTGCAACCTCCCTCTAAGCTCTGGCTCCTGCGGATCACTTCTCTGGCCCTGTTTGAGGGGCTAGGATGACGGCCAGGGACAGCCCATCCCTGCCTTTAACTTTGCTCTTTCATGTGGACCTGCTGCAGGAAATCGCTCATATGAATTATGGCGAAACCCCATAGTAGGCGGGGTTTTGCCACAGCTCTCAGGAAACTGCCTGTAACTGGCTTCCTCTGGCAGAGGCAGCCCTAGACCAAAGGCCCTCCAGGCCAGGAGTGTCCTCCCCTAGTTGTTAGACTTTGAATACCTTATTTTTCATTGAATTTGTAGCCCATTTCCCAACTTCGATGCACGATTTGCATGCATGATTTATCCCTGTCATATAAGAGGACAAATTTTCAAGCTAGGGTCTGTAAATCTGTATTTATTCATGCCATATATAAGCAAATAAGAAAATTTCATTTCCTCTAAACGTATAGAACATTTTTAATTTTAAGAATAACTGAAATGTATTAACATCAAGAAAGTGAACGGCGCACCAACATTGAGTGGAGCAGTATTAAATAGTGGTAGAGTAGGTGACAGCCTTCGAATGTTAGCCCTAGTCCTTTCACTCAAAAGGTCACTTTTTTTGCCTTTGCCCTTGCAAACTGAAGCACATCGTCAGAGAGATCCGAAGATTGGCCACTGGCATTTTCAAGCAATAAATAGCAAGCGACTTTAGTCTCTTGTCGGCCATCATCGATCAAAGATATGTTTTAATGAGTCTGCTTAGATAGGGGTTTGATAGATATCTCTGGTGTCTCATTAAATGTCCTTTATTAGTCGCTACTTCCTCTCTTCAAGTCTTAAAACACAAGTACACTTTCACAGTTACACAATAAAACAAGGTTCACAATATGGCCGCTGGGCTCTCACTTCGCTTCAGTTCGTTCTGATATCAAACTGACGGCCTGGCAACTCCCCCCCCCACTTATATACCCACGAGGGCGTGGCTCACAACTTTCTAGGAGGCTGGAGTAAAATGTAGGTCTCAGAAAGTCTGGAAGGTTCCACGAGACTCTACACAGGTCCAGAACATTCTAGGAGGTTAGTGAAGAACAAACCCCCATACAGAATTCCGTGACACATTTTACTTCAAGCCTTCTCTCTTGCCTTTTGTCACCACCAACAAAAACAGCACCCTGAGTCCAGTGCCTCCAAGCCTGGTGCCCCAGGCGATCGCCTGGGTCGCCTGCCCCTAAATCCGGCCCTGTCATCTGGGCTATGGGAAATCCCACCCAAGGGGATAGGCTGATGGGCATGGTTTTTTCTAAGCTGGTTCAATCCTTCAGTTCCCCTTCACATTACTCTGGTAGGGGGGATTTCCTTGGACTTGGTGTAGGCTTCCACTGCTCTCTGACCGCCCAGCCCTCGTCTGCAGGTACCGTCACTCTGCTCTTCTACTTACTGTTGTCTGTGGGCTCCGCTTTCCCTAACCTTCCTCCCCCAGCCTTCTCTCCAGCTGACTTTAGGACTCTGTGAAAGACAGCAGGGAAACAGCTGCCAGCCCCCAACCTTTGCCTTGGAATTTCCCTCCTTGCTGCCTGACTGCTGCTGGGGAAGAGTGACGTGGGGTGGGAGACATAAGCACATAAAAGAAGAGCCTGGGGAATGACCCCTTCCAGTGGGGTTTCTGGGGTATGTGATTTGCTGGCTGGGCCTGGCTGAGTTGGAACCTTTTCCCCTCCCTCTTTGAGGTGCTGCTCCTCCCCAGATGCAGCTGCTATTTCAGAGGCCGGCCAACCTGACTGTGCACCCTGCAGGCCTTTTGAATTCTGCATATTTGTGGCTGCTCCTTCCTCACCCCTCTTCAGCACTCCCCTCCCCCACGGCTGGGGCATAGACCATAACAATCTAGGAGGAAACCTGCCGTGACATGCCTGCTGTGTTTAAAAGAGTGTCAAGCCATCCCTGGGGGACACTGCGGGAACAGCAGAGCCACCTGCCCTTGAATGTCCCAGAGGTGTTTATCCCACCCCTCGGTAGGGATTAGATCCCTCCTGCCCTCTTCTCTGGCTGGAGCTGCCATTTCACCTGTTCACTGACGTGACCCCAACCCTGTGTGTCTCTCGCAGGGAGGCTTTCTTTCAGAGGCAGGTCATTTTTCTGTAAGTCTCGTGCTGAAGGAGTTTGCAACAACCATTCGACACGAATAATCTCTCTCTCTCTCTCTTTTATTGTTGCTCCTAAGTTTGCAGCCCTGAACTTGACACAGGAGCTGGCGGCTGCAGGCCAGTCTTTCTCCCCCTCCCTTCCAAGCTGCTGACATCTAAAGTGGCCAGGCAAAACTGACCCACGCAGACGCTGCTCAGAGCCTGTTGTCAGTAGGTGGTAAAGACGACACCCGTATCAGGCTGGAACAGGGCCAGGGGAGCCTTCCCGCGCCTTGTCGGTCCACTGAAAGCTGGACTTGGCAGAAAAGGCACCGAAGCCGGTGTGAGAAAGCCACTGCAGGGTTTGCCAAGGGCTGCTCCGTTTCATGCCTCCCATGCCAGGAGCCAGGGCAAAGGAGAGCTGAAAAGCGCAGGCTGTTTAATATTCCCTCCCCTCATGAAAGCAACACGGGCCCCTGTTTCTAAAGAGCTCGTCCTATGGCCTAGCAGAAGGTGTTAGGAATTGTGGTGGCATTAACCTCTTTCTGCTGCGAGTTAGCAGCCTGTCCTGCGCAGGCAAGGTGATTATTTCCCTCCCATCCCTTCCTGCCTCCAGAGGAGGTCCTCTCTAGGAGTTCCCTCCCTACCCCCTTCTCCCAGTAGTTCAAACACTCCTTCTTCTCAACTCCCACAGCTCCCCTGCCCCCTCTTCTGCATCCCCAAACGCTGCCATCCCTCTATTGTTCACAGGTTTTGACAGGAAGAGCTTGTGTTAAACAGGTTCCTTACTCCTGCCAACTGGCACCCAAACCAAAGCTGTGGCCGGCAGCTGTTGGCTGTGTATTCAGGAGAGCCCAGCCCTTTTGAACTCATCAGCTACACCTGACACCCTGAGATAACAACAGCAGCTGCTCCACGTAGCCCCCAGAGGACTCTAAATCCTCCATCTCCTCTAAACACCTCTTTCCCTACCAGCTTTTCCAGACCACTCCTTATCAGTGACTTGTTGCACCATCTGCTCCCCACAGCTTTACCAGACCCTGGCTGCCCAGCAGCCCCCCATCCTCAGGGACTGCTCCCTATCACCTGTAGATCCTCTCTTCTGAGCAGCTTTCCCAGATACCTTTCCTCAAAGATGGTCCACCCTTCCTGGCCTCCCTATGCCCCTGTCTTCTTGTAGTTCCCAGATACCTCCCTCCCTTCCATACCTTGCAGTCTTCCTGCACATGCTCCTGGCTCCTCAGACCCCTCCCAGAAGCTAAGTGGGTAAGGACAGTTTTATAGGAGTGTGTCCCCCCGTCACTGAGCCACTACCAGCTTTATTAAAAACCTAAGGAAATTCCAGGGAAATAACTTCATTAAACTGGAGATCAGGATGAACAGCTGTACAGTATCACATGCCTTTACAGGAAACACTTAAAAGACACCATAGACTTTTAAAAGCATGGCCATTCAAAGTTAGCTTCCTACTGAAAAGCTACCACATTTCCTGTTGCACTGAGTATTGCCAATATATTGCCAAACAAGTGGAGTCTTGTTTATTTTTTAAAAAAAAGTTTATCTAAAAATAATAAATCAGTCCTTGAGAAAGGCGATGTAAGTGACAGGTCGAGGTATTTTATGGATGAAAGTGGTGAAACTTGCACTGACCCAGCATGCTGTGTCAGTGAACCATGAAGCTTAGGTTTTTAAGGGGAAGTGAGGACACTACAAAAATTGTAGGAGGAAAAACTACCAACAGGAAGGTGTAAATCAAGGGAAGTGGCAGAATATAGGGGCCTCTTCCTTATATATTGATAGTAACTATTTCCCTGTGACACATCTGTATAAGAGCCTTGACAACTCATCTTGAGTTTCATAATATTTGGTATTCTTAAAGCTCTAGTTTCTGGAGTCATGTTATTACGTGATTTCCAGAGGGGTAGCTGTGTTAGTCTGTTTTGAGCAAATTAACGAGAGTTCGGTTGCACCTTAAAGATTAACAAATTTATTTGGGCATAAGCTTTCATGGGCTCTCGTTGTTATGTGAGAATCTCGGCTTTCTTTTCTTTTTCTTTTCTTTGAAAATAATTTTTTAGCCCTCATGGTAGTGGAGCACAGGTAACCAGAAAACATAGTCAAATATAATAACCCATTTAAAAAAAATTAAGCCTATTTGATTATTTTTGGTGGTCTGCCTCATGGTTTTTGAACAACTGAGTCATACAATGCTGTGCGAGTAACACTTATTTTACACACTGCTCAGTGATGAACTGGTGCACACTACGCTACCTTTACCCCGTACACCAACGTTTCCACTGCTATTGAATTTGGCCCAACACACTTCTAAACAACAGAGGAAATTTAACATTAAACCAACTTTCAAATGACATTAAGGGCTGGCTTTACCTAAGAATCTCCAGCTTAGAGTTAATGTTCATTTACCCTATTATGCCTAGAGCATGTTTAGGATCTCAAAGCAATATTATGGGTCTTATTCTTGGCTCTGCTGTTGCAAAGGGATCATACACCTAATCAATCTGGCCACCTGGGGATTCCCTTGGTGCATCACTCCACTTGCATGGGGTGGAAGCAGTTATGGGAAAGGAGTATGCCTGCAACAGCTTTGCATTTCTACTCTTCCTGGCCACCAGATGGCCCTTTGGAAGTAGGCAGCTGAGTGCAAATTAGAGCAGCCCTAAGGAGGCTGTGACGGTCCACCCAGAGTCTTGGGGTTGTGGCACCACAACGGTGGCATGATATCAAGTTTGTCCTCTCCCACTCTGGGTTCTGCACTAAGCGTAGCTCAGCTGTATGCGCTACAACGGTGGCTCACAGTGTGTTGAGTTCAGGATGGAGTTGAAACGATTGACTCTTGAATTCCTTTCCTTGTCAGCTCATCACTCCCCTGTTGCGTTGTTACGTCAGGGCTGTAATAAAGAGCGGTTATGCCACATTGTGTCAGAGTTCGATGAAACTGCTCTGCCGGGCTGTCAGGCCAGTCCCTCGATATGTATTGCACAATACAATATAATGGCGCCAAAGGAGGCATCAAAATCTGTCCAGTTATCACAATGCACCTTCTTAATAAGACTCTCCAGGAAAGCTGCACGCCTTGTTTGGAAAGGACGTGTTTGATAGCACAGGTCGTTATTGTTATGTGTCTGTATTTGGTAAGCGATGAAAGTAAGAGCTTTTTATGCCAGAAATGATTAAAACGCATTGTGTTACAAAGAGGATGTTCTGACATGTTTTTATATATACTGTATTACTTAGGCACTGTGCACTGAAAGTGGAGGTTTCAGCATTAACTTCCAATATACTTGGTTTTTCTAGGCTTAAGTCAGAGCCTTAATGTTATCAAAGTAATGTTTGGTGGTGTAGTAAGTATATAAAATGCCGTTTAAAAAATAATTACATATAGTACAAGACGGGAAAAACCAGTATGTTCCTGTAAACAGCCACTTAAGATGTGGGCGATAAATAAATGACTGTAATAAATAATTTGTCATATCATAGCCTAAGCGCTTGATAGGATGTTCTAGGAGTGGAGGGTATTCTTTTTCCTTTGCATCTTGAGATCCCTTCACAATGATTAGGGGTTAGAAGAAAAGATTTTACTTAGTGTTGTGACAAGCTTTTGGGAAGCATATACAAATGGGACTCTTCATCTCCCTCCCCCCTTCAAATTCGCCCCAAAAAGACACTCTCACAAATATATGTTAGTTTCTCACTTGTGAAATTAAATAAACTTCCTTAAATCTGTGGACTGGCTTTTTGGATTATGTCTTCAAATTTGTAGACGAATGAGCCCTGAGAGTAACGGGTCAGTAAATGTAATTAAAATGTCTCTTTACTTGCAGTAGCCAATGGGAAATAAGAGTTTTTTCTTTCCACAGTCACTGATAGTCCTCTTGTATCATCCTTTTCTGCCCATTCTTTTTGTTTCAAGTATGCCCTCCTTGTGGAGAAAAGGAGCTTTTTTTTCTCTCTCTCTCTATATATATAATGTATAAAATAGCAGATGTGTTGGCATTTAAATGCTATTCCAGTTGTTAAGAGAGAGTGGGCTAGAATAGCAATTCATTGTACCTTGTAATAGAGGGTAATGTCACTTTAAGACATGTGATACTTTACGGAGCAGGGATGTATTGAAATAGACTACCGGTACTTACAGCATTGTATAGCAATCCTGCTTTGTACATACAGCTGCTTTCCTCTGCATTGAATGCACTGTAGTGAGGCTGGTCTGTCATTAAACATAAACTGATCCTCATCTTTAAATACACTGGAAACTGCAAATTATCTCAAGATCACTTCAAAGGTCTCATCAAGCAGAAGGTGACGTTAGGAGATGATTTAAAGGTGAAAATGACAAGGTTTCCACCCCTCAAACCTTGGCCACTTTTCTGACAACACAGTCTGAGAGCTCTGATGTCTTCTTTACTCTGGGAATAGGATTGGTAAATGAAAAAAAAATTTTTTTTTTTTTTAATCCTGATAAAGAAGATTATTGGGAAGCTATTTAAAATCCCTCATTGTGGTACAGATGGATTTTAAAAAGTGTTAGATCTTTCCAATGAACACTAATAGAGCGCTCTGCTCTTGGCTGGATTACTCAGGTAAGGAGCTTCTTTAGGATTTAAGATTCAGAAAGCAGATCTTGAACTTGTCTGATAATAACTGGAGGAATACGCACGGTGTGTGTGTGTGTGTGTGTGTGTATGTATATATTTATATTAGTAAGAGGCTCCCTTTGCATAAAAACAGTGTGTTTGACAGCAGTTGCAGTGAGCTGACTAACAAGTACACGAAGAAATGAAATGCTAGTAAGGAATGTTGGGGCTTGAACAAAGTTAATTAGAATAATGTAGTTTGAGGAAGGATAGAAAAGATGTAGCAGACTAAGAATGAAAACAAAGTAATCTATTCAGTGTGGTTAAGAATATGATGCCTGGACCCATTTTAAAAAAAATAAATAGGAGCAATTGTGAGACTGTAGAAGTTTGGTTTTGCTTCACTGTTTGGCTATGATTTTAAAGTTCAGGTTAAATAAGAACATTTTATGCTTGAAATATCAATGCATATTAGCGTTACCTTTCCCCTTTATGTCATTGAACAAAAGTATGAGAGCACCAGAAATGACAAAAATAAAGCATTAATTTCTGGAGACACAGGAGGTCTATTGAGAGCTATCTCTTCGGAGGAGGTTAAATCCATCTTGCACTATTACTCGATCAGAAAACAAAGGAGAGAAAGTATACAAAAGTAAACAGTAGGAAGGAAAACTAATTATATACTGAATAGTGCATCAGTCATACAGAACATGGAAATAAATAGCCTCATGCTGATGAAAATAATGTTTTGCTATTTTGCAGTTAATTATACTTGTCAGTTTATTTGGAGGATTTTGGTCCATTAGTCTTTAAAACAATCCTCAAATACCATGCTTATCTCTTAAAATAACAAAAATGATCTGTGCATATATTTCATTGACACTTAAGCATCACTATTATTTTCCTTAATAAAGAAATCCTGCTGATAGGTCGTTTTATGGATTTTGCTTTGGTAGCCTCAATCTTCACTAAATGCATAAAGTATTTAGTGTTAAGATGAGATTTTTTTAGCTTTAACGTCTTCCATCCACATTGAAAATGATGTTCTGCTGATTGGATTATTAGGTAGAAAGTGGCATCATGTTATGGGCTGAATAAGTAGAATGCCTGAAGTTTGATTAATTTGGCAATATGAAATGCAGCAGAAGGTGTCATTAAAGGAACTGGACAATGTGTAGCGTAGCTGAGCCTTGCAAATCCTACAATCTTTGCAGGCACCGAGAAGGAGCTGTTAAAGTTACAAAGTCTGAGAAAATTTAACCAATGAATATAGTAATCAATGTATGGAAATATCCACCCACATATAATTAGTCAAGTGTGCCAGCACTGGGAGACAGAGAAAGGCATACACCATTCCTTTACAACAAGCGTCTGTCTTTAAATTTTGACACACTCTGCCTTAGGAAAAGATCAAACCTCCTATCTGTTACATATAAAATTCAGTCTGGCTAACTACAGTTCTTTATGAGCATAGGCCAAACAAAAGGAAGCTGGTTTTATCTGGGGATTAGAACACAATTCTGAGAAACAATTACTTTGTTTAGCAGACAGCATTGAGATTAAAAATTCATGTGCACAGAAGTAAAAAACAATAATCTGTTACCTACTGGGTAGGTATTTGCCTTGTAGTCTTGAGGATGCAGTGTACTTAAAATGCATCCCAGACATCGGATAATGTTGTCTGACTATCTGTAATGTATTTAAAGTAGTTTCCATACTGTCTGAGGAGCTCATCTTTTGGATAGTATTGTAATTTCCCCCTGGTAAGTTAAATTGCAGAACAGAGTGGGAATATTTCCCTGGCTTCTATTTACGTTGTTTTCCGTAAAGTACTTGGATCATTAGTTTCATTTGTGCCACTGAATTATTTAAGTTACCAAGAATCCCATGGTGACATCTCTTTACCTCAACTGCCCTTTTTTTGGCATGACCTTTGTCATAAAACAATGGCAGCCTGCAATGGGGGAGGTATAATGGGGGCGGGAGAGGAAAGAAACAAAGACACTTACAAAATAGATAAAAATGCTGTTGTAATCAAAGCTAAATACTGTGTGTGTTCCAAGGCTATATATAATAACTCCTGTCTAATATTTCCTTTAGAGAATGGCAATGGTCTCTGCAATGTCTTGGCTCCTGTATTTGTGGATAAGTGCCTGTGCGATGGTGCTCTGTCATGGGTCTCTTCATCACACTTTCCAGCAGCATCACCTGCACAGACCAGGTAGGACCAATCAGCTACAGGATGTTGTAAGATCACAGGCTCTGTATCCATGCCCTTGTCTTGCCTTGATCATTATAAAATTCCAAGTTTGTCATTTAATACTTATGAGCTGTTAGTCTATGTATTGCAGAGTGCCTTTCTGATCAGGCTAAACGTACGCCTGTTTGGTGTTGGATTATGCCTCTTGTTAACATCCTTTTCTAACAACTTCTCAACTCAGAAGGCTCACCACGAGAAACCCATTTTAGATCAGAATTTAATTTCTCTGTTCTGTTTGTTTGTTTGTTTTTTCTGGGTAATAACAGAATCAGTTTTGTCCCCTGGAAGAAATCTTGGTAGGAGAGCTTCATGCAACTTTATTTGCTGTACTTATGTTAATCCAGATGCAAATTGTACACTTAAAATGGTATGAGCCAAATTCTGATGACAGTTATGTCTTTTCTCTCTTCTTGAGGTCAGTGGCACTGGTGGGGCATAGAGGAGAGCAGAATTTGGCCTAGAAGTTTTACTCTTACAGATGACTAGCAGTGAAGTTGCAAAAGTGCAACTCTGAGTAGAATTCAGGCCTGTGTTTCAGTGGGGTTGAATGGGTGTTGCTGAAAACAGGTTTTAGTTCCTTTGTATATGCAAAGGAAAAGTCAACTGATTTTCACTGACATCATCCACAGAGACTGTGTATAAGTATTTTCATTACTTTGACTTTGTCCAAACAGAAATGGCTGGTGGTAATTTTCAACTGTAATTACTTCGTGAGCCACGTATCATATGCAAAATGTTGAAGAAATGGCCTATTAAAGCTCATTATTACCAATGAGTTAGAAATGAGAGAGTCTCATGTTGTAATTTTGCATACTCTGAACCCCAAGGAAAGGAGTGAAAGTTCTTCCCAAGAGAATTAGAGCTGAAACAGAGAATATTAGCTTGTAATTACACATTATTTAATTTGTAGAAGCAGGTAGATCAAAGCAAAATTAGAATAAGGATGAAAATTTTGAAAGCAATGGGACTTAGCCTCCTAAATCACTTAGGCACATTTGAAAAAATTTGCCCTAACTCATTAGTGGGTCTCATGTGCAGAAAAGTTTATTTCCAGTTGTTTTCATTGCCCAAAAGTAATCAGTGTTTTGTGGGTATCTTCTTGCCTTCTCTCAATAACATATTATAAAATAAGTATAATCATAGCCTGGAGGGGAGTGGTTCCAAAAATTTGACTCACGGGCTTTATCTAATGAACAACTATTATGTGTTTTATGTTAGTTTTAGTAGCCGGCATTTTAAAGTTAGGAAATACATCCCAATTGGATGTTTCTTTTGGGAACGCACAGAGAAATGGAGAAAATGCTCATTAAAACATAAAGGTTAAATCACCATTGGTAATCTGAGACTGTCCCCTGGCTAAATAAATAAATAAATAAGCAAGCAAACAAACAAACACTTGCATAAATAGGTAAAAGGAAAATGTAATCTCATTGTGTAAAATCTGTCGAAACAAACGACATTATGAGAAAAAATGAGAGGCTGGCAGATCCAGAGCTTTGCCACATTTGCCTAAGCTTGAAAAATCACTTCTTTTATGAAGCAAGAACAGCAGGACACTGAATGCATACCAAGTATTGGGGAAATGTGGAAAATGACAAATCTTTCACTCAGAGCTGTGTTACAGATATAGTGAAGGTTTTACAGCTGCCTCATCACCTGCTTAGGAACCTCAGAGCTTTCCCTCTTGCGAGCCTTTCTCAGGCAGCTACTCTGCACCCTGCATGAGTAAGATTGATGGTGTGCAGATCCCAGTCAGCCAATTTCAGTCTCTCAAGAAATAATCCAGTACATTGACAGATGAGTGGAATTTGACATGGTGTTCACCTCTGATTCAGATTGCTCCACACCTGGAAAATACCAGCTAGGGAGGGTCCTTTAGAGGAAACAGAGATTTTTGGATGATTTCTGCTGTCAAAACATGAAATCAAGACAATGTTTTTATAAGGCCATGGATATGCAATCTGCTTACTGAATATAACGAGTTTGTACGTAAAAGGGATGGAAATACGTTCACTAGAAAATGGACTGAATTTAATGTATTCGGCTGCAGTCCCTAAGCATTTTCTATACATAATATTAGGAATGTGTTTCTTAGTTACTGTTTAAGTAAGATTAAAACATTCAGCTAAATAAGAATGAATAAAAATGGATGCAGACGAACCCATGCACAATTTCGGTAATTGAATATTTGTGTATATGAAGTTTTGGGTCATGGCAAAAATAACTGTAGTCAAGAGCAGGTTCCGCATACTTTTTCCCATTTTGTGGGGTTACAGGCAGGGATATTGGTCTGATACTTAATTTAAAAGATTTTCTGAACAATTAAAAACTCAATATTGGATCTACTTTAGCATAGGGTAATTGAAAGAGACAGAATCCTCTTTGTCTTGTGCTTCTTGTATTTCATAAATTCAAGAGTATCCATTAAATACACGTACATGCAGTGTTAAAAATCACATTCTGATTTAGTGAATTTAGCCTAATAAACTTGAATTTCACTGAATGGATGTATGCATTGAAAGTACCTGTCTCTAACACCAGGGATAAGTCAGTAATGAAACACTAAGGATTTCTGGCACGGGCCATGGAAAGGTGAACTTACCAAGTACAGTAGTTCTTTTTTTAGACATGATATGTCTTTGAATGTTTTCAGATAAACTTTTGCACATTATACATGCAAACACACGTTTAAATTTTAGTTTCACTGCAGTATATAGTTCTATAATTCAGCCCTTTGGTAAACCATTGATGACTTGGCAGAAGGTACAAAACTACAAACAAATGACATAAACCATTTTATGTGACAGAATTTGTAAGTGAATGTCGCTTTATTTTCTGTGAAATAGTGGCTGAAGGGCACATATAGGACATATTATTGTGACTATAACATTATATGTAACGTATTGTACATGTACATGGGCTGTTGTCTCCCTTGTCACATTAACACAAAGGTTTGAATTCATATAATCATGCCATAATAAGGCGTGTATTGGTTAATGTTCTTTTTAAATGAAATAGGTTAGGTGTGTGAGTGGAGTTTTTCCCCTTCCTCTTGACTAAGACTCAAAGGGCAAGGTCTTCATTTGGTGTAAACTGGCATAGCTCCAATGCAATATAATTCTGTTTAGGTAATATTGTCTTCTGCCGTTCCTTAAACAAATATATTTCATTTTTAAGAAAATTATATTATACAAAGTATGTATGAAAACATTAATTGGAGATAACTTTAGGTAGAAACAATCTATGTTCTCTGAGTACTTAGTTTGATTAAGATTTAATAAAAACCACTATAACAAGAACAATTCCACATTGGTCATTTTAGGCTCTAGTGTACATACAGTTGTATGGCTGTTGAATTGGCCTGAGGATTAGACTGGACAGCTTGTGATTTAAAGAGTTAGCTGAGTGCTAGTGATAATCCACTGATCATCTGATGGACAATATTGACTCCACTCCTATAGAAGTAGGAAGTAGACATTGACATTTGGCAAGACACTAAAGTATCAACAAACCATAGCAGAGTCTTAAGGATTCAAATAAATTAAATATCTACATCAGTGCCAGAAATTTGTAAAATGATTTCTCATTGTTTTATTATGTACATGAGAATTATATTTCACATTCAGCAAAGACCCTTAATTAGCATTAACTCAAAATGGAATATACACTGCTTACACCTTGAAGTTAAAAATAAACACACAAATTACAAGTTACCACCACCTGGATGTTACACCTTTTAGCCTATGTAGAATAATTTGTTAAATGTTCAGGATGCCAAGTTAGTCCTATATGGATTTTGTAAAATATAAAGATGCAGGCTAGAAACATAGACCTACTGTAACAATGTTGACATTTGCAAAGATGTTAATTAAAAATATAGGCCTATTCAGAGAGAGAGAGACAGTTGTATCAGCATGAGATGGCTTAGCTTGTATCAGTGAAGTTGTGGTTTTCTTTCTCAAGGCAGCATGCCAAGCAAGCGCCTAGTAGTTTCTTAGTTCTGTTTTCTTCTATTGGCAGCATTTCATGTGTTACTTTATACTGTAACAGAAATGCATCAAACGATACAGTTATGTAAATGTTAAAAACAGGACTTTAGGTCATACGTACACCTACTAAATACTAAGTTATCCATATTTTTATTTATTGTGGCAGCAGTTGATCTTACACTAATCAAATATCATCTTGAGAAGAGTTCGCCCATAAATACTGAGAGGAAAAAATCACTACCCCAAAGCAACCCTCTAGAAACTCACACCACACATGAACCAAGGAGTTCTCTGAGTTTGTTTCATAACAAATGGAATGTCTACATTGACGGCAGCACTTTCGGCACCACTGGATCGATTCTGCTGGATCGATTGAGCAGCCGTGGAGACCCGCTCAATCAATCTGAAAGTCGACGCCCTTAATCCAGCCCACAAAAAAAGTAACACTGCTCGACAGGGGGACGTTTCCCGTTGGTGCAGCAGAGTGGGGATGTCGCAGTAGGTAGAAGTTAGGAGACTAGCTTGTGTATCTCCCGTTGACTACCACCAAATTTCGCCGGTAGTGTAGACCAGGCCAGAAAGGCAACGTCTTGCAGTGACTTGAGCTATGGCAGTGAGCCAGGGACTTTAGTTTTAATCCTGGCTCTGTCACTTTCTTGGGTAGCCTTGAAGAAGTTGCTTAAGTCCAACTCTTCAAAATTGTACTCATTTGGGGTGGCTCCAATTCTGGTATCCAGTTTAAGATATCTTGGTAAAAATGTTGGGTTTAGTCTCTGAATCTGTTTCCTCAGTAAAAATGTGAACATAATTTCATTGCTTACCTTGCAGGATGGTTGAGCATCAGTAACCTAATCCAATGGGATTTTTGCTATTGATGTTGATAGGAGCAGATTTGGAGCTCTATATAGAAAATGCTTCAGGAATTTAAAATAATAGATGGTTGCTATTATTAGTAATTGTATTCCAGCCAATCAGAATCCATACTGGTGCTTTACTAGGGAATCAGATAAAAGAAAAAAACAGTATACTCTCATTCACAGTGCAATATGTTCGCCACCATGTAACCTCATAACCCGTCTCAAGTGGTAAAGGTCAAGTGACCATAAAAGTAATTGTTAATATCACATATTAATTTATCTTAACAACCAACAAAAAAGACATAGGATCAGAGTTTGACCTTGTTTATGTTCATGTAAATGTGGAGTATGTACCCTGAAACCAATGAACTTACTCAGCTTAACACAGACATAAACCAAATCAGAATCTGGCCCAGAACTTGGTAGGCTAAAACAATGAACTGGGTACAGGTACAATATGCCTTTTAATATCTTCAAAAGTTTGTGTCTGCAAATATGTAAACTGTCAGCTACTGAGTTAAGAGAGATAATATAGAGCAATTTAATGTACCTAACCCTCCTTGTATGCAAAACAGAATGGATGCTGTGTGTGTAGGAGCAGTGCAATAAATAGCACTAACGATTTTGGACTGAGTAATGCGAATAGGTAGGCAGGCAGAACTATACACTGAGTTGTGCTCTTGTGATTTGCTTGTCTGGGACAGTGGATGTCTTAAGAACATGTAATGACATATTGCTTACAAAAATCCAAAGAACTAAACCTCCAAAAGATGAAACATGCCAGGCCTAAAAAGGTCCTAATTGAAGACATAATAACATGCTTCCACCTTAAGTACCAATGAGAAATCTCCCTATTTATGTCTTTTGTGATACGATAAATATCAGCTTTTTGGAGCTGCATCCGGTGTCCTGGAGTTCTATAATTGTCTAATGAGACAATCCTGGGCATAGGAAAGCTGTCCTCAGCTCTGGGAACTTCCCTCTTACCTTTAAAAAACAGGTTGCCATTAGGGTCTTTTACT
Source organism: Emydura macquarii macquarii (assembly GCF_026122565.2). Lineage (NCBI taxonomy): Eukaryota > Metazoa > Chordata > Testudines > Chelidae > Emydura > Emydura macquarii. The sequence goes on from NW_027130208.1 coordinate 7,238,544, forward strand.
AAAATGTTATTGTTCTGATGCATTAAGTACTACATCTTGGACCTTGTGCTTTTCCTGTATTTCTTCAGCTAGCTGTGGCCCAGATTCTCCCTGGCCCTTACATTTATAGCAGCGCAGAGGTTGTAAAAAGCCCCTGTACCCTCCTTGTGTGGCCTGCAAAAACTTGCACTTGGGAATGCAGAGGCTGCTCCATCCCTACTCCCTCCAGAGTGCTTGATATATGCCTTTAACTCATGGCAACACAAAAGGTTATTTCTTCTTTGCTGGTGTTCAGTTTTACATCCTGCTTCCAAATTTTCCAGTAGCAGATTTTCAATGTATTTATTATTTCATATTGTGGCAACACCTATAGTCCAACCATTTGGGGGCCTCATTGAACAAGATAATAATATAGTAGCTGGCAGTCCTTACCACAAAATGTTTATAATCCAAAAAACAAGACCTAACAGGTGGATGAAACAAACAAGCAGGGTGGGGTGGGTGTTGGGAAAGATGGGGTAACAATAATCGGAAGTGTGCAATTCTTAGCTAGTCAGGAGCAGTAATTACAACTCACCATCTGCCTAGCCATTGTCAGATTGCATATATGATCCATTGGTTATAGAATATCAAGTTCTCGGCCAGATTCTCATCTTGTTTATGCCTGAGTCAACCTGAAGTAAATTGATTTGGTATTTGTATCTTATGTACATACTATTTTGTTTGTATTTCCAAACTCCTAAGTGAGAAGCAGAAAGTGTTTGTTGAATGGCAGAACGATCTCACTTCCATCTCAAAGAAAGACAGGTTTACGTGCCTAAAGAGCAAGGCCCAGTTTGAACTGAGGAAAATGCAGGATGACTGGTGAGAGAGGAAAACTGCCGAAATTCAGCATTATGCGGGTACGAACAAGGAAAAGACGTTCTTTGACTCTCTCAATGCAGTCTACGGACCATCTAAATCTGGCACAGCTCCCCTGAAGTCAGCAGATGATATAACCCTCATCAAAGACAAGGAGGAAATTATACAGAGATGGGCCCAACACTTCAATAGTCTACTTAGTAGACCATCCTCAGTCAATCAGCATGTCTTTGATCAATTACCCGATTAACCCATCAAAGGGGATCTCGATCTCCCTCCATCAGTTGAAGAGGTCATGAAAGCCATCAAACAATTGAACTTTGGCAAAGCGTCTGGAAAGGATGGTATTCTAGCAGAGCCATACAAAGTAGCAGACCCAAAAGCTACCGAGATGTTTCATGACATCCTGAGTAGCATTTGGGAGGAAGAAGAAATATCACAAGACTTCAAAGATGCTATTATTGTATCACTGTTCAAAAACAAGAGCAGCAAAGCTGACTGCAGAAAATACAGAGGCATTTTCCTCCTCTGTACAGCAGGGACAAAAAAAAGCTCACATTCTGCTGAACAGAGTCATTGTAAACATATCTGAGGAGAATCTGCCAGAAGTGCAGTGTGGTTTCAGACTCGGTCGTAGTACTATGGATATGATTTCTGTTGTAAGGCAGGTCCAGGAAAAATGTTTAGAGCAGAGCATGGACCTATATGCAGTCTTCATTGACTTCACCAACGCTTTTGATACGCTCAATAGAGAGGATCTATGGGCTATTCTACATATATTGAGATGCCCAAAAAGGTTCATACAAATCATCTGTCCGTTCCATGACCATATGACAGTGCTCTCCAATTGTGACTCTTTTGATGCATTTGAAACCTCGAATGGAGTGAAGCAATGATGTGTTCTTGCTCTAGTGTTGTTCAATTTGTTCTTTGCCTGTGCCCACAGCCAGGCCACAAGGGACTTGGATCAGGGGATATACATCGGCTACTGACTCGATGACTCCCTCTTTGATCTTCGAAGACCCAGTGTTAAGACCAAGATGCTGGAGAGACTGCTCATCATGGCACTTTTTGCAGATGACTGTGCTTTGATGGCCTATAGACATGATGACTCGCAGTCATCGTTGACAGGTTTTCTGAAGCATCCCTGCTCATTGGCCTCACCATCAATCTCGTTAAGACAGAGGTCTTGTTCCAACCAGCACCTCATTCCAGGGCCCTAGTGCCAGTGTCTTCATCCAAGGCATACAGCTGAAAAATGTGGATTATTTCAAGTATTTGGGCAGCACCATCTCCAGTGACAGTTCCCTGGATAAGGAAATTGGCTCAGTAAAGCTAGCCAGGCCCTTGGCTAACTTCGAACAAAGGTCCTTAACCAACACAACATTCGTTTCTCCACCAAATTGAAGATCTACAGTGCAGTGATTCTAACATCTCTCCTGTATGGATATGAGACATCGACTCTTTATAGATGGCACAATGAGCTCATAGATGAGCAATTTCACATGAGCTCCCTCCGTTCAATAATGAGCATTCACTGGAAGAAAAGAGTGACCAATATTAAGGTCCTTGAGAGACCAAACACAATCAGCATTGAAGAAATGCTACTGAGAACACAATGTAGGTGGACCGGACATGTCATCAGAATGGAAGACCACCGTCTCTCAAAACCGATCTTGTCTGGGAAGCTGAGACAGGGCAAAAAAAAGAAGGGTCATCTGTATAAGCGCTTCAAAGATAACCTGAAGAGAAGTCTTCAGTGGGCTGGCATCAATCTCAAAGAATTCGAGCAAGCAACTCAGTACTTTACTCACTGGCGGTCTCTGAAAAAATCAGCATGTAACAGGTTTGAGCAGGATTGACTAAATCGTTTCCAGGCTGCACGTGAAAGGCACCAGAGAGCTGCATCATCAAACATCGTAGATATGGACTTCCCATGTCCTCAGTGCAGCCGACTCTGTGCGTCAGGGTTCAGACTTCAGAATCACGTATGTAGCCATAGATGGGAATAGCGACAATCATCATCATCCTCGCCGATGGACTACCAATGCACACACTGTGTTGCATAGTGTACCGTCTGCCATCTTTAAGCTCCACATCTCACATGCAGTAATTGTTCAGGTGGTAGCCCCTATCAAGTTTCTGTAACTGGATTTTATGGCTTTCAGCAATTGGAAAGTGTGTGTGATGGGTGTGGCCTTCAAGAGTTCCCATCTATCGGTGGGATTATTGCAACACTAGACCCTGTAATGGGTATGTCTACTCTAGTTTTTTTTTAACCTTGAGTTAATTGGCTGTCAATAAATTTAAATAAAGTAACAAATTTGTAAATGTAGTGCTAGGACACTCCCATATCCATTAGCTCCAAGTAAAAGTATCTTGTGTAGACTAGTCCAGCTAGAGCTCTGACGCTTTATCACCTTATGTAGCAGAGCAAGAATATTACGAAGGCTGCCATACCATCACTGGTTTAAACAGAGATACTACAGATGTAGAGTTTTCTGTCTGGAGAAGCTTAGGAGAATGCTTTGGCCAGAATGCTTGAACCATCTCCATCTCATGTGGACCCATGTACAGTGGACAAGGGGATGGGGGATTGCCACAGACAAACTAATGCTTGGTAGGGATCCAAAGGACATACAGAATTTCTCTATCTCCATACAACTAGGCATTAGCAAGGGCTCAGCATTGTAGCTCCTCATCTTGCCTCAGGAATCTGCCTAACATCCGTGTGGCAGGTGTGTGAAGCCGGTCACTGGTCATGCTGCTGAATGTGGTGCTTCGTTACTTGTGATCCAGTACGGTGACTGAACGTGAGGGGTAGTGCATGCTGCAGTCTGATGGGCTGCCAAGAACAGAGTGTCCAGAATGCGCTATGGGGCGCTGAGCAGCTGGCTGTGAGAGATACCGTTTCACAGGAACAGTTTGAGGCATTTCTGTGTCTCCTAAGATCAGCCCTTTCATGCACACTGTGTGAAAGAACTTCTGTTATCACCCAGGAGTATCTTGATAGTGGCTGGTATACAGACCTTCTGGATGTACAGGAGTTGCACATAAACCGCTGTGTCCTGACCATGCTTTATCTCCATCCCCTGGTGTGCCCACTTTCACTCTCACCAGAGATCAGTTGTGATTGGCAGAGGGTTGCTCTCTTTCTTGGGCACTGTGTATATTTCTCAATATGTCACAGAGGCCATTCTTTGGAAGTGTTGAACAAAAAGCAAATACCTAATTCCAGTGCGTTGCTTCACATCAGCACTCAATAGCATGCAGAATTGAATCCCTGGTGGATATCTTCTCTTCCCACACCCATGTGTCAAAACTCAGTCTCTGTTTGAAAGCAGCCTGGGGAGCCTATGTGAGTCACAAAGGGACCTTTCAATGCACAGTAATACTTGTATCTTGCTGTCATAGTATTGCAAGACTGTGAGAATTCATACTGTAATAGCTAAGCCCCAAGAAAAATTAGACACAAATATAAATCCCAAAGGCAACATACATTGTTTCTACATTAACGTGTTTCCACTGATAACATCAGAAACCTTCCTTTAATTACTGGCCTAGTTAAGGTCAACACTAATTTGTATCTTAAAAGGTAATATTAAGTGCATTTCCTCTTAAGAAGGGAGTGAGTTCATCCTTTTCTTCTCATATTATTTCATTCTTGCCCTCCTGTAATCTTCTACATTTCCTTTTGAATGTTTTCTTTTCCTCTCTGTTGTGAAATCAACCTTTGCTATGAGCGAGATTTATTTTCCTTGTGGGATTCAGCATTTCCACTGTTTTCCAACGTTCTAAACAGAACTGTTCTCCCGAGCTAAACTTGTTTTCGCATTGGACAGGCACTGGAGATTCCTTTTCACTGTGCTCTAGTGTAAATGTATTAATCTCAGTCAATGATGCACAGTAGGGAATTGGGATGAGATAAAATGAATGAAGTTTCAAAACACCACATACGTTTATGACTCATATTATTAAGCTCTGTTAATAAGATTATTTTTGGGCATCGATCTTTGTACATCTTACAGAATGTTCCAAACTGGCAACATTTCCTTTGTGTTAGTTTAAGAACACAGTCCTGCTCCTGTCAAAAGAGATAGGAAAGCTTTTGATTTAGTTGGTGAAGGATCAGGGCCTTGGTTACTGGATTGTCTTAATATCAGCTGCATATTAATATTTTCAGCTGTTCAGCTGCTTTACTTCAGTGGAAGAAGGAGACATGCTTTGCATTAGTGTAGCCTGGATTTTTTGGTGAGCAGATTGACAGCAGAAATGGAAGGGCCCAATCCTTCAAGCCCTTCCTCATATGCTCTGTCCCATTCAAGGCAGTGGAATCACTTATCTGAACAAGGACTATTTGTGCAAGTCAGGATTTCATAGAATCCTAGAATATTAGGGATGGAAGGGCTCCCAGGAGCTCAACTACTCCAACCTCCTGGTCCAAGAAGAGCCAACAACAACTAAATCATCCCAGCCAAGGCTTTGTGTAGCCGGGCCTTAAAACCTCCAAGGATGGAGATTCCACCACCTCCCTAGGTAACCCATTCCAGTGCTTCACCATCCTCCTAGTGAAAAACTTTTTCCTAATATCCAACCTAAACTGCCCCCATTGCAACTTGAGACCATTGCTCGTAGTTCTGTCATCTGCCACCACTGAGAACAGCCTAGCTCCATCCTCCCTGGAACCCCCTCTTCAGGTAGCTGAAGGCTGCTAACAAATCCCCTCTTACTCTCTTCTTCTGCAGACTAAACAGGCACAGTTCCCTCAGCCTCTCCTCATAAGTCATGTATCCCAGGATTTATAGGAACAGGTCCTATGTGTTTACCTTTGGAAAGATCCCGAGCACTTGCAATTCCCAATAAAGTCAATGGCTGTTACGGGTGCACAGCACCTCTTGGGATCAAGTCAATGTTAAGGCCCAAACCCGCAAAGTATTGAGCAGCTCCCAGAAGGCCCTACGATACTGGAAATGAGAACGAGGCAGCACACGTATTGCATAGCATGGCTCACTGCATGTATGCAAAGAGATCTATGGCCGGGGCTGGCTAGGTTTCCATCTACCACAGAGCCTCATTGAGAACTGGTATTTGGAGTCTGTTCTAGATGGGTGGATTTGGGCCCTGCATAACGTTTATGAATGTAAGGCCATCTTTAAAAATGGAAGGCAATTTTTCCAGAATTGCTCCATAGTCATGGAGAATTATGACTGCTGAACTCTTTCGAAAACCTGGCTCAAAGATTTTTCTTTCACCACTTCTAACTACTTTTTAGGGGGTGTGTGTGTGCGTGCACACAACATACTGTGCCTGCCACTGACTGAATAGTGTATTCTGTTTCTAGAAGACACAATAATTGAAAATCCTTGCATCTCTGCATATCATCATTACTATTAAAAACAGGAGTCAAAATATAGGCTTATCCTGCACTTCTTGAGAATGCAAAGTTCCCATTGGTATGGAGTCATGTCATTTATACGGAGACATATCTTTTGTTTTCTTGTAATATTACATGTTAGATATTGTTTCTCAGATTTTTTTTTCTATCAGTGAATGAATAAAACACAATGGGCGAAAATCTACGCCATTGTAACTCCATTTAAATCAATGAATTTATGTGAATAGAGAATTTGGCTTTAAATATTTAAAAATGTTGTAACAAATGCATTGATTAGAAAGAAGGAAACTTAATATTATTTAGACTTCATGAAACAGTGAGACTATCAACCTGCAAGCTGTATAGATCAGATTGAGAAAGGACAAGAACCACAGTAAAGTAGCTGCATATACTTTGATAAAAAAAAATTATCTTTTTTTAGTGCCCTCATTAATACACTTCAAAAATGCAGTTAAGTATTTCTGGCAAGCAAAGCTTCAGTGTAATTTTACAGTATTGTAAAGGATTTATTAATTATAATCTTTTTTCGCAGTGTCTATTTATATTTGATCATGACATTAATTGGTTGCCAAAACAAACTAGAGTTAATTGTATTTAATTAAGTTGGAAGCAAGTAAGGATAGTTTTATTTAGGAAGGAAAGTTCCACTGATGTATTAGTTTATTTTTAAAAGAATATGATTAAACTAAGGAAATCTATATCTATTTTTGTAGACTAGATATTCTGTGGAAAGCACTGGTATAAAAAACAGAGGGGGGAATGGCATTCTTTGTTAAACGGGATGCAGGATGATAAAAACGTAGCAAGTATTATTATAATATATTCTTACCTGTACCTCTTAAATCTAATCCTCTGATTCTGAATTTTTAAAAATCTTAAGAGTCTGTTCACTGTTTCTTTCTTCAGTGCCATTACTCTGCATTTACAGATGGTGCAACTGAGATCAGTTCTATGAACAGGTGAGGGTTTCTACCATATATTTGGCAGAAGCCAAAATACACACGGGAGAAAAATTTAAGAAGTCAATCCTCTGGTGATGTAAATCAGCACGGTTTCAGTGGACCTAATTCCATTTATACCAGCTAACAATTTGGGTGAGGGTGAACTGGGTAAGTAAGTTGTAAAGCACCATGAATATGACTGAATAGCTAGCTCTCATCATGCACAAAAAAAACCCCTCAACCAACCAGCTTTTCTATTCAGAAGCTTTTTCGCACTAACAGTTGATTCTAGAATCAGAATGGAGTGAAGAATTCTATAAAAGGTCTTAGCACCTTATGGGAGAATTGATTTAATAAGATGTAACTGGACGTGTTTATTTAAAAAAGAAGAAAGCTCATAGCTTGACAGGTTTTGCTCGGTTTTTCTTTGTGCCTTTTTAAGTAAATATTTCTAGCTGTGTCAGGACTTCTTTGTTATCCCAGGCAAAACTGTAAAACTGGTGATGAAGGCAATTTATCCTTTCAAAGGATAAATACTGTCCAGTAGCACATAGCCAGATAATCCAGCCAGTGCATCCTTCCCAAGAGAAATCCAGGCAGCACAGAGAAGGTTGACCTGTCAGTATGTGCCTATATGCTCGCTTCAGTTCAGTTCTGGAGTAGCTTTCTCATGACATATAACCCTGTCTTTTGTGTGGTGTGAAAATATGTGTGAGGTGGATTTTGGCTTTTTTGTCCTTCATCTGTGATAAGTAGCAATAGTCACACGGAGCAATTTTTATGCTTGTTTCTGTAGTGGGATGCCTTACGTTTTAGGGTCTCAGGAGGAGCCAGAGAGCATTGATAGGCATTACAATGAAAAATAACGGGGATATAATATAATGGAAGGCTTTCAAAGGGTTTGAATTTAGGGCAAAGGTGCAGGGCAGGGTTCCGGTGGGGAATTATTCCATCCAAACCAGTCGCCACATCTGTAATGCAGTAATTACTATAGTTGTATCATATCATTTGAACTAAATTAAAATGCAGTCTGTGTTTTTAGTGTGCTGGAAATTGACTTTCCATGACTGAAAAGCCAGCACTTTCTCCAGCCAGCCTGCCAGGTATTGTTTGCCTTAACTTTTATACAGTATTTCCCCCCAATAAATAGATGATCCCTTTTTGTTCTTATTTCTATGATCTGTTTCTAGTTGGTGGGTGGGGAAATCAGTTATGGATCAAATGAAACCATTTGTCATGGATTAGTGCATGTAAATGCCTTGATGAGAGCTGGAGACAAAGGCATGTGAGTCTGAGTGCTGACTTTGGAAGAAAAGAATTAATGAAGCCAGAAAAATCAGTGGTGGTATGCAACATTATAATTTTAGGCTCTGGTTGTATTCAGACTCCAAAAGTAAAATAATATTGTTTCTTCTCTCTCCTTCATCTCCTTTCTATTTAATTAAACCTTATCCTAATGCATAGTGACCTCTGCTGCAAGGGAAAAGTGGCAGGTTGGCGTCCTCATAGCTATTATATGATGAGATTTTCTCCTTATTAGAGCCAAACTACACGGGGAGGGGAAAAGACACGATGCCTAGTTAGGAAAGACTAAATGAAGAGAAGCGAGGAACAGAGACACTCATTCCACGCCCCCAGCACTTCACCATGCAGATCCCTGTTTGTCACTAAAGTTGTTCAAAGCAATATATTTGGGGGCATCTGAATAGCTATGGACTATGCCATGCAAATGTGACGTCTGGAGGTGGCAGCCGGGATGTATTCATCAGACTCTTCTTCCTTAAGGCTTTATCTTTTTCCTCCCCCGCTGGAGGGTGGAATCAGGTAATTATTTAGACAGGATATTACACTATTGATAGTATACAGATGAGAACCATTTGACTGCAATCCACTGGATTTTTTGCCACAGGTTTGTCTCCCTATACTAACGTTAGTTTAGTTTATTAGCTTCTGTTTTGACTCTCTCCAGGCTTACAGTGAGCTGGCTTCTTTGGTTGAAAGTTAGGGCTGATGTACAAGGAAACAGTTGCAGAACTCGGGATGGTGGAAGTGCTCAGGCCAGGAGAGGCTGTCACAGGGGAGCTGGTCTCTGTGGCTAGAATGAGCCCAGTGCCCCTGGGCTGGAACAGGTGAGCTTAATTCAGCTAATTAAAGAGAGCTGGGCTACACCTGGGCCTATAAAGGGAAGCTGGTAGGCAGCTGAGAATTGGGACAGGCTGAGATCCAATAAGTAGAGGCCACACTGGAGTGGATCTAATGCTTGTGGTGGGTCTTTGGAGCAATGGGGTCAGGGGCTCAAGGAAGCAACCCCATGGCTGCTCCAAGTGACTGAGGCTAGGAAACTGCCAGGAGCTGGAGTGCCAGAGACCTCTGGGAAGGGTGGCCCTGAAACCTGGGTCTCAGGTATTAACTTAAGACTGCGTGTGGTTGGTTTGTTTAATCTTTGATATAAAAGAATAAAGCTCCTTGACTGGGCATGAATGTGCTGGCATGTGCTTGGCAGCTACCGGGTGACAGAGGGGTGTTCGGGCAATAAGTCTCCTGTGTACCACGCCTCCCTGTTCTGCATCCTGCATCTTCCCTGCCACCCCACCATTAGGACACTACAGGTGATGGAAACTCTAAAGGAGTTACACAAGATGGGAGTAACTTCACAGTATGTCATGAAAATGGCCAAATTACCTGCTACTTTCTACAGATTTTTTGCTTCTCTCGTCCACATGTTACCCCATCTATCTTCAGTCCTTGGCCTCTGAACCTTCTTTATGGAGCTCACTTTTAGGGCCTGCTCCCATTGAAGCCAATAGCATTTGCCTCTGTATTCAGTGGGCGTAGGAATGGACTACTGCCATTTGGAAAATGAAATTGCCATTTTGTGGAAAATTCCAACCTTTTGACTTTTGTTTTCATCCCAAATTGAGACAAAAATTGGGAATGCTGGAAGAACAAACTAGTTCCAGAAAATTTCCACGTGGCAATTTCAAAATATCAGTTCAAAATGAATTTTTTGTTTCGGAATGTAAATGAAAAAAATATTTCCCAATGAAAAATCAAAAAATGTAATCAAAATAAACTGTTTTGTCATGGAAAATGTTGATTCCAATGGCCCCACGTTTTCTGACAGGACAATTTTTATTGGAAGTATTTTGACCAATGCTAGAGCAGACTCTTACTGTATACAAAAAGCACATGTGCTCTGTTGCTATTTGGTTTTCCCTTTGCATTGATTTGGTGTATTTGTGTGATAATAAGGGCGTTCACCTTCACATCCCAAACCTCTCCTCCACCTTGATCCTGCAGTGATGTAATAATGCCGTACATGACCTCATTCTGTTGCCACGGAAGTGTGCTGTGTGGGTGATCAGCTCAGCATAGCAACTGAGCCGCAGGAGAGGAGTTGGGGCTGGCAAAGAGAGAGCTGTTTAAACAGGACTCTTTTTGAAAATGAACAAACTACTGAAGAAAAAGAGCGACTTAGTTTAAAGGTAAGGGGATCTGTGCTTTGTATGAATTGTTTGAAAGTTTCCTTTACTAAAATAGTTCCTTGCCGTTTTAGCTTGGGTTTCAGTTGGCTTTGGATTGAACGTCATTGTGTAGTGTTTGTTTTGTCTGGGCCCGGTAGCATGAAGAGATTCTGTTGTATTGGTTTGAGTTTCCTTTGGAGATTTGGGGCTTGCCAACACAGAGGCATAATGCACTCCTTGGGAGCGTGGCTTATAAAGTACACTAGCATGCCATGCCTTAATTGAACCATGTAGACCCTGCTGGTGTGCACTAAAACTCCCCAGTGTACTTTAATGTAGTACTAGTACATTCAAATGCTCTAGGGAACCTTTCGTGTGCACCAGCAGAGTCTGCATGGACCAATTAAGGCACAATATGTGAGTGTGCTTTAGAAATCACACCCCTGTGATTACCCCACTGTGTTGGCAAGCCTTCATGATGTGAAAATCCCCACTGAGTAACGTTGTGGGCCGAACTCAGTTTCCTTTGGGAGTTTTTACCCAACTAAACAAAAAAACGAATGCTGTATCATTTTATATTGCTTTTTTGGCTGAGCATGGGTCCTTGTTCAGCCACCACTGCAAATTATGCCTGAGACCAGTTATCCAACCTGAAAAGGGGCAGGCTGGTCATAGGCACACCTAGGTTGGGGAGAAGATGTCAGCTGGTAAGGAAGTAGCCCAGGACTTTAGAACATTTAATCCCCCACCTTTCAATGTGTCTCTGCAGCTTACCCTATGGAGGGTCAAGGGGGCAGTATTAAAAGTACCACAGTTGCAACTTCTTGTCTGGCATACTCATGTGGTCCAGCCAGAATTTGGGCCTATATCAGTATCTAATTGGGAGCTCTCTGGCTACATGTAATTTCAGTCAAAATCCTATACTTAAGGACATCATGATGATGACGTTCCCTGAGAAATTTGTGTCCTTGACCAAATAACTCTCATGACTGTCTTCCTATGAATCTTCATGAATAAGTAATCCAATGATAATATTAATATGACTAATATAATTTAAATCTAGTCCTCATTTTGTTTTCTGTGTCAGTATATCCTGCATGCAAACAAAATCGAATTGCTGTTCTAATGGGGTTTTTTGTTGTTGTTGTGATCTCCTACTTCTAGCCCATCCCCATTATTTTGCCTGTTAAATCCAATTGATGCATTTTGTTTGACACGTGGAGTGCTGGCTTTCTAGTCGTCTTTGCTACTTGTCTAAGTGCCTAGCCTAATGAGATCCTGGTCCTTCATCAGGGTCCCTAGGTGCTATCATAATAAAAGTAATATAAAAAATGGAAAAATGATCCTGTAAATTGCTTTGTTAGGGTGAATGCATGTGCATTTTTGGTATGTAAAACCAAAGTGTAGGATATAAGAACTGACAGGAGCAACAAAGGACCAGCTGAAGTGGTGGGTTCTCCATCTCCTGATGTCTTTAAGTCAAGACTGAATGCCATTCTGGAAGATATGTTTTAGTCAAAATTATTGGGCTCATAAGGGAACTGGTTGACATTTAATGGCCTGTGATATAGAGGTCAGACTAGATGAATTAATGGTCCCTCCTGGCCTTAAAAAAATCTATGAACTAAAATCTATTTTTAAAAATAAAGAGGCATATACCATGCAAATTGAGTTTAAAATGAAACCCTGGTTGCAAACTTAAACATACCAAAATTTTCTCTGTATAATTATATAAAACATTGGGGCCTACAGTTTCAGAGTTTGTGCACTGGTGTATGCTCTGTCTGCTTTTTAAAAAGTCTATGAAGCCTCAATTGGATAATCAGAACATGGCACATGGTACCAATAGGTATAAACAAGCCTCCACCTCTGTGCACATTTATCAGAAGCACAAATCAAGTGATTTTTGCTATAGCTGCACACACAGATCTACGCAAGCAGCAGTATATGATGTAAGTTGTGCTGCCTTTACAAAGGACACACTGTTATACTCACTTAACTGAGTTTTTCTTATGCTTTGACCGAGGGACAAAATCAAGCCCCCAGAAAACACTAACCCACCAAAGGCAGTTCCATGAAGTCACTGAGGCTACTGATGTGAATAAGGTTATTCACATGAGTAGATCTTTGCAAAATCAGGCCTTTTATTTGTAAGATACATGATCATAGTCAGAGGTTTTCGGTCTAGCCATGTTTTCTCCACCCATAGGTGCTATTTTAACAAATGCTTATTTTGCTATTTGAAAAACAGATGAAAGGGGAAGGAAGCACATTCTCTCAGGACACAGTCAGAGCCAAGCAGAATTTCATCAGGGACTGCTTCAAAGATTCGCTCTTCGTGTCCATATAAACAAGTCAAAATTATTGTGCAAGCCATCTGTTTGAATTTTTACACCACACATGAGTCTCATTTGTTCATTGCATGAACAAGCTACATCCAATTCTTTTTTTCTTGGCAATATTTGACTAGTTTTCAATATAATGGTAAAAGAAATGATCAAAGGAATGCAAAGTTATGATTCACAATAAGATGATTTATTTTTAAAATATGCCATTTTGTTACCATTCTCATTGTGAAGAGGTGGGGCAGGAGAAAAGCCAATAGATGTATTGATTATTAGAGGTCTGGAAAGGCAGGAAGTTGCTTTTCAAAAAGGATTTCAAGATTTTGAAATTTTGGCTTTGTTCTGAATCGGAACAGAAACTGAATTTCAACATTTTCTGAAGGAAAAGTCTAAAAATTCCATTTCAGGTCGATCAATGGTTTTTTGGTTTCAACAAAACCATCTGTTTTCATTTTGACTTGATGTTGTTTACATGATGAGTAATGCAAACATTAAAAAAATCAGAAGCGCCATTTCAAAATGAAAAATCAAAACATTTCATTCTGAAAATTTCGAACCCGGACATTTCAACATTGTTGGATCTTTTTTTCTGGTTTTCTGCTTCAACAAAATTCTAGTGGTTTGTTTTGGGGTTTTTTTTTTGGTTTTTTTGCAGGGTGTTTCACTTTTGACCGAACATCCACTCCGACTGAATATGGCTCTGCTGAAATTTCTCTGACCAGCTCTGTTGACTACCCCTGTGTTGCAGGTATCATTTCTATAAATTTTATCCTATTCCTCCTTGTTTTACCTCTGTTTGACCTGCAATGTGATCTACAGAGATCTATTAATGGGAGGCAGATGTGTGGTGGCAGCAGACTCATTCTGATTGAAATTAGGAGCAACTTTGGTGTGTTGCCAGGTTCGAATCCTATTGACTTCAATGAGATATACGCCTCAAGTTGGGATGTGTTTTAAGTTTTATACGAGTGTCACTGCAGCTTCTGTGCAGTGTGGTTATTGTAGCCATGTCAGTCCCAGTGTATCAGAGAGACGAATTAGATGAGGTGATATCTTTTATTGGACCAACTTTGAGCTACCCAGAGCTCTTCTTCAGCTTGTCTCTCACCAACAGAAGTTGAGCCAGTAAAAGATATTACCTCACTCACCTTGTCCTTCTTAATTGCAGTTTCTGGCAGGAGTCCAGTCTGATGTGGTGCTGGAATCCCATACTGCAGCATAGGCTGGGACCTGGTATGTTTGGAGGGGTGAGGCACTCGTCATCTGTACCCCTTCCCCACCCTCACATGAGGAATTGGTGGCAAGCGTTTCAGTTGGGGAGCTGAAGTTCTTTATCTGGCTTTCCTGGGGAAGCCAAGGAGTTCCCCTTTGATGGGTTCAGCGCCTGCAGAGTCAAACTGGGGCCACGCTGGATGAGTGTTGCTGGATAGGTGTGAGGGGCACTGTTCTAACCCCTCCTGGTTACGCTGTGGTATGAGTTAATAAAATTAGGGCCTCTTGCATTTTCTGCGTTCCTATGCCCGTGTTTGCATACCCTGCTGTGTCAGTGTTCTCAGGTTTTGACACTACACAGGTAAAAAAATCCTGCTCTGCAAAGTTCAATATCTTTATTGTCTGATATGTCTGGAGTGAAACCAAGTGCTGATCTGAGGTATGTTTTCCATGCTTATACTGTCGTGGCTTGATTTGGGAAGGAGAGTAATGATTAGGGCAAACAGTGGGCATGGAAGTTAAGATTGCCCTTTTGGTATGATCCCTAAAGACAACTGGGCTCTGCACTATCTATCAAGACATAGTCACTATGATGGTTCACTATATGCCTTTATACCTAGCCACGGTTTGGTTTTTATCCTTCATAGACTACAAGGCTCCAAGGACCAAGGCTGGGAAGCTTTTATGGCATGGGCAGAGCATCCATTGGCATGAATCCTGCATAGGGGATTACAGGATATATGTATTGGACAGAGGTTACTAACTACCATCCATTGCTGTGCGTGCTAGAGGCTTTGCACTATCTATCAAGACATAGTCACTGTGATGGATCACTACATGCCTAGCCACGGTTTGGTTTTTATCCTTCATAGACTCCAAGGCTCCATGCTATACCTGTTCCTTTCTCCAGAGGTTGGGTTGCAAGCTTGGAGATGCAGGAAAAACTAGTCGCAGGCGACCCCCTCCACTCCAACAAAAAGTGTCTTCATGACATTAACTAATTATTACTAAAGTGTTTTGGAGAACCATTTTGCATGCACTTGTGCCTGCGCGCACACACTAACGTGTTTTTTTTTAATGTTTTATCACTTTTCCTTACTTTATCCTAATATGGCATTGCAGTCCAGGTTATAGAGGAGTGCACTGTAGCAATCTCTAATGTGTCCCAAATGCGGGGGAAAATGGCATATCCAATCATTAACCTGCAAGGCAAGTACAAGAATTGACAAGGTCGGTTACAAACCGGTCAAGTGGCACCTCTATGTAGAGGACAATGGTATGTTGATGATGACCTAACCGATAAGTGAACAGTGGAGCACCAGGAGATGAAACATTTACAATCAAACAATAGGAAACCAGTATGGTATGTCCATGATGAGGGGCTTGCGGCATTCCTGCCCACCAAAGGCACTGAGTGTGAGGCATTTAGACTATAGACACACATTAAATATTCCTTCCGATTAAAATGACAAAAGACAGAGCTAAAGTTGTTCCCACTGGTCCAGGTGGTATGAATCAGTGGGAGTATGTGGGCCTGTGGGAGAGGAGATATTCTCCAAGGATAGAATGTGCAGTGTTTACACTGCTGTTGTTAATTAAAAAGAATACACCTAACATAGTCAAAACCAAGATGTTGGCAAACTAAGCATTTTGAAATGTTTATTGCAAAGTTTTTCCTTTGGGAAGATTTTGCTTTTGATGATTTTGCTTTTGCTTCAGAAGAAACAGCTGAACCCTTGCATGAAAAATATAAATCAGTGTATAATATTGTGCATAGAGTTTTTTCTATAAATTCTTTTGCCATATTTGAAAGTTAAGTTTTTAATTGAGACATTTTTCAATGAATGCCGAAAGGCTTCATGTCAGCTTCCAGTAGTTCAAACAAAATCCTCATTAACAGCATTTATACACCTAACTCTTTCTGTTAGTGTCTGGTTTTGGTTGTCCGTTCTGAAAACATGTAGATACTCATTGTAGACTGCAATAAACTGAGGCTGGTTTTGTGGTAGTATTGAGGTATTTAGCGAAGTCTCAATCACCTTAATATTTTGTTCTCTAATTTAATGAGGCAATTTCACTCTGCAAAATGAAGTAGTTATCAGTGTCAGGAAACACATACGAGTCCGTCTTAAGGAAATAGATACTTCGAATATCTTTATTTTGTTTATAAAGGAATGCAGACGAGTGTCTTCCTTTATTTTAAGAGAAATAATACTTTTTTTCTGACTTCATTTCAGTGTGGCTCATTATTAGAAGGGGATTCACTTGTCTAAATAATAGACAAAAGCAGATATATTTTTGACAGTTTCAGAATGGCAATGAATAATTGAGTTAATCATCTTAATTCTTTAAAAGAAGTCACCTTTGCCATTGTCTATCAGCTATAATATTCCACGTGGCAATACTGTAATACTCACATCCCACTAATGTTCTCTGGACTGTATCTTTTGGTGTCTTTTTAATTTTAAGTTCTGGGGGCAAAGTCCTCCTTTCATTCTCCGATTTGTTTCTCTGTATAGACTTTACCAGCTGCATAATGACA
The DNA here is from genome assembly GCF_026122565.2 of Emydura macquarii macquarii. Lineage (NCBI taxonomy): Eukaryota > Metazoa > Chordata > Testudines > Chelidae > Emydura > Emydura macquarii. Next base: position 7,255,283 of record NW_027130208.1, read on the forward strand.
GCGTTATAATAAATAGTGAATAATAATAATGAGCCACTTTCATCTCAATGTACCCCAATATAGTCAACATTAATGAGACTGAGACCAGACTGTGTGGATCTGAACCGTCCAACATATCTGAGGAGAAGCAGGGGGGTGGCGGTTTTGGATTCTGAAGCTGGATTCAAATTTCACAATACGAAGCTGAGGCAGGAGGGTTCTCTAATAGGAAGCTGATCCTCAAATGATGAGCACCTGTTGCTCCCAGTGACTTCAGTGGTGAGTTGATGCTTGTCACCAGTCAGGATCAGGCCCCTTGGTCCCTGTCTCTGATTGACGGAGCCAATCTCCTCTGCACTGCCTGTGTACTAGCTGAGATGGGGGGAACTGAACGGATGAATGTGCCTCCCTTATCACAGTTCTGGTCCCTGAGCAACACCAGCCCTCAGTAGCTAGGAGGTACCATGACACAGAAAATCTTGCTCAGGACCTGCATCTGAAAGCCAGAACATGCTCAGTTCAGAAGGAATCTTCAGAGAATTTAGCTGCCAAACTCTAACAAGTCTTTGAACTGAGCACACATGAACTGAGACTTTCAGAGGCTTCTAAGTGGGCCACACTGGGGTAGACTTTCACAGGGATGGCAAAGGCACCCCCTTGTCAAGAAGGAGACACCCTTTGCCAAATGTCAAGCCTCTGCTCCAAAGTGTGGAGGTGCTAGTGCTTCTCAATAAACCAGTGTAAGCCTTTTTTTTAAACACGGACAAAACAACGTCTATTATTTTCCCCCATCCTCATTCTGAGAAATGGCTGAACTGTTGTAACTGAAACTTTCCAGAAATATTCAGCCTGAGACAGACATCTGACATGCAAAGTTTCAATCCAAAGAATTGAGATTTGGCAAAGTAATAAGCAACTGAAAGTGGGCTTATGATGGGACATGTCAGACAATCTTAACTATCAGTGATGCTTCTGGTGCTGCCTATAATTCAGTCTGAATCAATGCTCGAAGCAGTTTCAAAAGCATAGTCAGTTATTATCGGTTGGTTGATTTAGGGGTGTGAAAATATACGGAAAATTAAAGCTATCGACCACAGTTCCTTCATTTGAATATATTTGTTCTTTAAAATTTAAGCTGCATTTACACCCGAATCCATATTTATGTCAGTTCATTATAGTAATGTTGGAATCTGTTCTCAATGGGCCAAAAACCTGAGGTGCTAAAAACCTTCAATTCACATTGTACCTCTCTGGATTAAGGTTAAGGCAATTAAAGCCGTCACTTAAAGAAGTTGTTGTTTAACTCCAGATGAGCCTTCCAGTGTCTTCCATTTTTTGTTATTGCACATAGAAAAACGTTACATAATATATATTTTCCAGTGTTCTCACACACTGAAATTTTTCAGCCTGCTTGCTAACATTAGACAGGTAGTGTCTTCAGAGATCCTGAGGGTTGGTATTAATGAAAACAGCCAATAGTAAATAAAAAGATAGTCATAGATATTTCTTTTGTGACAGATACTCACCAGAATACTGCTGACTGGGTGCACCGGAAATGCTTTGCACCCAAAGAGTTTGACACTGATATTTGCAATTAAACTCTCAACAGAGTTGATCTGGTTAAGTGACTAGCTGTGGCTTTTACTGAACTTGTTTAATCAGGGAGAAATCGTTCTTTGTTATATGGCAGTAAAACTTGTCCAAGGCTGCCATTTTGATTTTACTAAGTGATCATATTGAGCCATAAACAGAGAGGCTCAATAAAGTCTCCCGTGACAATGGGGTTCCCTCTGAAATGGACATTTCAGCCCCGCAGCCAGCCCTTGCCTCGGTGAGGAATTAGGCCAAGATTTTCAAATGATTTTGGGATGCCTCAGCTTCAGGACGCCCAACTTGAAATGCTTAAAGAGGCCAGGTGTTCAGAGGGAGAGTACTCAGCCTCTTCTGAAAATCAGGCCTCATTCTTGGGATGCCTCCATTTCTGAACGCCTGAAATCACCGGTCAGATTTGGAAGTTTTGTCCTGCGGCTCTGCGAAAGGATTCCTGAAAATCTGTAATGAAAACTAAAGCGCCCTTCATCCTTCTAACGCAACAAACAGATCACTTGGTTCAACCCCAGTTTCTTGGTTTGGATTAAACTAGACCCCTAAACGTACCACGACCACAAAGAACTCCAACTTGGATGGACATAGGGTGTCGTGTCTTTATACAAGTTAAAAATTCAGGATGGCCAGCAAGTATGGCACTTGGCTGTAGCCGAAAGCATGCTGGGAAGCAGAACTACCACTATGCCAAGAAGGACAACCAAAAGGCCAAACACATGTACCATTAATTCCTCCTCCAAACCAGCCCATAGAGAAAGCATGTCCAGGTGAGGAGTTGATTCACTGATGATTAGGAGCAAGCATATACTTCCTACTCCTTCCGGTGGCTGTTTAACTCCAGCCAGGGAAGGATGGGCCCTCTGACTGGCTTTCAAAACTTCTACTCAGGCAGGCCGATTCTTCTGACCCATGCTGTGACCTGTTGGCGGTCAGGTGGGAAATGGGGTCATGTTTTCCTTCACCGTGAGCTGTGCCCCTGTGATGTCAATGACAGATACACTGGCATATGCCAGGAACCAGTCTGACCCTTTGTATTCATTCAGACATGAAACCACTGCAAAATTCAGGGTAGGAGAACCCTCCTGACTCAAAAACCTGAGAGACGCTTTCCGTGAATTCCTGTGATGTGTAGCTGCCAAATCTTGCAGATCCCCAACTGGGACAGGATTTCTGTCAGCAGAAATCAAATGGGGTGTAAAACTCTATTAGTTTGGGTTTTTTGGTGACACTTCATGATTTCAAATAGAAAACATAAGCTCATTTCATAGCTGACACGTAGCTGATTATTTATATTTCTTAGAAAACATCTAAAAATGTCTAAATCTTTTTAACAATATAAATGACTTTCGCTCTATTTTCACATCTTTCTTTGTGAATCATGACAAACTGAGATTAAGCAACGAACAGCCCCTAAAATCTGTCATTTTTTGCTGTGATTTACACAGGACCATATCCATAAATTATAGAGGCCACTACCAGATACTGTGAATAAAAAGCTGCTTACTTTTTTGCAGTGTAGGGGTTTTTTTGTTTTTTGTTTTTGAAAAGCAGCCTCTGAATCAAATGCACTTAGCATAATAAAGCTAAAATATTAAAATGCTATTTAACTTTTTCAGCACACCGAATAACACACTATGCCCTGCCATAAAAGTTTATATTTCTTTTTGACATTGACCCCTCCCTTCTCCCCCCCAATACTTTCTTATAAATCATCTGAATCTTCAGGGCTGGATTCTGTCTGTACAGCTATCTGCTTATATCACCACCTTCACTCATGCGTGTGTATTCAAATCCTACAGCAACGTTTTTTTGTGTGAAAATGTTCAGCATTTCATAACATTGCCCCAGTTTCATAAACGTTTTGCCAACTTGAAAACAGGCAAATGCTCATTTAACAATACATTTCTCAGACCTATTTTTCAGCTTGCTCTAGATACTGTCTTGTTCTTGACGCTCAGTAGGTGATGGGAACATTTGGAAGATGCTCTGGTGAGTGTGTTTTGCACTGCTCTGGTGCCAATCTATGGATCAACATTATCAGACTCCTGGGCAATTTACTTCCATAACTCGTTGGAAAGATTGCAGGAATGAGCGGTGTTTGAGGGTGCGAATTGAACATGAGAGATCCTGGATGACAAAATATTAGAAGCAAAACTGAGTGTGTGTGTGTGTGTGTGTTATGTATGTATATATGTTTATATAAACATATATGTACACCCCCCCACACACACATTTTTATTTCCAGTGGGATAGATAACATATTGAGAGTGCGGATGTGTGTGTCTCCATATGCTGTCTCTCCTTCTAGTGAGAAGATAAATGTCAGTCTTAGGATCAAATGTTGCCCTCAGTTTCTTCACAGAATTTAGCCCTTGATTCTTTACTTATTTCACATATTTGCAAATGAGGTATATATATCCACAGTAATGTTAAAAGGCAAGCAGGGATGAGTTAAACTCATTGCCACTAAGTAGAAAATATTCCATGCCAAATGACCAGCTATCACAGTGGTAGTGGAAAAAGTCACACGCTTTATTGGGCTATGTGTAATCCTGCTGGGTCTTGTTGGATAAGGAAATGTCACAAGTCGTGCTGCTGCTAAGAATGTCCCGTTTTGAAAGCAATGCTTCCCCTACTCCATTTGTCACGTGTGGAAGTGATAGTGAATGCCTAAAAATGGGCAACAAAACCACATGATGGGCCAGGTGACACCTCCCTGCACTAGCATGCCATAGGGTACTAGAGGGGACTAACCCATTGCCTGCCTGCCTGCCTGCCTTCAGACTGTTTTCAAGAGGAAAGCAATTTTAATCTTAAATGAATGTTCCTTAGCAGCCCTGCTGGCGGAGAATGCATCCCCGGGGCCATTCCTAGCCATGCCCTTCCAAGACAACACTGCTGACTTCTGAAGCTGGGCGGTCTACCTGCAGGTCCCCTGGGGAGGGGAGGTTGCTGACTTTTTGTGCCATCACAAAACAACCCCACCGTAGGAGATCATGGTAGGAGAAAGGCTCTCCACAGTAAATTTGACCCCTCCAATCGATTTCCTCCCCTCTCCGCCCCCCACATTCAGTTGTTTGGTTTTCCCTCTCAGTGAAAATCTCTTCAAAGATGCTCCTATCCTGAGATGGAAATCAACACCTTGATTTTTAATTCTCTTTGTTTGTTCCCCAAAAAAGAGATTCCCTCATCTTTCTTTTTACTGTTTGTGCCCTGCTGGCCATGATTCTCTAGACTTCAAACCTTAAACTGATCGTCTTTTAATAAGCAGTGTTGTAGCTGTGCTGGTGCCAGGATATTAGAGAGATGTGGCCGGTGAGGTAATATCTTTTATTGGACCAACTTCTGTAGATGTGACAAGTTTTTAAGCTTACACAGAGCTCTTCTTCAGCATCTCTCTCTCACCCACAGAAATTGGTCCAATAAAAGTCTTCTTTATTTATTTTTTTTAGTGAAGTACTTAAAAACATAAAAATTGTGGTTAAATTTATGAAGCATGACAGGATTACAGGTAGCTTTTTGCCTTTTATGAGAAACATTTTTCTAATTGGTCCTATATTTTGGTTGCAATGGCAAGAGATTCTAAACAATATATCAAGCTAATGTGGAGCAAATAATGCCTACCCAAAATATTATCGAGCCCGCAATGTGCTGATTTATGTTGAAAATACTTAACATTAAAGAATGTGAAATCCAAGCTGTAAACAAAACTTATGCTTAGCTCTGTGTGTGTGTGTGTGTGTGTGCGCGCGCTCTTGCACATACGCCATGGGCCAAATTGTTTGCTGATTTACAATCTCCTGCAGCTCCATGGACTTCATACAGTGGAGATGGAAAGGATGTAAATCAGCACAGAATTTGGCTTTTTAACTTTTACCTAGTTGTATTTTTAGGCAAGAGTCAGAAGTTGCAAATCTGTGTTTTGTTTTAGTTTGTTTTTTAAAAAGTGATCATTCTGTGAACCTTTTGGTAAATAACTCAGAAGGGCTGTATAATAAATATTTGTTCAGTATTGTGATAGATTGAAATTCGGGGTTTTACAGCCTTTTGCCAGCCTGTCAGATAGAGCGGTCAATATCCTGCCATGTGGGGGGTTCAGGTCCAAATGCAATCCTATATTTTACATTCTGAGCAAGGGCAGAGTGGGCTCATTGGAGAGTTGAAGCATATGACTTTTAGAGGGCATGACCTGGTGTGGCACTCTTACAGCACCTACTGCTGGTTACTGTGCAGAGCAGCATTTCTGTTGACTTTCAAGACAGAGAAGTGAAATGCTGACATCAGCAGCAAATGGGGACATGAGACAGTGACAGGGTTCCTTTTCAATAGAGACTCCAAGCATTTTGATTTCATCAGACCCTTTTGGCAGTGATGGATGGATTAATCAGAGTTTTCAGCAGATAATGGTCTATATCCTGAAAATATCAAACACTGTATTTGTAAAAGAGACTTAACTACTGTGATGTTACTGCTTTGAGGATTCTTTAAAAACATTTCTTCATTTTTGTGTCTCTATTATTAAATCACTATAGTTAGAAAACTCTATATCTGATCTCCTTGATTCATTTTACCCTTCCACTGCAGAAGTATGTAGGCCATACAACATCTATCCCTGTTAGTATTCCAGGTTGTTTCTTCTCTTTAAGTCACATCCATAATTATATAACTAAAAAAAAGTATGGCGGTGTGGAGTAGGCAAAAGCATGAATTTGACTGTAATTTTCTTGTTTGTTTTTTGAGACTGAAAATTCCATGTTTGGAAGGGGAGGATGAGGTAGGCTGGCTGCATGTTTTTGTTTTTGTTTTAAATGGCAGCTGTTTGAAACTGCTCAGTGGGTTGGGATGTTAGGAAAAAGTCCCCAGGATAAAGGATTAGTAGCCAGTGAGCAGGTAAGGTGATCAGAGTGCACACTACATTCATTTATTACATGGCTTTGCAATTTATCACACAGAAATCACTCCCAGACATGAGAAATTACATGAGTATGCATGCAATATTACTATAGCCTTAAGTGTGTGCCTTTTGGTAAAATGATTCAGATAGTTTATATAACACTTGTCAATTATTATTAGGGTGATCAGATAACAAGTTTGAAAAATCGGGATGGGGTGGGAAGGTAAGAAGTGCCTACATAAGAAAAAGCCCCAAATATCAGGACTGTCCCTATAAAATGTGGACATCTGGTCACCCTAATGATTATGAAATTTTAATTATTGCACATTCTTATTTTAACAGCATTGAAATATTTAGAAAATACAATCACTTTATATTTCCTTTTGTTACAACAGTAATTTTATATTTTCATGTTAATATGTCAATGATTCCCTGTTCAAGCCTCAGACAATTCTTTGACTGATTGATTAAAAAAACAAAATTCAGGGTTTTGTTTTTTTTTCTGTCTGTAGATGTCGGGGAATCTTATCAGGACAATGGAGACTTATTACAAAAAATGTGAAATGAGCTCAAGTGTCCAGAGATTTAAAACAATCACTGATTTACGGTAACAAAAAATCCTTTTTACAGGGGTATAGGGCCAGATCCAATGTCCATTTAAGGCAATGGATATAGATGCAATTGAATAACAGCGTATTAGAAAGAGAAGGTTCTTGATATCTGTCTATTTCCCTTCCTCTGCTGCCAGTTGCCCTAAAGTTTAAATAGGCTCCCCATCCCAGTTAAACCCAGGCTTGCCATGGCATGTGAAAAAACATCTGTTCTGTCATTTTTAGCAAGGTCAACGGATCTTTCATTGCAGACGCAATTGGGAAGCCTCTCATTCTATTTTGCCTAGATCTTCTGTATGTAAGGTTCCAAATAATTTGGGCCTCCCTCGTGTTGATGAGCACGTGCTCACAACTGTGGCTTCAATGGGAGTACGGATGGGGGCAGCTGCTCCCCAACCTGGGTAAGAGCTGCACAGTCGAACTCTTGGTTTGCATTCTGAAACTGTTGGAGTGGTTAGGGACTAGGCACCACTAGAGGCACAATAGTGGCAAGATAGCAAAGAGATCAGGATTTGGTAGGGAAATAAAACAAAGGAGAGAGCAGAGGCAAGGGCTATAGGAGTGTGTGACCCGTCCGTGCCTAGGACAGCCACCTGAAAATGACAAGGTCAGGGCAGGCTGTAAAAAGAGAGTGGATTCTCCCAGCACCGATGGGTGACACTGAAGCCAGACTTCCCAACCAGTGCTTCTGATTCCCCACACCGGTTATTAAGAAGCCAGTATACAAATACACACAGCCCCCTTCACTGCATTTCAGTCTCCGGCTCCCAATTAGCCACTAGGTCCAGTAAAGAGACCAGTTATTTAAACTCTATGCTCTTTACTAAAAACGTTCCCTCTGACCCCAAAGGGTCAGCCACAGCACCAGATCAGTATGTTTGGATCTTACCCAAAATACCACGCTGCCAGCCACTCCTTTAGTAACTAAAACTAAAGGTTTATTATAAAAGAAAGAAAGAAATTGTAAGAGAAATGTTAAAGGATTAAAGCAATCAGATACATACAGATGATTTGAAAGTCCAGATACATCAGGTTTCTAGAAGAATTGTGGAGTTTGCAGGCTTATATAATCCCTCAGGTATACATCCAATACTTGGATAGGTCTCAGTCCTTTGTTTCACAGCTTCAGTTCAGTTGTAGAGGTAGGTTGATAGCTGAAGCTGAATCCCGACTGAAAGACAAAATGGATTCCCAGGCACCTACCTTATATATTCTCTGGCCCTCACCATGCTGCCTGTGGAATTTCACAGGAACCAAAATGGAATCCAGAGTCACATGGGCAAGTCCTGGTGACTCATCAATATATCCCTGGCTTCTCCTCCTGGCACCTGGGAATGTCTTAATGGGCCATTAAGCAGACTATTGCTCTGTAGCCATCCTATCTGAGTCGTTACCCAGGCAGCACAATTTGAAATGCTGATATATCAAACATATCCATAACTTCCATCTCACATATAACACACGCACATAAACATCATCATCTTACTTAGCACATTATAGCCTTTTTAACAGTACCTGACATGGCATATCTCACATGAATTATTATGATTTTGACATATTGATGTTAAACAATATAATAAATGTCCTCCCCCCCACACACACACACAACCAGCGTGACAGAGTGTACGGCCTCCAAGTCAGAATTAATGCAGATCAGGGACTTGGACATAGATTCAACTTAGCTGGGCACTTTGAGGAACAAGCACAGCATGAAAAGAAGTAGATGATGAGACTGGAAGAATGATATACTGTGCTACACGTCAGGTGTTCTGTATAGTTACTTGGGATGCTTGGAAGAAAGGAATCAAGTCTATGGTTGGCTTTAGTGTAACTGAATGGAAACTGTGCTGAGAAAAGCTGAGGACACTTGCTTCCAGAATCCAATATGAACTTGAGAGAGATGCTAAGAACTGTGGGCAATCTGCCTAATTGTTCTGGGTGATATTCCATTTGGGACAGCCTCACTGTGGTTAATTCAGTAAGGCTCAGCTGATCTCAATTGTTCATTGAGCATCTTGATTCTGCATTATGAAGAAGTGGATTTGCCTACCCCTAATGCCACACACTATCCTGCTGGAAATGATTGCTCAACTTTTGTCTGCTGAGCCAGCTGCCTGCTTCATTTGCAATCCCTTTATTGCCCAGGCTCCTCTAATTAATTTACTTATCTCCAGGTCTTTTTAAAACTTGGTGACTGGTATATGTAGCTGGCTGGATTTCCCCGAAGTAATTTATGTACAACTTCTCTCGGTGTACCGTCAGCTAAATTAAAACTAACGATCATTTCTGAGACTCCGTGAATTGTTCATTTTTTGGGATGAGAGTTTCTAGAGCTTTAAAAAAAAAGAGTAGAAGTCATGCAATATCATATTAATCGTTTATCTGATTACAAAAACCTGCTAACTAGCTTTTCTTTCTAAAACACTTTTTTGATTCTGTTAATGTGCCTTTATCTCTGCACCTAACAGGCTCTCTCCTTTTGTACTGAATCCACCTTCAGCCAAACTACAGCTATCTCCTATTTTAGTTTGGAGAAATACCAGCATGTTGTTATGCAGAATTCAAATAAAAGAAAAGAGAAAAGCCTCTTCTTCTCAAAATTCAGTTTACCCCAGAATTATAGGGGTGAAAGCCTGGCCTCACTGAAGATGATGGGAATTTTGCCACTGACTTCAGTAGGTTGAAGATTTCACCCATAATATTGTTTTCCTCCAAAGGATGCTGTGAAACTGATTAGCACTAAAGCTATGCTATCTTAAAACTGTTTTCTGAGGAAGGACATATTTTGGTTTCTAAATGTGTTGGGAGGCTTCAAAAACCACCACAACAAACGCTATCCCTTTTGAATATATGTAAATTGTATCTGAATTGATTAGGTCTCTTTTTACAGATAATATGCAAGTCCCAGATGGCCAAGGCATAGACAAAAACAGGAACCCCAGCTGAGGGTGCTGAATGGCTTGGGGAAAGAGAGTTTATGTTCATGATTTCCCTCCTCTCTTACACCAACACTCCTTAGTGTGGATCTTGCGAAGCCTAAATATGGGGCCAGGCAGACCCTGGGTATTTTAATATCCCTAGGGATGGAGTGCAGCCCCATCACAAGGGAGGGCAAGTGATCCTGGACCAGTAACACATTTAGCCGTTAGAGCACTTTACTGAGACTCAGGAGACCTGCATTCTATTCCCAACTCTGTCACTGGCCTGCTTTGTGACCTGGGCATGTCATTTTGCCTCTGTTTTCCCCACCTGTAAAATGGGAATAATTACACTGGCCTCCTTTCTAGAAAGAGTTTTCAGATCTACTGATGAAAAATGCTATAGAAGAGCAAGGTGTTCGTTGTGTGGGTACACTCACTCAGTGTCCTGAAGTACATCAGAGATGTGTCAGAAACTCTTTCCTGGGGTATTTCAATGCATCCTGAGATCTCAGCCCTTCACTTTGTTGTAAATATTAACAGTACATTATTAATTATTGTTCACCTTAGTTTTATTTCCAGAAGTCTTGTGTGACATAACAAAAACTAAGTCTGGGTAGCTAATATAACTATGTATAATAGGGAAAGTCTCTGGACTAAAAAGCCAATCAAAGTGAGCTAAATTCTACTCTGAACAAAGAAAATGGAAGCTATTGTGGCAACTGTACATGTATCCCACGTAGTGCAGTAAGATATTACAAGAGTGAAATATGACTGTGTGTGGATATGGGCGTATGTGCATGGAACAGGTTTTGATGTCTCACAAAGTAGGGTGATACAACTGAAGTTTGAGGATTCTGGTGAAAAGATCTTTCACAGAAGTGAACGGCCTCATTTATGATAGTCCCTTCTTTGTTAGAATATGAGCTCTGCTGGCATCCAGACACCAGGCCATGGCAGCCCTCAGCTAGCATCCGAACCTCATGTCATATAAGGCCTCCAGGGTGCCCTTCAGGAGTGGGGAGGAATCAGACATGTTTAATTTCATAATTATTGAGTTGGGCATAAGGAGTCCATGGTGACACATCAATTCGACAAGAACTTTTCTTGTTCCTCTTGGGTTCCTCAAGGTACCTTTCTTGTATTGATTATATTTTTGTCCTAAAGAACTTGTACAAGGCAGTGTGAAGGAAAGCTATTCTGGCCCAAGAATCTGTGAGATCACTGCCGCCTTCTTTTAAAAAGTGAATTACATGCAATGTTCAGAGGAGAGATCACGACACTGCATGACGTCCTACCTCCTCCATTGAAAGTATATTTTTAACGAGTAAATCCAATCCTATTAAAAATATAGGGACAGGAAACTTCCCCAGCAGTGAGATGGGAAGCTTGTAAAGTGACCCTCCTGAATAGCTTTGATCAACAAGGCGCGTTATGCCATCACGAACACTCATTCAGACATGGCTCTCCAAAAAGAGCAAAAACCAGGCACCGGATCAAAACCCAATGGATGCAACTTGTACAGTAAATGGATGGCAAAATTGGAACTTTAGCTTGTAGAGTCTGAGGCCAATGTTTTTATACCTCCATTGGAGCTGAGGATGCTTAGGACCTCTGAAAATTAGGCCACTTATTTAGATACTTCTATAACTTACTTCCAGAGGAGAGCTGACTGCTACTAGCTTAATGTATCTAGTGCTCTAACTCTACCACATGAGCTGGAGTTAGAAGGTCCTGGGTGTCAAACCTTGCTGACAGTCTGTGATTTGGGTCATTACAGCTACATGTGAATGTAGGTGCAGAGGAGCAAATTATGTCCTTGTAGTAGCTCTGGAAGGTGGGATGCTCATGTTGGAATTTGTAGTAATTTTATACATCCCAATAGCAAAAGGTTTAACCTTTAAGTTGAGGGAGAGATTCCCAGCTTGAGAAGACATACTCGCACTAGCTCTGACTTGACTGCATGCCCATCACAGATGCTAGGTGTATACTCCCTGGAGGCTAGCCCACCCCAGGGCTTCTGCAGCCACGCCTATGTTTTATTCTTAGTGTGCTAGCTCTCAGAGGTAGCATGGGTATGTTTTCTCAAGCCGGGAGTCACACCCCCATCTGAAAATGCTGACATACCCATAATGACCTACAACTGAGACACTACCATGCTTGAAAGTGTCTGGCATTACTGGAGTACCCTACTATCTTGCGGCATGGAGTTCTAAATGTCAATTTTACCACCCTTTTTTAAAAAAAAAAACAACCTTTTAAGATCGATTTTAAATGTGTGGCTTTCTAACTTCCTGTGGTGTTTCCTTGTTTTTGTATTGTGAAAAATGGTAAATAGGAGTGTCTGCCCAACCTTCCATCTACCATTTGCTATTTTATATGCTTTTCTTTTGTCCTCCTTATTTACCTCCTCTGTAAATGAAACAGATCTTTTGCTTTTAATCTCTCCATGTGGAATCTTTCTTCTCTTTTGCTGTCCAACTCTTGTTGTTTCTCCTGTATCATTTTTGAGTTGGGTGCCCAAATTTTCCCCTATTTTTGTATCCCTTAAATACTGAAACCCTTTCCAACGCAGGTGTTTTTCTAACGACTGAATTAAATCTCTTTATGGCTGAACTGTTCTTTTTCTAACTTGGCTTTGTTTTACATGTGAAATATCTTGGATTAGACGTGTATTTATACAGTCGACCATTACAGCTCCAAATAGAATTGCATCTGTTGGTTTTATCAACATCAATTTAATGAAGTCGTCTTTTCGTCCTCTTATTCTTTCAATTGCATTTCAATTTTTTTCAGCTTTTTAAAAGAACAATTCATTTTGGACTTAAAAATTCAGCAAAGGGCCTGATCCAGATATCCTCCCTATAGACCTGGTGCTATTTTTCTCCTCCAGTAATACGAACAAAGTGCAGGCAGCTTTGGCAAACCCTGTGTGGGGAGGTGCAAAAGTGTGGGAATGTGGAAATGGCAAAATACATTTAATCTTCAACCTGCGACAATGAACCATTACAGCTGTTAAATTAAACCGCTCTTCTAAATAAAGTACCCGGGAAGAGGCAGCTGCTCTGATGCCACAGACTGCATGTAGCACATGTGAACGGTCAGCTGGGGACTTGTGAGTAGCAGCAAGACTGAGTGCTACTTTGAAACTCATGCCCAGCTTAAGTGAGTTACAATTCCTCACTTCATAAATTGACCTCAAGCCACCACTAAGAGTTGCCCCTGAGCAGAGAGAGGAGCAGGAGACGTTGCAGGGGCTATTCCCAGGCTCCACAAATTTTAAAGCACACACCTCTTGTTCTTCCTTGGTTCTTTCCCGAAACTCCTTACTTTTGAAAGGGGCATTAAGTGGCAACTCCATTAAGTGAAACCTCCTTAAGGCCCTCTGCCTGCCTCCTGCTTAGTTCATCGTCAGGGGAATACAACATGGCCCTGTTTCATCTGGAAACCACTGAGTCTACGTGAAAGCCACGAGAGAGTTCACTCTCGCTTTTAGGTGGAATGCATTCAGATGCGGTGGTGATGGGCATCCCTATAATACTCTAAGACAGTCAGATCGAGGACTTTGCCTTGGTGAGAACAGCCAACTTGGATCTAATGTGAATGAAGGCTGAAAATTCTTCCTCAAGACTCCTACTGTAGCTATATATAATAGCAGGATCACCCTCCGCTCCCAGGCTCCTGCCATATGTAGCCAAATGAGTGAAGTTCCAGCCTAAGTGTGAATGTCTTGGCTTTGGTCAATTCCAAACTGTATCATTATTTAAATACAGATCCTGGTATTTATGAAAATAAAGCAACTGTCAAACTTAAATGGAAAAATAGCCATTGCAAATGCAAATTATTTCTAAAGTTCAACTGCTGCTAAATGAGATGCTGTGCTCCTATGCTTAGAAATGCTTAACATAAATTATGACCTAATTAACATTTGCGTGGTAATCTAGACTTCCTACAGTTTATTCTGCTAATTAACACATGACAAACGATCAAGCATTAATATTTCATTGAAACATAACTTGTCCAAGAAAGCTTGTTAATGCCATAAGGAACTTTCTATTCCCTTACATTTTCATACCTGAAAAGTGTTTTGTGATGGCTAGGACTATTATATAATTTTTATCATGAAAATTATTTTGTATTATAAAAATTAGTGTGGGAAGAAAAGACTGCAGGCATTGCAGAATAGATTCCTCCTCCCTCCACCCCCCACCTCCCCCAGGTCTACTTAAAATATTAATTGTCATGATGTGATCTCCTTGGCTAATTAGAATGTGGACTAGTTGGCACCACTCAGTAATATCCCACTCGAATTTGAACAGTATAATTCAAAACTGTTCAAACAAGTAGCACCAAGTGAAAAATCTGGGCTCTGTTCTGTTTTTTTAACTTATTCTGTGTTATTTGCATTGTGGTCATTCCCAGGAGCCCCGGTTGTGCACTAGGACCCCAATGTGCACATTTTACTTTTTGTCCTTATTTTATTCTGTTTATCTCCCTCTCCCGGTGACTAGCTGGTGCTGTTTGTATCATCTCATTACCTCACCCTACATGCTGCACAAGGGAATTTAAAGCACCCCTTACTCACCTGGGCAGGCTACGTGGAGCAGGGGGGCTGCTGTTTGCCATCCCATACAGGCGGGCAGGGAACGGGCAGGCAAGGGTGGAGAGCTGGTGGAGTCTTGAGTCCACCCCTAGTACAGCTGTGCTGGAGCACAGAGCCGGGCTTGAAGAAATGATCTTCTTCAGGAGAAAGTAATCTGTGCCAGCCTTTTAGCTGGTTCAAAATAGGTAACTGGGCACCAAAGTGTCTGCTTCCAGCTAGAGAACCCTAATTTTAATAAAGTAAAACTGTTGGTGTCGTCCCAGTCCTCCCACGATTAAGCATCTCTGAGTGTTCACTTAAAAATCCCCAGGGTTGAGGTTTTGATGATGTCAGGTTGAAATAAATAGACTTATTTCAACCTATCTGACATGCCGGCTTCTCACTACTCCCAATTGTCCTTATGTTCAGTACCACCGCACGGTGGTCTCTGAGCACCCAGGGCATGCAAGGGTGTCCCACATAGATTGGGGGATGAAGTCTTCTGTCGGTAGAGCTGCTGTATGGAGCCTCCCTTCTACTGTGTTGGGTTGGTAGATCTATGAGTGCATGAGCCGTCTGTGGTATCCACTCCTCATTCCCACTCAGAGCTGTAGCATATACAACCCTCATGGAGCATACCATGTAGGGACAGCCATACTAGGTTAATCCTGCTTAAGGCCAAATGGGCCATTATGATCTAGCTTGCCTTCCTACCTAACACAGGCCATAGAATTTCAGCATGGTCATCTGCATCCCGTCCCACCTGCAGCAGAACTACACCTGGATCAATGTCTTTTTTAGCAGTGAATGTCAACTGAGATGGGGCACACTGGGGGTGTGAGAACTTTCACTTTGAGTGCAAAGACTAGAGCCCTATCCAGAGCCAACTTTAGCAGGGGACGCAATTGAATGAGCTTTCATACAAAGACGTGAAAATCAGCCTGGGGCTGCAAAACTCCTGCCGTTTGAATTGCAGTCTTTCACCACCAGACGCCCCAGCTCAAAGTGCTCAATAGTTTTGTGGGGTGGTGTCAAGATTAGGCTTTCATGTCACGTGTGACTTTAGGTAGGATGAGATGTGAGGGTTGCATAGATAGGGGGTTTTGTTTTTGTTTTTTGTTTTTAATTAATTGGGCTTTTTGGAGTGGCTCTAGAAGAAAAATGATCTTGTGTTGAAACACTGGACCAAATCCTGCCCTCAGTAGATGAAACAGAAGGCCAACATTTATGCAGTATCTCTGCAATTCACAGTCAAGGAGATAGATAATATTACAAACCACTAATCTGTCCCTAGACTGTGTCTGGGTTAATTTCACTTAAGTTTTTTTCTTTTTTTTTTTTTTTTAAAAGACACTCCTAAAGAAAAATTATGAGCAAACACACATTAACCAGCACAAGCAGGGTGGGTTTTTTTTGGCTTGGTCGTTTTTTTTTTTGTTTTGTTTTTTTGTGTGTGGCTTTTTTTTTTTAAATCCTTATTTTAGAATCACAGGAAAAGAAGAACACAATGAGCTTATTCAAATACAGTTAAAGACCTCAACTTTTCTCCCTAGATTATCCTTGTCCACTACAAGTTAAAGCAACAGCCATGCTTCATCTCACCATTAGTTTCCTGATTATCAGCCCCAACTCTGTGGATATCAGTCACTCCAGTTCTTTCTGATAATACATTATCGCTGCTTTGTTAAAAATCCAGTCCTGTGGTCATTATCAATGAAAACTCCTGTTGGCTTCAGAGGGAGTTTTGACTGACCATGGAACATACAGAATTTGTCTCTTATGGAGTGAGGAGAAAATAATACACATTACATCAATATTTGCCTCATTTTAGAGCCAAATGGATTTAGCATTGCCGAAAGATGAGTGGGATCTTAATCTTGAATAGAATCTACTATAATCCTTCCTGATTTTTGCTTCCATTTTAACTTCCAAAGAGGAAGGAACACATCCGTTATGCTTTTCAAGAACAAATGTCTAAATTTCCACAAGCACCTGTAGGCAACATAATGCACAAGGGAGACACCTGCATTTGAAAATGTGTCCCATAGATTTTTAGTCAGCTAGACTCTAATCTAGTTGGTGAATACAGTGTATTAGAGTTTTACATGTGTAGTCGAACAGTAACTCTTAACCTGCCATCTTCTAAAATGTTCAACTACCTGTAAATCTCCTGTCTACCCAGAACAGCAAATATGTTGGTTTTTGCAGCTCTCTATCTCATGGGTTGTGAAACCGTTTTAATTCTCTTAAAAATGCAACAGGCTACTGAATTCCCAAACTGCTTCAATGTAACCGTGAACACATTGTTTGAAATTGTTGCCTTGAGCAATCATGAAAGTTCAGGACAGGATTTTTTTCCCTCAAAATATGCAGACTGCAATGCAGATGTATGAGTGTTTAGGGTGTGGGAAGGAGAATTGAGATCAGGTTTAGTTGGGGTTGGTTGGTTTAGTTGGGGTGGTCCTGCTGTGAGCTGGGGTTGGACTAGATGACCTCCTGAGGTCCCTTCCAACCCTAATCTTCTATGATCTGAATAACAATCATTAAATGGCGCACCAGCCTGGCTAACAAATAACTAGTTTAAATCTTGTGGTCCTTATTCAGTCAATCATTCATTGTTTTCCTGGGAGAGTGTCTGAGTGAGGACTGAGTAAAGAACTTTGGATCTGACCCATTGTATGGTTGTAGTTAAGATCACCGTAATCCAGGTTCAACAGAGCCATAGCTTTGAGCTTCTGGTAAAAACAACCATTAGAAGAGTTTTCTTTGTATGGAGACTGAGCAGCAGACTGAAATCAATGATATTGATCTGCCAACAGTAATATATATTTTTATAGCAGGGTCTGGAAGATATTGTCTCTTTGTGCCTGTCTTTTTTGTTTCATTAGGCTACTACTGTTCCGTGTTTTTTAAATACTGGCTTTGATGCTCACCATTTTGAGGGAATTGAATAGAAAGTCCTTCATAAAGTCAGTAGTTTGTGCCTATTTACACTTCCCTATTCTCCATCAAATTCTAAAACAGGTTTGACCCTGAAAATATCTTCAAGAATTGCTATATTTTGTAACACATTATTTACGTCAGTATCATGCAGGTAACGTGTCAAGGCATCTTGTCTCCTAAAACCTGGCTGGAGGAGAAAGTCAGAAGTTACATAAAGTTTTGTGTCATCCACTCCAACTGTAAGTTGGCCTTTAAATATTACCAAACTTCTCTGACTGTATGTTTTTCAGTCTCTGCAGCAAATGCTAACAGGTTCTGAAATGTAGAAGTTTGTACCCATAATACTAAGGAAAATGCCATGCTGACAAGACAACCATTTGTACTCTAATGCTTTCTTGACCTGATTAGGAAATTGATTAAGTTTTAGTTCAGGGATACTGCAATTCTATCTTTGAATGTATTGTAAACCTAGAAACTGCAGCTGTTTCAGTAGAGCCCTAATGAATTTCTTTCTATTTATTTGAAATCCCAAGGTCTTTAGAAGAATCAAATGGTGTTTTATTACTTCCTAAGAAGGACCAGCAATTATGGCAAGATATTGTCTACGCGGATTAACATTGTGACCCCTACAAGTACTTAGTGCTGGATGTAGTAAGATAGTGGTGTTATTGATGTTAAAGATCATAACACTTCATAGCTAAAAATTCCCCAGTCAACCAAATCTGTGGAATTTCTTGCCATTGGAGTAATCTGGTTCATTTAGGGAAGTGTCATTCAGATCCGGTAGATCTCTCTTGCAAAAACACTTCTCTTAATTCTTCAAGGAGCCCCTCCTGGATGACTTGGGCCTCACAGAGAGAGTCAGAAGTTTAAGATGCAATACATATAGCAAATCACCTGTGGCTCTCGGGTCTGTAGAGATAGTAACCAGACCCCTGAATGTTTTGCAATAAGGCTAATTCCCTATCTCCTGAACCCTATCCCCTCAAAGTTGAGCTCTCCTGCAATCTTATCCGTGGCTAGCTTTTTGAGTTTGAGTTTCTCAAGTGAACCATTTTAGGGCAGTTTTAACTCCCGCTGCAGCCCACTGATTGACTAACTGTTGATGTAAATCACTGTTCAGGAATTGGACACAGTATCTGCTCTGTCTGGGTACAGCCCGGCCTGTTCTACTAAAGTTTGGGGGGTTGAGCAATTTTCAAGTGACTTTTATTTTTTTTTTCAGAGGAACAGTAACCTCTTCTCTCTGACATCCATTAGATAATAGTTGCTTTGGATTTTCAAGTAAAACCATAGACCGTGCTGCTTAGCGCAGGGCTTAAGACTAACCAACTGTATGAGGCAAAAACCATTTGTAAATAAATGGCAAGTCATTAACTGTGACATCTGAGAAATTCTGGTCAGTGAACTAAAGAAAGAAATACTCTTCCAATTTGGCCATCTGAATGTAATTAAATGCTTCTAGGTTTGCCACAACAAACTGCTACATTGTCACCGTCGTCTACTGAAAGAGACACCTTAAGTTATTGAGGGCATTGTTCATTTCCTAGTTTCAGATAAGGAATCTGTCCAGCTGTCAAGTGTCAGTAACTGTCAGGAGACTCAGCTGTGTGCCTGGACTTCTGAGGATGCGAAGCGTTTGGTGCTTGGAAAGCAGTTTTACAGTTTCCTCCCTTTGTGTATTGTGCTCTCTGTATACTTTTGCACTTTCTGTTTACCAAGGAACCACTTCCTAAAGGACAATTGTCAGCAGTTCAGAAAAACAGCAAAGCGTCAACAGTCATTTCGGTGTGTAAAACTTTGAGGATTGTGATGCTTTCTAATATACCGTTTGGACCTGTTTCTTGAAGGTACCCTTTATATGGGTACTTCTGCTCTGTGTCTGTGATTATTGAAAATAATAACGTGCCGTATGTTTTTTGTTGTTGTTTACATCAACAATTCGGTAGCCATGCTGTTGTGGAACTGGCACTGTGAACCTCTGTACTTGCTTTGTCATTTCACCTCCTGCCTCTGATTTACATTTTGAAACAGCAAAAATAATACCTCAGAAAGAGTTCTGAGGATTAATTAATCTTTGCAAACTGATTTGAGGTGCTCAGATGAAAGGCACTAACAAAATGCCGGTAGTAGATGTCTTACAAACAGGATTTACTCCTCTTTTTTTTTTTTCCCCTGGGCTGCTGATCTCCTCCTTGCTCAGGCTGTTCTTGTGTTTATCCTACATTCTCTTTGGTTGAAAAACAGTCCATTATTGCAACTCGAAGCTGAGCTATCTTTTCCTTCTACCTTCTTTAGCCCAGGGCAGCTGGAATCAATGGAAGCAGATGTCTGCATGCTCAGCTACCACAAAATGGAAGAGCTGCTATGCAGAGAGCTAGGCACAGGTGTTAAAGAATGTCTGAAGTGGTTAGCAGTGCACCAGAGATGCATTTAGAACACTGGTAGGCAACATTTTGGCCACCAGAACTTGAGCTGACATTTACGGCAGTTGTATTTGTTAGTTTTGCTTTGGAGACTCCCTAACTGAATGTGATTACCCTGGAAGAAGCTTTTTGGAGAATCAAACAATCTCTCAGCTCCTACTTATTTGATGAGATTTTTTTTTCAGTAGAGTTATATATTCAAAGTGTTTATGAAGTCCATATGTTGGCAAGGCAATAGGCTTTGTTTGAGATACAAAATGCATGAAACAGATTATTGCAGGCAGGCCCTGTGTATTTGTATTGTCTGTTTATGAGATAATTAATTTTATTAGCCAAGAGGTAGTCATCATTCATAACAAAACCTGGGCCCACATAAAGGAAGGAACAATATTTTAGCGTTGTGGGCTGCAGATGGAACAAAAATCCTCCCTTAACATTGCAATGAATATAGTAAATGCATTAGGCAACCATTCAATCATAAGATCATCCTTATGGAATTAACTTTTTCCCAGAGTAGAGCTACAAAAATGATGACAAAAAATTAGAAAACCCGACCTATGAGGAAAGGCTTAAAAATCAGTATGTTTAGTTTTGAGAAAAGAAGTTTTGAGGGGAGACCTGCTGCTCTTCAGATATGTTAACGGCTGTTATAAAGGGATGGCGCTCAATGGTTCTTCTTGTTCACTGAAAGTAGGACAAGAAGCAATGGGCTTAAGTTGTGGCAAGGGAGATGTAGGTTAGGTATTAGGAGAAACTTGCTACCTATAAGGTTAAGCTCTGGAATAGGCTTACAATCCCCATCATAGGAGGTTTTTAAGAACGGGTTAGACAAACACGTGTCAGGGATGCTCTGGATACATTTGGTCTTGCTTCAGCCCAAGGGACTCAACTAGGTCACCTCTTGAGGTCCCTTCCAGCCAGACATTCCTATGGTTCTATGATTTTACACTTCCAGAATATGAATATCTAGGTTTCTGGAGGGACAGAAGTCATTTCTTCTCCAGCGTCTCTTTCCTATTGGTATATGGACAGTTTGGTTACGCAAACTTTCAAGAGGAAATTTTGTTCTCTGGCAGCATTAATTGTTTACCAGTGAGACCTCATCTGCCAACAGAGGGCTCAGTTGTGGCATTTAGCCACAAGTCCTGACTAGACGGTGGTGTGGACTTACACTGTCCCATAGCAGCATGGAAAAATTGTGCCTGAAGAAGACCTGCGTTCTCCCAGTGTGTGAACATGTGCGGACACGCAGTTTACACCAGCTATTGGGCTGGTGCTGAATGCCCTCTCCAGGGTATCCGCCATGATCCATTGCATGATGAAGAGAGGGGTGAGGATGTTATACCATTGCCTCCTCCTTTGCTCCTCCTATCCCCTTTCAGACACCTTGCTCCCTTGCTGATAGAGAAGAAGCAATCCTCCTCTGTGCTCTTCAGAGTTATTGCACACCACCAGGAGCTTCAACACAGATGGGAGGTGTCTTGTGTATCTAGCACAGCCGAGCAAGATGCATATTTATCCCAGCTATCCTTTTATTTCTTTCCTATTGTCAGTCTTTGCCATAGATATTGGAGTTTTTCAATTTGACAGAGTTATTATATTAAGTGCATTTTGGACTTATTTTTTCAGCAGGGCATAAAATTCTGTTTTGTGCATGATTCACATACAAGATAAATAACATCTTTTAAATCTTCCTTCATCTCTTGCTTTCCTTTTATGATGATTTCTAGAGAACTGGGAGCAAAACTGGAGGTTGGATTTTTGTATTTTTCAGGTCAATGTTCCACTTAATGCCCACCTGCAAAGTTCACGCAAGGTTGCAAGCTTTGGATAAGTGACTCTTGTTTTACACCCTCTCTAAGTGAAGCATCGTTGCTAACTCTCTCTTCTGTTTACAACCTGTTCCATTTGCAGCATTTGTAACAAGTTCTCTGCTGATGACCTCCTATGATCCTCTCTCAGAAACACTTGTAAGTCACACATTATTACCACAGAAGTGGAATGTGTTGGCAAAACGTCCTTTACTCTTGCAGTGTTGCTTTTCAGACCTGCCAGCACGTTCTAAATATCCTACACTGTTAGTTCGCCTTTTATTTTTCCTTTTTAGTAGCTATGATTTGTTGCATTGACTATTGTGCGCAAGGTCGATAAGATGATGGCTTTTACTAGATCAACAAATAAGCTCTTAGAGCTAGATTGTGATTTAAGGCACAGCCCCGGGCTGGTGTGTAAACTGCACCACTCCGGGAGTAACCCTGGGAGATTTTGTGACTCAGAGACACTATTATGTCACACACTTCTTTCCTGCTTCCTCCTTGCTTTGGGTGGTTGGTGGGGTGTGAGAATTTGCTGGTACCAAGCACCACATTGACACCCATGGACTGTCAAGCAAGCGCCAGGGCATGGAGTCAAGATGCCACTCCTCATCCCCTCTTATTCTTCACTGACTGGTAGCTCATAAAGGCACATAACAGGGGTCCTTGATTCCTTATACTTCCTCATGATGGCATATAATTCAAGTCACAAGCTAGCCTGTAGACAGTACAGAGATAGGTATTTTTCTAGAACCAAACAGAAATGGATATAAAGTCTAATGTGTATACATGTTGGAGATCAGCAAGATCCTAATTATGAGCATGACTGGTTATATCTTTTTTTCTTCTTGAGGACTAATATGAATACAGACATTTGGCTAAACCCCGATGTCCTCATGAAGTTTTATTTGCTTTTTACTCCTTTCCTGCCCTTTGACGTTTCAGTGGGAGTTTGCCTGAATGAGGACTGAATAAAATATGAGAGAGGATGTCAACATTTGGTCCATTTTCTATTGTGCTGATAGAGAGAGCTATGATATGGGGCTAGGTTATGTGAAAAAATTCCCGCACAGTTTTACCAACTCTTCTCGCTCAGAGCTGACTTGCTAACACCACCCTGCTGTTTTCGTTCCAGGCTTTGCCTGAAGGGAGAATGCTAGTCATGAAGAATTAGATGGAAGTTGTGTGATATGGACAAATATCTGCTAGAAATAAAGTTGCAGTTGACTTGACTTGTGTTTGGAACAGATCAATCCCAGATTATTAAACATGAGAGGCGAGTGCCTTAATGCATTGTTCCACCCAGCCTTCAGTTCCTCTAGGTATTCCACATACAAACCTCCTCTGAGGTCTGAAAATCTGTCTGCTGTAATGTTGTAATGACAAATATATGTAATGTATTAGATGTATTCATAAACAAATACTATATGGTGTCTGCCAAGGTTCATTCTGTATTCAAGCCACTGTTTTCAACTCACTTTGTATTGATTTTCTGCCTTATTTCTAGTCCTCCCATAAGTTTCCTTGAATTGCTGCCTTTAATAATGTCCTTCAGAATATTAGAAATGCCACCAATGACTCTGCGACTTTCCTCATAATGGCAACTGATGGATAATGATGACTTTTGTTTCAAGTTATCAGTATTCTTAAGGTGTCAGGTTGATATCTACACATTATTTGCATCTATCATGTCAGTTCCCAAAAAGCACAGCTGTTCCAAAAGTTGTCCCCCCCACCATCATTTCCAAAAGGAGAAGAATGTACTGTATATCCTCTGACACTTGGCATATCAGACCCTTACCCCTTCAAGGCCTCTTACTTTAAATGACATAAAACCCAACATCATTTCTCCAACTTGCAGAATGAAAAGGGTCTTCTCGACGAGATACCTCCGTGAATTGCATAATTCACAATTACGTTCTTGGAGATGGAATTGCGGGATGTTTGCACACATTTTAGAGGTTGGCATTTGTGGTTTTAAGAGCATTATGAAATATTTGTGTGTTGTTCAAATGGCATTGCTTAGTTACTGTTGGATACTTACTGTGGTACGAGGATTGAATTTAGAATTGCCATGAGTCTCATTTGCAAAAGACATACACCTTCTTTGCATGTACAGAGAGCCCAATCCTGCAGTCTATGAAGGCAAAATTTCCATTGACTTCAGTAAGTATTTAGCCTTTGTTTGGCTTTCCATATCACGGATGTGTATGCACATTTGGTGATACGTTTTGTTATAGCAGTAAAAAAAAAAAAAGAATCGGACCTGGGTATTTTACATATCATACAAGCTACTCCACCGGGAAGAGCAGGTCAAAAAGTTCAGCCTGCCAGCTTTAATTGAGCCGCATTATTTTGACTACAATCTTGTGACCAGATGACTGGGTAAGGTCTGATTCTATGAGGGGTTGAGATCTTTTTGTGAGGAGCTGGGAGCTAGATCTACAACGGAGACTTAGACTCACCCTTGCAAAACAGAAATGGAATCCACAGCCCAGAATTAGGCCGCCAGGCTCCTATAATGTGTTGGGAGAGTTGGATGCCTAAGAATGGGCTCTACAGAAATCAGCACACTGAGTGGTGAGCAGCCTAAGCCAGCCAATAGGATATGCCCAGGAGGGGGCTATGGTCTAGGCCCCACCCCTCAAGGGGGGTTAGATGTCTCAGTCCAGGTCAGAGGGAAGTACCTGTCTCCTCTAAGGATTTCCAGCCACAAAAGCTGTTCTGGAGTGAGTGCCTCAGTTCTTTCGTGCAAAGGACAGTGGTGGTGGCAGTGCCCCCTGTAACTTATCTTCTAAGAGTTAAAGGCACTCACCTAGGATATGGGAGCACCAAGGTCCATTTTTCCCCCATCTGCCTGATTTGAATCAGGGATCTGGACCCCCATTTCCTCCATCTCAGGAGAGCGCCCTCACCATGGGGCTCTAGGATATTCTGGGGCACATAACCATCACTCTGTCCTTTTGAGACCATTCCACTTTGTATAAATAATTGAAATAGACACTCGGCCAGAGACAGCATGAGCGACTTGTTAGCCCAGTGGTTAGGACACTCACCTTTGACTTGGGAGAGGTTAGTTCATCTGTCTTACAATGACTTAATTACTTACGCAAAGTGGAATGGCTTCAACAGGGGAGACTGAGGGATACCCACCTCAGAATTCCCTTTTTCCTGGGGGTTAGGCCACTCTCTTGAGAGAGAGGAAATATGTGTTCAAATCCCTGCTCCCCATCTGTCCATATTCATTTCCTATTGTATACTTAAATTGTCAGCTCACTGGGGCAGCGACCACCTTTTTGTTCTGTTTGTTTAGTGTCCAACATGATGGGATCTTGGCCCACTGCTTGGGTTCCTAGGTTCTACTGAAATACAAATAATAAATAATAATCGGTAGGTATTTAAATCTTTGTAAATCTGGCCCTTCAGCCTGAATGGTTTCTTACAACTTTCCAAATTGACTAAAATTATAACTTTTGGTGGCAGGACTTGGACTTTCATTTCCATTTTCTTTTTTGCATTGGTTAAAAACATTGCTTTGAATATTGTTCCCTGGCAATCCTGTGTTTTGGGTTTGTTGATTTTTTTTGAAGTTATGCAAGATCAAATGGCTCAATTTTCCCTTGATGGGTGCATGTACCTGTCAGTATCATTAAAAGGAATTCATTTTGCTCACCCAGGGGTGAAGAGACCCTTAATAATGATAAATGGATGATAATGATGATGCTTTTAATATTTAGCATACTGAATTAAGAATTGTACAAAGGCTTTCATATCCTTTTAAATTATTGTCATTTTATTCTTTTGTTCTTCTGTGTGCCAGAAATTTCACAACCGTCCCCTTCATATCTGCTAGATTCAGGGCCACAGTTTTCTAGCTTCAAAGTCATTATTCAGTAGAATAAAAAACAAATATTGATATAGCGTTTCTGAATTTTTGACTAAAGATTTATTTTCAATTATATTATTTTGTGATTTTAATCTTTGTTTAAATGTATATGTACTGTATGCATACATAATATAACTTGTGAGTAGACATATATTTCAGAAAATTAACATGCGTAATTGTATAGAAATGGGGTGTGTATCTATCCATCTATAGGCATACACGTGTATATATGTTAATGACGTGTGAGGTCATGTCCTTGGATAAATTGTGGACCCATGTTATAAATTAAATTTATCATGCAGCTTTGATCATGTCACCTGCACTCTGCCCACTAGTCTCTCTTTCCTTGGACTACAGCTAATATTCAAAACCTCTCAGCAATTTCCAAAGAGCTCTAATATTTCTAAAAATAAACCCACCACAATTTTTTCCCCTCAGTACAGAGCATTACATCATATAGGTGTATATACAGAGTGGTCACCATTGACATTTCAACCATTGTCAACAAATACACTTTCACCACTGTTGTTTTCTAATGTAAGTGCATGGGCAAACAGTGATCTCAAATAACTGCAATGACTGGTGGCAGATACTGCATTTACCACTTTATGTAAATGAAGTTTATGTTGTTGTTCTTAAATTATTTATATTCCAGTTGGTCCCAAAAGACCCAGTTAAGATTAGGAATTAATTATGCTAATTGTCGCATAAATGCACATGGAAATCCTGCCCCAAAGAGTTTACAATCTAAGAAATAATGCACGTAGTGATACCTATCCTAAATGACCTGTCAGCAGATATTCATAAACTGGTTGCTTAATAAAGGTGGCTTTTATTACAGGTGCAGTAGGATTGTACATTTGCTCTCAGGGCATGAGGTTAGCTGATAAGATTTCAACACATGCAGTAAAATAGGGAAATACTATCAAATGGAAAGTCGTCTTATAAAGCTAATAAGTGATGTGTCCTTTATAGAGTTTCTTCACTCTCTTTGAAATCAAAAAGTTAAACACAATTTACAGTCCAGTGCGTAGAGTGAAAATGATGTTTTTTAAGTTACAGTGATTTCTGTGTTTAAAGGGCACAGCTTAATAAAACACAGCTTCTCTTTGAAATCTTGTGTCAAAACTAAACACCTTGGAAATTTTCAAACAAACATCAGATGAACTCACTATAATTGGCACTAGTGGATTGAATACAAAGTGTGTTCCTCTTGCAGGGCTTGCTTTCTTTTAAATTCATATCAAGATATTGGGTGGTGTATATTGAAAACAGTTTAGCAGCAAGGGAGTGAAAATGACTAGTAACAAAAATTAACATGTGCCAGCAAGTATCTACATTATACCTCTGAATAAATATTATCCACTCGGTATAATGTGCTAAATCAACCCACTGGTTCACATACCCCTGATATTTTTTAATAATTTCTGATCTGAGTCAGAACTTTGGCTCTTCACAATCTTGAATCATTTTGTCTTTGAAAATGTATTTTGATTTTCGCATACGCAGAGATCAAGCAGGGCCGCATGAGTAAA
Organism: Emydura macquarii macquarii; assembly: GCF_026122565.2. Lineage (NCBI taxonomy): Eukaryota > Metazoa > Chordata > Testudines > Chelidae > Emydura > Emydura macquarii. The sequence goes on from NW_027130208.1 coordinate 7,282,476, forward strand.
CCGTGGCTGCACAATCCTAACTTGATTTTTGAACATTTTGTTTCTCTTCCCCCTGCCTCAACCCTCTCCTAGAAAGAATCATCTGCTGTCCGAGCGTCTGATTCAAAGCTCACTGAAGCAGCAAGTGACAAGTGGGTATGTCTAAACTGCAGTCGCGGGGTTTCATTGCAGTTTGAGTAGACCTAGCGAAGCAAGCTGCAATCCAGCTAGCGTGGGTGCTGGAGCTGTGGTAGCACGCACATCCGCATGGGCTAACCCTGCCAGTAACTACCTCAGATCGTGGATGGGCGGGCGCAGCCCCTGCCCGAGCCTGTGTTACTGAGGCTTCACTATTCTGAGTCTCCTGATAGCTACTTGAGCTGCAGTCATCAGCTGCAATTGCAGTCTCGGCATAATCCATGTCTCTTCCTCAGTTTTTCATCTGTACAATGGGTTTAATAGTATTTCTTTACCTAATAGGGGCATTGTGAGGATAATACGTGAAATAATACATCAGGCTCCATGTATTGTAGTGGGGGGGGGGCATATAACTACCTTCGGTACACAAGAGGTTAAGGTAACGGAGGAATAGAAAAGGAAGAATAACCAGATGGTGATGCAACAAGAGTAGCTGGGTGGCTGGCAATAGTGGAGAGAGAAGCAGGGAGTGGAGAGGCAAGAGGAGATCAAACCCAAGAGCGTGAAGAGAAAAGAAGACGGAGCACAAGGGAGATGGAGATACTTTTAATTCATTTCCTTTTGACTTCTTGTATCGCACCTGGCCCATTGTCTCTTGTCCGTCACTGATCAGTGCCTTGAAGAGCCAGCTCTGGCCATGGGAAGAGGGAGGAGCAAAAGGGGAAGGTCAAGCGGCCTGACCTGCAATGGAAACCCTTGGCAGGCACATGAACCTTTCAAAATATTGGAGTTCTGGGTTTTATATCATTGGTGAGACACACACTCTCTCCTTCAACACATTTCTGAAGTGAAGCCTTTAGAAGAAATCTTTGGAGAAAAGAAAATCTTTACATGCCTTGGAGCATTGTAGCAAATAGAGTCATAGAGTTGCATATTGAGAAGTAAAATCATTAGGGTTGTCACTTGACTTCAGTGCCAGCTTGAAATTAAAGTAGACTTCAAATACACTAGCTTTAAAACAGTTCAAGTTGTCCTGAAAAAATTCAGAATTTTGTTTTTAAAAATGTTGCTGGTTAGGCAGTGCAGTGTATTTTTACAGCTGGAAACCAGGGGTGAAATCTTGACCCTATTGAAGTCGGTGGCCTAACTGCTATTGGCTTCCTGAGGGTCAGTTTTTCACCCCTGGATTTGAATCATCCTCTGGGTCACAAATTTGTGGTCTTATCTTGATGTCTGTTGGCCCTTATTGTCATATTGACACCTCGGTTGGCATGCCTGGCGATGTGTGCGCTCCAGAAGACTAGAAGTGGGATGGCAGGAGTATGGAAGGCCTGCACTGAAGTGCATTAGGAAGAATACATTGCAACTGTGGACATTCATATCTGCTCTCTCACAACTCACTTACTGAGCTGTGCAATGGAAGTGAAATTCACCCATCCAGAGGATCAGCACAAAATCTAAGTACTAGTTAAGTCCCACTGATTACAGGTCTTAAGTGGGACTTCAAGTGTAAACCTCGTGATGGTCCATTGCACAAACCAGCCACCTTCTGTTTCAAGTGCCAGGCACATTTCTTCAACCTTCCCTTCACTATTAAAAACACACAACACCACATTCACAGACAAATTTTTCCCCAGAGGAGAGAGAGAAAGAAGAACTGCACAACAGATGTAAGTCATGTCACTTAAAAGACACCTACCGTGAGCTGGAATGTGTAATACCAGCTCGAGAACATATATTAACTCCAATTGAGCTAGAGAAGTAAACATAGAAATGTTGCAGTAGCTCTATGAGCAGCGCATGGGATTAGCTACCCCAAGTACAATCTTCTCTGAGACCCTAGGCACGTACCTGGGGTGACTTAGCCCATCCTGCTGGTCATGCTGCCACGGATACACTTCTATTTTTAGCAGGTTAGCTGGATCAGAGCTCACCTGCATATGTCTACCTGAGCTGGAAATTACACCTCCAGCTTCACCACATACATCCCCTTCATGCAGTACGGGAAGGTGCTCACATACTGGGGACTGGCACAGTGTAGGAACTTGATTAGAATAGAATTAATTTGTCTCTTGGAGAAACTTGCTTCAGAGATGCACGTCTCTGGAATAATTCCACTGCACGTCTCTGGAATAATACGAATTATGTTAATCCACAATTTCAAATGCTGCTTCTCAAAAAAAAAAAAAAATTGTTCCGAAATCAGTACTGAAGATCTTTAATTGAAGATCCTCTCTCCCAAATTCTTTTCTTGCTGGAAAAAGACATGACTGAAAACTGGTTTCTTTTTTTCTTGCTAATTTACTTGTGATCAGTCGGGTGACTATATTAGCTACATTTTTCTTCCTACTAAGAGAAAATATGAGTTTATCTCCCCCCCTTTTTTTTTTTCTTGCATAAAAGTTACTCACATTTTGATGGGGAATATGTGGAGTAACAATATGAAATCTTCAATAGCCTGTTTTGTGACCTAAAAGTAGCAGTTAATAAAATCATGGCCCCTCAAATATTTAGTTGAAAAAAATTCTGGAAGTTTTATTATTTTAAAATCGTTTCAGTCTGAAACATCACTATGGGAAAATGTCACTTTCTCAGTCAGGAAATCTGTTGACTGAGTCACATTTGCTGACAATAGTGACAAAATAAGATTGTATTTTTTTATTCCTGTTAGCCCTGAACATCCAACACCGCTGAGCGAGTCAGATGGATTCTGTTCCTGTATGTCCATCAAAAATAGAACTGTTTGTCAGATTCCAATCAGTTTCAACTGTGCAAGTCCACGGAAGGCAACAGGATATCACAGGTGTAACAGAGGACAGAAAATGTAATACTGTTGATGTCAGATAAGTAAAGATCCCAGCTTGGTTCTCAGCTCACAACCTCAGTTTGTAGGGCCAGAAGTTAAGAACCCTCGTATTTGATTTGGAAATCCATTGAGGAACAATAAACGTGGAATCCCACAAAGACATTTTGATGCTCACTTTCAGAACCGCACTACATACTGAAAAGAATCATTCCCCCACACCCCTTTGACTGTATATTAATATTTCAAGGGCTTAGTTACAAGAAGGTAAACAACTGAATAAATAATTGGATCAAGCACTATAAATGGACTTATGCAGTTAAATGATATAAACAGGCACACAGAACTAGGACATACATATACCTGTAGTCATATAAGTGTATAATGTAAACAGGTACCCAGATAAAGATGGAAGCAGGAGGCAACATAGGAATATTAACTTCCCACTGTTACAGAGATGGCAGGAAGTCAAGCTGATATTTGCTAAAGTAAATCAATTGATAAACAAAGTAGCAAGCAGACAACTGGTGAGCCAGGATTTATACAGAACTGGTATGTCCTCATTTTGCAGGAATAGGCACTTTAAGATGTTTGAGGTGGTTATGTCTTGTTCCCCTGGGAAGCTGGAAGCATTTTGTGTGTGTATGTAGTTTAGTTGAGGTCTGAGGTTATTAAACTGAAAATAGTGGATCTGTTATGGTCCATCTTTTCTCCTACAGCCAGGCTGCTTCCATGCAGCCTTATACACCCTCCTCAATTGTTCTCCAATCTATGTCTTATGACACGTTCAAATTGCTCCTAAAACGTTACTTCTGCCATGTAGCTTATGAGACAGGAGAGGAAGGATGAGTAATTACAAAATAAATACTACTTTTAAAGGGACCCTACTCAATGTGAAGTGTAGCTATGCCCCACTTCGTAAAAATACACTCTATTTCCTTGTCCTTATCATCCCCTTTCTCTCACTTGTCTATTTATGACTCTCACTTGGCTTGTCAAATTTAGGCACCAATGCTGTGACAACTTATGCACATGCTTAACTTTATGCGTGAGAATAGTCCCGTTAGATGCAATGGGTGAACTGCTAGCCTCACTGAAGTCAATGGCAAAGACAGCGACTGGGCCAGGATTTCATGCCCTGGAACTACTCGCTTCCTTATATTATAAGGGACCGGGCTGTAGGCAGTCTGTCCTATTGGTCACAGCTGGGCTGGTGTCCACAAGTCAAGGATAGCCATGAGGTGGCAGTCAGTAAGCAGGGATCAGAGTAATCACTAGAGCCAGGATCGATAAAGGAGAGTCCGGAGTCAGAGACTGGTGATCAGAAAGCAAGGTGTGGTCTGGAGTCACAGCAGGTCAGAAACCTGCATGGTTGCCCTGACATCTGAGGCACCCTCCAGGGTTAAATAGTGAGCAGGAGCCCCTGAGAGGGTTGCAGGATGCTGTCACTCTTGATTCTCTGGGTGGCACTTTCTGTGTGCGCCTAATTTCCAGTGTTCTGCTGAGAACGTTTTGCCTGGCCTCCCAGGGGTAGTGTGGGAACGTCAGCTGGCCCAGGCTCCCAGCATGTACATAAAGATCAGCATGTACATAAATGTTTGGAAAATGGGGACCTTAGATTGTATGCAGTCTGGGGTAGGGGCTTGTTTTATAAAGTAGCCAACACAGTTTTGGGATCTTGAACAGTAATAATAATAAATAACCATCCGTCTTGGGATTCATTGATTTGGGGCTGTTGTTTAATCCATTTCATCTCCTGTATATTATATTTTATCTAGCCACATCATAACAGTAGGTTTCTCCTTCCATGATCTGGTGACACATTTCCTAGGGGCTATTTGTTCATGTTGTGTGTGAGACCAAAATTTTTGATCTGTGGGCAGTCCCAGAAAGTGGGGGTGGGTGTGGCAAATTATTTGAGCACAACCACTGCAGCAGAGATGGGGGATATTTGATCTTTTGTTAATAATAACTGGTGTAAGAGAAATCAGACTCAAGAAAGCATCTGATGGATGCCCAGTTTAAGCATTTCACAATTAGCTCCGATGACGAAAACACTGGTCGTTTGGAAGTGAGGTGCTTTCCTCCAGACAGTGCTAAATTCAAATAGTCTGTCCAGGGTGATTCCTCTGCAGCTAAATAGGCTGTTTTCATGAATAGCCCTAGCCGTTAGCATTGTCTTGAAAATTCTTTGTACAGTTAGAGGAAAATCTGAATATTACAAGGAAAGTAGTTATTAAAAAGTTGGCTCCCTTGGGTATGCCCCTCTATCCTATAGTTATGAACTATTAAAGAAAAGCAAAATCAGCTGCTTCTTTGGACTGTGTGAAATGATCTGCTGCAATGGGTGGATATTTGCATTTAATCCAGTTTCTAGTGTCTCAGTTAGACTCATGTTTTCAAAATGCCTGTGCCTGACTTGCATACGTGCAAACGCCACTGCTTGTGCATATCCTTCGTTGGTGTGTGCATAATAAGCACTTGTGTGTGCAAATCACAGATTATTATTATTTATTATTAAATTGTACTATCAGAGCACCTCGGACCCCAGTCATGGACCAGGACCCCATTGTTCTCAGTGCTGTACAAACAGAACAACAAGACTGCCCCTGCCCTAACGAGTTTACAATCTAAATAGACAAGAAGTGGATGCAGCTATATGGAGGAGTACAAGGACACTGTACCGTAGGTAGCAATCTCAGCGCACCAGCAGCTCAACCCCCATCAAGACTTTTGTTTGAGTCACATCCCAGCTTTGCTGATATGCATGTGGAATTCAGACTCCACATTTCTCCCAAGTTAGAGACATAATGATGATATCACAAAACCACTACAACTTATCCTTTTGAAGGCAGTCTGAGGAGAAGAGTCAAGGGTTGGGTTGGGTCAGGGTTAAGGCAGTGTAGGGAAAATTTGACTTTCTGTATTTGTGCCACCTGTTCTGTAGGCTGAAATTGTGCAAAGACTGTGTATTATTTAAGCCCTCAAAAGTGGTGTATAGGACTGGTTCTAGCCCTTTAGACAGAGAAGAATTTCATCCCAGATAAATAGAGATCTGCACTGCCCAATGTTGTTAGACCAACACTATTTAGATAAGCATGAAGCTTCACAGGAAAGTACGATAAAGAAAACAGCCTCTGATTTTTAGCCGCAACACCAAACAACATATCATTAGTCTCTCTTATACATCTTGAAGCAGTTTTGTGTTGCAACATCCATTATGGCTTCAAACTCTTCATCTTGAACAGAGGAGGGGGAAAACAGAGCAGGATCGTACATTTGGAAATTAGCATAGGTTTTTTCCCCTCTTTACAGAAATGCCTAACCACGTGAATGCCGAGAGGATGTGACTCATACAGAATCAGAATGAACTGTTCTTCAGCCACTTAGTATAGAGCCTGAGATCTAATATAAAGTCCAGACCCTGATTAAAAACTTCCTTGGAGGACTAATTTTTAATTGAACATGAACTACTTTTAATAATGGAAGGATACCTCTTTTTGGCTCATATTTATGGGAAAAATGAAAAAGCAATTTTACGAGAGCAATAACATACTTCAGGGCATGCAGTCATAATGAAATACACTTCTTGAGTGCTGGATTCATACCCAAGGCATACTTGTATGATATTATAACTGCATATCCAGCTACGTGCCACTTTCTCATTCAGGGGCCAATCCAGCAGGTTCTGATTTCAGTATTTTACACAGGCAGCATTAGGTATGTGTTTTGCCCTTAATTATATTCACTGGGGAATCTAAACATTTTTTGAGTAATTTCCACTGTCACCACAGTGTGAGGACTAGAAATATAGCTGTTCCTCATAATTCACTATTTCAACGCATTATGGAAAGATTCTGAAAATCCGGCCCTTTAATCAGACCTCTCCATGTTTAGAAAACAAAGACCTGTGGGGCTCCGCAATGCGTGTGACAATTGAACATTGCTGCTTATCTTTGGTCACTCTCATCAGATTTGGCCTTCAAGGCCCAACTGGGAGAGTGATTGGATGAAACAAGGAGAAGGGCAGCTTATAGCGATGGGGTCTATTAAAACAGGACATGCCCTTCAGTTATACTCCTGATATCGATTATCCTATTTCAGCTTGCACTTTTGTTATATCAGTGGCAAGGTATCATGAAGGATGATTGTTTGGAGTTCTTGCAACCTATGTGTGCACAAGGAGGTACTGTGACTCCTTATATAAAATATATAACCTGTGCCTCACTACAACAGGATAACCATCTTTCTATCATTTCCTGCAGAATGTTCACTACTGTATGATATGTATTATGCGCCTGTTAGTAGTCTTCAGTTCTAGTTCAACAATTGATTCTCTCCAAGATGTCACAATGTACATATAATATAGTATTGCACTATCAATATCGACTTAGATGGAAAACTGTGTGGGACGGAGACTGTCTTTCTGTTATGTTTGTATTGGCACAGTGGACCTCTGGGTGCTACCACAATACAAATAGGATAATCCATATCATGACTATAATTGAAGGGCATGTCCTGTTTAAACCCCTGATTTCAGTATATTTTATAATATTGAAAAAATTATTTATTGTACTTGTATTCCTTCTGGGTTTTGTCAGTCCAAGAGCAAACCTCTTTGCCCCTGTTGGAGTTATGAAGACATGGGAGGAAAGTGTTTTTCTACCTGTTAATAATTTCTTCAGGTATTTTTCTATTCGCTTATGTTTAAAAAAAAAAAAAAAAAGACAATGGGCAATATGATCTGTGATATATTAGCCAGTAAGTAACCATCTATAATATAATCCAAATGAACCACATATCTCTTCAGTAGCCAAGGTATTGGGAAGTAATATTTTTGTATTAATGGCTGCTTATATTTAGAGATCATTAGACGAAACACCTTGCTGCAATGTATCTACACAAGGAACTGCGACAAAGGTTGTAATTGGATCCATTAATCTGAATGTCTTGGCTATTTTTTTTTTTTTTTTGCATAATGAAAATCTCAAATTTAACGCAACTTTAATAGCTTTTCCTCTCTTCACTTGGGACAAAACCACAACCTGAAGTAAGTACATTTTTTGAACCTGTAAAGCAAGAGAAATATACTGATTTCAAAGCATCCCTTCTCTTGCCAAGGATTATATAGTCTATAATAGCCCCAGTTGATCTTCCTTGGGATATGCAAAATATGACACTTTGTCGAGTTCAAGCTTCGTAACCCATGGTAAAAGAAATGTCTTTGTTCTTCAGGCTTTCAAAGATCCATCTGAATGTATGTTACTGATCTTCTGCTGGATTTCTCAAAGCCATGGCCCCCTGAGTTCTCAGTTAGATTAGTGTTGTATTTTCATTTTTTTTCTTTCAAGCTTTTTCATTACCAAACCAATGCTTTTTATACTTTACTCATTGTAATCCCTGTAGCCAGAGTTGTGCTTTTATTTACAGACTTCTTACTCAGAAGGATTTACAGTGCTCATTCACATCTGCCACCCCTTATTGAGTGACCCTCCATGTAGACAGGCTGGGGCACCCAGCTAGTGCCAACTTGACTGTGGAAAAACAGAAAACATAACAAGTTCAGGTTTTATTGTTTGGCATTGTACGGTATCTGTCTTCCTGAGAATGATCTTCAACATACGTGCTATTTTTCTTTAAAAAAAGCTACCAAAATTACAAAAGTATTAAACACAAAGAGGGTCAAATTTTTAAGGATATTTAGGGGCCTGTACATGCAAATCATAGAAGATTAGATTTGGAAGGGACCTCAGGAGGTCATCTAGTCCAACCCCATGCTCAAAGCAGGACCAACCTTGACTAAATACGCACCTAATGGGATTTTCAATAGCACCTAGGTGCCTAACTCCAATTGGAGTTAGGTACCAACATGCTTTTGGAATGCCCATTGGAGTTAGGTGCCTAGACTCCTATCTGAGTGTTTAGGCACCTAAACACCGTTAAAAATATGGCCATTAGACATCTAAGAGCCTAAGTCTTATTAAAAGTCAATGGGCCAAATTTTGAAAGATATTTAGGTACCAAAAGATGCAGATACCACCTACTAGGATTTTCACAAGCCTAATTCCAGTGAAAGTCTAAATATTTTCAATATTCTGGCCCAATGAGATTTAGCCTCCTAAGTGCCTAAGTCACTTTTGAAAATGGGATTTAGACTTCTAAGTTTTTTATGTGCTTTTGCAATATTTGTATGGGAGACCTCCAAAGAAAGCCTACATGCTGTATAGATATATGTAGGCAAGTCAGTAAATGGTACTCTGTCTATGATTCAGCACTGAGCCAACACTTTAGCAGGGTGTTTTTTTTCATGGGCATTGAGCTGCTGTCCTTGACATGAGACATAAAACCTGCGGCTTAATTGCTGATAGCCATTGAAGTCCTCATGGCATTTTTCACAGGGATGGAGATTATTTATGTATCCTCATTAAATTTCACTGAGTAAATTACCTTATACCTACCCAAATTCCTCTAGTTTTTAGCTGGATAAGGTATTCTTTGCTTTCTGTTATTTATATGTATATTGATGTATATTGCTTAAAGGGTGTCATCTTCCATCCCAAAGGTGACTCCATTCAGTGGTGGGTTGAAGTGATCTTTCCAGCCATAATTTCTAATCATCCTGTAAAGTTTCTCAAGAACCTTGCTGTTAATTATTCTTAGAAATCAGATTCTGCATTTGAATTGAATCTTTCTTATAAAATAATAAGTCATGGTTAGCAGATTTAAAAGCAATATTTTAGACTAACCATTTGTCCAGGGACCATGATAAGGAGCAACTGAGTTTGCAGAATACCTTTTTAACAGGAAAAAAGATACGTCATTTTTTCTTTATTCAAAATTTGTCAGCAGGCTACTACCTTGCCATATAAATAAATGCTCACTCTCATAACTTAGTCATAACTGCCAAATCATTATTCTGTAATGTTAGTGGAACTGTGTTGTTGTAATTTCCCAAAAACTTTCTGTTCTCCACACCACCAATGTAGTTCTGGTCGGACACCTTAACACCAAATGTTTATTCTTCAGCCTTTTGTGTTTTGCCATATATATATAAATTCAAGCTGTAGATGTTAATGCTTTGAGGGACCAGTTCAGTAGGACATATCCCTGATACTTGGAGACACACAAGTTATAGATTATGGCTCTGTAGCTGTCCAGTTTCTCCAGGAGAAAGATGACTGGTCCTGTAAGATCTAGGAGGGTCATTCTGCCCCCTTTGAATTTGGTGGGAGTTTTGCCTTTGACTTGAGTGGGGCCGGGGTGTTATCCTTGATGTGGGAAAGCACTGTCCCCCAGCCTGGTTGCTGAAGTTGCTGTAAGAAAAGTCCTTTCTTCTCTGCCCATCTGCAGTTGCATTGTTGTGGAAAAGGGAGAATGCTTTTCATGTACAACCATCAAGCTTCTAAAATGTCACTCGTTCTGAAGAACACCATTCAAATGTACTTAATTTCCACACAAATTTGGTGTCTCCCTCCCTGTTGTTGAAAACTGTGTACATCAAAAATAAACAGTCTTGAAGCTGAGCTTACCAAAAGCATTATTGTACACGAAGGGAATAAATCCCACAGCATTCTACATTTCCTGCTTGAACCCTCATTCTGGGTCACACATTGCATCCTGTACTTGGACCTTGGCAAGTTGAAAGGGAGGAGCAGCGCCATTGTATTGGAAGGTTCTCCCTTGTCACCAGGAGCCTGAGCTATTGGGGTAGGGTAGTGTCAGACAGGTATCTCTGAGCTGAAGAGCTTATGAAACTAAGGAAGGACATGACCATTGTTGTCAGTTAGTGTGGTGTGGGTGTCAGCTGGTGTGTACCAGCTCTGCAGAGAGTTGACTCAGCAGATCTTAATATTACCACCCAAAAAGACCACAGTCTCGGTTTGGTGGCGAAGGCACTTGGCCAGGTTTATTGCTGATGAAGCACATTAGTAGTGCCCCATAAATTCTCCAGGTAGACTAACGCAAGGCTGCCCCCTAGGCTGGATAAAGCTGCCCTTCCTATGAGTTCTCTTTTATAGATTGATACAAACAAGTTACATATGACACTCCTGATGCGTTACCAATGTGTTACTGACCCTACACCTTGTACCTGCTGGTTCGCACAAAACATCTCCGTTCGTCATTCTGTCCTCCTATATTTGTCTTTACTTGGGGTTGATGTGTTCCTGTGCCTTTCCCAGGATTGGGTTTATGCCCTAACTCTGTGCTGGAGTGTACCTGTACTAGCCCTCTGGAATGTGTTTACATGAATACCCTGCACCTCGTACTTCTTAGGAGTGCCTGTTTTAGCAACGCTAGCCATGCTTTTGTCAATGTCATGTACCAGACAGTGAACTTGTAAGCAAAGCATCTGCTTTATGACAAGGCCTGACTTGTGCTCAGAGAATGGCTTTTGCTGAATTTGGTTCAGGCCTTACGCTTGGCCCATACTCTAGGCCCTCTCTCTCCCTATGGGGATGTCTGAGCACTCGGAGTAAAGTGAGGTCTGTTCTACACAGTCATTCAAGTTTGAGTGCCAGACATGCAGCTGTGAGCAGATAAAGCCAGAGACTGACCGGGAAGAATCCCTGAAGTATATTACCAGGTTCGTACAACCAAGGAATAGAGAACAGCTTCTGTGTCTATAGAATCCAGTAGACCTGGGCCTGGAGATTGTTGGCAACAGGCTGAAGATTCATTCTACTCAATGAGGCCGTTGAGTTTAATTTTCTCTTCACCACAAAGGAAGACTTCAATAAATTTCATTATTGTCTTTACTGAGAGCTGAGTAGACCTCATGTTGGCTGCAATCGTCCTTCAGATTTTTCATTCGCACACAATATAACGTTCTTTCACTTCACTAATTCTTTGCTCACTAAACGGAGCATAGATTTAGACAGGCTTAGGCATGATCATTTTCCATTTGCTGTTGCAGTCTGAACGCTGAAGTCTAGGTATGAGCTTTTAAACGTATCAACAATGAGTTTAATAAAGTAAAGAATGGCAAAAATCTGGTCATTTGAGAGATTTGGGTTAATCAGAGCCAACTTTTTGGGTCTTTGAAACCACAGGCTTCCCAGCTCTGGGACTCCATACATTTAAAAGACGATCTCAGCTTTCTTCCTTTTTTCAAAAAAGTTAAATTCTATCCTTTTTGCTCACAGAGGCATTGAAAATGCAAAATGACATAATTCAGTCTCTAGAGTTGAAAGGTTGCCACTGATTTTTCCTCAACATCAACAGTTATCCATAGTTCCGCAAGAGCCACTCAGGGCTGGCCTTTCAGAATAAAAAACCCGTGGAACTGAGAGCTGGAGACTCCTATATTTGAATCCTCACACTGAGACTGTCTTCTTCTGTGGCCTTTCTCAAGCCATTGAATCTTTCTGTAGTTTATATCTCTCTCAGGGAGGATAATTGTGCTGGTAAATTAGCTAATTTTTATAAGGGTCTGGTTTGGGAAAAAACTTTGTAAGGACAGTTAAGCACTGAAGCAGGTTACCTGGGGTGGTTGTGGAATAACCATCTTTGGAGGCTTTTAAGGACAGCTTAAACCAATTCCTGTTGGGGATGGTCTAGGAATATTTAATGCTGACTCAGTGCAGGGGGATGAACTAGATCCAGTGTTTCTCAACAACCAGTCCACGAACCGGCACCCGTCCCTGAGGTCTCCCTGACACGGTATGGGAAGCCTGAGATCTCCCTGACACAGTATAAAAAGCAGGTCCCTGGTATCAAAAAGGTTGAGAAACACTGAACTAGATGATCTCTTGAGGTCCTTGAGGTCCTTTTGTGATTTGTCATTTTTATGATTCTATGTACTATAAGTGCTAAGATTCACCAGAATTCACCTCCACATAGCTAGGGGCCTCCAACCGCAACAGCCCTTGGCCTTCAGTTTACCTGGTGAATTGTCCCTTGAAATGATTTTTTTTTAATGTTGCCAAGCATGCACAAACTGCAGCACAAGCAGCTGGTTTCCATTTCTGAACAGGTGTGGTGAGTCAGGAAAATTAATACCATCTAGGAGCCGGTGAAGAATGATGACCCTAATCCTTCCTAAATTTCAAAGGCACGATCACTGGGGCAGAAGTCAGATATATTCATGGACAGGAGAATCCCCAGAAATTGTTTTGTGAAGCCTTGCTCTGGTTTTATGCTTGGCATGGTAACTGGGAACTTTTTTAATAACTAAAATTATACAAGGTAGGATTGTATTCCCCATTAGTTCAATCATGTCAAATTAAAGGGATGTTTCCCCTGCAGAGTCCAATTGATTTCAATAGGTCTCCGTACAGTCTTCAGGGATTTCCTTCATGGATCCAATAGCAGAAATGGGACGTTAATCTGTGTTGTGAAAAACATGGAATTATCTTTAATTTAAAAGAATATACTCTGCAGTATGATTCAATAAAACACAGAAGAAAATGATATAGGGAAAATGAAATAGAATATATGTAAACACTTAGTTATAATTTTTCAAATTAAAAAATAAGATAAAGCATTTTTATTAGCCAGCATGGGAACACCTCTGTGTTTTCCAGCATTACTTTTACATTTAGAAACCATGTATTAAATTGACTTATATATCATTCTAATCACTATGCCTGTGGGCTATAATACGGTATTGTGATAGACGACTCAAAATTAAGTCTGTAGCCTCACAACTTCTTACATAAACTATATAAATAGTGAGTGGGTTTTGGGTTTTATGTTAAAAATTGTGATTTTTAATTGTTTTGATGAAGTATATATTTGCAATGTTAATGTTTAAATATTTGAGCAGTGCTTTGCAAAATAAAATATAACGCTATTTTAGTAGTGTCTACACTGCAGCTGCTATGGGAGCTTCTAATACAATCTGAGAAATACAAAGATGGATCCATGACTATCAAGTGCTACATTTCCCCGACTGTCGTAACAGTTCCAAATTCGGTTTGTGTTGCCAAATGGTATCCAGACTGATATTTGGCAAAGCTGCTTGCTCACCGTTGGTATATTATAACCTTTGCACCCTAAGACTTTTCTCATCAGCCATTACATAAAAAACAATGAGTTCCATACCGGGCAGAAATCCCAGGCCCTGATCAGTTTTTATTTTAGAAAGCCTGGTCACACTACTAATGAACAAAACAAGCTTTTAAATTCAAATTAAAAAGAAAAAGAGTTTTTTGAAGCGCACAATTTGTTCATACACTTCCATTGATTTTTAGGGCACTGTTGGATAATGCAGTTGTACTCATTAAGATCCTAATTCTCTTAAGCATTTATTAAACACTAAATTAATTGCTTGTGCCAGTTCTTAGTAATTGATTGTGTTACATAATAAGGGAAAGGGACTGCAAAGATTGACAAACTGATTGTTTGGGGTTCCTCCTCCCCCCTCATTGTATTGGTTGGCAGAAGAGTGGCTACCACTTATAAAGCCAACAGCCCCCACTTTTGTCCCCGTACCTCAGCAAAGCAGGAATCTCTAGTAACTGTGTAGCAATTGTTGGCAAATGTGGACTTCTAAATGGGAGTGCGTGCATTTGTCATTTCCCACCTTTTTGGAAATGCTCCGTGGAGCGCATACCTTAATCATAAGATGTAAAATACTTAATTCCTGTGGCCACATATGTTGCATTTGGAATTTCAAAGTCAAACCATCAGGAGCAACAATGTATGGCTTTGACCTCCCACAATGATCACCTCCTGGGGGACCAGTGAGTTTTGAAAGTAGGACCTTTGAGCACTAAATGCCTATGCCTCAGCCAGTTCAGCCAACAGAGTCACTCCATTAGCTAGTAAGAGTAGTGGAATCTCATCTTCTTATGTACATCAGCCACTACAGGGGGCCTTCGCACAAACTGTACAACATGGACACTTAAGGTATGTTGCTGTCACAAATTAAATAGGAAATCAACATAAGGGCCATACAATTAGTTACTTACCTACATGAAAGATCTATTGTGAAGCATGAGGTCCAAAACAAATGTCTTTGAGTACCCAAGATGTATATCGGGTAATATGCAAGCTAATTATCAGCAGCAAAGCATTGCATGCAATGGCGTGGCTTATTGTTATTTTAACAATGGCAAACTAGCCTTCTGCAAAACCCTGAATTCAATGGCTGCCAAGGAAAAGGGCAGCAGTATGTAAATGGAAATTAAATAGTTCAGTGTTAATGGTACTGTTAAAAAGCCAGAGCATTAACAGTATATTGTTTTGAAGGAAAAAATCTATATGAAACTATGCCAGAAAGAATAGTTCCTAACGAAAGAAAACAAGTTAGATTATTATTTATTATCATTATTGAGGAGGAATCAGCTTTGTATAACAATAGATTAAATCAAAATTCCGAGAAGGAATACTAGGCAGATACTGAAGAGATAACAAGTCAGTTGTATGGGTTAAAAGAGTCCTGGGCAAGAACTGCAATCTGCTTTCCATGGGTGACCTCTAGGATTGTTGGAGCAAAGAGGCCATTACAAGGCAGTAGAATTTGAGATACATCTTCTAAGTGAGAAATAAGATCACTGATGAACTAGTTTTAGTTATTTATTAATTTGCTTTTCTCTCTGCCTCTATTAGCTAGAGATCAGCTTTGAGCAAGGTACTTCTTGGGCTTCTGACGATTTGTCAGCTTTGTTTTGAGAGTGTTTCTGTCAGTTTTATAGGCTTGTCAGCAGAAAATCATGGTAGAATGCAAATCAGGGCATATTTAATTGTGTATCACTGACTGATTCATTTCCAAATTTACTACCTGACAATCTTGTTTCCACAAGAGTATGTGTTTCACTATTACCGGGCTTATTAATTGAAGAGCTATGACCGTAAATAGAAACTCTCTCCTAAATGCCAGCTCCTTAGGGCTATAATGTCACAACTTTGGCACTCTTTATTATGCCCCTGACAGTATTTACCACGCGCTCCTCTGAAAAACCCAGGGCAGCTACAACCTGCTCATTCTCTGTGTCAGGATCTCTACCTTAGAAACAGCTGAAACACTCCTGAGAGCATCACAATGTTCTCCAGGCATTTACAGCCTGCCACCCACCACTTCTCTGAAGAGCTGCCATGCATCTCTTCCCCATGGATAATTATGCTGCCTTCTCTCCACAAGTGTGTGTCTCTAGGGGCTACTACTACATTACTACTCTAGGGTCTACTACCTGGAGATTTGGCGGCAGTCGACGTGAGATACGCAAACTATGCAGAGTAGCTTGCGTAACTCACATCGACTGCTCTGCTTCCCTTCTGCGCACTGTCTACACTGCGTTGTGCCGACAGGAACAGCTTTCCCATCGACGCAGCGCTATGCTACTTGAGCGGGTGGTTTACCAGCGTCGACTTCCTGATCAATTGAGCGGGTCTACACTGACTGTTCAATCGATCCAGAAAGATCGATCTGGCAGCGGCGAATTTGCCGTTGTCAGTATAGACATGGCCTAGGTCCTATCCCAAGAGAACAATGAATGAATGTCATTCTGGTCTCTTCCTTTCATCTTTGCTTTTCCACCAGGCCTCCCATCTGTTTTTTGGCTTCTCTATTAAGTCCTCCCCTTCACAGACCCCTCCTGCTCATCCATCCAGTCAGCCCCATATCTAATTGCCATTTGCTTCCTCCTTCTCCCCCGCCTCCATTACTTAAGAACATAAGAACGGCCATACTGGGTCAGACCCATGATCCATCTAGCTCAATATCCTGTCTTCTGACAATGGCCAGTACCAGGTGCTTCCAAGAGAATGAACAGAATAGGGCAATTATCTAGTGATCTGTTACCGAATATCAGCCTCTGACAGTCAGATTTAGGAACACCTGGAGCATAAGGTTATGTCCCTGACAATTTTGGATGATAACCATTGATGGACCTAGCCTCCATGAACTTATTAATAATGTTAATTAATTAATTAATGAAATAATTTAATTAATTGTTAATTAATTAATATGACTTTAACATATAAATCAGTGTATTGTACCAGATTTTTATGGCTGTCAATGGAATAAGATGCCTTCCTTTGTAATGATTAACTATATCTTTGTGTGTTTGTTTGTTTTTTGCCTCATCTTGCTCAAACCAGTAATTTATATTTGCCACATTGTTGAGTTGGACCTAGGACCACTGTTTTGTGTCTAATTCGGTATCTGAGGAGAATTTAGAAAATACTACATGGTGGTTTCTCTTTGGCAAAAATGGCGTAAGTTCTACCCCAACCAGCAGTCCACTTGCATAGTCGGTCCTTTAATGCCAGGAGTCCTTTAATGCTAAAACTCTAGTTACATTTGCTGCTTCACTGAGCTGGTCTACTAATCTAGATGTACTGAGACTTTTTAAATAAATGAACATTGCCTTCAGCTTAATTAATTAAATTTTGTAATTGGGCTGGCTCTTAGCTGCTGTACTAGCGCGTAACTGGCGTTTAATTTATAACTTTCAGTAAAGAGGCTTTTTTAAAAAAATCGTTTTCTTTTCCCAGTCTTCTCCCTGTTAGTTAGCTCTGATCCTCATGGAACCAACAATATTAACGTGTGTCAAGCTGTGGGAAAGCAACTGCCATCTACAAACCATTGAGCCCACATTCTGCAACAAACTCCATGCAGACAGAATGCTACTGATACTGAGAGAACTCTGTGTGGATGCAGGGCTCTGCTTGCATGGAATTCATTGCAGGAACAGGGCCTAAATATCTGTGTGTTTAAAGGATGTTTTAACCCTTTAGTGAAACTAAATTTAGCCTCACTCTGACAATTTGATCCGACCTGACAGATGTTGATGCTTCTGTGGAACCCTATTGTCCCCCATGGGATTCTACATGGATGGAGACATCGACCTCTTTGGATCAGATTTCAGAGGCTAAGTCTACGGTGGCAAATTTGCTACCGTCAGATCGATTTCTCTGGATCAACTGAGCGGTCAGTGAAGACCCGCTCAGTAGATCCAGAAATCGACATATTAAGACCACCTCCACAAGCAGCGTAGCACTGCGTTGACGGGAACGCAGTTCCCATCGGCGCAGTGCAGTGAAGATAGCGCACAGAAGAGAACCACAGAAGTCAATGGGAGTTACGCACGTTTTTTGTGCAGCTTGCATAACTCCGGTCGACTGCTGCCGAATCTCAGAGGTAAGTGTAGACAGGGCCAGAATCAGGAGGATCATTGATTGATTAAGCCTGACGTCAGCTTGAAGTGATTTCACTGCACCTGTGAGTTGTGTATCAGGAGACAGCCCGGGGCCCTGTCCATTGTGATATTGACATAGAAACTGTACTGCAATTCTAGAATTGTGTGCTCTCTTTAACAAAGAAAAAAAAAGTGAATGGCTCTAGAATGTTCTACTCTCTGAGTATAGTCTTTTTTTTTCTAGAGGAGTTTTATGTCTGGCAATCTCTGCTTTGGGAACATGTCTTTGGAGAGTTGTGGGTATTTGCCACCAATCAGGGTCAAGACTACGGTCTTGTCTGCATGGGGAAATTTACTGGTAGAAATATACTGGTAGAATTATACTTTTATAATTGAACAAGAATAATGCCCCATGTGGACACTTATTCCAGAATAAGAGGGCCTTTTTGGGCTTAGTTTATACTACTTCCGGAGTGACAACTTGTATAAAACGATGCAAACTTCTACAGCCACATTCACCTCTGATAAAGAGATGTGGCTTGCCTAGTCCTATGCTGTGTCAAGCAGAGGCCACTCAGATCAGCGTGGAATATTGCATGCAAAGACCTGTATCCTCCCTGTGTTTAAAATGGTGTCAAGAAGGCTACAGGATGCATTTTGGAGCCCATGAATTGCACTTTGGCCAAATCTGCTATAGGTGCTTTCATGGAATTCAGCAGAATATGAAAGGACCTAACCCTTAGGAAAACGTGTTACTTTCTGTACAGAGGACTCTTAGAAGGACCGAGTATGACACATTTTTACAGACATGACATTGTAGCAAATTACTGTACAATGGAGGCATAGAAGAATTTACAGAAGTACAAAAGCAGCAAGCTCAGCAAATCTTACTTGTGGGGCTGGGAGGAGTGCGTTCCTCAGTTCATAGCTTTACTATGAGGCCATGGAACTCTAAAAGATACAGCAACTACTCAGAAGAGGACCAGTCAGTGTCAATAGTCATCTGGAACCTGTCTGAAAGAGTTTGTCTTCAGGTTTGCAATGCTTATTTTTGATTAAATAAAAAATAGGGCGCTCAGTGCTGTTTTAAGGGCCCATTTTGGCTGCATTTCTGACATCACTAGAGTGTGGTGTGTGCTTTTAAAAAAAACATTAAATTAGCTTCTTTGATCCTGTTAGTGAGAACACCCACTTCTGTTACTAGGTGAGATGCAAGGGTCTGACTTTAAAAAAGGAGATTTTTGCTGAAATAGTCTGCTCTCTGTGCTGCGCGATAAACAAAGAAATTAATGTTTCTTTACAGGGGAGCATGGTATAAGTTTGTTCAGCAAGCCCAAAAGGGAAAAAAAACTGTGTGTGATGGCAGGTTGGCTTCAGTGGGAGTTTTGCCTGGGTAAAGATTGAAGGATCAATCCCTATTCTGTATGCGATTTTCCTCGAGTAATTATTCTTCAGTTGAACAGGTTCACCATGGCAACTTCTCTACATAAGACTCTTGTATGCTCACCTATTTTTAAAAAGCATGCATTAGAAAGTAAATTAAATGTATTTTTGAGCCCTAAGGAAGAAGAAATGGTGGGATGAGGGACAAGCAGATATCTGTGGGATTCAGATGAAGGTGTCCTTTCCCTGCCTCCTACTCTTATCTGTGTCCTAGAAGGGGGAAAAAAGAGAATGTTAAAAATAAACTCACTATCTTGTCTCTCCATGTCCCCTTGCTGAGCCCCTGAGACATTATGACACACTCATAATCAATCATTCCACATCCACCCTGTCACTTCCTAAGACAAACTTTGTTCTCTGTGCTTTCCGAAGCCATGAACATTCTGCTTTCAGACTGGCAATTTTTTCTACTTCTCTCATTCTGACAAATGGGTTTCCTTGAAACCCCTGTCCTGAAGGTCAGGAATAGTTCAGTGCATTCTCCATTTCACACCTTCTTTCTAAAAACAAAGGGAGCTAAATATTCTCTTAAGTATTTTCTCTTCTGTCAGGACTTATCCCACTCAGTGTCTGAAATGTTCTTGGCATGCAAGTTAGCCCATCCATACAGCTGCTCATCCATAAAACCACATTTTGTAGCCAATCTATTTGAATAGTCATGGGGAAAGGAAAACAGTAAATCATTTTAGCCAGCATGCATGCTTTCACTTTGACATGGTAACCATTGTTTCAAACTAAATCCTCAAGAACAAAACGATTCATATAGGAAATCATTTTCTGTGTAGGCTTTATGTTGTTTGGGTCTCTTGAGCTAGGCCTCTTTGTTGAAAGAGTAACTTCTACTGGAAGTACATTGGAGCTGATACAGTATGTCTGATTTGGAGGAGGATGGAGCAAAATGTGGGTATTCCTTGTTGAGGGAAAGACGTGTAAGCAAGATCTAGCTTTATAATAATTCGTATGGCCCATGTAACGGTTATTTCTCTCTTTGTGTAGAATGTTTTCTGAGCTGGTTCACAAGGCCCACATTGCATTCATGCAGTTATGTAGTCAAGGATAAATGGAGCAGAGTAAAAATTCTCCTTGGGGGACTATGGAGTTTAGTTTAGGTTAATTTACCCTCTTCTTTTTTTATCAATATACCACTGCACTCATGTCTCTTTTGAAGAACCACTTTCACCGTGACATACAAAAGAAACTGTTGAACTGGCTTCAGTAATATTACTCATGATGTGAGGATGATTCAGCATGGCTGAGTAAGGGTATCACAGCCTAGTTTGTATTATGGCTAGAATGTGCGGATCCCTGACGATTATCCTTATATTGAAATATTTTTTAAAAAAATCCTTGTGTTAGCTAAACATTATGGGCCAGATCCTCAGCAGGTGTCAGTTGGCATAGTCACATTAAAGCCACATTAAAGTCATGCTGATTTAGACCTGCAGTGGTTCTAGCTCAATATGTGGCCAATTGGCTCCTTGACCACTTAGTTACAAGTTGTGCTTCCTTTTCTTTATTAGGCTGTTTTCTTTTTCTCTTAAAATGTGAATTCTTCAGGCCAGACACTGTGCTGCCTTTAAAAAAAACAACATTTGATAGACACATACCAGTAAGGTTGGTGGTAATAATAATAATAATAATTATTATTTATATTATTATTACTGGTACTAGTTGTCCTTGTGGCATCTGTCATAGATTCTAAGGTCAGAAGGGACCAATATGATCATCTAGTCTGACCTCCTGCACAGTGCAGGCCACAGAACCTCACCCATCCACTCCTGTAATAGACCTCACCAGCATCTTCTATAATGACACTAACTCCTCTCCATCTTTACTAGAAATACCTTGTCTGATGCATCCAAGGACTGCATTAGCTTTTTTCATGGCCACATCACATTGGTGGCTTATAGTCAGCCTGTGATCAACCAGTATGCTCAGGTCCTTTTCCCCCTCTGTCCCTTTCAACTGATGCATCCCTAACTTACAGCAGAAATTCTTGTTATTAGTCCCTAAATGCATGACCTTGCACTGTCCACTATTACATTTCATCCTATTTCTATTACTCCAGTTTACAAGGTCATCCAGATCTTCCTGTATGATATCCCAATCCTTCTCTGTATTGGCAATACCTCCCAACTCTGTGTCATCCGCAAACTTTATTAGCGCTGTGATCCGTCCATGCCTAGGGTAGCCACCTGAAAATACCAAGGTCAGGGCAGGCTGTAAAAGGAGAGCAGATTCTCCCAGCACTGGTGGGTGACACTGAAGTCAGACTTCCCAACCAGCCACAAACAGTGCTTCTGACTCCCCACACTAGTTATCAAGAAGCCAAAATAAAGATATACACAGCCCCCTTTACTGCATTTCAGTCTCCGGCTCCCAATTGGCCACTAGGTCCAGTAAAGAGACCAGTTATTTAAACTCTATGCTCTTTACCAAAAAGGTTTCTCCTGACCCCAAAGGGTCAGCCACAGGACCAGATCAATATAAGTTTGGATCTTTCCCAAAATACCACGCTGCCAGCCAATCCTTTAGTAACTAAAACCTAAAGGTTTATTATAAAAAGAAAGAAACAAACTATAAGCGAAATGTTAAAGGATTAAAGCAATCACATACATACAATTGATTTGAAAGTCCATATATATTAGGTTTCTAGGAGAATTGTGGAGTTTGCAGGCTTGTATAGTCCCTGTGTTGTACATCCAGTACCTGGATGGGTGTCAGTCCTTTGCTTCACAGCTTCAGTTATAGATGAGTTGATCCAGAAGTAGATAGGTGGCTGAAGGCTGAACAGGATTGAAGACAAAATGGATCTCAGGCATCGGCCTTTTATGTCCTCTGGCCCTTGCCATGCTGCTTGTGGAATTTCACAGGAACCAAAATGGAGTCCAGAGTCACATGAGCAAGTCCTGTTGACTCATCAGGTATATCCCTGGCTTCTCCCCCTGGCCCCTTGTACCTGTGGATCTCTTAATGGGCCATTAAGCAGGCTATTGTTCTGCAGCCATCCTGTCTGGGGTGTGACCCAGACACTGCACAATTTGAAATGCAGATATATCAAACATATCCATAACTTCCATTACACACATAACACATGAATATAAACATTCTCATCTTACTAAGCACATTATAGCCTTTCTAACAGTACCTGGCATGGCATATCTCACATGAATTACTATGATTTTGACATACTGGTGTTAAATAACATAATAAATGCCCCCACCCCAATCCAGCCAGCGTGACAAGCACATTCCTACTTTTTGTGCTAAGGTCAGTAATAAAAAGGTTAAATAAGATTGGTCCCAAGACCTATCTCTTAGGAACTCCACTAGTAACCTCCCTCCAACCTGACAGTTCACCTTTCAGTATAACCCATTGTAGTCTCCCCTTTAACCAATTCCTTATCCACCTTTCAATTTTCATATTAATCCCCATCTTTTCCAATTTAACTAATAATTCCCCATGTGGAACCGTATCAAATGCCATACTGAAATCTAGGTAAATTAGATCCACTACATTCCCTTTGTCTAAAAAATCTGTTATCCTCTCAAAAAAGGAGATCAGGTTGGTCTGGGATGATCTTCCTTTTGTAAAGCCATGTTGTACTTTATCCCTAACCTACCGTTAACCTCAATTTCCTTAAACTACTTTTCTCTTTCAAATTTTTTTTCCCAAGACCTTGCATACTACTGAGATCAAACTAACAGGCCTGTCATTACCCGGATCACTTTTTTTCCCTTTCTTAAAAATAGGAACTATGATAGCAATTCTCCAGTTATATGGTACAGCTCCTGATTTTACAGATTCATTAAAAATCCGTTTTAATGGGCTTGCAATTTCATGTGCTAGTTCCTTTAATATTCTTGGATAGAGATTATCTGGCCCCCTTGATTTAATTCCATTAAGCTGTTCAAGTTTGGCTTCTACCTTGGATGTGGTAATTTCTACCTCCATATCCTCATTCCCATTAGCCACTCTACCACTAGCCCCAAGCTCATCATTAGCCTCATTAAAAATGGAGGCAAAGTATTTGTTTAGATATTCGGCCATGCCTAGATTATCCTTAACCTCCACCCCATCCTCCATGCTTAACAATCCACTTCTTTCTTGGTTTTCTTCCTATTTATAGGTCTATAGAACCTTCTACTATTGGTTTTAATTCCCTTTGCAAGGTCCAACTCTACTTGGCTTTTGGTCTGTCTCACTTTATTGCTACATGTTCTGACCTCCAAGAGGTAGCTTTCCTTGCTGATCCCTCCCATCTTCCACTCCTTGTAGGCTTTCTGCTTTCTTTTAATCACCTGTCTGAGATGCTTATTCATCTAGCTTGGTCTACAATTCTTGCCTATGAATTTTTTCCCCTTTCTTGGGATGCAGGCTTCAGACAGTTCCTGCAACTTTGACTTGAAGTAATTCCAAGCCTCCTCCACATTTAGATCCATGAGTTCTCCAGTCCAGTCCACTTCCCCAACTAATTCCCTTCATTTTTTTAAGTTAGCCCTTTTGAAGTCAAAGACCCTAGTCACAGATCTATTTTTGTTTATCCTTCCATTTAGTTTGAACTGAATTAACTCATGGTCGCTCGAACCAAGGTTGTCCCCTACAACCAGTTCTTCTGTGAGATCCTCACTACTCACCAATACCAAATCTAAAATGGCATCCCCTCTTGTTGGTTCAGTAACTATTTGATGAAGGAATCCGTCAGCTATCACATCCAGGAAAATCTGTGTATCTTTCTTTGATGAGAGCTAAAATAGCAAGTACAAACATTTTAAGAGCGGTGATTGTCTGGTTCTCAGAATTGCCAGCAGTAAGTATTCAAAAATCATGAGTCAGGCCCATGAATATCACAAGGTCAACTTAAAAATCATGATTTCTTGGGGAAAAAAAGGCTTATGAGAGGGGCTGGGCTTTTACCACAAGTGCCACCTTGTGATTAGATCGATGGGTCACAGCTCTCCTTTATCACTGGCATCCCTCCCAAGCCATCACTTCAATGCTGTGGTGGTCCACCTTTCGATAGATACTGACTCAGCCCTCCAGCTTTCAGTTGTGTTTGCTCCTTTCCAGCGAGCAGTATTCACAGAACTAGAAAGGACTCCACATCCTTCTCCAGCAGAGAAGGACATTCCATCTATCTCCCGCCTTGTTTTTGCCATGGGGCTGTTAGCATCTCTACCCTCTCTTTACTGCCAGGAGGGGGTTTGGTAGGGTAGACCAAGCTCTCCCACTCCACCAGTCTCCAGGTCAGGACTGTAGGAGAGACAGTACTGTCACGCACTCTGCTTTTCCTCAAGACTGCCTGCCTGGGCCACTTCCTACTATTCACCTCCTTCCACAGTCTCAATCATAAGATAGCAAAATTAAAAACAAAGGGTTAACTGAACCTTCAGCCAGGCGGGGCTCAGCTGGTAGTCCTTTGTTCGCAGCAGAAGCTTCTATGGAAGCTTTCTTCGGGCACTCAAGGGTTGATTTGTCCTGTCCCTCTTCTGAGCTGTCCGGCTCCCCTATAAACCCCGCCTTCAGCTGCCACAGACTAGGCGGGAGCAACTGGGCAGAGTCATCTGGGCCCAGAACTTCTCCTTAACCCTTTCTGTCCCAGTGTGGGATTGAGATACCTCACCACAAAGTTCACTTTATTTACTATCTGAGTTTTGGATCTTTAGTGTATATTCAGGACACATTTTCAGGCTTTTCTCTGCAACCAGGAAGGCCTGAAATTTCATTTTTTGAATGAAACCTGAGAGTCTCACGCATCACATGATTCCGGGAACTGGGGTTTTGAAATAACACCAAATGTTCCAAGAGTTAACACTTACCTCTGGCCATTTTAAAAGCAGATGGTCCCATTCCACCAGGACAGCCTTCGAATTGCAATAGCTATAAGCATCACCTTGCGTTCCTTAATCATTGTTTCCTGAATGCCACATTGATATACACTTGCCACTGATCCAGTCAGGAAAAGGACTGAAGAGGCAGCATCCAGAAGTTTGCCATTACATTTAAAAACTGCTTTTGTGCCCCTTGCAGCAATCAAGGTAGAGTGAGTAGTTAATAAAGCTAAACTAGTATTTTCCAGTCAAAAATCTCCCAGCCTTTTGGCAAATGGCCAATCTTCATTCAGATGTCTCAGAAAGCAGCTAAGTAATTAAACGTTAAATGAAGGCGTTTTTACTTTTTGCCAGTCCCTAACATTGTCAAAACAATGCACAAACTCAGTGGACATAGCAACGGTGTCTAAGGTGGGCTGGGCTTCTTTTCAGTCATTCAAGATATTTTTTTCACATTTGATATTGCACAATCAGATGGAGGAAATGCAAGTTGAATTTCAAGCAGGTCAGGTGGAATATATTATCAACCTGCCATCAGCTTTTATTTGCCCTTGGCAATTCACATGACCATTTGAATGTCTTTTTTGTGGTGTTTTTTATTTCTCCAGCTTAACCTTCTTTTTCAAGAAAAGCTACAAATAAGAACAACCAAAGTTTTATTTATTTTATAGTTCAGCTACAATAGTGATTAAATTATACGCTGTCAATCATATTAAAAGAAGTTACTCGACTCCTAAAGCGGTGAGTTGGAATTGCAGGTGTTCCCACTGATTCCACATTATCTGTTGTCATTTACTCCATGTGGTGTAGTAATTAATTCCAAACTGCTACGTCGAAAGATAAATTTCCTCTGCTCTCCTGCTGAAAATGATTGAGGCCGCTCCGACAAGGGAAATAAAAATAAACGATAGCCTAAGGCATGCACTAAAAAAATCAAGTAAAGAATTACAGGATTTAGGTGCTCTGGGCAAAACTGTGCCTTTGAGCAAATTAGCCATGCTGAGGTCGGACGGTCGGTGCAGTTACAATCTGATTCGAAACCCCCTGCAGTCAATGAAGTCAGCCCTGGTAGCAAAAGAGCTCAGGCACCACGTTGCCAGCTAAGTGAAAGCCCCGGCATTCTCTGTGCTTTCTTTTAAGAGATGCAGTGTGAATGGTGCCAGAGGCTAGAAGGCACACAGGGGAACAGCGACCTTCCATGCCTACAACAAGGCCATTGCCAGCTGCTTTTAGGGACCACTACCAGAAGCATTGCTGCATGTGTGTGGAACAAGAGAAGGAGACTCCCCACCCCTTCTTCCCCCACCACTGCACCAAGAGTCACGATCCCACCCTTTGTGCTTGTGTCAAAAGAGAAACCTCTTGATTCCCTGTGGTGGAGTACCCACCTCCCTCAGACGGCGAAAGGGTTAATGTAGGCTTGACTCCACTTAACCCACCTGGTTGCACCTGGAGGGTGGGCCAGGCCTGATTACCGATGAAAGCCAACTGGGAAGGGGCTGGGTAGTGTGGTAAACAGAGGAAAGTGGGAGCAGAAAAGGCAGCAGGGAGAAATTCTGCAGTTGCTCTTCTGATACTGAGAGTGCAGAGACCCGTAGGGGCTATGAAAGCTCTGGCAGGATGAGGAGACAGCGCGGGTGTGGGTGTGGGTGGCTTGACTGTCTGTCCTAGGGTCCCTGGACCAGATCTCAGTGTAGTGGGAGGGCCTGGGTTCCCCTACCAGCCACTGGTAAGGTGACGTGAAATCCCTGGGAAGGCGAGATGGGCTATAGGAAGCTGTGAGAAAGAGGTGTATGGAACTCTGGGCCTGGAGTAGAGGATGGCAGACCCAATGGAGGGATCGGACGTTTTGTTTTTGTTGGATTTTGTTACCCCAGAAGGGGAGGGACTAAATGTGATCTTGATATAGGACTGAGTCATGAGAGGAGGAAGGCCACTGCAGGGTGGAGCGGCCATCCTCAAGGAACACTAGAGAAGGAGAGCATCCTTGGCCATGCCCATCTGTGAGGAAGTGAGCTGACTCTTCTTCACACGCTTCCTGTGCCTTCAGATTCATGTAATCATTGCACATCTGGGAGGAAAACTTTTTATGAAGTCACTCGGTCAAAATCAGCATTGACTGTGTAATCCCACTGGGACCTTCATTGTGACTGCACAAAGTATACACGAGCAATGGATTTGGCCCAGTAGTCTAACTTCTCACCATGGGAAGGCGCAATATTTTTATTAACCATCCAAAAAATCCTCTGGGACAACATCACTGTTAGGAGTTTTTATTCCGGCAGTAACACCCAGAGGTGCTAATCAGAGCCCTCTTGTGGTGGATGTGGAAACGTACCTTTATCCTGCTCATCCCCAATCTCTGCAGATTTTGGACAAAGGGTAGTCCGGTCTCCTCTGGGGATCTTTTGAGCTGCCTCGTCTCCTGAGACAGAGCTCCTTCGGGGCTTTTATTTTCCACAGGAGACCTGCCCCCTTTATGGTGCAGGATGGATGTCGAACGAGCCATTGCTGAATATTGAATTCAGCAGGATTCTTGCTTCGTTGATGGTAGGTTTTGGATTTTGTGTTATGTATGAGGCATGGGGCCCAAGAATAAATGTTGAATGGCTTGTGTTATTCAATAAGCACTATCCAGACTACATACAGGGGACCCTCTAGCACAAGGAACGTAAAGATTATATTGTATTGCATGTGCACAAGGGGCCAGTGTTAATGTTGCATGGGCATCCTTAACTCTGTCGTGTCCTGACTTTGCAGTACTTCCCTTTTCTGCCTTAGCATTCTTTCAAGGTCTTACTTTTTTGTATGGCTATTGCTTATAAAAGAGGGACCGTAGAGACGTACTAACCACTTTGTTCATGTACATCCTCTCTGTCAAAACTGTTTTTATCTCATTTAAATCATGACCTGCCCTGTCACTTTCAGGGAAGAACACTTCCTGTTTCTAATTGAACAGAGCAGCATATAGCTTTACAGTGAATCAGGAAATCACTTTGCGCCAAATTGTGATCCATGGTGCATGCCCACAGAGTGGCCGAAGGATTGCTGAGTGGCCTAATGCGAGGCTATCATATCTCTCTAGGATGCACATAGCCAACCCTCTTCTGTAGGTTAGTCTTTTTTTCCTTCTGTCTATGCACCTTCAAGATGTTGCTTGAATGGTGGTGTTGTTTGAGAGATGCTGCCAGTGCATCTCTGTGGATTGTTGAGAGCCCCCCTCGCTGGTTTGAACAATGTGGTTATCACCCTTCACCCGGTATCCTGCCGTGTCATCTTGCCATCACAATTAGCTTCTAACAAACCAGGTTTTAAGTCTTTTCTCAAATTAGAGCATCCTAGCTGGTAACACAAATTAATGACACCAGGGCACCAGACTAGATGTGCAAAATGAATTTATCTAGAGTCCAACACACAATTTTGAGACTTTTTTTTTTTAAATTGAAAGTAGAGCTTGGGTGTTTAATATCCCCTGAACTTGAAAATGCCTGTTAAATGTGGTATGTCTAACACATGCTTCCTCTCAAATCACATTTCTGGCGATATAAAGTATATGAGCAGATTACAGTTGCATATTTTTCTCAAGGCATGTTTGTTTAATCTCCATCACAATTCAACTGCAAGGTCTGCTCTCTACATATGTTTAGTTACATTTGTTAATGTAGTCTGTGCATATATTTAGATAATACAAGCAAAAAGTTTGTCGTGTATCGAACAGCTGATTTTGAAAAAATCTATTAGAATTCAAAACAATACTGTGACTTCATCCTGTAGTCTCATGCCTAAGATAGCTATGTGCATAGAGAATGCCTGATGGAGCAATTAGGTTAGCTGGGCTTGATATTCCACTCACAGTGGGCTTACATTTGTTGTGTAGTCCTTTCCAAGAGGATAGATTGTCTGCTTCTATCTTTGAAGGGATGTGAAATAATGGATCTTTAAATTGTGATATTTATACTAAGAGAGCTCTTCCTGGCCAAGAAACAAACCGACACTGTCCTGGGAATTGAGGAGGATTAATTTATGGGGAGAAAATCCACATTTACAGGAGAGAGGAGAAACACTTGATAGCCAGCTTTTTATTTATTTATTTTTAAAATCAGCTGTTTTGAAACTGTTGAAGGATTGAGCTATTAGAATAAATTCCAGAGAGATTGATTATGTAGTCATGGGCATGTGGTAAATTATAGGGATATGATTGTACATATGGTGGTGATATCCACGTGCTAAATTGCACAAACATGTCTGTGTGTGTGAATGCATGCAGCTCAGTTAACCTGTATACATTAATAGCAAAACCCACACAAATAATGTACACTATGAACTCAGTTGAAAAATGGCATTGAAAACTGTAAGCTGCTTCTTCTGCATATAATGAAGACAAAGATGTCCCTGAAACTTACAGAACATTGGGAACACCTATAATGTGTTGATTGTCCATCTATTGAAGATTAGACTGAAATGAAAAGGGAATTCAAAGTATCTCTAAAGGAGGAAATATTGAGTATCCTTTCTACAAAAGTAAAGGTTGATTTTTTTTTATTATTTACTAAAACGGAATATTAGGATACATGAATATTTCTTTTTTTAACCAGGGCTGTCAGTGGAGAAATATGACTGCAGGAGAGTTTTCTTTTTATACTCTGTGGTAAGAAGCATGGCTTCCTTTCTCGGCACTTCAGTCACAGATGCTATCAGCTAAACCATCTGTGGTGACAGATTTGTGTTCTATCACTTAGAGACTAAGCGAAGCTGGTAAAGCCTCCTACTACAGGATATAAGTAGCTTCTGTTAAGGTACGGATGGATTACTGTTCTTCTGGTGGCAGTCGGATGGGAGTGGTGTGTGATGGAGGCTGGCGATAGCTCTCAATAATAGTTTAATTAAATCACCCAACACAGGCCTGGATCCTTCCTTGTGTGGGGAAAGAAGTGGGGAGTGGGACTTGACCCACAGAATAAGCCATGTGGTTTGCCCACAAACCTCAGCAGAAAAGATTATACAGTCCCAGACAGCATTCACTTCACTTAAAGAAAGTGCGTGGGGCTGGAGTGTGGTTTTCTCTGCCCTGCCTCTTTTCCCACACACCACCCTGCTCTGTAAAATACCCAGAAAGAGGGAGTGAATAGTGCTGGGGAGGAAACTGGTCTCCACACCTTCCACACATCCATCTGTCTGTGCAGGAAGCGAGATTTGGGCTTGGATATGATGGGGGAGGGCATCTGGGCCACCATAAATTAAGGGCTCTGTGTTCTAAATTTCCATTTATCACAGAGGCAGAGTCTCTGCCCTGTAGAGATTGCACAGGGATAGATGATTGTCAAGCTTGATACAGTGCCACTGATGTGAAACCCCAGCTCAGATCTATCTGAACACCTTTTGATCAGTGGTCAGTGTGAAATGATGCCACCACCCGCCATGGCCACTTACGGAAAACTGACTAAGGTGATGAGCTGCAAAGCATGGAAATGAGCATGCCCAAAGGGTGTAGTGAAGACATGTGGTGCTGGCATCCCCTCGCAGGAGGGTGTATAGGATTTTTGTAGGATTTAGTGCGTTTAAAAAACAAACAAAAATGCAAAGAGCTTTGTGGAGGCTACAGTAAGAATTCCTTCGATTTTTTTTTCTCGCAATCACGTGTATTTCAGCCCATGGCATTTGGGGGATTGTTAAACTGGTGAAATCTGATTTTTCATGTCCAAAAGAGTAATAACCACCAATGAGATGAAGGGTTCTAAGAGAAAAGGGACCTTAACCCAGGAGGGTCTGAGAATAGTTTTTACACCGACAGCTGTTCTCTGGCTGAACCAAAAAATGCGGGGTGGGAAATCATTTCAGATTGACCTGAAACAAAAAGTGTCCAGTTTATCTCAACAAAACAAAAATAACCAAAATAAAGCATTTTGGGTCAAACAAAAGGTTTAGTTTGATCTGAACTGAAATAAAATGTTTAATTTAATTTCATACGTGGTGGTGTTGTAGCCATGTCAGTCCCAGGGTATCAGACAGAAGGTGGGTGAGATAATATATTTTATTGGACCAACTTCTGTTGATGGGGGAGACAAGACTTCTGAGCTCACACGTAGCTCCCACCTTGTGTCTCATTTAATTTCAGGCATTTTTATTAAAAAACAAAGAAACTTGGAAATGCCATTCATAAAATAACCAGAGGTGACACTGGTGCTCTCCTTGTACTGTAAAACCCTTTGGTTAGAGCACTCCCCTGGGATGTGGGAGATCTGGGTTCAAGTCCTTAGTCTTCCTGATTCAGTGTATACTGTAGGTTCAGAGAATACTATGCACTCTAGTGTATTCTGGGGATGTGGGGGGCGGCCTGCTGAGGTTGTCCATCTTTGGATCGAGAATTGAATAGTTACTGGGCCAAAGAGTGACAATTACTTTATAGTCTAGTGGCTAGGCCACTCACCTGGGATGTGCCAGACAAAGTTCAAATCCCTGCTTCAACTTCCATCATCTCCGTTCCAGTTTTGTGAATGGTGCCTAAATCCCCTTGTGAATCTAGCCTATTTTTTATTCCCCCCAGAAACTATCTGATGAATGCATGTCAATTCAGGAATAGTTTTGGTCAACACTAAACTGCATTTTTTGGTGAATAAACTATTCATCTGAAAAAAATCTCCCAGCTCTAATTAGACCAGAGAACAAAGATTGTTGCTAGGAATATTTTTATGGGCTTGATCTTGTACCAGGTCTTAAGTTCTCAGGCATGGAACAGAAGAGAGCATTCATTTGGCTATAGTGTGAAGCATGAGCCTGTGACCTTCTGACAATGATAAAGCCCGTAAATGTAAATTGCATGATGTAAAGAAATATTTTTACATTTCCAACTTGCCAGTATGAATTTGCAAAATTGCTGCTTTAGATTTTTAAAAATAAAACCCCACCTATAAATTATAATACAAATCCGGTGCGGAAACTTCCAAATGGATACCCAGATGATATTTTTCCCATTTCGCCTTAGAAAGTCTAGCCTGGCTAAGTCTGATTTACAATGAATGGCAAGAGGAAAACCATAGGAGCCATTTCCCCTCTATTGTTCCTATTCACTTTGTGACCTGAAAGTATTTTTCAGGTGGCTGGACACATACCATGAGAGCCACTTTTACGTGTACAGCCATGCAGTAGAGTCACAATTCTCCTGAAGGATGAACTGTGAGACAATTAAGCCCCCCATATTGGAGAGCTACCTTCATTTGGTTTTAACTATTGTCTTCAAATAAGAGAACATAATCTTCTTCTCCACATCATCTTCTTCTCCATTTTCTCCCTTCTTCCTGTCCACTATTCCCTCGTCTTCCTATCCCCCACTCCCATTTCATTATTCGGGCCCCTATCCAGCAAAGACTTACACATGTTCAACATTACGCACAGTGAGTAGCTCCACTGATTTCACTTTGATAACTCGCAGTGTGCAAAGATAAGTATATGCAGAATCAGGGCCCTAAGGACACCTTCTCAATGCAGCCGCCAGCCACAACTGCAGGTTGGCTGGCTGGCTGGATGTTCCTACCCCAAAGTTAATTAGCTAGATGTTTTGAACAGTCATAGAGTATTTTCTCCCTTTTATGGGGTTGGTGGAAGTGTTTACAGTTACCTCAAAGCCTGGCATAGTGCACCTTGATAGAATGTGGCAATAGGTACCACATGAAGGGTTCACAATAATAAATACATAAAAACTATAATCCCACCATGGAGATTGTCATTCTTTTTACTTCTAGACTTCCAGAAATGAATATTTTTTTGCTGTTAGAAATGCAAACGAAAATCAATTCACCACAAAAGACAAAACTGGTGGACAAAAAAATTAAGTCTTGAAACATCGAAGGCATTGCAGACAATGGATGTACATTATAAAAACAAGGATTTAAAAATAAATAAAAAAAAGATCTGAGGTGTCCCTTTAAATGGGTTCATTGCTTTATCAGGTATTTGTCATGAGATTTTGGTCTTGTATGTACGGTAACCAGCAGGACTGAGGTAAGTTGCTACACAGCAGATTTATTAATTTAACAGGCTTACTTGTTGTTTTTCTGCAAAGCTCTCAATACAATTAACTTTTGGCTTGCTGGGTCTCCACCACGCCTGCTGACATGCCAAAGGGGGTATCTTAGTCATACCTTTAGAACATCTAGACCGCCAGGAAGTGGATCCATATAACAGGGTGAGATCAGGCCACACAGCCCACGGTATCTGGAAGTTTTTCCAGAGATCTTAACGAGACCCTGTCTGTTTGGTTCTATCATTAAAATTCTCAGGCACTTTTCCTAAAGATAGGATTTTATCTTGGAGTCTTTTTCTAGAATTTTCCCTACACAGCACAGTTGTGCAACATGGATGTGTATTTATATAGAGATGGGTATGTGGGTGTGTATCTGTATCCAGACGTAGACAGTGGGATATAAATTATAAAGTTTATCCCATCCAAAAAACTATGAGCCTTATATTGCCACCCTTACTAATATTGAGAATATCTTCCTTTGCAGGCAATCCCATTGATTTTAGAACCTTGTTAATCTGAACACCCATAATCTGAACACTCAAAAATATATTCTCTCCAGATTTCAGTGACGATATAAGAGCACAGTGCTGCAGCAAAGCCTCATATTATTAAGATTGCATTACTTTTACAACATGCACTAAAGTTATTATTTGTATTACAAGCAAGCTTAAAGGCCCCAACCAATACAAGGGCCCCACTGTGTTAGGCACAGTACAAACACATGGTGAAAGACTGTCACTGCCACAAAAAGTTTACAGTCCAAATAGACGAAACAAAGAGTAGAAGGGTAGCGCGGTCACAGAGAGATGAAGTGACTAGCCTGAGGTCACACAACAGGTCAGCGACAGAACTAGGAAGAAAACTTACGTCTCGCTAGCCTATCCATTGGACCACACTGCCTCCAGGCAATAGGCTTCTAAGTATTACTATTAAAAATTAGAGCCATTCGGACTGCTACCTATTTGGCTGTACCTAGGATGTTCAACAGCTTATTTGTATATCAACAGTTGATATAAGCATAGTTTCCTCCTCTCATGGAGTTTTGGGGTTCTAATGCCCAAAACCTTTACTTAAAATAATGTGAACTGAGGCCTTTCTCCTTGATTTCTTAGGCCTGGCCTACACTTGCGGCAGTGTGTGGGGTATTGTAGCTGCATGCCACAGAACAACAGGTTGTGTCCACTCTCTGCTGTGTAGCTACACATGGCAGTGAAAGCTCTGGTAGCGGGGAAAGGCTCCTGCCGTGGGAGCTGTAAGAGCCTTGCCTCTCCTTCTCTCTCCCCAGCCAGAGCCTTTGCCCACTGCCAGAGCTTTTCACTGAGTCAGGGAAAAGCTCCTCAGCAGTGAGGCAGCAGGACATTACAATAGTGTAGACGTGGGAGGCACTTCTTGGGTGGGTAGAGAGCCATGTAGGGTATATATCCTAAGGGTTCAGGCATATCTTTATTCAGATCACCTAACAAGTGCCTCATTGTCTACACTGCTCTTTATACCCATGCTGAAGGGGGTGTGCAGTGTCCGTAAACATGGCCTACGAGTGAACCGATATGGACAAGAATAAACCGTTTCTCCATGAATTGCTCTCCTCCTTTATGGGAAGAGCAATGATCAGCTTTAATCTTGGTGCACGTGGGAAGTCCATAGGAATGCACCTCTTATTGAAGTCCACGGCGATGCACCTGCCTGGTGATAGGGATTGGCCATGGGAAGGAAGAGTGTGACTGAGGCACTCCCCTCACGTTTTATGTAAAGTCCTGCTGAGATTGAAATAAAACTTGTCTCCGCGATGAGTGAGTTGCTGAAATAGAAGGTCAGCTCCGAGGAGAACATCACCGCTTGACATGCAAAGGAAAACAAAAAGGCCCGAGGCACAAAGTCTGATCTCATTCTCATCTGTGCGAAAGGTGGAGTAACGTATCTGAAACCTGTGTGGTTACTCCAGATTTCCACCAATGGAACTCAATCAGAACCTGGCTCTTAAGGTTATATCCTGTGACTGAGAGAGGATGATTCATACATAAAGGTTCTACTTATTTAACAATATATTTAAGTTATGTCAACTGTCAGCCATTCATGAACCTTTATTGACAGTTAAATAGAACCTAAATGATTTGTTTTTTGGCTGTCTTTCAGTGGTGCTTTTGCTTTCAGGTCTATCCTAACCTGAAAGCATGTAATTTGTTTCATTTGTGATGCTGCATAAGAAATGAACCTAGGTCTCTTGTGCTCAAAGGCAAATGCAGTAATCATCTGCATGACTTGATTCCTTATTCCAGTAATATGAAAATTGTCAATTATGGATGAGTTATGGGTGCTCCTGATACCTGTAATTTGGTTCTGCAGTCTTGTAAACATATGCAGCTGCATTTAATTGTATTTTACTAGTCATGTAATTCATTAACATGCACCTGCAGTCATCTAAGACACACAAATTAATGAAGAGTACAGCTGTATTTCATTGTCTGCTATTTATATTGACATCTTACAACTATTTGTGTTTAATCGCACATTTGTGAGAGTTAAAAAAAATCGCCAAAATTGGGCAACCTAGCTGCTATATTTTAATGTCTGAAAATGCTTATGAATAATTAATTTAAATAATAGTTTTACCATGCAAAGCCCAAGACTAGCGGAAAGCTGTAGAACCGATTTTTGCAGTTGTTATGATAGCCAAGATGAATCACTAACTGATTCCAAAGGTATGATATGCTAGAACCCTTACTCCATATTTCCATAGGTGACAGTAGTGCACTCTACTCTGCTCTGGGCAAGTGCAGTGTGCATGCTGCTTAGCTTCCAGTCCAGTCATGTAGGGGGTATAAAGCCTCAAAGTCAAATGTTTTAAAAAAATGTGCAGCAGAGGACTTGGATAAGAATACCTTTAACTACCCCTTCAGTTTTCCCCACTTATTTTGATCATGTCTGTCGCTCTCACTTCGATTAAAAGAAGCAGCTGGTCTTGTTATCCATATGGTCATCCTGGTGCATACCACGCTTTGCACAGTGCATGGCGGAGCTGCTTATTGTATCAATAACAATGTCGGAAAGACGATGCTTTTCTGTCATAGGCACCTTTTATGATCCCCTGGTCTTCCTTGTGCTCTCTTCTTTAGATCATCCAGACTATCAGGTTTTATGTCTCCACGAAGGGCAGACTCCTGTTTCTGTTGAACTCCCATTGATTTCAGCAGGCCCAGGGTATTGTCTTAAGCGTGAACTCTCATCTCCCACCCTTCTGTAGGCACGCGAGCTCCAAACTGCAAGGGCACCATCTCAGGTTTCTCACGCAGAAGGGACAGGCTAGAGAGGTCAGACAGAGGGGCTCTATTACTCCCGGCTTGCCACCGTGCATTGCACAGGGATGGTTCTCTGTGGCAGTATGCAAAGTGGGATGCTGGTGGAGTAACATGGCCACAAACCCAGGGCTGGGGGGAGTACCTGGGCTGTAATAAGAGTTGTTAGCTGTCCACACTAGTGACCCATGCCCTGCCACCAGGTTGGATGAAATACTTCATTCCCCTGCTGCTGTTGGACCCCCATGCTTTCCTCCACTTCATCTTGAGACCTTTCCCCATATGGCACCCTACTACATCCCCTGGACGGCAGCACCTGAGAGGAATGGGCACTCTTCTGCTTCTTGTCTTTGACTGAATGCTCCTGGGGAACAGGGTGACCAGATAGCAAGTGTGAAAAATCAGGACAAAGGGTGGAGGGTAATAGGTGCCTATCTAAGAAAAAAGCCCAGAAAATCAGGGCTGTCCCTATAAAATCAGGCTATCTGGTCACCCTAGCTCCTGACTAGCTACTTTTCACCTTATTTTTGTCTCCCTGAGCTAAGAGCTTCATTTCCCTTCTTTCCCCCAAGCATGTCACCCAGGAATTAGCCCCAACAACAGCCTGTCAGCTCAATTATTTTAGATAATGCAATACTGACTAGAAAATGAAAGAAAAGAATTGTTAAAGAGAATAAAGTTGGCAGAGTCTAGGAGTTCTGTAAAGACTTTCCCCATGCAAAAAATTGCTGGTTTCGAACCCTGAGTGGAAGCTACAGTAGTAGTCTCTTCTGTCTAAAACTACTTATTTGCGGAGAGTCCCCGCCTGGACTCTACATGGACTTGATCCTGCTTTTGCCGTGTGATACCATCTTCCCTTAATTCAAGGCACTCCCCGCTCCGAAGAATCTTTGCATCCCTGTTCCCAGCTCAAACCACTAGACTACACTCCCTGCCTTTCCTAAGCTGAAGTTGCATCTGTAGCACTGGCTGTGAGCTAAAAATTAGAATTAGTCCTTTCCGTGCTTCTCAAAGTGCTCTGCAATTTGTATAGTTTTCCAAGCTATTATTTTTTGTATTTATTATTTCCAGGTGTCTAAAGGTTCAGTGTTCTGCGTGAGAAAGGGCATATACGGGGTGGATGATGACTCCACTGTTAACTTGAGAAATCATTTTTGGCCTTGTGATAAGATTCTGTGAAAGGTACTTCTGCGATGACGCTGTCACAGGATGGCTAATCCCGTCGCATGGATGCTGTTCCTTGTGGCATGGAACCATTTAACTTCATGCTGACGTTTTATTGTTAATGGGAGCTTAATATTTGGCAGCTTCTCTAACGTATTAAGCACCACCCCACCTTGACAGGTAGCATGGCATTCCTGAAAGTGCTCTACAGATGCTATTTTCAATGATAAAAATGTCAAGCCAGGGAGAAGAGCTGTGATATCAACAGAATAGCAAAGCTTGCATAAGAGGACGCACAACTCTCAGGTGGATAGTGCAGGAATCTCAGCACCAGGCTTCAGTTGAAGGAGAATTAAAGATCAGAGTTGAAGATACCTTCAGACTAACAGGGGACTCACTGGAATGAATAATCTGATCATGCCCTTCCAGAGGGTTATTAAATGTTGGATGCGGAACAGCTCATGCACTGTGGAAATAATCAAAGAACTGGGTTTCTTATTAAAAGTTAACCTCTAAAAACAGGCAAAACAGTGAACTGAATGTTTCTTCGTCATGTTCCTATAGAATGCACCAGTCATTAAAAGACAAAGAAAAGAATAAGGAACAATTTTTATATGTATTCTTTTTTTAGCTTTACAGAAACTCTCCATTAGTCCTTTTCACTAAGGGAATCCCATTCAGACGTCAGCTTTCAAATGAGGATCTCTATGCTGCTGATTGTACAGCTCTGGGATAATAAACAATTGTAATGAAGAAAAATGATGGTAATGTTAGGTGCAGACTTTGAAACTGCTTAGCTTCAGCTGCTCATTGAATTCTTCAAAAATAGAACTGGGGGGAAGATGGTAGCAGAGATGGAGGAGAATTTTATTACTCTGATAAAGCAAAAAAGGTCTTGTTTGTTTTACAATCATTCTAACGTACT
This sequence comes from Emydura macquarii macquarii, assembly GCF_026122565.2. NCBI lineage: Eukaryota > Metazoa > Chordata > Testudines > Chelidae > Emydura > Emydura macquarii. The sequence goes on from NW_027130208.1 coordinate 7,321,155, forward strand.
TTTAAAGCACTTTTTATGTTAAAGAGAAAGTGTTTAACAAAAGCTGATCTGCAATTATTTGCATTTGGAATATATTTAGCGCCAAATCCTACCCTCAGCTAGGGCCTGATCCAAAACCCTGACTTAACTGCATTTTGGATCAGGTTCTAACACCATTACAACCCTACTGATTTAAATGGGAACGGAAAGCAAGATTTGGCATTAAACCTGGAAAGTAGACCTCAGATGATGCATCACCTGTAGTTTTTGCTGAGGTGCTGTTTATAGTCAGTCTTGCAGGTTAAGACTGCAGAGGTTCAGAGGTCACAAAGTGTGTGTGTGAGTGGCTCCATAAAATTTAAATTTGAAACTCTCTTGGTTTCCTGTTCCTTGCTGTGACTGTCAGGCAGCTGATGCTGCTTTCAGTGCTCCCATCTCCTGAGTTTTATGGTAACCCTTCAAGCCCTGTAACAAATTTCAGACAGTAACAGGGATGCAGCAGAGGGCCCCAGAATGGTGTGATTTTGTACTTTGAGACTGATCAGTGACAGATAGCAAGCTATCCAGAAAGGAGAGGCCTCTGAAATTCTCTATTGATCAGGATGTGCCTGTATATAATTGATTCTTTTGTAGAGAATGGAAATTGACTTTCTTGGCTTAGAGAAAGGTGTCTATTTCTGGAGTTGCTTTATAGTTCCCTTGTTTAGCATAGCGTTAACATAGGCCCATGGTAGTGTCATTTGCTTGATATTGGTAGGTTCCCAACTAGATTGAACTATTGAACTTTAGTTTAAAATCTTAATTCCTGTTTGTATAATGGGATCTTGCCAGCTACTTTGCTGAACTGAACATTTACTCTTTTATGTCTCAAGTCCTTTTATTTCTGAACTCCACTTGTATACTTTAATGAGGTAGAGTTTTATAGACCACAGAATAATTCAGTACACACTGCAGGTAATTCAGTGTTTGGTTTCCTGCAGAACATATCAATAATAGCTCTCCTAAACTCAGTTTACCTTAAAAGAGAACACAGGTATTTCTGTTCAGAGCAGTAGCTGTTTTTGGCCTCCTTGGTGGAGTGAAAAAAGATAGAACTATCGGTGTCTTCACTTTTCTAACACTGTTGGTAACTTAGGGGGCCGGGCCATAAATATACTTTTCACTAACTTTCAACTTCCAGCTGTCCAGAAATGATCAAGAGTATTCCTACAGAATCCCAATATGTACAGGATGATGATCGTCTTCCATTTTTATTTGAAAACACACGTGTGTTAGTTTGTGCTTTGGAATATTTGTCTGCACCAGGTAGATAGAGAGAGCAAGAACCACCTCCCTTTATGCAGCTTAGTTGTCTGTTTAGCCCCTCCTCAGAGCAAGTGGGCAGGGAATGGGTGAGTAGGTACGGTGGAGAGGCCAAAAGCCTGCTCCTCGCTGGTCAGAGTGTCTGAGCAAGGGCATGAGAGTAGATAGCAGCAAATTGCTAGCCCTCCCCTCCCGGAGTAACTCGGAAGCAGGTGAGGAACTGTGACACGTTGCCTCCTTGGATGCTGCACCCTTCACAGCAGCTGTGTGACCACATAGGAATATACATATTGGAGCAGACCTATGGTCCATCTAGTCCAATATACTCTCTCCAACTAGGGCCAGCACCAGCTGCTCTAGAGGAAGGGCAAGAAACCCAGTAGTAAGTCGATGTGGGATAATTAATGTCCCATCTAATCCTTAATAGCTAGAGAGTGGCTTATACCCTGAAACATATGGTTTTAGGTCCCTTCCAAAACTTTTTTTTAGCAATGACTATTATAGCTAAATTTAAAATAGCTCTGTGTATGTGGATCTGTACAGAGTTGTCCAAAGTCCAATCTCACTTACATCCATGCAACCCTATTGATTTCAAAGAGCTGCATTATTGAAGATGAAGGCAGAATTTGAACCAGTATATCTAATCACATTTCTAGCACACTGGATAAAGAGGAAAAGCATCTGTAGATCATATTGGTATGGCAGATGTCACAGGGTGGTTCTGTTAAACACAGTCTTCTTAATGTGCGAGCAAATCTTCAGATGCAGGGAGATGTGCAGTGTAGTGATTAGTTTTGGGATATACAAGATTCTCTGTAGAGGCAGCTTCTGGATAGAAAGCTCAGCAAGCAGCAGGAGAGTTTGCTGTCTCCCTTTGGCTCTGATTACAGTTGATTCTTGAGGCAGAGTTCCCTTCTGGGAACCAAGTATTGGAATTGTGCTGAAAAGGGATTGCCCTGCATGTTGTTTATGATCACTTCTGTTCCAGGACTGGTGTGTATCTATGTAAATAACAGGCTACATTTGGAAGAGACTCAAATCCTTCACTACTGATTTTTTTTTCTCCACTGGGAAGTTGAACTGCAAGGCCCCAGACAACTGCTAAACTTCAGCAGAGGGGTGGTGATAGTATCAGAAAGGAGGAAACAATATTATTTCTTGCAACTATACTGCTAGTAAATATTGATTGGCTGGTTTGTAAACTTGTTGAGACCCTCAGCAAAGTATACATAAAATGAAAGGAAAGGAAAGCAATAAAGCTAGTGGCATGGTCGAAGAAAAATAAGTGGCTGACAGCAGTGCAATGCACTTCTCACCTCAATTTTCTATGCAGAGTGATGCACAAACCCATTTGTGGCTTTTTCTTTTCATAAAGCAAAATTGGCACTTGTGAAGTCTTGGTTGTCAGTGCTGGAGAGACTAAGGAAATACACCAGGAGAGTAGCAGCAGAAACTTTTCAACACCAGGAAGTGTCTTTGCCCTGACCTTCATGAACTACTGCTAGAGGAGAAATAGCAGCTCAGTCCCTTTGTTGATTCAATCAATGGCCATTCACATCACACTGCCCATAAGGATGGCCACTAGCACCAGTCGTGGTGTGTTTTTGTGATGCAGACACTTGTTCATTAGAAAGCTCCAATCCCACCCTCCACAGGAGCAAGGCCTGCAAATCCATTTCAAATCGTTCAGTAAGTAACATGGCTGCTTTCAGCCTCGGCCATCCTGGGCCAGATTCAAAGCAAGAACTATTGTTCTGGAGTGAAATTCACCTGGAGAACTAAGCAGGATTGGGAAGGATGGAATTCAGTCCCTGTTCCTTCCAACTCTTGGGCTGGTCCTGGGATCCTAGCACAATCACTATTACAGCCTATTGGTTGGAACTGTGGTCACTACAGTTCCGTACATGGGGATATGAAGAAGCTGAATCAACCTAATCACAAATACAGCCAGTTCTCTTCTGAACTATGCTTGCCTGTCCCTGAAAACCCCTCCGTGATGGTTCATTTGGGGCCTGTACGGATCCCCCACCTGTCCTGATGGTATGCAAGAGTTGTAGATGTGTTCTTCTCATGGATGGTTTACCTCACCAGATACTTCTATAGTACGAATTGCCTTGCTCAGACTCTCTTCGGGCAAGGGACTTTTCACTTTATCCTTCTCTACCTCGTTGGAGGGTTCTGTAGTTATATTCTTCAAGCTCAGGTTCCACTTTATATCAAACGCTTATGGTAAAGTAATTGTATCAAGTTCACGTGTTATAGTTTGTCACATAATTCTGCAGAAAAAATTGAGGATTTTTTTTTGTTGTCATTCAGAAGACATTTATAGGGAAGGGGTGAAAAACAAAATAATAATGCATTCCCATCTCTAGAATTACATTCTCTGAAAAACCTGGAGTGCTTGTCTGGTGAGCTCTGTGTCCCGAATCAAAATGAGGAAAGACAAATTTTTTAAGATAAATTGTCTTGTGAAAAATTTATGTGCACTTTACTGGCACAGGCAGGATGTAATCTGTTTTGTATTGAAGCTGCTCGGGAAGAAAAACACAATGTTAATGAGATTTTTTTTAAAGGCACTTTTAAATTCATGTTGGCAAAAGACAAATAGTCATGACTTTTAATTTCTATAAACTTAACAGCTGGGGACAAAATAAAACATTATTAACTTAAGGGGCAGGGGAAGTTGCTTTTGTTTCAAGGACAAAATAAGTTATTCTAGTTTCAGTGTTATTCATCTAACCTATCTGTCCCGTCATGCTGTTGATCTGTCTGTCCTGGTGACCTGTAGAGTGGTTGTTAATTTTGCAAGCATCATTTATCACTGGGGGGAGAGTCCCGTAGACTGATCTTTATGATCTTTCTGTTCTCCATCTTTGTATTGCTCATCAGGCACCCAGATATTATGAGTCTGTGGTTTAGAGGGTAACTGTGCGTATATTAAATGGAATATTTACCATACTCTAAACATTTAATGATAACCCCAGAATAGTGAGGAGTATCTTACCCTCATTTTTTTTCTTTTAGGGAAATATTGTTTTTATTCTCTAATGTACTCGCTGTTAACGATAAAAGACATTTGTCATTGTCCGTATATGATCTTACACTAACTTTAATTAAATTAAATGCACCATATGGCTATTGAAAGGTGAATATAAAGAGCTATTTTCCCTTGTTACCATTTGCCTTAGGTAATGTTTAAAATTTCATGTAATTTCTTTCTTTTTATTATAAATTTAGTAGTAAATAAAAATGTCAGACATTTAAAATCCTGGTTTCCTTTTGCAAATGCCTCTTTACACAGCTGAATTTAGTTCCATTAATATTTCCTTGTAATTTTATTTTATTCTACCAATAAATATTTAGCTTGCAACCTCTACATTTACCTTATGCTTTTCCCAGACTTCACTACAATCGTATTTCTAGAGCAGACTGTGTTACAACAAAACCACAAGTTGATGTTCACAAACCAAAAGGTCTCCCCTGAGTCTCAAGTCTTCACTAACTGATCTGTCATGGAGGTGAAGGGCACAACCTCCATGTTTATGAAATCAATAATACTTGCCATTTCTGTTAAGCAACAGTGGCTGGAGCTGTAATATCTAGTATATTACACTGCTCTCAGCCTATACCTTTTAATTCACTAGTGGCCTAAAGCTAAAAAAAGACTGAAGGGGGAAAATGGTTTGTCAAAAAAGAACTTATCCCTTCTCTAGCTCGAATTGTGACCATACAGAACTGATTTGAAGTTGAGAAGAGAGGGCAATCTGGCTGTTTTTAACGACTAATTAGTTACACATGTCCAACTAGACCAAAGCTGAGGCCTGGACATACCTTGTTGCTGTGATAAAGGCTAACCAGTAATCATGTGGAGTTACACTGGTCCACATGCAAATCATTAATGCAGAGGAGCTCACGGTGGTAACCTGGGTTCATCTTTAAGAGTGGGTGGTATTGGCTTTTAACAGGTAGAAATGGAAAGTATTGGAGAACTAGTAACAGCCATTTGCTGCTGTTTAAATGATGGTTCACTGCATTGTAGTTTATGCTGTATATGTACGTTTTACATAAAGAAGGTTTTGTTTGGGCCATCGCCTTTTCTTGGCACCCTGGTCCTGCATGCTAGGGCTATCTTGTTTTAATGATTATGGATTTCAAGATCTGCTCTGCAGCTGCTTACCTTTAAGCACTTGAAGTGTGATAATGGCTCAAGAATGCACACTCTGCAATGTCTTACTGCATTATAACATGGAGCTGTATTGCTCTCAGTTAGAGCCAAGAGGTAGATTCCTAGATAATTTCAAAAGCCAGCATTCTGGATTATGAAATCATACCTGTGCAACACATAGAGCATAATTGCAAAGCTGTGCAAAATGGCGGACAAGCCATGCTCAAGTTAACAATCTCATTTTATAAGGGATATTAAACTACATGTGTCAAGAACAAGCTCCCACTCTACTCACAATTTACATGCTTGAGACTGATGTTGGTTCTAGGTCAGCATATTAGGTGGGAGATTGTAGCCTTCTTTCTGCTCCTTAGTTGTACACATGGGCCCTGATCATGATGTAGGGTCCAGGCGGATAGATTCTGCATGCATCCAATTGCAGAACTGAGGTCATGCTTGTTGTTTAAGAGAACTACCAAAAGTGCCCGTCAGTCCTCTGCCGTGGTGTCCAGGCAGCTCGATGAAGTGGGGTTGCTCACCTGCTGGTTTGGAGCCCCTTTTTGGAAGGTGAATGACACAGTTCATACGTTAGAACCTTTGCTCCCGCACAGAACCCTAATCTGAAATATGGAAGCAGTGCACTGTTAAATTCACGGCTGGGAATGTTGCTGAAGGAAGATTTATTTGACTTTGCTTGTATTTTATCATTTTTCTGACTGCCTCAATTGCAAAACTGCCACTGTTCTTGAGCACTATATAGTGCCAAGTCTTATATAGTCTCAGTGTATTTGAAATACTTTTGCTGACCACTAGCAGAATGCAGTAAAACTTCCTTGCTACCGAATGTTTTTTTTCAAAGGTAGGTAAATCACAGTGATGATGCATTTCAGCCAGCATCATTAAAGGGGCATCTGATAGCAATGCTGCAGTTAAGGCTGATTAAACATCTCCATTTTAACCTCTATTTTCAGGGATTTGTGATTTGGCCATAAAAATTCACTCAGCCTTGAAACTTGGCATACAAGGTCTCATTCCAGAATGATTTTTTTAAAACATAAAATTAAAAAAAAAAAAACAACCCATAGTTTAAATGTGTATTAGGTTCCAGTCCTGCTGCACGGCATATTGGAAAGTTTGCATAAATGTCACTGTATTTTAAAAAGAGCTCTTAAGGCATTACAACTTACATTATCAGCTGAAATATTGCTACTTCATCTTTGGAATGGGATTGTGTACGCTTTCAACTGATGCTTTCTTTCTTTTTTTTCCACCAAAATGCTCCTTTTATAAAATGGTGTGAAATGTTTGTAAACTTTGCGAAGTATAGGATTTTAACTTCAAACACAGATTTTTGCACATGCATCGATAATCTAAGGTGATGACTTACATAGCCCTCATGATTCTCGTATTTGAGCAACTCAGAATCTTTAATGTATTCAAATACAACACCACTGTGAGATAAGGAAGTACTATTATCCCTGCTTGAACTCAAGCATACAGAGACCAAATGATTTGCTCAGTCACACGGGAAACCTGTAGAAAGGTAGGGAATTTGAACTCAGGTTAGTACCCTAACCACTGGACCATGCTTCTGTCTCTCTAGAGCCCTAGATATACCATCCTACTAGGGAAGCAAGCAATTGTACAGAAGCTGCAGTGACCTCAGACTAGTTCACAGAAGAGAGGTATCTACATCACAAATAAGGTGTTATATGTTTAGCTCCTAATTTTTCACTGTAAGGCATTTCAAAAGATCCTCTGCCATCCCTGCAGACAGACTGTACATTGCTTCCCTGTAATTTTACATAAACTGATGTAACTGAGACCCTGAGGAGATTGAGGGGGGGGGAGGGGGTTGTAATATGAAAAGCAACAAACTGGAGAATGAAAGACGAACATTGAGTCATCCTGCCCTTCCCCAGCCCTGCAGGTTGGCTGAGAATTGTCCCTGGCCCTTGCGCGGGAAGGTAAAGGGAGCACAGCTAAGTAGGTTGGGATATAGGACAAGCCTTCTTTTGAAGGGTGTCTTAATTCATCGGGGAGACCAGTGTGAGCTTTTGGAAGAATAAAGGGAAGGAAGATGTCAAGAGGCTCTTCTCTGTGACCTGTCTGGGCAGGCGAGTCCCAGCGATCCAACTGACCGACCCTTGCTGAGATGAGACACAGCTCTACTTCTTCTGGGTCAGACAAAGGACTTTCTGCTGTCTAAGATCTTTAGCTACATAATCCAATACTTTCTAACATGCCCTGTGCTTTCCTAGCTGGGCTTAGGGTATTTTTAGACCAGCTTTCTTGATTTTTTCAATCAACTTTTGTCATGCTTTTCTTTCCTTTTTGTACTCTACCAAGAATATTTGCTGTTTGGAATTGGCGGTGGACACTGTTACATTGGGTTTAAGTGCTTTGGGGCCCCTCTGGACAGAAAGTAACTGGTCCCAGAGGAGGCAGTGTCAGAAGCAGAGGCAGCAATCTGAGAATCTGGTCATGGGTTGTGGTTTCTTTTCTTGAACTGGACTGACAGCTGGTGTATGCTAGTATGTTGGCATATGGAGAGAGAACCTGCTAAAGAGAACAGGTGAGGTGTATGCAGCAGCAGTGTGACTGGTTCACGCTGCCCTGCTAATTGGCCTCAACTCGGCTCTGGAGAGAGCACTGTAAAGGCCGGTTTAGTCTCTGTGCCCATTCTGCTGAGCGCACCCCTGAATTCTGCTCGTATGAATCTGACACCATTATAAGGGTGGGGTTTTTTGTAATGCAAGCAGCTGCCACTGGGAACTAATTACCAAGTTATTTACTCACTTATTTATTTTCATTTTTACAGCACCTATCTTGACACCAGCATAATTAGGATAAACAGCGTGTTCCACTTAAATATCCTACATCCCATATCTGCTTACCATAGCTGATCAATGGCAGTTGGCTAACCTGATTTAAAAAGAAGGAAATTGAAATGACATGAACAACTAAAGCTTGCATTTACTACACAATACCCTTCTGAGGAATCCTCCCATGCCCAGCTCCCCCAGATTCCAGGAAATGCACCCTTAAAAATGAAAACTTCAGTTCTGCAGCATTGACTTGTCTAGGGTAGGTAGATTCACAGCTGGCAATTAAATTCTTAATTCAGAGTTTCGTTGCCCTTGTGGATTTGTTTCATAAACCGAACACTTTTAATCATCCTGTTTGCCATGGAAATTGTCGGGGCTGCCTTGTGGCCTGCTCCTGTTCCCATTTAAGTTGGTGGGAGTGTTTCACGCTTGCCTTAAGCAGGAAGAGGACTGATCCCTTATCCCTTAATACAGAACAAAGTCTTGTGTTCACAACGGTGATCTCTGTATTCCTGTCCTTTTTACCTAATTCATTTGAGCTTTGTGTCGTCTTGATTTTGTTGGTATTTAAACTGCTTGACATCTTTAGCCCTCAAGGATGCTCTGAGCTGTAAAAGCTTCTTGCTGAAATTGCTGTTCTGGAGTGTTGCAGGATTGGCTGGCTGCTCCGTGTCCTAAGGAAATCAGACAGGGTCTAGCTTTTTCCCATTAAAAATGAACGCTGGGCAATGAGTGGTCAATCCCTTAATAATATGAGTAGTGAATGTGTAATTGTGTGCATGTATTTGCTCATGCAGACCTCTGCATGAAAATAGCCGATGCGTGTGTGCAGATAAAATACGGGCTTGCATGTGCTCAGTTAAGCACCTAACGCTTCATATGTTCATGCAAATAGCTGGTTTGCACAAGCATGTTGGATATCTGTGCGCATACTTCTGGGGCATGTAAATTTGCATGAAGATGCGTGGGTCTAATTGGAAATAATGCCTGTGGGAAATTTGGTCTAGATGGCTTTCATCAACAAATGCAGTCTATTGGCATGTGGTTTGAGCCCAAAAGATAACTGAAGGTAGGAGTTTCTGACACTGATCCTAAAAATTCCTAGCCTACCACTGCTCATTTTGGGGTCGGAGACTGAAGCTTTGTCACTTAGGGTTTGATTATGATTTTGGTCTGGATAGAGAATTGCTGTGTGCGTGGCCTTGTCCACACTACAAAAAATTTGTCAACATAAGGTATGTCGACTTTCAGCTGATGTCCACACTGCTATCCTTGGGTTGGCGGAGTGTGTCTGCACCAGGACCACTTCCACCAATCTAAGGGACAGGGTTGGGGGAGCCGAGAGACTCATCTCCCTGTGGGCTGTCCCCCCACTACTCCCGATCACAGCTGGGGCACGGGGACTTCCCCACTCACAGGCTGGGAGACAGCGGAAGCCTCCCGCGACCTGCCTATTCCCAGCTCACAGCTGGGAGGCAGACGCCCACGCCACAGGTCACAGCTGGGATGGCAGCTGCCCACGCCTGGGCTTCAGCGGGTGGCAATCTCTCGTGGCTGCCCTGGTCCCAGCTTGCAACTGGGAGCCATGCGGCAGCCTTCCCAGCTCTGGGTCGCAGCAGGCGGCAGCCTCCCATGCCCCGGCCTGACTTTTGTCCACAAAACTCTCTAGTGTAGACCAGGTGCTAGTGTTTATATGTACTTGGGCTGCTTACAGCTTACCATTGGGAATTTCTCCAGTCCAGAGCTATGTACAGGTATTATTCCTTGCTCTGGCCATCTCAAGATGTTCTTCACTGTACTGGGGACTGATGGGCTAGGCACCAGTTCTGCAGCAAAGGGTCTGGGGGTTACAGTGGACAAGAGGCTGGATATGAGTCAGCAGTGTGCCCTTGTTGCTAAGAAGTAACAGCATATTGGGCTGCATTAGTAGGAGCATTGCCAGCAGATCAAGGGAAGTGATTATTGCCCTCTATTCGGCACTGATGAAGCTATATTTGGAGTATTGTGTCCAGTTTTGGACCCCCCACTAGAGAAAGACTGTGGACAAATTGGAGAGAGTCCAGAGGAGGGCAACAAAAATGATGAGGGGGCTGGAGCAAATGACTTATGAAGAGAGGCTGAGGGAGCTAGGCTTGTTTAGTCTGCAGAAGAGAAGAGTGAGGGGGGAATTGATAGCAGCCTTTAACTACCTGACGGGGGTTCCAGGGAAGATGGTGATAGGCTGTTCAGAACTAGGAGCAATGGTCTCAAGTTGCAGTGGGGGAGGTCTAGGTTGGATATTAGGGGAAAAAAATTTCACTAGGAGGGTGGTGAAGCACTGGAATGGGTTACCTAGAGAAGTGGTGGAATCTCCATCCTTAGAGGTTTTTAAGGTGCGGCTTGACAAAGCCCTGGCTGGGATGATTTAGTTGGGGTTGGCCCTCCTTTGAGTAGGGGGTTGGACTAGATGACTTCCTGAGGTCCCTTCCAACCCCAATCTTCTATGATTCTATGCAGGAGAGAGGCTTCTTGAAGTGTGAGTATCTTTTTCTCTTATGCCTCTCTATTCCATGTGGAAGATAGGATTTTCACCACTGCCTTCCCTCTTTTCTAGTCTCCTGTGCAGACTTAGCCTCTTTCCATGTTGTTTTAATCACTTTCAGTTCTGCTTCAATTGTGCTTTTCCATGTTATCTTTGGTCTACCTCCTCGTCTCTTGCTCTGGGGGTTCCAGTCCTATACCTGTCTTGTTATATTTGGGTTTTTCCACCATGTATGGTCCTAGCCTATTACATAACTTGGAGTTCAAATAGTAAGGTCTTCAGTCTCCACATTAAAGCACCATATATTAAGACTCATTTTACGGTGGTGGTAAATATTCAAAATTTAGTTTTGAGGGCAAAACTTTTTTTTCTAGATAGGCCTTAAAGTTACAAAGGTACATCTAGCTTTTGTTGTTCTAGCTTTAATGTCTTCATCTATTTCAGCTGTTCTTCCTGTAATGCTGCACGATACGTGAAATATTGGACCTCTGTCAGTCCCAGAGTGTGTTATTAGTGTTGTGCATTGATTCTCATGGTTTTAGTTTTCTCGGTGTTGATTTTCTGTCCTACTAATTAGGCATAGGCCCAAAGATAATTTGTTTTGGCTTGCATGACTTTCTGGGTATGGAATAGCAATTTGATGTCATCTGCAAGGTAAAGATCCCCTAACTTCTGTGTGAAAGTCCATTGTATGCCTGTTGGTTTGCCTGTGGTCTTTCTCATGATCAGTCAAAGGATCATGGGCGCCATAAAACATCCTTGTCTGACACCTTTAATAACCTCAAATGGCATAGTCAAGTGTTGTTATGTATCAGTTGTCATGGCATGTTTTTCATATATGTTCTGAATGATGTTGACAAATTTCCAAGGTATTCCAAAGTGGTGGAGCAACTTCCATAAAACTGTTCTATCCATTGTATCAAAGGCTTTTTGGAAATCTATAAAATTCATATAGAACAGTGACTGCCATTCAATCATCAGTTCTCTGCTGATCCATGGGGTTACCATTTTATCTATACATGATTTCTCCTGTCAGAAGCCTGCCTGTTCTTGTCACAACCTTCAGTCTATTGCTTTATTTATTCAATCTAGAATAATACGTGGAAATATCTTTCTTTGGATAGACAGCAATTGAGTGCCCCTCCAGGTTTTACACTGGCTGTGTTCTCCTTTGTTTGGCAGCATCATTATATGACCCTTTTCTCACTTGTTTGATATTTTTGTCGTCTTCCCATGTCTTTTGTAAGAGACCTATCAAAATGTCTGTTGTGTTCTTCGAGTTTGCCTTAAGAACCTCCATTGGAATATTATCCAGACCTGGTGCCTTTCCACTTTTCAACTGCCTTTTCTACTTCTACTCTGGTGACAGGTTCTAGTTTAACATCCAGATCTTCTTTTATACCTGGGGTACCGGCCACTGGCTCACCATTCAGTAGTTGGCTAAAGCACTGTCTCCATATATTTAGTTGTTCTGTCCTCATTGTTAAGTCACCCTTGCAGTTTCAAACTGGTTGGTTTCTATTTGTTTTGGGTGTATGCATGGAATATATACAGTGAATACTGGATATTTGTGCTGTGGGGACACGTTTCGTTTTTCACTGTGACTCAGTGGAACTCATTGGTTGGACTGTGATATTGTTAGGTGTGGAAGACAGCATTTTTTAAATCACTATTTTGGAAATTTTATTGAGTCAACCAATCCTTGCCATGTAAATATCAGAAACAAAACTATAATCATCACAATGATCAGATTCTTTTCCTTTTTTTGTTTTGTTTAGAGAAATATTATGCAGTAAGAAAATCACTGAATCTCCCTATTTAATAGGGTGTTTGCAGATTACAGAATGAGCCTCTCATTTACAGTCAGGAAAAATGCCCATAAGTGGATTGGGATATCACTGTTCCCAAATGAGAACTCTGTTTTGCCATTGAGTGTGGAAAGCAGATTTCAGAATCTCTAATCTGATTTGGAGTAGTACTTACTCATTCACAAAGACAGTGCAATTTTTGTTCATGTTGATGAAGTCCAGTGGTGGTGGTTAATTCTGGTTTATTCATGTTAATTTGAGTTACGCAAATTGAATATATCTGCTGCTATCCAATAATTGTACAGCAGTGGTTCACCAAAATTTAGAAATGGGGTGGCTATGGAAAGATGTTCTTTTCATGGTCGTGTTCTTGTTTTACCCAGGTGTTTTAGTCCCCCTTAAAGTGTGCCCATAACGTCCAACCAATATCCCTTATGGAATGAAAAGAGCAATGTCATTTGAAGAGGTATCCGTGGGGTTTAGACCAACTTTCCATTTTCTCAGTTAATTACTAACCTAATCTCTAGATAATCTCTTCTCACATCTGTGAAGACTGGCTGCCTTTGAATTCCGAGGACACTTGGTCTTTTTGGATCCTAGCCATAGATTAAACTTCTTCAGGCTGAAGATAGCTGCACACGCCTGCTGTTGATTGAAACGGGCTGCAGGACGCTTCTAAAGCTGGCTACCCTCTCCAGAAAACACCGACAATTCCTGGCTTCCCTGCGTCCTCTCAGCTTGAGTTCTAAATCGTTTTATAACTCATTTGAGCACAGATTTTCAATCACAACCCCATTTTTAAGCACCTGAGAGGATTTTCCAGTTAACCTAGGAACATTTCCCCCAAATAAACAATGACCAAGAATAAGTCCAAACTTGTAACGATTTATAATATAAACCTAAATAAGTGAATTATATCATTTATAAGAAGATTGTCTTGAATATCCCCATAATGACCTACTTTGTGCCTCTCTTTCTGTAAAATTACTAGGCACATAATATAAAGTAATAATAATTTGTGTCTATAGGAACTTCCCTCCCATGATCTCAGTGCAGTATACAAACAATGTATTCCTCTCAAAATCCCCACGAGGCATAATCCTGATTTTATAGATGGAGAAACTGAGGCACATAAAGGTTGGCTTGAGGTCACACACACACTTTCTTGAGACTGGACTGGAACTGGTCAAAAAAACTTGTGGAAAAAATAGCTTTTCTGCAAAACAGAAATGTTTTACAAAAAATTGTCCAAATTCATCAAAACAATTTGAGGGTTTTATTGAAAAAACTGAAACTCTGAAAACACCCAAAAAGGCCTTCAGTTTTTCACAATCTTTTATGAGGAGAAAAAAAAATAATTTGCTGATTAGAATAAAGATTCCCCAATTCCCACCCCTATGTTTTAGTCACAAGGATATCCTTCCTCCTTTATGAACACGTGAGTACTCCTGTTAGAGTCAGATTTCTCATACCCTTAATCTATTTTAGTAATACCAAACTCCATGAGTAGTCCCATTTCATCTTTGGCTGTACTTGTGGAGTGAGATATTATTTGTTATAAGTAAGGTTATAAGACTCTGGCCCTTAATTAGAGATGGATAATACAATTTAGGTGAAATAAGTCTCTCTCCCTCTCTCCCTTCTACATACCGACAGCTCACTGCAAACTTAAACCAAATCTTTTTTGATGTTCTGAATTATTCAGATAGTACTTTTTCACTCCCTTTCAGTACTGGAAGTTATGGAAATCTTATTAAATTGATAGTTATGCCCAGTTCTTCAAACTTGACGTCTGATTATTTTAGGAACACATTCAAACTTTTACCCACATGAGTCCAAAGCTGACTGCGAAGAGTTACAAAGGGATGTCAGAAAACTGGGTGACTGGGCAACAACGTGGCAGATGAAATTCAATGTTGATAAATGCAAAGTAATGCATACGAAATGATGGGGTCTAAATTAGCTATTACCACTCAAGAAAGATCTTGGAGTCATCGTGGATAGTTCTCTGAAAACATTTGCTCAATGTGTAGCAGCAGTCAAAAAAGCTAACAATGTTAGGAACCATTAGGAATGGGATAGATAATAAGACAGTAAATATCATAATACTATAAAGCCGTGGTATGCCCATACCTTGAATACTGCATGCAGTTCTGGTCACCCCATCTCAAAGAAGATATATTAGAAATGAAAAAAGTACAGAGAAAGGCAACAAAAATGATTAATGATGTGGAAAAGCTTCCATACGAGGAGAGATGAAAAAGACTGGGACTGTTCAGCTTGGAAAAGGCATGGCTGAGGGTGGATATGATAGAGTTCTATACAATCATGAATGGTGTGAGTAAAGTGGATAAGGAAATATTATTTACAGAATCAAGTAACACAAGAACCAGGGGTCGCCCAGTGAAATGAATAGGCAGCAGGTTTAGAACAAATAAAACAATACAGTCAACCTGTGGAACTCATTGCTGGGGGATGTGTGAAGGCTAAAACTATAACAGAATTTAAAAAATAATTAGATAAATTCATGGAGGATACATCCAGTAATGGCTAATAGCTAAAATGGTCAGGGATGCAACCATATGCTCTGGGTATCCCTAGCCTCTGATTGCCAGATGCTAGGACTGAATGATAGGCGATGGATCACTGGATTGCCCTGTTGTATTCATTCCCTTTGAAGCATTGGTTGCTGTCAGAAGACAAGAGAGTGGGTTAGATGGACCATTGGTCTGATCCAGTATGGCTAATCTTATGTTCTTATAGAGACTAAAACTTTTAAGGCCAGAAGCAACCATTAGATCATGTAGTCTGACCCCCTGTATATCACAGGCCATAAAATTTCACCTGCTTATTCCCATATTGAGCCCAATACCCGTATTTGACAAAAGCATGTCTTCTCCAAAGGCATGGAGATCTGAACTCCATGGGCCTGCATTTCCAAAAGTAACTAGTGGGTTTGAGCTGTCTTAATTGTGGAGGCCTTTTAAAAGGGCTTGATGCTGAGCCTTTATCAGTCTGATAATCAGGAACTTTAAGGTGTCTCAATTTGGGCACCACAAGTTGAAGCACCTGAAATCACTAGTCACTTTTGCAAATGGAGGACCAAAGCTTTTGAGGTTTCTCCACCTATGCTTGCATTTGTGCTGGGGAACAAGCTTGGGCTATTTTACTGTTGTTTAAACTGAATAAAACCATTAGACTTGTGCTAGACTGTCCCTCTTTAGCATGTAACAGTTGGAAATACCATTTCTAGGGCTGTGCTTTTGGCTGCATGCCTCTTAGGCTATTGGGCCCTCCTAAGAAACTTGGCTGTGTCACAACATTCAGGCGCTGCCTGAATCCATATCGTGTGCTTCTTGGGGAGTGGAAATATGCTTTTTTTTTTTTTAATACACTTAAAAATTTATATGAGACAGCAAGAGAATCAAATACTCAGTATACTCATCCTGAAGACATCATTTTAAATTACATTTTACTTTTGAATTGGCTTTTAGACTTGCACATCATAAAACCATGCAAGGAAAGATATCTGGATTGTTGGGTTTTTTAATCATGCCCTCAGCAGTAAGACTGTCATTTAATTTGCTGATATTTATTTACAAACCTTATCCATATGTGAATATAGTTCAGTAAAAGTTCATTTGGTTTCCACATAAGACCTATCTCCTTGCTGTGTCACATATCCATGTAGTAATTTCCTGTAAGGTAAAAGGAAATCATTCAATTTCCCTGATGACCTCCTACATCTTTTACTATTGTCCTTGAAATTTCCTAGTTTTGAGTAATGCAGTGAGGTTTTTTATTCTTTTTTTTCCCCCCTCACAGTTACTGCAATTCCTGGTAACAAGTTTTTGATCAGTTTCTCTGTGTACCTCACAGAGTCTTTTGAAAATTCACCATTAGGGTAAACTCTCATTTTCCTGGATTTTTCCCCTCCCTCTTTTTCCTCTGCAAACATTTGAAATCAGTAAGAGGGAAAGCTGCAGTGTAAACTGAGTTTCCTTGGTTAGTTTGAAATCATAAATCACTACATTTAAAAAAAAATTCTTCCTCTAATAGGCCACTTTTAAAAATAATCCTATGATTTTAAAATCCATAATCTCTACGTGCAAAGAAAAAGGGTCTCTTTGGTTCACCAGCTGTACGTGTTTTCAGTAATGTCAGGATTCATTGAATTAATATATGGAAAAGATAGCTATATTTTAAATATAGTGTCATAGAGGCACCTTGGTGCAGGGAGCTAATCTTGATGTTTCCTAGGTGAGAGTCTGTCTTCTCAAATGCTTTTTGTCCTGTGCAAACTGATACTTTCAAAGTTATCTGTTAAATACAACTCAGTGCAACTACAACCTGCCAGTGACTGTGATACAGAACCCTGTGTGCCTGGTCCACAGAGGATGTGAATAGAGCTGGTCAGAAGCTTTGTGACAAAATGGAGTGCTGCGTGGGTAGCTTATGCTATAGTGCCTGGTGGTTAGGGCACAAGTTTGGGACATAGAAGATGCCGGTTCAAATTCTGGCACTGCCTGCATCAGAGTGAAGAGGGGGTGAAAAGCTGTGCCCTGAACCAGGCAGAGCTGGGACCTGAACTTGGCTCTCCCACACCCCAGGCAATAGAAACCACACGTGGTTTTGTGAATTCCCCCCCCATATGGAAGTAAACCAAATTTCAGAACGTCAATAGCTGCTGCAAGATGGCATTTTCATCCACTGGTCATCTCTATCTGTGAGTGTTTTACAACACAAGCGAGAGAGTCTTAGCACTTCAGTGCAGGCTGTAGCAGCTCATGCTTTTAGCTCTGACGGTCCCTGTTTC
This sequence comes from Emydura macquarii macquarii, assembly GCF_026122565.2. Classification (NCBI taxonomy): domain Eukaryota; kingdom Metazoa; phylum Chordata; order Testudines; family Chelidae; genus Emydura; species Emydura macquarii. The sequence continues at coordinate 7,338,574 of NW_027130208.1, forward strand.
AGTCCACAGCATGGTGGCTGTCACTCAACTTTCCTGTGTAATGTAGGTATTCCTTCGTGTGGGCAGAATGCTAGGTTGTTGAGAGCTAGGCATGCCCCAGCTATAAACCCACTTTTCACTGCCTCCATCGTCTGACCATCTATCTATGGTATGAATTCTTATGTATGCAAAGCAGAGAAGGAGAAATCGAGCAGCCTGGAACCTACGGTGAGATCTGAGTTAGGAAACCTACTTACTCCCTGGAACTTGAACAAGCAACTGGAAGGGCTCTTTTCCTCTCTTTGATTTTTTCATGTTGGGGCTGCTAGACTTGCTGGAAGTGGAGGGATGATACCTGGTAAATGAAGAGTGCCTGCTCTAAGCACAACTCCCCAGCTCTCTGAAAAATATCCATTTGAAGAGTTTTTACAGACTGGAGACAACAGAAGACTACAACAGGGAAAGAGCTTTTGATTTAGTGGAGCAGCCTTAGAAGACTAGCTCAACAAAAACCTCTGTACGCAGGGCGAGACCAGAATTTAAGAATGTGTTTATAGCAGGATTGCTGCATTGCTGGAGACTGTCTCATTTCTGTAAAATGGGAATAAGCCCCATTTCATGAGCGTGGATTTAGTTAATGTTTTGAAAAGCACTGAAATTGTACAGAGCTGTATGAGAATTAACTGTTACGTCCCTGCTTGTTGAATGCAATGCTGCCATTGTTCCGATCAGGTTACATACAAGATTCACTGGTAAACAGCAGGCAAATGTATATGTGCCCAGTCCTACAGGTGATGAACGATCTCAGCTCTGAAGGGTTAGGCAGTGAAGAAAGCCCATTACTGAATTGTCATATAAGGCAGGGATAGATCCAGCAAATTGTCCATTAATAGGATGTGCTAGATCCCCAGATGGTCTCAAGCAGCATAGGTCCATTGAAGCTGACAGACAGAGGCAGCACATAGGAGAGGCTTGCAGGGTCATGTGCCCCCCACCCCAGATTGCTGCCTGACTTGTACTGAGCATGCTCACAGGGACTGAGCATGCTCAGTAACATCACTGAAGTTGGCTGCCCTCACTCTGCTTCCCACCCCACTATTGGCAGGCACAGGTCATCTCTGCTAACAGAACAATGCTGATTTAAAACTCTATAATGCAGAAATCTCATAAACGCCACAGTTATCCCCAAACATTGTTATTGTTATTAAAATATTAACTATTGCAGGGGATTTTCAGACATCACAAATAAGCAATTCTCAGACATTCTTTAAAGTGCAGAAAAGATCTCTGCAGTCTCCAAAGGTGTTCTTACTGAATGCAGTTTATTTCTTACATAACTGACAAAGTAGAAAGCAATTCATTACAATGGTGTCATTCGTACTGCTGTCATTAAGGTTGTCTCAGCATTTCAGGGGCTTTTTTTACTCAGCTACAAAAAATGTATGACAAGTTCTAGTATCAGCTGCATGGGGAGCAAATTTTCAGCCAAATTCGGAAGGAAAATCCATACTTTGATCAGAGATCAGATAGTGAAGTGTTAAGAAAGTGGTTCAGGGTCATAATGCGGGGTAAGGTCTTTTGCGTTCCTCTAATAATTAAAATCTAATGTGTAAATGATGCCTTAATAGATTTAACTAGCAGAAATGCAAATATTAAACCAGCTTAGTATGTTCCATTTTTGCCATTTTTGCCAATGGTTGTAAATATGCAAAGGTATGCAATTAAAAGAGCAAACGAGTAGTTCTAATTAGGATGGAATGGAACGATAGCACATTTCATTAAAGTAGGGCACAGTGTGCTACTTAGTTGCATATATATTTTTGCCAATTAGTCAACAAGGAATTCTTCTGTGAATGACTGCACCTTATATAATTGGAAAATCAGCACTAAAACACCAGAGTCCGTAAACATTTATATTACCAAGTAACACAACACTGTGCTTTGGCCTTCTTCACCCAGGGGAAAAAGGATAATTCATTGACAAAAACTGAGTATGGAAGTTTCTCCTCTTTATTATTTGTATTGCAGTGTGTTCACAGAAGTCCCAAGCAAGATCAGGGATATTGTTCTAGGATTTGTACAATCACACAGTGAGAGAAAGAGAGAGAGTTCCTGCAACTGGAGAGAATACAATCCAAATAGACAAGATAGATAAAAGGTGGTGGGGGAACAATATCATAGCGAGGGCCAAAGTCACACAGGAAGACACTGGCAGAGCTAGGATTAGAACTCAGGGCTTCAGACACCCAGTTTTAGTGTGAGCTACCAGACCATGCTGCTATGTGTATTTTCAGAGGTTAAACAACAAAGATGCCCCCTAGCAATGAACTTCAGTACTGGAGCCAGATTAAGACTTCCTTGCAAGGGGAAATGGAAGATTTTTCCTAGAAGGGAGGGGTATGGTTCAGCCAACTAGAAAGTTTAATGCCTGAGCCACAAGGTTTGGAGCTAGGTCAAAACTTCAGGAGTGTTCAGATCTGGTGGTTTGTGCCTGTCTTTCAATATCAGCAGTAACTGCATCTCTCCTTTGCCTTTCTTCCTATCAGACCCTTTCAGCTTCCTACATGGATGAAGGGGCTATCAGAGTAGGCACCCTTTCGGTTTGGCCAATCGATGGGACTGGAATGACTCCCACCTTTTTTTCAATCTGAACCTTCTCCTCTGATATTAGGGAAAATATTGACTATGCATAGTTTATTATTATTGGCATAGTGCCATACTGTAGGTTTGCAGAGTACTTTAGCAGTAAATGTACAGACAAGGGACTAAAGTCTGCTGTGAGAGAAGTTGATTGTGGAGGGTCTTTATGTATGCAGATCTCCAATGGGACATGAAGGTTTCTAGGGTGGGGTGGGAAATGGTTTTCTCATCCCATGAAAGTGTTTGAGATTTCAAAACTTGCAATCGGCTACTGGCTCTTCTGGGGTGGGTCTTTGCCTCTCCTGTTGGAGAGGTTCCACTTTGTATAGATAATTAGATATCCTTGGGGCCAGAGAGAGTAAGACTGATCTATAGCCCTGGTTAGGGCACTTGCCTGGGATGTGAGGAACCCCATTAAAGTCGCTGTCTCTCCTACATCCCAGGTGAGTGCCCTACATGCCAGGCAATAAAGCAGTCTTTCTGGCCTAAAGAATATTTAATTATATACAAAGTACGACAGCTCCAACAGGCGAGATTGAGAGAGACCAACCTCAATATAGCCAGTAGTAGGTTAGGGCACTCACCTGGGATGGGAGAGATGCAGGTGCAGGTTTTCACCTTAGCCCCCAGGCTAAGGTTGGTGCTCTTGCTCTATCTTTAGCTTTAACCATAAACCCCATCCTGATGGAGTTCACCAAAAGTTTGTTTTGCCTGGCTGGCATTTTTTGATGGAAAACTGTTTGGTTGAAAAATATCCAAAGAGTTGTGGAGTTTTCTGGGTTTGGGTAGGGCAGGGAGACGCTCAATAGGAACTCCACCCTAGTGGAAATGCAGCCCTAGGCTTTAGTACTTTTTATGTGGTCTCTGTGTAGTGAAATACATGGGGCAATGTATATGTCTGTGTTTTGGAGGGTGTGGAGACCAAAAAGCAGCCATTGGTTGGTTAAACCATGGCTGTATGACCCCTATGGAGAGCCACCAGAGACCCAGAGTTTGCCAAATGTCACAGGACACAGGTGGATCCACTGAACTTGGACGCTGAACCCACTGTTATCTTCGGAAGATAACTCATGTCCTTGATTGAAGACATTAGTGGGGTAACTGATGCGCAGTTTGTATCACAGGAATTTTCTTCAGTTTCCTTCAGTGTCTTCATCAGAGTGACTCCAGATTCCCACTGGTTTATAGAGAGCAGAACTTTGTCCTGGGTACTGGCACTGAACAGTTTACAAACTAAAGTTGTGCTGAAAAGCCAATCAGAGGACTTCAGAATATATGTGAGGGCAGAGTGGATATAAAAAGCCATGAAGAATCCAGCTCTAAGGTTCAAAGTAAAATATTAGTTTTGCTGTTGCAAGTAAGACATGGCATTTGCTCTCTCTAACTCTTTGCTGGCACTTTGAATTACTTATTCCTTTCTCAGCTTATAAAATTTCATTAAATTGGCAAGAATTTAGAATCTAAGTTACGAGATCTCCTTAGGGGTCCATTAAAAGAAAAGAAGTAGTTTCTCATTTGTATTATTGCTTTTGGATACAGGCATAGTGCAGGATTTAATATGTTGTTAGAGAATTGATTGACATCCTCGATGGATAAAAGAGATGGAACAGAACATTCTCGAGTTTAAGAATAAAATAATGTCATTCATAATGTACAGGGCAGGCTCCTGCCTTGATTTCCGACCCCTCAACCATCATCCTTCCAATAATTTCCTGAAATGCTCTCAGTGCCTCTTTCAAGGTGAAAGGTAGCCTTGCTTAGTTCTCTTATGTTCAGAAGGCACTGGCTTGTTGCTATTAATAATTACTGAGCACTCATATTTGCGAGGACACATTTTTTTATTTAAATGTTCATTCAGATGTCTCCCTGGCCCGTTCTTTGTTTTGCTTGCTTGCTTTAAACAGTAAAAGATCTATTTTCTACCTCCGCTCTGTTCAGTCTCTGATCAAGATAATTAAACATCAAATGAAATGGACTACATTATTCTTAGCAGGAGGGACCTAGAGACCTGGATTTTCCAAGGAGACTATGAGCATTAGGTACTGCGCTCCAATTCAATGAGAGCTGGGTACCTAACTCCCTTAGACGCCACTGAGAATCCCAGCCTAACATATTAATAGCTGCAACTCTCCTTCTTTAACACAGGTCGTCTCAGAAAGGCCCTGATCCTGCTTTAGATCCACTACTACAGAGGCCTATTGACTTCAGTGGAACTGCATTAGCGGTTCTTGATGTCAGACTCGGACCTATGACTCTTGAATTTCTTTTACGAGGTTAAAGAGATGTATTTACTGATTTCATGGCATGTTCAAGGTGATACTGGGATCCACTTATCTTCTATCATTCTTTTCTGAACTGAGACCATAAGAACGGCCATGCTGGGTCAGACCAATGGCCCATCTAGCTCAGTATCCTGTCTTCCGACAGTGGCCAATGCCAGTGCTTCAGGGGGAATGAGAAGAACAGGGCAATTATTGAATGATCCATCCACTGTTGTCCAGTTGAAGGTTTAGGGCCACCCAGTGCCGGCACTAGGCATAAGCTGACTAAGCAATTGCTTGGGGCCCCAACCAGCTCAAGGGGGCTCCCTATTAATTAGTATGTGTTGTGTGGGAGTTGGGGGGGGGGAGGGAGAGGAAATATTCCTGCTTAGCCCCAAAATGGGCTAGCACCGGCACGAGGGGCATCTGGCTCATGGGGCTACATCCTTGACCATCCTGGCTAGTGACTATTGATGAACCTATCCTCCTTCATGAATTTATCTACTTCTTTTTTGAACCCACTCCTACGTTGGGCCTTCACAACTTCCCCTGGCAACAAGTTCGACAGGTTGACTGTGCCTCGTGTGCGTCTGCGTAATTGTGTAACGTGATCAAGTGCTACTCCCCCAGGAACCACTAAACAAGCACTATATGTGCATTTTTCAGAACATCGGTCTTTGTCATCACAGAGGCCTGACGGGGCGGGGGAGGGCTGAAGGGCAAAGGGGGCAATTGCCCAACGGCCAGGAGATTTAAAGGGGGCCCGGTGATTTTAAAAGTGACCCAGGCCACGGGCAATGGGGTGAAAGCTTCCCCTCAGAGAGGCTAGTTCCCCATCCTGCTTCTTCCGCCTGTGGCCCCTGCCCATTGTCCACCCCTGCTCTGCCCCTGGCCCCGCCCCCAGCCACCACTGCATCCCTCCACATCAGCCCACTTTCCTGCTTCGGCCTCCCGTCTTCTCCTCCACACATCCCTTTCCCTGCTTGGCCTCCCTGCAGCCGTGTCCCCCTCCCCACTTCTCTCCCCCCCAGAATCACTTGTCACGTGTGTCCTTCCCCCATTCCCCCATGCCGCTGCTCACCGCATCCCTCCTCCTCCCTGCCATCATTCTCCTCCCCCACTCGCCTCCCCACCGCTGCTCGCCATGTCCCTTCTTCCCCCGCTCAACCCCTCTCGCTATCACTGGGGGGAGGACAGGAGGGGGACTGAGAGATGGGAAGGGGTGGGATGCGGCGGCGAGTGGGCTGAGTGGGGGAGGAGGTGTGGTGGACTGTGGGCGGGGCCTGAGGTGGAAGAGGTGGGCGGGACTGTCCTGCCTTCAGCCCAGAATTCCTGTCGGCGGCCTGCGGGCCATCTTCAGCCTGCGCTGCGCCACTAAAAGGTGCCACACAGAATGCACAGCCCTGGTGGAGTGGGGGCCATGGTAGCTGGAAGTCCATCTTTGTGCCTTCCGAAGTCTGAGCTGCTGGAGAGGCCTTCGGTGTCATTGACACAGCCCTGGAAGCCTCTTTAGGTGATGGAAGGTTTTCCAGGCTGCTGAAGAGGCCACAAAGGCTCCCGGAATCTCTGCAGCACTGTGTGCTGTGGCCCCACCCCTACCTGTCCATCCCCACGCCAAGTTTGCTTCTGATACCTGGGCTTGAAAGGGGAATCCTCACAGGGCAATGTTGTGGCTGTCCTCCACGATGCCAATCCTGGGGGAATCCTCACCCTAGTCAGACATAGGGTTTGTATTCTAGCCCTTTTTATCCGCTGTACAGGCATTGAAACAGGTTGAGGATCTCATCCCAGATTTTCACCCTGCTCCTGTTTTCATCTGAAATTTTGGATCTCCAAAAGGTGAAAGTCTGCAGAGATCATACAATGCAAAGTGACAAAGCTAAGTGAAACAATATGCTTATAAATCCCCACTGTATGGAATGCATTTTTTGGAAGGGAATATGAATAGACAACATGTCTGCAATGGAAAATAAGACCCTGCTAATCTCACCTGGCTCTATTGACTGTATGAAACCACCTTTCCCATCTCTCATTTTGATGGGACCACAATCTCAAATGTTCTATGGAGAACCACTTTTTAAAAAGGCCAATTATATTTGACCACTGTAACATATCAAATGCCTTTCTCAGCTAAGAACTCACACAGTGGTACTTCTACAAGGCTTAAAGTATTGATTACTGCACTCACTAATAATGCATCCTTCAAGTTCAGCAAACTGAAATATTCTGGGGTAGTCAGTCAGGAAAAAAATATTTTAAATCCACTTTACTTGCAAACTATTATTTTGAGGAGGCTCTTACTTGGCATGTTTTGCATGACACAGGCTTTGCAGATATTTGGTTTTGTACCTTGAGCAAGAATAGCTTTCATAATATATAGAAGGTGTTTAGCACTTTCATTTGGCCTTAGCTTTGATTTGTTCATATTTGTCACAGGAAAAAAGGTGATTAGAAAGATATATGTTGCCCTACATTGATAGTTTGCAGAGAGCAGGTATGCAACACTGTCAAAGAGGGCAATTGCTGATAGAAGTGTTTCAACTTTAGTATAGTCTGGATTGCAGGCTAGTGACTCAGTTAGCTCTATTTCAATACCTCCTAACACAATTTCAATATTTACTTCAAACAGAATGAGGAACATCTGGGATTTATGCTGCTGTTGGTAGAAATAAAGATAAAAAATGATCCAGGAGCTCCATCTACAAAAGCTTTAACTTTCTGAGCAAAGTTAAATGGAGTTTGGCAAACACTATGGTGGAAAATTAGAACTAAAATGGCATTCTGACTCCTGTTAGCACTGAAGAAAATTGCACTATTGGGGAATTCATGATCGCAGAAACAAACATTCCCAGAGCTCCCCCTTTTGTATCCAAGCCATCAGATGAAAACAAATAGGATGTATAGTATGCACTAAATTCACTAAGGCTTCCATCTCTATATATTTAAATGGCCGTTAATTGTTTTGTGATACCTCTGTGCATTCACATCAGCATCGCTTTATCTGAATGCCTCAGAAATAATCTCTCCACAGCATAAATGACGGCATGCAGGGGACTGGATCCTCAGTTTCAATATAGCTCAGCCAGTTTTTTCCAGCTGAGAATTCGGCCTAAGGTCTACTTCCCTCTCTACTTCTCCAGTGGCAGCTGGGACTATGTTTATTCCCTTGCTCTTTCCAGCTTCCTCCTCCTATCTTGTTTGTTGCTTCCATTGTGGTCATGGGAAAGCTAAATTGAAATGTGTTTTACACTTTGCTCTGTAAGTCTTGAGGGCTGTGACTGTGACTGGCTAATGCTGCTGCTGCTCCTTTCTGTGTGTGTGTATTTTGCAGGCGGAACTGAAGGTGAAAATTGAATTAAAAATGATGGGCCAGATCCACAGCTGGTGTAAATCAGCAAATCCCACTGGAGTTAATGTAGCTGATTTGCCCTGGCTGAGAATCTGACCTGTGATGGCCTTTCTGCAGCATTAGGCTTTTCAGTATGGCATGGCTTTCCCACATAACAAGTTCCTACTATCCTACAGCCACTTTCTTTCCATTGAATTTGTGTAAGACTCGGCATAATTGCAAATGTTTGAGGTGATGGTATACATTTTATTGATAAGCTGTGCTAAACCTGCAGCTTTATGTCCATTATAGGAAAAGCCTCACATTCCAGAATAATTGCACAGCAATTCCATTTTTGTCCTGCTTGTCTTACTCTGTGAATCCAGATTTCTTTACCTACCTCAGAAAAATTATTAGCAATGGGCCATGCCTGAGCTGACTAATCCTAGTGGGGTAAAGCAGATCCCACTGAGAGCTCTGCAAGAATTTGTAACTTGGAGCGGCTGATTTTTATGAGCTAGCTAAATGTTACTCCATATTCCACTTCCCACATACTTTCTGAGCCAAACTCTGCAGTCTTTGCTCAAGCAAAACCCATCTGCCGCCTCCTCCTGTACAGGCCAGCAGAGGTGACGTACATATGGGGGAGCACATGCTGTACCCTGAAGAATGGTGGCACGCTGGCCATGATGCATGGAGATTATGCCTGCCTGGAGCTCAGTGCTGGCAGGAGCTTCTGCAAGTGTTGAAACAACCCTGTGTCACCCTGTACTTCAGGCTGGGCCGTTAAAGCCAGAGATGGCCCACTGTCTTATTAGAAGGCATAAACGTGTCTCAAAATGGACTCTTCTGCTATGTGGAGTTCAAGTAAAAATGCCTTTCATAAGATAAAATGAAGTGTAATGTGCTGGTGAAAGGGTGTGTAAGCAACCACCTCCATCCCCTCAACAAATAATGGGGGGGGGGGATGTCTGTTCTCCAGTTTTCCACGCAATCAGTGTGGCCATTGCTCACGTTATACCTTGCTTTAACTTACATTTCCATTCAGTACAAATTCACATTGACTTACACCTAGCAGTATGTTTTTTGTGTACATGTGCACGTAATATGTAAATATATCCATGGACGGTATTCTTCATATCAATAGACCATCAAAAGTCTGCACTTACCGAAGCTGTAAAAAATGTGACTGAAGCTGAGTATTATGAACATGTCCTTAGATCCTCTTTGTATTAGTATCACAGTCTTTTCTTGTCTTCCCTTCCAGTTTTCTCATGTTTCTGGCACGTCCTGTCCTTTTTGACACCATTCTTCATAAGCACAGTAGTTAGACACATTTCTCTGCATAAATACTGGTTTATACAAGCTAGCATACTTACATTTTTCAATACTAATCTCACTGTAATGCAATTAAAGGTTTTTACTATGTTTGTCCTTGCTAGTTGGTGTGTGAATACATGAACCTATAACATATAATATGAATATAATATGTAATACATATTTTATTTAAAAGGTAGTTTTTTGATCATTCCAATCTATTGATAACATAAGACAATGGATGCACATACACAAAAACAAATGTTTCAGCATAAATCCCTATAAATGTTCAACCAGCATGTAAGCTCCCATACATTGTTTCCATTTATCAATCAATATGTCAACATGCCCTGATGCATCAGATTGAAATTGTCTGAGATTTTTTAACTTCACAATATCATCCGTCCACTAAGCTCATTTAAGTTCACCTTTGAATGGTTTCCCCTGACTGCTTACTGTCCATCAAATGTGTCAAGAAGTTCAAAGGTTAATGATTCTTAATTAGACTTCATTAAGTGGTAATATAGCACCTTGAGTCCCTAATTATGCCCAAGTATTGAAAAGCAATGTCATAATATTAGGGTATAATGAACTAAAAGTCACAGATTATCATGCATTGTAGCACTTCATCACTTGTTATGCTTTTCTCTGTTGTCTCTAGTGAGGTATAAAGCGTGATGCATATTAATATATAGTGAAGTTTCAGTTTGGAGAAGTAGTTTAAACACGTTTTTAAAAAATATGATAAAAGGTTTCTGATTGATTGAGTTATGTTTCCAGGCAAGTCAGTTGCCATATAACTTATCAGTGAATTATATATGCAGTTCTCTGTCTGTTCTATGTTATAGCAGAATGCAAATAGTATTATACTTTTCCTTTGTGGATAGTGCAAGTCAAAGCTTAAAAAAATACCTTTCGATCATGCGTCACTTCTGAATTTTATGGCTTGCATTTTCCACATGATTTTCAGCATTATGTAGTAGTACAAAAAGAATTAAGGTATAGCATTTGTTGTTAAAGCCGTTCTAGTCAGAGATATAATTTGGTTATATTATGTTCAATTTTAATTCAGAATGTGGGAGGCCAGGCACATAAAATAATCATAACAATAGTTCATATGTCAAGAATATAGATGTACAAATGCTGTTGTTTAACCGCATGTGCATATGAGATAACAATGAGGTAACCATGTAGTTATATAATCCAAAATATAGCCATTCAAAAAGATATTACATTTCAGTAACACTTTAATTTAATTGCAACTGAAAATTAATAAACTAAAACAGCTTATCCAAACTGTAACATTACAATACAGTTTCAGATGATATGAGGCATGTGACTTTATATTTAGTTAGTAAAAGCAGGACGCTCTAATATAATTTGAAATCTGAGTTCCCATTGGTCTTTTTGGAATTCTTCATACACTGTATATTCAAACTCTTTTAAATAATGGAAACTAAAAACAGATTAGTTAGTATGTAGGTAAATAAATGACTCCCATTCAAGTTGCTTTTACTTGTGCAGTTCATACTATTCGGTTTGTGAGCATATGTTGCCAGCCACCAGTGTGCATAAAAATAATTATGCATTCCAAAGTTTCACAAGTTTATACCAGAAGAATGTTGTTCACTGCTTACAAGTTGTTGTTCATGATTTGCCATTGGTTTCTCCTCCTGTTAAAAGCCTTTAGTCAGGGAGCAGACACATTTCACGTAACCAATCACAAACTATAACTTGCGAGTAATAGTTGCATTGATCAGTTTGCAAATAGATATTGAATCTCAAAATTATTCCTCCAAACTGTTCTATGAACACGTAGGAAACAACATGACATTTAAAAATGATTGATTCAAGAACCAAACTCAACAACTTAAAACTATTTCTGTGCCTTAAACCACCGGTCAAAGCCTCTAGCTAGACCTCGTTAAGTATTTTCCATCCAAAAAAAGTTTTTCAAAGGAAAATTGACTTTTGACTCAGTGAAAATGTTCACATAAAGTGTCTGCTTTCCTCAAACTCTGGTTTTTTTTTCCCATTGGAAAACCAAACTGACCCATTATGGCTGTTCTTACATTCAGGAAACCTTGTTCTATACAGCTGTATGACCCTATCCTGGCTTGCACCCAGTAACTGACTTCTACAGCTTCAAAAGGGTATGAACATCAATATCCTTTCCTTGGCTACAGATGATAAGTGCCATTTCTCTAGATTTGGCATAGCGTGAGGCCGCCTCATCGCTGCAGGATTTACAATATTTATCGTTTGTGTTTTAAATTCTCTTTGTCTCCTTCTCCCTTATTCTCTGTCTATGCTTAGTAAATCTATAAGCTGAATCTAATGTTGAGAATTGGTTCAAGCAAATGATAGGCCCTGACCATTAGCCATTCTTCTATAGAAATGCCTTGTATACTCCCTCAAACAGTTTCATCCATTAAAACAAAGCCTTGAGCCCGTTTTCTTTCTTCTTCTCCGTTTATAAGAGCAATGACAATCCCAGAAATGATCTCCTGGGGATAAATGTCCAGCTAGGAAGAATCTTTGGACTTGGACACAGTCAACCATTAACACCAGTCTGTCATTACATCCCAGGGAATGCCTGTGTACTCTGGGAGCTTCATAGCCTGTGTCTGGGGTTACCAAGTGAATGAGCAAGGAGCCACCCCCTTTTTTGTGCCTCAGTGATTCTGGCCACTACCACACTCCTATTGGTCTGGTGATCACAGGGACTGCTCTCTGCCAGAACCTTCTGGGCACTAGCCACCCAAAAGGGACAGAGAAGAGGCCCAGCTATGGCTGGCCCAACCTCTCTCCCTACACTGCGAAGCTGATCAGCTCCCTCAGCAGCTATGGATTCAGTTTTCTAAAATAGTTCCTCTTAGCAGTCCCACTGGGGCAATGCTGCTCCATGCTGCCTAGAGCAAGAGAGCTCTAAAATCCCTAGAGACACTATAGTTGGAGAGGAAAAACTAAGCAGTCCTTTTGTCTGTTTGTAAGCTGGAAAGTCCTCTCCCCACCCCCTTGCCACTCCCATATGATTTTTTCCTCCCCGTCCAGTATGGAGACAACACCGGACGTGGTTTTGTCCTGCGTCCTGGGCGAGGGATGCCATTTTGAAGTGTGGGGCTCCCCTCCTTCTGGAGAGTGCAAGGTCCTAGCGATGAGTGCGGAGGGCCATGCTCTTCATATGGCATCCTGTGTGCGGCATGACCTCTCATGCATGGGGCATGCAAAATCATGCTGCCAGGGGCGGGGTCAAGCAGGCTTGTGCAGGCCCAGGCCATTCCCAGAACTACCGGGATGTCCAATGTTCTGTGGATGCGGCAGTGGCCACCCAGGAAAAACATCTACTAATGGAGTCTGGTTTTAATCTTCGTTATTAAATACATTATACTACTGATGCAATGGCCATTGGGGATTACTGATCTGTATCCAGGCTCCACTGAAGTCAGTGGAAATCTCTCTGTTGACTACTGTGGAAGATCAAGCCCTGTATTTAGTTATGTATTTTTAAATCCACTTGCAATGAGTCAAACTATTAAGTTTTGCACTTAGCTTTTCTGTGCCACCACATGTTCTTAGCACCGTTATCCTCATTCTGCCTATCCCAGTCCCTCCTGTTTGTTCCACCCAGTGGGTACATCTTGTTTTAAATCAGATGGCATGCTCTTCAGGACAGGAAGTGTCTTTCTTTATACAGTACCTAGTCCTGATTGTGATTCGGCCTTCCGGGCACTATTGTAATATCGCTAATAATTATCATTATATCATCAGCTAATTTGTTTTAAATAATGATTACATAGAAAAAAAACGTAATGGGTGTATATGCTACACGAAGGAAACCTCCGCTCCTGTGTATTTCCTATGTAGACTGTTAAGATATTTTCTTAGAGCACAACACATTACTGTTCTTTTTAATTTGTGAAATGTGATACAAATAACCAGTGGCAGGAAGGCATATATTTGTTGTATGTTCAGGTAGGGTTCATCTAATGGAGTTCTATCACATTTTTAGCTGATAGATTTATGACAATTCAGTCGGCAGTACAAGACTCTCTAGTGCATGCTCTATACCCACAGGACAGTACAAATTTCAAGAAATGCAATGAGCATTCCCGGCAACAATCACTATGCAGGACCACAGTGTTTTCATTCTAAATATCAGTGGCAACATCTAATTATAAAGAAGAAAACGTCAATCCTTTCCTTTTATTACTAGCAGTGTGGCTGCATTAAATCTAACTTTATTTGACAGGGACTACTCAAAATTATCTTCTACAGAAATGTGCTATCAGACAATAAGAGAATATATCATTGTCAAAACAGCAAGCCATAGCTGATGTTAAGCAACTTAATAAATATAGTACCTTCAGGCTCATACAGAATATTTCATTCCACATTTACTGATATAGCAATTAGGCTTCAGAGTGTCAAGATAAAATGAACTATGGATGCAAATAGGGCTATTTCCTTTCCTTAGTTCGATTGTATATGATCACAGCCAGATACTGCTTCTTTATGTAGTGAGTTAAATACATTTTAATTGTTTTCTTGAGAGAGAAAAAAAAATTGACAGCAGAACTGCTGAGATTTGTATGTTTATATTATGAATATATGAAATGTTATTCAAATGGCTGTGAACATCGACTAATCTGAGAATTCAAGCTTACTTGAGCTTCCTGTAGAAAAACTTAAATTAGATCAACTTGATGAGTTCTTCTGAGTTACCTACTAAAATTCCACGGAGTATTTCATGACTGCATCCACACCACAGCAGAAAGAGACACCTGCTCGCCAACCTTAAAAACATGGTTTTATCCTTTCATCTGCAGGTGGTGTATATGCTTTTAGTTTTTTATAATTACTCCCAGAGTGGTAAATAAGTGCATTACCCATGAGTGACAAAGTAAGTAACGTGAAGAAGTCCTGATATGGCGTCAGGATGCATGTGTGGAGTGTTCTGTTTGCAGCTTCCCAAAATGTCTCTCCTTTCCAGTATATGAAATCGGTGACGTGGAGGACTGTAAAATCTTTTTAACAAACACCTGCAGATTATCCTCAAAGTTCACTAAGATGATTTTCTGGAACGTTAGCAGGAAGTAATTGTTAGTCATCATAATATCTCAGCTTTGGGGGGAAAATACAACCCCCCTCACCCCCCGCCAAAAAAAATATCTTTCTGATGTCATTTCCTCCATTATCCGTGGTATCAGATTTCACCTAGCATGGGACTCTATTGTGCTCAGCCCTGCAGTGGAACTGGTGTGACCAGAAGTCCCGATTTTATAGGGGCAGTCCCAACATTCGGAGCTTTTTCTTATACAGGCGCCTATAACCTCCCACCCCCTGTCCTGATTTTTTACACTGTACTTACTAGGGCCACTAAGGGGCACATGTTATGCTTCTCTGTGCAGCCACAGACAGCCTGTTGTGTCTAGTGCAGAGGGGAGAGCAGAACAGCCCCCAGAGGGTACACTCCAGGAGCAAGCTCTGTAATCAGAAGAGACTCTTGCACTTTCTCCAATCCCTTTGTGTACCCGAGCAGATGCTAGCCACAATCTGGGTGCATCTACACTGGGAAACGTCTTACCTTTCTAGCAATCATCCAGCTTCAACACTGCTGGCAAGCAGGCAAGGCATTCCTTAATGTAGACAAGTCCTCTCTGAAGCGTCGTCCATGGTGAAGAGATACAGTAAGTGGCAAGATACTAATGGAAAGAAAAATAAAATTACGCTGCCATTGAGATTGTCTCTGTCAAAAGAACTGGGCCCAGTTAGAAATTAATCAAATCAGTTCAGTAATAAGAAATTCAGTGAGTCATTGAAGGATGCTAGACACAGTAATCAGAAAAAAATCACATCCACCAAAAAAACTGGAGGGAGGGAAGAGAGAGACCACCACTGTGTGTTTACTGTATATGGCTGGAATCAGTGAGACATACTACAGAGTGTAGACAAATAGCAGCAGAACATTTATTAGAAAGGAGCCTAAAGCTGTGTTGGCAGGCTCCGATATAATGAAATGCTCTTTTGAAATTTGTCCATAGTGTTCTAAAGGAAAATAGAAAGATGAATGTCTTGCAAACATTTCATATGGAGACTGTGATGCTTATGTTGCTCCAATCAAGATGACATTCATGGAAGAAACCAGCAAACAGCAGGTGTCAACAAAGGCTCACTCAGCTCTCAGCTAGGAAACCATTTCTAATCATAGGATATCAAGTATCCAAGAGTATAACCCCTGATCCAGCATGTCACCTGAGTATGTGAATAGTTTTGGTGACTTCAGTGAAGCAACTCGTGCTTATAATTAAGCATGTGCTTAAGTGCTTTGCTGAGTCAGGGCCTAATCTCATTGGAGGGTTTTTTAAAAATAATTTATAATATTTTTGCAAAGACACCTGGCAAAAAAGCCACTCATCTCCAAATCCATTGGAATGGATTAGTGCTTTTAAGGGAATGCAAAGCTGATTACACCAGGACAAACCCCACCTAAACTGAAGGGAAATATTCCTTGGAGAGTTGTTAGGAATGTGTAACAACTTCATTTACAGAAAGAGTAAACAGAAGAAAACAGCCTAAAAATTAGAAGTAAATTCATCATCAAAAATCAGGAAACAGATTTGCCTGTAAGACCCTGGCCAGTACCTACAAAAAATGCCACAATGCATTGAAATGTTGATCATTTGCTGACTTTTTAGGACTGGGGACACGCTTACAGATAACAGTAATGTATATCATAGTTAAGGGGAATTAATTAAGAAAAAACCCTACTAAAATCCACTGGGAAGGCAATTGCAGCTGCCTTCTTACATTCCGCTGTTTCTATCTGGGACTGTCCATAACTGCTGCTGACATAACTTGACAGACAGACAGACAGGCTTGCATGACCTGTGCTGACTCTGTAGTGCCTTAATTCCAAACCGATGGTTATCAATGAAAGGCAGCCATCCTACTCAAATGAGTTACAGGGCTACATGATTTTCCCCATGGATTAGCAAGTGTGAGGCTTATGGAATTGGTTTCCCTGCCTACAGATCTCTCTTCCTACTCCCCTGCCATGCCAGCTACTTGTTTCCCCACCTAAGCCCTCACCCGCATCAACAAATCTCTTAGGGGACTCTCTGCCTCCCCAGCTGCTTCTCATAGCTATCGAAAATCGAGGGTCAGGAAGGGCGCATAGAAGCATAGAAATGTGGGGAAGGAAAGCACTTCAAGAAGTCATCACATCCAGGCCCCCTCCCCCCCATGTGCTATGGCAAGAGCAAGTAAACCTAGACCATCCTTGACAGGTATTTGTGTAACCTGTTCTTAAAAATCTCCAGTGATGGAGATTCCACACCCTCCCTCGGAAGCCTGTTCCAGTGCTTATAGTTAGAAAGATTTTTTTTTTTAATCTAACCTATATCTCCCTTGCTGCAGATTCAGCCCATGACTTGTCATCTTACCTTCACTGGACGTGGGGAACAAATGGCCACAGTTTTGACAGCCTTTAACATATTTGAAGATTATCAGGTCCCTTCTTAGTCTTTTCTCAAGACTAAACATACCCATTGTTTGGTGTTTTTAACGTTTCCTCTTAGGTGAGGTTTTCTAAACCTTTCATCACTTTTGTTGCTCCCCTCTAGATTCTTTCCAATTTGTCCACATCTTTCCTAAAGGGCGGCACCCATAATTAATTACAGTATTCCCATTAAGGCCTCCCCAGTGCTGTGTGGCTGCTTCTCCTTAACTCCTGGAATTCAGATCTTTGCAGGCTACAGTGTCAACAATCAGTAGCAGCAGCATCTTTTTTCTGTCTTCCTCAGCAAGTGTTGCCTCTTGCTGCGGAGGTGTTTTATTGTCAGCGAGATTGTCCGGGGTCCTTGAATGGATGCACAGGGAAGGAGGCACAGGACGACTTTCTGTCCCACCACTGTAGCATTTAACTTCTAAAAGGGGAATGACACACAAACGAGGAAGCTAGTGAAACGGAAATTGAAAGGAACAGTCATAAGAGTGAAATGCCTGCAAACTGCCTGGAGACTATTTAAAAACACCATCAGAGGCTAAAACTAAATGTATACCCCAAATTAAAAAAAATAGCAAGAGGACCAAAAAATGCCAACATGGCTAAACAGAGTAAAAGAGGCACTAGAGAGAAAAAGACATCCTTTAAAAATTTGAAGTCAAATCCTACTGAGGAATATAGAAAGGCACATAAACTCTGACAAGTCAAGTGTAAAAGTATAATTAGGCAGGCCAAAAAAAGAATTTGAATATCAACTAGCAAAAAGACACAAAAATGTTTGGCAACTCTTTTAATGCATCAGTTTTGTACCACCGTTTGTGGTTTGTAATGCGGTTTGTTTCCAACCACTGTTAAATTAACACAATTCAACAATGTCATTTTCTTAGTGTAGTTGGGTCCATTAGAACAAGGCAGCTGAGGATGCCCAGTGAGGCTTACACTATCCACACTCAGGAGAGCTTCTGTGCCATTTGTTTTATTTATAACACAAGGTAAACTTGTTTTCTTTCTATGTCTTATCAGCATGTGAAATGCTGCTGCTAATATCATGGTGGAGAATGGAATGGCCAGTAAAGAAAATCCTCTGAGTACTTCCGGGACCTTTTTCATCTGCACTGTATGGACTGGTGTGTTCAAATTCATATCTGCAAAATGCAGAGCACTATGAGTTACACACACTTGGTGCTCTACTGTGTTGGCTTCTACGTAGGCATGCAATGTGCACATTGATAAATACCATACAAATATATGCTAAGGGATGCAGACTTTTTTCCTGTCAAGCAACCACATTTTATTGCTGCAAAGCACAAACCTCTGATTCCAGAATCTCCACCATGATTAGATATTCAGTCAAATATCATGCAACCTAGAGTGAATGCTTTTAGAAAGACAGTGATCTCACCTTGCATTAGAGAACAGTACATCAGAGTAGGGCTTTCCCGTGCCCTCACCCACTCCCTAATTTCAAAAGAGGCAGACAATAGATATTTTAAGCCGACCATAAAGATGCTTATATAGGGGAAGATTAGTCCATATGTTTTATAGCAGATTAAAATGTCAAAGATTCAACTTCTGCTTGTTCTCCACTTACAGGTGTGAGCATATGAGCAGTGAAGGAAAATGTTTCTGTTCCTGAACAAACCAGACCAAATTCTGTCCGAGTATCAAATTTCAGCTCTAGTTCTAGGCAACTTAGTGGAAGTTTTGCCTGTGCAAAGAACGCAGAATTTGGCCCATTGACTGTGTGGGACTTCGCCTGATCGATGCCGAGATCTCAGAGAGTTATTCTCATTGTTAATATGAAATCTGTAATAATAGAAATACGTTTCCAGTTGAAGTATACCTTTCATGCCAAAATGGAATGCTTAGCAAATAAAAGGCAGCTGGTAAAATACACTAGGTAGATTCTGAAGCTGGCTTATTTAAATGTGCTTTAACTGCCATAGTGAAAAATTGCTGCAGCTGAAACACTGAGCTGATGTGACTCAGAATAGACATAACAAATAGTGAATGAGTAAAATATCTTTGTGAAAGATAATGATCATTTAAGTAAGGTTCTTCACAGATGTGAGGAATTCCACAATTCAGTTCTCTCTGTTAACATTAGATTCATGATAGCTTTCTCTCACTAGTAAGTCCACTTAGAGCAATTTGTTTTGCAATAAGTATTTTTTAAAATGTTGCTGGGTTTTTTATTTTACTTCTAGTCTGGAGGTTTTCAAGATGTCGAGGCTCTATATTTTTCTGAAAACATTTAACTTTTACTGAAAAAATAAACTCTTTTCTCAAGAGTTTTTGTAAGTCAAATACGTATAAATAGAAAACCCAAATCCTGTGCGTGTAGCAAGTTACTTCTGTTGGATGCACAATATTTCAACAATTAACAAGAGAATACAAACCATATCTACATAGCAGCATTCTGTCTCAATGATAAGCCACAATACCAGAGGTCAGAGTTCAAATGTAAATAGTAGGAGTCCCTGCTAGTGACTGTGGGCTTGTCTACACTTGGTATCAGCTATTCCTGCACAATTCCCCGTGTGGATGCTCTTATTCTGAAATAAAAGTGCTGCCTTGTTCCTCTCTTTAACATAACTGGATAACTTCAGTGTGTTGTAAATGTGCTTTCAATAGCCACAAACCCACAGTAGACGGGGACCCTGTTAGATCTACCCTTCAAAAACACACAGGCCTACTGTCTGTATGAACCACTTGTTAACCTTCAGCCGTTGAGCAGTGAACGTGTGGTCTAGAGATTTTCTCCCCAGCCCCGACTCAGGAGGCTGTAGGAGGAAAAGAGTGTAAGACTTTACTTTGATCTTGGCTGAAGTATCATGTCTGACTGCAATAGGCATGTTTTGTAAACATTGTATGCCCTGTTTAGTAAGTAATGCAGGATGATTAAGTTGATATGAACAACACTCAACAGGGGAATATGCAAATTTTACAGTGGAACTTGAACCTTTTGTAAACAAGTATAATTTCTCTGACCTCATACTTGATTTTCAGATTTATAATACTTGCATTCCTGCAAAGAGAACAATCCCCCCTTTGTATTATATTTAGTGAGAGTATTTTGGAATAGCTAATGTGGGCCCTGAATAGATTTTTAAAATATTTAGCTGTCCCTAAATCCTTCAGCATTCTTCAAAACAAAACAAGGTATTTGCTGCTTTGGTGCTCTTGGTTGTTGAGTTGCAGCCTGAGGGCCAGTTTCATGAGTGAAATAAAATCATCAGGCGAAACCCTGGCTCCACTGATGTCAATGGCAAAACTCCCATTGACTCCAATGGGGCCAGGACTTCACCCATTGGCTCCAGTGGATTGATGCTAGGCTTGAATTGGCCCCACTGAGGATTTATCTTCCTAAACTCATCCCTTTCATTAAAATAGGGAGTTGAGTTTAATAATGAATGTATCTAAGAAGCTAACATGTGAGACTAAGAGCTGAAAGATATGGTTTGGTATTGCAATGGGTACTACTCGATGGTCTTTGTACTGTTGCCATCAGTGTCTATTTGCCTACCCTATGGTGCCCATCACTAACTGAAGCCGAATAAACACAGTGGGCTAGATTGAGTGTGAACCCTGCCTAGCCAACTGAAGTCAATGGACAGCTACCATGACTGAAATCTCTGCACTTTTTTGAGCAGAGGGATGACTCCCAGCTAGTACTTCTGAGGTGGGAACAGCTCCATTTGAGATGGGGTGGACACTAAGCTAACCTTTTTCCCCACTCCACACCTGCCTGTGGATGGGAACACATGCTGTACCCCTGTACTGGGTTAGCAGTAGGTACGCTCTCCCTGCAGACCCATAAATTGTGGGAAGCCCCATACCCACCCGTGCTCCAGCTGGGAAGTGTGGCTCTGGGCAATCTCCAGCACAAGGTTACAGGAAAACACAACAGCAGAACTCTGTGCATGTAACGTTTATTCGTTAAGTGTTTAGTTTACATTCAAAAGCATGAATATGGTGGTAGATTGTTAAAACACTTAATTAAATGACTTTATATTTAAGATGATTTCTAAATGTGTGATTCCTAAATCACTTTTTATAAAGTGGGTGACATTTGATTAAATAGAGAGGTTTTATCCAATGGGTAGTTATTTTTAGACCATTAGGAAGCACTTAACTGGCTATCCAACATATCCATTTCAGCACAACAACATTTCTTTCAATGGGCATTATATTTTTAATACCCGATTTATTCTGTCATTGATTGTGGTGTGCCATCTAAGGTTTTTATTAGTATTACTGAATGTTCTAGTAGTTAATGTACCAATTGTAAGGTATAATATTCATATTACTTCTGGAATTAATGGTTTTCCTGTGTCCATAATATTTTATCATATCAGTAATAAGCTATTACACAAGTCTGAAACTAGTTTAATGTGACAGAGACTGTGCTATTAATACACCATACCATTACATTCTCATATCAAATTAGTGAAGGTATGTTTGAAAACGATTTCTAAAATAACATCACACCATATGTTACAAGATGAGAAATGTGACCATGAAAAGTTGACGCAGTAAGTTACAATCATGATAAATGGCACATTATTTTTAAATAAGAATCCTTTCTTTTATGGTTTTTATATTTCTCCATCTGTGATTGTAAAGATGAGAGTGACTGGGCCACTAAAAATGCTGGCCGGGTGGCCCAGTGAGATACTGCGTTAGGATTCCTGCTGCTAGCCTGTTCTGTTTTACCCCCAAAGTGCTGTGTTACCGTACAGAATTTCCACGTATATCCATATTGGAAGGTCGTAGGAATTGCCATATCAGATCAGCTGAGTGGTTTGTGCTGGCTAGTGCCCTACCTCTAGCAGTGACCAGAGCCAGATGCTTCAGAGGAAGTTTCAAGAAACCCCATAGTTTGACAATTCTGGAATAAACTGCCCGGAGAGCATGTTTCTTCCTAACTCCCTGACATTTAGTAGCTGGCTTATGACCATAAACCTGAATGTTTAATATCTCTTGTCTTTTCAATCCTATCTGATGTAACAGTGGATGTTCTGATCCATATAAATGTCTAATCCTTTTCTGAATCCTTCTCGGCTCTTGTCTCAATTATAACTTGTGGCAATGAGTATCACAGATTGATCATGGATGGTGTAAGAAACAGCTCTATTGAGAATGATAGCCTTTTCTACAGAACCTACACAATTTAACAGAGAATTATGTTTCTGCTACAGAATTCTGTAAATTGGCTTAAAAATCTATAGAATATGTATCATTTATTACATTTTTAGTGAGTTGTGTAGAAACCTATTTAGTTTCTTTAGAACTAAGGGATTTGCATCCCTGTTTAAATTCCATATGATTTATCCATGTGTAGCCTCTTTGATATAATCAATAATTTAATATAAATAATTATGAAGCAATGACCCAGTTCTGCCTTCACTCACATAAGTTCATCGGCCTTCATTACAGTTTTTCTTTCAATAGCCAGAGATTCTACACCAAAGTTGTGCCTGTTGCAGATCCTGTTATGGAGTCATCCTGGACATGAATTTGGCCTATTTAATCTGGTTAGCCTGATATGTATCTACACAGTCTATTGAGGCATAATCAAATTATTTCATTTTCGATACTAACTTCTTCCACTTTTCAGCAGAAATCACTATATTGAGCAAACATTTAGAAGAGGTTACCCTCCAAAAAATGAAGGGTCAGACTTAGAGGTGACCTGAAGTCATCTTTAAAAGTGCAGCACACATACACGGATCCAAGGACAATCCAGCCCTAAGCGACAAATACTGTGACTTTTGGCAAGCTTAAATACAAGCAGGGCATTCTTTATCCTTCATAAGTTTCCCCCACAGTCTTTTCTGTGCTTGCTACTGGGGTCTCAGGACTGCAGTAGCCCTGCTTCAGATGTTTTTTCATATATGGCCCTGAAGTGACTGTAAAAAGAAACCTGCAAAAGAGAGTCGGTCCCCAATGACTAGAGATATAAAGTAATCAGCAGAAATCGGCTGCAGTACAAGAAAGATTGACTTGAGAGGGCTTATATTACGAGAAAGATCCTGCCAAATATACTGTATTCTGCTATTTGCTTCCACTTTAGCCCCACTCTTCGCTCAGAAGACCCCACTTAATGCAACTGCAGAATTCCCCCTCCCCCTTCCTCCCCAGGATCTTGATTCATCTTTTTATTGACCTGAGGCCAGGCATTCAATAAATCTTCTAGCAGATGGGATTCCAACAGTGAAAAGATGATCTCTCCTTTTCTTCCCATAGGCCAGGAAATCGGGTTCTTTAGTGGCCCCGTGCCAGTGAAAATGGTGGCTCAATTGCAACTCCTTGACTTAGAATGTGAAAACCCTTCTGAGTGTCCTTGAGCTTGCTGAAGGATTTCTACACAGCTCTACATTCTTAAGCATTCCTTTTAAAAAAAATTTTTTTTAAAGCAAGATGTTCTCTAAAAGGATTTATAACTTACCATTAAAAATCCTCTTCATTGCTTTTTAGCCCTTTAGGATTTTGCAGAGATTACTAAAGGGATTTTTATCACTAGGGAAATATGGATTCAACCATTATATCTTAAAAAAAATAAATTTTAAGCATAGTCTGTCAATGTAGCAAGCAAAGCATTTATATTCCCCTGGAGAACAGCTTTCCTTGTACCACTGAAGACATTTCAGTGAAGTGTTTTAATGTTATAAGTGTCAAAGTAAAACAATTCTGCCCGAGGCAATCTACCTGTATATAGAAATTAGTTTAGTGCTCTCTCCATGTTTGCTTGACCATCAAGACTTTAGAATATTTTACGTGTGTGTGTGTGTGTGTGTGTGTGTGTGTTTGTGTTATAAGGGTTTAAAATGTTCATTGTAATGCTTGTTTAGTGAAGGCTGACATTCACTGAGGCATAAATTATGATGTTGTGCTTACCCGGGTCTGGCCCCAATTTGCAAAGCATTTAAATATGTCTTAAATTCATCTCTGTTCAGTAAACCTTTGGGACTTAAGCATGTGCCTAAAGTTCAATAAACCCATGCTTAAGTTTCATGCTGATTCGGGGCCTCCAAGCTCACATGCTGTATGGGACAGGGCAGGGAGAAATAAGTGCCCCACTCCAGCTTATTCCTGCCTGCCCAGAAGCCTAGTGTGGGTAGCCCACGCAAGGAGAGTTCTTACTGCTTTTTATGCCCCTTCATGAGCATGCAGTCTAAGCGACAAACTACCCCTAAAGAACTAGGGCAAGTTGAATACATGGGCTAGATCTGGAGCAAGGGGCTTTTCATCCTTACTGGGTTTCCCCCACAGGCTTCCCTGGGATTGCTACTGAGAACGCCAGACCCGCAGAAGTCCTTCTTCACAGTGTTCATTCATCTCCTACCTACACCTCTAAGGAGAATGGCCAATAGATCCATGTAGTCACAGGCTTTCATGGTCTAACCTGCCCACTGTACCGATTGCACTATGTAACCTGCGCGCTACACATGAAAGGTCACATAGACCTGCCCACGAACTGCTTATGTCCCTCCATGAAATCCTTTATGCCTCAAGATTAGGGTAATTAGAGTCATTCTTGGCAAGAAATATACTTGAATGCAGCACAGAAAAGCACCTACAAGTTTGTCAATCTGAAGCATGCACCTCAGAGTTGCAAAAGCCGTAATAGATGCAGCAGTAGATTTGAGCTTAAAAACAAAATCTGGCTGCATTAGATTCTTTGTGGTGTGAGTTAAGGAAAAAATGAAGAAAAACTCTTCATTCCCTCCCCCACTAAACAAAAAAAGTTCCCTGGGCACAAAGTAGCACTGCTAAATCCAAGGGTGTTTGCGGTATGCCGTTCCCTACTCCTTCACCTCCAAAGCAAAAATGCATGTGTAATAACATGGACTAGATTGTTGTCTAAGATGATGTTTCCAAGTCAAATCTGCACCAGACTCTTTCAACCAGGAGGTGTTTGTGCTGTAACCGCATTCTGTTTCAACAAGTATTTTCCCCATGTATTCATTTTCTCTAGAAGGTTGGCTCTGTTATTGGATCTCCATGTTCCAATGTGTTAGAGATGCTGTTTGTTCTGTTCAATTGGTCAAAAGACTATTTGGGGGGAAAAAATTAAAGTCTGGGCTTTTATTGTTTTGTTTGCTGCATGATCAGAAATAAATATGCTGGTTTCTGACCAGAAGAATATATTTTTGAGCAGTAAATGAGGGTTCGCCATCCAGCAATCTGACTGATGTTGATTTAATTGGATAAAATGCATAACACTGCAGAAATTGATGGGTCACATCAAATCTCTTAAGGCCATCTTCTGCTTTTTATTTGAAAAAAGTTGGTTTAAAATTGTACGTCTGGGTACATGCTGCCAAATCTGCCTTAATGCCACGTCAAATATAATTATTTAAATTAACTTTAATCCATTATTTCTTAGAAGGTCTGAAATACAGCTAATAAGAATTAAATCTTATGAGCACAGCTTTTCTAGCCACTAACCATTTTAGATTTGGCAACTCTCCAGTACTTTAGGGAGTTTTCTCTCTCTGAGCTTTTTTTTTTTTTTTCCCTCCCCCTTTATGTTCTGAAAGCTTTCTGGATCACTGCTGTCAACAAGTACAAAATATGGAAATTCTACCCAAGGATGCAAAATCCTCACAATAATTAGCCTGATCCATCCTGTCATGAGTCCCGAGACTCTTGTTGAGCAAGGGCCGTGCGCTGTACGTGGTTCACATGCAGTGCTCCTGTTTACAGCAATGTTTGGGATTTGCTCCAGCTAATTTTTGACACGTTTCAATTGGTTGAAGAGGGCTTGCAGTAAATAAATACTGTATTAATTTTTTTTTAAATCATCACAGCTGCTAGTTATATGATGTTTACAACATAAAATGATCTCTCTGCCTATGTATTTGTTATGGGCCAAATTGCGGTGAATACCTGGGAAGTGTGGGCATGCAGAAGCCCACATAGGGGTCTCCCACCACAGCAGTCCCTTCGCTTTGGGGTGTACAGGTATGGCTCGCTTCCTGCTTTCCCTGCATAGCCTCTGCACCAGCCCACGGAGCAGGGTTGTTGCCCCAGGGTGAACAGTTTGTTCCATTTCTGCAATGCTAACCTCAGAAATCAGGAGTCAGGCCCCCCAAAATCACAGGCTTGGCTCAAAAAACATGCCCTTAAAAAGAAAAAAAACAGTTGTGAGGCCCAATGAAATTGCAAGCGTTAGCGACACTGCATTCCTTAATCTTCCTCTTTCTTCCTGCTTCACTCTGTCTCGGAAAGCAGTGAAGTCACTCTTCAGCTCTGTTTGTGGGAATACTTGCACAAAGAGCTTTCATTTGCACTCTGAACAAGGGTAGAGTCAGACTCATCCCCCACCTTCAACCCCCCATTCCCTGAAGGACAGACAAGTTCTCCTACAATTCATTGGGAAAGAATCATAGAGTGGCTCACCTTACTGTAGTATTAAGAACCATAGAACATGGTCGCAGGAGTTCTGGCAACATAGATAGGTTCATTTAGCATTCTAGCAACACAGATAGATGTGTACATAGATACTGCATGGAACCTGGAGTTAGCAGCATGGGTCGTAGGAGGGAAAAGTTTGGAGAAGGCACCAGAAAGCGAGGATACATGCACGTTGCTAGGAATGTCACGATGGAGTTGGAGCAGCTTTGTCAACAGTTGCTTTAATAGAGCCTGTTTTAGTAGGAATGAAGTCCTCTCGTGTTATCACCTAGCACACGGGACATGAAACAAGTAAGGCCACCCTCCACGAGCAGTCCTACTGACATTAGTTGGACGGCCTGCAGAGACAGATATCAGTCCAGATGAGTAGGATGGAGAGTTCTAACTCAACAAGACACCTTCATGTTCTCGAAAAGCCTAGTGTTCAAGGTAGCTGCAATGTTTTGGAAGGTTTAAAACACTTAAAATTCAGTGTGTGTGTGTGTGTATTAT
The DNA here is from genome assembly GCF_026122565.2 of Emydura macquarii macquarii. Taxonomy (NCBI): domain Eukaryota; kingdom Metazoa; phylum Chordata; order Testudines; family Chelidae; genus Emydura; species Emydura macquarii. The sequence continues at coordinate 7,365,521 of NW_027130208.1, forward strand.
ATTTTAAGATGCCTGTTCTGTATGGTTTGCAGTTTTGGGATCTTGAATAAAATTTTCAAAAGTGCCTAAGTCCTATTTTCAAAAGAGACTTAGGCCCAGATCCTCAAAAGTATTTGGGTGCTCAAGTACCTTGGAGGATCCAGCCAGGTGCTTTTTAAAATCCCACTAGGACACCTACCTGCATCTTTAGGTGCCTAAATACCTTTGAAAATCTGTCCCTTCAGAGCCTGAGACTCATGCAACATAGGCTCCTCAGGGATCCTCAGTGGATGTTTTGTCTGAGTTTGCACTGCAGCATTATGGCCTTTTGGTCACATTTATTTTGTTTACAATAATTTCACAAGTGCAGTTGACAATTGTTAGTCTTATTGTTTATAAGAAGAGCTCACAAGTCTGGTAAGGAAGTTGAAATGATTTTTTTTTTTGTCCTTTCATTTGGCAGAAGACTTTTTTTAAGTTTGTTTAAAATTTCATGTCTGGGGATATAAAGCCAACTCTATCTTAATGCCACATTATTAAATATATTTATTTAAATTAACTTTAATCCATTCATTTCTTAGAAAGTCTGAAATGCAACTAATAAGTATTAAATCTTTTAAGCGCAGTCTTTCTAACAGCACACCGACACCATTCAATATTCCCAGTACCGCTGGGAGTTTTTTAGATTCTTTCCTAGCCATTTTTCAAAGGCATTCAACCAGTAAAAATAAAAAAGGGCGAGGGGAGAGTCTCTGCTCCAGACACAGAAATTATGGACCAGATCTTCAGCTGCTTGCAAATCAGTGTTACTTTACTTATGTCAATGGACCTATGTTTATTTATACTACCTGAGGATTTGGTGCTAGAGCTGGAAAAGGCAAGAATGAGCTGAATACTGCAGTATTTTTAGTTAATATTGGTGTCACGTATTTAGTGAATTCACTCTGATTGTGGTTGCACACGGCCTTTGTATTTCTTCCTACAAATATTTTAGTGAATGAGATGACTAGTTGGAATCTATCCATGGTACTTATCTGGCCGCCATCGAGCAAAGAATTATTTGAGCACCTCATCCTCTCTTTAATATGTTTATACTCACAACCCTCTCTGAGGCAGGTAAGACATTTCTCCTCTTTTTCCAGATTAGGAATTGAGACCCAGAAATTAACGGTCAGATTCATAAAGACATTTAAGTACCTAAAGATGCCGGAACTGGGTCACTAGCAGGACCACTTCACTGTGGGAACAGCAGTAGTATTTTTTTCTAGAGCTGGGTGAAAAAGTTGCAATGAATAAATCAACACATTGAGCCTCTTCAGGAATTCTCCACAACCAGCTTATGATTTAAATCAACTATATTTATTAGCCCCATAATTTCTGTAAATAAATAAAACCTAGGTGCCCAGTGGTTTTTTTTCAAAATTTATCTGCATCTTTAGGCACCTAAATCTGGCCCTAAGTGATTGGCCGAAGGTCACCCAGAACATCTGTGGCAGAGTAGGGAATGCACCCCAGGTCTCCAAAGTCAAATGCTAGCAGCCTAAACTGGACCATCCTTCCATTCTCTCTAATGTTAAATTGCTCATGGGAGCAGCAAATGTTAAGGGACTATTGCAGGATTATGGGGAGAATAACATGTCCGACTTGGAAATATGAGTTTTTATGAAAAAACTCAGTTGCACTCATCCAGTCTTGCAATGGAGACATACCATGTACCCCGTGTCTACTGTAAACTAACCAACACAGCTCCAGATTTTAATACTGAATATTTGCAACTTCTTGCTCATAAATAAGCTATAGATCAAGAATTATTTACAGAAATTATGGGGCTAATAAATATATTTGATTTAAATCATAAGCTGTTTGTGGAGAATTCACGAAGAGGCTAAATGTGTTGATTTATTCATTGCAACTTGTTCACCCAGTTCTAGAAAAATATACTACCGCTGTTCCCACAGTGAAGTGGTCCTGCTAGTGAAGCAATCCTCCCTACAATATATTGCTAGTGCTTTGTCCAGTTGAATTTGAAATGTTTCGGGCAACAGAGCTTCCTCCCAATTTCACATCAATGAACGTTTCCACAGTGTAATGAATATTCACAAACAAAAATCTTTGGTAAACACAGTGTAGGTTGAAAGTGTGTTTCAAGGGAGTCCAACTAATGTCCCAAAATGTTATTATACTTTCTTTATGAAAATTCACCATTTGATTTGCATCACTTGTTCAACGTTAACTTATCCTTTGCAACTGGCCAAAATAAATGCAGTGATAAAACAGATTACTAGGATCTTTCAGTGGTAATCTCCTCTTGGAATGAGATTTTCATTATATGCTTGTACAGGGTCTAGCACACCGACATCCTGGTCCCTGACTAGGAATTCTGTGTGCCATTTACCATTTGCTTCAGTAGGGCCAGGCTTCCATCCATTCAGTTTTAAATACCATGGGTCAGATTCGAAACTGCTGTAAATCAGTGTAGCTGCACTGAAGTTAAAGAAGCTACGCTTATTTACAGGGCCCCCACATGGGGAGGGGAAAGGGTACACTTTACCAAAGCCCAGGGGCCCTGGGGGGCCCGGCCCAGACTGCAGCCCCCATTACCATGAGGAAAAAAATGTTCATGGCTTATGAGATTGTATGTATGGGATGAGGGATTGTGGTAGGTGTGTAGGAGGGGGGCCCATGTTACAAGTTTGTACAGGGCCTGAAAAAATTATGCTTGGGCCCTGCTTGTTTACACCAACTGAAGATCTTGCCCCATAACTTTAAAATTGCTCTTCTGTCTTTTTCCAAAATTAAGAAAAATAATTACCCTGGAATGTGTACGGCATTTGAATTTTCAGTGGGATTGGTTTCTGTAGGGTAGTTAAGGAGCATGCTTGCAAGTCCAGACTTTTATGAAGCAAAAGCGATCATTTGCATTTGAAACTAGCATCTTCATCCCAGAATTATAGAAAGATTAACATTAAACTGTTTATTTTCCACAAAAATGTTGTCTGTCACCATTGCCAAGTACAATACCACATAGTTCATGTTCCTTAACCAACAATTTAACAGTTAAATTTGCATAATTTCAGAAGATACTGTTTATTTTAGTCTCTCAGGCTGGTTTATTAAATATCACTGAATGATATTTACACGTTTGCAATCCTCCCATAGAGCAGGTGCAAGGTTTATATTTATATATATGATCTGAGTGGGAAATCAGTGACAAATTCACACCCACGACCCAGCAGGTGTTGAGGTTAGTGGATGGCACTGTATAGTGTAGGTTTAATTTCATTTTATCTCCAGCCAGTTTAGTGTGCAGGGAAAGGGGCCAGACTTTGCACTCCCAAAGACTGAATCATATAAAGTATTCACGTGCAAAATTGTCCTGAAGATTAAGGTGTTCATACCCATGTCATGAACTTATCTCTCTACTTCCCACTACGCATCTACCACCAGCTGTTGGTATTAGAATTTCCGCCTCTCTCTTATTCCAGACATCTGGAAGAGTTTCCATGCCCCTCTCCACTTTAATAACTCTTCATCTATTTTCAGATGTCATCCATAAATGTCTTCCTTCCCTTGCCTATAACCCTTCATTTCTCTCCCCATCTGCATTCCCTCTTTCAGTGTTAACTTGGCAATTACATCATTTGATTCTGGGCAGAGTTTTGTGATGTGGGAGCCAAATCATTGTCCTGGTGCATCAGGCCTGAGTTTATCGCGTGAGCATGGACGCCTTAGTGGCTCCTGCGTAGGGAACACAAGCCCAGGGGAAGCCACAACACCCCCCCCTACCTGCCCATAAACTCTGCGCCTCTGTTCTGAAGCTTTAGGCTGGTGTCCGAGAGGTACTGTATACACACTTTGACTCAAGGGTGGGGTGCTTTCCTCCCTAGCTGCCGTTCAGCTGGGAAGTTAAATAGATGTGAACTCCTGAATAGACCACCCCAGTGATAACTAACTCCTAGCTGGCAGCTCTGGAATGCTGGACCAACTGCTAGATAAAGCCAAATACAGTGGTTTAAATTTAGGCCCAGATCCTCAAAGACAGGGCCGGATTAATTTATCCCTAGGTCCTAGATGAGTGTTTCTCAATCGGCTTCAGCCCCAACTCCGGGTGGTGGAGCTTGGGCAGTTTCAGCCCCTATCCTTGTCAAGTCTTAGTGGGAGGGACTCATGATTTTTTTTTTTTTTTAAGTCCAAAGGGGAACGCCAGCTCAAAAAGGTTGAAAACAACTGCCCTATTCAGACGTACATTGCTGGGCCCCTGCCTTCTAATACAGACAAAAACCAGCCAATAAATGGAAAGAGGCGGAGGGAGTACCATTGCAGTGATGTTCTCTCCCATACATGCCACTGCAGTAAATTCCCACCCCAGCCTGTTCCCTTACCACGGTTGGTGAAGGAAGCTGTTTCTTTGCCCAGGGCCGTCCTCTCTCCTTGGCTTTGTTGGGAATGGCAAAGTCACTCTCGGCAGCCTGTGAGGACTGTGTCTGCCCACTTGCCTCCCCCCGCCCCCAGTGCAAATTTGTGCACAAACTGAAAGAGCTTGACTCGCTGGAGTGGGTGACACTGCGCCCTGGCACGCGGGGTTGCAATGTCACTCAGATTTGGTCCACCCCTCCGTCATAACGCGGGGCAGCTGGGCCACACTTGAACAGTGCTGTGACCCCATGAGCCAAGTCCTACTGCCGCTCACTCAGATTTGGCTCACCCACCCCTTGTGGTGACAGAGGGGGCAGCCAGGCCAAACTTGAGCAGTGTCGCAGCCCCCGGCGGTAGGTCACGGTGCCACTCTCAACTGAGTGACGTTTCCAGTCCGTGCACAAAGCCGCATTGGTTTAAAAACAAAAAAACCTGCCACCCTGGTGGGCCCGCCCACAAATTTGGGCCATAGGTAAATGCTTAGTTTGCCTTTACGTTAATTCAGCCCTGCTCAAACATAGTTAGGCCTAAATACCTTTGAGGATCTGGGCCTTGGCTACTATTGGTCTGACCCAGCAGAGTACTAAGTGCCTTCTGACAGGGGCCGAGCTCCCCCCACTCTCATTAAGCTCAACTGAAATCTCAGGAGGTACTCGGCACCTGTACCTATGGAGACTGCTGGTTCTAGTAGAATTATTCATTGCCAATAATTTTTTCTGCAATTTTTGGCATGTCCCTTTAAATAAACTTGCAGTTACTGTGTTTCGTTATTCGGCCAGCTCCATTACATTAACTTATAACCAGCAAATAATTTGACACGGTTTTCCCCTAAATTGTCAAATAAAACGATTCCTAAAGATCATCAGCTAAATGTCAATTTAACTGATTAGCTTCTCTTTGGTGCCATATTATAATCTTAAAACATTTAAAGATGCAAAATAGCATCAGCGTAGCCACTGAATAGTTTAGACCACGGGTAGTTAATGCGTGGACCGGGGGCCAAATCCAGATTGCCAGACAATTTGGATGAAACGCAAAATTATTTTATTTACTTATCTTTTTGTATTATTTCTCTGGAGGCTAGACCTTGACTATTGAAGAGTTGACCCTCCTTTGAGCAGGGGGTTGGACTAGGCGACCTCCTGAGGTCCCTTCCAAACCTAATATTCTAAGATTCTGTACCTTGACAAAGAAATTTGGACCTTGACAAAAAATAATTGATTACCCCTGGTTTAGACCTCAGCCCTTCATAGGGAACAGAGTGGGGGTACTCCTACCCACACAGAGCCCCACTAAATCTTGACTTCATAGGTGCTCCATGTGAGTGAAGCAATTTGCTTGCACATTTCTCTTTGAAGTGGCTACTGTCAACCTCAAAATATCGTTTGTCACCTCACTAATCAGTTTCCCTTTTTAATTTCACCCATCTGAAAGGCATTTTCGGAGGGCCCAGGAACAGTGTGTCTGCACAGGAGTTGTGCTTTGTGCATCCCTGGTAAATTTTTAGTTCTTATGAAAATACAGCTACAATATCAAACAGTAGAGACACATTATAGTGATTCTAATTCAAACCAGGTTCCTGAATTCAATCCGCTTGAGGACAGAAAAAGACTATTCGACTGATAGAAAAGACTATTTGATTGATTGATCTATCAGTCTCCAGGGTGCCATCTTTTCCCATTGTCCCTTTGAGCTCTCAGATCTGACACAATTAAAAACAAGGGGTCAGGTTCCTGCTCAAAATGGAATGATTTTATGCCACCTGCTAATGCTATTTCCTTGTAGGCCAGCTGTAAAGCTGGAAGTGTTTGACATGCTTTTATGCCCCTTACAATAAGATACTGAAGATCTTATTAACACGCACATTTTCTCTGTCTCTTTGTTTTAATGTTCAGATGATGAGATCTAAAACTATTATCAAGCAGATTTCATAATTATGACAGAAAGTTCTTACTTGAAAGATTTCTTACCTTTATTTCTAAAATAAAAATTCTTTCCTGCATTTCAGTAAAAATAATGAATAAGGCATGTTTTAATGACAGGACAAATGATATCCTTGTATGCTGTGTTGATTCCATGTGTCACTGTACCTCAATGGGTCACAGCTGAGAACACCAAATTCAGGACAGACTGCTGAGAAATAGGGCAGACGGAACCCCAACTGGTGGTTATTCTATCATTAGATTATACCAAGTCAGTAACAAAAGTGAACTACTGGATCACCACACTGGTTAACAAGTAGTAAAAAATGCAGTCTGGGTAGGCATTCTAGCCCTTGGCTCTGCATCCAGACACTAGGCTTTCTGATGAGTGGTTACTGAAAACCAATTTCATCAAATATAGAGTCCTTCTAATCCCAAAAGATCAGACACTTCACTAGAACAATACATAACTCAGATCTTACCCAAAAATCAGGCTGATGGCAATCCTTTAGAAACTGAAGGATATAGAAAAGAAAAGAAGAAGAGGGTTATAAATGGTTAATAGATCACATAAATACGAGGGATTTTTCAGTGTTCATAGATCAGGATCATAGCAGTGATGGAATAAACTGCTAGTTTGCAAAAGTCTCTCTGGAATTATCCAAACTGGTTGGGGGACCATTAATCCTTGTTTAGAGCTTCTGTGTTAGAAATCCAGTCAGAGAAATGAAGCAGGAAATGAAGACAAAATGGAGATGTCTCAGGAGGCTTTTTATATCCTTTGCCATGTGCATGGAATTTTACTGTCCCAAACAGTGGAAAGTTACTGGCCAAAGATGCAGTCCAGGGTCACATGAGCATATCACAGGGCCTTACATAGTTTATTAAAGCACAGGGCATGGCTATTGGTCCCTAAGAGTCTGAACCATCTGCAGGGAGAGCTGTCTGAGTGGGATGAGTTTCTTCTACAGCCTATTATTAGAGTGAAATGTCCTTAATGGGCCATCAACACATAGCTGTCTAGCCTTGATGTAAAACCATCTGGTGGGAGTCACCCAGGAATGCAACACAAGTTTCACATCCAAATACATAGCCGATATTCATAACTTCAGATACAGAGACAGCACGTTAATTTAACCAGGATACTCATACTTGATAAATTGTAACTTTTCTATTGACACCTTATATGACACACTTCATACAAGACTTGTTGCAGTTGTATACCAGTGGTAGCAACAAGGATACAAATGGTCGTCTTTCTTATACGCAGCATCACACCAGGATACTAGAGAGAAAAGGCGCGTGAGGTAATAACTCTTACTGGATCAACTTTGTTGATCAGAGTGACAAGCTTTTGAGTTTACACAGAACTCTTCTTCAGTGTGTCACAGCTAAGTACAAGATGGAACAGATTGATTTTGTATGTAGTTAACGCATATTTCAAGATAGTATTCAAGGTGAAGTGGCCAACTAACACCTCTCCAGTTATGGGTTGTGGGGGGGGAAGGGGGGAGAAGAAAGAAGAAAAAAAGCTTAATGGGAGGGGAGTTAGTGGCTTATGGGTTGTTGTAATAAGCAGTAAATCCAGTGTCTCTATTCAATCCAGTATTTTTATTATCTAGCAAAATTATCTCCCTATACACCAGTATTCCTCGTAATGATGGCATCGCTGCTCAAATACTTACTAGACAATGGACAACACTCAGATATCCATCCCAAATGTTGCCAGACTCATCCGTTTCATCCTCACCCATAACAATTTTACATTCAACAACACACTTTGTCCAAACTATGGGAACAGCCATGAGCACTTGGATTGCTCTCCAAAATGCCAGCTCCTTCATGAGCCACCTTGAGGAAGAATTTCTGGACAAATGCAACAAAAAACCAGCGCTATTCCTGAGATGCATGGTGATATTTTCATCCTCTGGACAGATGACCTAGACTCCCTCAGATTTCTTATCCACTAAAATCTCTAGAACACCTCCACACTCGCCTCAGTTTGCTGGACACCATGATCAGTTTCATCAATGGAACCCTACAGACAATTGTATACAAAAAAACCATCAATCACCCCACCTACCTTCACATACCTAGTAACCACCCCAAACACACTAAGAAATCCATCATCTACAGCCAGGCACTCATCACAGAATACGCTCTGAAGAGGAAGTCCAGGATACACACTTTTAAAACACTCAAAGCCACCTTCACCAAACAAGGACACTTCAGCAGAGAAGTAAAGCACATCATGAAATGGTCAATCCAAATACGCCAAGAGGACCTGTTTCAATATAGAAATAAAACCCCCTCTAACCACACGCCCCAAGTTGTCACCTACCACCCTACACTGGAACCCATAAGGGGTATCATTAAATAATTATAACCCATACTCAATGAGGACTATTTCCTGAAATAAATCATTCCTGACTGCCTTCTTCTGGCCTTCAGACAACCCCACCTCTATAGGTTCACCATCAGAAGCAGGGTCTCCAAAGACCAGGACACACCAACTCAAAGCAGCACCAGGCCTTACCAGAACAACAGATGCAAAATCTGCAGACGTAACATTCTCTCCCCCCCTTCCGATCACATACCTTTCAAAATCCATAGGTCCTACTCATGCCAACATGGGGTGTACTTCATCCAGATCACTAAATGCCACAACAACAACTATGTGGGTGAAACCCAATAAACACCAGGCTCTCGAATGAACATACGCAGAAAAATGATAAAAGAGAGAAACACCATATCACCTGTGGGTGAATACTTCTCACAAAGCAATCAGTCCATCTCTGACCTCTCAGTCCTCATCCTCAAAGGAAACCTACACAATACTTTCAAAAGATGAGTCTGGGAGCTTAACTTCATAACTTTGCTAGACACTAAAAATCATGGACTGAATAGAGACACTGGATTTATGGCTTATTACAACAATGAATAACCCACTAACAAACCCCACCCCCTTCAAGCCTTTTTCCCCTCCTTTCCCCCTCCCTCTCTGACTGGAGAGGTGTTAATTGGTCACTTCATCTTGGCTGCTCCCTTGAAATAAGCAGTAACCACTTATGCTAAACAATCTGTTCCACCTTGTATTCATAGAATCGTAGGACTGGAAGAGACCTCTCAAGGTCATCTAGTCCAGTCTCCCGCACTTGTGGAAGGACCAAGCATTATCTAGACCATCCCTGACAGGTGTTTGTCTAACCTGCTCTGAAAAATCTCCAGTGATGGAGATTCCACAGCCTCTCTAGGCTTAACTACCCTGACAGTTAGGAAGTATTTCCTAATGTCCAATTTAAACTGCCCTGGCTGCAATTTAAGCCCACTGCTTCTTGTCCTATTTTCTGAGATTAAGGAGAACAATGTTTCTCCCTCCTCCTTGTAATGTACTTGAATACTGTATTGTCCCCACTCTATTTTCTCTTCTCCAGACTAAACAAACCCAATTTTTTCAATCTTCCCTCATCGGTCATGTTTTCTAGACCTTTAATCATTTTTGTTGCTATCCTCTGGACTTTCTCCAATTTGTCCACACCTTTCCTCAAATATGGCACCCAGAACTGGACACAATACTCCAGCTGAGGCCTAATTAGTGTGGAGTAGAGAGGAAGAATTACTTCTCGTGTCTTGCTTACAACACTTCTGCTAATGCATCCCAGAATGACGTTTGCTATTTTTTTTTTTTTTTGCAACAGTGTTACACTAGTGACTCATGTTTAGCTTGTGATCCACCATGACTCCCAGATCCCTTTCTACAGTACTCTTTCCCATTGTGCATGTGTTCAATTAATTGTTTCTCCCTAAGTGGAGTACTTTGCATTTGTCCTTATTGAATTTCAACATTTTACTTCAGACCATTTCTCCAGTTTTTCCAGATCATTTTGAATTTTAATCCTATCCTCGAAAGCACTTACAACCCCACCCTCTTGGTATCATCTACAAACTTTATTAGTGTACTCTCTAGGCCATTATCTAGCTCTGATACTCTAAGTACATTTCCCAGACCTTAAGAAGAGCTCTGTGTAAGCGTGAAATCATGTCTCTCTCACTAACTGGTCCAATAAAAGATATACACCTCACATACATTGTCTCTCTACATGATATCCTTGACATTTTGACTTCCTTTATTTTGAGATTAGTCAGCCAATTGATATTTGTGAGGCTGGAAAATTAGCAAGAAGGGAAATCATCCAATATAGGGACCATACACTGACTTCTGAGCTGCCTAAATGGAATAGAAACATAGTCATAGTATTTTGCATTTTTTCCTTTAATAATTCCAGGTGTGTGCATGCTCTTCACAAATTGCTATTTGTTTTGTATAGCACCTTCCTCAATGGACTGCGAGGTGCTTTATAGGCTATGCGTAATTTCACTTGCAACTGAAATACAGACACAATTTGGTGAACAAACAGAAAACCAGTAAAGCACGTAAAAACATGCTTAGCATTAAGAACATCCATAATGCCATTATGAAGTCTAGTTTAAGACTGCTAACAAGCTTAATGTTAACCACATGCTTAAGTTCTTTGCCAGATCAGGGTTTAACATACAAGCACCTTGGAAAATATATAACAGTTTAGGAAAAGCAACAAAGAATAATTTTCAAAGTATAACTAGAGATAATGGGAGTGGAGTTGAAGAGGTCACCCACCCCTCACAGCTTTGTCAGCACAACTGACATTTCTGCTGGTGCCAGATCATTGCGACTTTCTGCAAACCAGAATTCTTTTTAGAAATGATTAACTGAGGGAAAAGCAGAAAACTTACTCCTTCCATTCCCACTCAAAACTAATTTCCCTTCACTGCAAAATTGCCTCAAATTTGATGAACGTTCATGCAAATGAAACTTGGTTCTCATGACCTTTTTTGGTAAGTGATTCCAGTAGGGGCATCAGCACAATGAATCAAAACAATTTCTAATACAACATAAATATACTGATGGAAGAAGTTTCCATCTCTTTGTCCAGCTTCAGTGGACAGGCAATGCCAGAGTGACCAGCTAGCAATGCAGGAGAGTTGGTAACAGCTAGTCTGGGTTTTTCCACTCTTGGAGATCAGGCTGGCACACAATGAAAAGAAGGGAGGGAATTCAGCATTTGAAGGATATTTTGGTCGAACGTTATGATAAAAGGTGCTGATTTAATCACTTAATAATATAGATGACTGAGGGGCCTGTGTCCAGGTTGGAGCAGACTGAGTTTAGGGTTTGGGAAACAGGTTCAGGGACATAACATAGGTCACGGTTATATGTGACACTCGAGTTTTGGAGAAGTTGCAGTCAAAATTGTGAGAATTATGCAAGATCAACAGTTACCACAAGATTTCTGACATATTGGGCCAAATATAAATCGCATGTAGCAAATATAAAACAGGTCTTTTCTGGTTTTGGGTGTGACCCAGAAAGAAAACTCCAGAGTCTGTTTGGTTCTAGGACTTTAAATTTGAATGCCTCCCCAAACCCAGAAAACCACACACACACAAAAAAAAATTCTCAACAGGTTTCACGTCGAAAATACTGGTTTGGACAGATCTTTATTTACTGGATTAGTTACTACTAGACTTTGCAAAGTGAGGCAAATATCAATCAGTGAAATATCTAGAATAATCAGCTTTCCATGTTAGACATCATAACTCAATGTTCCCTCTTTTACAGTAATTATTACAGCAGTAATCCAGGGGAAATACTCACATCAAGTGGAAGCCAAAGAAAAATGGTTCTTTTTAGAATGTCTGTTGTTTCTGTCTGCTGGTTTCAATATATTTGTACAGAACTCCCTGAAAGTTCTGTGGATGTCAGAACATTTTATACATTTGGAAATTAAAAAAGAACCCAAAACCACCAGGAACCTAGAACTGTGAAAACTAATCATTAAAGAGGCATTCAAAATAAATAACAAGTCTGTCTTTAAATAGGTAAAACATGTTTTGGGAGATAATTGATAAACAAATACCAATTACTGCATAACCAGCTGTAAATCAACTATACATTTCAAGGCTCGAATGTGCGCTCACTTTCTTCAGTAGCAATCCCAAATCTCCATCAAAAATAAGATTGATGGGAGGAAAATACAGGCCTTTAACAAAAATGATTCTTTTTAACAAAAAATGCCAGTTAAAATATTCTTTTTTGTACTATATGAGTCCTTGCCATCTGTCTTGCAACTTCATACTATAAATAAGAAAGAAAAGGGTTTTCAGTTTATTGTAGCTTTCACTGTAGAAAACAAAAAAACCAGAGACTTCCCTTGCAGTCAGCAAATCTTTCCCCTGGCACCCTGCAGCAATATGACTGCGTTTTTGCAGTGCTGTGTGAATTAATTAGAAAGAAAGGCAGCTACAGTGGTCTGAACATGGGCTAGGAGCCAGGTCCTTGTAAGTTCTAATCACTGCTTTGATTTGGTGTACAAGGAACAACCCATCTCTTAGCTTTCCCATCTCACTGTCTTCACATGTGAAATGGGGAATGATGATCATTAAAAATTACCAGAATTTCCCCCCCCCACACACACACAGAAAATTTTGATTTTTTTTCACCAAATCTTCAACGAAATGAACTACTTTGGGCAAAAAATTAAATATCATACTAAACCTCGTTCTTCTCTATAGGCAAGGGTCCTTCCTCAGACTGCATCTTCCATGATGCACTTTGTTTTGTCAAAACCATATTTCCCATGGAAAAATTGTCAAACAGTCCTAATGATAATGCCTGTCTTGCAGAGATGATGATGCAGTGGGAAGATTAATCATTTGCAAAATTGTATACAAGTGCTAAGTATTATGATTATGATTTATTAGCAGTAGTTATGCTTCCACTTTCCACTGTCTACTAACCCCTCTATGGCCTAATATGCATGGAATATTTCATCACACAGATAGACACAGTGCTTTCCTATTTTAAAGATAGGGTTTCTTTTCAGTTGACAATTAAATGCAAATGTGACAAAAAACACGCCATTAAGCCCTTCTAAAATAGGTAGCAGACAAGTCTGATGTGTCACGGAAGTCACTTGTGGTTGTTCATTAGGCTGCAACCGGGGGCTGGATTTAGGGGCAGGTGACTCAAGGGCCTGCCTGGGAGCTTGAGGTGCGCCGGACTTGGGGTGCTGTTTTTATTGTTAGTGACAAAAGGGAAAATAGAATGTTTGAAGTAAAAGGTTTCAGGTATTCCATATGTGGATTCATTTTTCACGAACCTCCTAGAATGTTCTGTACCTTTGTAGAATCTCCTGGAACCTTCCAGACTTTCTGAGACCTACATTTTCCTTGAACCTCCTGGAATGCTGTCAGCCATGCCCTCCCAGGTATATAAGGGTGCGGCATTGCCAGTCAGTCATTGAGATATAAGAATGAACTGAAGTGAAGTTAGAGTCCAGCTGCGATATTGTGAACCTTGTTTTATTGTGTAATTGTGAAAGTGTACTTGTGTTTTAAGACTTGGAGAGTGTAAGCAGCGACTAATAAAGGACAAATTTAATGAGATGCCAGAGATATCTATCAAACCCCTATCTACACAACAATATAAAAGAAATACTTATTTCTTTTGCCATGTGTAATGGAGCATGCAAATTTATCGTCTTATATGACAGGAATAAATCATGTATCAGAGTCATGCAATAGGCTACAAATACAATAAAAATAAGGTATTCAAAGTTTAGCAAATAGAGGGAGGGCGCCGAAGACTCGCCTCACGTGGGATGCCATTTGATCTAGGGCTGGTTTTGTTGCGATATTACACTGCCAAACAACTACAACACTTCCTTAGACTATTTCTTGGAAAGATCAACCCCTCTTTTTCTTTGATGAGTGCATGAGCATGTGTCCTGAGATCCTTTATCTTTATTTCCACAAGCTGATCCACATGTTTTTATTTCCACTCCCAGCAGAACTAAAGTCCTTGCAGCCATTTCTACCCTGGCACCAAGTTAATAACCTGGGCCAAAAAGGAATCAAACCCTCTGATTTGGACAAGCCTTTTGTTGTTACAAAAAAAAAAAACGCATAAAAATGCAATTTTGGGGCCAAAGATTTGTGTTACTCTCTTGTGATGTTAATTTTGTTTATCATAAATGTCCTTGCTGTGTGGCAATGGCACGCCTGACTCTGTGAATGGCAGTTTGTGGCAAGGCTTTCGTTTTTAGATGTGACTACAAAGTTGGACCGTACTCTGAGCTTTGCCACTGATAATAGTTATCATTTCTGGACCTCCTGTGGCATTAAAAAGTTCAGCTGCCTATTTGGGCCCAGTTCCTTAAAAAGTGACCTTTAAATGTACATGTGCTTTGTGTGTGTGAGTGTGTGCGCGCTCAATAACGTGGCCAGGTCCAAAACCAACTGTGCATGTGCAAATCAGCTAGGTGTCCAGATACCAAACTCTCCTCCTAATCAGGGCTGGATTTACACCTCACGTACTCCTAGGCACAGCATCTTCAGTGCTCCCCCGCCTACAGCTGACCTTCATATTTTCCACACGCGGGTGCAACAGGGGGAAAGGGTTCCTCTTTGCAGGGGAGGGAGGAGGGGGTGAGGGAGCTGGGACGACTGGCTTGGCCAGCTCTGGGCTCCGGCTTCTGGCCTGGCCAAGGGGTGGAGCCTCAGGGGAAAGAGGAGGAGCAGGGCGGCGGGGCCCCGGGAGAGAGGAGGAAAAGCAAGGGGCGGGGCCAGAGTTCCAGGGTTCAGGTGGGGCTCCAAATTGGCCAAGGCCCTTGGGGTAATCCAGCACTGTTTAGGCACCCCTAGGTACCTGCCTACTGTGCCTAATTGGAAATCCAGCCCTGCTTCAAGTGCATACTTTGTATGATCCGTACACGCAAATAACGGAGGCCTTTGCCTGAGGACCTTGGGCTGCAGCCAAGGAGGACTTGTCTCAGCTCCAGAAAGAAAATGCCAAGTTGACTTTAACCCACTTTATGCTCCCCCCGATCCTGGCTCAGCCTGGACCGTGGCATAAACTGGAACAGTCTGAAGGCTCTGCTCTAATTACTGTGGCTGCTAATAGTCCCAAGGGGTCATTCTACCAGTTGGGGATTGCCAGGGATGAGGTAGCCCAAGTCACACCCTCTTTCTCCTGGCCACACTCCCTGTGCCTGCAGGGGAGTGGTGGAGGAAGCACTATAAGATACGCTAATGCCAGGAATAAGACCCCAGGAGCTGGGTAAGCAAGCAAGCAGGTTTGCTCTGGGCTGGTGGCCATAAGCTATCTGAAGGCACAAGAGAATCTGTTCCATAGTGCGCAGAACAACACACGCAGTTATAGAGGGAGGGCTGAGTTGCCCTTGCTCACTCATAGTTTCCTGGCGCCAACTGCACGGTTGAGATATCTTTGACTGATGTTTATTGCCTGTTAATCAAGGACTCGAAACTGCCATTGATTTGGGCAGGAACAGATTCCAACTGACAATGCCTATAGTGAACTTGCATCGTGTGATAATTACGCTAGCAGGGAGCATTCTCTCATTTAAATTGCTGCTGAGGCTTTCGTACTACTACTTAGCCACTACAGTGTTAACAGTTTTCCCTTTGCCTGTTAATTTTAGATAGGATAAGGAACCATTTTCAGTAGTTTGTGGTCAGGGGCACAGGGCGCGTGAGCTGCAGCATTCCCAGCTCTGGTGGCAAATACCCAGGATGGAAAGAAGACTATGTTCCCGCTTCCTCCCAGCCTCTTTAGAGTGACCGCCGTCTTGTTCATCACCAAGGAGTGAAGCTGAGACACACACAGGCCAAAAATATGAGCCTCTAGGGTGTGAGCTAGAAGACTGAGTCACCTAGCTTGCGTCTATAGCAGTCATATTCTCTGTGGATGAGGCAGAGAGGGGGGAGACATTGAAGAGTGCATTACGCTAGACCACCCCAGGTACCTGCAATACGTGTGCCATGCCCTTGTATGGGGTGTTCAAGGCCAATTGAGGCGTTCTGTTATGCCGCCCATGCCCTCACGCAAGGGCCAGTCACAGTCAAGCCCTTTTCTTATGGAAGTGACCGTCTGGAATTTGCTCCCAAAAAGAAGGGTAGAAGATGCAGTTGTGTGAAATTGTAACATAGCAGATTTTCACTTGCCCTCTCCTGTTTGAAAAGGGCAATAAGAGGGGAAACTGGAGAGGTTTCCTCTCACTTCTGCTTCCAAGCAGCAAGGAATATGTACTCATTCGATTGTCCTTTCCTTGCTTCAGTTAAATGACCAAGATCAGTTGACATCTAATGGATTATAGGATGTCCCATGGTTGCTAGTCGTTTCGCAGGCTTTGATTGAAAATCATATATTCTGAGGGCAATTGGCACCAGCTGGCATAGAATATACCTCTGTGTGTATGTATCTATGGGTGCATATGTCAGTCAGTTAGAGACGGTTAAGTTTGCAAAGTGAGGCATTATAACCTGCCAGAATACAGGCAGCTTGTACTCCTTTAATCCTCTCCCTCGGTATGCATGCACTCTGGTGCTCTTTAGTGATAGGATCACCTGGGATATTTCTCACCATCCCTTTTTAGATGCTGACTCTGGACCCGTTTACTTTTCCTAACAAAACACTTCTTTTTTGCTTTTTTGGCTTTCTTCTCCTGCGGCAGGGCACTTTATTCACCGCTAGATGGCACCTCCGCCTGGCAGTTCTGGGGGTTGGCTCTGCTAGGCTGACACCCCTTCCTGCAGTTGCACTTCATCTTTCTGTCCCTCTCTCTCTCTCTCTGTCTGTCTGTCTGCAGCCCCTCTCTCCACAAACAGCAGCAGGCGGTCTTCATACCCCCACCCCTTACTGCGTCACTCCCACAGTTGTTCCAACTGTCTTCCTATCCCCCTCCCGCCTTTAGTGATACCGTTCTGTCAGTGGTTAGCAGGGGAACCAGGCCCATTCTGTACTCTGGGCACCAGCTGTGGGCCCAGTCGTGAACAACTGAAGTCTACATCAGCCTTGTTACTTTGACCCCTGGACTCCTTCCTGCTAAGCTTTCTCGCTGCTCCTCCCCTTCACTCTTTTCAGCCTCCTGGTTTTATAGAAGTCCCCCACCCCTACCCCTCCTCTCTCACAGACTCTTCACACAGCCTAAAATCTCCCTTGTTGGCTAACAGGGCCCACCTGGCCCAATTCAGCTCTGTCCGGGCTGGTGTGGGAAGTACACCCCATCTCACACCTCCCTTCCTCTGTTGCTTACTAATAGTAATCTCATAGCTCAGAAGATTCCTTTGTTAACTCCATTCCAAACATACCTTGTTCGGGCTTGACCACATGTTTCCAGAAGTGCGTTAATAAACCAGCTACAACTCCACTTGGACTGGAGTTACTATGTCTCAGTCCCCTTTTGCACCACAAGGAGTATATTTAAAAGCTACCAACCCACTTATTGTTTATTTCAATAACTTCTTTAATTTCCTCATCACTGGTTTGATGGCATGTATTTTATTCCAGAGTGACCCTTCATTTTATGATTAATGATACCCCTAAGATTCTAAATACCTACCAGACTGGTCCCATGATGTCCATCTTAGGACCACTGAAACTTTCTCCTCACATCCTACACAACTTTTTCTCTTATGAGACCTGTACCAACTTTGCCACATGTATTTGCCATGTTATTTTTGTTCTCTGTGCTAGCTTTATTGTATGCAAATCTGTATATCTGCCAGGCTATGGATATCATGGGATGTTGTGTTGATACAGACATCCACGCACACACATAGAAATTCCCGTTAGCATTAATGTTTAACACTGATGAGAGGTTTTGCTAATGGGAAAGACATTTGAGGCTGTATAAGAATGGCTGCTTGCATCCATTAAATGCCTCATTTTTCTTGTGTCTAAAAAGTCTATCAAAGGGGGGAAAATAAACTACAGGAAAACAAAGTGAATTATTCAATGTCACAGCTACAGTATGTTGACAATAATCTAAAACATATTTATTAGATCACTCTGGGCTTTCCCCTGCAGTACCCAACATCATATTGTAAGTCATTTAGCAAAGCTTGTCTGATATATCAGATCCAAAGAGAGACATGGTGAGTGAGGTCCAAGATCTGTGTTCACATTTAATTGCGCTATCTTGGGAAAACTGATGGAGTATATGAATAGATACCGTATGTGGTCTTAGCTGGTGTGTGATATGTTGTTTCTCAGATAGAACCAAAGAAAATATTGATAAAGAGAGATGGAATATGGGTGAAGAACCTTTCAGTGTGGGATACAGTCCTCTCTGTTGGACACTGTCCCCCAGATATTTGGTTATCTCAGACAGTTTGCTTCTCCCAGCTTTTGGCGTGCCTTGATTTCTGAGTCTGGTTTACGGTTGGATCTGGGCCAACGGCAGAAGCTAGCCAACCTCATGGATGTAAAGTGTTTTTGTTTTCTTTGTCATGCAGATAAGGTATTATTAACAATCTGGAGCCCAGATGAAAACAGCACTTACTCTATAGCCTACAGGCTAGTAAGAGATAAAACCTTTTCTACAGAGTGTGGCAAAGCTCTTCCTCGACCTCGGTGGGGCCAGCGCTTCTTCCAGCCGTAGGTCCGGGGGTTGCTTCACCCCTTAGTGTTCTTCCACCCGCTAGTGGTGGGGGAGGGTAATGCAGCCTCTCTAAAATGGCCGCTCCCTGCTGGGTCCCAGTCCTGTCTCTGGTTCTCACAGGCCCTTGCCTTTTCACTGGGGCTCTTGCCCCTCCAGTGAATGGCTGGTAGGGAGTGGGGAGGGCCTGGTCCCACCCTCGACTCTGGGTTCTAACCCAGGGACCCGACAAGTAGCAGCCTCGCACTGTGGCTTCAGGAAAGCTGCTAGCTTCCCTGGGTTACTTCTCTGTGCCCCTTGAATTAATGTATGGACCATGCTTGGACAGGGGCCCTTCCTGGCCTCCTTCCCAGGGAAGGCTCTTGACCCCAGACAGCCCCATTGGGCGTGGCAGTGCCCAAACAAATGTCCAGTTCTATCTGCCCCTTCTGGCAGGGTCTTTTCCCTCAGGCCTCCAGGCCTGGGAAAGGTCCTTTGCCCTCTTCGGGCAGGGTTTTCCCTCCCCCAGTCTGTGTACCTGCAGGGTTCTCTCCTACCAGCGTTCTGCTGCTTCTCCTAAACCCTCCTGGTTTCTGACAGCGTCTGGCCTGCTCACACTCTCCGGTAGCTCACCTCACTCCCACAACTCCAGCCACACCCTTTCTCTGCATGGGGAGGCTTTTAACAAGTCCTAGACAGGGCCTTGATGGGCTCCAGGTGTGTTAATTAACCTGGAGTAACCCCTGCTCAGCTACCAGAGGAAAAGGGACTTGTTGAGCCAGGGGCTGATACATTGTCCTTCTAGCACTCTCTGGTAGCCATCTAGTCTGACCCTGTCACAATAGGGACATACTGGATCCAGGTAAACACTTTCAGACTGGCAGAGGTCATGTCTACATGTACAGTGGTGCAGGGGGGTCACTGCAGCGCGTGTGATGAAGACACTCTATGCTGACAGGAGAGAACTCAAGAACTCTTATGTCGGTGTAACTTATGTTGCTCAGAGGCGTGGAATATTCACATGAGTCACATAGGTTTTGCCGACATAGGTAGTAGTGTAGACGTAGCCAAAGGGATCTACAAAAGTGTACAACTTATTTGAAATCTTAATAAAAGTATATAACTGAAGAGCTGCTTGCAAGACTTAAGCAAATCAGAAGTGCAGTTGCTGATGCATATTAAAGAATCTCAAAGCACCCACCTGGATTTTCTTAACAAAATGTTTCACATTTATTAAACATAGGAAAAGTTTCCAAGGAATGGCAGAGATTAAAACAAAAGGTTAACCAGTTTCTAGACAACTCTCTCTCTCTCTAGTAGGTCACAAACTGCTTATTTGCACAGATGTTTCTCCAGAATAATTGGACAGAGCAGTAGTTGCAGAGATGTAACATCCTTTGTCTGTTCCCAGGCACTTCAGTTCAGCAAGAAACAGCAGGCACGTGGTATTCTAATTAAACAGTGTGCAACAGAGTTTGGGTATTTCAGTTGCTGAATTATTTCATTGTGCAAAGCCCATGTTGTATCTAGTGTACAGAATGCTAAGTGGTTTGCAAGGCAGATTTATGGGTTGCATTGTAATTTCAGGTCCCCAATGGGCTGTGATGGTGCTTCCAGAAAGTCTATACAATCCACATATTTAAATTCACAGAAAGGCTCAGATCATCTGACTCTGAGGAAGCTTTTTGGTCTAAAACTTTAAAATAAACCATGTAAGAAGATGATCTCTGTACTAAACAGGTTTCCCACACTGATCGTACCCAACCATTTCTTCACGAATGCAACTAAAAAACAGGGGAAAAACCTGAATGAATTTGTTTTCAAATTCAAAGAAATCTTTGTGGAATTTTGCTTAGTAGCAATCACCCAGATCTACTAGGAAGCCAGGGCTTTGGCAGCATAAAGAGGCTGAACGTACACTTTCATCATTGCCTTTCCTAAAGTAATAAAGCCAGCTCAAGCCACGACTAAAAATATTCCTGACCACTTCAAAAGATTGAGAAAATATACAAAACAAAAAACAAAAAACCAACAACCCCTTCGCAGCATAAGCACTCATCACATTTTGCAATCTATTTTTTGTCTTTTCAAACCTGTAATCTTTTATGCTGTTGCCCTTACTTCTTACCAAAGTGCCCTGTCCTGACATCAGCGTCGCCCCTCTGTTGAGTGGTAGCAGATGTCCAGAGCCTTCCGAGTCAGCTTCCCGATGGACGAGAAATCAGCGCTGTGCAGTCTTGATAAGTTCTACGTGTAACTTACTTTATTTACACACGCACCATAGTTCTCAAGTGAGATGGTCGAACAGCTTGCTGGGGAATCCCCTCTTCCAGGAATCTCAGCCCAATACCATTGCTTAGTTCCCAGGGAACAGCTCTGCACCAAGAATTGACACTAAGCAGTGCTCAAGGCAAGGAGTAAGCTCTTCTGCTGCCCACACGGCTCCTTCTCTCCTGGAGGTGCCCCTACCCAAAGACACGGCATAATCCAGAATTCACAACTATGCAGTATGTTGTTCCAAAATTCAGAACTGCTCTGCATACTGAGAAAAAGAACCTGGGAAATGATGTGTAACAGTGCCACCAGCTGACATCTGCCATAACGATATTCTATACCATGGGCCAGATCCTCAGTTGGTGTAAATTAGCCTACCTCCATTGACATCAGTGGAGCAACAATGATTTACACTATCTGAGGATTTGGCCTCATATCTATATGATAAAGTACAGACATGGGTCTTACTCTTTGATGGGTTCTACTAGAACACCCCGTCCTCGCTCCAGTGCAGGGTCCTATTGACTATTGATCATCATGCTTAGTCACTACCACTTTTACCTACTTAGCAGGAGTATCCATGATCCTACAGATGTACCATGGAGCCTTCTCAAAGTGGTGAGCCCTGTCCTCAAGAATGACATTTGCAAGATTGACACTTTAGTTCACAAAAAACCCATATATTATGTTACACTGGAAATACCATTGTTTTGGATTGGATTGTGCCATTTGTCTTCTCCCTCTCTTTGACTGACAAGCAGTTTTCTCTTCGCTTCAAATATTTATTGACTACGTTTCAGTGAAACAAAGAAGTTCCAGGTATCCCTTTTGTTTGCTAATCTAAACACTTCAGCAAACAGCTATGCTTGATTGAAAGTAAGAATTGTTGATGATCGTGTGAACATAAGGGGTATAAACATGTTAATGTTTCCAACAATTTTTCCGTTTGCAAAGGTGTAACATGAGCCAATGGCTGGAGGTTGAAGCTAGACAAATTCAGACTGGAAATAAGGTGAAAATGTTTAAGAGTGAGTGTAATTTACTGTTAGAACAATTTACTGAGAGTCATGGTGGATTCTCCATCACTGAGAACTTTTCAATCAAGACTGGATGTTCTTCTACAAGATCTACTCTAGGAATTATTTTGGGGAAATCCTATGGCCCATGTTATGCAGGTCAGGCTAGATAATCACAATGGTCCCTTCTGACCATGGAATCTGTGAATCTATGATCATATTAATTTTGACTTTTTCTTTTACTTATTCTTTTAATCAAACTTTCAAGCTCAGTAATGCTGACATTGATGCTTCTTACATAGCTTATTTAGTAACCCTTCCCCTCTATGATCTAAGGGGAAGCAGTCATCATGACCCTAATGGTACTGTTGATCCCACAGTCTGGTACAGATTCATTCATAGGACATGGAATCTTTTTGATTGCTTTCTTTGCCTCTGGCTCTTGGCAGTAGTATTACAGGTGTGCATACTGACCATGCATAATAATAGTGTGATATAAGCAATCAGCGTTGCTGCCTCAGAACTTCCATGATTCTAGTAACTTTCAGTTTGACATGGAAGGTTTCATTTCTAGGTCACTGATTCAAAAGTAACTGAGGTTGATAGTGAACATAAGCTTTTTACTCTGACAGCTGTTCTGTGGTCCTTGTGAGAATTCAGTGGTCTTAATCCAGATTTTAATTAACAGGTCTTCATATCCCAAAACTGCACCCTCCTTTGGCAGTCTGAGCAAGAAGCAATTGAGTGGATGAGTACAGAGACTGAACTCCACTTTCTCTCCTAGAGATGGTTACTACAGGTATAGGTTGGTCCGTCTTAGTGAGAACAGCTGTAAAAAGGCTTGCCTGGATGCTGTCTGTGCTACATCTGTCTCATGTATGTAGAGAGGATTTCAATTTCTTTTAATGGGAACCTTATGTGAGTGCTGAACATTAATTGAAAAAGTACATTAAAAAGTCCCATATGGAAAATTCCTATAGAATTTAATAACAAATTATATCCTTTCTATGGCAAATCTAAACAAAGTCTGTTAAATTCTCTGTGGTTTTTGAGGTAATTTCTATAGAAAGCTATTGGTTTCATTCTTGTGAAATTCCATAAAAGCTCCTATAAAAAGCTCCCATAAAAGTTAGTCTATTAAAGGACTTACAGCTGTACAGAAATAAGAAGTCCCTTTAGAGAGTAAACTCTTCTGGTCAATGATGCGACTATATATTTGGCACATTTCACTAATTAATACCATGTATATTAGTGCTATATGTAAATGATTAACTAGTAGATTCTTCTTCTTATTTATGTGAAAAGTGGATTGCTTGTGAATACATCCATAATAAATAAAGTAATGTCACACTAAGGTTTTTGTCCATTTTCCCAGTACCCTCTTTCTAACTGCTTCTGTCTGTGTGATCCACTTGTTCTGCCATTCATGTGGCTTTTGAAATAAAACAATCATCCTCATGCTAACACTCAGTGTAATTACCAAGGCCACATCTTAAATAACTGCTGGAGTCATTCCTTCTGTGAACTGCATGAGGCTATGTAAAATAATTCACTACCCATGTAAAAGAAAGAGAGAGATATATTGGAAAATTGCAGATAACCCCAGAGTTTAGCAGCAGGTCTACTACAATTAATTAAAAGATTTTCTGAAGGTGACCTTGCAGATGTTCATTTCTTACTCTTGTCAACACCGGACCGAGAAGACAAGGCAGGCAGACGGTAATAATGAGACCGTTTGATTGATTGGTGAACGTCAAATTAATTCAGCTGGAAGCTTGCCAAAACAACACACAGAACTACATGGCGCAATAAATAGAAGAGTGGATTTGATACTTTGCCTAGAACAATGTCCTGATACCAGTGAAAGGATGGCCCGGGCATGGAAAGGTAAAAATGAATTCTGTAATGAATTACTTGTCACTCACAACAAATTTGGTTTTACAACAGGAGATAAAAAGTATACCTAGTTTCAGTAGAAATGCCAAAATATAAATATATCAAAGAAGCATTAGTGGGGTAGATGAAGAATATTCTATATTTATCTTTAGGCAATCTACAAATTCATCCTTTTAGATTAAAATCAAAGCCACCAATATGGAAAGTTTAGTTGCCTAAAACAAGGAGAAAAAAAATTCATGTGGTTATATTATCAGATATTATTTTGCTCTGTTAATATTTCATTTATGAACCTTCTTTTTAATAAATCATCTTCAGAACCAATTTAAAGAAAGACAATTTGATTGCAATTAACATATTTATGAAATTTTTATAATGAACATTTGTAAATACACTGAGTTGAATCATGGTCCCATTGAAATCAATGGCAAAACTCCCATTGACTTCAGCAGGGTGAGGATTTCACCCACCATATGTAAAACACACATGGACTTCTCCATGGAAGACCAGTTCTATTGAATCCAGCTGTGGATGTGACACACATAACCAAACCTGGTAAGTGGTTTTTAAACCGATGTATTTCCATTTACTGTGCTTTGCTTTGGTCAACACCTTTCTTAGATCACTTGCTAGGTGTGGAAAAATAAGTTAACCGCCCAGTAGGGGAAGGGGTGGAGTGCCATGACAAGGAATGATGTGATAGTATACACCATAAAGTAGCCCTGTCTCGGGTATGATCTTCACCCTTGCTCTCATTTGAGCTTTGCCTACACTCCATTTTTCTCATGCAAATATCCTGGGAAGCAGAACAAAAGCAAACTACAAATTCTCAATAGGCCTACTCCTTTCCTGAGTGGTGTTTCTTTAAAAACTGTGCGAATGTTTCTGTTTAATTGAGCGGTTGTCATGGTAAATATGAGTGTTCAGTGAATATTTTCAGGCAAAGCTCCACATAATGCAAATGCCAAAGCACAAGTTAGACCAGCCTCTGGCAGCCCCTGATTACGTAGCTGCATGTTGGGAAATGTCCTGTTTTTCAATCAAAGGTATATTTGTCATGTTTGGACTAGGAACGCTTCCTTTGCAGATGTCTCTATCGTAGAGTGGATTTTAAGGGCTAAATATTGATTCCCATGGGAATGCTGCCAGTGATTCAGAGGGGAATCCAGATTTTGGCTACAGTAACAAGACCTACTGATGTCAGTGTAGGAAGGTATCTGTGCTCTGTTTGATCACAGCCATATGAATATGACATTCTACCATGGCAGGAGGTACAAGAGTTCAGTGGCTGTAGTGCAGTGCTGATGTTGGAAGTGCAGAGAGAACTATTGTTATTAGAACTTGTTAAATAGCACAAAAGTCATCAGAATCGTAAAGGAGTTTGCTTTGGCCATCTCCGGGCTTCACCTGTTCATCTTCTATGAACATTTCTGCAATAGTTTTACTGGCAGAAACGTCGACAGAAAGAACATTTCTAAGCTGTGTGCATGAATAGCTGCAGTGATTGTGTTTCACCAAAATACTTGTGCAAGTAATTTGCTTCGAAAGTGCTTGAGTGCTCATCTGTTAAGAAACATAAACAATACCATGTGACTTATTTAACCAATCACAGCTAGCCAGCTTACCTTGAAGAGTAAGCGCTAGCAGAAAGCTGTTTGTCATCTGTAGTTTTTCTTAATTCAGAAAAAAAGTTGAATAATTTCAAACAACATAATAATTTGAGGGAATTGAGAGGCTAAAATAGGCAGGTAAATTTAGGAAAACTCTGTCTCATTCAATGCCTCCTGGTCCCCTCACCTTCCACTGAAGTCCATGAGAGTGGAAGAAGTTTAGTACTTCACAGGCTCATGTCCTAAATATATAGGTGAATGACCTTTGTCATATTCAGTGTGATACTTTAAGGTGCATATGGAATGAGGATATGACTCCAAACTTGCCTCATTCTGCATGACAGAGTGCCCTAGTGCCATCTAGTAAGTAGGTCCATGTTATAGAATTGCTTGTTTTTAAAAGACCTAGAAAAATACATGTAAAAACCTATGTTGGGGGAACATTAAGGTTGCAAAACTAAGCAATCACAAGTAAGGAAAGGCTGAAGTTGTATAAGAGTAACCCTGTCCTATTGTGCATGTCCAGAGAGCTGCCTGGAAATTTTCCACCAAAACAAAGTTTCATTGGAAAACGCCAATTTGTCGAGCCCAAAATGTTTTGCCCAGAACTCCAGGGTTTGAGGAACTTTGAGTGAATCCAAGGAAGGGTTCCCACAGAACCCTGCCTGGATTTCTGGTGGGCTTCTGTGGACCTTGGTATTTCACTCAGGAGCACACCTCATGGCTAGGCTTCCAGGATTTCCAGGCGGCCTGGTGTGCAGCCAGAAGCTTGGAAGCCCCAACTCTACCCAACGCTCAGGTCCTGACTCTGCAGCAGGGCGTCCCAACACGAGCTGAGATTCTCAGGGCTTCCAGGATCACTGTGGCAAACCCAGGACTCAAGTCAACCTCCAAGACAGCCATGTCATGTGGACTGCTCTGGGCCTGGGACGCTGGGGCTTCCAGACTCCAGGTTAGCGCAGGAGTCAAAGCTCTGGAGTCCCTGACCCAGGGGTTTCCTGGGGCTGCAGATCCTGGGAGCTGTTGGGTGACATAAACATCAATTTCATGCAGCAGCTACAGTTCATGGAGGAGCAAATTTCATTTCACAAACACCGTGTTTGACGTTGCCAAAAAGTTTTCTTTTTAAATGTATTTCTCTTTTCGATGAGAACCCACGACATTTCGGTTTTGATTCAATCTGAAATGAATTTTTTTCTGGTTTCACAATTCGTCCCCCAAAACCAAAAAAATCAGCTGTTCATTGAGTTCTACAGATGCATCCAGTGCCATCTTTGGGCCAGATCCTCCACTCCTTTCTGGCAGCACAAAATGTACCACAAAGGTAGCTTAAATAGCTGAACGTTTCCCTTGACGGGGGAATTCTTGAATGATGTACAAGTGACATAGCTGGCCTTAGACATCCCCTCACCCCCTATCCAGATACCTTCAATATTGCTTCACGGGGTGGGAGATGGGGTCAGAGCACCACTGTGCTCCAGTGTTCTCTAGCTGCCAGAATGCGAGGTGCAATGTGGAAAAGCCTTCAGGCTGCCTTGGGTTGGGCCAGGAATGATCTGGCCCAGGATGTTAGAAGTGCAAAAGCTGAATGCTGTGTACTCAATCAAGGTCCTGAGCTGAAGTGATGTTCAATCGCTGCTACTTCTGCAGGCCCCCACTCCTTGCCACTAAACAATCAATGCCTCGGCTCCAATTCTTCAATTCCCAGCCTGAGAAGCATTTGTTCTCATTTATTGGTGGTTCACGTTATCACTGGATAAATATTTTAGGACATAATACCTCTTTTACCTAACTTTGCACCTTGGAGACCTTGTCATAGAATCATAGAAGATTAGGGTTGGAAGGGACCTCAGGAGGTCATCTAGTCCAACCCCCTGCTCAAAGCAGGACCAACCCCAACTAAATCATCCCAGCCAGGGCTTTGTCAAGCCGCACCTTAAAAACCTCTAACGATGGAGATTCTACCACCTCCCTAGGTAACCCATTACGGTGCTTCACCACCCTTTTGTGTGGCTCCTCTCAGCCCAATGCTAGAAATTTCATGGAGTGGTACAGGAAATTATGATGTGACGTGACACATCAGAGATCTGAAATTCGACATTTTATGTTAGGTACATTTTAAACCTTTGCACGCCACAGGGGTTTTAATGGCTTACTATGGATCTATTGAAAATCTTTACTTTTTTCATTTGAATAGAAATTTATCATATACAGCAGCACAATTAGTCATCTTGATGGAGCTATGCTGTTTCTTGATCCATTATGTATAATTATGTGACCTTTCTCAGGTGCTCTGCTTGTTCTTTTACAGCAGTTGCAAGTGTATAAAAGTACTTGGGGCGGGGAGTGAAGGACTATGCTCCTGATGCACACCAAAACTCCCATTTATTCGAATGGATTTAAGTGCACACTTCACTTAACGCCTTCAGTGTCTTTGTACTTTAAGGATCACATTTTCAGAACTGATCTCTAAAACTGGATGTGCATCCATTTACACAAGTAAAACTTGGAATTGCGCATAAACATTGGGGAAATCCAATTTCATTTAATCTATGCACAGAAGCATAGCATTCTGCCTTTTGCAAATGTCGGTCTATGCACATAAAGGGGCAGGCACAATTTTGCTCTTGCAATTTTAAATGGCCATTCTTGAAAAAATGGCCCCTAAGAATTTCTGGTCTTCAAAAACCATAGGGCAGGATTTTCAAAAGTGCTCATTGTTAGCCTAACTCTATTCCTCTTGAAACCTCTGCACAAATTCCTCTTGATTTTCCT
Source organism: Emydura macquarii macquarii (assembly GCF_026122565.2). Classification (NCBI taxonomy): domain Eukaryota; kingdom Metazoa; phylum Chordata; order Testudines; family Chelidae; genus Emydura; species Emydura macquarii. The sequence goes on from NW_027130208.1 coordinate 7,393,885, forward strand.
GGGAGCAGAGTAAGGCCTGAGTTGAGTACCTTAGAAAATCTCACCTGTAGTTTTGTAGAATATCAACATGTAGCTTTATTTCCAGTATAATAACACTATTTAACTCTAAGATCCATTTTACATATATCATCCCCCAATATTTACCATACTGTTAGAACATTTATGCTTAGACTTCAATTTCCAGATAATGTCTCTAAATCTATATGACAACGTTTTGATTTTTTTGGCTGATGTACATTTCTTGGTAATATAGTGAGTGATTGCAGAGCCATTGCTCTGCATTCTAAAAGGGGTGCTGTAGGACTGAAAACAACATAAATCCAGTTTTAAAAGGCTGTTTTATCTTAAAATGATTCACAAAAATCAAGTGCAAAGCATTGCATTGATTAAAGATTATTTAGCATGTCTGAATAGCTTTTCAAAACAGCCAAGCATCTGAAACTTTGCAGCATTTCTGTGAGCCTGTATTGATGTTCCTAACATGATTTTTATTAATGTTTAAGCAAAGAAAATGTGTTTGATTTGTCTCAGTGGAAAGCTGCGCTTTGCTGCCGCTGAGAGGACAACCATCCTTTTCCGAGACTTCAGTCAATACTGTTGTTTGGATGGCCTTTGGGAATCCCAGAAGAACAACAACAACGAAAAAGTCCTTGTGCTAATTAGCTTAGATGAGGTCATGTTCCATCATGGCATCCCTAGAGCTGTCCCAGGGGAACTCTGTGATGCTTTTTGCCTGTATCAGTTTGAGATGAGAGAGGTTCCTGGTTCTCTTCGGAACATAGATATCCCACTGAGCAATCAGCCAACCCACTGAGTTGTTCTCATAACTCACCACATTCAAAGGTCTGCATTCTGCAGGTGACCTCATTACTAATTAAAGGGTCCAGCAACAGCGGTCAGCTTTCACTCGTGGAATGTTCATAGCCGAGATATGTCATCTCAAAAATTTAGGCAGTAAAAGTTTTAAACAAAGAGAAAAAAAATCTACTCAAGATTTCTGCTTCATGAGTTTCTAAACTGACACTCCGATATTAGAGAAGATTACTGCAGTCGGGTTTTCTTTTCTTCTCCTTAAAATGCTTCACCACAACATTTTTCAGTATGAAGCATTTTAGTTTTCAATGGGGAATGGGGAAGGCATTACAGATAGGGATTATGTTAAGAAAAGTGGCCAACTTCGGAGGCAACCAGCGTGACAAGATTGAGATAGAACTGCAGAGTCTGATTTTTGATGCAATGTAATTTAATTTAAGACCATGACTATCTCTCACAGTTTTACACATTGTAAAAACGCATGCATGCGGCAAGTACATTTTTGGAGCATCAGATACTTGGGAAGTATGAATATGATATTAGACTCTTTTAATTGCTGAATATTTGGTGGTATTTTGAAAAGGCATCTCAGCGATTGTTGTTTTTTTAAACGATCTTAGGGGGTCCTTCGTAGTTCTACAATGTGTATTGAGACACTGAAAGCTATTTAGAGTTAGAAAGCATTGAAATGTTAACATTTATATGTGCTAGTAAGACACCATTTTTCTACAGTAACATGTATTATATTATACTACCCTTATTAGGTTACTTTAAGTGATTGTCCTAAAGTCACCCCAAATATATGGGTAGCTTTCAGGGGCCATACAGATGACATAGGCAGTTACTGCACCACCATACCAGTGCAGGGAGAGAGCATGGGAAGCTACCCATATAGGGTTATATTCCTCCCCCGCTGCCCCATCATGTGCAGGCTGAGTGGTGGGAATTAGTGGGGAGAGGATATGGGTACAATTTGAGTATGATTACTTTGAGTATAATTCTACTCCATATTTATTAGATGACCATCTTTCACCTTGCCTCTAATGAAATAATTATGAGTGGTATAAAAGAAATATGGCGACAGCATGAAGTGGTCTTAGTTGTTTGTGGGTTTGTTTTTTTGAGGAATACATTCATTTTATTTATCGAATTTATTGAACCCAAATCGAATCTTATTTGTATTTGTATTTTCTTCCAGTAAATAGATACGATAGTAGCTCAGTTGAATATACAGTGGCGGAGATGTATTGCATTTACTCTGCCGTATAAACTCCACCAGAATAGTACGGTCTGAAAAGAGAAAATTTCAGACACAGTGGAAGTATTTGCATGAATGACATTGCATCTGTCTTCCTCAGTGCCCAAAGGACGTGCAAAATGCTTTTATGTTTACAGACAAACTTTTCATGCCATCCATCTGAAAACACCTTCCTACAAGTTAAAGCACATCTTAATCTTTGCACAGAAATAAGAAGGATTCTGACAATTACATACATAATTATCTCAAATTTAAAAAAATGTTTGTGGTGAGTAGGGTTGAACATGATTTGAGCTAGGGGAAAGACATGTCCTTGTGTCCATGGAGAGCAAAAATGGCATCCCAAACAAAATCTGCCTAGTGGCTTAAGGAGCTTGGCTCACTTTACTGGAAAACACTTGATCTGACTTCATAACCGTAATTGCCAGAAGCCTGAACATGATTTGTTACTCTATGAGAAGCTTTTAGGGCCAAATCCTGGTCCCATTGAAGTCAATGTTAAAACTCCCACAACACCCTTGCAATTAACTACCTGGATTAAAAAAACTTGTGATGGGAGAGAGCTCAGTCTTGGGAGACGATGCAATTTTTGATGAGATGTTTATTTAAAAAAACAACAAGAACAAAGCAGTATTAAATCAGGCTGATATACTTAAATATCACGCTATCTTAAAAACAGAATGTGCTGTTCTGCCTGATGAAGTGGAATCAGAAGGTCCTAGGAAATTCTCTAGTAGATGGTTCATTGAGATTTGAGGCATCTGAACCCCTGGAGTAATGACTGAATTTACCTCGGCTAGAAGAATTCTTGCCAAGAGAGGGATTTTATTTTACCAGCTGTGAAGAGTGTCCTAGTGATGTGAAACGGTAAAATGACTAAAAGACAATCTTCCTGCTGTAAGAATCAAGGACAAGCCTGAAGTTAAAGAGAATTGAATCAGAATCTTTCTAAATTATACTCCTGGGCTGGTGAAGAGGAAAGTTTTACTGATGTGAAAAAAATCACCTCTGTGAGTCTGATACCTGGCATTTCCTTGATGGTCCTATACCCTGCCCGTTAAAGCTTTGACTGTGCTGAACAGGTTTATATTTAGGACCTCTGAGCAGATTCAGGACTTTGATTCAAACAGACAAAATTCAATCTTATAGGGAATACCTGAAGGAGGCACCGGAGGCGCTATGGGCAGACTTTGTCTCTTGTGCTGGGTGTACACACTCCAGTGACGACAGTGTCAGCGTACATTAATAGTATTTCCTTTGGTTTGTTCTTCCAGTATTGAAACCTCTAACCACTAACCGTTTATTCTAATTTAAAGGTGTGATACTTTAGACGAGTCTCCTGAAAGTTCCTTGATAAAATTCCAATAAGTGACTGAAGGGAAGTTTGGGATGACATGCATCCCTGTGATGGCGCTTATCCCTTCTCTGGATACTGTTAAATCATCCCTGCCAAAAATGACTTTCCCCTAGAGCTCAGAAAAAAATGCTCCAATCCAATGAACACATTTTTTTTTCTTTTTGCCTTTGGAATGGATTAGATTGCATTTAATGGGAGGTATTTGCAAAATAATTTCCCAGGGGAAGACACCCTGATTGCTGCACAGGGGCCGTGACCCTCTACTTCATATTAGCACATTGAACTCTGTGCTATATTGTCAGCGTACACAGGATCATTTTTCAGAGACAAAATATTTTAAAAATTCCTGGAAGAGTAGCTCTTAATATAAGCTGCTTTTCCTTATTCTCTTAGTCGCAGTTAGTTACAGCTATGAAAGAGCAATTGTGTTTAATTTCCCAAACCCTCACCTCACCTCTTCTCTTTGCATGCCTGCATGCCTCGGCCACAGAATTTATCTCAGGCTCCAGAGAAAGAAGGATTTTACAAGGCCCCTTTGTGCAAATACTGGTAACACATTGCTGAGCCAAACCATGATGGGAAGGAGAACTTCTCTCAAAGTCTGCATGCTGGATTTTGGTGGAGAACCTTCCCAGTCTTATTCCCTCAGTTACAGATTTGCCAATCCATCCCTCATTTTATTTCCTTTAAATCGCACTTTCCAAACAAACCACTGACAGCGCTGCCTGTTCTACGACATACCCAACTGAGGCAGATTTTGAAGGGTTTCTAACCTCAGAAGCACTGTGTAGCAGTTCGGAACACGTCCTTCCAGTCCATCCGCCTTCAAATGCAGAGGGGATCTTTAAATTGTTCTCATTGTTGAAGAGGGACCGCACTGGCTCCCCGTTCCAGAATCCTGCAGAAGTGAGAGGAGATTTGGGTTTCATAGACAATGCTCGAACTTGCAGGTGAAATCACAATGCACGGAGGGTGTTTTCCTTTATACCCTGTCAATACAAATTCAGAATTCTAGTCTAGCTTTTCTGGAGTAAGTACTAGACTGGAGCAGGGGGAGGGGGGTTGATCACTAAATATCTAGAGGGTGACAGACCCATGAGCAATTTGTGGGATTGCTTCATGATGTATATTATGCAATTAATAATATTTAGTTTTTATATAACCCCTGCCTTCAGTATGCTCAGCACCACACATAACATAGATGTTCTAGCACCAAAAAACGAAATACATGGAAATTGATCTAAATCTGAAGACTAGATTTTACCAGACAAGGATTACTTCATGTATGTAACATGTCAATATCTTAGTCGATAAAGGGAAGGAGGTAGAGCTAACATGTTTGGATTGTAGCACTGACACATTGTGTAGTCGATTGCTTGAACACACTTTGGTTTGTTATGAAATGTATTAAAAAAAACAAATAATAACAGTTGGGTTCATTGTTAAAAGTCAATAATAGTTGTGATATGGTGAAGGCAGAAGGCAGTAGAAAAGTGCTGGATGGGAGATAGGTGAGCCCCAGAATGCTACGGGCCTTGCTCCCTGCTGACTAACTCAGAGCCCTTGGGGGGCAATTAGGAGCAGCTGAGGCTGATTAAGGATCAGCCAGGTGCTCCATAAAAGGGCTCCGCCCCAAACACACAGGGCACGAGCTGGAGGAAGTAGGAGTGCTGAGCTGTGCAGAGGAACAGACTGGAGAGCAGAGCGCTGTGGTGGAGCGGTGAGGAGGAAGGTACCGGCTCAAGAAGCCAGAAGGACTGAAGGAGGGGGAAAATTAGCCCAGGGGAAGAGTGTGCCGTCTGGAAAGCAGTACCAGCAGCACATAGCTGCTTCTCATAGGGCCCCTGGGCTGGGACCCGGAGGAGCGGGTGGGCCCGGGTCCCTACCCCCTCCTTGGGGAAGACGGGGTGACAGGCAACTTCCTGGCCCACTACAGGCAGGAAGGTGCGAGACCCACTGGAGGGAAGCCAGCCATCAGCCACATAGTATAGTACAGGAAGAAAGGCTCAATGTGATACCAATGTCCAGGAAGCTATCTCGTGCAGTGTTGTTTAATTCACTTTACAGAAGGCTTGCCTCCAAAGTTACACCCATTAAGCAATCCTTTCTATACCCAGTCTGGTGACAAGTAAAGAGGAACTGTGTGACCTCCCAAGTAGCCTGGAAGGAAAGGGTGGTTTACACATGTCTATATTAGCCCCACATATATTGTTCAAGAGTACTCCAGTGTTTCATCAACTCGTACTCTCCAAACAAATTGAAATTGGCTTGAATGTGAATGCTGTTGTGTGCTCCGAAAACTGGCTGATGGCTTATAACCAAATAGTAACAATAAATGGTAAAATAATGAATTGAGGCAAATTGTCCAGTGGGGCAAACCAGAGACCTGAGTGCTAGGTCTGTTCTAACATAGGTATTCATAGTATAAAAGCTAGGACAGAGGGACTTCACAGTGCCCCAAGTGGGAGAGAGAAGAGGGTAGGTAGAGGGTGTTCATCCCCCTGTCCCCGCCATTGCACCAGCTCTTGAAGACAGCAGAGTGAACCAGGGGGCGCACTCAGCGTCATCCGAAAGGACAGGGGAGCTTTAAAGACTATGCTTCAGCTGCTCCCTTCCTGATGCTCCTGACTCCTTGTGCAGGAGGTGCTGGGAAGGAATGGCTCCCTCCGGTGCTGACGGAGTTCAGATTACAAGCCAGAGACAAATTTGCACTGCAACAGGGTAGCCCAAAAAAAAAAAAAAAAAAAAGACCAACGACGTTCTGAACTGAATAACCAGTATTCTGGGATGCAGTTTTCTTGCTGAATGTTGCGGGCAGTCATAGTCCTTCTCTTAATGGGCCTGTTGTGCCCACACTTACATGATCACAGTCAATCCTGGGCACATGGTTACTACAAAGAGATGACAAAATGGGACAGATTGAATAGAAAAGCGACAACTCGTTTGGGAGCAGGAAGGATTGATGGATGAGGCAAGATTGAAAAGAGCTAAATATCTACAGCACAGCTGGGCGATGTGACGACTAAGGCTAAAAGCACTTGATGGAGGGCGAGGATTTCCTGCAGAGAGTTCCAGAGGGTCTGACTAGATGAAATTAAGCTGAACACCAGACAAAACTTCCTACGTGCAAGATTGACCAGGCTATGAAATAGCTTCCTAAGGGAAGTGGTCAAAGTCCCGTTGGTTGGGAACACTGAAAATGACACTGCACAAAACCTTTGTCAGTGTATGGTAGGTAAGAAAAGGAGCCTTCATTGGCTGGTACTGACGCCAAGGGCCGAGGCAGCTGGGCCTAGAGGGCTTGCACTGGTTCTGGAGGGAGGGCTTACTGGTAGAGATGCTCCCCCACCCGCACAGCCCTCAGTGAGGGGAGCAGCCTCACATGACAAGCCTCTGAAACCGGGCTTCCTCTTCCCTGGAGTTGAACACTGGCTGGGCAGGGCCTGGGGTGGCGCTCTGGGATTTGGTGACAGGCAGAGCAGTGGCAGAGGCAGCAGCTGCAGCAGATGAAAGAAGGAGTGAAGGAGCTGCTTTCTTCTGCCCAGACTCCCACTGGGTCCGAGGACCCCACAGATTATGCTGTTTTCTTCCACCGGCTCTAATAGGTCTGTTCTGTCCCTAGCGCTGTGCGCAGTGATTTGCATCAACTGCTTCCACCTTCTGTTCTCTCGTGGGCTTTGTTTTGAAATTTCATCTCGGTCTGGAAAGACTCCAGCCCTGGACACTGTATATTTGCATTGCATTTATTTATTTATAAAAGCTGCTTCACGGAGTAAGTGCAGATCTGGGAGGGAGGCACAGTGTGACAGGTCCCATTTTCCACAGCCGCGTAGCGGGATCGCTGGAAGGGTCAGGTCCGCACCACGGAACTGACACGCTTCACGCTGGGTTTGCAAAGCAAAGGAAATCCCCTGATCAGGGCTTAGCTTTATTTGCAGCCTCCGGGGGCTCAGACTTACAGCATCACAATCCAAAATCTCCAGCTGCATTGTGTCTTGCTTGGTTGAGCTTAACCATGGTCCAAACAACATCACACACATTCGCACAAACTTTCTAATTATCCAGCAGGCTATCTTGGCCCCCGCCTCCCCGGCTGAGGCTGCCAATCTGTCCTCCCTCACTGACTAGCCAGCCTCACTCTTTAAGACTCCTTAATTGGCTTGTTGGGATAACTGGAGTTTCCCTCCTCTGCCTGGCCGATTTGCTAACAAGGTTCAGCTGCCTCTCTTCAGCCCTTGACAGACTGGAGAGGGATTTATAAAGCTTGGCTAAGCTGCCGGGTTTTTGAATGGCTCCTCTCAGTTCCCTGCTCTTGGTTTCCAGGGTGGCTACTGGTGGATTGTACATGCCCTAACGGGGGCACTGAAAAGGCAGACGCCTCCCACAGTAGAAAAGTGCGTGAGTTGTTTGTCTCAAGTGGTTTCCTTCTTTCTTCCTTGCATCCCCCATAACAAGTGCTGTATGCTAAAAATAACTAATAATACTCCTATATATTTTGTTGTCTTCCTTGCTATCTGTGTATTACTTAATCAGATTCATTGAAAGTAATGGGGCTTCTAACACTATGACAGTTCTGCCTGTTGGCTGTCTCTGTGGTTAATCTGGTTTTTCTCAGAGCTTCTCTGTCTTTCACTGCTATCCGGACACTCAAGCAATCAAATCATAGTGCAATCTCCAGCAGGCAATATTCTGCCACAATTAAGGTTATTGGATGATGCTGTACATAAAAATGAGCAAAAAAAACCATGACCCCGTTCCTGGAGTTTTTCTTAGCTACGGGCTCATTAGAAGAGTCTTTGCTTCTTGTTCTTGGCAGTTCATGGCACATTTAATCAGGGGTTCGTGTGAGGAAATCCTGGTTCAGAGGGCCCAGTGTTAGTTAAAGACCTAATTCATGATCACTCTAAAGCGCTATATGATGACACTCATTCTAAAGTAAAGCTACTGACCCATATTGCAGTACATTAAAATAGAGTGATAATTACTCTCATTATAAGACTAGCTCTTCATGGAAGCCAGAATATTTCTCCAAGAGGAGGGGGAAAGAGTGCACATGGGATACAGCCTACACAGGGGAGAGGGCCAGGGAGTCCAAAATAAAGCTGCAGTAGACACAGGGTAATCACTGGTAATTATTAGGACCACAAGATGGTTTCGTGGCTGCTGCTACCTCCTTTTCAGTGGAGAAACACTGTCAATCTTCTGCAATGTGCTCAGTGAGGGGGGGTACTCCCCACAATGGCCCTGCAAGAGCTGACGTAGGCCAGGTGCGCTCAGTCAGCCAACAAAGCTGCAAATGGGGCTGATTTAGGCAGTGTGGAGGCTGCTAATTAGAAGGAAGCTCACCCTGAGGGAACAGGCAGGGCTTCTGTGAAGCCAGGAGATGAGCCACAGCATGGGGAACATCAGGAGTAAGCTTGCAGTCCTTCTCCTTGAGGTAAGGGAGAAGCAGCATGGTAGAAAGGAGTCTGGGGTGAGAGCAATGAGGCTGGGATAGACAGAGACCTTAATTGTTTGCTATAGGGCCCTGGATGGGAACCCAGAGACGGGGGTGGGCCTGGGTTCCCCTACCAACCACTGCAGAGTGGCACTGCATGGGGAAGTGAACAAGGAGACTGCCCGAGTCACTGCAGCAGGTGTGAGGACAGCCTGATGCTGCTGGTGGAGAGAGAATTTGAGAGGCTCCCCTGGAAAGGGGAAATCACAGCGTGACCTGGCTGGAGGGCTGACTCCATGAAGAAGCCACACTGCAACTCTGTGAGTGGGAGGAGAGCAGGACGTGGGAAGAGAGGAATGGGGGTATCGAACCGGGTGGCGCTAATCCCCAGAATGGCCAGAAGGAGGCGCTCAGTCTGCAGTGAGTAGAGCACACCGTGACAGCCTCCCTGCAGAATGTTACCAGATGAGAGGAATGTGGGTGCAAATCATCAATGGCAGACTTAAGATTTCCATTTGCCTTCAGATCCTGGGAAACAAGAGTGGCTGAATCCCGGGGGTCTGGTTGTCCTTTTCCCCCAATTCAGGATTGCTGCTAATCTGGCTCAAATCCAAGCAATTTTATCAACAAAATGGACTGAAAACTCTTAACAAAGAATAATTACTCATCTCTGTATCCAAACAGGGAAAACCTGGATTTCCTAGTCTGATGGAAGAGATGATGGGTGGGGTTTTGTTTTTTATGTTTGTTTTGTTGAAACTATGCGGGGGGTCTCTTCCACTGCAACCATAGCTATGGATTTCAGTCACCATTCAAATATAGTAACTCGTTCATACTAAATTATTTTCTTCTTGATGGGTCCAAAAGGGATTGGACTGCAATAAAACTGCTTTCCTGGTTCCTATTTTTTCCCCAACTGTCTCCTAGGTCAGGTGTAGAACTGGTCAGAAAGGGTTCTGGGTTTGTTTTGTTCTTCCCCCTTTTTCCCTCCCCCCAGAAATGTTTACATTTTGTCAGAAAATTAAAAACTTGTTTTGTTTTTAGCAGTTTTCAGACTGCACAAAAACTGAAAAGGTTTTGAGAAATTTTTGGTTTGGGTTGGGGTTGGTTTTCTGATGAAAAATCAAGAGTTTTCAAGGAAGCGTAGATGCTTTGCACCAAAAGCTTTATTTGGTCAAAAGCTAAGTTATTCGTTGAAAAAAAATGGGTTTTGATGGAAAACTTTCACCCAGTTTTAGGCACATCTGATGTGAAAGAGGTTGCTTAGTTCAAGAAACTTTCATGTAGTAAACTATGTTTTTATGACTATACATTACAGTGTAGAACTAGCCACAGCACTGGGCAGTAAAAGCACACCTAAGAATTTATTACTTACTTATTACATCCGTGGGGTTGGACCAGTTCAACTGGCAACAACTCTGGCTTTTTATATACACACCTATACGTGGTGTAAAAGTTTGCTGACTTCTGTGCTTGTTGCATTTTATTGCTCATTCGTAGACTCCCATAGGCATATTAGTAGAAAACCAGTCAGTAGGGTAATCATGGTAATTAACAAAGATGTAAAGTTTCAAAGTAGCTGACACTTAGTCATTACACCATGCTTGACTGAGTTAACGTTCATTTCGATATCCCATTATATCTAGCTGATATGCGTTTAAAAGATGTTTGCTGCATTTCTTTGGAAACTTGAAGCTGCAGTCTGAGTATTGATTGTAATACAAAGTTGAGAGATGTGAGCTGTGTTTGAGAGGAGCTGTGGCTTAGCTATCCTTTCATTTAAACTGTTCAATGCCATCAGTCCTAAAACGTATTCTCTTTTCCAAATATCATCTGGGAAGTCATGTAAACATCACCCTTCCAACAGCCTCAATCTGTGGAGAGACACTTTCTTTATCATTGCAGAATTGATCACTCTCCGGGCTAGTAAAGAGCGGAGCACAGAGCCGCCAAGCATAGATTTGTTTGAATAACTTCAGACTGGGTTTTCTATTTTACCTGCCATTTGTTTTTGTCAGACCTCGTGAGATAAGCAGGGTTTTTATATGTTTAGGACTTGAATGAATAACTTCATAGGAAAACCCACATGGTGCATAACGTGGTATAGATTCAGCACATGACATTCTGCAATACAGTGGCTCCTAAGTGGATATAGCACTTTCCTTTGTTTCATGTGTGATCATGTTCCCCAACAGTGGCGCGTTCAAAAGAGACCAGCCCTCACATGACTAAAGTAATGGATCTTTTAACAGAAGATTCTTGTGGCCATAATGTGGAAGAGAAGTTTGGGCCAAACTGGAAGTTGAAGCTAGACAAATTCAGCCTGGAAGTAAGATCCACATTTTTAACACTGAAGGGAATTAATCATTGAAACAACTCACCAAGGGTTGTGATGGATTCTCTGAGGCAATTTCCAAATCAAGATTGGATGCTTTTCTGAAAAAAAAGATATAATCTAATTTAAACAGGAATTAATTCAGGGAAGTCCTATGCCCCGTGTTATGCAAGAGGTCTGATTAGATGATCACGGTGGACCCTTCTGGCCTTATCATCTATGAATGAAATACATTTTGGGAGTGACAAAGTTGGTGCTGGTGATTAATGCCCCAGACATCTCATGATGAGTAGTTCACATTAAAGTCGCCTCACTGCGTGGTATCTGCTAACTTGAATGCTAGCCAAGCTGTTCATTCATGGGCCTGATGTGAAATCAACAGGAGTCTTTTAATTGACGCTAGCAGTCTTTGGATGAGGATCTATGTGCTGTAGATTTCTGTCACCAGAGAATTTTCTAAATGGGATAAAGTTATTTTAGCAAATGCCTTGTGCTGGCATCAAATCAATCTTCCAGTGGCGAATATTTTTCTGTCTAGTATTGTTAGAGTTCAGTGAACGTTAAGGAAAAAGTTGATCGTACTGGCTCAAGAGCCATAACAGGTACTAGGTATGCTCCCTTTTCAGGCCATAAACTCTATGGAAGTCACACAAGTAGTCATTAAAATAGACCTTGTTTTAAACAGACGGTTACAAGACCTTGAGTTTCTTTATTCAACTCTTAAAAGACTAATAAAATCATTCTTATTTTCCTCCACTCAGCATCCATGAGGCGGCTGAGTTAAGTGTCTTTTCAGACCAGCATACTCCATTCCATCCCAAGTCCAAATTGGAGCTTTGAACCAATTTGCATGCAGTTACCATGACTGAACGTCTCTCAGTCCGGAGGAAAATGTTGCCAACCTTCACAAAATTAAAAACTGAGTGGCAAAAAGAACATGAACACCGAGCTTAACTCCCTCTTCTATTTTTTTAAAATTACGGCTCAGTTCCCAGCGAGGCATGAAAGGCCTGGATCGAGAGCACAGACTGAACTGGAGACCATAAAGTGAAATAGGAAAGAATTCTCCATATGTATATTTGTCTATGTTTGTGTTTGAAAACAAAAAAACTCCTGGTTGAGCACTGCTGCACAGACTGGCATGGCCCGTGCTATGAAAAAGAGGCCTGAACTCAACTTTGTCTAACAGTTCAAAAGCTGTCTTCAGATTAATGTATGCTTTACAGCATGGCTTGCAAAAATCGTTTCACAGCTAATATCCTCAAGGACAAGAGAGTCTGATTTGGCTCTTCCAGGAGTTACTCTTGATTGGTTCTGAAAGCAATATTTTAAAATGGGAGGGGACAGGAGGATTGAATTTTATGTTTCAAGCTCAGATAAATCACAGCATAAGTCAGCCATGGGAACAGAGACCCTCTTCATTTGTTATGCAGGCTCAGCTCTTCCACTTTTACGCCAAACTGGGAATTGTTTTAATGAGATGAGAATTTCTGGAATTTCTTAGGTAGCTGAGTTTAGTTTGTTTGTTTTTTTGTTTTTGCTTGGTTGTATCCTGCAGTGTTACTATTTTAAAATCTGAATACTACATAATTGGGGAAACGGAAAAATGTTCTCAGAAGCTGCCTAGGAAGGTGCTGTATACATTGATTTGGCTGATTAGTTTTCATTTGTTGAGGTGTTATAATGGGGACGGAGGTTTTGACTTTGTTTTAGATGCTGCTTGACACAGAAAATGAACATGGTAAATAATTGTTTGGGCTATGTTGTTTGAAAGTGGTGAACAGGCTTCTGGCACATCCCACAGGTTGGTTAACAAGATTCATGTGCAAGGCTGTAATGCAGCATTACCCCCGATGTGCAAATATGCAAGCCACACAGCCATTTTTAAATGCAGGAACCTACCGGGCCTAATTCCTATTTCTTTATTGAGTCAGTGGTGCTTTATTATTGCCGCTGCTATTATCACTATTTTGGAAGAAAAAACTCCTCTCTCATTTTGAAAAGCCAATTTTCCCCCCTTCTTTTGTCATGACTAAACTGTGAATATTACCGGGCCAAAGCGGAAATCAAATGCACGTTATGAATTATTGTTATATACGTACTTGCTGAAAGAACTCTCCATTGAAAGGGTTAATAACCGAGGACTTTGCACAAGAGACCAGCTACTGCAATAGGAATGGTGGTGGGGTGAAATCTCCTTCCAGGTGGGGGGGAAAAAGCACTTGCTTAGAAGATGGATTCAGTGGGTGATGGTTACAGTTGAACCTGTCTGAGCTCCTTCATGTTGCAGAGCAGCTGGATATTTAAAGGATAAGTGCCCAGGTCCACCTGAACCAACCCACGCTCAGTATGGAGAATACTTAGATTGTGTTGTGTTACTTTGGGCTAACGCTTTTCCCTGCTGAGAGTGCAGGGGTCTGTGTGTTGAGGGCAGGACTGAGAAACCAAAATAAGAAAGGCAGCTTTGGCTAGAAGCCTGGGAGACCAGTGTCTCTGCTGGGGGTAGTTCTGCTGTTGGTTTTACTAACAAGCTAGGCAGAGTGTGTCTTGTGGATAAAACCAAAGCAGGAGAAAATAGTCCATCAGGATTGTGCGTGCAAGTACAGAGCCCTTAAAAGAGCAGTTCCATTTCCTGCAGCAGCAGACTACTGGTAAGATTACATGCTGAAGAGAAAATAAATAAAAATCAGGATCAGGCACAGCTGGAGGAAAAACCACTTTTCTCTAGTTGTCCTTGGCTCAAACCATGGATCTAAATAAGCGTCTCATTTTTTACTTGGCGTCAACAGTCTTGAAAAATCTCTCTAGTGTGTATTGTCGCTCGTCCACATATTAAATAAAAAACAACTGGTACTAATTGGCTTGCATCTTTCAGCTTTGTTCGTTAAGGTTTGCCACACCAGCAGCCTCTAAAAAGTCACTCCAGAGAAGTTATAATAGAAATCACCTCAGATTAACATGGTCAGCCAAAACTTGCTGTGCGCCAACACGGATTTTCTATTTATTTCTCATCTACAGAGTGGTACTGCCTCAACAGGTCGTGGCAGTGAATCAGAGCTGGAGTTCTTTGATGCTAAAAGGGCTGCTGCTTAATTTGTTGTTCTTCTTCCTATCATAGAAGAATCATAGAATCATCACAGAATCATAGAAAATTAGAGTTGGAAGGGACCACAGGAGGGCATCTAGCCCAACCCCCTGCTCAAAGCAGGACCAACCCCCGCCCCCCTCCAGCTAAATCATCCCAGCCAGGGCTTTCTCAAGCTAAGCCTTAAAAACCTCTAAAGATGGAGATTCCACCACCTCCCTAGGAACCCATTCCAGTGCTTCACCACCCTCCTAGTGAAAAAGTTTTTCCTAATATCCAACCTAGACCTCCCCCACTGCAACTTGAGACCATTGCTTCTAGTTCTGTCATCTGCCACCACTGAGAACAGCCTAGCTCCATCCTCCCTGGAACCCCCTTTCAGGTAGTTAAAGGCTGCTATCAAATCCCCTCTCATTCTTCTCTTTTGCAGACTAAACAAGCCTAGTTCCCTCAGCCTCCCCTCATAAGTCATGTGCTCCAGCCCCCTAATCTTTTTTGTTGCCCTCCTCTGGACTCTGTCCACATCCTTTCTGTAGTGGGGGGCCCAAAACTGGATACAATACTCCAAATGTGGCCTCACCAATGCTGAATAGAGGGGAATAATTCCTGTCTTCTTACGTAGCATTTATATTATGGTAATGACTAGAGGACAATCAGGATGGGGCCTTCTTGTTAGGTGCTTGTACAAACATAATAAATTACAGTCCCTCCCCCAAAGGGCTTATGATCTAAAAGACTCCACATAACTTGTGGAGGCAACAAGAAGTGGGAGTGGAGGAAAGGCCTGACTCCACAAAGGGACTTGGATGTAGCAATGCTGAACACTGCAATGCCTGACTTCTGGGTGTCTTGAAATCACTGGGATCCACAAACTCGGAGTTAGGCACCTAGGCTCCCTGAGCAATGAATGGGGAGAGAGAGTCACCCAAGGACAGAATCCCCAAAAGCCAGCAAGCTGAATGAGGAGCTGCCTAAACTAGACAATGGAAGATGCTCAGGAGAGAGTATGTCTGAAACCTCTCCCCTCTCAGGGAGTTAGGCATCTCCCTGAAGTCTAGACTTAGGCACCTCTCTCTACAACTAGGAGCCCCTCCCCTGTAGTCATGCAGCTTAGGCACCTAACCTGTTTCTGGCAAGAAATGAAGGAGGAGTCGCCCTGAGGATTTTTAGGCTACATGGTTACAGCATTCACCTGAGATGTGGGAGGGCATCTGGAACCCAAGTGTCCCTGTCCCAGGTGAATGCCCCAACGCTCACACAGTAGTCATTCTCACTCCTTCTCCGTGGCCCATTGAGTATTTAAGCAGTTATACAAATGGAACAGCTTCAGTAGGAGAAACTGAGGGAGCCCTACATCTGAGTTTCCCTTAGCCCAAAAGCTAACGCAGTCCCCTTAGAGATGGGAGACCCTGTTCACTTTTTTTCTCCCCATCACTCAAAGGGGGGAATTGAATCCAAGTGCACCACATCCCGGGTGAGCACTCTGACCACTGGGATAAAAGCAATAAGGGAGGTTCTTCCTGGTTCAAGGATTGTGCTGGGCCTTAGGCCTGAGAGAGGCATCTGGATGCCTAGAGTGAGGTGTTGTCTGCATGCCCAGAGTCTGAAACATACCCTAGGGAACTTTCACATTAAAAATGTAGGCGCTGAGTAAGTTTAGGCACCTTATGGGCTAGGAGACAGCTGAGCAGGAGTTTTGTGAATTGCAGTCATGCCTAAATCTGGGATTTAGGTGCTTCAGTCCTTTGGGGATCTGGACCAAAACTTCGGTGTTTCTGTGAAGGCTAGTATATACCCTACAATGGTAAATATCTGCATTGATTTTCCATCTCTACACTCTCTAACGTGTTTTTCAGTCAGATTCTGAAGCAGTTAATTCTTAAAGGGTGTAGCTATCATCAAAAAAGTGAGTTTGAAAATGATGCCGCCTTTATTCAACAGATCTACTTCTGGTATCTGCTCAGAATCATAGTGGCTTATTTTAGTGACCTCGACTTTAATTACTTTTTACTCTGTTAGCACTGCATCTCAAGCACCAACATGAGAGAGTAGCTGGATTCAATTTTTGTTCCTGCACCATCAAATGAATTTAATCAAGTTCCAATTACAGCATCTCTGGTGTTGCAGGATGAACTAGAAGAAGCACAGCTTGCAGCAGGTGTGCGCTTGCAGAAGGGTTGAGTTTACAGCCCCAGCAGTTAAGAAAAACATCTTTGACTTAGAAACACAGCTGAGTTGATATGGGAGTTACTGAAGACATGCGAAGCCATTCTTACAGTCAGTTTTCAAAGCCCAACTGCACTTCATTTTCTTAAATGAGGTGTGTCTATTATCCATTGCACGGTGCTTTTCTCAGTTATGGAAAATAGGAAAATACTGTTTAAATAAAACCCAATAATTTGAATTAAAAGAAACTTAAAAAAAACCATTGAAATCTCTCATCGGTGACCATTGCACCGCTAATATGGGGCTGGTTGTAGTAATTGTTTCAGTCTTCAGGATGCTCAATAATGTAGTTTACCACATCTCACTCTCTCAATAGGATTATTGTAACAACCCTAGCTGACAGTCGCTCCAAGTATGTTACTGCTGTGGTAACATATTATCATGAGTTCTGAATGATCTGGAAGCTTTGGACTCAAGGACAAAATTCTTCACTGAATGACATCCTATGTGGCGGCGGCAATCACTTGATTGTCGAGGATGATCCCTTTTGTGGGTTTTATTTTTTATGGATCCTTTGATTGAGGAATCCGATCCTTGAGCCACAACTCATTGGTAGACATCGCAGGTGGTGTTGGAAGGGAAGGTTGGGCCACGATTGCTGCATGAGAATTGTCTGTCCTTTCTCTTCTGGTGTTTTTCTGTGGCCAAGGTGAGGCAATTTTCCTCAAAAGTGGTCATTCCTTCTTTGAAAAGTCTTCTCCAGTGTAGCCCTATCTTGGACTGCTGTCTCCCAGCGTGTGATGTCGATGCCACATCTCTTGATGTTTGTCTTGAGGGTGTCTTTGAAGCGTTTCTTTTGGCCTCCCCATTTCCTTTCTCCTTTGGTGAGTTGGGCATACAGCAATCGTTTTGGTATGCGTGCTTCAGACATGCTCACACAGTGGCCCTATATAACCCCACGGAATTCAGGAAGACTATATGGACTGCAAGTGAGTGAAGAATTTAATCCTGAATGAATTGTTCTCTATTTAGAAGAGACATTAGTGATCACAGAAACGACACACGTTCTTCTCGGTCTACTGTATTTACAATATCATCTATAATTAACATTACACAGTTCTTCCAGAAATATTTCCGAAGAGAAGTAGAGGTGCAATAGAAGTGGACATTAAATAGCAAAAATGGTATGGTTGGGCATTTACTTTCAAAAGGTTCTTTTAGGGCTAACTGTCATCTGAGACAGCACATACTCACAGATCGTAGAAATGCACTCCCGTTATATACGTGCTTGCGGGAAGCTGCTGAACTTCAAACACACTATTGTTGTGCTTTCCTTGCACTGTGCTCTGGTCACGTAAATCTAGGGAGCTGCTGCTGGATTATTCGTTTTGATGGCCTCTCACCCTCTCTGGCTAGGGTTGCAGTGCCCCATTTTCAGGGAAGATCCTGGACCAGATCCTGGCCTTCATTAAGTCTGCTTTATGCTAATCCAGCAACACCAAGGAGACCTAGAGCTGGCCAAAGATGGTGTCTCAGCATTGTTCTAGTAGAAGGATATTCCTTAATAACCTGGAGCTAGAGTAGCCACTCCTTTGCCACCACCCTCCTTTCAGGCGATGGCCGAGAAGGAGGGGCTTAGCAGAAGCAACCACTCCTGGAGCAGAACTATAAATTAGAGTAGACATGAGGTTGCTATAAATTACATTGCGAGCCAAACCATTTCCCCAAAGCCTTTGGGATTGGAGTGCAAGTCAGGTGTTAACTTATCTTTCCTGCCCGCAGTGTCATGGAGCAGGGTCACTGTACTGAATAATTTATTTTAACACCTTATTATTTTACATACTCTGGTCTTAAAGACAAGAGCTCAAATATTGCTAGCTAACTCCCTGTCACGTTTGAAGACGCTATTACAATATCCCTCTGAGTTCCTTTCAGCACTTGCCAATTAACCTGATTGAACTGAGGGAACTGTCTTCTGTAATGGACAACTTTTGGTTTAATTTCTCACCTGTCCATGTGCAGCACATGTGGCCTTATTAATTGATATTACACTTTTTAATGTAAAGTAACACTATTTAAAATCACATTTCTACATGCCTCTTTTTACCTATGATTGTTACAAATAACGCCAAAAGTAACTATAGCTATAAGATTGGTGAGGCAGAGGTTTTTCACTTCTGCTGTTTGTTTCTTTGTGCATTTGACAACACTTTGTGTACAGTCAGTTTCACTGTTTCCCACTCAATGGTCACCTGAGGAGTTCCACTGAACTCATGGTTATTAAATAGCTGTCTGGAGAATTAGGCTCTTAGTTCATCGTTTGGACTGTGTGTATCTTTCACGTAGCAAGACATTCCAAAAACAGCTGATTTTGGTTGTAAAGCCACTGGAGGACTCAGGACTGCTGGCAATGAGACAGCTCACATGAACAAATTCGAAACATGTGTTTGCAGGATCAGAGCATTAGTTTCCAGAGCCTACATTCCCCTGTAGTGTCCAAACTTTGCTAAACACGTGTTTTGGCCAAACTTGCAAACATTTTTCAGGTTTGCTTATCACTCTCTTTTGGTTTGCAAAAGAAGCCATTTAACTAATGTCCTGATATAGAATATGAATGCAGAGAGGTGCATGATATGTGCCACAATAAAGTGTTAAAGATCCTGTTACATCTTGTTGGGAGTTGGCGGGGGGCAGAGGGAAGGAGGTCCGTGTGCATAGAACATTCCTACATTAAATAACTTTATTTTTAAATGTAATTTTTCCATCATGACTGATAGGAAAAAGCTACATGAGAGTTTTCTATGTAACACAGGCATTCATGGTCATATTTTTCTGCATGCATATTTCCATATCTTGATTCATGCCAAAGTCATGTACATGTCATTGAGTGGCCCAGGGGATGGTAAAACAGAGGTCATAAAAAAACCCATGGCTTGTTACTATTTTTTTTTCTTTCCTCTGGTCACAATTTTAAAAATACACATCCACTAATCATGGATACAAGAAGAAAAATCTGCCCTTGTTTATCTCTACCCTGCCTCCCGACTTCAATGGGAAACTGCACAATTAGAACTGAGGGTAGAATTTTGCCCTTCAGTTTAAATTTTCAGTTTGATGAACAAAAGCAAAACAGCTGAGTTATGGGAGCTCAAAACAAATTAGAAACCAACTTGCTAAAAGAAATTCTCCTTCTGCGAACTAATAACTTGAAAACAGCCTAATAAATTATTTTATATTTTCCTGGGCTGGCAGACTTGCATGCCACCTTCTTACAGCCTTCTAACTAAGAAATGCTACTAAGAACGACAGCGGCAAAGCTGACAAAACCTGAACTGTTGTGTAACTGCACAAATTAGGGCATTATTATATGCTTGTTAGATGAAGCTAGGATTTTATTCATCATCTGATAACTATGAAAGCCTAATCAAACTGCTTTGTACTTACTGCTTGTGGTGCCTATGACCTTTTTGCACTCCTCCTTCATCCTCAGATAAGTGAACTGCATTTTGGTCTGAACTTGCAGTGCATGTAAATCACAGTAAATGGCAAAATGACTTTTTCTTGATTTGACAGAGAGCATTAAGTACCGTGTCTTTGTTCCTTACACTACTGAATATAAGAATTGGCTAACGGTACATACTGTGAAAGCTATCGTATCACGCTGTTAAAATCTAAGGAGTTTTTTTATTGGACTTTCATGCTAAATAACTTTAAAAGTACCTCCTGGGGTTTTTATACAAATTTGAAATGTTTTTAAAATGCATCAAGGAAAAAAAAAAAACTTTAATAGCACAATTTCCTAGTGTGGAGTCTCATGCTACGGAAACTTTCAATTATGGCTCCGTGTCCCTTCCCCCACCAAAGAGAGGCTGGGGCATAAGATTCAATGATAGCTGTTTATTCAGCTTGGAGAAGATATTTATTGGGGGCCTTAGCCCCTGCAGCCTTGATCTTTAGCATTTTGGTTGGCTAGGAAACTCCTACAAACAATTCCTCTGAAATCCCTCAGATGATGCTCTATGAAATTGGCGTAATGATATCCATAGAACTCAGTCTGCCGGTACCCTCATTGTAAGAAGCCTTTTCTACATTAAATATCTGATCTTGTAATTTCTGAACATGAATTGCCTGTCCTTACTCCTGCACACACTTTATTAGGAGCTGTGCTTATGGAATTAGACACACTGGTGATCAGCATTTTAGGCATACAATAGGTAGGTGCAGAGACAGTTAAACGGTTTAAAAAATAACTTCAGGATCTGGCCTATGTGTATATTGGATCTAGGGTTAAGTATTGCACAGCAGCCCGTTTAAACAGAAATCCTACTGCTGCCTTAACTACTCAGACACTGGTGCTCCACAATAATAAAAGAAATCTCTAGAGATCACATGCTGTTTCACACATTTCTTTATGCTGGGAGTTTGGTGGTTGTTCCAATAGAGAATAATCTGTAACTGGCCATGATAACTTCTAGGGCCATAGAAGTAGAAAATATTCTTTAGGTGAAGTGTACCTGCCCTGGAATATGTTGTAGATGCATGCTACCTACTCTTCTTTCCCAGTGTTCAGTTGAAAATGGTTTATGGCAAATAGTACCACTCCTAACATTACCACCGGCACAAAAAGAACATTTGTTATTTAAGCCTGTGCACTGAGATACAGCTATCTTGGGGCATGAATTTGTATTGGAGTCAGTAAAAAATGGCAGGGACAGAGAGAAAATTCAAGTCGGCAAAATGCACTTGTAGAGCCTGCAACTTGTAGCTTTGTTGTCCACACTCACTAAGAGTAATCGGTTATACAATGACTGCTGTGTAAGAGTAAAGTTCACCTCTGGCACTGAGCCAGCACGTTGCCAATGTGATGCTTAAGCTCTCCAAAATGGGTCTTAAATGAGACTTAAGTGGTGCATAGATGGTGCAGTTTGTTTTAACCTAGTTTTATCTTTATTTGTAATCTAGTCAATTTTTCTTCCTCACTTTTCCCCTGTACCTATTCTACATGAATATTGATTCTAAAAAAATCTCTAGTATCCTACTTGAAGCATTCATAATTTTAGTTAAATGTAAATGTCTTCCTCAGTCCTGATACACTTAGATGGACACACAGAATGTCACTCAGTAATGATATCTAAAGCGGAATCTCCATCCTTAGAGGTCTTTAAAGCCTGGCTTCATAAAGCCCCAGCTGGGATGATTTAGTTGGGGTTGGTTCAGACTAGATGACCTCCTGAGGTGCCTTCCAATCCTAATATTCTATGGTGAAAAGTTCCAGAGGGGTAGCCATGTTAGTCTGTATGCAACAAAAACAAGGAGAGTCCTGTAGCACTTTAAAGACTAACAAATTTAATTTCTGCAGGCATAAGCTTTCATGGGCTGCAACCCACTTCGTCAGATGCAAGAAACAGAAATCAGAGAAGGGGTATATATATACATCCAAGGGTAAGGAACAACAATGGTGAGGGTAGGTGTTAGCAAAGTCCATTCAGTTAGAGTAGATGAGGCCTAGTCACACCCTTGATTAGAAGGTGGGGGCTGTAGGTGATGGCCAGTGGTGTTCTGTTTTCTCTGTTGGGTCTGTCTTGTTGTAGGTGACTTCTGCAGAGCTGGAACTCATCTGCAAACTTGACACAATCAAACTGGGTCTGAAGAGAGACTTGGAATGGATATCTCATTACAAGAAGTAATTGTCACTGTTCACACAGTCTCACCTTCTAATCAAGGGTTGTGAATAGGCCTCATCTACTCTAACTGAATGGACTTTGCTAACACCTACCCTTCCCATTGTTGTTCCTTACCCTTGGATGTATATATTTACCCCCTCTCTGATTTCTGTTTCTTGCATCTGACGAAGTGGGTTGCAGCCCATGAAAGCTTACGCCTGCAGAAATTAAATGTGTTAGTCTTTAAAGTACTACGGGACTCTCGTTGGGTTTTTTTTTTTTTTTATGATTCTATGATATTTTTAATCTAAATGAATACTTAGATGATACTGTGAATTTAGAAATGAAGTATCTGGCCATCCACACTACATATCAAAGAAATTGTTTGTCATTCAAAACAATAGTCATTCCTAGAATAGATGGATACCTTTTTAAGGCATACCTTTTGTGATCGTTGGCGGTGACCAGGCCTCCGTACACTGAAGGAACAAAGTGTTGTTTTAGATTGTCTCAAAACTGCTGCCTGGAGTTGAATATCAACTGCAAATTATATGTTACAACTGTTGACAGAAGTAAAAAGTATTTTGTAACCAATGTAGAGTTAAAGATACTACAGTACTTGCAAATGCAAAAACCTGGCAAATATTATTTCTCTCTGCCTTCCTATTGATTCATACATTTATAAATGGCAAAGTGTCTCTTATCTGCCCTTTCTCAAGGGCAGCTCCCTGGTGCCATAATAATTGAAAATTAAGAATTTACAGTGTCATGATTAAATTCTACCCTTTGTACTCTTGTAGACTGTAGCTGCATATTAACAACATCCCACTCAGATCATGAGTGGCAAGGAGTATTTTGAACACCAACTGCTACAAGATAACATAACAAGCTTTGACAGCTCCCTAATTACCAGACTACCCAGTAGTTAAAAACTCTTTAATACAGTAGCAATTCTCTTCTTTGCACATAAGTCAAAAGGTATAACTAATTTGCTCTTTAATTGAGATCTATATTGCTGGGTTTTTAAAAAAGGCACGTCCTTCTCCAATACGTTAAATTATTAACTTGTAACCTATGATCTGAATGTGGGAAATAATTAGAATGGCAGAACATTGTGAAGGTATCCCTGTGATTTTTGACACTTTCCCCTGGTAACTTTTTATCTTTAGGTTTGATCACTGGTGGCCTAATTCTGCACCCTTCGCTCCCATTGCGTAGTATTATGCAACTAATCCCACTGGACCAGATTCTTTGTTGCATTGCATTATGTCATCATTCACACCAGAGCAAAGAGTAGGTAAAAGACTTTGAAATCAGAATGGGGGTAAGAATTTGCACATACTCTGTATTGATGCATATGGCTGAATCAGAAGGTAATGGGAAAATTAGATCCAAAGTAGGGGTGCAGAATCACAAACCAAACCAGGAATAAGGGTCTATCTTACCTATGGAGGTCAATCACACCTCCATAATTTCAGCTTGACACACCAAGTGTAACGTTTTGGGGACCACCCAGACCACTCTGAGGTTCTCTCCCCACCTGCCCTGTAACCGTGGTTGCTTTAATGTGTTATACTGTTATGCTGCTCAAAGTCCTGACAAAAGAAACAAGTCTACAAGCATTAGGATCTCATCCTGGCTTCCACCTTGCCTTCCACAAGCTTTGTTACTCCTTGTTGAGGGCGACTTCAACAACCTTTCTGTTTCCGAGTTATTTTTCCCAAATCCACCTATCCTGAGTTCTTAACTACTAGACCCTGGGACTTTTTCCCCCCATAGTTCCTAACCCCCCCCCCCCCCCCGAAAAAAAAAAAAAAAAAGTGAAGCCTGCTCTCCAAATTATCAGTTCACTGTGGAACACACACTCCACAGTTTGCACAGGAGAGACCTGCTGGGGGCAAAAATGAACAAAGTTTACGTAATAGAAAAATCATAGATTCAAAGTGAAATAGTAAGAGCAAACAAACACATTTAAGGTACACAGAAAATAAAGAAAGATGCAACCTCGGGCTTTACAATTCTGTATTAGCTAAATTCCCTTTTGTGATACCAAGTTATCTATTGCCTCTGAACAGGTTCCCAGTGTGCGCCCTCCCAGAGAGGGCATGGACAACATCCAACCTCGATGCTGGCACTCCATTTCTGGATAAAATCCTCAGGCCCAAGCCTGTTTTTAAACATTTCTTTTTCCTTCTCTTTTCTTCCCTTTCCCTTCCCTTCCCCACCCCCTGGACTTTCTGACTCAGGGCCTTTCAGAGTAGGAGAAACACACCCCTTTCTTAAATGTCCAAGATTGGGGGTTTATTTTCCGTTTCAATGTCTTTCCATTCACTTAAATGATCCATCCTCGTCTCTTCCTGGCCAGACAATGGGTAGGTATTTTAAGCTAGTTTTGTGTAAACAACTAGCCTGGCTGGAGCAATTCCCTGCTGTGAGCTTATGCATCACAGTTACCATTACAGTTACCATAGTTGCATCACAGTTACCATTACAGTTACCATTACAATTTTCTACAGATACATGCATACATCCAGAACCATAACCTGCATCCATATCTCCTAATGACCGTCAAGTTCAGGATGCTAAAAAGTCTTTACTTCACATATTTTTGTACACACTAACTTGGTCTACAACCGGTTGATTCAATTGCTTATTCTTTGGGGTTCAGACCCTCTGTTCTTCCGTGGGGGTGTCCAGACCCTCATTGTCACACTAAGATAGCTTTAATCTAGCTCATTAGGTGAGGTCCTGGAGCAGTGACGTTGCAGTAGTCTGGGCAGTAGAAACATGCCCAGAACCCTAGGTAATTACCCGGGGGGCTGCTCCATGCTGAAGCATGTGCTGCCGTGCCTTCACTACTCTGGTACCCAAGCGAGCTAGATTGCAGCTAGCTCCGGTACGTCTACTCAAGCTGCAATCACACCCAGTGATGGGATGCCATCCCGCACAGAATTGGAAGGGATTACGGTGGTCAGGTAGGCTGCAGCTGGAGGAAGAGTCAGCGTGCAGGGAATTGGCTGAATGCAGGTTCAGTTGTGCAGGAGTAGGCCGGGCCTATAAAGCCAGGAAGCTGGCAACAGACAGGGGCTGTTGCTGGGAAAGAGCAGTCACTCCTTGGAAGAGGGAGGAGGATTTGGAGCTGCTACTCCCATGGAAAGGGAGGGAACCAGGTGTGATAGGATTCAGTCCAGGGAAGGAGCAGTGAGGGCTGGGAGAGGAAAGCCCCAAACTGCTGGGTTGAAGGTCCCTGGACTGGAACCCAGAGTAGAGGGGGAGCCTGGGTTCCCCTACCAGTCCCTGAAGGAGTGACACCTGAGACAATGAATGGAAAGATTACCTGGGGTAACTGAAGGATTGGAAGGTCTGCACCCTGGAAGGGGGAACACTGGGTGAGCTTGCCGGAGGGCTGAGTGACAAAGAGAACGGGACAAGAGAGGAGCTGCAGATTTGAGAGAGAGATGGTGTGTGTGATGGCGTGCACCTGTAGGAAGGGCCATCGACCTCAAGAGCTAATCCCCAGAGTGAGGAGAAAGAGGTGTGTGATGGGGTGTCTGCCCCACGCTGGCACTGACGGGGTTTAAAGGAGCCTCGGGCAGCTGCTTGGCAGCGGGTGAAGAAGGTGCTAGGGCTGGGGGAGGTGGCCCAAGGAGACAGCAGCTGGGAGAGGAATTTGAGGCGCAGTGCTGCAGTATTGCCAGCGTCACAAGAGACGAGGCGTCGCTCTCTGCCAGGGACCAATGGTCTTGTGCAAGTCCTCTGAAAGAGGCGATTTGCAGTGATCAGTGCATTCATCTGCCTGCGCCGCTACTGGCGATATGCACGTCTCTCCCAAGGCTGTTTAATGAGTACACCGTGGGTTTCTTAACAATTTCTGGCTTTGTGTTTCTCTTCAGCACTTTGTGTTCAAGTCGTGACTGAAGCCGTTCCTTAAAATACACAATCAAAGGAGGCGGGAGACCGCTAATAAGGCAGTTTTTAGGCAAATTCACGGTGCTCATATAAATATCCCTCTAAGAACAATGCCATAAACTCTGCTGTGCCGTAAGCAAAAGCAGAGTCAATAAACAAGGTTAGTGTCATTTCTTTTCTTTTTTTAACACATGGAGTAAAATTAATAGAGAATGTTACCTGCACGATGGGAGACTGTATGTAAATCAGACTGAATGTTTTCTACTTAAAGACACTGGGCCAGATTTTAAAGCTATTTACATGCCCAAACATGCAGATAAATGGCTAGACGCGTAACTCCAATGGGAGTTCCGAAAGCATTCAGGTGCCTAATTCCCACTGGAGTTAGGCACCTGAGTGATTTTGAAAATCCCACTCGCTGCCTCTCTGCATGTTTAGGCACCTAAAATACCTTTAAAAATCTGTCCTATTCTCCTCAGCTGCTGTGCTGATAGAGAAAATGCATGCCATATACTTATTTAAATATTTTCACATCTAAAATTTATCATCCACTGCATGCAGTTCTTTTAATGGGTAATTGTTGAATTAAAACCAGAGGCATCCATTTCATTGTGTGACACCTAGATCTATGTATACTTGTGATATACACTTACGGATTTGATTTATCTGAGTGCAAAAAAAAACATTTCTAAAATGTCTTGACTAGTGTACACTATTTTTCATGCTTTAGTCTCTTTAATATGACAGAGCAGAATTTTAGGCAACTTGCCAACAAAATTTTCCTCTAAGATGAGGACAGGCTAACAGAAAAGCTTAGCCAGGAAAAGCAGGCCCCATCAAGCAAAGATGCATGACCAAAATGAAAGTGGCTTCAGAGAGCCCTTTATTGATAAGGATTTCTTAGTGTGGGATTTCCAGGTTATGCTTTTTGGAGCAGGGACTGTCTTCTTGTTCCATGTTTATACAGCACCTAGCACAATGGGTCCTGGCCCTTCACCAGGACTCCAAGGCATTATGGTAAAACAAATAATAATAGTGGAGTCCATAGTGCATCCTGAACTAGTTTGTTTCTCAAGGCTGCAGGTGTGAGAAAAGGAAGCAAATCAATAAAAGGATGAAAAAGTGGGTGAGGTAATATCTTTCATTGGACTGGCTTCTGGTGGGGGAGCAGGGAAGGGGACAGAGAGACAGAGACAAGCTTTTGAGCTTACACAGAGCTCTTTATGGATTTAATTCTCCTCTAGGAAGAGGTGGCTATTGAAGATATGAACATGATATAGCAGAAGAAATCTATGTGCCACCACCAGCAGAACTGCTAGATTTAGAAATAGTCTCTGCACAGGGTCTTTGAGGAGAAACTGCAGGACTGATAGCAGTCCTTTAAGGTGTGACCAGTATTGGGAAAAGGTTTTCAGCCTAATAGTTTTTGCCAAAAAATGCAGTTTCATGTTGGCTGAAACTGTGAATTTGGATTGAATTCAGTGAATAATCTTAGCCAAAACAAAAATGGGGGGAAAAAACCCAAAACATTGCATTTTGGCATTCTCAGAATGTTGGGATTTTTGGTTCAAAATGATATTTCTTTTTGAAATTTGGTGTGGGTTTTTTTTTTCTTTTTTGTTTTTTTTAAATAAATCTAAAAACTTAAAAAAAAATCCTGAAAAAAAGAAAATGAAATAGGGAAAAAAGAGCTCTTTTCAGGTTGAATGAAAGGTTTCTTTTGACCTGAACCAAATTTTTCTTTTCTTTCTTTTTTTTTTTTAATTTTATTTTAGCGAGAAACTGAAAAATTTCTGTTTTAGGTTGACCTGAAATTTTTTTTTTTTTTTAATTTTCAGTTCAGCCACCAAACTGAGAAACCAGTTATTCACTCAGCCTTAATATAGGCTCCTGTCTGCCATTTTACAAACTACTGCCCACAAAGAAAAGCACAGCTTGGCTCATGGATTGTTCCAAAAGTCTTTTCAAGGATAAACCAAGAGATTAAATAAAGGCCAGGCATAGGCAACGGCATGGAGGGGGAAACAGACAATCAGTCAGTAAACTGGCATATACACGGTGTTGGAGAACACAGCATTTATAATTGCAGCTCTCCATATCAGCAACACTTAAATCCCCATCACAAATAATCGATATGTTGCATACTGGGTCAATTTGGGAAATGGTACTCCAGGATTTAGTGCTTATCCCAAAACTACAGCACACAGGAGCAGGAATGTTCCTGCTGAATTCAAGAACACATTGACCATTATGTATAGCTTACAGCGAGAGCCATTATGGCCACTGAACTGTTTACAGAATGGGCTGACAGTAAACTTGATGACTTATAAATCAAAGGAACTTTTCTTTGCACTCTGGCGCAGGTTATGTTCATGCAGGATACTTCACCATTTTGGTGGATGTATTTTAGTTCAAAGAAGACACTGCACACATCGATTATTTACGTCAAGTACTGCTTGTTAAGTAAATATCTGGCTTAATTGCCCCTCTGGAGCAACAGTTGGCATAGAAGGGTGAAGCTGTGGTCATAAATGGACATAGAGTTAAATTAGAATAACTCTTAATAGAGCTTTTCTCATAGAACTTGATGGATAATGGGAATTCCCAGGAGGT
The DNA here is from genome assembly GCF_026122565.2 of Emydura macquarii macquarii. Taxonomy (NCBI): domain Eukaryota; kingdom Metazoa; phylum Chordata; order Testudines; family Chelidae; genus Emydura; species Emydura macquarii. Next base: position 7,422,521 of record NW_027130208.1, read on the forward strand.
GTAGAGCTGTGACTGGTTTCCTGACAATCCTACCTGCTTCTGCTCTGCTGAGAGTACTCAGGATGAAGTAGGGAATCTAGCCTTCTGGGTTGACTTCTACAACAAGTGCTAGTATTTTCCAGACACACCTTTTGATAAAAAATCTATTCTTTGTTCAGTTTCTCTTCTGTATTAAGCAAGCTCTTTGATAGCATTACTTTTTATATCCTATAATCATGGTAATTATGTTTTGCTTGAATCTTTCATAGTCATCTAACATTGTAGCAACATTTGTCTATTGTGTTGAGACTTGATGTCTTCTCTGCCATCAGACATTAATATAGTTATGTTATGACAATCTAGAAGTTACCTCTAAATACCGTTGTCACTTGTTATCAGTGTTCGATGTGGAAAAAATTACTTCTGGTTATTATGAGTAGTCAAAATCGGATGCCAGCCAGCCATGAAGATTATGTAAACAATAGATATATTCTAAGAATATCTATGCAAAGTACATGGTTAAATTAACCACCTACTGTGGGATTCTTAATGGGTCCAGAAATCAACACCTAGAATGTAATGAACAAAAGAATGAAAGCTATGTTTATTTCTTGCTGAAGACCTGGGTATGCTTTTAACAGCATGCCATGTGCACCAAAGCTTACATCCACCAGATAAACTCTAATAATTTATTACATACCTTCACTTGCCAGCTCACTTATACAAATGAAGTACTGTGTCATTTCAAGCTTCACGGGATCAATGAAAGTAGATAATTCAAGTGAAGAGGGTTTATGGAATTAATGCCTTGTTTTCATTAACGTTGTCATAGGGAAAAGAAGTGCATCTCTCTTTCTGCATTTCCCCTCCCCATCTCTGAGATTGGTACACTCTAGCTTATAAGTAATTATCATTAAACTCAACTGAGGCATTTCAAGACAATAGCAAACTGATGGAACCGGTTCTATTTCTTATCATATTCTTCTGGCCTGGGCTGGTTTCATTATTGTCGGGCCAGATCCTCGGCTGGCCTAAGACACCATAGATCTATCTGAAGTCAATTTATACTAGCTGATGATCAAGCCTGTCATAAATATCCTTCTTTTATGATTCACAAAAGGCCAAATGCTTGAACTAGCCCTATGGAAGTCAAGGAGAGCCACGGATCATCCAGTGGGGAGGAATTTGGCAACGAATCATTGTCTATTAATCATGCCTCAGTAAAGCAGGGACACTAGGTGGTTTACCTTCTATTAATGGTTCGCATATTTCCACATTTATATAGTGTCTTGTAGAAACCACGAACAGTTGTTTGAGACTATCATCTGCATGGCTGGTATTCCTTGAACTGAAAGCATTACTGGTTTTCGTTCCTTGTTTAACCTCTCCTCTGGATCTCATTAGCTAGTAAAGTAGTCACTTCAGTGTCTGCCTCTAGGCAAACCCTGTGATGCACACTGCTCACTTAACAAAGAGATACATTACTAGAGTGAGAGAATGAAGAGAGAGATGATAACTGATGCCTTCAAATAGGACACACCAGTAATTGTGACTAGTATAATTTTTAGCTTTGATATTTTGTGGGTGACAAGACAGAGCTGTTTTTAAAAGCACTTTGAAGTAGTATATCTACATTTCTTCGCAGCCCTGGCAATAATATTAGGCTATACAGGTTGTTTCATTTTTTGTAAAAGCACTTTTCAGAGACTATCGCTTAAACGGTCTGAGTTGAAATCTCAACAGCAAGAGAACTCAGAGCAGAGGTTGAGTCAATATCGTGTATAATTTAAATGATTCTATCTCGAGCACTTTAGAAGCAAATGGTCCTCAGTACAGAGAGAGAGTCTGTCTTATGAAGAGGGTTGGTGTAGCCACTGCCATGCCTGCCGGCTGCGTTTTACAAACATGTACCAGAGAGAGGGTGCACTCCCGTTGCACTTGTAAGACAACTGCAATAAACACAAGGCTAGTCTGTCCCTAAACCCACTTAGGAAGGTTTCCCTCCAGGAGCAGTTTGGCCCTGACCGTGCAGCTTAGGTCCCCATTCTTCAGCTGTCTGTGTCATCATCAACACGCTACTCCATGCAGGTCCTGGATTCTGCTCAATGGGAGAAGTATGGGGCCTGGGAAGGCAAACATCTGATGCCCCAAAGCCACCCCACAGAGAACACTTGCTGGCAACATGATGCAAATTCTAAAAGACTCTGCAATGTAGCTGAAGTGGAGGGCAACACTGAGAGAGAAAGATGGGATACCAAGCCACCACCATGAATGTGACCATCCGGGAGGACACTGCATAGCCCTGATGGGTTTGGATATTGTGTTTCCAAGGGTAGCTTCGCTGTGTTCTGTGAAATGGAGGACTGGTGTTTGTTGTAACAACGTGGCAATTAGAGCAAAGTACGCTCAGGTTCTGGCACACCAGTGTATTTACCCAGAGATGCCTTATTTCCAGACGTAAGGAGAACAATTAAATGTAGTGCATCCCTATGTAAGGCCCTCGGGTATAACAACATTGATATAAGAACAAAAAAAGGAACATTTATTCTTTCCCTCACATCAATAAAGCTCCTTTGTTCAGCCACCTTTGATGGGGTGAAGAGGCTCCACTCTGGATATGAAAAGGTTAAGAGGGGTGAAGAGGCTCCCCACTGGCAATGAAAGGGTTAGGGAAAGCCAGTGGACCCAGCTGGTCCCACCCTGCTTACACCTACAACCAATGTCAAGTGCTGGAATAAGGTAGATTTTGTTCAAGAATTAGGAAGAAGTAGAAAGCATCTGTTAATTATGATCTGGTCACCTCCAAAAAAGCATGATTTACTTCACGTTGTTTACCTTTTCTTGCACAGTTTCTAAAGAGCATTAGCCATGTGAAGATCAATGAAAAACATGTAGAAGTTGTTACATCTACTGTAATTAACTGCTTGTTTTGGTTCATATGCCACTTTCTAGCCAGTTTTGCACATTTTATAAATTTTATTTCATGCCAAATCACCCATGAAACATAAAAATGATCTCAATTGTTAAATTCATTAACCTAACAAACTGCACACAGAAAGCCATATTTAAAACATGCGTCCTAAATAGTATTCTCATTATGTCAAATCAGATTATAGTCCCTAATCAAATTTGACTTGGAGCTTGGAGCAAAAGGTAATGAAGTATGACCCATGATGTAAAACAATGATAGGTGAAATAAATCTCTAGCTTCACACAACCTCCATTTTGTGCTGTGCTAAATCATTCTGTTTTTATAAAGCATTTTCATTATTTTATTTATGAGTAGAATTGTACTCCTTTAAATCAACACCTTTTATTCTTCGTGTACATCTGGCATCTAAGATATTTCCAACTATTTTCCCAAACATCTTGACATTTTTTATATTCATTGTTTATTACGGTAATGGCTGAGGGTGGCCAGCTAAGCATAGGGTCCTGTCATGCTACAAACAGAGTAATAGACAGACTCTGCTCTAAAAAGCTTTCAGTCTAGGTAGGTAGACACCCATAGGTTGGGGAAAGGGGTAGAACACATCAGCGTGAACTACCTCTACCAGCTCACTGAGCAGGTCAGTTGCATTGGCTTGAACAAGCTAGAACATCCTAAATGTATAAGGCAACGTGAGCTGTTTTGTGTACACCAGGGAGGGATACAGGCTCAATCCTTTGGGGTGCGGTGGCGTTACCCAGACTAAGCCTATTCAGCACAATTTGGCTTATAATGAGACTGTGGCTGGGATAGAACTAGAAACAAAAACTCTTGGTTCCAAGTCCTTCGTTTTAACCACTGGATAATGTTTCCTTACAATGGTTCTACCATCTACTCTAGTTTCTTGTCTCCTGTAAATTTAATGGTGAAAAGTTCCAGAGGGGTAGCCGTGTTAGTCTGTATACAGCAAAAACAATGAGAGTCCTGTAGCACCCTAAAGACTAACAAATTTCTGTGGGCATAAGCTTTCGTGGGCTGCAACCCACTTCGTCAGATGTATCTCAGTTAGAGGGCAAATGAACTAAACACTTATGAGTTACACCAGGTTATGATTCCGTTGGCCATATTCTGCCATCCTATTATAGAGCAGTAAACTCCACCAACTTTGGGCCAGGTTTTTCCCTTTGGTGAGCACTTACTACCATGAGTTCTTCCTCTGAAGTAAATGGGACCACTCATGTGAGCAACCTGATCACTAGTGTTATTAAAGGACTCATGATCTGGTCCTCAGTGGGTTGGCCTATTGAATTCATGCAGTAGAACTTTTTGATCCTTTCTATCTGAAAACCTTTTTATTTGTTTGCTAATATTAAGTCCTTTCGAACTGTTCTATTTCACCTACTATTGTATGTGATTTTTGTTTCCATTAGCCACTTAAATTCACAGCTGATTCATCTGATAAATCAACACCATAGCCTCCAAGTCATTTTAAATTTTCACCCATACATAAACAGCAAGAAGGAAAAGCACTGCATCTAGAAAAGAGGGTGGCTAATGAAAAAAATATACTCTCAGTCACAAAGTAGGCATGTCAGCTGTTTGGAAGTTGGAGACAAATACTTTTAAAATGTGGTAAAGGACATGAAGAGAGGTTGCCGCAAAGCAATTTAGCTGATAAGCCAGCCTATGACGGTGTTGAGGTCATTGCAAGCTCACTCGTGCTGTTACCAAGCTGATTTGTGATGGAGTTTTATATCCATAATACTGATTGCAATCATTCTACGGCCTCTAATACTCTATCTAGATCCTGTACTTATTGTCCTGTTGTAAGGTGTGCCTTCTTCCTTTTTTCCCTGCCTGATCTAGTCCATTTGACTGACAATTTAATTTTCTATTTATGAATTTTTAAAGTCAGTCTTGAGAGTTTCCATTGTTGAATTTCTCTTGCTCTGTACAGGTTTACTTACTTCAATATGTAAATAGGGATACATGGAAAAATTACTCAGGCTGCAGCTGTGTTTGCTTTAAAATCAAATGTTTCAACCCCTTTAATTTATACACTGCACTTGCAGAACTGATTCAGTAATAAGCTAGCTCTGGGATAAGATCAGCCTGAGAGATATGTGTTTGATGTTCAGGAGCATGCATTACAAAGCCATCGCTCTTAGAGTGACATTGGTGACAGCCTTTGCTTATGAAATGACCAGGACCAAGCTGGGTTACTGAAAGTTTATGCAGAAAATGGTGATTCTAGGTATAGTGGAGCTCTAGGTGAAGAAATTCCTCTTCCTCTCATCAAGTCAGTTTCCTCAATCTCTTTTCCATTCCCTCTTTTCAGGTCATCCCCCCCCCCACACACACACACACACACACTTTTCTCCTTTCTCTTTCCTTGCCCCTTCCTCAGTCAACCCCAACTATCTTCCTGTTCTCAATATAAGGACAAAACACCTGTCCTGTGCTCAGCCTTCCTCTTCCTGCAACCGATTCACTTGGGTTGAAGTCCCATCTTCTGGAGGTCTTCAGCCCAGATGACTTCTTGTTGCAGTAAAATTTAGCCTGGGTCATGACTGTCCTGTGAAATGTGGTGCATGTGCTTAAAACTGAACACAGACCTGTCTGTGAAAGGTGGGCCAGCCAAGATCAGGGTTATTGATGGTGGGGAGGAAATATGAAAAATTCCTTGTAGGGAGTAGCCTGGTTTGTTCCCAAAGGCGTGGACTTTTATTTAAAATGCTATTCGTTCTTTAACTGGCTAGCTTATATTCCATATCAGGTCACAAAGAATGATAAGTTAAAAATAGGTTAGCTGGGCTGAAATGTTCACATAGGTTCTAAACTGGAGAACGAATGGCATAGTTGATTGTAATGTGATGGGTTTTTTTTCCCTTTTGTATGTTTGATTTTTCTAAAACTATATCATTTAAAATTATGTCCGTGTATTGGGTGAAATCCTGGATCTGTTAAAGTAAATGGGGAATTTTCCTGTTGACTTCCATGGGGCCTGGATTTTACCTTTTGTTTCTTCATTAGAAAGGACAGAGCATTTGAGCTGGGTCAAGAAGCTTTCTGTCAGCAAAAGTCAAAGGGCCAGATTCTACCGCTGAATTAGAATTACCTTACTTCTGGAGTAATCACTACCACTATTTGCAGGTAACTACAGCTCAGTGTGAATAAGAGTGGTAGAATCAGGCCCCAAGAAATTCTTTTCAAGCTAAACAATTGTTTGAGAGAGAATAAAAGTAATATATAGCAAGGGGTTAAAAAATCGACCACCTTATTCCTATTTGTATTGACCCAGGACACTTTCATAGGCATTATGTAACTTGCAGTACATCGTTCGTATGAGAGCTAGACTACATATTGAACACCTGGTTCTAACGGAAAACATAGCTATATTAGACGGCAACATACTGACATGTGGGTGAGTAGAAGAGTGTGCTTTTTTTTTTTTTATAAAATTCAAACAGGGAACACCTGTTCCTGCCCACAGAAGGACAGATCGTATGTTCACAGTTGGGATTTATTTGAATATTTATTCATAAAGGAATAGAGAGCTGCCATTTTTTGCACAGTTAAAACAAACGTCGTGTAAACAGCCTGGTAAAGCATTGTTGACATTTCAGCAGCGCCGTGCATCCATAATATACTCTTTTACTTCCCCTAACTGCTTAATATGGATGGAAGAAAAATACGTTTCAATCTAAATGAACCAGGTGTTGGATACCATGGATCGTGGATACTGTGTAATAATGAGTTATATGTGCAGGAAGCGAGAAATATGCAGGAACACTTCTGCTAGCAAAAAAAAAAAAATCTGTATAGTAACTGTGTACCGCATCACTAACTATGCTCCAGAGGTCAGCTCCAGATTGGATTTGTGTTGGTTTAGTTTCAGTTGGTCTCATCTGCTTAGTTATCAGTGGTATTCACATGCACAGGAGCGTTACTCTGGGTGGTGATGCAGGCAAGGCAAAAAGAATGAACATTCAAAATGGTGGCCTTCTTTATCTAAACTCTACCCCCAGTTATATGCAGGTAACTTCCACTGAATCAAGTGGAAGAATTGAATTTGGTCCATGGGGTGAGGAGCACTTAGACCCCAAGGCCCTGATCCAGCGAAGTATTTAAGCACATGCCTAACTTTAAGGATGTGAGTAGTCCTATAAATCCAATGGGCTAGTCACATTCTTAAATACCTTGCTGGATCAGGGCCCTAGTGATGTCTAGTTGCAGAGCCTTGATAGGGAACTGTAGGCATGCACTGATATTTCCAAAGCAGCAAATGTCCTGTGATGATTTTTTTGATTGATTAATTAGACTGCACTGTGTTTATGATGTGTAAATGGAATCAGAGTAGGAGTTTAGGGAGGAAGGAATAAGACGTCAAGAGAAGCTGGACTTTCTTGAGATTGGCAATCTCTTCTATTGCTAAATAGAATTTAGGATTCTAAATAGAATAAGGATTGCTAAATAATCCTTCCCAGGAAATCTACTGATAAATAGAAGATGCTTGGGAAAGGCTGACCTTTTTCTTTCTTCTCTTTCCTTTTTCTTTCTTCTCTTTCCTGGGTTTTTTCTTTCTTTTCACTTGGTTTTGTTAGGTGAACTGATCCAACCTGATCATTCTGGCCACATTTCACTTCCTGAACAGGCTTTCCTGGAAGTAATGATACCTGTCTGGTATGAACAAGGGGGAGTCTTCCTTTTGAGAGACTTCTTGTGTTGTTGTTCCTAAACTTTTTCCTCTGGAGAAGGGGGTAGGACACAGAAGTGGCCCAGCATACTTTAGGGCTATCTTACCTAGGCTTAGACAATGCGGTTGTGCACAGTCACATTCATGTTTGTGTCAAACTGTAGATTACAATAGGCAGGTCTATATCTAGATCCCCGTAATATTCCTGCCGTCAGTGAGGTCATGAGCATTTCATTAGGGTGGGAAAAGAGCTTAGAACTGTGGTGCGCTTTTGCTGGCTCCTGAGCCCATGGGACTGGCTCAGCTAATCAGGGATTCTGAAGAAATATCATGTAATTTCATCTATCTGTTGAAACCCAACCAGCCTCGCTAACAACTTGAAAATACACCACTAAAAGCTGCACGGGCACTTTAACTAACTGCTAATCAAACAGCGTAAAAAGTTAGTGCCAGACCATATGTCCAACATAATTTTAATTGATGTGAAAAGTGTCACAGGAAGCACAGAATTTCCCTGGAAGTTCCGCAGACACACACAAAAAAGCAATCAATCAGTCTTCTTAACTCAAGACAAATATGTCTCCGAGTGCTATATAAAACTTTCCGATGCCTTGTACTGTCTTTACAGTGAAGGACTGAAGTAAGGTTGTGGATTTTTTCTTCAGTTCTCTTACTGTCAAGCAGAACCTAACATTGTATACTATACTTCTGTGACTGATAATGAGTATAGAGAGAGACAGACAGAAACACAGGATCATTTTCTACATTCCCCTTTTCGTGGTAGTTGAGAGGAGTATGGCAGACAGGAAGAGGATGGGAATGGAGGAAAATAGACATGGAGATAGTAGGTTCACAATAGCTAATGGAGGCCAGGGAAAGAGAAGTCTGAAGAATGTGGATTGTGTCGATACAAAAAATGCATAAATATGGGAAGAAGGAAGCTGTGATCCCAGTCCCATAGAGCAAATGGCTCTTTAATTTAGTACTATAGAACCTCAGAGTTACAACCACCAAAGTTATGAACTGACCAGTCAACCACACACCTCATTTGGAACCAGAAGAACACAATCAATCAGGCAGCCGCAGGGGGGGGAAGCAAATACAGTACAGTACTGTGTTAAACATAAACTACTAAAAAAAAATAAAGGAAAAGCAGCATTTTTCTTCTGCGTTGTAGTGTTTCAAAGCTGTATTAAGTTAATGTCCAGTTGTAAACTTTTGAAAGAACAACCATAATGTTTTGTTCAGAGTTACGAACATTTCAGAGTTACAAACAACCTCCATTCCAGAGCTGTTCATAACTCTGAGGTTCTACTGTATTAAAGTCATAACGAGATCCAGTGGTTGGAAACTGAAGCTAGGCAAATGAAGACTTAAAGTAAGGCACACATTTTTATGAGTGAGGATAACTTAACACTGGAACAACTTACCTAGTAATTACTTGTGGTCTTTAAAAAGACTGGATGTCTTTCTAAATGCTGTGCTATTGCTCAAATGGAAGTTACAGGCCTGATGCAGGAATTACTGGGTAAAGATCTGTGGACTGTGTCATGCATTGGGTCAGACTAGATGGTCAGACCAGTCCCTTCTGGATGTAATATCTTTGACAATATTATGTAATATACAGCATTCTTGAGGTGCACCTCAAGAATCATAGAATATTAGTGTTAGAAGGAACCACAGGAGGTCATCTAGTCCAACCCCCTGCTCAAAGAAGGACCAACCCCAGCTAAATCACCCCAGCCAGGGCTTTGTTCGTTGGCAATGGCAACTGTCCATTAGGATCATTTCCCACTATTTACAGTGCCCAGGATCTCTGCTTCTGTCCAATGATATGTGAGTATGAACTGGGGTTTGGGTTATATGAATAATCTGGCATCAATTTTAACTTGTGATTCCTATGGTAGTCTTGTCTTTTTCTGATCTGTTACATGGTACATCTGAACACTAAAATGCATTAATGCTAACGGAGTGGTTATTCCACTGTTTCACCACAGGCCAAGGTTGCTTGGGTGTCTTGATTTGTGCTTTTCCATATCCTTAATATGGTTGGATTTCTTATGTTACTACTATGCACACTCAAACGAAGCTCAATCTTAGTGTAGTTTTTGGTTTGAAATACATTTATAGTGTGTGGATGTGTGTGGACATAAGAAATTTTTCTCACTCTGTCTGCCCTTTCATGCTTTAACATGAGTTGACAACCAAGAAGCAAAACACACACAAAATCCAGTTCTCTGAAATGTCATGAACGAATGAAAGAGTATGGGCATAAAATCTTCTTGGATGAAATGGAGAAATGTTCATGTGAAAAAATATGATTTGCACAGCTCTAGTTTTACTTGGGTTCTAAGGTAAATTATTTCCTGGGTACATAGCCTTTACTGTCTAGGTCAACGGTCTTGTAAATATTCTGCATGGGATTTTACTTTGAAACATCATGTTCTGGAAGGTGGCTGGGTTGGGGCCAATCTAATTCTCCCATTAAAGTCAATAGAACCTTTGAAAACGTGGGTGGGTGTGGGGGGTTGGTATAGTGAAGCTACTTGTGCTATTTTGTACTTAGTAATACTTAGGCACATGTCATTAGAAAGCATATATGTTTCCTCTTTCTCCCTCTCTATCTAAAAACATGTCTAATGATCCTGTTTCTAACCTTTATTATTCAGTTCAGTTCACCCTTCCTGCACACATGTGCAGAGTTCTGAAAATCTGAAATGTTGCTGCAGTAGTGTAATACGCTGGGGCTATTACATAGAAACTTGCAACTATCCTGCAGTCTGACAAATCAAATCATTTTAATGAACCACAGCAAACAGCTCATGTTGAAACAGCTGTAAGCACAATATGCAAATCATGTTTACTGGTAGCTTATGCTCCAGAGAAATAATCTTTATATGACTGCTTTATTATTTACAGTAGTTTCAAAATTTATTTTTGTCAACATTGACAGATGCCATCCATGTTAATATTTGCACTGCTATATATGGAAAATGCTAAGCATAGGCAGAGATCTCATGTTTGTGAGCTGATAATTTGGTTGACAAATGGGGATAACAATATCCAGTCATTTCTGAGCCGTCGGCTGAAATTCACCTGAGGTCTGCGGTAACAGAATGAAGAGGAAGGTCAGAGGAATATGAATGAAGAAGAAATAAAGGAATGACTCTAGAGAGCAGTGGGTATAATAAAAGCATGACAGAGGATGATTAATTATATTTTAGAGTCAGATAATTCCCAGAGAATATGTGTGCATGATAAAAGTTTCTAACCTTTCCAGTTGTAATTAAATGAGAGATACACTAATCTAGGAAGAGTAAAGACTATTTTGTTCCTAAAGCAGCACTAATGCACATGTTAAAAATGTGTTATTTTAAATAAGCAATCCTACTCTGTGTGCATAAAGTTGGAGGAATTAAATGCGAATGATAGAAAGGAGAGTAAAACCACTGAATACAAAAATGATGGGTAGATCATTAAAGTTGTAAATCACAGTGTGTGGAATGCAAGGAATAGACTTATTAGAGGGAACAGCCTTCTCCAGAAGATACAGGGATATACCCTCAGAAAAATTATTCTTGATTGTGTACTATTTCATATTGTGAAGAAGTCCATTTGGGACTTGGTCCTGCATTCTTTGTGTGTGTGAAACTGTTGTTGATTTCAGTGGATGTTTCAGAGGCAGAAAGAATGTAATACTGGGTTCTTTTGATCACAGTTACATAGGGGATGTGGTTTGGTTGGTTGAGTTTTTTGGTAAGATTCTTTAGAGCTTCAGCCTGCAAAGACTTCAGCATGTGAAAATCTATATATCCTAAGTAAAATCATGCCTGGGCTTTTGGATCAGACAATATTTGTGGGTGTATCCGAACATGTTCTCCGTTGTTGCTTGGTTCCAGGTTAGAAAGTTGATTCCAGATCTGAAAACTCAGTCATTCCTTTAGCTCAAGGGTAGGGGCTTGGATTTTTTGCGGCTGATGGACCACGTTTTCATTCCCAGCTCTGCAGCACATGTGAGGGAGAGGCTTCACCATAGTTAAGGGTGCAACTGTTTCCCATTTAACCATATACCTTCAAAGCAAATGTTTGGATACAGAAATCAAGATAACAAAAATAATATATTTTAAAAAGGAAATCCATGGACCAGAGTTAAGGTTATTTTGATATGATGAAGCATGTGTGTCTTTATATTTGATAAGAATATAATTTTGTTGGTAATGCAAGATGTGATTTTTTTTTTTTACTATTCATTTTCTTGCTTTTTAACGCTTGGGTTTTGTAAATCCTGCTTACATGGGACAACAATGTTGTCACTTAGCAACCATAACCAGTTTCTGAAGTGAAGGTTTTGGAAATTTAGTGTAGTTCTTGCAAACAAGTTTCCAGTTCACTGTACTAGACACAGTATGTAAGCATGTGTGTGATGTTTTTGAGGGCAAGATGAATTCTGCAGCTGGTGCAAGCATTGTTTCACTAGGATGCCTTGAGATGGATCAGTGTGCCACAAACAGCATATTTTTGTCAGTTTTGCAGTCTGAGCCATCTGCCTCAGTCAAACACCGACTATTATGAGACAGAGAAGCTAATAAGACTGCAGAGCTTCAAATTCTAAGCTGGGACATAGTTCCCTTGGGGATTTTACTTCCAATAATGCACAGGCAATAGGCTGGTTTGCCTTTGGAAGAAGCTGTATATTCTTCTTTCTCAAATAATTTAAAAAAGAGAGGGTTCTTGGGAAATGTTGATGGCAATGAAGATCTCGTTATTTTTTGTTATTACCTTGTGTTTGATTTGTTAGGAAGCCTTGAAAGAGGAGCTCTGGAAGGGAGTGGCTAGGAGTATCGGTGCTGGAACTAGAAGTAATAGACGCTGTGCCCCCTGGCTTGAAGACGTTTCCATCATATACAGGGTTGACAGTTTTGTTCAATGGCTCTCAGCATCCCCACTATACACATTGATCCAGCACCACTGACTAGGAGGTTTAATCTCTTCCCTATACAAATCTCTGAAGATGTTCCCTTTTTCATCTGTAGTTTCTTCTCTGCACTGGGAAGTTCTTCTTGGTTGATGTGTGAGATACAAACAGTGCATGAAATGTATTTAATGTCATGCTTTCCCCTTTTCTCTTTCAAAAATTGTTGCGGTATTCTGCCTGTTTAGTTTTTCCTCAGAACACTGAGGAAAAGAACTTGGTTACTTTGCCCCATTTTCTTGTTAAATGGCAAACATGCCGTGTGTTTAGCTGAGCTGCAAAGTTGAGGAGAGGAAATTCCCTACAGATGGGAGAGGAGAAAAGCCATAGATTAGTTTGTATTTACCTCTTTCCAGCCCTTGGATAGAGGAAACACTACCTTACCTGATTAGGAAGTTGTAGTGACCTCTTGTAGTAGTATCCATTATAAATCAAACCTTTTATCAAAATAAGTGATTTAAAAATGCTTCTGGTTCACCAGCCATGCATTGATATTAGTATGAAGAGACACATTCCTTGTTCCTTATCATTTAAGCCACATTAAAGTCTTGGGACTATTGCTTATACAAAAACATACAGGAATAACTATAATTATTTATATTTTCCAAATGTGTATTTCCTATTGAGATCAGATGTTTATCATCTAACAGATTTTAAAACATTATGATGTCAGTAGAATGAAACAAGTTTTTTATACCTATTATCATCCAATAATTTAATAGGAAACAGTACTTAAGGCCTATAGTTTGCATCCATATCTGAAAGTCCCCTAAATATGGGAGATTGTTAAGCATGTGTTTGAGTATTTTGCTGAACTGGGCCCTTATTTGATCATTGTGTGGTGTGGACTTGTAGCTTTTGGGTGAGCTAAAGTTTACTTCACTGCTCTTCTCCAGTGCCTGAAAAGCCCAACTCCCACAGAAAAGCCCATGAAGACCCAGGATTCAGCCACTCAGGATTTTCAGCAAGGATTGCACAGGGTCAATCTCCCCACAACCAAGTCCAAAAGAGCAAAAGGAATTAACTTAATTCTGAAGTACCAACGTGATAAAAATCTTATAATGATAAAGGAACATAATCACTTAATTTCTGCAACATAACAAGACTACTTTATAATCCACATATATTACCTTTGAAGCTATATATAAATGTAAATAAAGAAAACAAATTAAATCTAAACAGGCCAGGGTCAGTCCTCATAGAAACATAGTGAAAAGCAACTCAGTTCCCAAAAGCTTAGGCTGAGTTCACCTAGCCTCAGTTCGTCTTTGATGACCAAAATCCATAAAGTCTATTGAGTCAAGAGCATTGCAACTTCTTCTGCCGTCTTCTCTCCTCCTCCTTGCGGAAACCTCCAACAGGAATTCATGCAGATTCTTCCTCCTCTGCTGTCGTTACTCAGTTTGCTAGTCAGCTAATTAATCAACCAACCAGTCAGATTATGCATATAAAGAATAATAATAATAACCTGTTACAAGAGAAATACAAAACAGAGAATAGCAAAATACAAATGACTTTCCTCATCGTCGCATTCAAAGAGGAGAGGAGTTGGTGAATCGTACTGCGTGAGACAATTGAACTAAAACAGTTTCAGCTAAAATCAAATAACATTCAAAGTATGCAATTAAAGTAAAAGAAATTCGTTTTCACTTCCAATTTCCCCTTCCCGTGATTAAAACTGCCAGGGCTTCCCTGTTGGAGGGTTAACTATCACTAAGCTGCTGTAAAATACTTCAGAATTAGCAGGGGAAAAAACCCTGCCTGCTCTCTGCTCCTGTCACTCAGCTTCTCCCAGTCCACACAGGTTGTATGGCTTTTTGCAAAGCAACTGCCCTGACCACTTGTCATCAATGGAGCCTGAGTCCTGCTACAGGGAACCTATTGAGCATCTGCAAAACTACCAGACCCAATTCCAGAAACTTCTGGGTGTGGAGTGTTAATTGTTGATTTGCTTAGCAGCAGTGACCCAGACACAACTCATTTCTATCCCCTTTCTCTGTAGGTCTCTTAAATCCCTATTAGGCATGTGGGTTACAGACTCGCTGCCATTTCTCTCAGTTGATTTTCAAGATTTCTGAAGAGCAGGTATATTTTCCTGAAGTTCTTGTTTATTTTTAATACAAAGAGTAGAATTAAAGTTATCTTCCCCCTCTGATCTTACACTTTTAATGTCATAGGCTTGATCAGCAAATTTAAAATCAAAGCAATTCCTGTGGCTTCTTAGATTAAAGTTGAAAAATGCAGTTCAGCTGTTTGTATATAAACACGCAGCAGTTATAATATAAAAGGTACCGACAATGCCACTGTAACTATAGTAACCTGCATACATAAAGATCTACTTTTAGCAGTGGTTAAACCCAAATATCTATTTCTTTGAAATAGACAATGCAGTTCCTGTAATAACAATAACAGCAAAAAAATGAAGATAATAAATAAATAACCCAACTTGTTCATTCACTGGAGAGTGGAAATCAAAAAGACAATATTGTAAATTATTTTTTTCTTTGACAACATTATTTTTAAAAACAGCTTTAAAGAGATATTCAAGTGCATGCAGCCATCAGGTTTAACAGATCATGCTGTGTTTATTACCCTGAATTTTACAATTAAATACCTCAGTACATATTAGAAACACCTCAAAAAAACTTGGTTATAAAAAAAAAAGGTAAATCACCATTTCAGCAGTTTTCAGATTGCTTCTTGAGTTTCCAGTCCTTGGAGAAGAAATTTTTTTTAAATGTAGATTAGTTTTGGTGTCAAGTTTCCTCTATAAATATGAATGCTGCCTACATCTCCAAAAGCAGCAGCGTTCCTAAGGAGTGCTGAATGCAGGCGTGCCTGGTGGCACGTTCCAAAGTGCCATATGGTTGTATGATTCGAGGATGATTTAGCTGGGGTTGGTCCTGCTTTGAGCAGGGGGTTGGACTAGATGATCTCCTGAGGTCCCTTCCAACTCTAATATTCTATGATTATAAAGGACTGCAAGGATCATCTAGTCTAACCCCTGCCAAGATGCAGGATCTGTTGTGTCTAAACAATCCAAGATGCCTATCCAGTCAGTACAATCGTACCAGTTGGAAACATCTGACTGACTAGGGCCTTAATTCCGTATTCTGACCCTTAGTGCAGACCTCCTCACCCCTGCAGTCGCATTTGCTTTACATCAGCACGACTGTCCCTAGGTGAAATGTTCTCTACTAGCCAGTTCCAATGCAAAATCAAGGTTTAGGTTGGTGACAAACCTGTGATTGATTCATCTGGTACCATAAGAAGGGAAAGGAAAATAGTAAAGGAGAAACAAAAAGAAGATAAGGAAAAGAGAAGGTTAAATGAACAAAGTATGACCAAGTGGTAATCACTAGTTTGTGTGAGCTTTACATCTTAATAATATATTGTTGTGATATTGGATAAAAAAGAAAATCACTTTCAGTTCCGTTCTTCATTGAATTTTGCGCTTACAACTAGAGCGGGGCATATGATTGGTTTGGTGGTCAAACCAAAAAATCTGGAAAAAAATCTGGTTAGTTTAGAACCAAAACTGAACTTCCGTTTTTTCTTGCTGAAACAATACATGAAAAACATGTAATCTGGGTCAATGTCAATCAAAGTTTCAAAATAATATGGGATTTTTTTTTGTTTGTTTGTTTCAAAAATGTCAAAGCCAACTATTTTTGGAAAATTTTTAACTCATTTTATATTCAGCCAAAACTATTTGCTAAGTTTTACTCGAACTCGCAAGTAGTTTCTGTTGCCCCTGAAAATGCATTTTCAGCAAATTTCCTGTTTGGTGCAAAAAATAACCAAAAAAAATGACCCAATCCTTTCTACAACAAAAATATTTATTGGTAAACGAAACTTTCAGGTGGAAGTTTGAACTGTGCATTCTCAGGATAGTCACTGAGCATTGTTGTGGAAACTATATCCCAAATGCATCGAAGGAGCTGTCACATTGTTTCATGTAATTCCATATTTATTTAACAGGTTCTTTGTGTGATATGTGTTTCACTTACAGTATACTATGCCTTTTATGTGGGCATAAAAGTTATCAACCTAAATGTATTAGATTTTGATGTAAAAAATTTGTTTGTTCATATTTAATTGGAATGAGTGATTGACAGGATACCATTAAAATGTTGATTACAGGGCAATTTACAGTCTTTCCAGGTGCTCCAATGAAAACTATGTGTATGTTGTGTGTTCTTAAGCAATACAGATTACAATTACTATAATATCTCATCCCTAAAACATTTAATTCCTGTAGCATGTAGGTCAACAAATTCCTTTCACAGCAAAAGGTTAACTCTATATGGGCCTGATTCTCCTCCCATTTATATTGTTGTAAATCAGGGGACAGTCTATGGTGTAAAAATCAGTGTGAGCGAAAATGGGGCCCATCATATATATTGTGTACTATGTAACTAAATCCAAAGGAGGTGATACATAAAGTAATACAATGAATTGCAGCTAATTCTGAATGTGGGGAAAAGAACATAATTTCAAGTGACCAGGAAAGAGCCCTTGCTCATGGCATTTGTTGCATATAAAAGTTTAACGCAATGCAAAGCATTAATGCTAATAATAAAAAGAAGAGAGCGCAAGTGTTGGTGGCAATGGAAACCAATATTTTGACAGAAACCGTCCACCTTCCATTAGTATGTAATTCCCATCAGGTCTGAGGCAAAAATGAGAGTGTGAATAAAAATGTAAAGCATGTATATAAATAGAAGAATTGAAAATCAGAAGTAGGTGGCAATGTGGTCAGAATGTAATAGACATAATGATATATTCGCAGCACAGAATGTAAGTAAAAAAGTTGTTCCTAAATCAATAACAGATGAAAATTGTCACACTTTTCTCTAGTTAAATGGCTTTGTATTTCTATTTCAAAAGCAAGGGACGCAGGTTGACATAACGACGAACTATCAGATATATTTATTTGTATAATTTCTGAATATCTGTAGACAAACAGCTGAAATGCATCTTTCACTCCAACTTAGAAGCTGCTACATTAGTTGTAAATGTGAATCCCCTGGTTGTGTTCATGAATAGTTGAGGGCACATTATCTAAGCGGCTGTTATCTAGATATAGAGAAAAAGACTGGGATGCCAGAAGGCCAGATATGACTGGATCAGAACTAGAGAGCATGGATCTATCATCCTATATACCACACTCTGGAAGGGTAGCCGCCTATTTACCACCAAGTACCAAGGGTTGATCCAGTATTTGGCATGCTTTTAAGTAGATTGCCTTTCGACTGTCTAGTCCTTGGGAGAGTACTTTTATTTTTTTCATAACTTCTGGTGGCCTCTCTGAGTGGATTAGATGTCTTTGGCACAGCCGTGTTCCTGTCTTCCAGGTTTGGCTCATGGTATACTGATATTTATTCTTCTTCAAGGATCTGCCCTTGGTGTTACAGTGTTTAAATTCTGTCTGTTGTGTTTTCATACATCTACTACACAATACAAAAGGAGGGTCCAATCTGACAGCCAGAACTCACGTGATTTTTCCACACTTACATGGAAGATTTCAGTTGAACGATTCACAAGCGTAAGCAAGGCAGAATCAGATTCTGGGTTTGCATTGTTTTGGACATATTACTCGTATGTACACATTCTTCCCAGCGAAATACAACAAATGTAATAATTGACTTGCTGTTGTCGCAGACTTAATTGCTGTTTAGTCCTGGATGAGTAGGAATTGCCCTAAATTAAGTGAGGTTAATTAAGATATCCATAGGTTTCACTAATGTTGCCAATCTCTGATTCACCCTTGAGAACTTTGTAGATAATTTGCACATTACTTACTCAATGGATTTTGGTCTCTTTCTCTGCTTGTGTAATGTCCATGAGTAGAGCTGGTCAATAAACAGGGAAAGATTTGAAAATTTTGTGGTGCTTTCTCATGCGCAACCCCCCTCTTTGGAGCAAATTTCAAAGTGTCAACAAAAAATATCAAAATTCAAATTCTCCCCGTGAGCAGTTTCCTCAAGTGTATTGTTAGTAAATCTGAAGAGCCAAAAGTCTGAATACATTTTGCTACATAGATTGATTGTGAACAATTTCCTAAGATGATTTGATACTCAGTTGAACTGCTTGGGCTACTTGTGATTGGTCACAAAAGTCACATGGTATCTATGTTTTTTGATCAGCATACCTTTTATAATCAGGATGAGGACTGGAAAAAGTGAGTCGGTCTTTGAATCTCTAAGGGAAAGGTAGCTGTTCTGAGGAAAGTAGCAGATAAGCAGGATTAAGGCCTTTTAGAAATATCTAAACCTTTTCCTTTTGGCCATATACTTAAGTCCTAGAGGAATTAGGCAACTGCAAGATCTATTGGCTAAGTGCAGAATTTAATTTTTTTTCTAGTCACACTCACACAAAATATCGTTGTCTTCATGTCTCGCCCCACTTGCAAAAGGTGTGATCAATCTACATATCTTTTTATTTTTAAATTACATCTGTGCTAAGGCTCTGGTGAGGGGGTTTTGGAAACCTGTCCCATCCCATAATACATCTCACTTCTGGAGAGAAGAATGAAACATGTGATCTTAAAAGTTGCATTTGTGCAAGCAAATCCCAATCTTATGAATGTTTGCAAAAAGCAAACCCGAGGGATGTGAACAAGGCTGAGACAATCTGAGCAAACGTTTGTGGAATAATTTTTTCCTGATATTTGCCCTTTTATAGAAATCGTGTTACTTTTCATGGAAAAATTATGAATTCATAAAGGTCATATAAATGTGGTGCTCATGAATCTGTGGGCTTGCCTACATATAGACCTATTCCATAGCAACTTTTCCAGAATAACTATTCCTGAATAACTCCATGTGTGAATGCTCTTCTTCTGGAATAAGAACATTTCTTGTTCTGGTTTAGCTTAATCCAATTTTGAAAGGAATAAGGTTTGAAAGTGGATTACGCTAAATCAGAACAAGACACTCATTCCAGAAGAAGAGCATTCACACATGGAGTTATTCAGGAATAGCTATTCTGCTTTAAATTCACTCCTTGCCTTAATCCAAATTAACTTTTAAGTAGAGAAAAAGACTAAGGGTTAAACAATATTGTCTTTTACAATTAGCTTTATTAGCAATGGAACTGAACGTGAAACCTGAGATCCTCCAAAAATGTTGGACATTTGGAAAGTTCAGACCTGCTTTCAAGCATTTCAGCTGCTCCACTTGTTTATAAAGAGTCCAACCAAACCCTGGATCTGAACACCCAAAGTTTGGATATAGAAACTAGCTTTATGAAAGTGAATGGATTGTATGCCACTCTACTATAACTTTTGTTCTACGGAATGCAGAAAAAAAATATGTACCTTTCTTTCTAGGCAGAAAGATTTTTATTTAAACTGGCTTTTCATCAGCCGTCCAGTCGAGTTTGTGATTTGTTTAGTACTTCGCCCAGAGGAGTGTGGAGGGAGCTGTATAAATCAAGTTTATATTTTATTCTGTTTACACTGTGCCACTAGCAGAGTGGAACTAGAGAAGAGCAGCATGAAGGTTGTTGGCCCTCCTACCCAACATCATTAGGCTTCCAAATATCACTTTGTTAGCTTTCTAATCACTTAGAAGTTTTCTGTCAACCTAGATTAGTCTGTGTTCAGGTTCTGTTAGACTTAAGGTTCCCTTGCGCAGAGTTCACTTAAGTGTGGATATGTAGAAATCTTTTCTCCCAGGCGACCTATGTTCTACCTCTTATAGATCCTTATTCCTCTAATTAAGTACAGTTAGCAGAGTACATGGCTATGGTGAAGGTCTAGGTACCTTGTACATTTAGTTCCACTAGGGGATCCATTGGCCATTCCTTACTGTCTTCTCCTTGTAACCTTTGAATCTTTCTTAATGCGCTCTATGTGTGTTCAGATCTGTGGCTGTGCATGAGATACTTAAGACTGCGCCATTTGTATCATTCTTTTCTTTTTCTGCAACACTCTTTTTGCATAAAATAAAAATATCTTCTGCTCTGTGGCATTTTGAATTATTCTGAGCTACCATATCTATTAACAATCCAATAAGATTCCCTAGCAGGAAAACTTTAGTCCTTTGCTTTTCATTTATTAGCCTGTCTTCTCCTTTTTTTCCCTAGAAAAGGAAATTAAGGGGGTGGGGAGAGAAGATGAGATCTTCTTTCACCATTCAAAAGGCCAATCAGTTTCATGCTTTCTTAGCTTTCATATCTGAAGATAGCATGATCCAACAAATCAGGGTTGGCTTGTTTTTTTCATCTCTGTGATGTGATCTCTGTGATTTTTTTGTGTTTTTCTTTTAAAAGGCATCTAGTGCCTATATTCTCTACCTGGTAAATGTCCAGCTGAGAACAAGTAGCTTTAATAGTAAAAGCAGACAGAATCCCTCTACCCTCTCCATCCATGCAACAATAATCAGTTTGCCACAGATAGTGAAAACCGCTCAGAAGCTTCACAGAAAGTGTGGATGGGTGGGTGTGTGGAGAGGGCGATGGAGAGGAAAAAGGTATGTATGTTTGTATGTATTTGGTTAAGAAATCAATAAACTAGAGGCCAGTCCTGCAAACCCTTACCCATGCAAGTAGCCCTTACTCTAACTAGTAGTCCCACTGGAGTCCAGAGAAATACTTGAGACTATAAGGACTACTTCCAATCAGTAAACCTCTACAAGATTGGGTCCATAGCTTGTGCAATATATCTGCAGTTCAATCTCTTCACTAGGAAGACTGAAATGAAGAGGAGAAAAGTATAGCGCCGTAAGTGTGTTGAACTTCAGTGCTTTGGAATGGGATTTTCCAATGCCCACAGCATTCGTTAGTTTAGCTCTGCTCCTGTTGAAATCAAGAGGAGTTTTACCATTGACTTGAATGGAAGCAGAGTTAGACCAGGGCAGAATGCTTCTGAAAATCCCACCCTGGCCCTTGACATTTTAGTTTCCGTGGAACTCTACGATGCCTAACACTGGCAATAACTAGAGCTGGCTGGAGTATTTTCAGCAATTGCATTTTGGAGAAATAGGCTGGTTTGCTGAAGTTGCCATAAACCTTACTTCAGAAAGAATTTTGGCCTCAGTGCAGACAGACTTTATAGCCTCGTGGTTAGGATACTAGCCTGGCATGTGAAAAACCCAGGTTTAATTTCCTGTTCTGTCTAATGTGGAGTGGTCTGAAATATGAAAAACTCTTCTCTGAATCAGGCAGAGTGTACTTGCAGCTGGGTCGCTCGCCTCTGAGGTTGGTGAAAAGGTTTTGGTTTTGTTCCAGTGCAGATTAAAAATTAATTTTTGAAGCTTCTAGCAGCCTCTAGCAGCCTCTAGCAAAGGAGGGAAGGGTGTTAAGGCCTGAACCTGCTCCATTGACATCAGTGGTAAAACTCTCCTTATAATAGGTCTCTCTTCTTGGGAGAATTCACCGAACAGGTTCAGACATCTGAAATACTTGTATATGTTTTATGTCCATAAATAAATGGGCTCTGCTTCAGAGGCATATTATATTATACCCCATTACATCTATAATATGTACATCTGAGAGATGCATTGCATCTGTAATGTGCTTCAAAGATGCAACTGCTGCCTTGCTATGCACCTGGTTCAAGCAGCTTTTTCTGGAAATATGGGACAGGTACCCCCATGCACAGGTATTGCAACTGTTTTTGGGAGTGCTGTATGTTTGCAACAGAATATACAAACCAGGCTGCTTACCTCAAACAGTCCTCTTGGACTATTTACCCATGAAATGGTGCATTTCTCCATCCTAGCTCGGTCTGCTGCCATCAGTAGGGACAGTATCACACCAAGGAGAGAGATGTTTACTTCATGGCTGCAAAGTGCAGATAATTTAACTTAAAGTTAAGCTGCATTTTAAAATATTTGCTTCTCATGTTTTGAGCATAAAATCCTGTTGAAAATTTTTACATCTTAACTGTAATACAGGATGTGTCTTTTATTCTTCCTATGCTTGAGATAGCAAGGTAATTTCAGAACCGAAAATGATTGTCTCAGACATTCACCACTCAAATATTTAATCTTCAGGGGGAAATTCCCAGAGTACTTCTCTTTATCATTTAGTTCTGTAGAGAATAAAAGCTTCAACCTTATTATATGATCTGATATTATTTTCATTAGTGGTATTATACTGTAGGCAAGTGCCCTTCAAGAGGTAAAATCCACTTCCCCTGTGTTCAGTGAGTTAACAGTCACAAAGGCCCAATCTGTCCTTTTACAGTATATGCCAGAGATACCTTGTAATCAGTTGAGAATTTAATAATAATTTTACCTAATAGTGTAGAATCTTTTAAGACATCATATAAAATTCATCTGAAGCCTGAAGTATCTTTCACAATAGAATTGAATGAATTTTTCTACAGATATAAAAATTAAAAGAGCATAGGGTGAGCGTGTGTGTACTCCATGTGTATATAGATATAGAAATGTGTATACCTACATGCATGCACACATACTTTCTCTGTCTGCCCTAACCCTGATTTTACTGTTTAAGTGTTCTCTCAAGCATCCTGTTCTTAAGTAATGGGATGACACAAATAATTCACTCCTATGCAGTCCATAAATATTTGGAATCTGGTCACTGAATATGAAAAAAGTAAAAATGCACTTGCATATTCGTGAAGTCTTTTATTTTATCTATAACCTCTGAAAGGTTTTTATGCAAGAATAGCAACTATCTCAAAAGTGATAAAAACAGCTAAATAAGAAGCTGTAAATGGTATGTACTGCAATATGCCAAACTACAAGATACCCACTATTTACAATCAAAGAATATTATATTGTACCTGATTTCTAATACAGAAAGGATCTCTCTTACTGACTGCAGAGAAAATCCTGATGTCTATTTAATCCTGACTGAAGCAAAAAAATGTTGATTACATTGTCTCAGTAAGGACTACAGGATTTTATCAATTAGGCATGATATCATAATTATATGAATATGGATTGTTTCATTATATAAATTCATTTGACTATCATATCCTACACGACATCTATTAAGTTGTAAGTACTGTGTTTTATTTCATATCAATTGTGAATCCTGATTTTATTTGTATATAAAAATGCAGGATTCAGAAAGTTTCTCGCTCATTGATCATTTATAGACACAGAATGAGATTCTAGAGAAGATTGATGAATCCAGTATCACAAAAGAAAAAGGAGCTACTGGAACCAAGTGTTAGCTGCACTGAAAGGGTAAGGAACAGAATACATTTGTGAGAATTCCAAAACACACTGTGATCTATAAGCTTAAAAACTAGAATAAAGAGATCAAATTGAAACTTTGAAACATCTTGCCTTTTGCTCAGAAGATAGAGAGTAGAACAGCAGCAATTCAGAGACTCATTAGGGCTGACAAACTTTATTAGTATAAGCATAGAATGTAGCTCTAGAAAGAACTCTGAGAGGTCAACAAGTCCAGCCTCCCATGGTGAGGCAGGACCATCCCTGACAAGTGTTCATCTAGCCTGTTCTTAAAAACATGATAAAAAAATTAAAAATGATAAAAAAAAATGTTTTAAATGATGGGGATTCCACACTCACTTGGAAACCTGTTCCTGAACTTAACTACCCTTTTAGTTAGGAAGTTTTTTCTAATGTCTGACCTAAATCTCTTTGCTGCAGATTAAGTCCATTACCTCTTGTCCTATCTTCAGTGGACATGGAGAACAATTGATCTCCATCCCCTTTATAGCAGCCCTTAACATATTTGAAGACTGGTATCATGTTCCCCTCTCAGTCTTCTTTTCTCAAGACTAAACATGGCCAGTTTTTTTAACCTTTCCTTGTAGGTCAGGTTTTCTAAACTTTTTATCATCTGTGTTGCCTTCCTCTAAACTCCTCCAATTAGTCCACGTCTTTCCTAAAGTGCAGCACCCAGAATTGGATGCAGTGCTCCAGCTGAGACCTCACCAGTGCCAAGTAGAATGGGACAATTTCCTCCTGTGTCTTACGTACACCACTGCTGTTAATACCTATCACAGGGTGCTCTACTCACCAATGGAGCAACTCCTATTGGCCGCATCTAGGGATTAGTTCTGCCAGGCCACGCCTCTTCCTGCGGTTGCACTCCATCACTCTGTCTCGCTCTCTCAGGACTCAACTGCGCCTGCTTCATGACTTAGCCCTCTGGCCACATCACTGTGGTTTTTCCCTTCCAGGGGTGTCAGTACCTCAAAACTTTCTCAGGAGCCATTGTCCCCAGCAGGCTTCTCTTTCACTGTAACTTAACAGTGCCACTTCCTCAGTGGTTGATAGGGGAGCCCAGGCCTCCCCTCTACCTTGGGTTCCAGCTTAGGGACCCAGAACAAACAGTTCCGGTCTGCACAATTCACAACCTTACCGCTGTATCCCTGAGCTTCTTCCTACCTTGCCTTCTCTCACCCTGAGAGTGACTGCAGTCCCTCCCTTTCTTTCTCTCTGCCACCACCTCTACTCTCAGCTACTGGACTTTATACAGGCCCTCTTTTTGTTCCTGTCCAGCTGAGTTTCCTCTCTAATTAATCCTCATTGATCCATGCCTTCTCCTCCAGGTGCAAGCTAGGTCGTTAACTGGCCCATCTAGCCACCTCACCCCTTCAGGCTTTGCGTAGGGAGGACACCCTATGACAGCACCCTAGAATATTAGCCTTTTTCGCAACTGCATCACATTGTTGACTTGCATTCAGTTTGTGGACCCACTATAACCCTGAGATCCTTTTCTGCCGTCCTACCACCTAGCCAGTTACTCCTTTTTAGTAGTTGTGCATTTGATTTTTCTTTTCTAAGTGAAGTACTTTGTACGTGTCTTACTCAATTTCAGACCTGCCAATTCTGTGAATTCGTTAGTTTGATTTTTTTCAAGTCCATTGTCCTTGTTCTGCTGCTCTCACTCCTTCCTTTCCTTAGAAATATAAAATCTATCATCTTGTTATCACTTTCACCAAAATTGCCTTCCTCTTTCCGATTCACAACCAATTCCTCCTTTTTGGTCAGAATCAAATCCAAAATGACTGTCACTTCCTCCACTTTCTGAAACACAGTTGTCCCATGTATGTTCTAATACATTCCTAAACATTTTCTGTTTTGCTATATTACTTTTCCAACAGATGGGTGAGTAGTCAAAGTCCCCCATTACTACCAGGTCTTGTGTTTTGGATATTTCTGTTGTTAGTTCTAGAAATGCCTTATCCACCTCCTCTTCGTGATTTGGAAGATTTGATTTGGTATTATAGACCCCTACCATGATGTCACCTCTATTTTTCCCCTTTTTTCTTTACCCAGAGACTTTGACTCATCACTTCAGCCATTACATTTGTGAAAGGGAGCAAGAAAACTGATGAACTTATGTGAATTTAGTACTCACTGGGTGACCCAGGACTATCACCAAAAACCTGACATTTTTTCTTCTAGAGAGTGATCTGCATACTCGATTTCTTAACCAGCTTGCAAATAACTTGTCAGAATACACCAGATAACATTTTGAAGGTTATTCAAACAAATATGTCCTAAACAAGTTACTTGAGCTAGTGATGATTTTAGATGTAGAGAAGACATCTACTTAGTTTCCTCTTATTTCCTAATAACCACAGCAAATGAAAGAAAAGCACTCATTCTGGTAGGTACATCAAGCTACCAGATACACTGCACAGATTTTTTTCATACAGCGAGGGACTCTTTAGGAACAACATGACATTAACATATATCTTTCATGCAAAGCCTGAGTTTAAAGATTTTAGGTTTCCATTAGGTACCTAAGTTTGAGCTATATTGTTATGTATACTTGTTTATACTCTTCAATTGGCATTAGAAATACTCCATTTAAACACAGACTAGGTCCTGTCCAAGTCAACATGTGACATTTCAAATATCACTCATTTCCTTTCTTCTGATTTTCAAAGAAGAGGATTGTAAGAATGGAGTCAGATTCAGGCTCTTGTTTTTTAGGTAAAAGTAGATAATATTGCTTTGGCACTTTATCGATCACTCTCTTTACTCTCTTATCTCCTCCTACTTGCTCTGTTGAACAAATATAATGCAGCCTATTGTGGCATGAAAGCTGTAATAATAATTTCCATTTGATGGTTTGAAAATAGGTTTCTCTTGCTTTAATAGAACTGGTGTTTCTAAAGGGGTATGTGGGTAAGTACTCAATTTTGTATTTATAGCAACTATTTGCTGCATAATCTGGTTTTTCAGAAAAGAGCTCCAGGAGAGGTCAATATTCAGGAACAATTGTTGGACAATTCAAAAGATTGAAAAGAATTAGAGAAACAGCAGGAAAGTAATAAGAGGACAAGTCACTAGGAAAATGGTATGGTGTTCCAGTTTCAGGGAATGCTGCTCCCAAAACATTAACACCTTGTGATCCATCCAAAAGCATCCCCAAAAAAGCACAAACACAGGGCCAGATTTTGAACTCATTCGGTGTGTAGATACCGCAGTGGCTGACACCTTATAAATACCATTGATATGTCTATAATACCTAGGTAATGAAAATAGTCATTCAAATGAGCTCCCTGAGCAGTTTACAGCTGCTGTAAAACTTTTTCACTCCATCAATGGCAGTGGAGCTATGCCAGTTTACCCTGACAGAGGATCTTCTCTGTAATACCTGACAATGTTCAGTGGACGTCACAAGTATGAAAGCCCCACAGGTATCCCAGATTTAGAGTCTTTGGGCAACTTTCAGTTTCTGTAAAAAAAATAAAACCAGTTAAAAGTAGTTTCAGCCTTTTTGTTGTGATTATTGTAAGAGAGTAAAGAGTTAAAAGCTGGACAAATGGTCAGGCCTAAGTTACAGGGAATGGGGTCAAGGCATGGGCAAACCTTGTTTCTGCTAATTGGTATGAATTCTAGTTAGAGTCTGTTATCTCTCTTCTTCTCCTCCCTTCCTGGCCATCTGCGCAGGGGATAAGACTGACATCATAACTATCACCACTCCTGCACAAGGCCGTTGGTGGGGAAAAAAGCATTAACTTCTTTCCCCCTCCCACCCCCCTGGCATGCCTTTACTTCAAAGAATGTTAGTGTAAAATGAATAGACTTTAAGGTGATGTGCCTGCCCTCTGTATGGTAACCCTGTAAACAACAAACGGGGGCAGCTATAATTGTATTCATCATGTAGTTGTTAATATTCATTTTATAGGTGTCAATGTAACCAAACAAAGGTCTGTGGGGCATTGCTGGAAATGTATATATTTACATACTGTTATGAATAAAAGAAATGCAAAGTAACCCCCTTGTTGCTCACTTGCGGCGTTGAGGTGGAACGGGCAGGCAATAAAGGGTTCCGTCTCCCCAGTCCGCCCCAGGGACAACCTGTTTGGTTATTTCTAACAATTATAACTTTCCCCGTATAAATCAATGTTAAGTCAGCCATGCCGAAAACAATCTTCAGCCAGACAAACAATGGCTTAGTTAAAGGAAGTGTACTAAATTAAAGGTAGCACAGAAGTAATGCTTTGGACCACAATTCTATCCTTAATAGACCCCATCTAGGAGGATTACACACAGTTCTCCGCTAGCCCATCAGATGCTCCAGAATCTTCAGAAACCTGGGACTTGGGAATTTGGTAATGCCACTTCAGGGGGCCCACTCTCCCCTCCCAAAGGGAAAGTACGAGGGCGAAGTCAAAAGATGAGCTGGGTTTTTCTGTGTTTGTACAATGCTGATCAAACAGATGAATCTTCAATAAACAATCAATACTCTAATACAATTACTTGGGTCAGGCCTTCTCAGTCTGGTTTTTAGTGGCAGGTGACGTGATCGTTATGTGTGTGTAGAGCACATTTTCTAAACTGATAGTGTTAAGTTCTGCACACACTTTACCACATGCACTTCAGCATGTGCATTCAAATCCTGATTTGTGGAAGAGTATAGCTTCGGCCTGCACAAATCAGGGTTTGCATGTGCTCACTGGCGTTTAAGGGAGAAATCCTCACACAAATACAGATGGCCAGTACAAAGCCTATGAGCCATTTACGTCCTCTAAGTAGGGTTGAATATTGACATATAAGGTGCATAGACCTTGTGCTGGTCCTCTGCATGGGGTGGATTTCACCCTACATGCACAAGTCAGGTGTATGCAGAAGTGTTTATTCAATTTAGTTCATACACCTTCCCTGTGGGAAGCTTATCCCATAACTTATTGCTGTAGGGTTTCTTACACTTTCTTCTGAAGCATATGGTCAAGGCAGCCTTTAGTATAGGTTCAGGGGTGCAACTGCAACCACAGAACATGGGCTCCCAGTGCCCAGCAGTCAGTGATGTTGTGATCTGCCACATTGCACTGCAACACCAATCAAATTTGGCCCATCCACATGTCTGTCATAGGAGGAACAGCTGTGCCAAACTTGAGTGCTGCTATAACCCAGGCATGAGGTCACAAATACTGCTCACTCAAATTTGACCTAGCAGATAGAGGGGTAGCCAGATGCTGGAGGGTAGCCAAGGTGAACCTGAGTGGCACTGAGACCTCAAGCAATAGGTCACAACATCTGGAGCAGGAAGTTGGGCCAAGCTCTATGGGACAGAAACCACCACTGCAGGGTGAGTGCAGGGAGAGGTCGCCCATCAAATCCACTCTTTCTCAACCTCCCCTCTGCATCCATTGAAGCAGGAGGCTACATCCACTTCTGCTTGGGTACTGGCCCCTGTTGGAGACAGATACAGAACTAATCTGATATAGTATGAAAATTTCCATGTTTATGTTCCTATGATAATTTGACCCACAGTTTGTAAACTTGTATATATATATTGTGAACTGTTTGGGGCAGGGACCATCTTTTTGTAACATGTTTGTACAGTACCTAGTACAATGGGGCCTTGAGCCATCAATGAGGCCCATAAGCACTACTGCAATACAAAAAATACCATAGAACTTGGGGATTGTGACAGAATGTGCCCTATCCATGCCCTATGCACTATTGTAATAAACTTTGTATGAAGCATGCCTTGTAAGGTATCACTTAAACTCATAATCTGCTGGTCATTATTAACCTGGTAAAATGTGCATGCAACATTGTATGTGAAGTTATAAGATTTGCCTATATGATGTGCAAGATTTCTCTGTATTAACACATGTTCCAGACCACAGCCCTACCCAAGCAGAAGTTGGCAAACAGGTTTGTCCTAAACAAAGGGATGTGCACTCTACTTAATTTGCATTTAAATAGTAAACATTCATCAATCAGGAAGGGCAGACAAAGGAATCTCAAACAGGTGAGAAAAAGGCAACAGGGAACATCCTTCCACGTAGACTTTTTTTGTCTCCTGGTACCCAGTTGGAAATGTGTTTCAAAAGGTAAACTGAAACTATAAAAAGGAGGGACAAACACCACAAGGGATCTCTCTTCCTCTGCCCCTCGCATTCACGGCACCTGAAGCGACACAGAAAGCATTTGTTGGATTCTGGGAGAAGGGGCCCTGATGTAAAGGGTTTGGTCAGTAAGACTATTAAAAGCATAAGGTGAGAACCTTTGCTTGAATCTGATATAGTTTGTTCAGTTAGGCACTAGTGGTGGTTTAATTTTAGTTTCTTGTAACCATTTCTGACTTTTATACATCATTACTTGTACTGATTTACAATCTATCTCTTTGTAGTTAATAAACTTGTTTTATTGTATTATCTAATCCAGTGTGTTTAAACTGAAGAATCTGGGAAACTCCGTTTGAGGTGGCAAGTTTGTGCAGATTATTTCTATTAAAGAAATAATTCACTTGTACTGTCCAGGAGAGGGCTGGGCTGTACTGAATATACATTCCTGGGAGGAAATCTCAGACGGGGTGTGAGTTGGGGTCACCCTGCAGTATAACCTAGGCTGGTGAGAGCCAGAGTGTACCCCAAGTGTGGCGGGTACGCTGCAGCTATGCACGAACACTCAGGGTGTGGTTGGCAGACTGTTTGTGAGTGGCCCCGGTGGGAACTCCTTCAGCAAGGCATCGTAAGGCACCCAAGGTTGCAGGTCAAGTGTGGCACAGCTGCTGATTTGTCTAGATTGTACCTTGGTATGTCACCAGGATCCTTTCAGATAAGTTGATTTCCATTTTCAATATTTATATTAATATAATTAATTTGCAAAAAATGTTTCACTTGAAATTTCACCTCAGACAAATATTGGACATTTCACAAAAAAGTCTAATTCTTACTATTTCTCATAACTCTGTTGCATAGCACTGTAGGTGAAGTACCTCTGCAGTACTAAATGGAAAATTATAGAATATCCAGACATTTCTACTACTGAAAAATGACACAAATTTCTCCAGCTATTTCCACAAATGTCACATTTATAGATGGGAAAAGTCATAGCTGAAGCCTGAAACTTAGGACTCATGAGAACTTGATTATCTTGCTGTCCGAGATAGCATATTTTTATCCTTTTAATGTAGAAACTAAAGTCTATTTTCATTATAAGTATTCTTTTGCCTTTTTCATAATCCTGTTATTAGGGATAGTTTTACTAAGAGTTCCTAGGTCAGTGCTGACTGAATGGTCGTAATCACTTATGAAATATATAGATATATCTTCTGAGACCATCCAGTCCAAGCCTTAGATAGATACATGCCTTTGACCTTTCGTAATAAATTCCAATTTTCATTTGAAATATTCCCCCCCCTCCCCCCCCCCCCCAGTAATTTCAGCAGACCGTAGCTGCATGCACAATACTTCTTTACTGTCATTTTTTTCATGCTATCCCGTGCATTGATTTTATGAGTTTCTCCTTTTGGACAGAAAGTAGTTATAAAAGAACTTAAAACACTATCTAATAGTGAGTCCAAAATCATGGGGTTTTTTTAAGAGCACTGTTCTACAGAGGATGAGTCATTCCATATGTAAATTACAGGTAGCCGGATAACTGAAAAGCAAACATCAAAATGCATTGGGTTTTCAGCTGACTAGTCACGTGTTCTCAGAGAAAGCAGCTTAAATAGTCCGGTACTCAGTCACATCTTCAGTAGTTTAGTTCTGATTTTTACTTGGTTCCAATTATTGCATCCCAATAATACTATTGTCATTACTAATGCAAAGTTTCTTTTAGTAATAAGATGACAACTTCATTTGTCACCTGATAAAGACTGACAGACTAAAGGATCTATGGATAGAAGGAAAAGGGCAAAGCTCACCTCATTAGCTACTCAGTGGGGATGTCATTTAATACAATTTCTATCACAACAGCTCACTCAGCAGGCTGAATATTTGTCATATTTATATTACTAATATTGTTGTAGTTAGTCATTTGAAATACAGTCTATACAAATAAATATGACATATGCCATTATTTAAATTCACAGCTTGGCATCATACTAAGACACAAACATATTAAAAGAACTGATTTATATGGAAATCCTAACATTTTATGCCGAACAAGAAATCACGGTGCTATACATTAGGGATGTTGACAATATAATGCAATAGGGTAAAAAAAGTGTTATACTACTCAAATGAAAATAACCATTTATTAACCGTAGTTACTGTTTACATGGGCTTGGGCAGTATCTTCTTATCCTCCAAATCTTTTGGAGTACATGAAAAATAACTGCACTGTCACTTTTGAGGTATTATAGCATATAACAGAACCTAGGCTATCCTTTTACTGATGAAGAATAAAGGACGGCCATTTAAAAAGACTGAGAGTTTCTTTTGGTGAGTTTACCTAGATTAATGTAGCCAAATTCCGCAGTCAGTTATTCTGGTGTAAATCCAGAATAAACACTGTTTTTACTCTAGATTGACATCAGTGTAACTGAGATCAGAATTTGTCTCAATTTCTGTTTTACTGAGGCATAAAGTATGGTTGCATAATACAACTACTGTGGCTATAGTTTTTTAAAAAGACATTTTCAAAGAACATAAAAATATCATATGCCTTTATTAAAGACTTTTCAGGAGCTAGTGATCTCCATCACTTCTGACTTGCCCTTTTGAAGTGGTAAAGGAATCCCCCAAAACATACATTAGAATAGATTTTTCATGGGAGGGAAGGTGGTCGGGTCCCTTCTGTTCCCACAGCCAGGCGCATTGATCTGGTGCTGAATTTTCCTTTGAATTTTTTATTTCATCCATTTCTCTCGGCCCCCCCCCCCCTCCTTCCTCGCCACTACTTTGCTAGGAAACAAATAAATCTGTCCAATTTGGGCAGGAGCATAACTCTGGGAGCTGCATGAATAAAGAAGTTGCTTTTTGTGATCATTCAGTCAAGGAGAGCCTGGGGTTCCTGCTATCACACTGGGCAGAGGTCAAAAGAATGTGATGGCTGCGCCTCTGTAATTATAAGTCATCCAAGTCTGCATTATCAGAGCAAGAGCTCTGCCCCTTGTTCTTGTTCGATAAAGGTAAAACTTAATAAAAATACTAATAGATTAACACGATTCCTGGGTAAAGCCAGGATTTTGTTTTTAAAGTTATCAAACCAATTGTCCAGTACGTTATGGGCAGTGTGTCTCCACTCTATCTCAGAAACCCTTTCTCCATCAGCTCCCCCAGCTTGAAACGCTGTGCGGAATTATGATGTGGACGCTGAATCAAGCTGTGCAAATGTTTATCAAGTTTGCTGTACATATAAATATGCGTGAGAATAGTTTGCTGCGTTCAAAAGAAAATCGAAGTGGACAGGAGCTAATTTGTGAAAAGATCCATGCATAAGGGCATTAACCTGCCACCGGATATGGGAATGGGATCAACCACTCTTATTCCCAGACGATGGTGTGTAAAACTATATAACTACAAGGACAATATTTTTTTTTTACCTTTTCTGCATTTGCTCTTTGATTGGCAACAGGAATCAAGCAGTGTTGTAGAAATTCATTGATGTATCCCTTAGTGACATACATTACCTTGTGGGCATGGATGGTATTCAGTAAAATAGGTTTTCCATGAATAAAATTCAAAAGCTTCCATACAAAAAGCCTGATGTCAAATATTCACACTCTGCCACTTCCAATATAATGCACAGCCTTCCAACAATGGCCTCAATTCATAACCATTCCTGAAATATACTCTGGAGATTAAAATTTATGAAGCTTCTAGCAGTAATAATGGAACATTGGACGAACAGTACACAATGCTGAATGTTGCTTAACAATACAATAAGTGTAGTGAAGTGTAAGTTGCATATATGGTATAACTTTTTTTGAATGAACTGATCTGAAAACCTGTTTCACAGCAATGAAAACTGTATTGTCCATCCCTTACTGAGCCATATTTTCTATCATGGACCCTATGGACGCATCTGTAAATGCCCTGTGATTAAGTATGCAATCAAGCATTTTGCATGTACAAAGCAGGTGATTGCACACACAAATGGATACTGATGTGCACAATTATCCAACTTGTGTATGCACATTCAGAGTTTTTGAAGACTGACATGTACATCCACAATTGAAAATTTGGACAGTGTGCGATCATGCATCCTCTTTTGACAGGATGTTGTTTCTTGTTGTGAGTATATCACCCTAGATTTAAAATCTTGTATTTGCATAGCCGACAATATGTTTTAAAAAGTGACTATTCAAAATAGCATATATTAATAATGGAAAGGTTGTGAGTATTACATGATAACAAAGGCAATGAAAAACAATGTAAAAATTTATATTTCTGTCCTTAATTTGCTGACACTATCTTTAGGTGTTTCCAGAGTTAGACAAGACCCTGCCTTGGTTGCATCATATACATTTATATTATCTATTAATCTTCCCCAAGAGCAGTGTGTTTACTTGAAACGAGACTTCTCAAAGATTTTAACAATGCCCTTGTAAGTCTGCAAAGGGGAGACATCAAAAGCATTTTCTCATAAAGCTTTAAGGGGAGATTTAATTAGTGTAAAAAGCGAAAAACAAAGGTGGCAATTTTATTTAAAAGTATTTCATTGGAAGAGTAGATGCTTCACAAGATAGAGTGTAGAATATGGAGGTTTTCACCACTGGGTCCTGGGTACAAACCAGACTCAGACTGGTTGTAACCCAAAGTCATTGTTATCTGATAATTACTTGATTACTCAGATGAAATGATTTGATGGTCTTAGCCCTGTTGCTAATAGACAAGATATCCACCATCACAGCTAGCATCCCAAACTCTCAGCTCTTGAGAGAGTCTTCACAGAAGATGGCTGATGACAATTTGTCTAGATATTTATATTGTGCCCATCATAGTGGTTTCTGTGTGCTGGAGAAAATGTTGAGGAACTTCATAGGGAACTAACAAAGCTAGGTGAATGGGTAACATGGTGGTAGATGAAATTCTGTGTTGACAAAATAAAATAGGAAGGAATAATTTGATACACAGTGCTGAGTTTTAAATTAACTGTAAGCACTCTGATGAAAGAGCTGGGCATCCTCTTGGACAGTTCACTGAAAACATCTCCTCACTGTGCAGCACCAGTCAGGAAAAAAAAGTAAGGATGTATAAAAATGGGGAAGAAAATGACTGTAAATATTGTAATGCTATTATAGGTATCGGAGGATAAGCCCAGCCTCTTCACATAGCTAATGGATTCAATTCTGGCTGCCTTAGGTCAAAAAAGACAGCAGAAAAAGACAGGGTTCTGAAAAAAACTATTTTTTAAAAAGGATGAGTGATGCAAAATACGACATATGGACTTGGGACTGTTTAATTTAGTGAAGAGATGTATTGGTAGAGATGCAACAGAGATGTACAAAATAATGAACAATTCAGAGAAGGCAAATGTGGGTGCTCATTTTCCTTTTCTAGAACATTGGGATGTTAGTGAAACTGGGAAACTGACAAAAGGAAATGCTTCCCCCTCCTTCAAAACACAACACATAACTTATCTGTGGAACTCAGTGCCACAATACGTTGTGGAGGTTGGGGTACAGTATTATTCAAAATAACATTGGACACGTATGGATGATGAGAACATCCTCATATTAGATAGGATTAAAAATGTTTTGGAAGGGATATAAACCCTCATACTTAAGGGACTCAGAGGGGTCATGCGTAAATTTCTCCCGTGGACAGACTATTCCACAATTGTCCAATAAAAGGTTTTGCACCTTCCTCTGAAGTCTTTGATACTGACCTATCAGAAGCAGGACAGCGCAGTTGATGATGTCTGATCTGGTTTAGCAATTCTTTTATTCCAGAAAGAACACATTTGCTAATAATAATTAGCCATAATATTTGCTAATATTTAAAGGCCACTTAGCAGTGGACCTGGAAAGCTTTGCCGGTTTGTAAGGCACACTAGAAAGAGAACTGGAAGTTTTTATATATATCCACGGTCACAGAGCTTTCTGAGGAGTTATAAGAAGCCAGTGTATTAGAGGAGGCTTGTGGAGAGAGTCTGACATTCTCAGCACTTCTTGATTTTTTTTTTCTGTTACATGGAAGTGACACATGACAGAGTTCAGCAGGGCACACTGACAGATGGTAAATGAAATAAATAAACTTTATTAAACAGTACTCATGGTGGTGTTTAATAGGACCAGCCTCTGAAAAAGAATGTCAAAATGGATGTAGCAACAGTACAAAGAGAAGAAATGAGGTTGAAGGTTGAGGGAGGGTGCAATCAGAATCAGGGCAGAAGAAACAGAAAATCAGGACCTGGAAACTGGAATTGGAATTCTCCCCATATATAGGTGTAATAGAACACCTGTGCTAAACACAACCGGTTGACATATTTCTGTTTGATCAGAAATGGCCAATTCAGACCCAGAATGTTTCGCAGAAACTTACCTGGTTTGGACATTTGACAAACCATGGGCAGGTGGTGATGGAACTCTGCCAGGTGTCCTATTAGCTTGGCTGATGGGCTCCCAGCAGCCCAAACTTTCAGGGTCTGTGACTCGGGAGCAGTCCAAGGCCATGGACTCCAGGGCTTCCTGGCCCCAGGACAGAGTTCCTGGAAGCCCTGAGAACCCCAGTACACTGTAAGTCAGGAGCTGAGAAGGTCTGGGAGCTCCAGGCTGCACCAAGAACCTCAGAACTGTTAGGGTCAATTTTGTTTTGAATGTGAGTTTTGTTAGCACTATCAGCCCAGGTTTTATTATAAATTAAAGCAGCCGCCAGGGCTGAAAGTGGCCTGCTGTTCAGGGAGTTGGTCAGTAGCACTTTCTGAAAATCAGTTCGCCTTAAGATGGCTCAAGTTGGGAAGCCAAAAATGGAGGCACCCAAAATCACTAGTCACATCTTGGTCTAGATATATTGACAACCATCTGTTTCCAGGAAGAGCTATTTTGATCACAGGAGTTAAGTGATACCAGTCAGGAAGCCATAGACAGGGGACGGCAGAGTCACTATTATGGCTCAAGAAAAATATAGCAGCTGCCACTCGTTTCCTGCATTACTAAAAGCACGTTCAAGTGTTCTTAAGACTGACTGTCAGCACCTGACCTTCAAGGTGCACCTGGGCTTCTTTACAATGTGTGTTTATTTGGTTGCGCATTCTGAAAAAAATTGCAAAGCATGATATTTTTTGTGTTAATAGTACCTTTTATCCTCAGACCTCAAAGAACTTTACAAGTACCCGGGCAAATGTATCCCTGGTGTAACCCCACTGAGATTGGTGAGCTCACACCAGGGGTAGATTTGGCCCATTAGCCAGTTAAGTCTCACAACAAGGTGAAGTGGGTATGGGATATTTAGAGTTCACTTCAGTCACCATTATAATGCAGCCTTTTCTGGAGTGGAGCACAGTAGCTATCTGAGAGTTCACAGCACGGGGTTTATGACAGGAATAATATGCAGGACATGAACAATATCCACTTGAAATTGTAGGGAGAAATTGAAGGTGCAGCTAGAATGTAATTACCTAAGTTAGAATTCTGTCTTATCTGGGTTCTTCTTTTCTAAGTTTGTATTCAAAGTTCTTATATTGACTCTCATTATGATAGTATCTGAGCATCTCCCAACAGCACTGAACCACAATCATATTGCTGCCTTCTTTCCCTACTGGCAACAAGCAATTCGGTTTTTGTGTGTTTGTTTTTGTTTAATTATTGTTGCATAAGAGAAGCGTGTGGGTGTTGAAGGCAGGTGATCGTACTGCTGCAGGAAGTCAAGGGCAAGGAAGCTGACTTTTCTGTAGCTCTGAAGGTGGTGAGGGCAGTGGTCATTCTTATGTCATCAGGCAGAGAATTTCATAATCTTGGTTCAGCTCCTTAAATGTTCTGTTTCCCACGGACACAATCCTCTGCCTATTTGGTTGGCAATGAATGCAGCAATCAAAGGAGGTCATAGCTGTGGTGGAAATGGTCTCTTGGGTAGGTAGGACCAATTCCACTCAGGGCTTTGAAATATCAGCATAGTGACCTAAACTCTATGTTCCTGCAGAGTTATCAAAGAGAGCAGCGCACCAGAGTGATGTTTCCTCCAAGATCTATCTTGCTGAGAAGGCAGGCTCCTTCAGTTGGAGTTTCTCAGAGCACGGGACTTCATTCTGAGCTCCAGGAAATTTGGCCAGGACACCAGTCTTTAAAGAAAAATCCTACTTATTTGAAAATTTGCCAGTTGACTTTTTTTAATAGCCAAAAGTGGTTGGGAATTTAGTTTTATCATCATTTTCACCTCAGCAAACCTCTTATCCCGGCAATAAATCAAGTTTCAGATTCAAATGAGCCCTTCTCCTTCGTGATGCCCATGCATTTGCCATTCATCTCGGCAGCATAGGTGACAAGTGATGAAACCAAAAGCAGATGACTGCAAAA
Organism: Emydura macquarii macquarii; assembly: GCF_026122565.2. Lineage (NCBI taxonomy): Eukaryota > Metazoa > Chordata > Testudines > Chelidae > Emydura > Emydura macquarii. Next base: position 7,460,711 of record NW_027130208.1, read on the forward strand.
ACCTCATGCCAGCTAACCGGGCCCGAGAGATAGAAGAGCTCTGATCATCATTCCACCATGCTAATGCTCATACCCTCTGATGAAACTCAGAGCATAATTAAAGGAATGTTTATTGAGAGTGAGGGTCAGTACATGAACAGACCCTACAAGGAGCTTGTTTGTCCAGGGCATTGATCAGCGCATATTTTATGTAATCTTAAGTATCAACCTTTACAAAGCAATCACTGTTAGTAATTTATTTCGGACACAAAACCTCTACCACAAACGAGGATTAATCTTGGAAGGAAACTAACAAAAGACAACAGCTTTGTGCCATTTCTTTTGTTTATATAATTAATGTTCAACATTAAGTGTTCACTCAGCTGATACTTGCAAGATACTGGAGAAGTTAATTCATTCAAATGCAAACAGTTTCTGCTGTGTTCTTTTTGGGACTACACAGTACATTTGTTCAACTTCTCGGTAATGCTTTAGAAGCTAATTACATTGAAAAGTAAACAAATGAGTATGCAAATGTTCATCCACAAATGCCAGTTGGTTGGCTGGAGTTTTCGGCTTGAAAGAAATCCAATAAGATAGAACCAGGAATTTGCTAATGTATTGACTGATGCAGTAGCCTTTGATAGTGTATTGTCTATTGTCATTATCCACAATAGTTTCTTTATCTAACCTTGTTAAAAAGGATTGGGATTAAAGTTGCTGCTATGTGAAACATTTCACACAAATGAAACGGGCAAGATAGACAGTGCTGATGGCATAACAAACGGGCAAGAAATTAATTCATTTGACACAGACAACGTTTGGAATAAACAATAGTTGTGCAAAACTTTGAGCTGAACCCACAAAGAGTGTTCATCGCTTGGGCTGGTGGAGATATTTTTTAGTTCCCAACAATGAAAGTATAGAGGAAACAAAAACTCATCCAAAAGGATAGGCAACATGGAGCTTCCTTAAAAAAAGGTTACTAAGTAGTGTGATCTAGAGGATAGGGCGCTGGACTGAGAGTCAGGACATCTGGGTTCTATTTTTTGACTTTTTCTGTCCTTATGCAAGACCTTGGGCAAGTCACTTCGTCTCTTTGTGCCTCTGTTTCCCGATCCACCCTTCGTCTGTCTTGTCTATTGGAGTGCAAGCGCTTTCGAACAGGGACTGTCTCTCATTATGGGTATGTCTACACTGTAGTTGGAGGTGTGATTGCAGCATGCTATCTTTAATCTAGCCAGCTCTGGTAGCATTAGTAATGATCAATAGTAATCAAAAGTCATGGCAGCACGGGATTTGGCATCCATTCTAGAATGGTTTCATTGGTGGTAGTAACTGAGCTAGCTAAATGAGAGCTAGGTCAGGTGTGTCTACGTGTGCTGCAGTCACACACCCTGATTGCAGTGTAGATGTATCCTATGTGTTTAGACAGTGCCTAGCACAATGACACCCTGATCTTTGTTGGAGTCTCCACTTGCTACTGTAATTCCAATAAATAGCATGTTTGTTTGGACATCTCTTAGTCTATATATAAATAGCCACAAAATTCCTACTTCGTCAATGAATTAGTAGTTTGTCCCAAACGTCTTGCGGCTCAGTCATGACTATAAGGCACCTGCCTCTATGTGGGGTGGTATGCTGCCCTCTGAGTTCTTATTTGTACACTCATTCAGCACTTCTAAGGGAGGAAAGGCCATGGACTCAACTGCTCTCCACCCTTCACAACCTGCTGTAGGTTTCCAGAGAGCACAGGGACTGTAGCTATGTCTCACTCTACTGCAGGGCTACAAAAGTGGAGGTGCTCTAACACATCCACAGAGCAGCAAGCCACAGCTTGGCCCTTCACATTTTAGTTTATCCAGGACCGTGATTTTTAAACAGAATAACGATACAAATAACAATTAGCAATTAGAGAGCATTTTTCACTGGACGATGTCAGTGGTTTACATAGGAGGACAAGTATCATTATCCTCACCTAACACGTGAGATCACCAATGCAAGGATAACCTCAGGCCAACATTTTCTAGCCTGAATGCCCAAAGTTAGGCACCTAAATCCTTATTCCTAGGCAGACTCCTAAAGAAGTAGCCTGATTTTCAGAGGAGCCAAACACCCACATTGACAATCAGGCCACTTATTTAGCCTCCTAACATTAATCCCCATAGCATAAAAACTCTGGTGTAAGTAGATGTTTAAAGACCATCCAGTGAGTCTGTGAGACTGCTGGGAATTGGACTCTGGTCTCCGGAGTTCTATTCCAGGACCATATGCTCTTGACTATCTCTTGGTATGATCCTATGCTTGCAAAAATTCTTGTTTTTTCAAAATGACCTTGAAGTCTAACATTTCAGTAGATTATAACTAAATCTTAGCCATTTTGATAGTCAGTACATCTCTGATCTTGCAAGTACTTACACCCATGCTTAACATTAAGCAAGTGAGTTGTCCCATTGAAGGTTTATAGCCACATAATGAACAAATTTAAGCCAAAGATTGGGGAATGGATTACACTTTTTAAATAAGAGTACAGCTAAATGTGCATGCGATAATGAAGAGATGACTGCAAAGTCTAAGTAACGAATGGATTATAAGAACTTTTTAGGAATTTTAATTGCTAACCAGCTCCATACAGTATGTAAATATATTTTGTGGTCCTTCATTGACTATAATTTATTCACATTCAGCATAGGTGAGCATAGTCATTTACTTTGGATATGCCAATAGAATGTAACAAAAAACTTTTTTTATATGTTCTTCTCTTTAGTAATTTCAAATAAAACCCAGGTTATAAATCTAGTATTGCAGCATCATGGATTTTCTGGTTGCATTACTTTTTTGCAGCTGGTTAGCCTTTGCCACAGCAATCGGATTGTTCACTTCTCCAAAAAGTTAACATAGATCGATAAGAAAACTGTCTTTCAGAAAAACCTGTTTGTCAACCAAGACTGCTTTAAAGGTATCTGGATATTATATTTATTTTGTTGTTTTTCTGTGCAAAGCCAGTAGCTTCTTGGCTGTTGGGTTGCATGCCCTCTTTGTTACTGTGGGTTAGTTAGTGGTGTGGAGGGGACTCCCTTTGAAAAAAAAAAAGAATCTTACCATTATGACTTCTGTGATTTACTTACTACCAGAGATGATAGGATCAGAAGTAGATCAGATTTAATGAGATCTTCTTTTTGTATTGTTGTTGCAATTACTCCCCCTCTTCACAAGACCATTGCTTGATAACCATTGTAACGATCTGTGTTCTACTATTGGATTTAACATCAACTGTCTACGATGGGGGGTGGAGAGACCTTATGTATCTTGTATGTTTATGAAAAGCATTTACAAATTACTATATACAAAAATAAGGTTTATAAAAAGACACTTCCCTTGAGAACTGTTTTTCTGATATCTCTCTGAAGAGCATTCCAGAGAATGTGACCAATTTAAAACTGAGGAATTCCTTAATGGGTACAAATGAAGTATGGAAGTAATATGACAGTGTGACTCCGGTGTCCATGATAATACGGGCAGCAGAATTGAATGAACTTATAGTGTTCCAAGAGGGAGTAGAAACAAAGATAAAGTCAATTATTATCTTTATTTATTTATTTATTATTTATTTATTTGTTATATTTTATTGTTTATTTATTATTTGGTTGCATTAAGATAAAGTGAGAAGTCTCAATTTAGAGAAGGGTCCCATTGTACTAGGCACAGTACAAACACATAGAAAAAGTTGCTCTGTGTGTTGCTCTGAAGCATTTACAACCTAACTTGACAAGACGAAGGAAGGGCAAATGAAAACACACAAATGTGAAGTGACTTACTCAGGGTCAGTTGCAGAACTGGAAACAGACCCCCGGTATCCCAACTCTCTGTCCGGTGTCCTATTTAGCAGACCACAAAGGTGGTACCAACAATGAAGGCTCATGAAAGGCAACAAATTCCAAAACCTGCTGAAGGACAACAGCACCCACTCACAGGACAAGTAATCAAGGACTGGGTGTATCATAACCTTTCTACACTTGCTTCGGCCATTGTCATGCTAGGCCCCAGATAGCCCTTCCTGTCCATCGTGCACACAGATGTCCTTGGTTTCCTGACAATATGTGATGGATGAGGAGAGGGGGCGGAAACTCAAGCACCAATGGTGGGAAGAAAAGGCTGATTCAGACACGATTCCTCAAAATTCCTCAAAGCCTGTGCTGAGGCTGTTTTACAGGCCCAGAGAACCTTCCTCTCAGTCTCCATTAAGGCTGCCAAATCCCACCTCAAGAAATTATCCAGGCTGGTAAATCACTTCAGCAGTCTTGAATGCCTACAATCTACAGCAGAGCCAAACCCTGAGTGCTGTGAAGAATAATCATCCTGCCCTGCTGGAAAGATCTTACACATGCAGGAAGCCTTCTAAAACAGCATGGATCCACTCCACCTGCACTCAGCGACCCACCTGCAATCCTAGATTTCAATACATTCACTCTTCAAGAAGTTCTGGACACTCTAAAGGAGTCTTGACCAAAGACTTGTGAATTCGACCCATGCCCTTCCTGTCTTGAGAAACGGAGTCATGAACAACTGGTGCCACTTCTGAAATAGCCAACACCTCATTCAGAGAAGGAATCTTCCCCTCCTCCAATCAACACTGAAGAAACCCACCCTGGATACTTCAGTCCTAGCCAACTATCACCCAGTGTCAAACCTCCCATTCCCGAGGAAGCTCATAGAGAAGCTAGCTAAAAGCCAACTGTAAGCTCACCTAACTGCACCAGGTCTAGAGTGCTGGCTTCAATCTGGATTCAGGCCAGGACATGGAACCGAAATTGCTTTAGTATGATTGATGGATGATCTCCTCCTGTCAATGGATTGAGGACAGACATTTATTCTCCTGGACCTATCTGCTGCATTTGATATTGTTAACCATGAGATTCTGCTGCCTTGTCTGAGAGATGGCAGGAGCCCAGAGTAATGCACTTAAATGGTTTGAGTCCTTCCTGGAGGGATGCACCCAAAAGTAGTGAATAGTAACTGCTCCTCTACCACTAGACCCTCACTTGTGGGACCCCACAATGGTCAGTTCTCTCTCTGGGCCTTTTCAGCCTCTACATGCAGCCACTAGGTGAACTGGTTAGATGACCTGAACTCAAGAACCAACAATATGCAGATGATACACAGCTCTGCCTGTCCTTCACTGCCTATCACCGCGGCACTGCCACTGAAATGGCCCACTGCTTGGATGAGATCAGCTGACTGATGAAGAACAGCTAAGCAAAACAGAGGTTATGCTCGTGGGCAGAGGAAAACATTCTGAAGTGTTTGCAGCCACAGTGTTGTCTCTTTTGATTGAAGGTTCACATCCACAGTTGGTCAATTCAGTCTGTAATTTAGGAGTACTCTTGGATTCCTCACTGACACTGAGTTCTCACATTGCAATAGCCATAAGTAGTGCTTTCTACCATCTCTGATTGTCTGCCAGGATGGGATGGAGTCTCCTAGCCAAACACCTGGCCTCAGTTATTCTTGCCTTCATTGCTATAGTCCAGCTGGGAAGTAACGGGATAGATGTGGGCATAGAACTGTCAGCGCTTAGAAAACTCCGGCCAGTACAAAATACACTGCAGTTCATCTCCTCGATAACACAATCTACCACGGAGCACATCACACCCATTCTCCTCTCTCTACACTGGATTCCCATAGAATTTCAAATCAAGTTCAATGTCTCAGTCCTTATCTTCAAAGTACTCCAAGGCATAGGCCCAGGGTACCTAAAAGACCCTCTAAAGCTCAGGGATGAAGACCATGGTCCACAACTTCTTGCACAATGGAACTGTCAAAAACAAAAGTAAAGCTTATCTGTTCATGAGACAGAATAAATCAAAGTGCAAGGTATATTTCTTTGATCTTGCCTTCTCTAATATAAACACAGAGCAACAGGTATATGTATTAAATAACTAATGATTAAAAAACCCTACCAAAACAACATTTTCCACTGCACAGGCTTCTCCTTCTGAGGAGAGGATGAGACAATAAACAACATGTGACCAATGTGAAGTCACATGGCTTAGTGCACTACTGGAAGACATTCAGGGTATGTCTACACTGCCTGTTCCATGGGGATCGATGCAGTGGGATCAACTGAGCGGGGCGTGGAGACCCACTCAATTGATCCTGGAAGTGCTCTCTGGGCAACACCATTAATCCACTTCCCCAAAAGGAGTAAGACTATGTCAACTGGAGGGCATCTCCCGTCAATGCAGTGCAGTGAAGACACTGTAGTATGGCAACGAAAGTAAGTCAATGGGAGTGTAGATCAAGCCTCAGATAGTAGAGAGATTAATGCAGTATGAAAACCGATATAGAGTAGAATAGACAAATAGATCAGTATCCCCACACAAAATTGCCTTTTGAATTAACGAGGGGTCGCTATTTAAGGAAAAACATTTTAGTAACTGCTCTCTCTCAGTGATATCTCCTGGTAAATTATAACTCTTTAACTGGGACCATTATCATTTTGCAAGTGATGTTACATGGAGTGCTGTGGCAGGCACCAGTGAGCACAGAGCGCTAATAATAAAAAGGATCAAAGATCTGAAAAAAATAGACACAGGAAATAACAAAATGAAACTGGCCAAAATACCTGTGGGGAGAAAGATGTATTCAGGTATTAAATCTGGGAAATAGCTAACTGTTATATGGCTTTTATTTTTTGGTCCAATATGATTGGCGTGTTGTGAAAGAGCAAGAGATGTAGCTGTCTTTCTGTATAGCGCTGGTGAAAGCATTACACGTACAGAACGCCATTTCAGTTGGATATGGTATTCCTCTTCCAGCCCTAAAACTGTCTGCTAGTTTTTTTCTGTGAAAAAATGTCTGTCTGTCTTTATTTCTAGCTAAGTTTTTACTGCAAGTGCCTCTCCATAATATCTGAGTGTCTCAATGGCAATGGGCAAATGCTGTGTATCCTGCACTAATCCTACTCCTGACACTCAGTAGTTTCCCAACTTTGCTAATTCATAATAGGTGTCCCCTATTCTTAGTTTAAAATGCTGTAATGGGGAGGCAGCATGGATTAGTGGATAGGGCACAGCACTGGGAATACAAAGACTAGGCTTTCCCATCTGTAAAAATAGGGATGATGATACTTTTTCTCCTTTTGTAAAGCACCTTGATATGCACAGCTAAAAAGCGTCACGTAAGAGCACAGTATTATTTATTATTATTATTACTATACTGTATAATTCTAGAAACCTCAGTATGAGTGCTGTTGATATTTGGAGATAATGCAGGGAAGGGCTACAAAAATAATTAAAAGGCTGGAGGGCCTGATTTGTGAAGAAAGATGAAAAGAATTTGCAAGTGTACAGCTTAGCTAGATGATAACTATGATGTGGGTGATACAAGGGAATGATGATGGGGTGGGGGCATGATGACTATCTACATATAGCTGATATGTGCCAACACTGAGTAGGGAATAGGGTTATTCGGTGTGGTCAAGGGGGGTTATCTGGAATTAATGCGAGGAAACTGAGCAAAGGAAAATATAGACTGAATATCAGGAAAAATTAAACTGTGGAATAGTCTCTTCATAGACTTCTCTTCCCTGTTGCTTCAATTGGAAGCCCAATTTCTTGAGTCACTTGAAAATAAGTTGAGCAAGGGAGTCCAAAATATACAGAAGGGAACAATTCAGTGTTGGGTAGAGAATGGCCTGTTTTCTCTTTCTCATTGTCTCATTTCTATTACTGTAATAAAATAGGACAAAGTATACCCCTCATGAAAAGTTATTCAGTTTAAAAATCTAGTAGAGCCCCGTTCAGGTGCAATGTTGAAGATGACGTAGTCAGTAGAGCTGGTCAGAAAACTAGTTGTTTTTTCTGAAGAAAATTTTGACCATTTTTTTTTAAATTTTTGACATTATCTCCATGAAAAAAAGATTTTGCAGTTTAATGTTGAAATCTTAAATATTTTGATCAAAAAGTGAAATATTTCTATTCAAAATATCACCACAGTGCCTCATGGGAGTTGTAGTTCAAGTGCCTTGTGGTCCCATTCTCTTCTGAGGGCTGGACCACTCATTTCTCCTCGACGAGAGGAGGTGGTGCATTATAGGAGTGCCTGGTCATGGTGCATTATGGGAGATGTTGCCCAACCAAAGTGTCTAGCCCATAGAAGAAATGGAAGCATAAAGTGCCCCAGCTGCAACTCCCATGAGGCACAGTGCTACTGTTTTGAGTATACATATTTCTGCTCTTGGCCAAAATATTTCACTTTTCAGGTGTTTTGCTTTTCAACTAAATATCAAAGTTTTCCAAAGAAAGAAGACATTTTTAGCAAAAAAAGATTAGCTTAATCAAAAACCCAATTTTCCATCAAAAAGCAGTTTAGAAAAAAAATTCAAACAGTCCTAATATTCCAAGATAACATTTGATGGTCGCTTTTTACAGTAGGGTAAGGAATTAAGAAAAAAATACTTGCGTCTGTCCGCCCAACCTCTTCTGCTTCTCTGAACTTCATCTTCTGTTTTCTGTGTCTGTCTCATAGGCTGTAAGCTGCTCTGGTCAGAATCTGTCTTTACATATTTGTGTCTTACACAGCACCCGCAGCACATTGTTGGGGTTTAACTAATAATAAATAATAAGACTAAAGGCAGCAATGTGATGCATCATCTGCTGCTTTCAAACTAGGAAATTATTCACTCACTGGAGTTTCTCTATCACCACTCAAGTATGCAGCCCTCAGTATTCATATCACAAAGGAGCTGAGTGAACCAGGCTGTACATGTATTCAAAGAAGCCGTACAGATCTGAACAGGAGCCAGATGATCAATTATCAGAGAGTGGTATTGTATTGTTCACCAGGAGGTTCAAGAGAGACAAGAAAGAAATTGTCAAAGGGAGCAACCTTAACTACAGTTACAAAAGAAAAAGAAAAAAAGCTAGAATAAATCATGGTTAGAACTGAGTAATGGGAGTTGGAGCAGAAGGGTGGAGAAAATCAAGTTGAAAAGAAATAAATTATTGATCATCAGGGGCAATGGGGAGGAGAAAGAAAACAAAAACATTGAGACCTGGGGAATATGGTCACCCTAGGAATATGTGAGGGAAGGAATATATTGGAATAAACCTAAAAAAGGAAACAAAATCTTTAGTGAAGGGAATAGAGCTGTTTCCCATTATATATTAAAATTACCCTATACCCTGTGATATAGCAAGGGCAGAGGGCAATAGGAGAGTGATCTATTTGTAAGCCAGGGAGTGGGTGGGCATGCCCGCCCACTGCTAAAGGCCTCTCCCCCAGCCTAAGGGGAGGAGTCACTGAGTCCGGGATACAACTAAGTACGGGGGACAATGAATGAAAGACCAGGAAGAGGTGTGCGGGTCACAGGGACAAAAGAAGAAAACCAGAATGGGACACCGAGCAGAGAACCCCGAACAGCGCCCACTGCTCCCGGAAGGTGTCAAGGGAGCCAGCAGACGCCACCCAGAGGAACTCTGCCCTGATGCGTGAGTGCACAAGGGAAAGGAAGTAGGCTCCACAGTCACAGTCCCCCGCCAACCTCCTCTCCCTGGTCTTGTAGATGGCCATTTTGGCCAGGGCCAAGAGGAGGTTGACCCTTGTAGAAGTGGCATGAATAAATGGCTAGATCTTGAGTACCAAAAAAGAAAGAAGGACAAGGCAGAGAGGAATAAAGGCTGAACCAAAAATATTGCCCCCTTGCGAGCTCTCAGCCCTGACCAACAATAGAACTGCTAAAGCAAATTTTGGGTAATTCAATTGAATTTGAATGAAAATTAGCAACTTGAAATGAACATTTGCAAATTTTAAAAATCATTCGTCTTTATCTCCAGTTTGTATTAGTCTATGAATTAAACTGGTTCCGTTCAGATAGACAAGATGCAAACTTTGCTTGAAGTTACACATTTTCTTGAACGCTTGGCTGGGTTAGAGCCGGAGTAAAACATGGCAATTAGTGTAGAGCTGTACGTATCAGTTCCGTGAGCCAAGGACTATCCGATTTTTCTGTTATGCAGTTCTGTGTGTCATGTCAAATATTTTTACAGAGGCCATGCAAAATTGATTAACAGACTCCTTTCCTTAAATTCTGTCCACTGTCTTTCCATATCACCATAAAGACTAGAGCTGGACAAATAACTGATTTTTCAGTTCAATGGCAGTTCTGAAAAAAAAACAACAACTGGTTTGACCTGAACCAACTCCAAAATTTTTCAGAATTTTATTGGATCGAAAAAGGCTGTGTAGGTCCAACTTTACATTCTGTTCAACCTGAAACATTTTTGTTTCTGGGCATTTTTTACGGGCTATATCCACAAAAGGGAGGTTGGTTGGATGGAAGGGTGGGAGGGGAGATAGTGCTGATGATGGTGACAGTCTAGTCTAGACACTGTGGCAAAGGGCCTTATCCAAAGCCTATTTCTGGGACCAGATGGGGCAACTTGGGTGTGGAGACTCTGAGAATTTGTGTGATGTTTTTCCACTGGAAACTTAACTGAGAACAAAAGTCCTTGAATTAATGCAATCGCATGGTTGTAACTGACAGTAGAATTTAGTCCTATGGCCTTTTGCTCTCCAGGTGGAATGTGGCATTTACTGAATTTTGTAATGTGATCAGTGTAGTTTAAAAATCTCTGCAGCCATACTTGGTATGTCATTAAACCCCGAAGCCAGATTACTGTTCTGCAAGATATCTCATGTGACACACCTACATATTGATTTGACCCTCACTCTCAGTTTTTAGAATATTTACCAAAGTCGCTTAGTCGTGTTCCTCCTTGTTATTTTATTTGTTACAATTCTTTGGAAGATTAAATGTACCTTGTGCACTGCTAGTAACTCTGTATAGCAGTCTGTCTACAATATCTCTATAATCAGAGCCTCTTTGTCAATGTACATTCTTTATGGCTCACATTACTTTCACACACTCCTTATCTAATTACTTTATTAAAACAACCTCACACGTGTAAAGCTTTGAGAAGGACACCACCATAAACCAGGTTACTGTCCCCTGTAAATACATCATGGACTCTCCTTAATCTAATCACCTTAGTGGATAAGATTATCGTGGGATATATTTATCTGTCATCAATCTGTTCAAAATATAATCTGAATATAAAAATGTCTTGTTTTTCTAATTCACAGAAGTTTAATATTCTCCTATGATTTTATCAGTACTGAACCTAGATAAAATACTCTCCTCTAGCTTTATTTCTCAAACTAGTTATTACTGATCTCCCTTTTCAGTTGACATCTTATTTATGTTTTTATATGAGTAATTGTTTTTTTTTATTAAGAGATGGTTCAGAATGACAAAGATATACAAAATGTTCAGGATATCATAAATGGAATCTTTGTGCTTCGGTAGGATGAGGATTTCAATCACTTGCATTTGTATATATAATGTATATATAATATTAATATCTGGTACATCCTTTATCAGAGCTCTCTATATTTCATTGTCAGGAGATTCAGAAACCTACTACATCTAATGTTCCCACTGATTTCATGTGAAGCTGAATATGCTCAGCACCTATTACAATCCGCTCCTACACGTCTGAAGTTTTGCACTTCACAACTGAAGGCCACTTCTGGAAATGTGAGCCTAGGTCATTTGTATATGTACCTCAGAGAATTTCAGATCCCTGCAAAATAGCTACACCCTGGACACTTACCCTGGGCACTTCTAATGCTCAGTTGTTATCTAAGGGTATCCCGTCTTGAGTCAGAATCAGCCAATCTGTTTCACAGCCTATAAATATAAGTTTATGTATTTAATTGAGCATCCGTTCTTCTAACATTTTTCCTGACAGTTTTCCCACTGTGGGAATATCCTTCATTCATTGCATTGTTAGAAGAGCAAAATGTAGCCATTTTGAGGTTTCTAAACAATATTTTTGTGGTTCCCTCAACTTCTGGCATTCGGATATTTCCATTTTCATAATCCCCCAAATAGGTTTAGTTGTCCTCTGTCAGGAAAAATAAGTCAATATTGTTAAAAGCACGTGTTAGTCTCTCCACATATTCTCCTTGACTCTCTAGAAAATCTATTGTAGGGAACAATTCTGTAATTGCAAGGGGTAGGACTGGATGGCATAATAGGTGTTTTGATCTCCAACTTCTATTATTCTACTGCATTTAGTTTAAGTAAGTTCATAGGAGTTTAATACCGTTACAAAACATATCTATAAGATAAATTTATGCTGGTGAAAACAGACATGTTGCATCTATTTTGCCAAGTCTGAATTTGCAATCTTATAGACAAACAGCAAATACCTGTCTCTTTTCTCTGTAGTAAACCAAGTTTCTCCTGAATCTTCTTCAGATTAGGTAAGGATGTGCCAAAAGCATTGGCCAGCCTGATAAAATACTGAGCTGACAGATTAAGGATCAAATTTCCAAAAGCACCTAAGTGATTTAGGGCCAGATTTTTAAAGGTATTCAGGCATACATCCATTCAGCATTGCCTGGCCTAAGTGATTTAGATAGCCAAGTCCCATTTTTAAAAGCGACTTAGACTTTTAAAAGGCTACATTACTTTTGAAAATATTACTTAGGCTCCTAAATCACTGAGGTGCTTTTGAAATTTTCACTATTCATCTCCTGACTCCTGAAATGGTTAGAAAATTCCTAATTTTCCAGCTACGTTTCTTAATATAGTTCTCCAATTGCAGATCCCACCAAAATATCTGATCTGTCTGGTCTGACCCATATTTCTGAAACTTAATATTGTTGGTCTCCCTTTGAAGTCAAAAATATCTCATTAAAGACTGAAGAGCCCTATCAAAAGCATGTTGGATTCCTGACTGCCTCATGGGTTACATAGCTGCTTTTTATAGTTCATCAGTACAGAAATGCTAATTCTCCCTATTACAATTCGCTTTCAACATTGCCTGTGAGAAAAAGGCAATGCAATTTACACTATGTCTGCATGGTGCATCCACAGGCATCTTTCCTTTATAATTTTCTTTACTTTAACTATCGGGGACAGTATATATACACGCATACATGCTATAGGATGCATTTTGTCATGCACACCATAGTTTTTGTGCACCTTTCATACATGAATGTAAGGCCATAATTAAAAATTTCTGGTAATGGTATTCCCATAATAGCTAGAAGAAAACTGTAATATATTGGTTAACATTATGACTTTTTGCCATCTTTGCCTTCTTGACCTCTTGAATATTTCAACCAATGCTGGTTGTTGTAATGTCAATTGAAATGCTGTGTGTCAGAAGTGTTAGTTGCCAGAAGCCTGCCTTGTTTTTCTGGAAACCATATTCCTTTGATTCGTCTTTGAGAGATTTTTTTTATGTGCCTACGAATAAGGTCCTGTGCGAATTTCTCATGAGATCAATTTGCAAAGCTCTTTAGTAGAAAGACATATTCTCTAGTGTGTATATCGGTTTGATATGGAAATACGTAGATCCACCCACATCTTGCATGCACTGTGCTTTGGGTTTTCTTTGTGAATTCAGGAGCAGAATCCTTAGCATTTTTGCCTTACAAAAAACACTCAGTTGTATTATCTGTGTATAAACATGTTCTAAAAAGGCTACTTGGTTGATGGCATGAAACATTAGCAAAAGGTCTTAAGGGACTACAAATGTATGTGATAAACTCATTTAGGCCTTATTTAGAGGTTTTTAAGGGGCGGCTTGACAAAGCCCTGGCTGGGATAATTTAGCTGAGGTTGGTCCTGCCTTGAGCAGGGGGTTGGACGAGGTGACCTCCTGAGGTCCCTTCCAACTCTAATATTCTGTGATTCTATGATTCTACTTTTCCTATTTATATTGAACGGAAACGAGAGCACAACAGGAGTGAAGTTTGCAAGCAGCAGTTTCAGCACCGAGGATGTTCCCTTAGTATAGTAAGTGTAAAAAATGACAGTAAATTAGTTCAAATTGTGGCTTTCTTAGGGTTGTGCTACTAAAACAAATTCTTATCTGATGGGGAGGAAGAATGGTGTAGAGCACTGAGGGTTGGAGACTTGAGTTCAGATAGAGACTTTCTATATGACCTTGGTTAAGTCACTTGATCTACACTGTGTCTATGTTCCCCACCTGTAAAATAGGTTTAGTATTTTCTCACCACACAGGGAATGTTGTGAGTATAAATTCATTAATGACTGTGAGGTTTCAGATAATATACTGATGAGGACTATGTAACTAACTCAATAGAGCAAATAGATTATTACAATAGGCAGACAGAGCAAAGGATATGTGATATTTGGATTTTGTATACAATTGTGACTAGATTTTATCTTTAGATAAAATGTACATAGATGGTATAATTTGAGGGTTTGTTTGCTTGTTTGGTTTGGTTTAAAGAAAATAGAAATTGGCATAAGAAGCATTTAAAGTATCCATTAAAGCCTTTGTTTGCTTCATTTTTGATATTTGCAAAACCACTATGAAAAAGTTTCCTATTTACTTCCATTAACTAAGCTAGTGTAGGCATAGATTAGATTAGATACAACATTGCCACTGGAAGTTTGGGGTTATGGACCTCACTGAAGAGCTTCTGAATAGCTCAGGTGCTCAGACACCAAAATGATGGGGGCAGAACCTTAGCAGAATGGAAGAAGATTGCTCAGATATAGGAGGTCTGGGTTTAGATACTGTCTCAAGGGGACTTTGGTGTCCAAGCTCATGAGATAAAGAGGGAATGAGACCTAATGTTGGATGACGTAATAGAGACTTAATTTACACACCTAAGGTGAAAAAAAGCTGTTGTTTTCTTTTGATAAGATAGCGATTTTACTTTTCCTGTATCCACTTATTTCTTAAAGCATTGATTCTTTGTAATATTAATAATAATATTTAGCTGCTGAGTAACATAGCTCTTATGGTAATTACTTTAGATGTGTAAATAAAAACATACACCTTTGGGGCTTTCTTCTTTATCTTGAGTCTACTGTCTTTAAGCTACAAAACAGGAGCTGAGATAAGTGGAGGAGTATCTATGACTGTCTGCCTCTGGAACACCTTGCTAAACATCTTAGAAGGGTCTCGGGAAGATAATCTGTAGCACCTGCAATTGTTGTACAAGAACAACAAGAGTTCATTTGAACGACGCAGCGCCTTTAGAATCTATTACAAACTTTTGCTTTTGTGGTCTACCACATTGCTTTGTAGTTACAGTGAGCTCTTAGGTCTGGCTGGGCTAACAATTGTAAATGTTCTTCAAACATAGCATTCTATCAGAGTCCACCATAGCCCTGGTGAAATGTACAAGTACAAAACGAAAGAAAACGACACATTTCTGGCTTTTACGAAGGGTCTGATCCAAAGGGCAGTAGCATTTGGATCAGAGCTTAAAGCTGTGAGCAATGAATGCAGCATCCTTCAATATCAAGCGGTGGAGAGAAGATCAGGAGATAGAAGGGCCATGACATACTTCCTCGTGTGCATGCGATTACTGCCCCTCTAGATCTTGCTGAGTCAGCTAGAATCCCAGCTAGGAGTTCTACCTGCAGTGAGGCCCACTTTCCCAGCATGCCTCTGTCTGCGGAAGCCATAATCCATCCATTGTCACATTGTTGCTGTTAGTAGTTCACTTTCAGCACAGCTCAGTTTAATGAGGAAGGCCACATTAACATTTTTAATGCCATGGCACTTTTAACCTGGTGATAGTACACATAGGAGTTTTCCAGATGTTATGTCCATATGTTTTCGA
Organism: Emydura macquarii macquarii; assembly: GCF_026122565.2. Classification (NCBI taxonomy): domain Eukaryota; kingdom Metazoa; phylum Chordata; order Testudines; family Chelidae; genus Emydura; species Emydura macquarii. Next base: position 7,476,371 of record NW_027130208.1, read on the forward strand.
CTGTATGTCTGTGACTTAGTCTCCTAAAATTTTCGTTTTTATGCAAAATTAAGTGTTCTCTGTACTTTTCTTTATAAAAAATGGATTTGTTTTTCAAGACCCTGGTCTATAGAACCCTATCATTCTAACCTTGTGTTTGTGAAAATAACTTTCCAGCCTCAAACTTAATGACCCACATCCGGAATCCTTTACGATGCCATTGCTGTATGGAATACGCTTGAAATACAATATCCCCTTTGGCCCACATAATGAACAATACAAACAATGGGTACTAATGAAAAATGTAAATAGGTATTTACCGAATAGACCACACAAATCTTTTCTGGTCTGTTGGGTGAATAAGGCACCTACTGTAAAGCGTGTAACTTTGCTGAGCCTATACTATGTATTGTAACTTCACAACCTCTGCTATATCTTAATATAGAATGCATAGATCCCAATTTCACTATATCAATCATCACAATGGGATAAAGTTAAGGGTGAACTGGAAGTGTCTTCAGGGCAGAGTTTTAGCTCTAGGATTAAATTTGCATACTTTTATTGCTGCTCTAATGTTGATTAAACTTTATGGGCCATATGCAGCCCTTGTGTATTTCCACTGAAGTCAAGGGAGTTCCATCAGCTTATGCCAGGGCTATGATTAGCCCTTGGTCTACAGAAGTATCAAAATCAAGTCTGGTTTCTTCAGAGACATCCTCACTTCCCCTGCAATGTGCACCCCTGTAACACTGATTCTTTACTTTGTGAAGCAGATACTGATTGTCATTGGCTCACAGAAATAAAAATTGTGCTACGTATGGTGTGCCTATGATGAGTAACATGGGATTTTATGTTTTCCATCTGTTGTATTTTTGCAGGTCAGAAGGAAGAACCAATTGTTTAGCTAATGTAGTAGCAATTTATTATTTCTTAGAATAAAGTGAAGTATAGTATTTTCCCCTGAGTCCTGGTTAATTGGTAGTTCTGGCACATTAACTGACATAAACATTTTGATTAAAGCTTATGAATGTATTAATTACAGCTGGGAAGCTTCCAAAGCTGACTTGAACCACAAAACAGTTCAAACTGCAACCTCTAAATCAGTATTCTTTCACAAACTGGTGCAATGACTATCTTTTTCTAGACTAATCATTACATGACATGGGATAAGCAGATGTGTAAAATTTCATAATTGCATATTAGTTTCTGAAAGCTCATGTTGAATATGTCTTTAAAAGTCAAACGTGTTTTGAGCTCCTGTCACACTGTTGAAAACTTACTTGAAGTCTGAAGCACTTTAATTCTGTATGACGGTGTCAGTGATGTTTTATGAGCCTTTAGTAACATGTACATGTACTTTAGTAAAAGTCAAAATAACAGCTCCTCTTCTTAATTAGGTAGTCAGCTATATAGGAATGTAGGCAAGGTAAAGTCTATGCTTGTATAAATACACTGAATTCTTTAACACCAGTAACAATTCCAGTAAACTGGATGGAAATATTTAGTTACAAAACTTGGACCATGTTCTTACCTCTGTTTACACCTCCCACATGGATTGCCTGGGTCTAAACTTGGCAGAATTCAACCTGTTGAGCCTGCAAACTGTTTTGTGAATAACCTACACAGCTTCTTAAAACAATATGTGAGTGGACTAGAGTTCCTGGAGTATTGGTGGTTGGATGGAGGACAATCTAACAGAATTCTCAAATCATTGGTGGTATGATCCCAAAAAGAAAGCATATCTTATGTATCAACTCTTTGTGCCTCTGCATAACAACCCAAGAAGTCCCAACTAAATGCTGCTTTACTCATGCATTCATGCACACATGCATTCATTATGACTGACCTGCCCTAGGAAGGTCCATTAAGAGGAACTCATTTCAAGCACAGATGGTCCTGAATAGTTTAATGTCTGCCTGATGGCCAGAATAAGTGAATTCTTGATGGCCTTAGACTTCTGATCACATACATGCAGCCAAGGAGGAAATGAAAACATGTTCATCATTTTGATAAACAACCTCTTTCATTGCCGCAGGATGCTCTATGTAACTCTGCAGAGTCAAATACTATTAAATTGTCATCACTGTCAAAAAGAGAACTTATAAGTTTTGCTACCTGACTCATAGCTAATGACTTCCACAATGTATAACACAAATCAAGACTGCTGTTTGCCTTTTTTATGTTTGTTTACTGATAAGTTCTGGCTGTGCTAGAATACAGAGGCAAGCTATAATTTTGAAGTGCAAAATATGCTTTCATTATTACCTCTCAGCTAAAGATGTAAAAAATAGATGACGAGAAGATGGCTTTTGGCTTCTTCCAGGCATACGCTTAGGACCTGTAGCTGATTAGATATTTTAAATCACAGCCGCACACTGTAGGTTCATACTTAGGGTAAAATATTTCACTCTGTGATATGTAAACACAAGGTAGCTTTATAATAGAGAGATAATTGAACCCCTTTTCAGGAGTTCAGTGTTCTCCAATTAAAAGTAAGCCATTTTCAGGTGTTAAATTGTCCCTCTTTTGCTGTCAGAATCATGGACATAAAGCTAATAATTTTTACTGTTTAACATTTTAAAACATGCAGTGAAAAGCATCCTAATGTAATAGGTGTCTTGATAAACCAGAATGCACACAAGAAGCAAATTCTATCTGTACCCTACTGCTCCAAAAAATGAACTCTTTTTCACCCAAAATTCTGAGCCACTTGTGAATTTGTCACTAATAAGGGATTGGCAGTAAAGCCGGTCAGAAAATATTGATTAAAAGCGTTTTCTGTTGGAAAATATTGCTTCAACAAAACTGAAATTTTCCACCAAATCAGACTGACTTCAATTACAGTTTTGTTTTGGGGGGAAAAAAAGGGTGGGGCAAAATCTTTACAATATCAAAACATCCTATTTTGACTTTTTTTTTTTTTTTTTGGAACTAATAGTTTTGATTTTTCTTTTTTGTTATGAAATGACTTTTCCTTTTGAAATGTACTTTATTTTATATAATATTTTAAAATACAGAGGGTCAAAATTGAAACAATGCTCAGTTTATCTAAATGAAACATTTTGATTAACATGAGAAAAATTTCCCTCAATTTGATTTCTCAGAAAAATTCAAAATTTTGGCTTTTTATTCCGATTTGGGATGATTTTTTTTTAGACACACAATTCTTTGCAGCATACAAAATCTGGTTTCTCACAACCTCTAGTTGCAGTTCTTGCTGTGCCGTCCTGCATTGTTTTGCATTATTTCTTGTTGATGCCACTGCTCTGATATGTGGTTTGAAATGAAGACTTTGGTGGAAAAGGAACATTTATCCATAATGATCCTCTGCATTCAGTCTGTAAAGGAGGCATTTCAGGGCATTTCCATTCATCCCTGTAGCTTCTTGGAGACAGGACAAGAATATTGAATTTTTGCAGGCTCCCTGTGCTATGGACTTGTTCCTTTAGGTATTTTTGTGGTGGAAAGAAAAGGCTTTTTATAAAAAGTAATTTTTTTAGAGCTTATCTACACTTGCAAAGCTCCAGCAGCACAACTGCAGCTGTTCAGCGTAGACACAACCTACTTGGACAGGAAGGGCTCTGCCGTCGGCATAGGTAATCCACCTCCCCGAGAGATGGTAGCTAGGTTGACAGAAGAGTTCTTCTGTCAACCTAGCACTGTCTGCATGGGACTTAGGCTGACTTAACTACCTTATTCAGGGATGTGGATTTTTCACATCTCCGAATGATGTAGTTATGTAAACTTTATTTTCTAGGGTAGACCAGGCCTAAGTAAGTAAATTAAAGTAGCTGCCTTAATGGACAATAACTTTCAGCTAAAATTTCAGAAGGATCTCTAGCCAGACGATCTAGTCTCCAATCCATCTCTCTTTAAAGTCAGTGGTAAGTCTGTCCTGGACTTCCATGACAGCTGCATCAGACAAAACTAGCCACTACATTCACTCAGTAGACTCAGAAAAAAAGCCTTTCCTGTCTTTTATGACAATGGTTTAGGCTGCAACTGCACCAAAAGTTTATCAGATCAATAAGCCACATTTTTATACAAGTCCCTAAACATGTGAGTATGACACACAGAATAATGGCTCCAAAGCAGCTGTTATAACTTTGAGTCAATAATCCATGCTTTTGTTAAAAGTCCATAAACTTGAGTGTACATTTCTGCAATCCGTATTTTGGTCTATCACCCATGTCAACACTGAGAGACTTCTATAGCTGGTCTCATCGTCTGTCTTTTAAAAACAAATGATATCTACCTATCAATAAAAATTAAAATAAAATTATAACCAAGACTATGGGGCTGAGCTGGCGTGAACTGTCATAGCTCCATTGAAATCCATTGACAAAGTACATCTGCTGAGGATCTGCAGCCCTATGTTTATATGGACAATGGCATGCAGTCCTGGAACCTTGAACCTGCGCTTGTGCTGCAGGGAGATGTCTGCTCAACAGGAGACCAGTGTGATTCAATAGAATTCACTCCGCTGGTCGGTAAATCCCCTACAAGAAAAGGGAAATTTCCAGGCTCTAGGCAGGTAGACAGATAACACGCACTGTTCAAATGTAATACTTCCTGCCAAAAATTCTCTCTTTAAACAAAATTTGACACATACTATTTTCCCACCACAATAGCAAGTGGTGTTAGAAAAGCACAAATCATTATAACATACTGTACAGCACAAGCATTATTCTTCAAGATCTTCAACTTCCAAAAATTCTGTGTGTTGCCAAAGCCTCAGAAAATTCCTTTAGAGTTTTTATGAATAACTCTCCTCTTAACAGGTTTAAGGTCAGTACCTCTGTGTTGCTTGCAGCAGTGACTAGTTTCAGTGCAGCTAATCCTTAATATGTAACCAGCAAAGCCTGGGTAAACAAATGGGCAAATAGGAGTAGGGAAATTATCTTTCGGGGTTTTTTGATCAAGGAAAAACTCTTTACGTGGTGTGCTAGTTAGATATCTGTCTCTAACAAAGATGGAGGGAAAACATCACAATCGTCGTTCAGATTTCTATATGATTATTAGTACCAGGACTATAATTAGTATTTTATGAGCAGGTTCAGTTTTTCAATCAATTTTCAACAAATTGAGACTGGCCGGCAATTTAACCATATTCATTGCTACTTCTCCGTATGAAACCGCAGTGAACAGTCACTTTCTAAAATTCTAGCCAAGTGCCATTCTGTAGTTTTCACAGGGACATGTAATCACATATGAAATGGGAAGTGGCCCCAACATTAATAAGTGGGAGACGAGAGGATCCATAAAACAGTCTCTCTATTAAGATGTGGTCTGCACCAAGGAAAAGTTTGAGAAACTGATTTGCGATAACAGATAATAATATATGAATAAATTACATTCCATGGAAGGAGGGGCCTGAACTGCAGTTTTTGTTCTGGATCTGAATTCTAAACACCCCAAAGTTCAGCATATTTGGATTTAGGGTTTTGTGTCAACCCATTATTGAGTTGAATCAGAATTTTTTGTTCAGTCACATCTGTAGTATTTCTTTATGCAAGTAATGTAGTCTTAAGGTATGTCTACACTGCAGGGTAAAATCAGGAGCTCATTCACCTGCACATCTACTAATGTAATATATGCCATCATGTGCCAGCAATGCCCCTCTGCCATGTACATTGGCCAAACCAGACTGTCACTACGCAAAAGAATAAATGGCACAAATCAGACATAAAAAATGGTAACATCCATAAACCAGTCAGAGAGCACTTCAATCTCCCAGGACACCTGGTAGCTCATCAGCCTCACTAGGATTAGTGGAATTCACGTCAGTGGACCTTGGATTAGAGAAGCCAGACCTTGAGCATCTACACTGCTTGTCAACCCTAGATTAAGAATTTTCTAACCTGGGCCTGAACCAGGGTCCACGCTACAGGACGCAGACCCAAGTCCAACCAACCATATCCCAGACTTCCTAGCACACTCCTGAAATGTGACTTCTCTGTCCCTTTGTTCGTGGTGTAAGTGTGGGAAAACCTGATTGTCCATCAAACTTGACTGTCCAGAGGACAAAGGAAGTGGGCTAGTTTTGGTGGACTCCCAGGGTATGTCTACCATTAAACAGTTGCAGCTGGCCCATGTCAGATGACTTGAGCTATGGGACTGTAAAAGTGCAGTGTAGATGCTCAGGCTGGAACCAGAGACCTGGGACCCTGCAAGGGGGGAGAGTCCCAGAGCCCAGGCTCCAGCCTGAGCCTGAACATCTACACTGCACTTTTACAGCCCTGCAGCCCAAGTTAGCTTGCATGGGCCAGCCATAGGTTTTGAATTGCAGTGTAGATATATCCACACAGACGAGTCTAATGGGGCTCTGTCTGAACTGCAAAGCGATAGAGCTTGACCCGTGATTCCTGGCTTTACTCAGGCTTGGACTCTCCACCCCCTTGGGGTCCTGAGACCTTGGGTCCAAGCCCTGGGTTAGCACAATTTGTGTGTAGACAGAAGGGGGCTTCAGTTTGAGCCTGAATTTGAACCCTGGTCTTACACTTCGGTGTAGACATACCTTTAGGGGTAAATTTTCAGTGTGGCCTTTTCCTCATCTCCCCATGCTTAGGCACAAAATTCCATGGACACATGCATGCATTTCCCCTTGGCATGTGTGCTTTTAAAAGGTAGACAGTCGTGCACATCTAACAGTAGAATTTGGCCCTGCAAAACTCAGTGCAGCTGACAGATTTTGCAGAAGCAAATTGTAATAGTTACATGCATGGCTGACCATTTAACAGTGCTTAACCTGAAAAGTCTAGTGCCATGTACCAAATTTTGCCTGGAAATGGATGGAACAAGGGGCTAAAAATATATACCCCTTCTAAATTGAGAGTTTCATAGATTCCAAGGCCAGAAGGACCGTGTATAATATAGGCCATAGAAGTTTCTCCAAAATAATTACTAGAGACTAGCTTTTGGAAAAACATCCAATCTGGACTTAAAAATTGTCAGTGATGGAAACTCCACCACGAGCCTTGGTAAATTGATCCCATGAATAATTAGTCTCAGCATTAAAAATATTTGCCTTATTTCCAATCTGAATTTGTTTAGCTTCAGTTTCTAGCTACTGGATCATGTTAGACCTTTCCCTGTTAGAGTGAAGAGCCCATTATTAAATAGTTGTTCCCCGTGATCAAGTCACCTCTTAACTTTCACTTTGTTAAGCTAAATCGATTGAGCTCTTTGAGTGTCTCACTCTAAGGCGTGTTTTCTATTCCTTTAATCATTCTCATGGCTCTTCTCTGAACCCTCTCCAATTTATCAACGTCCTTCCTGAATTGTGGGCACCAGAACTGGAGCCAGTATTCCAGCAGGGGTCGCACCAATGCCAATGTAAAGGAAAAATAACCTCTTTATTCCTACTTGAGATTCCCTTATGCATCCCAGGATCACATTAATTTTTTTGGCCACACCGCCAGACTGGGAGCTCATGGTCATCTGATAATCCACCAGGACCCCCAAATCTGTTTCAGACTCACTGCTTCCCAGGATGGAGTCCCCCATCCTGTAAGTATGACCTACATTTATTGTTCCTAGGTGTATGCATTTACATTTAGCTGTATTAAAACAAATATTGTTTGCTTGTGCCCAGCTTACCGAGTGATACGGATCGCTCTGTAGCAGTGATCTGTCCTCTTCATTATTTACCACTCCCCCAATTTTTATGTCATCTGCAAACCTCATCAGGGATGGTTTTATGTCATTGATAAATATGTTAAATAGCACCAGGCCAAGAACCAATCCCTGCCAGACCCCACTGAAAACAAACCTGCTCAATGATGAGTCCCTATTGAGACCTACCTGTAATCCAATTTTTAATCCATTTGAGTGTATCATGTTAATTTTATATCATTCTAGTTTTTAATCAAAATATCATGCAGTATGAAGGCTAGTGTTTTACAAAAGTCTAAATATATTATGCCAACACTATTACCTCTCTCAACCACACTTGTAATCTCATCGAAAAAAGATATCAAGTTAGTCTGGCAGGATATATTTTCCATAAACCCATGTTGATTTCCATTAATTACATTACCCTCCTTTAATTTTTCATTAATTGAGTCCCATATCAGCTGCTCCATTATCTTTCCTGGGATCGATGTCAGACTGACAGGGGTCATCCATTTACCCTTTTTAAAAACTGGCACATTAGCTTTCTTCCAGTCTTCTGGAACTTTCCCAGTGTGCCAAGACTTATTGAAAATCAACATTACCAGTCCAGTGAGCTTCTCAGCCAGCTCTTTTAAAACTTTTGGATGCAAGTTATCCAGTTCTGCTGATTTTTAAAATGTCTGACTGTAGTAGCTTCTATTTAACATCCTCCAGAAATATTAGTGGAACTGAAAGAGTCTTACTGTCACCATGTGATGAGCCTATATCATCCAGTTTTCCCCCAAATACAATTTCTGCACATAAGATTTCACTCTACGTGTGTGGAAGAGTTGGAAAGGTACTTTTTGTATGAAAATTATAGGCAGTGCAGATTAGAAAAGTCCCAGTTAATAAGTAGTTTAATATATATTGGTAACAAAAGGGTTTTTTTAATTGTCTTCTTAGTTTCATTACGTATCACCACTCTGAAACAGCTATAACCTTTAGAGTTTATTTCTGCAGCAACTTGCGGGTTTCCACATTCTAATTATATAGATGTTATAAAGCTCATCAGCCATGACACATTATTTTGCATCGATAATCAAGTGAGCAAGACCAACTTTTGCTAACTTGACCTCAAGTGGTTATTAGTACTCATCCACAAAATTAATAGGAAAATAAAACATTTAGCTTGCTCACAAGTATTTACTGTACCGTATGTGCAGCTAAGTACAGAATTACCTTATTATGTAAATTTCTTCCTGTCAGAAGCCAAACTTGCCCACAATATAACTAGAAAATGTACTGCAGGCCGAAGCACAGATACATACTTTAATGACATATACTTGGCCTGATCTTAAAGCCAAGCAGATCAAGGGGAAATCTGCCATTGGTGTCGCTGTGATTTGGATCAGGCCCTCATTGCAGAAAAGCATTTGTTTTGAAGGGAGATTTTTTTCATAATTCATATTAAGATGTAAGCATCAAGGGGCAAATCCTGAGCAGCAGCGAGCACTCACAACTCCCCTTATTCCTCTGGGACCCTCGAGAGGGCTTTTGTTGTCAGGTGCGGTTGTCTGAATAGTATGATCCGTTTGCTGCTGCACATCTTGGCTCAGAAAGGGCTGTGACAGGTGGCCAGATACATATATACACAATCCAGGAACCAGCTCTTCTCTTCAAGAGTAGTTCAATATTAACTACAGCGCCTTTTTGGCCTGAAGCTAGCAAGCTCATCAATACTAAAACCCATGAGTATGTGACCTAGGGTCATTTATCTTAACGGACATTTACCAGCTTTGACTGACTCATTCTTGAAAACTGAAGGTTTGAATATTTAAAGTTGTAAAACGTTTCCAGGCATTATCAGGCCTCTCTTGTGCCACTGTGTCCTTTGGATCGATTGGTTCCACGACACTGTTCTGAGCTACTGGAAATTCTTGGATCCTCTTCAAACCAAGGAGCTTTTCCTCTCTCAGCAAGGAGATCACTCTTTGTAATTCCTGGATTTACCGTGTATTTCCTGTACTGCACATGACTGCAATGACAGTAATGGGCCTCATTTATTGTGAGCTAGATTTTCACCGCACCTACTCAGATGTGCAGGAGTGAGGGAGGTAGGAAGGAAGAAAGTTCCCCCCCATTCTCCTTACCTCCCTGGTTGGCCCTGTTGAGATTGTGACCTGAGCTGTAGGGAGAAAAGCAAGGGCTGCTTGCCTGCAACTCCTCACTGCAACCAAGTCATTGGGCAGGGAGGGGCAGGAAGTGAGGGAAGCCCTGGCTCAGGTCTTCCCCCAGGCCGTGCCACCTACACACTATTCAGAGTAGGGGGCTGGGTGCGCAGGCAGGGAGTAGCCATGCAAAGGAATACACTAATTTACTCCTCTGCAGAGAACCAGGGGGAGCCGAGGAGGAACCGTGAGTCCTAACTTGTTATCGGGTGTGTTCCCGTTGTGGGGCAGCGCCACGCTGCCTGTTCTCATGGCTGATTGCAGGGTTACAATCTGGCCTTTGGGTGTTTTGCTCCATACAAACAATTTCCCATGAGGCAGTTCACTGTAGCTAAAACCAATGTGCCGTAGCATCTCATGGTGGGATTAAAACAATAACACTTTCATAGTAAACCTAGTGAACCTTCTGATGTGGCCTGCTCTTATATGTGTGGTGGATATTTTTGTATTCAGATTCAACTGACACTGCCAAATGATGCAGCCAGTTCACGACGTGGACAAATATCTGTCAAGGAACAAACTGGGACTACAAACAATTGCAATTTGAACTCAGGTCTGGAGAGATTAACGGGCCGCCCAGTAACCCACTGTTCTGCCTGATCTTCCTGCACTATATTGCTGAAGTGAATGGGACTAATGCTCTTGTCATGTCATTTATGTACACAGCATATGCCAGAAGCAATGTGTTGTCAGAAGCCCTGTGCTATCTATCTATGGTGATGTCTACCACTGGAGCTAGGAATGTGCACCCTAGTTTGCAGAGCTATATTGGTGCTAGCTCTTATCAAACTAGCATGCTAAAAATAGTAGCATGGGGGGCACGGGCTAGCCGCCCTGAGTACATACTCCCGGGATCCCGGAGGGGTTGTACTTGCTAGTCATGCGGCCACTCGCCACTGCCCGAGCCATAGCAGTTACACTGCTTCTTTTAGCATGGTAGCTTGATGAAAGCTAGCATGAGAATGTCTCTCTGCGAGGTGGGAATCACATACTTAGCCTCAGGTGTAGATCACGTCTACCCCTCCGTTTATCTGTCCATCTGTCTGCATATCTTTTGGAAATGCTCAGAATAAAACACAAAATGAAAGAAAGGAAAATTGGGACCTGGTGACATTAGACTCCATGGGAATTTGGCCTGCATCAGGACTGCTGCTTTTTTAGGAGCGAAGGAAAGCAAAATTGGACCATACCGAGAGTCCTAGGGAACTGAGTCTCCTCCTCCAGATCACGAGCACCCAATTGGGGGCGAATCTGAAGATTTGGAAGTGGGTTCAGTTCCAGGTAGATTCTCTGAGCCCCTGGGATTGTATCGAAGAGTGTAACCTAGTCCTATGGGAAGGGAGAGATGAAACAGAACACATGTAAAACAGGCAGGCCTTGTCGTTCGGCATTAACTGTAGTCCATACTCCTTCGGGTCCAAACTGTGGAATATTCCCTAATTCACACCAAAAAGTTCTTTTCATGTGAATAGAGCTACTCACAATGCAGGCAAGTGGGATTTGGCGCTATCGCTACTCTTGAGGAACATTTGTTTTGCATTTCCTCTCGGCTCTGAAGTATACTAACACCTGCCTGAGACAAAATTGCCCATAATGGGAGACAACACTTCCTTAATCCCCCTTATACAGAATCGTTCTTCACAAACGTAGAGAGTAGCATGCTTGGATGCTTTGACTAGCCATTGCAGGTCTTCCTAATCAGAGTGTCAATATTCTCTCTTTGTTGCCAGAAGGAGGAACGTGTGAAGTTATAGCAGCACACAGATGCTGTAATAAGAATCGAATTGAGGAAAGATCACAAACAGTAAAATGCTCCTGCCTCCCTGGGAAAGTGGCTGGGACAACACGAAACAGACCCTCCTGTGTCGACGGCAAGTAGCTCCTCCAGTATATATGTGAACTGAATATGTAACAGCCAGTCTGTAACTAACACTCTATACGTTATGTATGCAAACATAGTTGTATTCTCTGGTTTGGCTTTTTAGGAAAAAAGAAACTATAAGCGGAAATGGTTGACAGAAAAGGTGATCTTTTACATCACAGGTATGCATTGCCTGCCACCTTAAAGCCTGATTCTGCGAGCCTTACCCACAGTAAAAAGGACACACAGTCTGTGGGGCTGCTCATATAAGTACAACAAACCTGACGGCAAGCGCAAGCCCTTAGTAAATAATGGGCTAAAATTATCCTTTGTGTCTCTTCTCCATATTTCAGGTGACAACAATAAGTTGTTCTGATTCAATTAGCAATTTTAAAAAGTCAACACAAAAAACCCAGTAACCTGATTTTGTAATGCATTGTGTAAAGATGAACAAAAAGTGCAAAGTTGATTTCTGGTTCAGAAAAAAACTGCCATTTCTGAATAGATCCAGCCTTGGCCCAGGTATTTTGAAAGCTTCTGGGCAGAATCTTGTGCATGTTTTTTTTTGCAAAACAAAACTAATGCTTGGGACGATTCACGTCTGGGTCTCATTTTATCTGAAGGTCAGTATTCTGGGTTCTGATTTTGTGGCTATCTTTATTCCAATGTTGAAATTAACACACACCAATTCATTGGAGACTCCTCTTTGTGGTTCATGTAATCCTAATTTAACATTAGTGAGGGGTACAAATGTGCAAGTGGAGAATATACCCCGCTGTTTGGAAATGGTTACCCAAATTAAATGTCTTCATATTATGGTTTTAAGAAACTATTGACTTAGTGGCACTAATCTCTGGTTTTATTTCCCATACACCCTGTTCAATGATGTCTGATCAGTAGCATCCTTGTGTAGCAACCCTGTTAAATGGGGTTGGATTTTAAATGTTCCTTTTCTCATTTTTATTTTATGGAAATGATCTGGTAGCACCACTGAGTGCACCCACTCCTCCTGTGGTGCCAAAAGTCATTAAGAGCTCAAGTTTGTCTTTTCAGATTGAATAGGGTTGAACACCCCCTGCTTCAGCTTCCTCCAGGTGGCAGAACACAGCAGTGTTGCTGCGTAGCTGATTTTTTCAAAGCAGTTTTTGTTTCCTATTCTGACACACAGTTTAAAAATGCAGCTTTTTACCAGAAAGACGTTGATACAAACATTTGAAAACCCACTTTTCTCGGCTATCTTCCCTCAGTCACATGCCGTGACATTTTCAAAGGGGCTGCCAGCAGAGCCGCAGCTGTGCCAATTTTCATGGAAAGTTAAATGAAAGTTCCTGTCAGCTTTATGGGCTGCAAAAACATTGCAACCAGGAGCCTGTGCTGGCAGAGTTTAATAGTAACTAGACAGAAGAATATGGTGGATGTCAGAGGGATGGATTCTTACCATTTTCTCAACTGCTATTCTATGGTGTGCATGTGTGTGGATCTATCTAGTTGGTATGTTAAAACATATAAGAAAAACATCTCATAATTGCAAAAAGACACTCAAGGTGTTAAATTTGGGGCAATAATACACAGCTAGTTAACTGGAAATGCCATTCAGTCTCTGGAATTATGCCTAAGAATGCACTACAGTAGCTGTGAATGATTACACTTTAATTCACAAGCTGTCACACTTTATTGCTTAATTATTCTGATACAAAGAATTTTATTAAACAAAAAATGAAAGTTGTGACTCTGTAGGTGATACCTTTTGTTGTGCCTAACTAAAAATAAACTGTCTAAGCTTTGGAGACTCGCATGTTCTTCTTTAGGTCATGAAAATCAGAGCCAATAGATACAGCATAGTGGCAGTGTTAATTCAGACCTCATAATTATATTCAGAGAACAGTAGCTCAATGGGGAATTATGGTTTTTTTTTTAAAAAGCAGTGCAGGTATGGCCTGGAGTCCCTCTGCTTAATAGCTGTCTCTGGATCACAGAGTAAATGAATGTTATCAGCTGGAGTTTTGAAAGGGGCAAAGATCAAACAAAGGCTAATACAAGAAAGGCATGTGACTTATTGAATTCAGGGTCAAGACACTCGTTGACTTCCAAGGGATCATGCAAAAGCAGCTTCTTCCCCTTTTAAGTTTAATTGTTGTAATCAAGACATGGGTTCTTTTGTAAATGGTTGGTCAGTTAGAAAGCCAAGATCCGGTTTACAAAAAATGAACTGAAGGGGCATTCCTTTTCCCCTTAGTTTAATCTTGACGCTTTGTTTTAGATTCTTGACATGTTGACCGTCTTGGGTCAAAACTTTGAAGTCATTTTGTAGTTTTTTCTGTCCTTGCTAAGGCAAAACTCCCATTTTTGTCTGTGGGTAGTTCCATTCACTTCAGCTGGAGTTCTTCCTAAGTAAGGATTTGGGATTTTGCCTATTATTTGGATCTGGGAGGTTTTAATTAGTACATTACAAAGGATCAGCTAAAACTTGTTGCCTCCTTTATCTGTTGTATTAAGATGACTAAATCCTGTGAGTCACAGTCTTATACTTTGTACTTTTTAAAGCTGTGATGTGCCATTTTAACACAAAAAAAGGAAACATTAATTCATCCGTTACTTTAAAATATATTATGCATGCCCTTGGATAAATAATATAAATTGAATCATAGAAATTTAGGGCTGGATGGGACCTTGAGAAGTCATCAAGTCCAACTCCCTGCTGTGTGGCAGGACCAAGTAAACCTACGCCATCCCTGACAGGTGTTTGTCCAACTTGTTTTTAAAAGCTTCCAATGATAGGGACTCCATGACCTCCGTAGAAGCCAATTCCAGAGCATAACAACCCTCACAGTAGGAAAGGTTTTCCTAGTATCTAACCTAAATCACCCTTGCTGCAGATTAAGCCCATTACTTCTTGTCCTACCTTCACTGGACCTGGAGAACAATTGATCTTCATCCTCTTTATAACAACCCTTAACATACTGAAAGACTGTTACCTGGTCCTCCCCGGCCCTCACCCCCCTCCCCAGTCTTCCTTTCTCAAGAATAAACATGCCCAGTTCTTTTAACCTTTCCTCCTAGATCAGGTTTTCTAAACCATTTATCACTTTTGTTGCTCTTCTTTGGACTCTCTCCAATTTGTCCACATATTTCCTAAATTGCGGTGCCCAGAATTGGACACCATACTCCAAATGGGCCTAACTAGTGCAGAGGAGAGCGGGACAATTGCCTCCTGTGTCTTGCATACAACACTCCTCTTAATAGACCCCAGAATCATTGTAACCTTTCTACAGCTGCTTCACATTGTTGACTCATATTAAATTTGTGGTCCACTATAATCCCCTGATCCTTCCCAGCAGTACTACCACCTCGGCGGTTATTCCCCATTTTGTAGTTGTGCATTTGATTTTTTCCTTCCTAAGTGAACTTGCCAATACATGCATAGCCAAACAGAACCAAATTGCTCTGGAATGGGACTGGATGACTTGTTGGATTGGGAACAGCAGGCAGCCACCATGTTGCTAGTTGCATTCCAGCTCAGGTTGATCATTATCATGAGAAACTGTTCCCTTTTTCTGGCTGTTTAGTTGCCTACATGAAATGAGTTGGAACACTAATCCTGCTCTCATTAAAGTCAATAGCCAAACCCCTG
This sequence comes from Emydura macquarii macquarii, assembly GCF_026122565.2. Lineage (NCBI taxonomy): Eukaryota > Metazoa > Chordata > Testudines > Chelidae > Emydura > Emydura macquarii. Next base: position 7,491,666 of record NW_027130208.1, read on the forward strand.
TTGACTTGACGTCCGGGAGTCCATTGGACAAAACAGTCCATGTCACTTACATCAGAAACGGCTCTCCAGAACTAATGCACTTGACTGTCTCAGCTGATGGCAGGGATGTAATGGACATGACACTGAGCTTTCCCTGTACCCCTAAGAGTGGTCCACTCAGGTCAGTGATGAAGAATGTTGGGGGACAATGCGTGGTTTCTCGCAGTGCTGTTGTCCGTGCTGTTTCTCTTCTGTGGATAAACAGAGAATATCATCATAAGCAGGGTCAGTCTGGCATTTTTCTAAAGCAGCGGGAATGGTCTGTGGTCCTTCTTTGGAGCTGTTAAACAGTCTCATACTTACTTAGAGCCAAGTTCTGCAATCCTTGCTGATGTTAACTAGTGTTTACACAAGAAATCCCCCAGCTAGTGTTTGAAATTAAATAGATTCTGAAGATGGGATATTGCCACACATCTTGCAGGACTTTATGTAGAGCCTCACTTAATATTGACTCTGATGGATTTTCTCATACTCAGAGAAAGGAACCAGTTGCAGAGACTTCAACAGAGAATGCACCCAGGATAGATTATATCAGCTTCAGCTCTGTGCTTACTTCAGAAGTTATTCCTTGTTGTTAGTTAAATAAATTGTTATCCTAAAGCCTGCTTCTGTCAGGTGGAAATTATATAATACCCAGGGTGGGGACCATTCAAACACAGAGTCTATCCACCAAGGAGTGACTCACTTATTGCATAAGTTATGTCATTTCCTGCTCTACTACAAGTCTCTTTTTGAAGGAACAATTGAGGTGATTCTCCATCCTCTCTAAACATAACTTGTGAGTTACTGACAGACCTACGTGGATAAAAAAAATTTGGATCCACATCCGATCCGCATCTACGATAATTAATTTTCATCTGACCCTCAATCTGCACTCCACACCAGCACCCTATCTCATTGTCAGAGCCCTGTGCGGATACAAATATTTGGATCCGCATCTGATCCGCGATCCGCAAAGATGGTAAAAAATGCAGCTGTGTCCACAGATGCAGATATCTGTGAACAAAAAGCAGATATCCATGGATTTGCAGGATTCTTATTATTCCTAATTTTACATAGCCTCAAATAGCCCAAGCACCTTCTGGCCTACACCCAAGACCACTTGTTGTTTTCCTCAATGTACTAATAAAAACTTTTGCTTTACTCCCCTGCTTTTGTACCTTAGAAGCTGTTCACACTTGCCTATGACTTGTTTTAGCCCCTTAAGCTTTTGACTTTACTAGCTTTACACTTTCTTTGAACTGCTCTATTTCAGTTTTCTGTTATTACATTCGCTTGTGCTCCCGGGTCTATCTTGTGTATCACATGCAGGCTGTTTCTGCATATTTTTATTAGTCATTCTTTTGGGTTTGCACCTTCCCTTTTCACTGTGTTTATCAACAACTTGTCCTGTTCACTTGAGAAATCCTCACATTATAGCTTTATCTCATGCATGTTCCTCCATCTGCATATTTTTGCAAAGTGATTCTGTGTGTTCTGAAGGTATCTACATGGTTGCTCAAATGCTGGGCATTCTTTATCTTGCTAGCTGCCATGTGGCTGATACCGTTTTTTCTTAGGGCTAGGGTTTCATTCCTCCGTCTCTTTATTAACAGAAAAATTCAACCTCAGTTGTGCTTACAGTCCTACACTTTGGCTCTCTCTCGGGCGTGTGCATGTGTACGTGCATGAGTGTGTGTATGTTTGGCTGCTTGGCATAAGGAAATTGCCGTTTAGATGTCAAGTCCATATCCCAGAGTGCATTTTCATGTACCTACTTATTGTTCCACCCAAAAAATTGCTTGTTCTTTAATGAGGGAGTCTTTTAATATTCCAGATTCACAGATTGCTTTTTAAACTTTAGGTTTGAGACGAATTCTGCTATTATTACTCCTGTTTTATTGGTCTTTCTGCATGTTAAAAAAAATAGGGGGTGGAATCCTGGCCCCACTGACAAAATTCCTATTGACTTTAAAGGGAGCAGTATTTCTACCCATCATTCACAGGGAATATTTAGGGGAGGGATACAATTATTCTTAATCTTTTTCATTACTACTTCAAAGCTTTCTTCCCTTTCCCCCACTATCGTTCTTACTTTGGAAATCATTGCATATAATCCAACCTTGACAAAAACAATGCATTTTTTTAATTCATCCTTCATTTTACCAGCCTCTGTGGTTTTTGTGCTAAGTTCAAATTTCTGTTGGAATCTTTCTGAGGTCTGCTCAGCATATTCTCATAATTTTGAAAGGTTAGTGCAGGATTCGCAGTCACGCAGGCTCCATGGCAGTGATTTTTTTTAACCTTTCTCCCTTGTTATAGTTAGTGTCGCTTTTGCTGGATATTCGATAGCTATCTGCTTGTTCTTTTCCTGGATCTACCAGATCTCTGAACTTCCTATGCACAGCACCATGTGGTATTTCAGTGACCCCTGAGGCAGGCTTTCGGATACCTTATTTATTCAACTCTCAAAAAGAAATAGCAAATCAAGTAAATGCACTACTGCTGCTGTAATTAAACAAATTTGTATTCTTTGCCTCTGATTCTCTATTGTCCTACTCCTTGTGCAATCATTTACATGAGTGCAAAGTGGGAGGAGAAAGGTGCTACCATTGACTTGCTCGAGTTTACACTCACCCGGGTGTGAGCAACGATGGAAGATGACAGGCACTGGAGAATCGGGCCCACACTCTCTATCTGGTTCCTGCATGAGTGAGAGTCAGCAGAAAGTGTGACACTGCATAGCGTCCTGCAGGACGTGTGGCAACCCAAAACTTTAAGCTTTAGCACACTAGTCAACATTGTGTTGCAGAATGAGGCCCTTAGTGGTAGGATAGGTTAATTATCCAAGGTTGCCAATATTGGATTGTGCACTGAATCTCTGGCACATTTACTGTATCCATCAGCTTTTGAGGAAAGAATATTTTCCGTCTTGCTTTTAGAGAAGGAAAACAGCTGCAAAATCTGATGATTCAGCTGCTCCACATTCGGGCCTCCCACTGGAATTGAAATGGGAGTCCATTCATGATCCAGCTGCAGAACCTGGTCCAAAATATTTTGGATCACTCGTAGTTAAGCTATTTCTGTATTTGTTTTAATCAAATATTAGATCCTGGTGTTAAAGCTAAATGCATCAGACAAAGAAAATGAACCTTTTGATCGCGAGTCTGATTTATTTATAAAATTTTAATTGGTTAAAAAAATGAAATATTTTAATGGCTTCAGCACTTAGTTCCTTATCTTGTAAAGACATAAATATATGCTTAACTTTGCATACTGTGAGGGAAGTCCTGACCCCACTGAAGTCAATTGCAAAACTGTCACTGACTCTGAGTATAAAACAGTTGACCTGGGCTCTGAGACTTGCTGCTGTGGGGTTTTTTGTTTTGTTTCCTTTTTTTCAGTATAAATATATCCTGAGGGACTACTCAAAATACATAAGCAGTTAAATTCCTGTGTAAGTAGCATTGTGGGTTTAGATGCTAAGATGAAGAATGTTACAGTAAATTCTAAAACAAGTGGGCATATAGATAGAAAGATTCCTCTAAAGCCATGTTCTTTTCCCAAAATAGCTCTACCTTTATAAATTTGTAAAACTGTTCTTCATGCCTTTCTGTTTGTGTGCTAGAGTAGATATTTCACATCAGTATCTAAATATCTGGGAATACACACAATTTCTCACTTATATTTTAATTTGTATGATTATTATGTAGGTGCTAAAGTATATTAATTGCATGGTCTTTAGAGAAACAAATTATACTATTTGTTTTCAGCCATGCATTGTAAAACAACTTAGTTAACCCCTCTTTTATTTTTAGGATTGTTAGTAATTGATAGTGAATAATGTATTCATTGACTTTTTGCCTCTTCTCTTCTTTGTGAACAATCCATGAGTGGGTTATGACTTTCTTGAGTCACTCTTCAGAATATTTTACTGAATAGTTTGTGTGGAATAGAATAGAATAGTACAGTCTTTATCCTTACAGTGTTTGCAAGCAGTTCGGTTTAGTATTTAATATTCAAAATGTGAACCATGTTGGTTAGTTTTGATTGGGCACATCTGTCACGTTACTTTGTTTCTGTTCATTGGTTGGAAGAAAGTAACTCTTAGAATTAGGTGCAAATATTTCTCTTTACAAGTTCAAAATTCTATTGCTGGAAATACAGTCCAATTTGATGCTTCTCCAAACATTTCTGGCAGTAGACTGATTAGCTGGATTATTCAGTGAAAGAAAACACAAAAGATGTCTGAATAGAGCCCAAGTGTATCTGTGGGGATTTTTTGAGTGTATATTAGCAGACAGGTACTTGAACTATTCTTTCACAACCCATGCAAAATATTAGAGCTATAAAAACCACGTGGGAATAAAATACGTTTACAATTTAATTCTGTAATTTTTAGATTGTAAATAATGTACAAAGAAATCGATCCCTTATGTAAAGTCAATTGCTGGTTATGTCTGTGTCTTTTTCTGTGGCTTTGAACAATATATAATGTGTTCATCTATACAGAATTTTGTTCTGTTATAGCTAATAACGCTTTCACATATCACCTGTGTAATACTTAGATTTACTGGCCTCTTCTCTTCAATCTTCTTCCTACTTTAGCATTGTTAATCTCTCTTTCAAAGGCATTCTCTGTTTCTTTTGTAATTATGTGTAGTATTTGGTGGTTAAAAAAGCAGAGTATGTGGTAACACTACACCCATTGCGGCTCCACGGTGGATCAAGGGATGGGAAAATCAGTTACATGAAGAGAAAAATAAAATCCAGTCCCTCCCCTTCTACCTCCCCAGCACTGGATCATATCAAACATCTAACCGTTCTAAAAGTTCTGAAATATGTGGAGGAATGGGGGTGTACATACTGGAAATGACGAAGTACCAAAGAAATGCTTATTCTTACCCTGTGCTTCTGGCTGGGCTGCAAGTAGCGTATCAAAACAATCACGCAAGAAGGAGCCCGTATTCATGAGCTTTGGCATTATCAAAACTTTTGGATGCTTCTCTGAGCCTAAGGCTTGGATCATGTGGGATTCACCCATCACTAACCCACATGGCCCAGTGTATTTATATATTACATATAGTTTGGTGCAAGTGTATGTATACCGCTAAACAGATTTTACCAGGTGTCACCCCAGGAACTGCACCATCCTTCGTCACAAACTGCTCAATGGTTTCTTGGAACACTGTGGTTTTTAGTCCTGCACTGATTTACAGTTCCCAAGTCAGCCCACCGTCTTCTGGAATAGCGGTGCTGGAGAGGTGAGTTGTTACCATCCATCCTTAATCTCCCACTTCCCATAGTGGGACCAGAAAAACCACTCACTACCAGCTCTGCCAGTCCAGTAGCTTTGGCCCCCTTTTCTTTCTTAGAACCCTGCAGATCAAAAGCCGTACTCTCTCAGGGGATGGCATGCAGACAGTCAGATGTACTACAACCATGCTGTTAACAGGAGCTAATTTACTTTAGCTTTTAATTATAGATAAGACCCCTACTATAGAGCAAGCATTCATAATTAAAATGGGCTGTGTTTTAAAGGTCATCATGATATCTAGCAACATAGCAAGGGCGCATGGTGTTGGGCCAGATTCTCAGGTGGTGTAAATTGGAATAATCCTACTGGAATCGGTGCAGCTGCACCAGTTTACACAGACTGAGAGTCTGGCCAAAGGAAGTTTAGAAATTTGATAGTCATACAGAAAATACGTGCTGTTAGGGCCTGATTCAAAGCCCAGTGAAATCAATGGAAAGATGCCTATGGACTTCAATAGGATCAGGTTCTTAGTAAATACTTTGTTACATATACCTATCTATCACCACTTGTATCAAGTGAAATGGTTCACCGTCACAAAAGCAATAGTTTTCTATTTATCTAATGTGTACTTTAGATGGCATCCAAAGAATGGTTCTTTTTTTTTACTCTATAAAAGGACTTCCAATCAATTCTTATTTCTACAAGAAAAGGGGGAAAAATGTTATTTTAAACCCAAGGAGTCAGCTTTTCATCCCTCTAGCTGTGCTCCGGCCTAGATAAGAAGAGATCTCAGGGCCCATGTTATTAATGCTCTGTCTGTATGAATAACGAGCAGGCTTGGTGTATTATTTCACACTCCTGGGAAAATCTATAGCCCTGTCCTTCTACAACACCACTGGAAACTGAGCAGGAGATTCATATTTTTCGATTTGGTGAATTCAGATGACTTCATTTGTAAAGGGGGGGGGTAGTAGACTGTTCCCCACTGTGGCCCATTTAGCAATCTCCAAAAAATGCACAGTATACAATATGCGCTTTAAAGGAGAGAGTAGTTTAACTGTGTTACAGGCATGTTTCAGGGCTTTGTATTTATCCAGAAAAAAATCTCTTCTTGAAATGTCCTTACAGTCATGCTATGCTCTCCTAACATTGCTTTCACGTGGCCTGATCCTGAGTGCTACAGACTTCAGTGGGAACAGAGGGATCTCGTTAACTGGCAGTGATGTCGTGGAGTTGCTAATTTACTTACCAAGACACTGTCATTTTCAAAACCGGTTTGTTGTGCAAATCCTTGCAGGCTGATTGGGCATTAAGAGTGGGAGTTTCAAAGAAGCCTAGGAGAGTTCTGCACCTGACTTCACTGACATTAAATGGGATTTGGGTGCTCAACTCTCTTAGGCTCCTGGGAAAGTTTCAGCCAAAAAGCATTGGAATTGGGATGTAAAATGAGACCTGTTGTTCATCCAGATGCGTACAGTGTCTCCAACAGCAACCAGCACTGATTGCTTTAGCGGAAGACACAGGAAACCTTACAGTGAGCAGTTATGAAATAACCTCTTGACAAGGAGAGAGGCTTCCTGGCCACCACTAATTACAAACTGGGGTATATCCTGAAGCATAAGGTATTATTTCTCTTCCAAAAGTCATGGATTTTTTAAATTAATTCATATAATCCTTGTTAATGTAATTCTGGATGTTCTTGTTATACCTGTAACCTTTTTTGAATGCTTGAATGCTCAAGTATATCATGTAGCAGTGAGTTCTGCAGGCTAATAGTTTGTTAAGATGATTTTTAAAAAAAACCCACATAGTGTGAGGTTTGTTGTTTTTGCTCCTGCCCTTAGAATTTACCATCAATGTATCCACCACAAAATGGTCATTCCTTTTTTTGGCTATGTTTCTATCAACCTCACATTGATGGAATGCAGTATTAGTGTGAAGAGCCAAAATAATGTGCTTGTGTAAGCGTCCCCTGAACTGGAAGGACTGAAGGAGTGATCAGGCTATGCCAAAGAGACTCGAATTTAGCCATTGAGGACTTATTCTACACCATTGAAGTAAATGGGTATTTTGCATTGGTTTCAGTAAGAACAATCAAAGCTCTTAGGCACTTACCTAGCTGAGTTTATGTCACTTAGTCTGCATGTAGGTTTTAGAGAAAAGGAATATTCTGTGCCACAAAGAAAATTATCTTGACTCCAGCAGCCTATGCTTAGTTAAAACACCTGCCTTGTCAATCGATAGGAAGGAAAACAGAAAAAATTCAACATCCATCTATATCTCTTGCCAGGTAAGACTACCTACAAGGCCAGAGAGAGACAAAATCAGAAACAGATAAAGTCTGCATTCACACAGACAGCAGATTCACTCTCCAGCAACTTCACACACTCCAGCACTTTTACATGAAACCTGCAAAATCCTTCAAGCCTTACCTTTCTGAACGGCTTTCTTAATGGCTGTTGTCTGCACACACTCTGCTGTCATTATACGTGACTGCATGCCCTATTGCAGTCTGAACATCCACCTCACCTCACTATTAATCTTGACTGCAGGATTCCTTATAGTTAGGATAGAAAATGCTGCTAATATTGCAATACATTTAACTACAGTGTGTGATTAATTTCCTGGTTTTAATGGTGTCCAGTGTACGTTCCTTCGGTCTGGTTCTCTGTTGCCCACTTTCCCTCTGTTGCTAAATCTCATCAGCTATAATAATACCTTGCTCTTATACACCGCTCTTCATCAGTAAATCTCAGTGCACTTGACAAAGGAGCTCAGTATCTTTATCCCCATTTTGCAGATTGGGAAACAGAGTCACAGGGAGGTGAAGTGACTTGCCCAAGGACATCCAGCAAGCCAGTGATGGAGCCAGGAGTAGAACTGAAGTATCCTGAGCATCAGTCCAGAGCTCTGGCCACTAGACAGATGAGTGTCAGTATTGGAACCTAACTACATAGTCTTGCACAGATTCAAAGGAAAAAAAATCCTCTTCTGCACAGTCATATGAACCAGATTCTTCCCTTGTCTCTGTGCAGGGTGTCCATTGATTTCAGTGGAAATCATGGGAATCTGAGAGCAAAATTTGTCACTACAGGTTTGATCCAAAATCCCCTGAAGCATTCTGGCTGAGTCAGCTGGAATAACTGGAGAGCGCCCGCTGGAGTGGAAACGTTTTAAGAACACAAGCTCCTCTGTGTTGTCTCAGCTCAACAGGCTGGTGCGTTAGGCACCCACAAAGCCATTACTCTGCCCTAGCCCATCCCTCCATCCCGCTCTGGAAGGTCTGGCACAGGCAGTGGTTGAGCTCATGTGCTCCATGAATATAGGGAGCACAGTGCTGGCTCCTGAACAGATCCTAGCAGTGGGAAGTCTCCTTGCATCCTCTCTGTCCCCTCCTACATGCACCATACAGGGCCAGCCACAATCTGGCCCTCCATCAGCACATAGCAGACCCAGTGCCCTCCAGCTAACACATCCCCGGGCGGTTCTACAGGCCCGGGCTAAAATATCTTGTCAGTGATGGTCAGGGAGGCTCCTGATCAGATAGAGTAAGATGGCAATGGAGAGATTTCCAAGTAGGGACCCGTTACTGAAAAACTCCAGCCAAGTAGAGAGCAAAAGGCTGGTCTTAGGAACTGAAGCTCAGCGCCAAAAGCCTCGCTTTTGGGGTGACACGTAAGTAGCTCAGAAGAATAGGATAGTGTTAGCTTATGAGGGACTTGGGTTTAAGAAATTTGATTGCATTAGGAGCCAACACAGCAACTGCAGCACGGGTGTAACGAGTTGAGTGAATGTAGTCTGTATTAAAGACTCTAGCCTGTAACCACCTTGGAAAGAGAATGAAAGGCAGCAGTAGGAAAGCCAGGGAGAAGCCTACAACTGCCATAATTGATCTTACATTTAATAAATCCAGGAAGAAGACTCTCTCCAGCTGATATAGGGTGTGTGATGGCTCAGTTGTAAAAGTTACAGACCTTTATGCCATGCCATTAAACAAACGCTTCGTTTATTTAAATCTCGCTGGATGAAATGCATATCAATTGATCTCTGCTGATAGTCAAATATTGCAGACTATTCAGGGAAACATTTTGTCGCCCTGGGCTAGATCATCAACTGGTGCCAATTAGTGTGGCTCCATTGAAGTCCATGGAGCAACGCTGACTTACATCAGTTGAGGATATGGCTCACTGAGCTTGGGAAACTGAGCAGAACTGTGTCCATTAATCCCTCTCCTCAAAATTTTAAGTCTGTTCAGCATACAGGAGAATGGTGTTTAAAGCAACGCTGTTCCAATTAGCAAGTACAGGCAAGAGAAGAATCTAGACCCGATTTTCAAACGTGTCCGCCTTGCACCACATCCAGTGGTGTGACGGCTACAAAAAAATAGTGGATAAACTAACGTTTTTGGTGTTCCAGGCAGGGCAGTAGCATGGCATGCATCGAGGGTGTGCAGTGTCAGTAAAAGAACCGTTAATTTGTCAGTATGATAATATTTAATAGATGGAGATAAGCAATCGTGAGTATGGGAACTGTTCAGTTTCGGAAACCTAACTCACGCTTGCTGAGGAAATGTTTTGTTTCTTCCCCCAAAATAAAAGACTATTGGATAGCTGCCCCTTCATTTTCTACACCATGAAAGTAAATTACATAAAGTTGTACAAAAGGAAGTTGTATGCTTTCAACGGTCAGCAGATGTATTCAGCAGTAGTAACTAGTAATATTTCTAAGGCCAGGGCTACACAACAGACCTATTTTGCTATAACTATGTTGCTCAGAGGCATGAAAAATCAACACTTCTGAGCGACGTCGTTATACCAACCTAACCCCCCATGTAGACAGCACTATGTTGAGGGGAGAGCTTCTCCCGCCAACATAGCTACCACCTCCCATGAAGGTGGATTCACTACACCACTGTTTCTGAAATAGTGTTCAAGCTGAGTTGAAGGGTTCCGCGAAAAAGCGGAACCGCGCCGCCGAAATTAACAGAAATCGCGCGCAGCCGAGCAGCTGTCAGCCAACTGAAGTCAATGGGAGTCTCTCCTATGACCAGTCTGTTGCTGAGTGTAACCACCCTGTAGATGACACACACGTAGGTCATAGAGGTCGTGCAGCCAGGATTTGCTGGTCACAGGAGAATAGGAGTGAGTACATTCTTTATTCCAGTAATGAGAGGTGGGTGAACACCATATCCTCCATGAGTAGTGAGTAAACGCTGTTTACCCACATTTCCCATCAACTACACTACTGACCACGTCCCTAGTGAAATCCGTCTTACCCAGCTCAGGGAAGATGGAATTTTCAGGTGTGGGGAGAGAAAAAACCCAGCATAGCTAATAGCTCAATCATTAGGGCACTCACCTGGGATGTGGGAGACGCTGGTGTGAGTCTCTGTTCCCAATCAGACAGAATAGGGACTGGAATTTGGGTCGCCCTCATCCACTGGGTTAAGATTCAGTGTCCCTCGCTTTTTTTTTCCCCCCATGAAAACTTTCAAAGATTTTGATTTTTTTTTTTTTTTTCTGATGCAGAATGAAAACAAATCCAGAAATCTCAAAAATGTTCACCAAACTCAAGTCTTGTTTTCTGGCCCGTCCTATTCAGTATACATGGGGGCTCGTAGAACACACCTTTCCTGCTGCCAGCTGCTACATTTTCAGTGCCCCAGTGTACTTTAGGACTGCTTTAACGTAGCGTAGAGAATCCAGGATCAGAGAAATGCAAAAGGAGAGTTTTAAAAGCAAGCCTTGCCCCCCACTTCCTGACTTGCCCTCTGTGCATTTTCTCCATATGTGATGGTCTGGCCCAAGATGTTTGAATGTGATTTTGGATTATGATTTGAAAACTACAAAAATGGATGCTTCTGTAGAATTTTAAGGAGTTAGACAGTGCACTTTCTGCAATTTAAGAGACAGAAACCTGATATTATTAAGCACTAAAGTTTAAGGAGTCAAATGATTGAATCTTTCTGAGAAGCACATGCCTTGTAATATTTTTTATTGATAGAATGGGATAAAATGAGATTTACTAATTTAGCACAGGGAGTGTCTATTGTGCTGAACTACTCAAATTAATCTGACAACTGCAAACTAGATGAGAACAGGTAAACAAGATTTTAATTGATTTCAGAGAATTGATTACATCTAAAAACAATCATACCTGCATTTAATGGTCGTCTTTAGAAACTGTAGGAGTAGCCAGAAGATGCAAAGCTATGCAGGATTCATCATGCTCTACCCTGTTCTAGATAATTATCATGCATTACTATTGCAATGTTTCCTTACATTGGGAATCAAATAGGTGTACTTCCGGGCAGAGGATTTATTTTAAGCCATCTGTCTAGTGCAGTGGAAGTCTACTGTGAGTCTGCATCATGTACCCTGCAGATTTTAAAGTAAGCCCTGATACATATATTATTTCTTTAAAATGTCAAAAAGCAGTTTACTAGTCCAATATCAGGAAGGAAATGTTATACCCCTTAGGGAGTTAGGTGTTTCCATGAACCATTCAGTTCATTGCAGTAGCAGCTCTAAGTTAAACAAGCACAAATACTGATGTAGTGTGGCAAAATTCGCATACTATATTCACAGCTATAATGTGACAGGTGAACAGAGGCAGTGGGAAGAAGAAATATGGTATATTTTAATATTCTAACCTGCGTCATCTGTAAATAAAGGCTATTTCTATAGATAGCTGGACTGTTCTTCATATGTAATCTTGTGTAGTCTTTTCCTTACAATTACAGCTCAGAGACGGCAAGCATACAGTAGAATTTTTAAGCTACGTGCATGAGATCTGTACAAAAGGCATTTTTTATGTCCATAACTTAGGTACACACATACAACTCATAAATAGCAAGGTAAAACATCAGCACAAGTGGTTTGGTCATCATTAAAGAATGGAACTGAAAAGAGAATGAAGTAGATCATCACAGGCTCATTAAAGTCAATGGCAAATCACACACTGATTTCCATTGGAGCATAGTTCCTATGTATTATTTTCATGCCACATCTTTTTTCTTATCTGTATACCACACCTCTTCTCTCTCATGTATGTAATATATATTATGCAGATCCAAAATTAATTCATTTTTTCCTCCCTGCTCCACTTGAAAATGTTAGTCCAAGAACAAATCTAAAAAACCCCAGCTTTTATTTTCCCTTTTCAGTTAAAAAATGCTGCCCTTTAATTTAATGAACAATTGTCTGATATTACTGAGACAATTACACACACTCCCCTGTTATTCTAAGCAGAATGAGGAAAAAGAAGGTGAATGCTGCTTTGAACCAAATCCTACTGAAGCCCTTTGCAGATGAGTGAGCAGTAGAGAAGAAAACCTGAGTACCTTTTTAATAGCTCCTGTAATGCAATACGATAGCAAAGGTCTTGCCTCATTATGGTGGTTGTGCTATTCACTTCACTAGTTGACCTGTATACCAAGATAAATGCAGTTAATCAAAATGCTGATGTGTAATTCACTTAGCATAACTAATAATTTATTGGGGCATGATCCAATGACCTACTTCCCCATGCACATAAATACTATAGGTCCATAAACAGACAATGGAGGGAAATTAGTATTTAAAACAAGACTGATAGACTCAAGGTACTTTCTACGGATGGTTAAAAAATTTTCTTTGAAACATTTTTTGGGATGTAAAATGGCTTTCAACTAACATGAAAATGTTGCAAAAGTTCAGTTTTCTAAAGCTGAAATGTTTTACCACAAACAGGAAATTTTATTGAAAATAGTTTTTGAAAACTTTTTGGTTTTCAGTTTTAGTTTCTCATTGGAAACTGAATAATGTGTGTGGGAAAGCTGTGATTTTTTAAAAAAAATTTCCCATGAAAAGGAATTATCTTTTTTTTTTCTACCAGTTCTAGTATTTTCTCAAACCAATACGCTTGTATATTTGTGCAGATTTTCCATGGAAAAATAAAAAGGTCATCAACGTGCCCATATGCATGTCCAAATGCAGAAGGTAAATTCAGATCTTTTCTGTGTGATTTGCTAGCAAGCATTGTGAAGAGTTTCATTTTTCCTACTGTTAGCTTTGCTGCCTTTACTGAGTGTAGGTTGCACACCATGTATATCTAAAGGACTATTTGACACTTGAAATAAGTTCAGTACCCTTAAGTTTTTTTCAATCAGAATTTTTGTCATAAGTATCCCATTTAGAACGAAGCATCTTCAATAAAACATTAGATTCAAAGAGCCAGTTTACTACCATTGTTATAGACTATAGAATTACAATAGACAGCTTTTCATATTAACTAACTCTAGAACAAAACACAACATTCTAAAACCATTTAATATTAATTAGCCCAAAACACAGAAAGGAAAAGGAAAAAAATTTGTTGATGCAGTAGCAAACTACCGTTGTTTGTGTACAATAGATGAACTCTAGAACTTGATCCAAACTGATCCATTGACTTCAGTGGATTTTGGATGAGGCCCTTATGAATTCATTGACATTTTAGAGGTATTACTAGTTCCAAAGATATTCCTTGTTTGATTTTGCTGTGCATCATAATGACTTGTAAATATTTATATTGAATAATAGATATATAAGAAATACATGAGGGTGAGGTTTTCTAATCTGTACTGTTCAAAAGCATTCGCTTGTCTCCCAAACCTGATTAAAGACACGGGCTAACATTTCTTTACACTGTGAATATTATGAAGGCAGCTGGAATTTCGTGGTAGCTGAGAAACCAGATGGCTTATGTAACCCGTGCATGTAGTGACCATTATTTAAAGCTTTTTAATGACAATGCCATTGAGTGTTCCTGTCTTACATCTCTATATTTCTGAAATAAGGAGCATTCATTTGTAACAATCATTGGGTCAGATCCTTTCCCTATGATACCCTTTCATTTTAAAACTCCTTATTTATACATGCTAAGTACAACTGTACTCACTGTGCATATTCAATTTTTAAGTCAAAATAGGGCAGCTGACTGAGCTTAGTTCCCCCCAGCAGGCAGGCAGCCCCTTGTGAGATCATGCTTTATGTCACCCACAGTAATGGGATGAAATATTCAAAGTCTCCAAAGCATTTGGGTCCCAATTCCTATTAAAATTAATGGGAATTGGGCATCCGTATCCCTTAGGCAGCTTTGAAAATGTCAGCCAAATTGGAGCTGGAAGTATGTAGCCTTCAAATAAGAATTGGCAGCCTCTCCCTGTTCTGTATCAGAGTCCAAAGTCTTCAGCTATTACTAAAGATTAACCTTAGCCATGCCATGTCTTCACATTAGAGTCCGACAAGTGTTTGCAGCAGAGATGATGCCACGGAATGGGTCTGGTCACAGCAAATCACCCGGATTTTGCACACTTGTGCAACCCCGTATAATTTTTTTTAGAACTGACAGCAATAGATTAGAATTGTCCAGGGCCTTTATGGCTTTTAATGCCCTCTCTGATCCTATACATTATATATCCTCCCACTTCTCCTTCCAACCCATCCTCAAAGCCCGTTTCTTTCCTTCGTTGCAGCCTATTAAAATGCCATTACTTAATTTAAAAAAGTTACCTACACCCCATGCACTGTGTGACTCAAGCAACCTCTTAAACCTACATATGTAAACCTCTGTCTCTGAACCTTTAGTTAATGTTATCTGACAGTGATCACTTCACGTTATATCCCACTGACTTCAATGGAGTTTGCATTAGATTCAGCTTGTGAGTTGCTCATGGGGCAAAACCATGGGCATTATTTTTCAGAAACCACTGGTGATTTTGGATGCTTCGGCTTTTGGGATCCCAACTAGAGACACTTTTAAAAGACCCAGTTTTCAGAGGGCTGTTCTTCAGCGCTCTCTTAAATTGGGCCCCTTTGAAGTGTCTCAAGCGTGGAACCCAGCAATCGTGGCACCTCAAAGGACTAGTCGCTTCTGAAAGTCTTGGCGACAGTTTCTCACTTCTTTGTGCAGAGCCGCACACCTACGCCACCTGCTACAAAGGTTAATAGTAATGCATGTATCCATCCAAAAATATGGTCTGATGAGCTGTTATTTCAATTCAATTTAAAATTCTGGTCATAAAAATATGATGTACACAAATCCATTTCTGTTCTTATTTTAAATCTCTTAAGACGGATTTGAGATGCACAACATTCAGAAACTCACCTCCACTCAGCAGGTGAATACATGTGCAGAGTGTAAGCATGCGCCATCTATGCGGAGTTCAAATCTGGATATTTTCCCTCAGATACTATTTTATTCTGCACAAAAAAGTTATCTAGCTTAAGATCATGTAGCCAGGTCATCTGGCACTGGGCAGTTGATTTCTGAGAAGCACAGGAATTAGCATGGTGAGTTGTTATATGCCTGAATTGCACATAATGATGGGCAAAAGGGATGCACATTCTTCCAGGAATAGCCTTCATCAATCACACTGGCTGCACAGTACCAAACTAGAGGCTGGGCATTTTGGAGATGAAACACTTGCTTCATACCAGGGTGTCTGAATGAATAGTTTTTCATGGAAAAAAGCCAGCTTGGTCTGATTGTCGTTATCGCTGAGAAGTTTTCCTCCAACGGTTAGAAACGGTTGTTAAATAAAGGGTCGGATTAGATCTGGGTAAACACTATCTGAGAACTTTTTTTTTTTTTAAACAAAAATACAAATTTGCTCCCAGCAGTATCCCCTGTCCCTGGTGTTTGTTTTCTGGGAGTATATGCATGTGCAAATTTATCGTCACTACAATATCTGCAGAAAAAGAGAGGATCACACAAATACTTGTGCAGATTTGGGGGGGGGAGGCAGGGAATGTATACTCCAGACCGGCTCTTTGTCCTCCTCCTACTGGCTAGACCAGATGTAGATTTAGGAGTCTTTCACTGCCTTCGAGCTAGTGACTCCCACCATTTTAACGGAAGGAAATTTGATTGTATTTGCAGG
Source organism: Emydura macquarii macquarii (assembly GCF_026122565.2). NCBI lineage: Eukaryota > Metazoa > Chordata > Testudines > Chelidae > Emydura > Emydura macquarii. The sequence continues at coordinate 7,507,844 of NW_027130208.1, forward strand.
GTGCTGGATAGCATTAGAATGAAAAGGGAAGTGTTGCAGGGATAGACCCCCTCCTGCCCCCAGGCGCTCCACTCCCTATTGGTCTGCTGGAGAGAGAGGAGCTCATTGGCTCCTTCCTCCCCACAATCGTTAAACCTTTGCCTGGGTTTTCTTGAGCTTTTTGCCTCATTTTAGATGAACCCACCTTCTGTACCCGTAGTTACATAGCATAGGACCTGTGTTTTAGGTTGCTGTGGGTCAGACCAATTGCCAGTTTTAGGGATCAGGAGGGAATTTTTCCCATTAGGACCAAATTGGATCAGGCCTAGTGGGGTTTTTTTTTTGCCCTTCTCATAGCATCATGGAGCCACAGTGAGGTTAAACAGAAACAAGATTCTGACATTTAATATTAGGGATTGTATGAGTGTTTAGTTTTTGTTGCAGCTTGCAGACAGTGTCCAGTGCAGATAAAAGGCTAAGGAGCCGCATCCAGAAACCAGAGACATGGATACTAATTTCCATGCCACAGTATCTGAATGCTATTGCAAATCCAGGAAATAAACTGTACTATCACAAGTACAACAGCCTGTCATTATGCATGGTGAATGCTGGCTTTTTAGTAGGGACTGAATGGATGTTAATGGCATGTCACAATATACCACACTCATCGTTACACCCACCCAAGGTAGTGGCATGTCACAGTATACCATACCCACTGTTGCAAATTTCAGCACCTACCTACATTTTAAATGTCACATTCTGGCAACTGATGGCAGTAACACAAATGCATCACCAGGAACATCAGGAGTATCAACGGATCTAAGATGAAGTGAAAGAGACAGCATAGCATTTCCTGGCTCCGTTGACAAGGCAGTGTGTGATTCGAAAAGTGGGGGTGCAGAATAGGGTCATGAGATTGTTCTCTCTGCTTTTATTGTACCATTGTACATTGGTAAATCTAGCCCTTGTGATGATATGAATAAGTCATGCTACATGTACAATATCTGAGTGATATGTCTAGCATTATATTTACTCATAACTTCTTGGCTTAGCATGATGTGTTAAGCAAAGTAGATGTTGGCTTTCTTACGCAATATCCTGAGCTAAAATAAGGGATGACTATAATTATCAGACCATTGCTTTGTGTCAGTAAAAATACAGTACGGTAAATATTAAGAGAGGTTCCTGCTAAAAGTTTTACATTAAATAATAAAGGTGTACTTGCTTTTAGTGTTTGGTCCAACATGGAGCATCAATCCACTAGGCTAGGCTGGTGAACAACAGAAACAGGAAATTGAAGGAGGGGCAGGGGCATAAAATTGTCCTTTCTGACTTGAAAAGAGGGAAGAATAGTTGGGATGTCAGGCAACCATAAATTGAGACGGATTATGCTCAGAGAGAAAAGGTAGTCTGCATATGAGAGTAACTGTAGAAATGGCAGATTACGTGACTGGACTAGATGACCTAACAAGGTGCCTTCCAGTCGTATGTTTCTATGATTCTGTGACACATTCTTTCAAATTAGTCAAAAAAGTAGTGCACAATCAAACAGACTAAACATGGCCTACACAGTGTTGCTTATCTTAGAAAGAGAAGAAAAAGGCTGATTCATGGAGACCGCTCCATTTTTGTTCTTCTCCTGAAGCCCTTGGGAAAAGGAAGTAACTTTCCTACAGTAGTCTTTACTTTCCAACTTAGAAACTTTATTCCCATTTTATCTATCTTCTGTGACAAACCAAATTAAAAATATTTCATGGATTATATTTTCTCTGATTATGGAATGAGCAAGGATATGAACAGAGCTAGTTGAAAAAATGAGGGGAATCTTCGCAAAAATGATACCACGTTTTGTTTTCTTGCTTTTCTGTTGTTGTTGTCATTGCTGACGTTTTGAATTTTACCTTCTCCTTCAACTAACTCCAAATATATGGATATTGAACTATCCTGTTGGCTGAAGGAGGAGGTTATTCAGAAAATTGCACATTCCCTATCACATCATGACATGGCATTTGCTCTCTTTAACCTTATCTTCACCTGAATAAGGTTTTGGATGTGGCTTAACTTTTGTTGAGGCATCCCTGTTTGTTTAATTTGCTAAAACAACTTCATTGATGTCTTTCAGAAAGTACCCTTCCTCTTGTGTCATGCTATGTGAAACCACTCTTGTATTTACACGTGTTGCTTGAGTTGATGAAGAAAAGAAGCATCCATTCCACATATTTTCTGTATGAAAGACATCAGATTCATACATCAAATTGTTTGCTGGATGTTTCTTTTTATTAGAGATGGGTCCAAATCAAAAGCCCAGTCCTGAAAACCCAAAACTTTGCTTAAGCTTGGATATGGATCTTTGAAGCTTAGATCTATCTAGATCGTCTTTCTACATGAGGACTTATAATTCTTACCTAGGATGGAGAACCGGATGGAGAACCGGTGCTCAACAACATTGTTTCTTTCGTTTCGATTGATCATTTGTTTCAAATTTCCATTTTGTCCTCCAGATGAAGCAATATTTTGTTTGTAGTGCTCTATATGAGAACTTTTTAAAAATTGCTTGAGATTTTAATTTGTAATGGGTTCTGTGGGGTTTTCATTGTCAAAATATATGACAAACTACAATGTTAAGGCTCAGAGTTGTTCATTGTGGAAAAAAATGTTTTACTCTAAGCTATTGTGTCCATCACCCCAGTAGATAATCCAATTTTTAATTATTTTATAACCGGTTTCTTATTTATAGGGCTGTCTGTAATAATTATAATTTAAGCAGAAGGGGCATTGGAGGAACTGAAGCTGGCTGGAATAGATTGTTATCCAGTGTGATGTATTGATCAGGTCAGGCAGTAAATTAACCGGAGCAGAACGCCATTAAATTTTAAACTTAATTGCCTTCTACTCTTAATTTCTATTGGATATAATCAATAGGTGCCAGAGGAAAGTTAAAGGAGTTACTTAGCAAGCATCTATTTCCTGCAGCATAATGGAAAACTACTGTTTCATCCTCTAGTTGATGCAAATAATTTGCAACTCAAGTGTGGTCACTTAAGCATTTTATCAAAAGACTTACTTTTACTTCTGTCTTGATTAGTTTTTTTCCATGCCAAGGAAAAGTGAGATTTAGTTACGCAATTTGTTTTGTTTTATCTCTCTCTTTACTCTCTGTACACAGAGCAACCTTTGTAGCAGTGTCTCTTCTCTTCTACAGCTTCCTGGCTGGTGTTTTTGTTTCTAAATATACTTTAATTAATCCATGCATTGATTGTTTTGAGTAATGCATTTGGGGGTGATATCTTTTTAAACAATTTTTTTTAAGACTCATAGACTCTAAGGTCAGAAGGGGCCAATATGATCATCTAGCACAATGCAGGCCACAGAACCTGACCCATCCACTCCTGTAATAGACCCCTAACCTATAACTGATTTATTAAAATCCTCAGATCATGGTTTGAAGACTTTAAGGTACAGAGAATCCACCAGCAAGTGAGCCGTGCCCTATGCTACAAAGGAAAGTGAAAAACCACCAGAGCTTTTGCCAATCTGCCCTCGGGGAAAATTCCTTCTTGACCCCAAATATGGCCATCATCTAAACCCTGAGCATGTGGGCAAGACTCACCAGCCAGACAGCCAAGAAAGAATTCTCTGTAACACCTCATCTAACACCCCTTCACAGGCCATTGGCGTATCTACCTCCAGTAGTCAAAGATCAGTTAATTGCCAAACTAAGCTGTTCCATCATACCATCCCCTCTATAAATTCATCAAGCTCAGTTTTGAAGCCAGCTAGGTTTTTTGCCCTCACTGCTCCCTTTGGAAGGCTATTCCAGAACTTCACTCCTCTGATGGTTAGGAAACCTGTGTCTAATTTCAAGTGTAAACTTCCTGATGGCTAGTTTATATCCATTAGTTCTTGTGTCCACATTGGTGCTGAACTTAAATAATTCCTCTCCCTCCCTGGTATTTATCCCTCTGATGTATTTATAGAGAGTAATCATATCTCCCCATAACCTTCTTTTGGTTAGGCTAAACAAGCCAAGCTCTTTGAGTTTCCTCTCATAAGGCAGGTTTTCCATTCCTTGGATCATCCTGGTAGCCCTTCTCTGCATCTGTTCCAGTTTGAGTTAATCTTTCTTAAACATGGGGGACCAGAACTGCACACAGTATTCCAAATGAGGTCTCACCAGCACTTTGTATAATGGCACTAACACTTCCCTGTCTCTACTGGAAATACTTTGTCTAATGCATCCAAGAACCACATTAGCTTTTTTCACGGCCACATGACATTGGCAGCTCATATTCATCCGGTGATCAACCAGTACGGACAGGTCCTTTCCCCTCTCTCTCACTTCCAACTGATGCATCCCCAGCTTATAGCAGACATTCTTGTTATTAGTCCCTAAATGCATGACCTTGAACTTTCTACTATTACATTTCATCCTATTTCTTTTACTCCAGTTTACAAGGTCGTCCAGACCTTCCTGTATGGTATCCCAATTCTTCTCTGTTTTGACAATACCTCCCAACTTTGTGTCATCTGCAAACTTTATTAGCACATTCCCACTTTTTGTGCCAAGGTCAGTAATAAAAAGGTTAAATAAGATTGGTCCCAAGACCGAACCCTGAGGAACTCCACTAGTAACATCCCTCCAGCCTGACAGTTCACCTTTCAGTATGACCCGTTGTAGTCTCCCCTTTAACCAATTCCTTATCCACCTTTCAATTTTCATATTAATCCCCATCTTTTCCAATTTAACTAATAATTCCCCATGTGGAACCGTATCAAATGTCTTACTGAAATCTAGGTAAATTAGATCCACTGCATTCCTTTTATCTAAAAAGTCTATTATCTTCTCAAAAAAGATCAGTTTGGCCTGGCATGAAGTACCTTTTGTAAAGCCATGTTGTATTTTATCCCAATTACCGTTAACCTCAATGTCCTTAATTACTTTCTCTTTCAAATTTTTTTCCAAGACCTTGCATACTTCTGAGGTCAAACTAACAGGCCTGTAGTTACCCGGATCACTTTTTTTTCCCTTTCTTAAAAATAGGAACTATTTTAGCAATTCTCCAGTCATTTTATTTTTCTTTGTTTTTGTTTGCAAGGATTAAATGTAGACAGAAAAGACATGCAGTATTACATCCAGTGGATAGGGCACAGGACTTGGAATTAGGAGACACAGGTTCAGTTCCTTAATCTGCTACTCACCCTCTGTCTCTGCTCTCAAGCAAATCACTTCTCTCAGTGCCATATTTCTCCCATCTGGAAAATGGCAGTAATGAGACTCACACACCTTTATGTAAAGTGTTTTGAGGTCTAATTGTGAAGAGGTTCATATATGAGCTAAGAGGAGCTAACCAGACCTGTTCTCTGCTGGTGCAGGATTGTTCACTGAAATTCATTTTCTAGTGCATTGTTGTGTTCACTACCATACCTTTTCAGCCCAAATAAAAGAAGTCCCACGTGATAGAATCTCCACTACTTCCCTAAGGAGATTATTCCACAACTAAATTTACCTGTCTATCTTGATGTTTCTCCTGGTAGCCTACATTTTATCTGTTTTTGTGGTTAATGCTAGTTATATATTTGTGTATCACACTAAATAGTTTTCCCTCTGTGTTAATATCCTTCAGATATTTGTACTCTTTTGTCTCCTTTTAGTTGTTGCTTAATCAACAACCATACATAAACTTTCATTCATTCCTGATAAATCGGTCTCTCCAGTCACATCACTCTTCTCTGAAAACCCACCAACACTTTTCTACTAGTGTAATGCACTGAAGATACCACCACATTTCAGGAGTGCTTATGCCAAAGCTGATCATTCAAAGTAACTTACTATGTGTCTTCAGAGGAGTACAAAAAGTCACCACTGAATCTGACTGGACATCTGATAGAATTTAAAGGATTGTTGCAAACCTATCATGAGACTGCTTAAGTTTTATATTAAACATTGGCTAGTGAATTGCCGAGTAATGTGTAGAATGAGAATGTCCTAGCTGTATGTACCTCTGGTAAGATTCCACTCTCAGAGACAGTGATGTAAATTCAGTGCCAATGGTGTTATTCCAGATTTACATCATTGTAAGGACATGAGTCACTTCCCATTGAATGGGAATGTTTCCAAGGGTGTTGGTTTGGGTTCTAGAGAACTGAGTATAGTCTCTTGCAGGTTCGTAGTAGAATTTAAGACGGGAAACTTAATTACTATGGCTGAGATTTTAAAAAGTGACTAATGATTGTGGCTACCCAGACCTGAGACATCTTAAAGGTTCTAAATTCAAAAATAACTGAGCACTACCCCTCTGAAAATCAGATCCCTCTAAGGTGTATCAAGTTTGGCACCCAGAAATGGAGGTATCCAAACTAATTCGTCGCGTTGGTAATCTTAGCCTACATCAATCTGTGATTTTCCCCATGATTAAATAGAGATAACAGGTCCTTTATTATGAGCACATTTCTAATATATTCAGGTCCAGTATCTTTGAAAGACACTACTTGTTGCCTGTGCAACTTTAAAATTGTCATATCATCAAAAGAGATAGAACATGAATTCCACCCTATGACAATTATTCCTTGTCAAAGCATTTTGGTTAGCTGACATGTCATCTCAGGGAAAAAATATCTCTTGAATGTAGAAGGAATTAACTGTACATACAACAAAGACATTTCCCAAGGGAAGGCTAGAGGGCAGAGCTCTAGCAAATGGTCAAGAGGCACTTTAACAGTATATATTAAGACAGCCTGTATCTTGAGGTTCTGATGAAGTGCATTTGAGATCACTCCAGAATCCTTCTCATTGGTATGTTATGACCGGAAATCTTTGTTAAACTATGGATTACAATATTATACATATATACAACAGGGAGAAGAAATTAGAGAGAGAAAGTGAAAGATGAATTAGGACCAAATGGATCACACAAATTCTCAATCAAATCTAGCCACTACTAAAGAGATGAGGATAGAGACAGAATCAAAATTATCAAGATAATAGATTGCATTTTAGAGAGGCAGTTCTACATCATCATGTTTTTGTTGTTTTAATATTCATCCTAAATTTTGTCAAGCTGAGTGTAAAATTCATATAGCTACTTCTATTTAGCATAGGCCCTTTTGGTTGAACCAGGGGAAGTTTTTTCTTTTGAGAAAGCCGGCTGTACATCATTGCCTCATCAAAGGATTCCAGCACCCTAATACATAGGGTTCATAGAAGCACTGGATGGAGGACTGCTAATTCGCACATTCCTCTTTATTATTATTTACTGATATTGTGTTGGTGCATGGATGCCTTAGACAGGATTGAGGACAAGTTTCATTGGTACTGTACAAACACAGGAGTTGACATTGTTTCTGCCCCAAAGCGCTTACTAATAGTGCTGGGTGACATTTTTTTAATTCATACTTTTTTTATTGAATAAAAGCATTTTCTGGTCCCAAAACCTATTTGTCAAATTTGAGTCAAATTCTGGGAAAGGTTGTAGTTGAAAAAAATGTTTTTGATTCAAAACAGCATTTCAAATTAACATTTGACTAATTAAAAAACAAAACCAAAAGGTTGGAAAAAACCTGAAACAGCCAATTTGAAATGAAACCCTGCAAAAAATTCATTTCAAGTGGACAGTAAACAATATTTTTTTTGAGTTTTCATTTCAACAAAAAAAATTTTGGGGAAAAAAGATTTTGGTCCGAATCAAACCAAATTATTTTTATTTTTCAGGTCAGTCCCCCGAACCAAAATTTCATTAGTCACTCAGTTCTATTCATTAATTAATGTCTTTATATTATTATTATGCTCTGCAAAAGTGAAAGATGTTCAGGGATTGTTTATATGCTTAGATAGCAGGACCACAAAATAGAAGGTACACAAAATACAGTTGCTTACTCAAATCCTTAATTTGCATGTGCATTTGTAACAACTGTGCGTGCAACAGTTTTTGCAAATATGAATGCAGATTTCAGACCCCGCTATATAAAAATATCATTTTTGAACTTATTTTAAATATATGTAGACTTTCTTCTACATACAATATGGATAATTTCCTACAAATACAATTTTCTTGAAGATGGCAGAAGATGTATCCATAGCCTTTTTTGATAGTCCCATTTGTTACTCTATCCTTGCAGAACAAAAACATCATGCAGCACTTGAGGCTGACAGATCAGTCATGGACAATGCCTTAGCAATATTAATACTATAGCTATGTTGTCTTTGCAGACCTGATTTTACATACTCATTCACTTCAGCGAAAGTTAGCAAGTTATTCCATGATGTTGTAGAAATTCACCTCAGGGAGGGTTAACCATCATTTTCTACGTAAGATGCTGTATGGGGAAACAGTGCAGCAAAGAATTATTCCTACTGCATGTTTCTTTCAGTGCTTGGAGAAAAAGATCAAAAACAGTGTCAGAAAAACATATCAGTCTTTTTTCCAGCCATCCAGCTTCACTGAGTGGTCCAGTTCTTGACCACCATGCATGATTAGCTCATGGGCACCTACATAAGTAGTCTTAAATCCTTTTCTAACATAGGATTTACAATAGAAAAAAGAGAGAAAGGAATGATGCCTTTCCTATTCATTTTCTCAAATTTGTTACATTTGGAAGCAATAAAAGATACGACTTTCCTCTTCCTCTCTCTCTCTCATATTTAGCTTGGAAGGAGGTTTTGCCCTTTCTAGCAATAGTAAGTTTATATTTATAATTCCCCTTTAGGTCACTAGACTTTTTCAATCATATTAAAATACTTAATTTTCTTAAAAACCAATAAACATAGAATAATTTATAGTTGCATAAGTTAAAGTTTAAGACACTTACTTTTAGCAGATAAAATTCTGTTATTTTCTGATTTGGAAATGATAAATAAGGGTAAATTAAGATTTCTACAGGGGAAACGGGGGTGTGTGAAAGGAGGTGTACTGTATGGACACCGATGGCTAGAGGCGTTCATCTTGCAAAAGGTAGGAACAGGCATAATTCTTCAAAGCACCATGGGGGAATGGAATTCACTTATGTAAAGTTCCTGCTATAGCTTGCCTCTCTATCTGTCCATCCACTTATATGGAAGCCCTCACTGGCATATATGAGAGCCTTTAAAGGTTTATTGTGTGCTTTCTACAGGGGAACCCTCTAGTTGATATCTAGAGTGCATCTTTAATGCTCACACGCCCCACCCCACTGAGATACAACTTCGCTCAGCTATTGAGCATGGAGCTGTGCAAATAAGTGATTTTTTGGTACACTGACTGAACTGAAAAACAAAAGAAAAAATCATTTCATTTTCAATTTTTTTTACCTTTTTAAATGAAAAATTGAAGTACATTTTGAAATGAAATGTCATTTTGAATTGAAAAAAATCAAAACATTTCATTTGGAAAATGCCAAGTCAAAATTATCAATTTTTGGAGGGAGGAAGATTTTTTTTTTTTTTTGGTTGAAACAATTTGGTGAATCCAACACAAATTCATAAAATATTTCACTTGGCCAAAATCTGCGTTTGTCTGTGAAAAAACCAGTTTTGGCCCAAAACTTTCATCCAGCTTTAATTGAGGTCTGCTGGCAGTGCTAATTCCCTACCATCCTCCTTTCTTGGAGAGCAGAGGCAGCCAAACTGCCAAGAACTCTGAATGTCAGTGCATCTGAGATAAACCAGAAATAATTTGGCCCCAAAATACACACTTTAGTAGCATCTTGTTACAAACTATGAATTTTGACCTATTATAAGAATACAGGATGATTCAGCCACTGTCTAGATCAGTGCCCAGTAGCTGAAGTTTCAAGGGAAGATAAAAAAACCTGGACACAATTCTTCCACGTTTATGCTGCTTGCTGTGTGGGATCCCATTCAGTGTGAGTAAAAGGTGATGGAATTGGACTCTCAATTAACTCTACAGCGTTGTGCTTAGATAGAAAATTGCTTCCTGACACTGGAGGTGATAATGTCCTGAAATATGAGTATATATGTTCTAGCGTCAATGGTATCAGAGTGAACACATTTGAAACTAAGAGCACATACCACATAAGAGCAAACAAAAAATTTTCTATCGCTTTGCTAATTACCTGTTCCTAATACTCCGGCTTTCCTACATAGAAATATGATAGAAAATAATTTCCTGTAATTATTTTTCATTGCCATAGTACTATTTCTGCCCCTATGCACACTTTCATTTATATAAAGCCAAATTGTCTTTGGGGAAAAGAGCTTCTGAATTTAAAGTAAATTGTGTCTTCTTTTAAGTCAGTAAAACTTAATGGATTAATATTTTTTTCTAATCTATTCGTTTTTTCTTAGTAGTTTTATGCAAATGCTTGATGTCTTTCTGTAACTGTTCATGTATATACAGTATAGTACGTTTAAGAGAGGAAACGTAGCATTGTGGTTTATGCAGCAGACTGGTAGGTAGCAGAACTATGTCATATTACCAGCACTGGCATTGAGTTGCTTCATGACCCCAGTCAAGTAATCTGTCAGGGCCTCAGTTTCCTCATCCATAAAATGGAGATGTCACAGTTTATTTACATCAGAGGAGTGTTGGAGGCTCAATTAATTAGGTCCAAATTGTGGCATGGGAATTAAGAAGCTTGTGTGAAGTGCTGTCCCATTCTTATACCTCTCTTTAGGGGCATCAATTATTCTGATCAGAACAGGGGAATGTTTTTGCTGCAGTAGTGCTATCCTAATAAAATAAATTTTAAAAGAACACTGGTGTATCTACAGTATAATGGCCCAAAACACTGCAGTATCATAGAGATGAGTATGTTAGTGTTTTTTTATTAGGATAGCCATACAAAGGGGATGCAAGCATGGCATTCATTACTTTCCACATTAGCTAGCATAGCGCAGTTGGCATCGATAGACTTTGTGCTACTCCTCCAAAAGAAAAGGATAGGAGCCACTTCACAGCATGATATTTCCCAGCATTTCTGGAAGCCTTCTAGCTGTTTTTCTGGTCTACAATCTACCAGGGGCTAGCCCCCAACATCCTTTGCCTCTAGAACTCTCACTCTTCCAAGGCAGTGTCTTTTAAGGACACAACAGCCCTTCGCGTTTGAAGCTTGCTTTGGGATCCTTGGATGAGAGGTTCTAAAGAAATGCCAAGAATTATTATTAGGACTGTCAATTAATTGCAGCTAACACAAGAGATTAACTCAAAACAAATTAACTCGATTAAAAAAATGAATCACGATTAATCACTGTTTTAATTGCACTGTTAAACAATAATAGAATACCAATTTACATTTATTATAAATATTTTGGATGTTTTTCTACATTTTAAAATATATTGTTTTCAATTACAGCACAGAATACAAAGTGTACAGTGTTCACTTTACATTACTTTTGATTACATAATTCTATATTTGTAGGTTGCACTTTCACAATAAAGAGCTTGCAGGACAGTACTTATAAGAGGTGAAGTGAAAAATACTATTTCTTTTGTTTGTCTTTTTACAGTGCAAATATTTGTAACAAAAAATAATAATGTAAAATAAACACTGTACACTCTGTAGTCTATGTTGTAATTGAAATCAATATATTTACAAATGCAGAAAACATCCACAAATATTTAAATAAATGGTATTCTATTATTGTTTAACAGTGTGATTAAAACTGCGATTAGTCGTGATTATTTTTTTAATCTCACAATTAATCGCGATTAATTTTTAAAATCATTTGACAGCCTTAATTATTACATTTAGGTGCCCCAAATTTGCAATAGTGAGGACCCCCTTAATAATTTTCCAGGAGTTCAAAGGCTGTACCTAATTTGCATATCCAGATCTCCTTTGAAAGAATATAAACTGTTATTAATTGAGCTCAGGACAAATAAAAGCCTGCAGCATGTCTTTTTTTTTTTTTTTTTTTTTTTCTTTTCCTCACACTTCAGTCACAGGAAGAAGACAGATGGAGGCATGTTTTGGCCAGATCTTGCAACTGGATCCACACAATTGAACCCTTGTGTCTCAGCAGAACCGTAAGGCTCTACCCATAAGGATCCAAGTGCAGAATCACGGCTTTTAACACTCCATCAGCCACAACTGGAGCACCTCAATGGATAGTAGCTGAATGTTTGTTTTGATCCTGATTTAGGTATATACTTAAGTACGTGCCTAACTTTAAGCCCAGGAGAAGTCCTACTGAAATCATGGGCTTAAGTGTCTAAAGGAATCAGGGCTTTTGTCACTACTGCTATTTCTACCTTTTCCTCTACTTTTGTTTTGTCTCAATCGGAAATTAATAAAACCAAAATATTCAAAAGCTAAAAAAAAAAAAAAAAAATCTCAAGAGAGAGAAATTACCATTTGTCATAAAGTGATCTGGGTTGATTATAAATGTATTTATTATTTCTCTTTGTTGTTCTTTTCATTGCACAGTATTTGGAATAATAAGAAAGCAATATGCATCTATATTGCATGAGTAGATGACATTAAAGTTTCAACATTCTGAACAGCAATTACTTAAGGTAAAACTTTTCCTCTGATTTAAGCTGAACCAGTCACCACACACATACCTGTCATTAATCTTACATGCAGAGCCAGGCTCCTCAAATTTCATAATCTTTGGAGAAGCAGTTTTTTAATCTATATTTGGTCCTGCTTTTTTCCCCTCTGAGATTGATCTCTCTTTGCATGTAATGCTATAGCATTTTCAATTTAAACAGAAACCAGAAATAAAATTGTTGAATATGAAATCTTAGCAGACAGAAGGGAAACTATTATCTTTCAACATTTTTTCTTAAAGTAAAATTCTAAAGAGAGCACCCCTGACAGAAGTAGAATTATGCATATTTTAACTAATGCTTATAGATTATTTTAAATAGAAATAGAAGGGCATATTCTCCAGTACGTGAACATAAAACCAATTAATCTCAATGGGTAATTCTCTATGCACAAGAGATGAATATAATGTACATTGGAGTGCATCTGTAGTTTGGCAACCCAAAAATGAATTTGAAGAGCAACTAGCAAAAGACACACGATCTAAGCAATTTTTTAAAAAATGCATCAGAAGCAGAAAGCCTTCAAAAACAAGCAGTGGGGCCACTGGACAATCAAAGTGCCAAAAGACTCACGGGAGACAAGGCTATTTCTGAGAAGCTAAATGAATTCTTTGCATCAGTTTTCACGGTAGAGGATGTGAGGGAGAGTCCCCCATCTGAGACATTCTTTTTAGGTGACAGATCTGAGGAACTGTCCCAGACTGAGATATCACTAGAGGAGGTTTTTGAACAAACTGATAAATTAAACAGTAATAAGTCACCAGGACCAGATGGTATCCACCCAAGAGTTCTGAAGAAACTCAAATGTGAAATTGCAGAACTACTAACTGTGGTATGTAAACTATCGCTTAAATCAGCCTCCGTACCAAATGATTGGCGGGCGAACAGCTAATGTGACACCATTTTTTAAAAGAAGATTCCAGAGACAATCCTGGCAATTACAGGCCAGTAAGCCTTACTTCAGTTCCATACAAATTGGTTGAAACTGTAGTAAAGAACAGAATTATCAGACACAGTGATGAACATATTAATGATCCCATTTTCTCAAGAGAAGATCTGTTAGCTTTTGAGATCTGACCACTTCTTATATCAATTCTCCTGTAGTTTTAGTAATAGATAGTATTCTACACTTGCAATCCTAAAACCTGGGCTGTTAAATGGTTGTCGTATTTCACTCCAGAGCCAGTTGCATTTACTTTGCAGCTCTTGTGATTTTGAATCACAACTGGAGCCGGTTTCAAGATCCTGCAAGAAGCTCCAGACCTCTTGAAAATTTCAGTCTTCCTTGAGGGAAACCCTCCTCTGATTGGCTGCCTTCCCCATTTGCCTGCCTCCTGGGGAAGAGCAGCCAATGAAAACGGCTGCATGAACCAATACCATTCTCACATTAGAAGTGGGGGGAAAGAGAGAGTAGAAAGAGCCCAGCAGTTCAAGATTCCCACTCCACCCCTCCCTTTCTGCCACCCCTCCGAGGGGATGACTCCTTTCTGCCTGTTCCCGCATCCTTCTCAATGAAAAGCGCAGGGCGTGAAGAACTTCAGGAGGAACAGAGGCACTGGGCTTGCAGATTTGACGTGGGGGCTAGGGGACAGGCAGATCTGGAAGCCTAGAGGTGGAACTGAGGAGGTGACTGGGAGGGGACGTCATTAATTACTGGCTGGGGGGGTGTTCAAAAATCAAAAGACAGACCCAAAAATTCCAATATGGTCCTTTTTAAAAAAAGAATCTCATGATTTTTGAGCCAATCTCATGCTCTTTGGGGTGTGTGTGGGGGGGGGGGGTCTGACACATGATTTCTGAATTTCTGGCATTGGCAGGACTGTGAGTGAGATTTCTGTGTATACCTTGTAATAGAATTTATGATCCTTTGGGAAGAAAGGCACTTCTGAATGTAATACATGATTATTATTACTGATTTTAAATGGGATGCATTCAAGAACAAGCTAAGGAAAGATTGAGGGTTATAAAAAAAATCATAATATTGATCCTTTGCAGTCAGTTAACCCAAATGAGTTCATGTAAACAGTCATGGAAAGATGAATGTTTTCATGACAGGCCAAGAGAGATACAAACTTAGAACATAAGAGCAGCCACACTGGGTCAGACCAGTGGTCCATCTAGTCCAGTATCCTGTCTTCCGACAGTAGCCAATGCCAGGTGCTTCAGAGGGATGAATGAACAGAACTTCAGAGTTTAATTACACCCCGGCTATATGCTTGTCAAATACAAGTTACTGGGCTCGATAAAGAGGTAACTGGGTGAAATTCTTTGTCCTGTGTTATGCAGAATCTCAAACTGGATGTTGGAATGATCCCTTGTGGCCTTAAAACTAGAAATTCAGAAAGCAAAGGTCCCAATCTCCAGCCATATCCTAGGAGCTCACAGCATAAACCTGGGATGGGACGAGGTGGTACAGTGAACATAACAGGTGCAAACCACTTTTGCACTTCCCCAGGCTTCAGCGTGGTGGAAAGCAGCCCCAGTGCAGCTAATGGTTGGGGTCAAGGTCTGAGTTTATTCTCAGAATTACATGACCCTACAGCAACTGCTGGTGGCATTTCTGTCAAAGGTTTTTGGTGACAATAAAGCCCTAGAGCAAAACTCACGTGATTGTACATATCTCTGGGCTCTTGGGATAACATGTTCCTTTAATTTGGGTGCCATTTACACTCCATGGGTTCCACGCATCCCTGCCCAGATACCAAATGTGTTATATTTAATTGGTATTCAACAATTTCAATCAAGTACTTGCCAGGTGACTCCTAAAGCACACTCTTTGATGGAGCTGAATGTGTATGTATGTTATGGTAAATGCTGACATTTATGTCACCATGAAAAAAATGCTTTTTTACACCCGATACACTGCGTAATGAACTGGAGCCTGATGGTTGAGGAAAATATATATATTTATTAAAGGGAGTTTTTATTTACTTGCTCAACAAATTTATCTCATTGTACAACAATGAGAATAGAGTACCTGAATATTTTTTGCTACCAGGTAATAACCAAACTTTCCTTTGAAAAGGGTGCCTGGCATGGATAAGATACTCAGCTGGTATAAATCAGCGGAACTCCACCACCTTAGGTTTTATGATTTTATGTGGTGGCTGGGAGATGTTGACACTGGGACACTTAGTGATCAGTCTGAATACTGATTTGCAGATAAATAAGGTTTAATGTGCAAGGTTTTCTATAGATATACTAGTTAGATACAAAGCCTAAAATTAACTCCAATATATCATACTCACTAAGCCTGGAGAGCTAAGCAGTCACTCAGAAGGCTGTATACAGGAACGGCTTTCTTCAGGGACTCCGCTAGGGAGTCAGTGGATCCTCTGGTCCGACTGCACTTCCCACAGAGTGAGGTGTTGATGGAACACGCCCCTTAGTCCAAGTGGTAATTTCTTATACCCTTCCATAAACAACATTTACCTAAATACCTCTCTACTCATTATCATATATAATTACCTACACTGGATTTTCACCCTTAACTACATTCCATTCTCACCATGATGATTAGGGTTGTCAAAACAACATCTGGTGTTAGGAAGGGCGGTGTAAAAATACGCCCCTTGTCAATGAAAAAGTATACCCCCAGACATTCAAGGATAACTTCTTGTTTCCATCACCATTATCTGTGTGCAGCTGCAAGCATATATATTGTGTATTTCATCTTGTTATGTGCCGTGGTGTGCAGAAACTGAGACATCTGCAAGGTTACTCGGTTGTCCAATTCATCTCTACCAACCGGAAGATGTCACGCTACAGGGGTCAGAGTAGCCAAGCAAGGAACTGAAGCTATGCTAGGCCTGTAGAACAGCGGTCAGGCAACTCAAATTGCACTGGGTCTCCAACAGGAGACAGGCCCCACGAATCATAGTTTTGTTTTCCTTTTTAAAATCAGCTCTTTATATAAAATTAATAGTGAAAAACATTACTGCTCAACCGAATTACATTGCACAGCCATGAAATACTGTGATCATATGAATGAATAGAGGTGAGTATCCAGTGGAATTTGAGTACCTTCTTTCTTTCTTTCCCCGATGTCATCCTTGCTTTGCTTTCTCGTACATAATCTCAGATGTTGTAGTTTGCTGATCAAAAGTAGCTTGTACTGGAAGATCAGAGAAGTAACTTTTGACGCCGAGTGGGTTGGTGGCCTGTAGATGCCCTTATTGTGTTGCCTTATGGCTTGTTGATACTTCAAAAGTCTTCTGTTGTTTTTCAGCACTTTTGACTGGGAAATAGGTTACTGTTTGTTATTATCTAAAAATTGTGTGGAGAAAACGATCTCCCATTCCCCCAGGCCTTTCTGTGCGAAAGGTTTAGATTCAGTGTCAGCCTCTGAGTTCATGCTGCCTGGAGCAGCGAAAATTGTTGGCATCTCAAAAGGATGGACTTCAGAACATGTAAGTCCCAGTACTTATTCCGCAGTTCATGGAGGGGCAATAGGTTCTGCTCTGGAGAGAGCTGCGCTCACCAACTTGCCATTAAGGTGGAAAGTGGTTCTCAGACAGTTTGCATTTGACCCAAGAATGGGTAAATGAGACGGGGTGAACGGCAAAACACACACATTTAGAAGGCCGTGAATTGAGCCACATTCGTGCAGCTGCTCTTGTTTAGTAGCTAGGGGCTGGCAGGAGACTTTTCTCTCTTCCTTTCCCTACATATTCACCAGGGGAATCAGATCTATTGCTACCCCGGGATAGGGAGGTGATCTTTCTTCAGCACAGGGCCCCAAGACCCTCCTTCTTTTTCCTGTAACACGTGGGACAAAGAAGGATGACAGCATAGGGATCTGGGGTATCTGACTAGGCA
Source organism: Emydura macquarii macquarii (assembly GCF_026122565.2). Taxonomy (NCBI): domain Eukaryota; kingdom Metazoa; phylum Chordata; order Testudines; family Chelidae; genus Emydura; species Emydura macquarii. The sequence goes on from NW_027130208.1 coordinate 7,525,126, forward strand.
TGCTGAATATAGTTGTACCCTAGAGCACATGTAAATTTGCATTGGGGGAGCAAGATCCTCTTCATTTTACACACTCTTTTTAATCAGTTTTTGGCTAGTTCCACCAACGCAGACAAGTTCAATGGAGCTTTTCCCATGACAAGCCCCCTTTTAGCTCACTACTCACTTTCCCTGTTACACACACGCCTAGACACTGTGGCGAGGGAGGCCTATTCGGCCCCGTGGGTCTGCGCTCCCTTCGGCTACACCGGGGGGTATGGCTGAGTGGGAGCAAGAGGGGGGCCCGGTCCTGCCCTCTACCCTGGGCCCCGACCCAGGGACCCTGCGAGGAGTAGCCTCAAATTGCTTAGTTCATGTACCTTCCCTGGGTCACTTGCCCATGGCCCCCCTGCTTGCGGTCCACTTCCTGGAATCGGGTAGGAGGGTTTTCCCCCCTTCCTCACTTGAATCTCTCTGTCCAGTTGTTTGAGCGGCGCTGGTCCTCCTTCAGGCCTTCGGGGCCTGCATCCCTCGGCCCTGCTTGGACAGGCTTCTCCCTAAGTCCCGTGGCTTGGTGCTGTGGCAGCAATAGCACTAGCTCCAAGCTTCGTATCAGCTCTGCTCCGCTCCATCACCCAGCTCCCTCTCAGCTGCCCCTGTCTGCCTGAAACGGAGGCGTTGACCTGCTGTGGCAAGCTCCTTAATTGGCTTCAGGTGACCCAACTGACCTGGAGTAAGCCTGGCTGTATTACCCAGGGACCAGGGATTTGTGAAGCCTGGGGCTGATATATATGCCTTCCAGCACCCTCCTGTAGCCATCAGGCCTGGCTCTGTCACAACACACAGTAGGCGCAAGCCAGGATGTGGGTACACCCCCAATGTAAACATACCCTTAGACTCCTTTTGTCCTGTTGCAGAACGCCAAATCCTCATTCTTAGGCTACCTGGTTTCTGACCCCTCAAAGCCAGAAGTCTTAGCAGAAGCACCCAGGCTGGATCCCCCTTTTTATAAAAGAGTGGGGGCATCTAGCAGAGCATTCTCTGTGAGGGCTCTGAGACTTCGGCACTTGCTCCCCCAGTAAAAGAAGCCCGAATTTGGTGACCTTTGGAGGACCTTGCAAAAAACATCCGTTTGAGCGGGATTTTGGAGAGAGCTGGAGGTATACTACCTAGATAACACAATTGTGAAAGGGAGATTCTGTAGGTGTTGGTCTGACTGAGTTCCTGTGAAATAACGACTTTGATGTTGCTGTGATTTTAATGAAGCTAGGGGTGGTGCCACAGGGTGAATGGCTTCTTTAAGGCAAATGGTCCCAATTCCCTTGTGATGAGGTATGTGCTTCTCACCAAGATCTGATCGTGCAGGGCATCTAATACCAGTTAAAGGGAGGGTGGGAAATCTTTAAAGGAAAGCAGTCCCTGGAAGTAGAGACTGCATGTTGCCCCAGTGAAAAGCTTGTGCAAGAACCTAAGAAGTGCTGGGGAAGATGACTGCAGGAAGGTTCTAGATTCCGGCAGGGGGCCCTGGGTCAAACCACGAACAGAAGCAACTGGGTGAAGTTGGGAAAAACTAAAGAGGGGTTGACTATGAGAGGCTATCTAGAGACTGAGGAATCCTGGTAGCCTGGTGACAGCAGAAGCCCTGCATGAAGAAGGAACTTTTGGGATGACGAGTCGGTACAGGCCTACTTGAAGTAACAGAATGTGTTTGGGTTTTGCCATTGGACAATAAAAAGGCAGTCTGAGAAAAATGTGTCTGGCAGCACTTGAGGTGTGGTGTGTATCTTTCCAGGTTTGGGAGTCGGGATAGAATGGGGGATGAGGAGGAAAAATGAGCGCAGCCAACCAGGATAGGTTGCTTAGCAGCAGCACCCATCACAGGCAGCGAGACCCTTGGATAGGCACCTCTTAGTATTTTAAATCTAAATAAATCAATAAATAATAAACCACCATGTCGATCAATGCAAAATTTGACACCACATATATTTGTTACCGTTTTTAAGAAAGCTGAGCCTTGAAAGAATGTTTATGGCAAGCTAAAACGTTGACAGGTATTCTTTGGATCTCAGAATTAAAATCTCCTAGCTCTCCACTATTCAGGAATTTTAAAAAGTTTTACTTATAATTAGCCGAGTGCTTTACCGAATGAGGGATGGGAAAGAGTCTAGCAGCTAGAAAGTGAAACAGAATTGCTCGAGACATTTGAAAGATGGTCAATATTAAAACCATATTTCAACATCTCTAATGAACACTCTGCTTCACTTATTCATAGGAGTCAGAGACTGGATAAACCTGTTTCCATGGGTTTAGATGCTCTCCAAGCTAGTATATGACTGGGGGGCTGTTTGCTTTTATCTCACCTACTAAAGTTTGTGTGCTGTATAACTAACCAATGCTATATAACTTTTTTTTTGCCATGAAAACAATCTCAAACAACCTGGACAATGGTAATGTAAACTTTAGACACAGCAAGTTATTTTTTATTCATGTGGTCTATTTGTGGCATCTAGCACCTGAGCAGGCTTCCCTGCAAATTATATTCTTTTTGTGAATATAAACAGTTTATTAAAACTCCTGTATTAATAATTGAAAGGAGAATATAAATAATTGAGCAAGCCCAACAAAATGTATTCATAATAAATTGTCATATTCTAACTTTATTGAAAGCTAAATGACAAAACTCAAAAGATTACCTTCATTGCCAAAGACATTTATGCTACTCATCGTCATCAAATCCATAAGGATATGTCACAAAATGAACAGCAGTGCCTAAGTGTTTAAAGGGAAATGTCAGGATTCGGACCTTGGCAGTTTTTAGATCATATGGAATATTGGGTCAAGTAGAAATATTTGGGGATTTAATTATTCTTGTTCACTGTCTTCTAGAAGAAAACACTGACCTTCCAGCCATGACTTAGACATCAGAGTTTTGGGCATTGAACTAATGAATAGGATGGAATATAGAGGTATTGCAGAGAAGCCTGGAACAAGTGAAATAAGAAATCACTCATAGTGATCAATTGTTTGAATGAGGAGTCAAATACTGTAAATGGTACTTGGCAGACCATCGATCCTACAATTGTAATGGCAGATAAACTTGACTGATGCAAAGTGATTTATTATCTGGGGAAAGGTCTAAAAAGAGGCACTGGCAAGGTAGACAGCTGGAATCCTTCTCCGTCGGAAATGAAGCAGCAGTCCGAAAAGATCTTTGTTTTGCTGTGGACTCTAAAGTTCTATTGATGAAGATCCCCCTTCACACGTACTTTCAAAAAGTTCACCTCTTCTGGAAGACCATCCTGCTTCTGTGCATATGATTATATCAGACGGTGCAGTATGGTGTAGGTTGTGAATGGTAGGGGCCATTCGGGACAGATAGAGACAACTGGAATTTTGGCCAAGGGACCAGGACTTTATTAAACAAGAAGAGACTGCCTCCAGCTGGCCTGGCTTGGCTCTTTTATTAATTGACCTGTACCCCAGCCATCCAGTCCAGCAGACCGTTGCAGACACCTGGATTTTTCGGAGCTCCCCCCCAGCAGAGCCAGCTCATTAGCTGACTGACATCACAAGGAAGTCCAGGGGGTGTTGCCCCCTAGCCCAGCCTCACCCCGTGAACCCATGACAGTTAAGAAGGCAAGTGTGCTTCAATGATGGACATATCTCCAAAAAGAGAGCCTATTTAAATAAGCCTTCAAATGTCCAGAGACACATTTCAACCTAAAGAGGTCTTCCTTCTCCCCTCTCTCCTCTTCCTGTCTTTCTCTCTTCCTCATGGTCTCTAATAAAGCTCATCAGTCAACAGAAATCTTACCTGCCTGAGGGCTGCAGGATCAGGCCTAGTGACCGGTTAACTCTTTCTCAGTTCTGTACCTCTAGTTATCCTTACGGTAATTGAGCAGATGATTGTTTGGAAATACGGCTCAGCCACTCCAGCCTGGTTGGATTTATGTTTGTGTCATATGAAAGAGCTTTAGAAAAAGAAGCTTGACTATTATTAAGCTATATGTAAAAACAATCTCCTATACTATTAGAGTGTAGTTGCACTTAGCTGTGTGGCTTGGGAAGGTATCTGATGACACACATCTCTGAGCATGAAAAGCTGGGCTTACTCTGCCAAAAGCTCTCCACTAATATAGGGTCAAATTTATACATGAATTGGCTTTGATCATGCCTGTGCCCCATTTGTGGTCATTTTCTGCAAATATTCAGACCACCAAGTTTCACTAGCATGGATGGTCATGGAAACCAAGTTTTTAAACTCATGTGTGCATGTATTTTTTCCAAAAATGCTTACATACTGATCCATGATTTTATCTGACCAATCAGAAAAGATGCATTGTATATGCGGTCACAAGCTGAGTGCCCCAGGGGTCAGTGCTGGGGCCGGTTTTGTTCAACATCTTCATTAATGATCTGGAGGATGGGGTAGATTGCACCCTCAGCAACTTTGCAGATGACACTAAGCTAGGGGGAGTGGTAGATACCCTGGAAGGTAGGGATAGGATACAGAAGGACCTAAACAAACTGGAGGATTGGGCCAAAAGAAATCTGATGAGGTTCACCACGGGCAAGTGCAGAGTCCTGCACTTTGGACAGAAGAATCCCATACACAGCTACAGACTGGGGACCGACGAGCTAGGCAGCAGTTCTGCAGAAAAGGACCTGGGGGTAACAGTGGATAAAAAGCTGGATATGAGTCAGCAGTGTGCCCTGGTTGCCAAGAAGGCTAATAGCATATTGGGCTGCATTAGTAGGAGCATTGCCAGCAGATTGCGGGAAGTGATTATTCCCCTCTATTTGTCACTGGTGAGGCCGCATTTGGAGTATTGTGTCCAGTTTTGGGCCCCCCACTACAAAGAGGATGTGGAGAAGTTGGAGAGAGTCCAGCGGAGGGCAACAAAAATGATTAGGGGGCTGGAGCACAAGACTTATGAGGAGAGGCTGAGGGAACTAGGCTTGTTTAGTCTGCAGAAGAGAAGAATGAGGGGGGATTTGATAGCAGCCTTTAAGTACCTGAAAGGGGGTTCCAGGGAGGATGGGGCTAGGCTGTTCTCAGTGGTGGCAGATGACAGAACAAGTAGCAACGGTCTCAAATTGCAGTGGGGGAGATCTAGGTTGGACATTAGGAAAAAGTTTTTCACTAGGAGGGTGGTGAAGCACTGGAATGGGTTACCTAGAGAGGTGGTGGAATCTCCATCTTTAGAGGTTTTTAGGCTGCGGCTTGACAAAGTCCTGGCTGGGATTATTTAGCTGAGGTTAGTCCTGCTTTGAGCAGGGGGTTGGACTAGATGACCTCCTGAGGTCCCTTCCAACTCTATGATTCTATGATATTAGAAAAATGGAGGAAATAATGATCCTCATATAAATTCAAGGAATAGCCACGACCAGGAAAAGAGGCTAAATTCAACAGCTAAATTATTTGTAGTTAGTGAATCATTTAGTTCTACTCATAGGTGTAAACCAGGCTGCTTTTCCCAACTAAAAATTCATTGCAAATATTAGTACATTTTCTTCTATTGAAACAATACAGACCTGAATTTAATTGAACCTGGCAAAAGGACCTGAAGCCTGCCAGTTTCCAACAAACTTCTCAGTACTTTATAATGATTCAGAGTAAAGAAAAATCATGAACACTGAAGGAAAAATACCATTTCAAAGCAAAGTTTATCATTAGTTAAGGTCAGTTTAATATCCATTCACGACTTACAGTGTTTTTAACTGATAAGCTTGCATAATTTAGTTCTTGCCTATTTTTCTTATTCCAGACACACTGAAGCAGTAATTAAGCAGTGATATGCAGTAGAACGTATTATATGCTCAATTCATCAACTTGTCGTCAATCTCACGGTTCCCACTTTGATTACAGTGGCATTGTTGCACGGAAATATCTCAAAATCTATCATGTCAAGATTACTGCATGACATAATTTATAGCAGCATCTAGGGGTTTGTTTACAAAAACCAATAGTTTCTTTAATCTTTAAAACACAATTAGACTTGTCTTATATCACAGAACAAAGGAATTTACATGAGTAGAACACTTTTAATAAATTATTAATTACTGCATAGAGGTGGAAGTTGGTTCATTTATCATAAGCTTTTAAAATAGATTCTTCTATAAAGATTTTAAACTATTCCATTCTGGGTTACAGTTTGAAAACTGCAGTGTGGAGATCAACTCTAAATGCCAGGTACATTTATTATCATTTATTATATGTATTAATGTAGTGCCTCTGAGCCTCAGTCATAGACCAGAATCCATGGTCTGTAGGACAGGTACCAACATAGAACAAAAAGATGGTCCCTTACCTAAAGACCTTACAATCTAAGTATAAAACAAGAGCCAACAGATGGATACGGACAGATGGGGAGTACAAGGAAGCAATGAAATAGTATTGGTCATCAGGATAAGCATGCTCAAGCAAATGCATGACTGGACTTGTGCTCACCACGCGCATGGTTCTGCTTGTGAGTCAGGTAAACACAAAACCACCCACTAGGATGGTGCATAATTGGCTTTTGCATACATAAGGCTGAAGGTCTTGCGCATTCACACCTTACTGGTATTTGGCACACACGTCAGCTTCTGCCTCCTGAAGATTTGACCGTCACTATTGCCAGCCCAGTAGGGTTTTTTAAAGATTCCCCAAATTTGAACACTCACGGCCTGCAAAGTTTGAATTGTTATTGGTATCCAAACTTTATACCTGGGGCTCATCGTCAGTCCTTTCATAGTGGATCTATGACGCCTGTGTAGAAGGTCTAAATGTGGCCACAGAGGTCTTGCCATGCATTGAAATTGAGTTGATGCTTTTATTAGATGATTGGCTCCCCAGATCTTTCTTTGAATAATAAGTGGTGTGCTTGAAAGACAGCCGGGTTATACTTTGTCCCCCCCACGCACCACTTCCCTATGGTCCCAATTTAGGAAACCGCTTAAGCCTGCAAGTAACTTTAAGAATGTGAATAGTTTCACCGAAGTTCATGGAACTACTCCCATGCTTAAGGTTACATATGGGCTGAAGTACTTTGTCTCAGGGCCTTTATTACTATGACTAAAATAGATTAAAACCAGAATATTTATTTACAGTCTACTGCTCTTATTGGACTACACGTAAAGGCACAAAAATGAAAAATGCAATTTATAGCAGGCTTAGAAATGTATCCATCCACAGCAATACAACTAGTTTGAAAACCAATACAAAAAAAGAATACAGGAATAACCAAGCACATTTTGATTGCACTCTTACCATGAATTATTTCCTCATCTACAATCTTAGCCCTGGGGTTTTCTTAGCCACACTCTTGCGCTATGTCTTCATTGTCAAAAAGCATGTGTTTTTACCATGAGATAACTGATGGATATTAGCTATCCCACTGTAAAAATATAACGGAGACAAAGCACTGTGGTGGTACTGTGAGGTAAAGTAGGCGAGGTCAACCCCAGGTGAGGGTGCAGTGCTGACCTCCTCGTAAAAACGACAAGTGCCTTGTCTCCACTTAGAATTGTACAGGGTGATGACTATTGCCTGTTAGTTATCTCATTGTAGAAAACCAGCTTTGTGTCAGTAAAGACAAAGGGTTGCTCTAGAGTTATGACTTGTCCTTTCTTCTGTGCTAGGAACAACAGATACCTTTTTTAGGTTGGCACCCCACCCTTCAGTGCACTAACCAGTAGAATCTGAGACTTTGCTTCCGTTCTCAAGAAGGGCTGTTGCACGTTAACTAAATTAACTCCATAAGAAATCTTCTGTAATCTACTTCCTGGCCTTCCTTGGTATCACCATGCAGCCAGCATAGAATTTCATGACACTTGCCCACTCAGCTTCATAGTAAGATAAAAGATTATGACAGTAAAACATGATTAAGACAGTAAGATTGTCATTCCAAATTGAATCTGCAAATAGATGAGAGTGCTGGGTGTCTGAGCCTTGTTCACAATAAAAGTTTTTAAAAAGAACACTTTGGCCAGCTATAAATCCACTTATTAAAAATGCATTTTATGGTTAAGATGGCCTTTGATTAGCTGAAACCCACAAAAGGCCAATTTCATTTCTTCCTGTAGCACAATTGATTTTAATGGAGTTACAGAAAGGGTGATTTTGCCCAAATACTTCTGTGCACTCAGACAACCAGAATGCCAAAGGCCAATAGTAAAATAATGAAGGTCTTCCATTCTTCTGCATAAACATCCATCAGAGGAAATGCTTTTTTTGTGTATCTGTGTGTGTGCATTTTTATTAGGCCTCAGGACACAACAGGCAGGATATTTCTGGGGGAAGAAGATGCACCAAGAATATGTTATGAGGCATTAGGTCAACTTCAGGTGACTTCAGCTACCTGAGAAGTGTAATAATGGTCCAGCAGTGAACTAGTTAGACTGTTTTATTGCTATTAGAAAGACAAAAACACGCGTTCGCTGGGTGTTCTGGACAGACAACTGCACTGCGCTGCCCAAGGGCTCAGTGTGCTAGCAGGATGCAACCAGAGCGTTTCCCCTATCCTGCAGGAAGGTTCAGAAGGTGGACAAAACCCCACAGCATGGAGTTCACTGTGGCTTCCCAACCCCACCAGAGTGTTCCTGCACCTATTTGGCACAATCTGCCGCCCTCAGGTCGTACCTGGTAGAAAAGATCTTTTCACAACGGAAGGCGATTCCCACCTGTGGCACATGTCGTGTGGCAAAATACGATGTGAGTTTGTAAACCAGAGCTAAAGAAACCCACATTGATCCTACCAGGCTGTGCTTCCTTTTATCTGCCGCTGGTGTTAATGTCACAGACAGAAAATATTAAAACAAAACAGAAAGGAAGGGACTGGATCGCTGTGCTAAAGAGAGGTCATGCGTTCCGGTGGAATGCCCTGATGGACCCATTCCTGGAAACCTGCCTATGTGTTCCAGGCTGTAGAGAGGCAGCATGGACTAATGGACGGAGCCTGATGCTAGCAAGCAGAGACCACGGAAATCTACTCCCAGTCTGATGCTAATTTTGAGCTGGGTCCTCACAGTCTTCACTCAGCTGTGTAGGGCAGTATGGCAGAGAAAGGGCCCCCCTTTACTCCCTTCCTGCGCCCGGCCCAGATTGAGAATCCAGCTATGGGGTTGATAGTAGTGGGTACTCACCCGGATATTTCCCTCTGTGAGCACATGGGGAAAGAGATGGGGTGTAGGATGAGACTTCACTTCTGCCCCACTCGCTGGCCAGACCCACTGACCAGTCACATGGGGATAGTAAGGTGCTGTGTGAAAAGGGATGAAGTAATTTGCCCCTTCCCCAGAGCAAGGGGTGAGCAGGGGAGAATTATGATTCTCAAAGCCACAGTTCCCTCATTGGTTTGCTCCTGGAGTAGTGCGGCTGTGTGCTTCCCTGCCTGTACCCAGGGCAGATGGCAAAGTTGCAATCCAGCCCTTACTTGTAGCGTCTTGGCCCGATTCCTTCACACGAAATTTCAAACCTGAGTAACTCAAATTAACGACCAAATCCGTATTTAGTAACTTGAGAGGAGACTCAGGCCCTCAGCTGTGTTTGTTACCACAGGAGATGGACCCGCAAGGGTGAATCTACCCCATAAGATCCAGGGGCCAGCCTTGATATTCAGATCCAGGTAGGACTTCAGATTCTGTGAACACCCCCAACACTGAGGGGTGTTTGGATCCAGGGATTTCTTATCTTCCAGCTCTAATTATGACCCTCTTCCCACCCGTTATGGTTGGAGCAACAGCTCAGTTAATTTTCTTCAAGCTCCCTGTCCTTCTGCCTTCATAAACTCCTTGAAGCCCGTCTGTTTGACGAGGCATCGCTGCTGTACTGCCCAAATGCATCCCTGTTCTGCATTGCGTTGTTCTGCTGCAGCGCTCATCTTCTGATGATAATCTCCTGCAGCGGTGATTCTGTACCTGGCTTGACAAACCTTCTCTATTCTGGATAGCAATGGACCTGGGTAAAGATGGAACGCCAGATCCAAGCATTCCCCAAAGTTTGCAGTGTTCAAAATTTAGATGCAGATCAGCTTCTGGAACCTCTGATTGTAAAGCACCTTGTATATTATTAGCACCAATGGTAATAACAATATAATGACTGTCTCAAGGTAAAAACCAATCATTGTCCGATGGAAAAAAAGCATGTACAAGGCTAAAGAAAGTGTCATTTATGTGTTAGCAAGGATGATTTTTCACTGTGATTGACTGATAAAGCTTAATTATTTCATTGTACTGTAGAGATTTGTATAAGAGGGATAGCCATTTATTGATTGATTGGTGGTGCCTACCTTCCACCCCTGAATGGACACAACAATTGGGGAAATTACATATAATTTATATACAAGCCGCCTGGCATGTTTTATATTTTTAACTGATAACTATCTCATATATTATGTATGCTTTATTATGCCTTATAAATGCATATTATATACCATTTGCATTTACGTTTTCTTTTGTAGAGTGCTTTGCTGCTAAGCCATGTTTCAGGAACCTATGCCTACAAAAATTAAATTTGTTAGTCTTTAAAGTGCCACAGAACTCTCGTTTTTACTTCAGTTAAAATTCCGTTACAGATCTTTTACATTCGGGGCCAGTCCTTCAGTCTTAACTTACTCCTCACTCAGGTTAATCTCTTGGGAGTGAAGAATGAATTTTACAGACAGCAAGATTTCCCTGAAATTCATTAGTGGCCTAATAGGTTCTGGATCAGGCCCTAAATGTGGTTTGTTGGTTCCTAACACTGCTGCTTAGAGGGGAAAAAACAGATAAGTTACTGCTTGACTCATTTCCACCATCATAAGGGAGCTGTCATGTAATTACCCCTTCAGTTTAGCCTGGTCCCATCCTGGCATGTAATGTTCTGTGTAAGCAAATGTTTCTACAACAGCGTCAGCACCCAACAATTCATCAGAGAGCTAGGATTTTTGCTCCCCGTAGCAGAAAGTGCCGTGCAGTTAGACTGCCCACAAACCTCCACCCACCCATATCCCCCTCGTCTTACAGCTTGTCTCTTGTCGCTCCACATTTCTACCCATCCCTTCACTTTATTAATGAATTATTATTGCTGGAAAATTTACATTATCTCGGCGTTTTTATTCTTTTTTGGCACTCAGGTTTTCTCAACCCTCGCCTGGAACATGCGAGTGAATATTTATGAGCAGTTTGCTATTGTCTTTCCAAAATGTATAATTATGCCACAGTTCACTGCCATTTCATTAATTATATAACAATAAGATTAAGCGTTCATTAGACTATCCAGAAGCAGTTCAAGCAGGGTGTAAATAACTGTGCTAAATTGCACAAATATTTCATCAGCCTGCTCCCAGCTTCCTTGCCCACACAGGGCTGGATTCAGTTCAACACTCGACCCACGACAGCAGTGGCAGGTATGATTAGTGTGTAGAAGATCTTTTCCCCTAGTTCTTTTTCTGAATGTATGTGTATTTCATTTTAACTCTCAGCGTGTGGGCACGTTCATGGTTTTATTAGTCTCATTAGTGCTTTGAGAGGCTGTGAGATGGTTATTGCAGGTGGTCCACTCTGCTTGAATGGGAGCAGGGTCAAACACCAAGACAATCACACCTATAAAGATCTGATACTCAGCTACCGTGTATCACCATTGATTACACGCCCCAACTTAAACAAGCTGAGCATCTGGTCCTGTATCTATATTGGGTGCTGTTTTGCACATGACTTCTGTAATTTCCAGAAATATCGGGTGACATTATGGCTCTAATGAAGGCATTGGCACAACTCCATTGGTAATTATTTCAATGCAGCCTGGATTTCACCCATAGTCTGCTTTATTACCTAAAGTCTCTCCTGCCTTCATGTCACGGATGCCTACACAGTCCCTGGAAAAGAAATCCATTTTCTCAAGGCTTGCTCTGCGTTGCCTTGCGTGAAAGCCAGGCCAAGTTTCCAGTTAGTCATTTTGTGAATGTTTCATTAAAATATCAGATATGACACATGACATTCAAAGAAAAATGTTGACTATTGGTCGTCTGAGAGCAGTGGAATGTATGAAGTCAGTGGCAAATCTCCCATTGACTTCAATGGGGGCAGGATTTCACCCAAAGGATATGTACCTTACAAAACCCGAATCAAGGTTTCCTTGAAACCCGGGAAGCCAGAACTACTGATACACAGCTCCAACTCCAGCAAATACTGTAACTCAGCACTGAATATTGAAAATCCTTAAGCGGTTGTCCTTAAAATCTTTACAGATTTGCCTTGTGACCAGGTGGCATTACTATGGTTTTCCTTACAAATAGTGTAAAAAAAGCTTGTACGATATGAAGGGATACAACACTCTGTGACATAAGTGGGCACTAAATCCCAGGTAATTGGTGTGCTAATGGAAGTGGAAAAGGTATTCATTTCAGAAAGGGTGGGAGACTTCCTTGATTACCTCTTTTTGTAATAGTCTTTCCTGTGAGTCAGCCCTGCCCCGGTGCCCACTATGTTATCGAGGTAGATGGGGCACTGTGGTGTCGGATGTGATATAACACTGTGGGGAACACTGGTCTAAACTCATCCCTGGTGTAACTGTGTCAAAGTTTGAGGAGTTACACCAGATATGCGTTTTGTCCATTGTCTTTTGAAATGAGCTGGAAAGCTAGGGTCCTGGCTGTTTAATCACATGGTACCTCTTGCAACAGTAAGGTATTAATTAAACCTATTAGCCTCAGCAAATTCCAATTAGGTAATTATATTCTGTCTTCCTAAATACTCCCTACAGATTCAGATGAATTCAGTATTCTTCTCTCCCTGTCTCTGTAAATTGCTGTTCACTGTTATATGTTCCTCATTCTTCCCCAGAGGTGGCTGCCTTTTTCCAGTGGTGCTTAAGTGATTTACATTTCAAACCCTCCAGGAGTTTGAACTTTTTTTTAGACATGTAACAGTGTAAAATGGTGGATAGAATTTTTCACTGGGATTAAAAAAAAATCCTCAGAATGTAACTTGCTGTAATTACTGGAAAAACTTGGTGCCCCAAAAATTGGTCAGTTCATTGATGAAAAATTAGACCCACTTACATTTAGGGTGGGAGCATCTAAGCATCTAAAAGTGTCTAAGTCTCGATTTTCAATGGGACTTGTGCTCCTAACCCCCCCTAGCTCCCAGTAGCCTTTCTCTTCCTATTGCTTTCTGGATTGGTAGATTTCCCAGTTTATAAAATGTGCACCATCTCTATGCTCTTTCAAGGTGGATACCCCACAAGCTTTTAAGCCTAGTAGGACCTTTAAGCATACCATAGTTAGCGGCATGCTGCCTGCTTGGAGTGAAGCCCTCTTGGCTGACCTGGGTGTGTGTTTTTAAAAGCTATAATTTTGGAAAAGGAAATGGAAATTGGTTTTGAGATTGGAGTTTGGTCTTGATCTAACTTTAAAACTGAGTTCAGGTTAGAATGTAGGGTTGGTTTGTTTGTTTGTTTCTATATTGGTGTTCTCAAAAAACAGTATCAATCTGCAAAGATCTGCAAACCAGCAAGGTGGATCAGTTTAAAAAAGCTGTGAGGCTCCAATCTTCCACTGGTTTCAGGCTCCTTCAGGGTCCTAATGGTCACGTGGTGTTGTCTCAACGAGGTTAATTGAAAAGAAACGATTCCCTCCTTCCCATTTTCTTTCTATTTATTTTTCTCTGTATGGCCAGTGTGTATTTCTCACCCCTGTTCCACAGCCAGCTCAGGTACTTCGGCCATAAAGGTGACACTCTGATGGCATAGTTACAGGGTTCCCCACAACTGTCCTGCTAATCAATGTTCGTTTCTGACAGCACGATCCATGTCAGTGGCAGGAAGACAAAGACAAATCCATTCCTTTCCCCAGTGGAGCGATAGCTGACAGCCCCTCCCAAAATGAACTGTGTGAGATCCAGAAGTTCTTTCCGAACACATTAGCAGTCTAGGACTCCATCTCCAATTCTGCAGCCTTCCCTATTCAGCAAAGCACTGAAACATGTGCTTCAAGTTAACCATACGCTTCAAGGCTTTGCTGAATGGGGCTGGAGCTAAATGCGTGCTTAAATGCTTTGCTGAACCAGGCCTCAAACCGGTGGCACAGCATACAATGAGCATTTACTAAAACATTGTCCTTATGGCCCAGGGTAGCCCTTTTTCACTGGTTAATAAATTCAGCATTTATACCGTGCTTTAACGTTTCAGAGCATCAAGTGCATGTAAAGTTATTAATTATTATTAAGGTTAAGATTTTGTCATGGTTGTCATGGTTGAGGGAGCCCATGACCTGTCTGTGACTCTTACTAAAAATAATGGAGGGAAGGACTGAGAACTGGAGCACCACTGCCACGGGGACACCCAGACCCAGCTTTGGCCATAGTCAGGAGGATGAGGGGGCGCATAGCCCTGGCTCCAACCTCGGCCACAGCCGTGGGGCAGGGGTGCACAGCTCTGGCCACAGCCACACAAAGGGGAGCGCACAGACCCAGCTCCGGCCACAGACCCGGCTCCAGCCCCAGCCGAAGCTGCGGGGCTAGGGATGGAGGGGGTTCACAGCCGCAGCTCCAGCCACAGCCAGCTGGGGAAGGAGGCGATGAGCCCCTGCTCATGCCCGGCTGCAGCCATTGACAGCTGAAGCTGTAGAAGTCCCAGAGGTCCGGTAAAGTCAGGGAATCTTCTGTGACTAAATTGTACCCTTAATTATTGTTGTTATTATTATTATAGTTGTATTAGTGTAGCACCCAGGAGCCCCACTCATAGACTAGGATCCCATTGTGCTAGGCACTGTACAAACACAGAACAAAAAGACGGTCTCTGCCCCAGAGAGCTTACAATCTAAGTATAAAACAGGACACAACAGATGGAGACAGACGGGAATACAAGGAAACAATGAGACAATAATTAATTGTCAGAATACGCATGTGAATTAGATAAGTAATATTATCCTCTTTTACTGATAGAAAATTGAGTCACAGCAAGTAAGTGGCTTCTGTATAGCAATACTGCAATTCAGGAGCAGCACTGGGATTAGACTTAAGAATTTCCTGGCTCCTGGTCCATTGCTGAAGACATTAGACAACACTGCCTCTGGAGCTGTATTACTCTGATAGAAGGTAATGTAGCTACCCTGCACTAAAGTATCACTTTTCCAATACTTAGCAAGCACTGTGCCAACTGATTTGAAATATGGCAGCTTAAGTGCTTTCCCACGAGGGATTCTTTTCATGTTGTTGAATTAACAACCTCCTTGTTGATCTCTGAAGATCAGTTTCCCTTGAAGTGTCAAGATCAAGTCTTTTTTGCATCTAATCAGACCTTCCTAAAAGCTTATTTTTAATGTGGTGTACGTTATTCTTCAGACTCTGAACACATGCTTTTTTAAAAAATATCTTGCTGCTGAATATATTGGAATGAAAAACAGCAAGAGTCTTATACAAAAAGCAATATATTCCGCTCGAGTGCTTTAAGTTTCTGCAGCAGCCTCAGTCAATTGGAAAGAAGATTAGAAAGTGATAAAAGAAAAATAACAATATGATGGTGTCTTTTTCTTGTTTGCCACAATTACAAAACAATTAAACTAATACAGGAAAGCAGAATCTGAGCCCTTAGACATCACTTGTCAAATTGTCATCAAGGATTGCCATATGTTTATATTTTAAACATGGGAAAATATCAGCCTTTCCAGTAACACCAGCAATCTGTTAGCGAAGACAGCAAAATACCCTGGCTCGGAGATATGGCTGGCCTCACAGTTAATGAACAACTGGCATTCCACACAAGGGAGATGCCCAAAAAATTCAAAGCAATTTGGGCTGATTTTTTAGAGGGCTATGATTAATGCAGACCCTGAAAATAGACATGTCATTTTCCATCCCCTCACTTTTATCCTAACCCTCTTACCTTGTGTATTATGATAATCTGGTATTTTGGTATTTTTATTTTATTTGGAAAAAAATAATAAAAAATTATAACTATAAAAAAAGACTGCAAAGTATAACACTGCATGAGCATTGAATGAATGTTTCTAAAATTGAATTAGATTGAATTAAAGCAGCTAGCTTGGCGGATTCCCAACAGAAAACATCTTGTATTTCAGCTAGACAGTATTAGTCAACGTGAAATCTTTCATTTTATATTTTTATTCTTTTACCTTATCAGACTCCTGCTTTGCAACTCCCTGAGTAAATGCTAGCTCAGTCTGTTTGTGAAATACACAATGCTTTAGATACCATATTCTTTTATTCTAGTCCTCTCCTCCTCCTAGAATTTTCAAGTTCCCAGTCCTGTAATTCACTCTGCACCCCATGACATTCTAATAAAATAAGAGAAACAATGTGCCTCATTCAATTTTCTGAGGGTTTGTTTCTTAAAGAATAGGTGAGCACAGCGTTACAGATACTCCTGTTCTGGTTTGTATCAATTTTTATAGATCTGAAACTGCCTGAAAGGTTTTAATCTAACCCTGTGCTATTTCCCTTGTCTAAAGTCTCCATCAGTGGAGAGAGTCTCTCACTGGGAGTTTGAACTTTCCTTTAATCCAATCCATTTAGAAAATAACTCTCAGTTTATTGAATAAAGTGGAGAAAATTGATATCTTTTCATTAGGCTGACAAAGTCTTTTTCACTGCTGGCATCTGAAATGTGTTCTCTATTTAAATGTTATTTATGTCAATCTTCTCTAGTGGGAACTAGATTAAAATAAAATGCCTTACACTTACTCTACAACTTTTCCATTATTGCAAATATTGCCATACTGGTTTTGCAATCTAATTCTCTGCCTGGTATTTCCTGGAGTAACTTCATACCTGTGATCAGGAGAAGGCATATTTTAATATTTCTCCTTCCTGAGCGAAAACAAAATATGTATACTTTATCAAAGGCAAAAAGAAGTGGATTGCTTCTGTAGTTTTATTATAGGCAATCCGGAAGCAATTTGGATGACCCTTATGTGTCCTCTCAAAACAGTTATAAAAAGCGGTCAAATACTTTGCACTTCTGTCAAGTTCTTCTTTTCATGATCTCAAAGTGCTTTGCAAACATTAATTAAATCCTGTAGTATGTTGTGACTTAAATATTGTTATTGACATTTCATAATGTCACTGGAATGGGTTACCTAGGGAGGTGGTGGAATCTCCATCTTTAGAGGTTTTTAAGTTGCGGCTTGACAAAACCCTCGCTGGGATGATATAGCTGAGGTTAGTCCTGCTTTGAGCAGGGGGTTGGACTAGATGACCTCCTGAGGTCCCTTCCAACTATATGATTCTATGATTCTATAAGCTGAGGAACAGGGAGGTCAAAGGAAATTGCACCAGCAAAATGTGTGTCTGTAGTTTTATGCCCACTTGTTCACTATGAAGAGTAAATCTGAGTACTTGCGCCCATGACTTCTTGATATGTACATGCAAAATGCCTGCCAGAACTCGCCCTGCATGGCATCCCGTTATTCACGGCTGAGCCCTGACTTTGCGAGCTTGGACCCCATCTTAATGCCGGACCTGGAGCTGTAAGAAAATTTTGTAATAAAATGTGAAACAAGACAGGACACACCCAGCTTGGGATTTAGTATGAAGCGGAAACACCCATTATATTCAACAAAAGGATTGTGAATCTTTTGCTAAACATTACCCGAGACTAGAACTAGCCTGGTTGGGTTTAGAATTTCAGCCCGAAATTACGAGAAACTTGATACATTCACAGGGTTTGGGGCATAATTGGGCAAATTTTGGTGTTTTCTGCAGTTTTACACTGACTTGGGGCTTTTTATTTGAACCTGAAATTCAAAGTGGAAATGGGATTTCTATTCCAGTAGTGGCTAGCCGCCCCGGTCACGACAAGGACCCCATTTGCTAAGTCCAGTACAAATACAGAACAAAAAAGAATCCAGTCCCTGCATGCAAAGCAAAACAAAAAAGGTTCACATGAACCCTGGCAAACTGAAACCCACTGAGTTCAGAGTAAGTGTGGAAAGATCCTTGTAGCCATTCCAGTCTTTCAGGTAAACCCTATATATATGCTTATTGCAACAGAGCCATGTAAACAGAGATAAGATTACTTTCAATAATTGTCATGCTCCTTGAATCTTTGCACTGTATCCTAGTTCAACATAGCCCTTCATACAGTGTAGAAGGACAATGCTGATGCTCTGATCACTTCACTACATCTTGTTGTCTATTAAGCAGATAATTATATTTTATACTTTCCATAACAAATCGTGTTCTTGAAAAAAATTTAAAAATAAACTATTTTTGGCTTATGCTAACAAGAGACAGGAAAGATAAAATTGCAGTAATCAAGTCTCTTTTTTCCTCATATCTGATTTCTCTCCCCACCCTTAATAGCTGAGGGCAGCTGGCTCAGTAAAATCAGTCTTGCGTGAAAAACATCTGTGCTGAGTGTATTCCCCATTTGTTGCCAACACAAGGAACACCATATTGGAGGGTTGTTGTGAGCTTCTAATTCAATATGATGTGAACATCCAAGCTCCTTGATGTTATCTATGTCTGGTCACTGAGTAAGGTTAAAACATGATTCTGTCACTGTAATCCTGAAATTAACAGTTAATACATAAAAAAAAAGCTGTGGTTCTCCAGCACCAGTGAATTGTAGACCTCCGTAGGGGACAATCAGCTTAATCTTAACAATTCTCTCTCACACATACAAGCACTTTAACAGCCTACACAGTGTGAAACTAAATTCTGTTTCCTGGGTCATTTGTTCTGAAGAATATACCAAACCCCAGTCAAGGAAACTAGTAAAACCCCATGGTTCATTGGAAAGCTTTTACCTGCCTCTTTGAACTGAGATGCAGGAGTACAACTTGGGAATCAAGTAAAATGTAAAAGAGCAGCAGCTCCCCCTCCCCTAGAATAAGTGGTTATAAAGAACAGAGGACTTTCAAATGCGCTGAAAGGTGGCAAATTCAAAACCGATCAAAAGGAATACTTTTTTAACAGCGCATAGTTAGACTGTAGAACTCTGCCCCAAGATTCCTCTGCATTCTGTGAACTAGCAACTTAGCAAGAGTCAAAGAAGCAATAGATATTTATTTGAATAACAAAACTATCCAGAGTGATAATCAGGCTTGACAGAATTCAACTTCTCATATAATTTTGAAAGACGATGTTTATTTTAAGCACAATTTTCATTCAGTTAAATTTTCACAGTTGTGGAAAATTGGGGGAGGAGAGCAGACAATAATTATTTAGTGACAGTAAAGCTTGCGAGTCAAATGTTAAAAATTTACGACCGTTAAAACACAAATTTTCAATATCACATGTTAAAATATACAACGTAAACATCCTGACATCAAGCTCTAATTAGTTCGCAAGTGGAATTTTTCTTACTTTGGGCTGGTCAACACTACAAAGTAAGTATGCAGATTAGTTGTAGCCGTGTCGGTCCCAGGATATTAGGAAGACAAGGTGGGTGAGGTATTATCTCACCCATCTTGTATCTCCACTACAAAGTTAGGTCAGCTTAACTACATCTCTCAGGGCTATGAAAAATGTCATGCCTTTTGCGACGTAATTAAGCTAAACTTGGACCCATTGTAGACACTGTTGGTCATCAGACGAATTCTTCCATCAACCTAGCTACTGCCTCTTGGAGAGGTGGATTTACTACAACAACGGAAGAACCCCTTTCATCTCTGGAGGAAATATCTACAATACAGCGGCACAGCTGCAGCGCTCCAGCTGGGCCACTGTAGCATTTCTCGTGTAGACATAGCCTTTGCTTATGTATAAATTTTGATTATTAGGGAAGGAAATATTTTTGTCAGTTTTCATGTGTATGGTGAAATCGACATTTACCGATAAAAAATCTAACCCTTCCAAGCCTCGTTACAATGGTAATTGATAAAAAGAGAGTTTTGGAATGAATATAAAACCACATGCTTCAGGCCTTAAGACCATCTCTAACTATTAGAGGTTAGGACAAGACGTTCATATGAGACAGAATATCCCTCATGTGCTTACTGCAGGGTTTCCTGCACCTTCCTCTGAAGTTGGCCACTGTCAGAGACAGAATACTGGACTAGAGGGATGATGGGTCTAATCCAGTCTGGCAATTCCTACGTTTTTATCTAAGAACAATATGTTTGTTGTTCTTGGATCATTTCCCAAATGTATGGTAAGTTTTAGTGAACTTGAAACATTCCTTGATAAACGATATAATTTGTAAGTTGAACGTGGTTGTGCTAGTTCTGGTCTTTTCATAGGTGATCGAACTCATGAACAGACTATTTGGGGACCTCCTTGCCATGGTGCTCATTCCAATTGGCAGGCACCTTGCAGAGTATCTATAAGAGGACACTGTGCCTTCTCAGCCTTGCAAAATTTTACAATGTCCATGGAAAACCAGCTCCAGAAACGATGTCAGCCAAGACATTTTATCAAACATTTTAGCCTTCCCTTTCCTACCTAAAAATGACCCAGAAGGGGAACTTCTTCCTTTGCTGTGACTAGGCTGGCAGCTCTAGCAGATGCCCAAAATCAGCAGAAACGTAGGACCATTTCCCATGGATCTCAGCACATCTCTGCCACATCACAGAACTGCCTTGCAGCATGAGTCTTCTCCCAGCCTTTCTACCTTGCCTGGTCCCTATGCCAGCTCAGACCATCTCTCTGCATCTTAGACAAGCAATGAAAGGCTAAGCTCAGGTTAGCAGCAACTTACCAGGTTTTTGCATTGTAACTTCCATTGAGAAAGGATTGTGATGGATACAGTTGCTACTCCTGAGTCTTTTCCACTTTCCTCATGTAATGCGGAAGAGGCTTTGCTGCTGCGGGATGCTATTCTCTATTCCCCTTCATGGACCCTACCTGCTTTCTAATCTCACAGCCTCTCCATCACGCT
This sequence comes from Emydura macquarii macquarii, assembly GCF_026122565.2. Taxonomy (NCBI): domain Eukaryota; kingdom Metazoa; phylum Chordata; order Testudines; family Chelidae; genus Emydura; species Emydura macquarii. Next base: position 7,545,905 of record NW_027130208.1, read on the forward strand.
CCAGGTGAGAACTGTGTCCCAAAATCAAGCACTTCCATCCAACACCATACTGTAAACTAAATGAACCTTCCCAAATAGAACACAAACATCCTTTTTGTTTATTTAATTTGGAAAACAGACAAGCCAGCTTTAGAAAATGCCTTCTCAACTTTTTTTTTTTTTTTTTGGATGTCTCTTGATGGTAACATTTTCACAGTGCTTCAGATTTGCAAAGAGTTTTACGATTTCACTGTAAGTACGCTGGGCCCTGTGTCAGGCAAGCTCCTTTCTTTTCTCAGTCTTCTGCCTATCAATTTCCCATCACATATGGAGCACGGCCTCTCCCCGGTCCTTGGAACAAATTTCACTGACTGCTTTGTCGCTCATGCTTTCAGACGACAGCTCTATGTTGCATTTGCCACGGAAAGGGGCTCTGAAATGCCAAAGATCACTTCAGACCCTGCCCCTTCATTGCTGATGGGCTTCCAAGATATTGTCCATTAGCACACTTAGTAAAGGAATAAAACTAGGACAGATGGCCACTTGGTTTTCAGATCTCTCTCGTTCAAGCTTGCTCAGCACATCCCTAAATCCTTCACAAGGAAGACTATGGAGCTTGATGTTTTATCAAATTGATCCCAGCTAGATGGGAATCCATGAGCAGTTATATTAACTCTTCAGCCAACTGTTCAGACGTCTTACGATGTACGTTACACCACAGAAAGATGCTGCGAGGCTCATCATTAGGAAATAACTTTCATATTTGGGTGGGGAGATGAGTGTGATTATGCAGAGAGTAGCTCTACTTTGGTAACATTTTGTACTTGTGTTGCAGTTTCTGAGATTCATTTGCAACATTTTATGCAAATAGATGTAGTGTGAGATTCATTACTTGAAGACTGCGGTGTGCGTTAGCCTGACGGATGAAGTCAGGATCTGAAAGCCTGGGCTGGTTTCCAGTGGTAACACCATTGCTAAGCAGTCGATTAGAAAGGTACAAGTACAACCTCTGTGCTGATGTTGATGGTTGTAATTGCATTCTGTGACCATCACAAGTGAATATTGATACTAAAATGTGCACACTGCAACCTTGATGGGAGTGGTCTTTGTCTGGCTAGCTGAAAAAAAAGCACCATCGACACTTCAAGGGGTCCCTTGCAACGAGGGGGATATGAAGGAAAGCTAACCGGGATGGACAGGAAGGGCAGGATGCAGTTGGGGTCCGGTCATTGCCTTCCCTGCTGACTGGAAGAGTGGGAGGGGTATTTATACCCCATGCAACCACATGGAAGGCCTTTTTATCATGAGCAGAACTCGATGAGGATTTCAGGGACGCAGCCAAGCATTTTGCTGTTGCCATCTCATGGCAGATGTCCCAGGCAGGTACTCGGCATGGAAGGGATTTGATTATTGGATAAATTGGATTGGAAAAGGATCGGAAGGAAATCATCCCTTGTAGGAGCTGATTAAGGAGGGTGTTGGGGGCCATATGCGTCATCAGTGGGGAGCTGACCCCCTTCTTTTCCTGGACCTGGTTAAGGTAGCCAAGGAATTGGGGTTGGGGCTCCGATCTCCGGATCAGCAAGGAGCTGACCCCCTCCTCCCTGCACTGTGCATTTGGTTGCTGGGTACTCCCAGCTATTATAAGTGAACAAAGTTGCAGCCCAACTGAACAACGTTCGTGGTCTCCTGTCTTTCTTCCATGTCAGATGAAGGGATCCAGGTTTTGGTGAGCGGCAGGAGCTGGAGGGAATGAGAGATGAACAGGCCATGGGCAGCGGTGATCTTCTCAAAGATCGAGTGTGCATTCCAGAGACAGCAAGAGACGAGGAGGGGGAAGGAGGAGGATGGGGGCGAGGTTTGCGAATGGTGGCAGGGGAGGGGTGGACTTAGGCATGGGAGGTAGAGAGGGTGAGGATGATGGGGAGGGCAGGGTTGGGGCAAATGTCCCCAAAGGTGTGGAGAAGGAAGCAGGCACAGCACCTAGATGTGTGCTGGCAGGGAGGGATCAGGAGGGAGGGGGAAAGAAGACCAGGCAGAGCTGGTGGGAACTGTAGAGAGGTGAGGGTGACCAGGGAGGGGAGAGGGAGCCAGCGGGAAGAAGGAGGTGGAGGACAGATGCGATAATGCAGGAGAGGGGTGTAGTGAGAACCATTCATGAGTGGGAGATGAACAAACAACAAAACAAGAACCCCTCCCAGGAAAGGTCTGAAGATCTGCTCCCGTCCCTCGTGCTAGGTCTGAGGCGACTGGGAAGTGCCCCCTGTTACAGGCAGAGCTCTCCAATCAGATTCCCAGTTGGGTGATGAAGGGGGCAGGAACAGCTGTGATGTGGCAGCATCTTGTCTCCTCGCCCCAGGGCTTGATCAGGACAGAATCCGGTTCCTCCAGCTGTTGTTAGTGCTAATCTCTACCTTTCCAAGGTCAATCTGACCAGAAGGCATGTTTAAGAAAAACAATGCAGAAAGCATTGGTCAGATTCATATGTTGATCATTTCGTGGCATTACTACGGGCGGTATTAACTAGCACTATTGTTTTGCAGAGGTCATTAGCAGTTGTGTACATAAATCACCTTGTCTGTGGGGGAAAGCACATAATTTGTCTTTGATTTGTTAAGTCTTTTCCCGTTGTTTCAAAATCATTTTTATTCCTCAGCCTGCCTCTTCAGCTCGGAGATACGGATGTTCTTTTTCAAGGATTTGTGTTTGTGTGGACGTGGACGTGGGCACACACACACACATTTGCTGTTGGTTAGTCTGCAGCAAAGTAAGTAGGCTAAGAAAGACCAGGGAGCATTAACAAGGACAGGGAATCAGGTATGTGGCTGTCAGAAGAAGCCAAAGGTACTGAAGGCTGAACCCAGGAGTTCATTTTGCATGCATCTCGCTGGAAAACCAGGGACAAAATACTAAATTGGAAGGGTGCAGGAAAAAGGCAATTTCCCCCGTGGAGCTAAGATTGGAGCGTTTTCATTCTTGGAGATTTAGAACTGGAGCAGCAATGTCAGAAGAGTAGGTGGACCTGGAGGGGACAAACATCAGGTCTGCTAGAGAAATGTGACTGGCACATCTAAGAATACAGCGATGAGCGAATTTCGGAAGATTTGGGTCAGATAGTCCCCACCCCTCCAAAAGCGAAACAAAAAAACAGAATGCAAATTAAAATTCATTCAAACCTTTTGAAGTCTCTCTCTCTCATGTCCACTCTTTTAGCATGTTCCAGTTGTCTCCACCTTTCCAGCCTAGCCAAATCCTCTTCTCAGACTATTGACACCACCTTGACTAACCTTGCTTTGGCCTCTAAATCCCTTTCCACTTCTACTAACATATCCCTCAAGCCTCAAACTCCTTTACACCTACAGTCACCCGGATTCCCCCATTCCCTCCTCATCTGCGGTGACTGGGTCTGAGGTCTATCATTTCCCTGATGTTCTAGTCAAATCTGGCATGCTCTTGATTTTCCCCTGGGTCAGAAGTGCATGACATTAACCCTCTCCCCACAGCCACCCACCACCTCCAGCATCGGGAGCCTTCTATAAAATAAGGTGACCACAGCTAGTTGGGTATACAATGCAAAATGTATTATGATTGCAGATGAGTGGCTGCCTCACAGTGCTCCCTGGTGGCCTGAGGGCAGCCCTACACACACTAGCCCATCACCTCAGTTTCCCTTCTTGGATCCCCAAATGAACTCCACACAGGGTTCTTCCAGTCTTATCACAACAGCCCTCCCTACAGTCTGGTTGACTTAAAGTTCAAAAGTCTTTCCTCCAGCCTCCACCTGGGTACAGCTCAAATACCCCAGGTCTGGTCAGTGTCCTTCCTGCTTTAGCAGGCTACTCCCAGCCCTTTCTAGGTGGAGCAATGCCCCTGGTCTTAGGTTAGGGTCTTCCCTACAGGATCCTCTCTGTAATCTCTCTACAGCCTCCTGACCTTCCTTCTTACCCTAACCACCTTCTGCTCTGTATTGTAAATTGCTTGATCCACCGCTCCACCCCCCATTCTGTAATCAAGTTGGCTTGGTCTCCAGGTCAAGCCACCCTGTTACAGTGATCTTCAGAGGTATGTCAACAAAGGAGACATGTTAGGGGTCAGAATGAGGCTGGGAAGGGTTAGGAATCCAAACTCTTTTGTGTCCAATACGGGTTTACATTTGGCTCTCTTTGGCATTTAGATTAAGGTTTTGGCCTGTGATTTCTTTTAAGTGTTGTGCCCACAGGCAATAGATACATAGATGTAGCTTTTTATGCTACTCCATTAAACAGAATAGACATGCTTTCAGATGTTTCATTATGGAATTAAAGTGTAAACCAGATCCCATATTTTGCAACCCCCGATTATATGACACAGCTAAATAAGAAAGGAATCGATGTGTGAAATACAAGCCTACAAGGTGTACTTTGAATAATAGGCTCTGAGTGTTCTCCAAGGTATGGACACAGGGCACAAGATAGCCTACACTTTAAACATGGGCTGTGCACTGATATAGGCCTGCATACTGAAGCTACTGTCATGGCAGCTACCAATGGGTTAACCCTTACATCACAAGACCTTTTGATTGTTTGATAGTTAAGCATCAGGGGAAACAAACCAGAGCTAGAGCAACTCATCCAACAACTAGTTGGAAACTGCAAAGTCAGGTAAACTTTGTCAAAATCTCCAGACAAAAATTTAATTAAGATACAATTAAGATTATGGTCAGGTACCAATTCCCAGGCAAAAAAAAATGAATTAAGGTACACTCAAGACTGTAAACACACATCAGTTACAGTCAAACAATATGATGAGAACATTGTAGTTATTCAAATGATAAATGTTTGGAAATTCAAAGTTAAGGTTCAAGTTTCTACAACGTATATTTGAATGTCAGGAAATTCATGGTTCTGTTTCCACAGTCATGCTCTGACCTCATAACACTGCCCACTATCCACTTGCCTTCTGTTGTGATGTTCTCAGTCATATCAGTGTGTTACAGAGATATGGGGTGTTTCATTCACTATATGGTCGGTGGGTAGAAGACCCAGTGAAATGGTAGCATTTATACGGTGTTATTTCTGGACTGTAGGGAAACGGCTAAGACACAAAAGATGCTAGTGTTTCTTGCTGTCAAGATATGATTGCTGGGAGCTGAACAAGGGTCTATATTGGGGTCCGTGGGTCATTTGGGACATACAACAAGAAGGTGGGACACATGGATCTGTGTCTTTAGTAACTGGCAGTTCCAATACAAACCTCTGCCCTGGTCTACACTTACCTGGCGATTTGCTGGCAGTCAATGGGAGTTACGCAAGTTACATAGAGTAACTCCCATCGACTGCTGTGCTTCCCTTCTGCGCGGTGTCTTTACTGCACTGCGCCGATGGGAACCATGTTCCCATCGATGCAACGCTACGCCACTTGAGGGAGCGGTTTACCAGCGTCGACTTCTGGATCGATTGAGTGGGTCTTCACTGACCGCTCAATGGATCCAGATAGCTTGATCTGACAGCGGGGACTTTACCATGTCAGTATAGACATACCCAAACTTAAATTAATACAGTGACAGAACTGAGATGATTCGGATCATTCTAACGTAAGGTGGCTGGATGTAAGGGATTATAGTTAACTACTAACTAGATGGTATTTATTGAGCTGGAGTAAGTGTATCCACTGCAACTGCATTTTTACTTAATGAATTTATAGAAATGCTGATAACTGCTAAACACTAGATCTGATCATTTTCATCAAAAGGGTTTTTCAAAGGAAAATTTGTCAAAAAGTTTTGAAAAATGTGTTGATTTTGATGAAATTTCATTTTGGAAGGGAAAACAAAAAGCATTTTGCATTTTGATAATGTTGAAATGTCCCTTTTTACATTTTCAAAATGTCCTGTTTCGATATTATTTTTTAAAAAAAATACAGAGAGAGAAAGAGAGAGAGAGAGAGAGAGAGAGAGAGAGAGAGAGTTATAAAACGTCAAAACCAGAATTAAATATTTGCCTTTTATCAAAATGAAACATTTCAATTGACCTGAAACACAGTCTGGTTTTGGAATTTTGTTTCACAGGGAATTTAGGAATGATTGGTTTTGTTCCATTGCAGGACAGAAAATCCACTGCCCGTCCAGCTCTACTAAATACATTGAAAACACATGAAGCACCATACTGCACTAGGAGAGCTGCAGAATTTAAATAATAAGTGGCGTGCTAGATTTCTTCTATGAAGGGCAATTGCTTTTCATGTCACCCTATTGGCCGCAGTCCTCGGAAAGTAATAATAGAACAGGACACATCTATAATGAGGGGATGCCAAACAATACCTTATCACCAAAAGTGTCTCAAGTTAGAATGACATGCAATATAAGTAACTGCTTGATCAGATCCTTGCACTTAATTTTCAGGCTTTTAATGAAAAATGGAGGTTTGAGACATAGTTGTTTCATTCAATCAAACTTTTCATTATGATTTATCAAGATGAAGTTGTAAACATTATCTTTTTCTTTTTAGCTTCTATAGTGATTGGGAAGTGGTGGTGTGAAATGGAGCCCTGCCTAGAGGGAGAAGAATGCAAGACGCTACCTGATAATTCTGGATGGATGTGTGCAACTGGCAATAAAATCAAGACCACCAGAGTAAGTCCTGTTTCCATTTGTCCCCCGTATGCACTGAAAGGGAATCCCTGGCCATTTTTCACCCATGCCCTTTTACAGTCACCAGGACTGCATCTTGCTTTGTAAAGGAAGGTCGGCTGGCTGTTTTGTCATCTCAGCAATGGCGAATCACTATGTACCTTTTGTGACAGGATCACCTCCCTCCCCCCGCCCCGGGGAGCAGCCTGAAAGCTGCCCGCCATAACTAACCCTTCCAGCCAGGGCTGGCTCCCAACCATGCCTCGCTGGTGATAAACAGCAGACTCCTCCAGGCATTGTTATCACCCAAGGCAACAGTAGGTGGAGCCCCACACCTAGCTAGATAGCAGGAATGATAACATGGGCTGCCTTTGGCTCTGTGAGGCTGTCAATAAGCTATAAACCTCTAGCAGATAAAGTACTCACACAACAATAGAGAATGGCATCAGCCAATTCCCTCCAGCTTTTATGCACTGCATTATTCTGTCTTGCTGTGGCCAGAAATCATCAGCGTAAGCTCAGAATTAGTCCTCAATGTGGAGAGAATATACACCAGTCTTTACTAATGGAACTGAGATTTCCCAAACATTTCAATCCAAGACACACTGTTTAGGTAAAATTATAAAACAGATTTATAAAGGATCAGAGATAGTTACCAAAGGAATAAAAATAACGTCATAGTCTAAGTTCTTATACACTAACCAGGATTTGAATCAGCAATATCACACCCTGACTGATGATACAAGCAAGCTACAGATTCTTTATCTTGATACCCAGGCTGCATCTGCTTTGCAGCATGGGTTCCCCTCTCCTGTTCAAAGTCCTTTGTCTTCCAGACGTTTCTTCAGGGGTTGAGTTGTGGGGGAGTGAAGACAAGTGATGATGTCACTACCTCTCTTTTTATAGCTGCTTCCAGCTTGGGAAAGACCTATGCATGTGACACGGGGGGCTGCCCCCTCTTGGTCAAGAAATCTCAATTGTGTACCTGCTTCCTCTGTAAAGTCTTTTGGGACAGCCCTTGGAAGAGCAGATTCCATTTAATGGGCCATCAGTATGTCTGGCTACTCTATTGGTGTACCTGAAAAGCTGGTTTGCGCGTTCCCTGCCTTCCAACATCTTTCAGTTGCACATACACAGCAAAACTTCATAACTTCACATGCAATAACAGCACATATAATCCAACAATATATTAATGTTTAGCAGATCAAGACTTTTAAAATGATACCTCACAAGGCATATTTATACAAAACATATCATAATTATATGAGAGTGGGAAACATAGGTATTCTGGGGGTATTGCTTTGAGACATGGGGCGTCATATCTTTCTTAAAGTCATTGACTTCAAGGAATAAAATAGTTGTCTATCAGGAGTCTCATGTTTTGTAGTTAAAGATACAATAGTTAATTCACTCTTCATAGTTTAAAGTTATGGAAGCCCTGAGTTCATAGTTATGAGATTTTGCTGGTTAATAGTTCTTAGTGGTGGCTAATTTCTGAGTGCACAGCTTTTAGTTCATCCACGGTAATTTCAGTTAAAATGAAAGCTCATATTCTGTCCCCAGTGCATGTGCAGAAAGGAGGTAACACAAGGGAAAAGACATGGCAGTGCTGTGCAGCAGGGCAACATTGGCTTTCCCTCCTCCAGATAGTCCTCTCCAGTCACTCCATGGGTAATGAGCCCTGGTTGGATGAGGCAGGAGGAGAACCTCTATGCTGAATGTTACATTCCCCCTCCTCACGTTAACTAAGCCCTGTTTTTCTACATGCTATGGCATCACAGAACTCAGCCCTGCAGCACCACTGGGAGCCAATCTGTGCTCCAATCTGCAAAAGGGTAGTTGGAAGGCAGGTGAATGGAGAGACCACCCAGTGGAACGTGGCCAAAAATTTTGCCGTACAAGTTTTTTCATTGAAAAAGGCCTTTTTTCCAAAAAGGAAACATTTGCAAAAATGTTTTTGACTTCATCTACATTTTCTGGCATCTTAAAAAGGGATGTAGTAAATCATTCTCCCTCTCCGAGAGGAAAGAGGGAAATGGGGAAGGAACTATGATTCACTGAGTCATGGTATCCTGCTGGATCTGTTTGTGGGGTGGCGCAGCCATGTACCACTGCATGCTTATAGCTTGTCTGTTCTAAACGGAAATCACACTTACACCATAGAGTATAAAACATTTTTTACATGTCCTATTCAATATAGTGACCTTTCCCCCCAGTGAATCACAAATTTCAGAAAGGGGAAATATTTAGCAAGTAATGCAAGGAAAAATTTAAAATATTCTTATTCCCATTATTGTTATTATTTTTCTTCTGCTAGATTTTTAATGCAAGACCCCAGGGGAATTCTGCATTCTGCTTTGCAAATATATAATTTAGGAATCTTATTCGGTTTGATATGAATATGTAACATCTTAAGCTCCACCATCCAAAAGCATCCTATGAACCAAGCTGTATGTAATAGTCAATGTCTAGTAATAATAGTTAGAAACTTAGCAGCTTCATTAAAATTCATACGTGTGATCCAATCTAATCAGTATGGATTATTGTATTTCATTTAAATTAAAAACCTACAGTATTCAGAAATGAAAAAAATATTTCTGCCATTTACCCACAGGAGTTATTTTAATTAGCTTGTGTAGGGTAAGCTTCTGGAGCCACTTCTAGCAGCGTTTTGTTTTGTTACCTTGAAACATTGTTACAGAACAGAACTGATGGAGGGAAAGTGGTGTGATAGGCTTAATAATTGTCTCGGAAATCTTGGAGGCAGAAATCCTACATATACTTTTGGATTAGTGAAATTTTGCTTGAAGTCACCCACGTGATCCTTAAACGGCAAAAAAAGCAATCAACTGCTGAAACAGGAATTTAATTTTTATTTCTTAAAAAGCCCATTGTCACGTCAAATAGTATAGGAGAAAGGTCTGCTACACTGATATAGTGGCCCAGATCAGATGAGTGAGGGCTGTGTGTCTCTGTTCGCATGTATTTCAATGGTAGGAATCAGGAAGAAGCAACACCAGTCAGCCAATATCTAGATGATTAGCGAAGGATTTAGCACAAGTCATCCTAGGCCTTAAACTGCTTTGCTGTATGTGTTTTCCATATACAAAAGAACTTTGGGGGGTTGGAGGGCTGGTCCCCAGACTATGAAAAGTGCCACAATTATATATGGGATATAAATCCACATGCTTCAGAGCATAAACCTAAAGCAAACTGATAGTTAGGAAGACACTCCCCTTATGGTAGATTATTCCACAGTTGTGCATTCCAAGCAGAACTGGGTGAATTTTTTTTCAACAAATTGTTTATTTGCTGAAAAATGCATTTTTCAGTCAAACGAAACCATTCGTGAATTCGGGTCAAACTCAGTGAATTTAAATGAAATAAAGAAATAGCAAAAGTCAAAATGGTTCGTTTTGACTTTTTCAAAATAAAACATTTCAAGTTTTCATTTTGAAATGAATTTTCCTTTTAAAATTGAGCTAGATTTGTTACAAAAATATATTTAAAAGGAGTAAAAAAATCACCCAGAAACAAAAGGAAAAGAAAAAACGAATTTCTTTTCAGTTTCCAAACCAGTGCCAAACTGCAGGGTTGGAGCAGGACAGAGGTGGGTGCCACGCGGCAGAGCCAAGCCTGTATTTGCGCTCCCCAGACCTCATTTCTGCCCCCCCCCCCCCCCGCTGGTACAGACCCCCCACTCCCTGGGAAGCTGGGGGCTGGCGCCAAGACCCATGGTATGGGGGGCGGGGCTGTGAGGCAGGGAGAGGGCACAAATGTAGGCTTGGCCCCCGGGTGCCGGAGACCCATGGTATGTCACTGGGGCTTTGTGCTGGCCTCCGTGCCAGGTGTGAATTTCACCCAGTATCCGTGTGATTGAGCAAGCTGTCCTACTTTTAATATAGTCTACACTAATAATAATGGTGGCCTCAAAGCACTTCACAAAGACAGGTATATTCCTTATCCTCATTTTACAGATGGGGAAAACTACGATGCACAGAACTTAAATGATTTGCTCAAAGTTGCACAGCAGTTCAGTGGTTGAGTAGGTTCCATGTCTCCTGATTCCATATCGCCTGCTCTAACGAGTGGACCAGGCTGTTTCTCATAAATAACATTCAGTTTACAGTATATTATGCTGTCAGAGATGTATAGGTCATTTTTATATTGTCTCCTGAGTAGTATAGGTGAAAGAACTACTCACACTTCCTAGAAGTTTGCTGCTTGCCCAGTAATACAGCAACAGCTGATGTTATGGTTCCTTGAAACCTGAATCCCAGATCATATTCAGCTACCTCGCTGACTGAGCTAATAGCTGCAGTAGTACATCAAAGAGAACAGGATTCATTCAGTCTGTGTCAGAGAAAACCCAGCACAGCAGATCATTTGTTAATGGCAAATCAGGTCAGCAGAAAATGAGAACTGGAAAAAAATTCGGAAAGGTCTTAGAATTTTTTAATAGGCTGAACAGGTTAATATGCTGAACTATCTTTCAGATTACATTTCTACTTAGAGCATTGAAGAAAGCCCTTTCATTTTGTTGCAACAGTCATTCTAATTAAGAGGTCATCTCAAAGTAGTAAAAGGAACATAAGACAGTAAACATCTTTTGCTAAGACAATTACTGCTGCATCTAATCATACAGTCTACTGCTCTGCTAATAATTGTTCTCCTAATTTCATGACTGAACCTACTGAAGTCAATGTGTGTATTGCTACTGACTTCATTTGACTAGAGAAGGGTTTATGGTATTTATTTACGCATATTGATGTAAGAAAAAAAACCACATCTTCTCAAGGAGGCTAAAAATGTCAGCTTCTGATGGGGTCACTCTTATTTCAGTCACAGAAACCTAAGCAATGGCATATTTAGGATAAGATCTTGTAGGATCTTTAGCATGTTCAGGGAGATCAAGTCTCTGCCATGCAATCTAAGGTAACCAACCCGTCAGCTGTCTCTCTATGTAAATCAATGGTGTTCCACAAGCTAGTCATTCAAGAGTTGGAAAATACGCTTGCTCATACAGTCCCACAGGACCTGAGCGTACTGCCTTCTGAATACACTCAAAACAAGCTGGACCAAAGAGCAAAGTGCTGATCTCAAGATCTGAACTCAGACACCCATTTGACAGAGTCACGTGCTACCACTAGCAGAATATCGGTCCAGCCTGTGTGTTCATTTCATAACGTAGAATCATAGATGAGGGCTGGAAGGGACATCAGAAGGTTATTCAGTCCAACCCTCTACTCAAAGCAGGACCAAACCCAACTAAATCATCCCAGCCAGGGATTTGTCAAGCTGGTCCTTAAAAATCTTTAAGGATGGAGATTCCACCACCTCCCTAGGTAACCCATTCCAGTGCTTTACCACCCTCCTAGTGAAAAAGTTTTTCCTAATCTCCTCCACCGCAACTTGAGACCTTTTCTCCTTGTTCTGTCATTTGCCACCACTGAGAACAGCCTAGCTCCATCCTCTTTAGAACTCCCCTTCAGGTAGTTAAAGGCTGCTATCAAATCCCCCCCTCATTCTTCTCTTGTACAGACTAAATAAGCCCAATTCCCTCAGCCTCTCCTCATAAAGCATGTGCTCCAGCCCCCTAATCATTTTTTTTGCCCTCTGCTGGACTCTCTCCAATTTGTCCACATCCTTTCCATAGTGAGAGGGCCCAAAACTGGACATAGTACTCCAAATGTGGCCTCACCAGTGCCAAATAGAGGGGAATAATCACTTCCCTCGATCTCCTGGCAATTCTCTTACTAATGCAGCCCAATACGCTGTTGAGCCCAATATGCCGTTATATGGTATATAATTGATTATTTTGCACTTCATTGCAGATTCACCCAAGAACCTAACAGAGTCTCCTGGCTGGATGCAATGAGAGAACCGCTGATTTTCAGAGGACAACATATTAAAAATTAAAACCATCTCAAGCATTTACAAGCCAAATGGATTTCTTATTTGCACTTTGACTGTTTACCAGATAATAACAGTGGCTTTACTGTGTGAAATAAAATATTCTCCGGAAATAATGCCCCAGATTTTTGACAACAGAAAAGAAAAATGAAGAAAATGGTTCTTCGGTAAAGTTTTTGTGATTATGAAGTATGAACAACAGTCTGATAAGTTTGGATCTACAATTTACTTTATACCATTTAAAAGTATATATATAAATATATATGATATTTTGAAATAAAGACTCACTCTTCAAGAAATTAAATAGTACCGCACTATGCTGCAGCTGCTGTAATACATTTTTTTTAATGGTCTGGAAGACACCTACCAGTTTCAGAGATAAATATCACGGTCGAAAGGGAGAGCAAACCCGCTGCAGCACAAGGACACCTAGATTATAAGAATCATAAAGATACTGCATCAAGAGCTTCCTTTTTTCTTTCAACAGAGTATTGGAGAGATTTACATTATTCCATTCTCCTGTGTTCTGGAGGCTTTCCCCCCCTGGTGAAATACTAGCATGCTGGCTTTGCTTACATAACTATACTTTATACTTAATTGATATATAACAATGATGAGTCTATCCTCTTCCAGGAAAATATTTTTAGAGCTATTAGATATTTCATGAAGAAGAGAAGGACAACTCTCGAATAAAATACACTATGTATTAAGAGTTTATTTGGCAGAGTTTGGTAGACTGTGGGCTCCCTTCTTATTAAAGGTGTATTGTACAAACAATGTCTTCAGACTTTGTATAGGTGCCATAGACTCCAGTAAATATGTGATTGCTAACTCCAAAGTTTTTCATTGTTTACGCGATAGTTCTTCAGAACAAAAATGGATTTTGTTTCGTAACGTTTGATTAAGATGAGTTGGGATTTGCATAAGGTTTGATTCTTTCTAATATGTCTAGGTTGCTACTGTCTTGGTCCTTCCTACAGACAACTTGCATTGTTTATTTAAACTGGTTTACTTAAACCCATAAAAATCCCCATGTGCATGCTCTTGTTTCAGTTTAAGAGTGGCTTATTTTGGTTTATCTTAAACCCAATTGACTTAAGATCAACTGAAACAGGACCCTCTTAAAGCGAAATAAGAGTTACCGTGCAGGGGATTGTACTAGTTTAACTAAATCAGTTTAAACTAACACCTTTATTTAAAGCAGTGCACCCCGCCGTGTAGGCACAGTGGTACACCCTCAGGGCTGGAGTGTGCGAACCTTATTTATGTTTGCGACTATTTACTCACATGAGTATTCCCACTGACTGTAATGGGAGTACTCGTGCGTAAAAGTGCTTGCCAACATGCATGAAGGCTCCACAGTCTAGCCTTCGGTATTTCTAAATTGAAGAGGTGTACGGAAGTGGAGAAGGTATTTTATCCAATCCCGCTTTCTCTTCTTTAATATTTCCAATTTCCTTTCACCCTACTTACCTGTGTCTCAAAAGACCTCCCTCACCCAGGCTAATCAGCTTTAATCTCGTGCAGAGTAACAGCTGAGCTCACTGACCCAAAGTCAGTCAAAATTATCCCACCAGCCTTCTTCCTCCTCTAGGGCAACCACTTCAGCACCTGATATTTCAGAAGGTGGGAATTTGTCACTGTAATTACAGTGTATGTTAAAGCAGCAGTGCAATGTGTCACCTCAGATTCCATGTGGACTTTATATGCTGGTACCTGGAGTGTTGATACGCAAAATAAAAATGGATGTATTGCTTCGTAAGAATTTCTTTGCCACTCCCTCCTTTTGAATAGATATTTGGTTGGTTTCTATAAGATCAAAACATGTCTGAACCCCTTTTCTTGGGTGTGTTTTGAGATCAGAATCAGGCCATAAAAGTGAATGCTAACTTCTTTCAACATTCTTTCTCCCTTCCCTTTCTCTCCCCATTTTACTTTTAGCCCAACAAATACCTTTCTCCATCACTCTTGTCAGTAGCTCTTAGGGCTGCATTCTGAGATCTTTGCTCAGTCAAACTTCTATTGAAATCAAAGAGAATTTGTCATCGTAATGACTGAGGGTTGTCTACACAAGTGACAAATTAACTAACAGTGCGAATTAAAAGTGGATTGGTTAAATTGCATTAAACCCCTATGAGGACATGCTCACTTAAAGTGGCCTTAATGTGGTCTAATTTAATTCATTTTGAAACTATTAAAGTAAACTGGATTAAGGCCACTTTAATTCTGAAAGAGAGTGTCCACACAAAGGTTTAATGCAGTTTAATTAATCCACTTTTAATTCCCACTTTTTGTTAATTCAGACTAACTTTCCTGAGTGTCCCCATGTAGACAAGCCCTCAATAAACACCAAGCATAAACATCTGGATGTGGTCCTTAGTAAGACATTCACTCTTCACTTCCATGTCCCTGGAGATCCCCTCAGTACTGGAACAGGTGTGGTTTAGCTATGTATAGGAAAGTCTAGATAGTGGCATGAGTATCTTGCACCAGACGTGCTCCCACTGCACCCCTCAGAGACCAGATGGGAGTTCCTGTGTGGCAATGCCCAGCAATCAGGTAGCCTGGGTAGGTCCAGCCATCTTCTGGTCCTCTGCCTGTCTAGGTTGTAGAGAGCTAAATCAGCCAATGAAAAGAAGTAACCTAGTGGAGTGGCTCTGCAGATGCTCTGGGCCATGCTTGGGAATTTCTTCCCCCTCTCCCATTCGCTTTGCAGAGAGACCCACCTGAAAGTCACTCATTCAGGCTGGATACTGGGTTCCTAGGTTTAGCCCTCAGCAAATCCACTGGGAAGAGTGCTGCCATGATCTCAATGAGTGGGCCTGATTCTGGTCTCAGTTACAATAGTATAAATGAAGAGCTACGTCACTGAAGTAAATCACTGTGACTATTTATCTGTATTATGGTAGCACCTGAGAGGCCCCAACTATGATTGTTACGCTAGGCACTGTACACCCACATGGTAAGATACAGTCCTTGCTTCCAGAGAGCTTCCAATCAAAGTAGACGAGGCAGACAAAGTGTGGGAGCAAGAGTTAGCCATATTTTACACGAGGAACTGAGACACAGGGCAATTTAGTGACTGCCCCAGTTCACACATCAGCTGGAGAGACAGGAATTTAACTCAAATCTCCTGAGTCCTAGAGCAGTGCCTTAACCACAAGACATCTTTTTCGCAAATGTAACTGAGATTAGAATCTGATCGCTTTAGCTCCGCTCCCAAAGCCCAGGTCCAAGTGAGAGACACTAGCCATCTTTTGTCTCACATAACCTGAACTGTGATGGATCATGCACAGGTAACTGTAATGCTTGGGTCAGCAAAATTTGATTTATTGAAGGGTGAAAATACTAAGCCTGATAAACTTATAAAGAAGGAAATATTGTTTACAAGAAGCAAAGTTTCTTAGACGTGCTCATGATTTTTTCTTTGCCTGGAGGGAGTACCAAATATCACCCTACCAAATTCAGTAAACACCTGCAATTCTTTGAAGTTACAGCAAAATCTGCATATAGTGTGAAGCACTCAGAAATTATTCTCTGAATTAAAATGATTAGGGAAAAAATTGAGACCCCAATCAAAATAAAGACTAATAAAATGCACAGTCAGATTGGGAGTCTGCTGCAGCCAACCTTCATTGTTTCAATTTACCCCCAAACAAAAATTCCTACCAGTCTAGCGGCACAATGATCGCATATTTGAGTGATATACAGGACAAAGCCTTGTATATAGGAAAGATCTTGGCATTCCTTTTTTTCCTTAGCTGATGAAAATGTCGGTTTGTTTTAGGGCCTGGATCTCCAGATCCTCCTGAGAGGGCATGAGTCATGCCATTTTTTGCACATCCGTAAAGGAGTATTGACATCATCCAAAGAGGAAGCTAAAGTTCCTGCTTTCTGGCATAACTCCAAGCACAATGATGCCAGGGGAGGGGAATAAAATATCTGTAGATGTATTGGAGATAAATTTAGATTTAATGTCAGCGTTTCTTCTTCAGATATGTGAAACATGAAGCTGTTGTCTAAATCTAACATGTACAAGTTGGAAAAATATTTAAATTATAGTAGCTACCATCTTCCTATTGATTCAGCTAATTTAGATGATGTATTTTTAATCCAAAATCTCTAGTAATAAAGAGCTCAGTGTGGTATGATTTTAATATTGCTTTCAGTATGCTACATACTGCATGTCAGTACACTTAGAATACAGAGGGAAAAAGTCATGGACGAACAGTCTGACTTAAAATTATAAATGTGATCATAGGATATGCAAATCCAGTCTTACACAGGGAGAGGCCTATGTAAAAATGTTCAGAGTAAAACAATTTACAATGATTGATGCTTTGTGTTATCAAAAAATATTGACTGGCCATTAATGGATTTTACAGGTATATTCAGAAGTTTATTACTTGGTATCTTTTCCTATTATAAAATGATTAGCAATGTTCCTCACTTTCATAACTTGACACACATTATGCTTCATATGATAACTTTCTCAGAGCAAATCGGTAATTTTCCAGTATACTGTTTTGTCAAAATATAATTATAATTGATATGTAAGTTATGGCGGGTATAAACCATCGTTTGTGTTAGAAAGTATATTAATCATAACATAAAGCCGACAGACTTTTTTCTTTAACTGATAGGATGAATATGGTGTCACAATGTGAGTTTTTATTTCATCAATACCTCAGTCGCATGCCAACAAGCAGGTTTTAGAGTTTGCCTGCGTGAGAAATGTGTTGTGCTCTTTACTTGGTATGCTATGTATCTACCAGGTGCATCAGAGATCAAATTAGAA
This sequence comes from Emydura macquarii macquarii, assembly GCF_026122565.2. Classification (NCBI taxonomy): domain Eukaryota; kingdom Metazoa; phylum Chordata; order Testudines; family Chelidae; genus Emydura; species Emydura macquarii. The sequence goes on from NW_027130208.1 coordinate 7,563,202, forward strand.
TTGTGCTCTGTAATAATTTTCAAATAGACAAAACACTGCAGCGGTGCAGGAAAGTTGATTTCAAGCACTGATCTAGCAATGTGGACAGAACTCCACCTACCTGTAAGCCGTTAGAATTCAGATTGTAGGCCTGATTTGGATCTCACATATGTATAGTCGCTCCTATGGCGCTCATCATGTTGATATCGGAGCACCCCACAAATATTAATGAATTTATACTAACAACGCCCCCATGAGGTACAGAAGTATTATTATCCTGTTTTACAGATGGGGAACTCAGGCACAGAGAGAGCCAAGGTCACAGAGAGACTATGGCAGAGCCAGAAATGTAACCTTAGTCTCCCAAGACATATCTCAATGCCATCTATTCGTTCACTTCAGTGTAATTCCATTGACAACAGGGTGCTGGTTTTCATTAGTGTAATGGAGAGCAGAATCAGGTATGTTAGCTGTAAGATGTGGGGAAAAGTAATCATTAATGAATAAAATGTGGCAAAGAGTGCTCTAGTGGGGGGTCAATTCATTATGGAGAGAGTTGACCATCTGGGCAAGGTCTTCTTGTAGATGTTGTGTATAAGATGAGCTGAGAAAAATTGTGCTCCCACATCAGTGATTGCCCAGAACCACTAACTAATGATCTTAGAAGCTTAGCAAAAAGCCATAACACCTGGTAGACAATTGATAACGACAAAAAAATTCCATTATTTTTGAACAAACATACATCTGTGGCCATTCACCAAGTCCATTTTTTAGGACTTATTATTGCAACTTCCAGAGAAAAATCTATTTATCTGAGTGCAGATTGCAAACGTACAAAGTGATCTTTCTCAAACGTTCTGCCTATTTTCCAATGCCCTCTCTCATCCAGCATAAGTTATGTCAGATTTTTAGACTGTAGTGTGCTATTTCAAATAAGCATGCTCCTGAATTTGACACAATCAAAATCAATATAAGTAGTTTAGCATTAAGTTATGATCTGTTTCCCACATTTCACAGCCCTATGATCAGCACAGTAAAGAGCATTTTTCAACTGATAGGCCCTTTTTGCCTCTTGTTTGCTATCTCCCTACAACGTTTTGTTGTCCCTGACTCATAAACTGGTTGATCTGCTGGTTTTAAGACAACTACTGCTGCTTTCAGAGACAAGTTAAAGATAAGGGCTGAAGGCTCACCTAGGACGGGACCAAAACTACCACAGCCTAGAATATTGCTATGGGGAATCAGCAATTTCCTCCCCCTTCCTGCCTCTTCATTTCCTCTCTCCTTTTGTTCTCGTTTTATCTCATCCTCTCTGCTTCATGCTGCTTAATTATTTTCATCCATCTCTATTAGTCTTTTACCACCACCGCTGACCCACAAACTAAAGAAAAGCAGCTGTGCTGCAAAGATCTGATTGGGTAAGTCATCCCCCCCCCCAAGAGCAATGATTTATGTGTTCTACCTTTTTCTCTTTTGTACTCCACTGGCCTCACTGCAGATGCCATGCCATCACCTCCCAGTCCTTCCCCCATCAAGAATATAAGGGCATAACCACCCAAACAGACACAAAGCAGGGCATGGCAGAAGCACTGTCTCACTCCAGCAATCCCTGACTGCGGGAACATCGCTTGGGAGCCATTGCTTCTGGGCCCAAATCACAGCTGACTTCAGGTTGCTCTAATGTGCACCAGGAACCAAACTGGTCACTGGTTCGTCCTAGTTAAGCCAGTGGCGGCTCCTGCTTTTGCTTCTCCAAACCTTCTTTGTTGTACCTAGTGCTGCTTGCCTAGACCCGAGAACTGAGACCAATGACTATCATGGAGTTACTCCTGATTTACACCAGTATAAAGAAGAAGAAAATATGATTTTTCTCGATTTGATTTGACTTCAGTTTCTGGCTTTGAACCAGAAAGAAGAAGGTAGAATTTAGATGACTGGATCCTTATCACAGGCCAGCATTGCCCTTAGCTGGCAGCCCAAGCACCTCCATGCTGGTGTTTTCCTAGTTTCACTTATGTTGGATCAGTTCAACTTATGTTGGATACATTTTCTTCTGCAATGCACAAGGGCCAGATTGTTAAAGGTATTTTAGTACCTAAAGAAGCAGGTAGATGCCTCGTGGGATTTCCCAAAGCCCTATCTCCCATTGATTTCTTGGCAGTTAGGTGCTCTGGTGCTTTCGGAAATCCCACTACGCACCTATCTGTATCTTTAGGTACCTAAATACCTTTAAAATCTGGACCCTAGTCTCTTGACCCGAATAGGCTTTTATGTACGTGGATATAAATGAGGAGCAACTCCTTTGAAATTAGCCTAAAAACAGGAGGAGACTCAGGAACTCTGTGTCCAATCTCTGCAGCAAATATTTCTCCCTGGCAAGTATCTTCAAGACATGGCACAAACCTTCACTAGGATTCTGCATTCTGAAGCGCCACCATTGAGAAATCAACTTCTGGGATAATATATAACATGCTCAAAGACAAAATGAGCTTTGTTCTTACTGAACCCAACCCCCAGTCAAACCAACAAGCATCATACTGTAGCCTATTTCTGCCTTGAGGATGGCAATGGATGATGCCTCTTCAGACTCCTTAAAATGTTAGCACCTAATAGCAGAGAGGAGGAAAATCACATCACATTCTCAGCCACGAAGGCGGCATGGCGTTGGGATGGAATCTCCAGGAAAGGAGCGTATATTCTTCAAAGGCTGTTCAATTCATAGCTTTCTGGTCTCTCCCACTATCTCTCTAATACCCAGTACCTCTCTAATTCACAATTTCATTTTCAAGCCCGGAGGCTTGTTTTCTTTAGATGCTGCATTGCTCATTTGTTGCCAGCTATTTTTACAATAAATGGGTCTAACATGGATCCGGTGCAAGTGGGTTTAACTCCACCCATTGCCACAGAGTTTCACCCAGGTACACCAGGTTGTACACCTGTGTGTATAAAGTGTTGCCATAATGACTTGACTTTGCAACACAACAGAGGGGTGCAAATAAAGCATTCCTCATGGTGGGAGGTGTACAACCTTTCTGTAATTCCATGCTTGGAGTTTGGAGGAATATATCATCAAAGCTGTTTAAATTGAGTGATCGAGCCATGGTGCTTTTCAGCTCTTCAAGCAACTTCTTTTTTATTTAATACTGTGTTCAGCTCAGCCTCCAGATGCTAGAAGATGTGGGCAACTAAGGAGCAACTGCTTGTGGAATTGAAAAGCGCCACAGCCTGGATGTGTGCCCTGGGGCGCCTCACAGCATCATCTTTTTTTTTTTTTTTTTTTTTTCCAACTTGACTTCTAAGAACTGAAGGCCTCAAAGCAGCACTGAACTCTAACTAGGTATAAGCAATGAGGAAGCACGCCATTATCTTAATTCGGATGCTCTTCAAACTCTTTCTCCTGAATTGACAGGTGGAACAAGTAAAAACCTGGCAGACAAAGAAAAATGTAGACACTGCCTTAGGGAGATTGAAAGGGGGGAGGGCTGGAAAAAAAATGAAACCCTAGAGAATCCCCTTTTGCTCTCTGTTTTCTGCACAGGCCCCTTGCTTTCTCCTTATAACCATTAGAGAAGGACCTGAGACCCAAAGTTTAGACCCAGAGTCAAGCTGCCTTAAAGTATAGGGGCTTTTAGGGTCTGGATTCAATCCACTATAAGGATGAGGTCGTTCAGCTGTGAAATTTAGGTCCTGACTACATTAGAACCAGGGGTGTTAGAATCCTGGGGTTTCAGTCAAACCCATCTACTTTCTTTCCATTCTCCTTTCAGCCGTCTGCTTTCCTCTTTCCTGACTAGCTGGTTTAGAATTCTGGGTCAGATTCTCTGGTCCATCCCAGCTGCATTCAGTACAGGACCTGGAGGGGAGCGAAAGGGTGACTACTTGAATTCACCAGCTTAGTTCCAGCCCGGCTGCCAAAAGCTCTAAGGGCAGCTGCTATTCAACTCTGACTTGTCCACCCCGACCCCCTCTTTTTGCCCAGCCATGCTGGGATTGGCATGCTGTCAGAGTCCCTCTCTTCCCCTCCCGCCTCCCCCCCACCATCTCTTTCACTTTCTGGAACAGCTGATTGTTAAACTTTTGTCAAAACCCTCTCTTTTCTCCCCACTCCCTCCTCTTTCCCTGGACAATAGAAAAACGGAGTGTGTTCTATTAATGCAACAGGCTCTTCTGGTACATGGGATGCAGAATTAAAAAGATGAAGGCACCCCTTTTCTCACATCATCTTGTTGCTTGGGTTCATGGTTTGATCACATGGAATATTCCTTTCTCCCCCTGCTCATTGCACAACCAAACTGTAGATGTCACAGAGGGCAATTCTATTCTTTTCTATACATTTGATATAAATTCAAGACCGTTTGGATTTGTCGTGTTGGCTCAGGCCCCCGTTTATGATAAAGAGCCATTTGCCAGTCTCTGGTTGAGGTATAATTGAATGGAGATTGCAAATATCGTGGGCCTAGTCCTACAGGTTTTCTCTGTGTGTGACAGCCTTTGGTGTAATTAGAGTTCTGCATGTGATGGAACTCCCTTAAGGGTTATATTGTGTCTGCTGGCCACCTGAGCACTGTTGACTGCCGTGTGCAACTCTTAGTGGATAAGCATCAGGATTACCATTGTTGATAAACTATGCAAGCATCACAAGGCTTAACGTTCAGTGCCCAATTGTGACACTTACCACTGAGCTGGCTAGGGGGAAAAGCAGTGCCAACCTGCTCCCAGTTGGAGGGTGGGTATCTCAAGACTAGTTGGACAGTACAGCCTTGCTTTCCACGGAAGAGGAGTCATGGCTACTTCCCTGTCCCCTTGGGAACACAGTCACTGTGCAGGGATTGCTCTTATGACAGTCCTTGGGCAGGCCACACAAGTGAAGAACTTCCTTGGGTGCTCTCCACGCACCTCTTCTGCTCCCAAGAAACTACCTGTCACAGTCTAGCCCTCTATGTGCCCATCAAGGCCAGCAGGTATGGCAGGGGAACAATCTGAAATCAATGAGATAACGGCTTCAACCCATATTGAAATGCACTTCTCATGCCAAATTAATTTCTGCTGTAACTCCATTCCTATCAGTGGGTTTATGCCGGGGACTGCACAAATATGTTAAGATAAGGATGGTCAATCTCAAATCCCTTCTTCTTTTCCCGGAAAACCTTTGATGTCCTTAGAAATTACCAATAAATGAGGCCGGGGCTCAGCACCACACCACACACGCATAGCTCCCCATTCCCTTCAGTGGGATTGATGTGTGATCCATTGAGAGGATGACCAGGTCCACATTGTCCCCTCGCATCTAAAGTTGGACAGGGTATTCCTCCAGTAGCAAAAGCTTTTGGTGAGGACCAACAGTGTGAATTTGGTCACTGTGGTAAGACTCTGTAACAGAGTCATAATGAAACTCAGATAGATGTTTCCAACAAACAGCATTTTAATGGAGGAAAATATCCTGAAGGAGTTCATTAGTCATGTGCAGTCATAGCTCTGAAGGTTAAGGCTGTGTCAGTGTTTCCTTTATATTAGTAGTAGTGTGTAGAATTACATTCTGTTCCAGGCATTTAGAATCTGGCTGTAACGAGTCTCCAGACTGAAAGTTGCTGAATTCTATTTACATTCTTTTTTACTCTTAATATAATGAGGCATTGGATGTTAAAGGCCAGATCCTGTCTTCAGTGGAGCCACACCAATTTACACCAGCTGAGGATCTAGCCCTCACTAGTTATAGGTATAGGATGTGGTTTTGCACTCTGCCTGTAGAATTTTAAACATCGTCTTTAACCATAATTTGTTGTTGTTACTATATTAGAGCCTTATCCAGCTAAAAAATAGCCCTTCTAACTGCCAGTTGTAGGGAGATTCATTAGCTGTAACGGAGGCTGCTCTCTGGTCCAAGTTTGGCCATTGCTATCTGCATGGGGTGTCACCCACCACCACCATTCATTGCCTTTATATTGGGACCAAGACACATTCCTATCTCCATTATGAAACCACAACAGGAAATTACTAGAGGCCTAGGGCCTCCTGCAACTAGTGCAATTCAAGGCAGAGGTGCAAAATGAGGAACAGTGTAGCACAGGAGACAGGAAGCTGAGCCACATGGGCCGTTTCCCCCCGCCCCCACGCCCCACTCAGTAACATGACAGCTCCTCAGTGGGCTTCACCTTCACCAAGATACAGTAGAGCCAGCATTTTCAGCTGTGCAATTCTTGAGGAGCCCTGAAAGCTTTGCAGGCTAGAGAGAGCAGGTGTGGAGGTGGCAGATCCACTGCTCTGTGCATCCACAGGCCTTTAGCAGATAGAGAAAATGGACATAAGCAGCAGCAGGATGCATTGCACCCTCAGGGCTACCAAAGGAACCATGGAGGTATTCCTCTTCCTCCTTACGGCTCCCCCCTCCTGCCTTTGTGAGCCCACCATGAACCCATGAGCTTGGTGCCAAAAGGGCCTTATGCAAAGACATCTAAAGTTAAAGTTGCTGAGGATTAAATTTAGATTATTGATCAGACATCAGCTAACCAGGCTCAATCAGTTTATTAATGAAAGACAGAGCAGCACAATACAGAAAGGGTTAATACTTTACCCAATCTGGGGAGCAGGCTCGCAGTTTATATCTTCATTGTTCCAAAGTATGACCTCAATCCTGCCTTTCTTTTATAATTCACTTGTTACAACAACTAGAAAACCCCCCAAATATTACAGACCTTTATTCTCTTCTCTTATCTAGTTTTTGCCTCCTATGTTTCAGGGTATTGAGACACCTACGTCAATTATTTCTAGCACCTTAGCTATTTAAGATACCTGTACCAATTATCCTAGTTCCCGGTTTATAACTGGCATCACTTCTGAAAGGTTCTGTACACACAAGCAACAGGCATTACAAATGTTCACCTGCTACTACATTTCTAATTTATATTTATAAATTTCTGCTAATAAGTGCAAGGCACTCAGAGAGTTTGGTTCATAATAGCTTAGCGTAAATCCACACCATCTAGAAATAGATGATACTGGTTAAACACAGATGAAAATTCATTGCCATGTCTGCCCTACGTGACTGCTATGTTGAGTTGAGATGAGTGTGTATTCTTATGTAAGGACTTTTCTACATGGGGAAATTGATCAGAATAGCTTTGGTGGAATAAACTAGTCAACAATAGATATTCCCAAATAGCTCCCCATGTGTCTCCAGGAGGCACTCTATTCTGGAACAAAGATCGCGATATTCCAGAATAACTAGTGTGCTCACAAAATGCACTAATTATTCTGGAATAAAATGACTTTATTTTGAACAGAGTGCCCACACTAATAGCTATTCTACAGAGCTATTGCAGAATAGCTTATTTCACAATAACTATTCTAGTCAGTTTCCTCCAGTAGACAAGACCAAAGATACATTACATTGCCTAGGGGAATCACTAGTTTATTATTAAGCTATTGTGGTCTTCCTGGATGCATTTTCTAAGGTTGCCTATGACTGCAGTTTCTGTACACATACAAGTTCAACTTTAAATTAAATGAAACTTGACGGCAACCAAAAATGAAGGTGATCACCCTGACCTTTGAATTTGTTCAGAACCTTGCTGTGACTGTAACCTGCATTATTGTATTGAAATATGAATGTTTTGCTTGACGTTCTGATGGCAAAAGTGAAACAGGTGGGGCCTGATTCCCCACTACCTTTCTCCTTAGAATCATTTACACCTGTGCCATCTACAAAGTGAGTGTAAAATGCTACCAAATCGGAATACTCTGCTGACATCAGTGGTAGCTTTAGGAGACAGTGAAATGACTAGACATGGACATGACTGCAAGGCCATGGAGAGTCATGCCCATAACACCTGATTCCATACCCATGAGTGATTGACCAGTGGGCCCAGCAGGGAGCCCAGTGTGGTGTATGAGAGACAAGGCCAGATCCTCGGCTGATGTAAATTGGCATAGCTCCACTGAGGTCAATGCCAATATCCACCAGATGAGGCTATGACCCATTCACTACATGAGCGGGCATAGAGTATATACGATGGGGTATATACGATGGGGTTGACCATTTCCTTAAGATTTATAGACATTTATAAGGCTTTATAGGCTTCATGGTTGTTTGATCTCACTGCAGTAAACAGCTCCATATTTTTCCTTTTCATGTTTTATCCTGAAGCAACTCAGCATTACATTAATTGTCTTGTCTTAGTAATTCAATAAGCTGCGTCCAAGATGAAATGCTTCGCTATACTTGCTTGGTTTTGGCACTTTTTTTGGTTGTTGGCAGAAAAGCTATAAGGCTAGAATTGCTCTGATGTTTCCCACCATTCACTGAATAATTTTATGCACTCCTGAAGATTTGCCACATTTGGCATTAATACAAACTGCTACTTTTTTCATCATATTATAATTTAATTCACACTTTAGAGTATGATAAAAGCAGTTTGCATACTATTGCCGTACATTCAGACTGCCATAAAGTTCTGGCAGAGCAGTCATTATATATCATTATGGCCTAGGGTTTATCATTTGGACATAAAAATTTAAAAATAGCATAGAAAATCACTGTTAAAATTAATTATTTGTAACAAAATTCAGGGGAAAAAAATTGACCTTGCTGTAAACAAGTGGTTTTGTAAAATTTTCACAACTTTAACCATTTTTGGGCGTGTTGGGGGGGGGGGGGGGGAGTATTTTTAGTATGTAATAAAAATGTATTCCTATTAAGATTTCCAACATTTGAGGGGAATTTGGAAAATTGTCATGAAATTGTGAAACACTGAAATGTCAACCCTCCCTGGAAGCATGACCTTCTGGTTTCTGTTTAAATTTGTGACAAATTGATCTTTATTTATAGTAAAATTAGTCAAACCGCACTTAACTGAATGTGATTTTCTTTTCAGTGTATTGGTCCTTTCTTTAATTTAATTTATATTTGTAAGCATCATTTTGCTCATTTGCAAGTTCTAAAAGTTGGGGCGGGGAATGTATTTTCTGATGTACACAGCATTTTTGCCTTTGAATAACTTAAGAATGCACTGATTTAGACCCCAGGATCCTGCAGTCATTGCATGGGCAAAATTCCCTTTGATTCCATTGCCAGAAGACTTAATTAGGCCTATATGATCTGGCTTGTATATAGTTGCGCTACCCCTGGGGCAAATAGCACCTTAGTGAGATACAGCTCCTTCCCTCCTGCTCCCCCTTTGCTCCTGGGGGATAGCAGTAAAATATTAACCCCCTGCAGCATCTTACTGCAATGGTTGGTTCAAAGACTCCTAGTTGCTGGAGTCCTTAGCAGTGCAAAACTGCCCCATTTCAATCATTGGAAGTGGGATCCAGATAAGGCCTTTACCTGCAGTGAGCTCCTGTTTTTAAATTAAAGGTGTTTATTATGGTTACTGTACTTTAAAAAAAAATCTAAACCAAATTCACAGCTGAAATTGACCAGTCTGTTTTCTTACAACAGTTAATACCCACAGTTATGGTAATGCATCTGGACAATTTGAAATAGATCTTTTCCAGCAGCAAATTATCAGTACAGCCATTATCTCTAACTCTTCATTATGTGTCCCCATACTCTTTACATTTTAAAATTATTGTACTGTGCAAAGCTCAATTCACTGTTTAAACGCATCAGGAACATCTGGTGAGTTGAGACTACTGGGACTCCATGGACAGATAAAGTCGTAACATTTTTCCTCTGTATATGGAAATGCATCATAAATTAAACCTGCAGATGATATGAAAAGGCGCAGGTCAGAAAGCAGGTGTGGAACTGCCATTCTTTGTGCCAAGGTCAAATTTTATGTGAAACTAGTTTCACGTGGAAATCTGATTCAAAACTAATTGCAGCTTAGTGCAGAAGAAACAGATATTTGCCCAAATTTATTCTGATTTATATTTCAGTAGGGCCTAGAAATTAGGACCCATTGTGCTAGGTCAAATATTAGGAAAAGCATTTTAATGAAAAAATTAGTTAAAGTCTGGACTAGGCTTCCAAGGGAGGATTTGGAATCTCCAGCATAGGAGGTTTTTAAGAACAGATTAGACAAAGACCTGTTAGGGAAGGTCGGGGAATACTTAGTTCTGCCTCAGCACAGGGGCTGGATTGATGACGTCTCTGTGTCCCTTCCAGTCCTATGCTTTTATGATTCTATAGCATGAGACAATCTTTGCCCTGAAGAGTTTATAATGTAGATAGGAGAGCTGGTCAAAAAATGTCCCGTCCACCTCCCCCCCCAAAAAAATCAATCTTGTACCAAAACAAGAAACTTTTTTAGGCATAACTTAGGCAAAACTGAAAACTCTTTATCAAAGGAATTGCGCGAATCTTGCGAGAAAAGCTTAGCTTGAAGTCATTGCCCTTGCATGTATTGAATCACAATAGATGAGCATGTTACATCTATTTTAAAGGCTGTTTTCACCATTATTTTATATTTTAATGTAAAATCTGTATTTTATATGGATGCCTGTGACATGACGTTTCTGACCTTTTTCAAAATCCAAGGCGATGAGCCTATAAAATATGTCAACGGTGCATGAAAACCTTTTCAATTAAATGTAGAATAATGCTGATAACTCAACCTGAAGCTGCGTGAAAATGACCCGCCGACTGCTATTGTGCCTTGGCCAAAAAAAAAGAACAAAATTGTGCAATAGGACAGTTGCGGCGTAGCATAAATATCTTGTAACGGCAATGAGCCGAGAGCTATGAACCATTTAGCCTGAGGGAGAAGATGTTTAGGCAGTATGAGTGGCAAGCAAAGCCAAGGAGACCACGGCTGCTCTCTTTCAACTCGGGCTGCGTGAGCGTTGAAGGACAGCTCTCATACAAAGTCCGGTATGTTTCTCCAGAATCCAACATCTCCTGCTGTCTCACGTCTTTCATGTTTGTTTTCATGCAGACACAGTGTAGCTTTAGGAAGACAGGAAGTCACTGGCACCGGTATTAGTATCAACAGTGCAGGTGATACCCTATCATCCTGCTATTATTTACAGAACGCTGCTAGGTGCATTAAAAGACATGCAGAAAGGACAGACGGCCCAGTTCTTCATTCAGTTACAAGGCAGCCACTCAACATAAGCCTTGGGAAGCACAGCAGTGTAACTTGAGGACAGAACTGGGCCCAGCGTCCCTTTGGGGAGGTTATAACCACAATAAACCAGCTTTTAGAGAGCAAACACCCTGAACAACACCTGCTTTCTGTTGAGGAGAGTCTTGGTTCATTCCCTGGCACAAGTTAGAGCAGTCTCAGGCCTGCAACAGTACCCAGGTTAGAACAACCAGTTCCCCAAAGGCTATTCCAGACACCAGGGATAGCTAGAGTACAGGGGCGAGCAAGCCATGCAGCTTTTCCCTGGCCATGGCTCTTTCCCCAGTCACATTCACTAGTTGGCTAGGCAAGGAGGGAGTTTGTAGAGCCAGCTACAGTGGCCCTGTGGTGCTCAAGTTTCCCCCTTTAGTGGAGAAATCCCTGGGTAGCTGGCTCAGCTGGCCTTGTGAGCGTTTTGAGCTGGTAAGCAGGCACAAGACAGCCCTGCTGGGAGGCAGCCTCTGGTCTTCGCTGCTGAGTCTATTGTGTCATGGAGTCACTGCGATTTCCTTCTTCCTTTTATTTTTTTCCTTTGCCTTTTGCAGAGTTACAGAAGTGGCAGCAGGAAGTGCCTGAACATTTCCTTTATTTAAATGTCAAGGTATAGGAAATAGCCCCAAAACACTGACGTGCGGAAGATGTCATTTCTATGCACTGCTGTACCGTAGGTATTGCTGCCACAGATTCTGCACTCACTGGTTCCGAGACTGTACCATAGCTCCATTGAGTGATTATCTCCTCTGCAATAGATGAGATCATCTTTCCTCGACTGTATCCTTTTTGCTGTATGTAAAAGGACATTAGCAATAAAGAAACTCCTGCCACTGGCTGGGTGCTAATCCTGAATGATTCATTCATTCATGGTGGAAAAAATATCTTTCTTTTACAATATGTTTTATGCATGTTGTCAGTGTTTAACAAATAATAATAGTATGGCATTTAAGTGGCTAAAATGCACAGGTTCACCAGTGTATTAAATGCTTGTGTGCTTATATCTTTGGTATGCACTAGAATAATGTTCAGATATAAGGTAAAATTCTCCTTCATGCTCTACTTTTGATCTCTTTCCACTGTGCAAGTATCAACTATTTATTTTGTGCAGAATTAGGACAGGCTATGGATAAGGATTCACAATGCAGATCAGAAAGGGGAATTTGACCCATGAAAACTGAAGGCAGGTAAAGAGGCAAAGCAATCAGCCCAGTCAAATAAACTCATACGTGCACACACATTGTCAGATGGGTGAGTTTGGCTATTTAAGGGGGTCAAAGTTCAGCTCAATCTTGTGGCCAAAACAGAGGGATTTTGAGACTTGATGTCACACAGTCATGGGAATTATAGGCTGCTAGCAAAGCATGCTGGGTATAATAGACCTGCTTCCCTCAATCTGAGGAAGGTCAAGGAAATGGTAGGACCTGCTGGGAGTTTCTCTATGGAGGAGAGTTTGTGGCCTATCAAAGGCCAAGTGCTTAAGGAAACAGCCTGCAGAAGAGCTGGGCCCAGGGCTGAAAAGGGGAAAAGTTCTGCAATAAAGGAGAAAATATCCACTCTGCCCCTGATGAAGAGGCTGTAGCCCAGAGAGGGTTTTTTTGTTTTTGTTTTGGGGTGGGTTTTTTTTTTTTTTTGACTTTTTGGTTATTCTGATTTACCCTGGAAGGTATTCGTTTTGGTTCAGACAAAGGGCGAAATCACTGAACGAACAGGAAAAAACAAGGCCCTGGCCAAATCAGACAATGGGAAGGTAAGCTGTTCTTTCATATGAATGTACTTTCCCTTTTTAAACTGTGAGTGAAGGTCATGCAAGTGTATTTCCTTCCATTCGCCAGTTAAGGCTATGTTGATATCTACACCAAATTTGACACACAAGCAAACACAGGCTTTTCACTATGAAAGCAAATTCCCTGCAAAACCCCCAACAATGCATGCAGCCAGTCCTCAAAAAACAAAACGAAAACCCACACATATACACAAGCTTAACTATGACCTCAGGGGGTTGAAGTATGGCTGGTTGGGAATTTTGACAAACTAGGTTTCATCAGAAAATGTCAAAACAAACTATTTGCAGGGAAAGGGGCCGTTTTGATGCATCTCCCCATTTGGAAATTTGGGGAAACAAGTAGCAAAATTGTCAAAATGGGACAAAAAGTGGTGTTGTCTTGTTCAAACTGACTTTTTGCTGCAAAATTTTAGATAATTGATACTATTAAAAAGAGTTTTAGAAAGGTCAGCTGCTAAAGAAAATGTTTTAAAGTAGTCAAAACTTTAAGATGAAAAAACTCTATCTCCAGTGGGACTGGAAAACAGTTTCGTGTTCACGTCTAGTTTTAGGATAGCATTGTTCTTGTTAGTAGAAATCCATGGGTTACATGTATTGATCTGACTGAGGTCTGGGTTAAGGTTATGTGTTTGTGGAAATGGACATGTGCATTGTGAGTAGGTTTATGCTGTGAAGTAAAGTTCAGTGCCATTGTGTTCAAGATAGAGAGGCAGTGCAATTAGACATCCCTAGGCAGCTGGTACAAGCAATCACAGGCTAACTCAGCCCTGACACTGATCTAACTTTCACTGTGGAGCTAAACTCACCCACTGGTTATCTTGGGAATTAAGGGAGCAGAAAAGTAGCTAAAAGCCACTTCTTCAATCCAAGTGCATTGAGCAGCGCTCTGGCCCATCTTACAATCTTCCTTAAAATGTCTAATGCAACTAATAAATTGAGGTGTACAAGTGGGACATTTAAAACTGTACCAAACAGTTTATATCAATATGGAACTAATAACAAAAAACAAGCAGCTTTTAACATGAAGCAGGGCTAACCCAGGTAAAGGTTGCTACGTAGAATCAGTTTAAAACACCGAAGGGAAAAGCAAAAATGCTTTCTGAAAAATCCATGATTCTCTTTCCATTTTAAAGGCAAAAGCAGTGTCGTCACCCGACTTCTTTTGTCTTATTGCTGTAGAGATAGCATTAAGCACATTGATTAGACGGTTGAGCGCTAAATGGTCATAGGATGATCTTAGTAATATTCTCAAGTGGATACAATAGCTGAGGTTGAAGGGAGATAAATGGTTCTTCAGATTGCTTCTTTTAAGAAATTATTTAAACAAGAGTAGAAATAAAAGGGATGAATCTGCCGATGGCTCAGTTGTCAGAGAATATCTGTCTGAAAGCCAATAAAGGTGTGAAAGTCTAGTGTTCTCCCAGGCAGCTTGACTCCAGTCTGATGACCATTTTAAGATACGAAGATAATCTGTGTGCACCTCCTTTTTAGCACAGTTCTGCATGGTTAGTGGATAGCAATGCTGTTACAGTAAATCTTTTCCTTTTGTCACTGCCAAACACGCAATCTCTCCCTGATTCACAGAGAGGGTCTCTCTAGGAATGACTAGGAATGATAGTTTACTTGGAAGTTCTGCAGGGCCATCTGGCTATCTTTACAAATAGTAGTGGACAAAGCCCACAACATCCATGTCAGGTAAGGAAGCATAAGCATCCCCAAGGGTCAGATTGGGGCACGGCGGCCTGGTCACCCAGAAACTCTGTGGCAAAGCAAGAGCTGAACCTAGATCTCTTGACTTTCACTCCTTTGAGTTAGCTGCATGACCATCCTTCACCTTCCTGAATAGAAGCATTGATTCCATGTATAGCTCTTTGATTGACATCAATTAACATTCTGACCCAGGTCCTCTGGGACTCAGAACTCAACACAACTGAACTCAGCCCAACTGAGGAGTGAGGCATGCAAAAATGGCTTCACACCAGAGCAAAGTGGGTATAAACAGCTACCTGACTTGGTAGTGTCTGACTTGCTAGTGTTTTACACTTGCTTTGCGTAAGTGTCAATGGCTACCCAATGCCATGGAGAATTGGTCCTTGTAGTTTCCTTATGCGAGATTGCCCATAGTTGATAGTAATTAATGATCCAGGGTGCCTGTTTGCATCCCCAGACATATGGAAACAATCCATTGTCCTTCCTAAATAAGGCAACCCCCTGCGGGTTGTTTTTTCGTGTAGGCTCCTTTCTTGTAGATTTCAGAATCACCTCATTGGCATCTGGAACGCATTATGAGGCATACGATGACCACACAGGGAGATACGTGTGTTATCTAGTGGTTACCTGTCTTAAGAACATAATTTTCAGCATACACACACAACTCCTTAAATATTATCCATACCTACATGTCACAATGATTACAATGATTACAATGGCTACTGGTTCTTGATAGAGATCTTCACCTGCCACTCCAACCAAGGGACCCTTGTAAAATCCTCTGTTGCCCCCTCCATCCGCTGTGCTCTCTGCCTGGGCCACAGTTGGCTTACTGCTCTGCATTAAACTATTTGTCGAGGTACTACACTTGAATTTAAAGAGGAGGCATATGTTGCCATCAGTTCCTGGATTTTGAACAAGAGGTCTCTTGAAGAGGGTAAAAAGCCTAGGTCCATAGGAAAGGGCTAAGTCACACACCTGTTGGACTCATTAATGAATTGTTGCTGCAGGGAAATTTTTCTGAAGGTGAAAAAAAAAGAAGCAACTGAAATACATCACTGTATAAGCACTTCATTTGACAGCCTGCAACAATATCACTGTAGGCTTGCATAAATGGCACTGGGAATACAAAATTGCTCAACTGTATGCCAATAATTAAGACTAAAAACTGAGAATATAAACCCACAAGAGTTTTTTATGGGGCTGATTTAACTCCTTAAGGGTTTGGCAATTCATCATTAAATCCAATCTCAGATGACAAGGTCATACTCTGAGTTCATTTTAGGCATTCACAGAAATCCAGTTGATGCCATTCTCCTCATTCCTTCAGTGGATTAACTGATTGAGGAAGCCTCCTACTTGCCTAATGCTACTCAGGATGAGATAGGTGCCCTAATAAGTTACGTGTTTGCAAGACTGCTTACAGAGATGGCCTCAGCTGGGGTGGAGAACGATGTGGGTAAGAATCAGATAGATTCTCATAAAACAAATCAAGAAGTTCTGGGGGGGAAAAGTCAAACATGTTTCAAGCGGGGAAGGGACAGCCTTATTTCTATTTCTAAGGTAGATTGCATTCTGCTGGACGTATGAAAGAGCAGCTGCACCACTTGGAACCTTTGAGAGAGGTAAGCCTCAGTAACGGCTCAGTATTGGTATTGCATGTCTCACTGCTCTTCTGCCAAGCCTAGGACTGCACTTAATCCATGTTTTGTTTCCAGTTCGATCCTGATGTTGCAACCTTGACGCTAATGGGACAGTCCTATCCCTGGTTAATAGTCTACCCCTGTGAAAATACTCTCCTGGAATTTCATATCCTTACACTAGAATTTGTGGTTTTCTCCTAGGAGAGGATTTTTCTTCACTCCCTTTGAGGGAATTTTAAGATTTCCTGAGTCTTCATTCTGGTTAGGACACAAAACATTCTTTTTCCCCCCTCCACCACCACTTCCTCTTTATGGATACCTGAAACACTGCTGCCTCAGGCTGGCTCATCTTCTAGAGTGGCCTTCTCCATAATTTAGCACTGTGATGCTGAAATATGACACATCAGTCTTCTTTTCTTTCTTATGCCATAGATCATTTACTTACTTATACGTAACTTTCTATCTTCCTGTTTGTTTTTGTGTTTTGACTGCTGCTGCTGCTCTGAAGTATAAAATTACCCACTTACATAAAAAAAGGACTTCAAAGCTTCCTTTGTACCTTCACAGAGTCACTGTTAGGCCCTGTTGCAAAATGATTTGTTCCTAAAGTCACTTTTCCTTTCTCTGGAGCTTTACAGAAGGTACAGAATAGCTGTCTCCAGAGCCACTCTCACTGACCCCCCCGCACACCCACTTAATTGAGGCAAGACAATTAAAACAATAAATACTTCGCAGAGCCTCTCAGAAGCACTACTTTGAAGGATCTGCTGGTGAGTGAACTGTTTGCAGAGGAAAAGTCAAGTTTCTTGGGGTTCTCTATTATTTTTATATTTACTAATGGGTCTTTGCTGTAAGAGCTTTTACCAAAAATGTGCTGAATTACTTAATTTAACAGCTAGAGACTGGTCCAGACCAAATTCCCAGGTTTGGAAAGTCCTGAACAGAGAGAGACAGCTGAGTGTTTGAAAATCTGGATGTAGATTTTGCAGCTAAAGACCATCTCCAGTAAGAGCTAAGCAGTGAGTGGATTATGAAGTCTACACTGTGAGCCAAATGCCGGGGACACTTATTAGCTCCATGGAATACCAAGTAATACCCCTGAGGGTGAAGATTTCCACAACAAAGAGAAATGGGCATGATCCAAACACACAGCCAGAAGCATGGATGGTTATCTGCCTCAAATCACTAGCCACTCTGACGCTAATCCAATAGCAGCTCTAGGTGCATATAGTGGCTATATGGAATACTCGTGATACGTTTTAGGTGCACATACACAATATGAAGACACTCTGCTGTGGTTGCCCAGCTAGCCTTTGAAGTCCTGCGGCTGCTGTTTCGGAGTCCAGAGTGAATGCATTTGACACAGTATGAGACACTGGAGCAGCTTCCCCTTCATGAGTTCTTTGTCTGGAATAAGATAGCAAGTGTGAAAAATCGGGACAGGGGATGGGGGGTAATAGGCTTTCATGCAAGACAAAGCCCCGAATATTGGGATTGTGCCTATGAAACCGGGACATCTGGTCACCCTAATCTGGAAGGGCTATTCTGTTAA
Source organism: Emydura macquarii macquarii (assembly GCF_026122565.2). Taxonomy (NCBI): domain Eukaryota; kingdom Metazoa; phylum Chordata; order Testudines; family Chelidae; genus Emydura; species Emydura macquarii. The sequence continues at coordinate 7,580,926 of NW_027130208.1, forward strand.
ACAGAGCTATGCATAATACAAACACGCATTTTCCTTTGCATGGGGCGGTGCCCCTGGCACTTCATTGAAAAAAACCATCCCACATTATCCCCCACTTCGGTGCACTTCTAGTGTAACATACTCATCGCCTTCCCCAGTGCACACCCATGTGGCAGGGCATGGTATTGCAGGGGCTTTCATCTCCAACTTGCACACTACAAAGCCTTCCAACAGAAAAGCAGCTAGTCCAAACCCAGTCTGGAGCAACCATTGTCCAGGCATAGCTTAAAGTGAGCTGCTGGGCCCCGTATTCAAACCTTTCCAGGGGTTCCCCTGTCTTTCCCTAGCTCTGGTATCAAGCACTGCAGCCCAGCCAAAGAGTTCCTGAGGCTTCCAACAGTCTCTAGCCCTTCAGACATACCAGCCTTCTTGTCAGCTGTTTGTGGCTTCTCACAGACTATTTATAAGGTCCAGGTGTTCGAGTTATCACCTAGGCCTGCCTTCTCTGGCTAACAAGTAATTACCATCCATGTGACATGAACATGGCTCACTGGGCCTTCAACCCTTTCTTGTCCATGAAGCTTCACCACCTCGCAGCACTGTATTCCAGAGGAGACCTTTTCCATCTGTTTGTGTCAAGAAGAGCATATGGTGTTCGCTTGTGAGCCACACTGGTACAGCGAATCCACTGAGAGTTGTGAAGATGACCGCAGGTGATTCAAAAGGTTGCATGGCATACACTTTAAAGCATTGTACAGGTTCACATTGCTGTGAAAACCATTTCCTATTCCACCTGCCTTTGACTCTGCCCTTTGCTTTGTCATCATCAAAATTTATATTTCTAGATTTATTTTTGCTAAAAGAAAATTCCTACATTTCACCACAGTGGTTTCCTGAGAATCACAAGTAGTTAATAGCACCAGAAGTTCTGCAGCCCAGCTTTACCTGAGACTCGCCAGCTGTGATCCTTTCCACGCAGTACTACTTGGCTAATTAATGCACAGTAACCAACCAAAAGTTCCAGCCCCAACTTTTGATTCTTCTCTTTGCAGTTTTCAGTATATTTCAACTTGAGGAACTTGGTGGGGGAAAAACGAAATTACACCAGCAACCGCCTTCATTACACTGGAAACCCTGTCAGCAAGATCAGCATTTTTAAACTAAAGAAGTGGAGAACTGACACCAACCCGGGTAATTAAATACAATAGCAGAAGCTGCAATTTTTTTTTTCACCTGAATTAGCAGGGTTCCAGCCCGTCTGAGTTCTTTGCTGTTATAACAGTGTGCTGCGGCATCTAAATACAGCGTTCACATTTCATTATTTAGTTCTCGCCTTCTGTTGTCGTCACAAAGGGAGTCCTTGCCACAATAAAGAAATAATATTCCCTGCTCCCACCCCCCCCCCCCCTCCCAATCAACATTTAACGGCTTAGCTTGGGTTTCAGGAGGTTGGTGCTGGGTGTCAATGCGAGAGCAACATAAAAAGTGGGGACACAAGCAGCAAAGGTCTGATATAACTTTGGCTCTAAACTTCTTCAAAGTGCAGGGCTATAGTTTGTTATTACGTTGGATTAAAGATGGGTCCAATTAAGGCATGACTGCTTTCCTGCTGATTTGTGCTGTCGGGTATCAGTTTACAAGAGTGCCTGGGTGCGAGAACTAAGCTGACTAGGTCACTGCCGAGGCATGTAAAGACCCTGCGGGTATATACCCGACATGGCTCTCTATTCCCACAAGTAGCACTTCCCCCATTGATATTATCCTCACACTGATATTTTTAGCAGCATAGTGTCCTTCTGCCAGAGCCTTTCCCGCCACAGCGAGCTACTGGAGCCTTTCCCTTCCTTGGGGAAAAACTCAGGCGGCAGGGAAAAGCTCTGGCATGGGGAAGGAAGCGGGGAAAGGCTCTGGCAGCGAGGACCTACCCTACACTACATCTACGCTACACATTGCAGCCAGTGGTATGCAATCAGATGTATCCTAAGTGAGAAGGGGATGGTCTTGTGTTTCAAGCATGGGTCTGGGATTCTGGAGAGCTGTATTCAATTCCCCCCTATGACATAGACTTGCTGTGTTGTCTTGGACAAGTCTTCCTGCATCTCAGTTCCCCATCAGGAAACTGGGGCTAGCAATCCTTCCTTTCTCCCGCTCTTTTTCTTCCTTGTCCACTTAGAATGTAGGCTCTTCAGGGCAGGATTATCCATGAGCAACAATAGACAGGAATGTGTAAGAAAGAGCTGGGGTCAATTATGGTGCCAGCAAGCGCATGGCAGCGAACAACGGGGATTCAAGGCTTAACTATGGTGTGTCTAACTCAGCTGCATATGATGAAACTATCACCAAATATGAGGTGTCAGGATTTTCTGCAGTCTATAGTGATAGGGACCGTAGAGCCGTTGCTTTCCTGTGGAGCACCAAGCAGGAATCAGCAGGGTGTGTCCCACAGCGTCAACTTCCTGCTGTAATCAGGGGCTGTGATTGTGATGGCGTCTCCATTATTTTTTGGTTAAAATGACGATTTTGCTTTTCCACCCAGGTGCTTCACTCCTCCATGAGCCACCCCAAGCTGGGCAGAGCTTCATTTGTTCTTTGTTCCCAACTCCTCTGCTGCTCACGTGTGTGTGTGTTGTCTGAGAAGAACCAGTGGATGTTGACGTCTGATGTATTACAGTAGAACCTCAAAGATACGAACACCAGAGTTACAAACTCACCCGTCAACGGAACACCATGTGAAACCGGAAGTAAGCAATCAGGCAGCAGCGGAGGAAAGAAAAAAAAAAAAAAAGCAAATACCTGTACTATACTGTGCCTGTATTGCCATCTTAGGCACGCAATGCAGGCTGGGGTCTGTGCTGTTTCCTGTGACAAAGGGAGCTGTTTCACCCCCCACTGCCACCCCACCGGGAGTGGGCAGCTGTTTTCACTACGACCTGCTGTCAAGACGATCAATCCGGAGCCAGAGAAAGAAGCTGCCACAGGGAGCTACTGATCCGTTGCTGTTTTAGCCAAAATCTAGCCTGGAGTTGGAGTGGAGGAGCTGTGCTCTGGAGGAGTTTTAAAGGACCACAGCCTTAAAGGACCACAGTTTAAAGGACCAAACTTTGTCCAGGGCTGCATTCTTGGATCCTGCCAGCACCCCTGGGAGTGCAAGGAGCAGGAAAAGGATGGGTGCTGGCAGCCAGCAGGCACCAGCCCCTGCCATGTGCTGTCTCTGGAACCTGGCGAGCAGTGCACAGAGCAGAGCGAGCCCTGGGGAGAGGCAGCTGAAGTCTGGGGCTTGTAATGCCAAGGGTGCAGGGCAGGCCCTCCCCCCTCCCCCAGTTCAGCCCAAAGGCAAGAAACAAGAATAGGGCAGGTAGCTCCTTGCAAACCAGGCAGTGCTGCCAAGTGCCACTTTGGCAGAAATCGCTCCCCACCTCAGCTGGAAGACACTGACTGCAGGCTACTGTCCCAGGATGTTTTGTTCAGAGTTACAAACATTTCAGAGTTACCAACAACCTCCATGCCCAAGGCGTTCATATCGTTGAGGTTCTACTGTAATATACAAGCCCTGCACCAGAATGCTAGATCTCCCGCACACCTTTTGTTACACCACTACCCTTACCCTGGTTCCCAAGCACAGAGTTAAAAAACAGGGGTCCACTGCTTTTCCGTTTTATCATGTAAGGGATTTCTGGATGTGAGATCTCATGGGAACAGTGAAACGAACCTTAGCCACAAAGCAATATTCAATTAAAGAAACAATGCATGAGGAGCCCAGGCAGCCCATTAGCAGCCTAGCAGAGGATCGGAGCCAAGCCAAACCGTGGAGCTGACAATACAGCTGTCTGCAGGGATCTCAGCAGAGCTGGAAACTGCTATGCGAGGAACAAGGGAAAAATAACACCAACTCACTGATTCAATAACATGAAGGGGCTAATGTAAACCTCCACATACAAAGGCATCAGGTGCTCAGGCAGACCCTCCAGGCCTGGGACTCCTCTCCCTGCATGCTGGTGGAGGGGAGCAAAACCTAGGGCAGCCGAAGTGGTGGGGTGAGATGGCGCAGGCAGGGAGGACTCTGTAGTATCCTCCCCCTCCCAGCCTGGTCCTGGGAGCCCAAAGACCCCCTCCCATGACATGTCTGCACAGCTGGCGCTCCCTGGGTGCACAGAGCCAAGCTGTAGCATGCTTCCCTTGGGCCCCTAGCGAAGAATAGCTCAACCATTAACTCTGCTTTGGGCTACACTAACTCGACTCTGCACCTGCTACCCCCACTCAGAGGGGCAGTGTAGGGTTCAGGTGCTTAGGGGTAAAGGAAGAGATAGCCAATGGCTACCTAGTTCCTACCAGGATGTCAGGCCAGAAGAAGTCCAGGATCCAGAGGGACAGACACTTTTCTTTTACAGCCACATGCCCTGCCCCCCCCCCCCTCCCATTCAGTGAGCGATGCAAAAGAAATTCTGTGATACTCGTCTCCTGGCACTTCCCACGACCTCTGTCCTCACCCATAGGAGGATTTCATCTAACCCTCTGTCCTCAGGATGCTATTGCTCTCCACGCCGAGGCACTGCAGCCAATCCTCCAGCTCATGGCCCCCCCGGCTCATGGGGAGTGAGTCACCCGCAGGAATAAGTTGATTTGCCAACTGAGTTGTGAAAGCCCGGACTCTGCTGCCATGTGGGTGAAGCAAGAAATGTCTCACTCTTACTTTAAGCTCAGGGGTCCTGCTTGATGTTAACTGGAGCACACTGTAATACTACACACACACACACACACACACACACACACTCCAAGTTTAATAGGAAAGCTCTGGCCATTATTATCCTGTCTTCCTCCGCAAAAAAACAGCAGTTCTGGACTCATTCCCTCCCTAGAATCCCAGCCGCTGAGGGGCTCACCCATCTCCCCAGGATACGAGAGACAAGTGTGGGCAGGAAGTCACATTGAGCCTTGGGCGTCACCGTGGGCCTCAACTTTCTTTGAACGCATCAGCGGACTCCCTGGCTGCATGGGTAAGCCGCCTTTCCACCAGCTTCATGCTGCCCCAGCATATGGCGGGGGCTAAGGGTCTACCCCAGGGACAAAACTTCTGAGCAGTCGGGACATTTTAAATTCAAGGAATGTGTTTATTTACCACTTCATGGAAGACACGAATGGATAGAGACACAGCTGTAGTAACTGAATCTCCGCTACTTTAGTCACTCTTGCGCCACTGTCCTAGGATCCAAGTGAACCTAGCTAGTGCAGACTGATTCAGAAAGAACCAAATTCTACCCACTGAGGTTCCTGGGCTGCAGCAGTGTGAGGATTGGGAAGAACTTGGCTCAATATACTTCTGAGCTGTGATAGATATTTTCAGAAATGTGGATAACTAGTTTCACCTGCAAACTCCACCTGCAATCTTTTTTGCACCTGTGACCACACTGTGGAGAAAAAGAGTCTAAGTGCTTGTATTGCTAGCTACCCCACAGTTCCAGTGAGAATGAAGGGAGGCTCAGCACCTCACAGGAAAGTTGCAGTCCCCATTGTTGTCTTTGTGCTCTGCATTGTTGATTCCCAGTGTAAGATGGTTTGAATATGTCCACCAGGTAGGCAAAACGAAAATGGGGTAGGTAGGTAGGTAAGAAAGAAAGAAAGCTATATAAATTGATCAATTAGTTGGAAAGACAGACACTAGTGAAGAGTCTTATGAGCTGCTGGCATTATTACATTTGCTATGACATTAAACAGAATAGCTACAGTAATCTCAAGAGCACAGCGTGTATGTTCTTGGATTTAGAATAGTAGTGGGGCACAAAATCCAACACTGATTAAAATAATAAAAGCTATTCCTTCTAGCTTGAGGAAGAAGGAGTGAAAATTGATTGCGCTATAGACATTCTGACAGAAAAAATATTTGCCTTCTCTGGGAGAAAGCTAAAGTGTCAGTCATTTACTCAAATATCAAAAGTACTTGCTTACACTAAGCACGATTTTGGCAAGTACAGCTTTATTCTATTCCACAGCTCGCAATTATAGAGTCCAGCCACACAAATACTTCTGAGAAGTGCCCTTAATTATGTGAGGAGCGCTCATCAATTCAAGTAGAAGTACTTGCGTAAGAGCTTGCAGGATTGGGCCCAAAGATAGGCATTGTGGGGAGAGTCAAGTCTCATGGAAATTAAGCTGAGCGGTGTAGTAATACTGATGCTGAGATCTTCCTCAGAGGTTCCTGCAGATTATTAGCGTGTGTGGGGAGTAAGGGATAAATATGCTTACTTTGTACATTGCAGGAGAAATCCTGGCTCCATTTTAGTCAACGAGAGTATCATGACTGCTGTCCATGCAGCCAGGATTGCATTTTTCATTTGTAGTTATAATGTCTTGGATACTGACAGCTGAATGTTACAGATAACTCACACAATTATATCCTATGCCCATTAATGTTACATGTACAGGGTACAAACACTTGACTCGGGGCTGGTTTTAGGAATTAATCGGCTAGGTGGCTGTTTATGGTGATGACATCAATCCAGGAAGACTTTCACATCCTGGATTTATTTAAAATCATTTGTGCTAGGACTGTGGCAAGGGTTTTTGCAAATCCTGTCTCACGCATTATCTAAACACTGTCCAATCCCATATAAAACATATCACGCACACTGGTATGTAACTTTCTGTGCTTGTTGAAACAAAGTCCCAGTTCCTCAATGGTAGCTATGCTCTAATATCCATTGATTGACCTTTGAGGTTCTGGGCCAAAGTGTTGGTGTGTTTACATACACAATCCTATGTGGACAGGGTGTGGCCAGATCTTTGGCTAACATATTTAATTGCCTCTATGCCAGGTCTTTTGCACACAGCCTCTAGGGTGACCAGTTATCCCGATTGTATAGGGACAGTCCCGATATTCAGGGCTTTTTCTTATATGGGCACCTATTCCCCCAGGTCCTGATTTTTCATACTTGCTATCTGGTCACCCTAACAGCCTCCAGCATGTAAATCACTCCAGCTATCTTCATAAGTGCTATAACTAGCCACCCATGAATTACACTGCATGACAACACCAGCAAACTCCTAGCCCCAGACTTTCCTCAGAAATGGGCATCTTTTACTGCCGAGCTCCCCCTGGACAACACAAGCTCATATAAAGTTCGTCATTTTATTAATAGAAATGATATGCACAAATCCTGTTATCCCAAATGGAGGGTCCAAAACACTTCAGTTCAAGCACGCTGGTTTAGATAAAACAATAAAACAAGCTTAACTACAGAATGATAGATTTTAAGTGAGAATTCTCGTTAAAAAAATCTGGAAAATTACTACCAGCTATTTGATAGAGAAAGTACCCAGTGATTACAAGCTATTTCTGAAATGTCATTGCAATGATGTAGAACAAATTTAAGAGACACTGGGAGAAATCTTGGCCCCTTTGACGTCAATGTGAAACTTCACTGTTGTCAGAATATCTCGCAACAGGATTACTAGATTGGCCAATAAGATTGTGGGGGGGGAAAGTTAGTTACATCAGAAAGAACAATAACTTTCAATCATATTTTAATTTCTCTACTAGAAAAACTGGAGCTTGTTTGTTTGTGTCATTTAAACTTGATATCGAAATAACAAGTGACTAATTGTAAGAGCAATGTTACAAAACCAATACATTTTTAGTATCGTTGGCTTCCAATTGGGCCATTGCAAAAACAAAAAATTACATCTTAGGTGTTTGAGATTGAGTTGGAAGATGTAAACATCCTGTTCCACATTTTATTCTGTCCTTTGATATTTCATTTTTTTTCAGATGGGGTGATAAGCCTTTTGATGGTCTGAATGTCTCACATGTAAGTTATACATATATTTAGGGTGCTATATGGGAAGCTTTCAGTAAAGGGGGGATTTAGATTTCAACTGTTATCTCTTGATGTTCGTGAGAAATGGAGAAATATGATGTTTTAATGGAACATATTTATAGTACTGTCTGTCAGGCAAAGCATATTTCTCCTATAGTTGAGAAAAACAATAGCATTTTACTCTCTTTTGTTACATTATCTGGGAAATAAATAATTTCCCTTAGCCATTGTTTCCATTAAAATGTCTGAATTTTTACCTATGTGAAACTTAACATTCAACCACAACATTATTTACTTTGGTGTAACACCCACAGCTCTATTCAAAGCACCAAAGACCATAACGGTGTTATGCATAATTGGATTAATTTCCAAAGACTCAGGAAGCTTCATTGTAGTAGTAGCCAGTTTTATTTTAAATAAGTAACATTGTTAAAAACTACTGAATACCTTGCATAGAATGATCATGGAAAATTAACTCTACTGTTCGTTTTTCATAGAATGTTAGAATTGGAAGGGACCGCAGAAGTCATCTAGTCCAACCTCCTGCTCAAAGCAGTACCCACCCCAACTAAATCATCATTAGAAATTACTGGGGGGGGGGGGGTTGTTTTGATTTTTTCATTATTCGGGGTATCAGAGTTTAAATAAAAAAGAAGAAATGCAGCTTTGATAGAGGACCATGTCAGGTGGTTTCAGAATAGGGTGTCATTTTATTCCACTCTGAACCGCTTCTGCCTGAGTATTGTGGCACAGAATAAAAACCACTGTTTCGAGATTCCATCCATTACCTGATTTAGGGCCCAGTCTTACAAGGTGCAGTCAGTGCTAAGCCTATGAGGTACAGAGCTTCATTAGCTCTATACATTGAGCATGTCTGTCACCGTTCCAGGAAGCACTCAGCACCACTCTGGATTGAGACCCTTAATCTGTTCTAGTCATTTCTCCCATAGCTCTAAAATGGATGGTATTACAATCCTGATAAAAGCGTTCTCTGTTAGAGAGATGTTCTGGGGCTAAAAACATTTAATCAGACATAGAAAGCCTGTATCTTCCTGCAAAGAAAAAGGCAGGCCATCAAAAGAAATCATATCACCAATTGTATTGGTTATTTTTTGAGCAAGCAGGTGATCATAGCCAAAATTACTTTTACTCTCAAGAGCTGCTGCAATTGTTTCTTGTCTTGTTTTGCACCTGAGGTCTGTGTCTTAATGGACATTTCTAAGTCATCATGGATGACTCATCTGGCACCTCAGTTGGAGACTGAAGCTTCCTACTGACCTGTTTGGTAGGAAGTCAGTGCTGACTGTCATTGTATCTGACGTGTTTTAAGAAATCTCAGATAAGCAGAAGCTGATAAACTATTATCTGTCGTACATCTGGCAGTTTGGGATTTACAGTATTTATAACAGCTTTTGTTACATCCCCAGGTTCCTGGAGAAGGAAGCAAACTTCCATTCAGCAAGGAATATCTCACATGGGCAAGGTAACATCAGCAAGAAAGTAAAGGACAGACATTAGCTGAGACGTCCTCTTGGTACTGATGCAATATCTTTGCTTGTGAATGATCCTGACTTGCATTTGCAAAGCTCTGTTAATTCCAAAGGACCCTTTTACAAACTATATACAACATTCTGAAATCACTCCACCCAACACTAAAATTCTGCTACCACTAGGCTGGACTGCCACAGCAGGTTAAAAGGGCGCAGCGATGCAAAACAACATGTTGGGGCAAGAAATGAAGGATACTATATTTAGTTAGACAGAACGGCTGAATAATGTTGAGTGATTGAATTTACTAATAAAATGGAATTTTACATTTGCAAGTGCAGGTAACTGAGCCACTCTGTTTGCACACTCATCCAGTCAAGGAACAGATGCACCAAGGGACCCGCTGTCTAATCATAACAAAAGCAACACAGATCAAAAGTCAAATGTTCTCAGTTAGGCCAGGAAAATAAAAAGCATCTAAACCCTATTTGGCACACAGTCTTGACCAGTATATGAATATAAGGAAATCATGGTTTGCCCGATGTTATTGGCCCTTGTCCTGCAACTGATATCATCTGAGTGGGTTTGTGTGCGTATAGAGCTCAATTTCAGCCAAAGGGGCTCTACACAGTCATAGCAGCCCTCAGGCCCGAACAGCTGTGCCATGGAATTTTTTGGAAAAGTACACGTGAGAACAAGGGGGGGGGGGAGAGCTGCCTTCTGAGTGGCCATCTGCCTCACTGCCCCACCTCCTCCAGAGGTGGAGCAACCAATCAGAGTTCAATCTCCCTCCCCTCCAGTGTGAACAATGGGTTGACTCCTCTGCCTCTCCACTCTCCTCCTGCAGCTGCCGGCTGGGGGTGAGGAGAAATGCTGCTGGAGCTCATGGTGTGCGGTGGCAGAGAAAAGGTTGGGAACCGCTGCTTCACAAGGCAGCCATGTATAGCCATGGGGATTTAGACTCTAGAGCAATGACTGCATGTGCATTTGTGTGATGTCTCAAGGAGCATCCAGACACTACTACAATGTAACTGTTAAACAAAAACAGAAGCCATTCACTGAGCATTTACTAGGCTCTGCTCTGTTAATTACCCAAAGCAATAAAGCCCGAGCAGTAATAACCCTAATCTTGCAAAAAGTGCCAAATGATCTTTGACTAATGGCACTTTTCCACCTTTGCGAAGTACTTTGACCACCATGGATCGGAAGTGCTCTATAAGTGCTAAGATTTTGTGATTACTGTTATATGCTTGTAAAATTTGTATGCTTATAAAATGTGTGGATGACAGAAGCTGGACCGGGTTGCTAGCACTTTGGAGGACAGGATTAGAGTTCAAAATGACCTTGACAAATTGGAAAATTGGCCTGAAAGCAACGAGATGAAATTCAATAAAGACAAGTTCAAAGCACTTTACTTAGGAAGGAAAAAATCAAATGCACAACTACAAAATGGGGAATAACTGGCTAAGTGGCAGTACTGCAGAAAAGGATCTGAGGGCTATAGTGGATGACAAATTGAATATGAGGCAACAATGTAATGCAGTTGTGAAAAAGGCAAATATCATTCGGGGGCATATTAATGAGTGTTACAAGGAAGACACAGGAGGTAATTGCCCCGCTCTCCTGGGCATTGGTGAGGCATCTGGCAACCCTGGATTAACACTGAAGCGATTTGAAATTTAATGTTTCAGCACCATTTCACAGGTTGAAATGGTTCAACCCAAGTGGATGCAACCAAAAACAAAACATGTCCTGGCAGCAAAATCAAAGTTTTTGTTGTCAAAAACAAAAAACAAAAACAAACATTTCGACAAAAATTTCCCAATCAGTTCTAACATTCAGAAGCGATCCCACTGGTAGGTTAAAGGACTTGTCCAGTTTAGTGGCTGAGCTGAAATTACAGATCTTGAGTCCTAGCTCCTAATCCTGTGCTATGACCAACACCTGATAAGACAGACAACCCCAAAGCAAAAAATAAAATAAAATTAGTAACTTGCCCAGCCCAAAAGCTGATGTTTGTTTATTATCATAGAGCATTTACCTGCCCGGTGGAGTGGGAGGAAACAATTTACAAAAATAACTTTAAAAAAGCAGAACATGGTTTATTTTTGAGTAGTTTTTGCTTAAAACAGTTTACATGCTTGACATCAGCTTTTAAAGAAGCTCCTGCTAATCGAGATGATACTGAAGGTGTTCTGTACAGAATTTACGTTTATCAACTTCAATCAGTGATCAAATCTTGATACAGCAGACGTATCCATGAAAATTCATTGCAACAAGACTGTTATTATGGTGTTGAAACTATGCTTATTCAAGAAAGCTCTTGGTAATAGCAGTGCCTTCCTAGTTTTCTCAGACTCTCCTGTTGTGATGTGAAAAGACAGTAGGGTGACCAATGTCCCAATTTTATAGGGACAGTCCTGATATTCAGGGCTTTGTCTTGCATAGAAGTCTATAATCCCCCACCCCCTGTCCAAATTTTTCACACTTGCTATCTGGTCACCCTATAAACAGTCAGGGTGGCCTGGGTGAGAAAGAATTAAAGATAGAAGAAAAATTTGCTGAAAATGTGTTACCTAGTCAATAATATTAAATATTGTCCATTGACGGTGGAGCTGGCGTTGGAAACTCCAGTTCCAACTCCTCTGTTCAAGGGTTTTATGGCCACAGAGTACAGAGCGGAGTTTTCCGACAACTTCAGTGGGCTGTGGCTCAGGCTGTAGAGTCCTTCTTTAAAAATTAGCTACTGGCAAAGCTTGAAATTATTTGAGATGGTCGTAAGGCATTTTGTTTCAGGTGTGTCTTTTGCTTCCTTCCCACCATGCCGCGATTCTTCCAGGAGGGGTGGATGAGAGTCACTGATAGTCACGCCTGCCTCATTCCTTATCCACTCAACCCCTCTCCGGCCTCACTGGCAGCTTTCCTGGGTGGGGCCTGAGCAGGAATTCGTGCATGCTGATCCAAAGAGCAAGCGGCTGCACTTGAGCAATGTGTGGGTGATTGATCTCTTTTTGGGTCTGTCTTCCTACTTGCTATGTCTTACCTCATTCTTTCCGTCACACGCTAGATTTATGCTCCTTTTCCCTTTGTATCTTAATCAGCCTCTGTCTCCTGCACATCACATCCTGGCATTCTTCATCCTGCAAGCCCATTGTGTTTATTCTGCAATTCCCACGGTGGTTTGCTCTCTGCCTAGTGGCTTTTTCAGGATGTAGTCCTTCACTCAAATACCAAAGTTTCCAGCATCCCTGAAATGATACAACATGAAAATGCAAAAACTCTGGAGCCGTGGTCAGATGATCTGACCTTAGGCAAGACAGGTCTGCCATTGCACCTATTTTACATCTAATCACAGTGTAAGACCATCCTCCGACTGTTCATATTTGTAATTTTTTATCCCGCCGTCCACCATGTAAAGCAAACAGAGCTCTGCTGCAGGGGAAAGAATAATAGAGAAAAACCCAGCCAAACGTAAAGGACTTTTCCTACTGCTGTGTAAATATGTTGCAATCACAACCTAGCCCCCAACTTGCAGGATAATGCCATCAATGCTTGACAAGATTGTTCTCTTTCTTTCAATGGCAGAGATGTAAGAATCGCTCATGTTAAGATACTCTGTTGGCATAGTTAATCCTAGGAAACGGTTTCATCATCAAAGGCTCCTCCTCTGAGTTAAAATTGACATGCAGGTTGTTCCCAATTTGGCATATGCCTGTTTCTTCAGTAAGGGGCTTGATCCAGCTCCTGTTGGAATTATTAGGACACTCTCCAAGGACTTTAATGGAACTTGAATCAGGCCTAAAGGCAATATATCTTCATTAGTGAGGGCAGTTCTTCAAGTTGTTTAGAGTTTGGGTGTGGTGAAAACAAGCACCCTGAAGTTTGGATGTTTATCCAAACTGATGCAAGGAGACCTCTTGGGGCTGCAAAGTTGGACAGAAAATTTTGCATGAACAGAGTTTGCCATAATATTTCCTGCCCATCCTGCTTTGGGTCACATCGAAAGGGCAAAAATGTCTTGAGAGCAACCTTCCTAAGAGTGTTTTAAAAATTCTAGTACGCTCCCCAGCCCTGGTCGTCAGCAGGGTTTGAATGCCAGAGCTTCACCACCAGAATAGTTGTGCTCAAAAGTCAATCCATTCACTGATAGTCATAGCAGTCCCTTACTGGCCTCCCACTAGAAGGGGATAGGACACACACGCTGCTAATGGGCATTACGTATGCTCCAACACCACAGGGGAACTGCAGGTATCAAGTACTTTTGCTGGGAAGTCAGAGTAAAGAGGTGAGTGGAAACGAAGCATAATGCAAAGAACAATTAGCTGAACCGTTTTATACCTAAAAATTCAGTTCTAATTTGGTTCTTATTTCCCCTGATCTGGTTTGGCCACCTCTAACAATTTTTCAAGGGAGTTATCTCCTGTAAGGAAGTCTCACTTAATTCCTGCTCCATATCAAGGAAACTGGGCGGGCCCTGAAACTGGTTTACAGGTGGGCTCTGAAATTCTGCACAAAGCCAGGCTCCTGTGTTCTCTCAGCCTGGGCTTGATGCAAGTCCCCCTGAAATCAGTGGAACGACTCTGACATCAATGGGCTTTGGATCAGGTGCCACATTTCCATTACTGCCAAATCGCTTGTTGCATCTCTTGATCCCTATTGTTTGTGTTATCTCTCTCTCACACACACACACACACACACACACACACACACACACACAATTCAAGCTTTCTCATATGTGTCATACTAGATTTTCTGACTCTTTTTGCATCATCCCGCTGCTGCTCTGTAAACCATTCTTCATAGCGGAATCTGCTTTCTTAACTCTTTCCAGCATGCAGTGTAACTGCGGCTCTCTCTAGTGAGTCAGGTGCTGTGCGCTGCTACGCTCTCCTCGACTCTGTCTGGCTCTTTGTGCAGCATTTCACACTACTTTCTTACAGGGTTTCTTTTTCTTAGCTCCTGAGGAAAGGTAGGGTTTGCCTCTGCTACATCCTTCCTGCTATTCAGCTCCCCCAAATGTAACTGAATCTACCGATGATGGGTGGGAGGAAAGCTCAGATTGCCACCAACTCTGGCTGGGGACCCAGGTATAATATAATGGTGCCACTATGTCAGCTGCTCTAGCATGTAGTTATTAATTTAAAAAACAAAACAAAAAAACTTTGGCATTTATGGTTGTGAACAATGCCTTCTGAAGGTAGGTTTTCACTGCACAAGTAACCCAGGTTTTAGCCCAAACTGCCCTACTATCCACACACACAAAAACTCTGATCCAGGTTTGCATGTGGTTTAAGTCCAGGCTATCTTACACAGCTGGGGATATAGGTTAAACCCCATGCTCCAGCTCAGACAGACTGGATCCTGTCTACTTTATAGTGAAGACTCAGGCAAATTCACCTGAGTGCTGCTATTGCCCTGTCCACAATTCACCCTGAAGGACAAACAGGTTCTCTCATAATTGCCTGGGAAAGAATCCTAGAGTCTCAGCACAAAAAGCAATTCGGAATGTCTCCGGAAGCACATAGGTCATTGCAGAAGCTATGACGACACGGTAATGCGGGGTAGGGCTTTGCTGAGGGGACACTCACGCCCAGGCTAGATTAATCTGGGTGCTCAGACCCAGGTGCCAATCACCAGAGCTAGCTGGGGTACAGACATACCCTAAATGTGAATCGAGGGTAAACAAATGCAGTGCAGGCTCCCTGCTCTGAGTCTGCAACCAGCCTGAAACAATAGCTCCCGTCGTCTGTGGTGTGTTGACTCTGATTCCTAATAATGACAGATGAATAGTCAGTATTAATCTTTTGACTACTGACCATTTTAGCAGACACACAAGTTATTCTGCTTAGCTGTTGTAAGCGTCCAGCACGGTCCGGTGGGGGCTTCGCGACCCTTCCTCGGCCCCAGGCTCCGAGGAAGGCCACAGAGCCTCAGCTAAGGGGAATTAGCAGCCGGATTAAGTGTCCATTGCCCGGCCTTCCCACAGGCGGGCGGTTGTGCAGTCTATCTCCCGGCCCTTAGGCAGGGTGGGCAAACCAGCAGTCTATTGCCCTGGCCCTTAGGCAGGGCGGGCACGCAGACAGTCAAGGGCTCTGGCCCTGTGGCAGGGCGAGCTAGCAAGGGGTTTGCTCTCTGGGGTGGTAGGTAAGAGGAAGAGGCTCTCTCGGGGTGGCTAGGGAAAGGGGGAGGGGGACGCAGGCCCACCCGTCTCCACTGCATCCCAGCCCAGGGCCCTAGCAGTGGCAAAGGCGGTTGCCATTGATTCGGCAGGGCTCCGGCCGCAACACACCGAAGGGGTTTCCCCAAACTCAGCCACTGGCTATGGCTGCCCCTGGGCTTCTTCCTCCCCATATCCCCAGGTACCTGCCTCCTCAGGGTTGCTGGGGTACGTCATCCAGGGTAGGCCCGCCAGTCCCTCCTCATCCGCCGGTGGTAGTGCAGGTAGCTCCTCTGCGAGGGGCAGCTCCTCCACGTCACAGGGCACGGGGGTTGGCGTGGCCTCAGGCAGCTCATCCAGGTTTTGTCCTGTCTCTGGGGGTTCAGCATCCGGCAGCTCCTCCAGGTCAGGCCGGCCTCAGGGGGGATCTCCCAGCCCTCAGTCTCAGGGGGCTCGATCCAATCCCGGGGCCCCAGAGGCCTGGCCCAGTCTTTGGGGCCTGTAGGCCTTGGCTAGTCTAGGGGGCCCAGAGGCCCTATCCAGCCCTTAGCAGTTGGCCGCTTGGGCCGTTCGCAGGGCCTCTGCTCCAGGGGGCGTTCGCTTGGGGCAGAGGCCCGGCTTGGTTCAGGCCTTGGTCGCAGCCGACAGGACGGGACGGGACGGGACAGGACAGGACGGCATGTCTGCCTCCGGCAGCAGCTCTCCTCCTACTGAGCGGCTGGGCCTGTCTCTTATACTGCCCGCCCTGGGCCTGGCTCCACCCCTCCAGGTGGCAGGGCCTGCAGGGGCTGGTTCTGTCCAGCGGGGGCAGAGCGAGCCTTCCTTGGCCCCAGGCTCTGAGGAAGGCCACAGCGCCTTGCTACAGTTGTCTTTTGAGGTAGAGGCAGATGGGGGGGAAGGGAAGAAGCCATATGCTGAGGTGAGGAATGAGGACTTTTAACACTTCCATTTACCTTCCAAAATTTAAAGTCACCTCTACGCCTGCTCAAAATGGCGACGGACAGAGGAGATGTAGCCCCTCCCCAGCATCAAAAGTCAAAACTACCTCCTAAATACACAATCCAAACCCATCCTCACACACCTTCAAGGGCACCATAACTGCCAACCTTGCACCCAGCAAGTGTCAAAACCTCCAGCTTTTACCTAACAACTCCAACACAGCTCCTCACTGTCCATACAAAAGTCTGCCATGAGTATTTGGAAAATTTGAAGTGTGGGAGCATCAAATTGAACTGAATTTCGAAATAAATAACAGCAAGGATGCTCTGGGCTGACTGAACTAGACTGAGGCTCACAGTAGCAAATAGGTTGCTTAATTCCAAAGTCTCTGGCGCACAGTTTAAACTGAACTTATCACATAGGACACTCCACCTTAACTATGGATGCACAGCAATGTAAAGAGGTTAATTTCCAAAGCTTCTGAGTACTTCTATGTTCAGAGGAAACCATATTGTTCACCAAGATCCAGCAGTAGATTTTTATGATACATAAATACTTTATTAAATTTTTGAATGCTGCAAAAAATACATGTATGCATTGTTGTTGCAGCTGTGTTGGTCCCATGATATTAGAGAGACAAGGTAGATGAGACAGTAGCTTTTACTGGACCTACTTCTGTTGACTCTTTCACCAACAGAAGTTGGTCCAATAAAAGATATCACCTCACCCACCTTGTCGTAAGATTTCCTTGTGAACATCCAATGAAATAATTTCACTTGGAGCAGCTGATCTGCATATCAAATAAATGAATAAAACAAAGTATTTCTTGAAACTTACATCGTTATTAAACATCAGCCTCATATACTCATGAGGCTCCCATTATATTACTTCTCTTATTGATTCATATATTAATATCATTTTGTATTAGTCTAATACAAAATTGATATAGAAGTGTTTTCCTATTATAGCTCCTTTGTTATAGAATATAACCCACTTATCATATTTTCTGTTCAAAATTCAGAAAGTTCACGGATACATTATACATTGAAATGAACAAATTAACTTTTGAAAAGCACAGTATATCACTGGCAAATTGCATACATCTCACATAAACTGAAATGAATATACAGCACTGAATAGTGACTTTGATATAGTTCAGGATGAAATGCATAAATCAGTTAATGGAAAAAAATTAAGTGCTCAGTAAAAAGAAAAAATAGTCACCTGTAGAACAAGAGAGCTAATCCATTCATTGGGATACATTGTCTATTCTACATGGTTATGATTATTTACTGCTTGAGTTTGCCATCGCTGCCCACTCTGGGGCCAGATGCTCCCATGGTGTAAATTGGTATTGTGCCACTGACTTCAGTACTGGAACTGCTTACCCATGGAGTGAGATAATACATGATGTAAGTAAGGGAAGCAGAACTTGATTGTGCAGGAGGTCAGACTAGATGATCATAATGGTCTCTTCTGACCTTACAGTCTATGAGTCTATGATCTCTCAAAGAAGAAGGCCTAGAGAGCACTTTGGGAAAATTCCGAACAGCATGTGCCACAGACATGGTCAAAAATTTTTCCAGTGGACCATTTTTCTTTTGGAAAATGGTGTTTCATCAGAATTGACACTTCCTGTGGGAACATGTCATGCTCAATGAAATTCCGTTTAGATAAAATTCGAAACAAAGATTTTCAATGATGTTTTGAAAATGATTTTTTATTTTGAATTTTTTTTTACATTTTATATTATGAAATGTAATATAATACAAAACAAAGAAGTGAACACCAAAACAAAATATTTTGGTTTTTACTAGAAAGAGTTGTTTTCATTGACCCAATGGAAAATTTTGTTTTGTGGGAAATTTCAAAAACTCTTTGTTTTCAATGTGATTTGGACTGAAAGCAAATTTCAAAATCACAGCATTTTCCATTAAATGCAAATTCCGATTCCCACACAGCTCTCGTAAGCCACCACTCTTCAGTCAAACAAGGACCATACAGCTTCATCAGAATTTGGACAACAGACATGTTGGACATTTCCATCGGCATTCCACACCACCCAATTTCCATCACAACTGCTGAAGCAATTCGGCAGAAGGTAAGGGCCTAATCAAATGCTTATTGACATCCAGGAGGGTCTTGCCGCTGATTTCACTGGGCATCAGATCAGGATCTTAGTGAGATAAGTTTCCTAACCTTTACAGAAGTTCCTTGGGTAAAATTTTCCAAAGGGCCTAATGACTTAGGCTGCTGAGTCACTTAGCTGCTTTTGAAACTGTTATCCCTTATCCAGTAAATGTTCTTCAGCATTCTCGATTTCTGTCTCCTGCTTGACCTGTAGTAAGATTTTCCTTTTTAATGTTGTTATAGGTACTCAGCTATCTCTAAAAGCTATGTTAGCCATCTCCATGCCATGTATCTAACTGAGAAACAACCTGCATTTCCCTTACTATCACATTTTCATCAGCGCCTATGAGGTTGGTGAAATATGATACTCCTGAACAGGTGACTGGCAGCAGGATCTGGACCCAGGACCTTGCAATCTAAAAGCATAAAGGGAACTAAAGAATCAGATTAATTAGCTCAAAGGCTGTAGTAGACTCAGAAAGCTCTGTACATGAACTAACCATAGAGGGGGACAAAGAGTCCCATTGTGTACCATTTGTTAAATTAGCACAAAAGACCTGAAGTCCTTCACTGCGCTGAGGACTCTCGAATTAAAATAGGCCTGGGAAAGTGTATTTCCCCATTTTAACATGTGCTGCTTTTCACAGAGAAACTTAAAAATTGCTTGTTTAGGGCCCTTACTGTGTTATATCTGAGAGTTGCAACACTGTCCTTAGACACTAGCATAATATAGATTCCACAACCCCAGCTCTGTCTGCCTCGTCAAAAGAGCTGTATTTGGAACAGAGATTTATTTTGCCTGCTATTTTACAGTCTCTTCAGTGATACTTCAAAATTTAATTTGACAAGATTGCAGAAGGCTCAGGACCCTGCTCTTTTTTCCAAAGCCTATTAAAAAGAAACTGAGGAACACAGATAAGGAAGCCTACTTATTGCAAAATAGCACACTGAAGCTGTGGAGCCTCAGATCTGGCTCTAGATCTCTTTGAACTTAGTTATTTGAACCAGAAATACTGTTATCCATTTGCCGTTTGCGTTAAAGATACAAAGGATGAACCAATAGCACTGTAGAAAACTCAATAGCTCTTTGAATGAGAAAATAATGGTTTTAGTGTGTGTGTGTGTACATACATATACACAGACAAACTTGTACAGAAGCAAGTTCAGCAGTCAGCTCTATGTTACTTCCATAGCGTTAGCTATATCATGTCTCCACCCACTATAGCCAGATAAGAAGCCATGTTCTCTGGGGGTGTAACCCCACTACCTTCCACAGATTTATGCCAGCAGAAAATTTGGCTCAGAGTTTTTACACTGCTATTGAATTACCTGTCATCTTCACTATACTGTTAGATAGTTAAATAGCTCAGAGCTTTAAATGAACTCAGAAAAATGAGAGGGGAAATTTTTTTTTAAAGGTGCTAAGTAAAACATGACCAATCCTTTCAAAAGCCCGACTGCTATCATCATACTACAATATCCATTGACTGACAAGTATTGTATCAATATTAGGCTAATTCATGACTGTCGCTATTATGAACATCTTGCTCTTAGGTTTGCTTTTTGCCTAAATCTGTCCTTGTCTATGTTTAAGCATTTTCTTCCTGTCTTCAGGAACCAAGCCTCAATGCTACAACCACCATTAATAGAGTGAGGGAGTTTATTCTTTCTAGCAACGTACTGTATGTGATTCAACCGTTCTTCCCCAGTTGGTTGCCACCTCCTTGACATTAATGTGCATCCTGTACACAGGCAAGAGCTTATTAAAGATTCATGTCTATCAGGAGCAAGTTCTGTCTGTATAGTTCCAACTACACACCCCCTAAAGTACACCAGTTCCACCAGTTTCCTTTGCTCTTCCTCTCCCCCCTCCCCCCCCACCATACAGTGTAATTTACAGCAGTCCCAAAATACAAGTTAATGCATCTTTTTCTATACCTCTTCGCCAGCTTAAAAGTTTATTATTTACCCCCGCTAGTTTGACTAGGGCCCGATGTATATGGGACATTTAAGAATCATACAGTGCATTTCAGTAAAGCATGTTCATAAGGCACAATTCTTTGATCTCACTGGTGTAATGCAATCCTAGTCTTCGCTAAAGGCTTGATCTTACGCTCAGTGAAGTCAATGAGAAAACACGTTGGCCTGAATGGATAAGAGCTTAGCTAAACTCCCATTTTCTCCTTCCACCGAATCATAAGCTTTTGTTTAATACTGCATTCTCTGACCTGCAAAGCTCTGCAAATGTACCGCATTGTCTGTCTGGTTGATGTTCCTCTAATAAAACTTTGGTCTGTGGTGTGTTGATATCGATGAACCTTAAAACTAGGTAAACATGGGAGACTGGAATTTCATCTGTGTGTAAAAGATTTTCCAAATATGCTTCTTTCTGTGCATAAACCAGCTTTGCTTCTGGTAAACACATGTGTGGGCATTTTTCAGATGTTATTACTTGTGGTAAAGAGTGCTCAATGCATGCATGTGTTTGCATTGTAAAAGTTGCACACATGTACTTACAGATGAAACATTTCCCTAATGTGTTGATGTGCCTTTGAAAATGTGGCTGCATGGCATCTATGTACATTGAATGAAAAGCGAAGAATAATTAGATACATTGAGCCAGATCCTAAAATGGTCTGAATCATCATAACTCTGTGCTAATTAGCATTAGACTGAAAATATGGCCCAAAAACTGGATTCTAGAATACATGGGTACTAATATATATATATATATTTTATTACTAACATGGAATCTAATCCATAGACCATTGAAGTCAAAGGAAAGACTCCAGCAGGATCTGGATTAGGACCATGTGGTTAAATGTGTGCATCTGGGGATTTTAACTGGATTCTGAAGTCCCTGAAGAACTCATAACTCAGACCCTAATGACAAGTACAGTTTAAGATATCTCTCTCCATGTGATTTTTGGGGAGTTTTTTCTTTTTATTCTATTGACAAAACTGGGGGGCAGGGAAGCTGTCTCCACTATGAATGGAGCTATCACCATCTCAGATCATGCTCCCACTGGGATTCAACTTAAAGGCTTACAAGAAAATCATTGGTTGTATTTCAACAGAGAGAAAATTATATTTTTCCAGAAGCAAAAATGGTTCTTTGAGACTTATCAGTGTGGCTGGACAAATCTTGTGGAGTTTGAAGTATTTGCCAACCTGAGAGTCACAAGCATGATAAGAATTTGTTGATCCCTTTTTTGTATGTACCATATGAATTCATTTTTTTCCCATAATCATTTTTGTTTATTTTTAACCATGATTTTCTAGCTAAAGGGAAGCCTGTGTTCTGTGTTAAGGCCAGTAAATATCCCATGCCACAAAGCAAGAGAGGCAGAGCCAACTGGGTGGCTGATATACAGCATATATCAGTCCAGACCCTCAGCTACTATGACACTAAAGATAAGCTATGCCAATTCATGCCAGATAAGGATCTGGCCTCCTATATTTCTTGTTCATTCTGATTTTTTCTCCTCTCTGCTCCTTTTTTCACAGCCTTCCTGCACTTGCTTTACATTCTGCTCATTCTCTCTGCCACGTCACCTTAGTTCATAATGGAATCTTTTGCTCTCTGTGTCCCATCTCTGCTCCTTTTACAGCCATCTCAGGAAGACTGCCAACCCATTACCACATCTGAGTCAAGCTTTGAAACCCACAAAGTAGGAGTGGGCTGGAACGCAAGCAAAACATGTTCGCCCATCCCTGTTTATCAGCCCTTTAGGCCCAAACATGACATAGGTTGGAAACAGATCAGTAGCCATGGGACACAGCCGGAAGCCAGTTTCCCTTGGCCAAATACTTAGAACCTACTCAGCGAAACCAAGGGATAAGGACGCAAGAGACACACATGTTAAAACTAAGTATTGGCATCCTCCAGAGGACACATATCAGATCAAAAACCTCTGACATTTTTACTCAGCTGATAGCTGCAAAAGCACTTTTAAATGTGAGAGCAGAGCAATGAGGGGGAGGGAGTCTCCCTGCTGGAAAAAAAGGTCAAATATCATATTGCACAGGTTCAGGGAAAGCAACACTCAGTTTGGTTTGGTTTTTTTCGTGTTCCATATTGATTTTTTTTTTATAAAGAGGAAAGATTGTTTTGCAGGTGAAAAGCTGTCACCTTCCTACTGAACATTCAGCCCATGGAAACAGGCAGTTGTGCACAGTTCCAACACAGAGCCCCTCAAACTAAGGGCCTGTCCTGACAAGTCCTGAGCATTTGGCATTCCCAGTCTAGTCACAGAGAGGGCTGAGGATGTCCATGCGTAGCTTGAACTTGGACTGTAATTCCTTTGGGGCAGGAAGCGTGACCATCCATTGGTTTGACACATGTATGGTGCCTAGAATTATATATTTATAATTACTATATTTATAATTATTATATATAATTATAATTAATTATATTATATCATCTATTTTACAAATACATGAGATGATATATATATATATTATCTATATAAATAAATCTAACTAATTATGCTATATAATTATAATTGTAATTATAATTAGAGCTGGTTGAAAAATAAGAATTTTTTTTTTGAGATATGCCAAAATGTTTTTTTCCTAAATTTCCAACAAAACTTGTTCAGCTTTTCAACAAAAACCCAAACTGGAACCATTTTTGGTTTTCGGAAAACAATTTGCAGTACAAATTTTTGGTTTTCAAATCCTAACACTGTTACTGAAAACAAACATTTTACCAAAAATCAACATTTTAATTAAAACATTTTGATTTTTCCTTTTTTTTTTTTTTTTGGTAAATGGAAAATGTAGATGAAAATGAAAATTTTTCAAGCAAAATTTTTCATTTTGGTTAAAAAAAACAAACACCTTTTTGTCAAAAACTGCTTAGACAAAAATGTTGACACCTCTACTAGTCCTAATAAGGACATGATGCCTGGAGCATCTATAAATAGCTCCCTATTACTAATTAAAGCACAGTTCTGCATTGTCCAGCTGGGGATTTATTGAAATTCATCAGACAGATTTAGCCTTGTGGCTCAGCCTTGAATTACAGAGTCATGGGCTGGTCTACACTACCTAGTTAGGTAGACATAAGGCACCTCACGTCGGCCGAATTATGTCAATGGTCTACACTACAGCGTTCCTCCTACCGATGTAAATGCCCTGCTACACTGACATCATACCTCCACTTCCATGAGCAGTGTAAAGCCTATGTTGATGTATTTAGGGCACTGTGTGTTACTTACATTGTCTGTTGGCTGTCCTCTAAATTTCACGGCAGGAGTTGGGGAGAGCTGGATGGCGGGACCTCGCTTCAGTTGGGAGCTGGGGCAAGAAGCCCGGAGGGCTTCTCCCTTCCCCTTCTCCTCCACTCCTGGCTGGGCACATTGGCTGTCTTGTCAATTTCACCACGCCGTGCAATTGATAAAGCTGGCCGGCTCCCAGTGAGAAGTGAAGAAGCCAGGGCAGCTGGACCCCGTTCCCTGGGAGCAAGACGCTCCAGGTGGCTTCCCCCCACTCAGCATGGAACAGGAAGCAAAGTGTCAGGGCAGACCACTGGGAGCCTAGGAATCTTTGGGGCAGCCGGACTTCCAGCAGGGCGCTGCCAACAGAGCTGAGATACTGGGCTCTCAGCTCCCGACACTGCCCCTCTTAGGTTGGTGGAAGCGCCCCTGGTGTGGACTTGCAACACCGACACAAGGAGGGTAGTGTGGACATGCACCACCACAGTAATTACTGCGGTGGCTGCAAGCTGACCTAATATAGGTCGACTTACATTTCTAGTGTAGATATACCCATAAATTCCAAGGCCAGAAGGGACCATTGTTATCAATAAGTTTAGTCTTGAAATTAGACAAAGGTTTCTAACCATCAGAAGAGTTAAGTTCTCAAATGGCCTCTTTTACCATCCAGAAAAGCCAGTGACCTTAGCTACAGAGGAGGATGCAGTGTTTCCATGACCACTAGTGTGAAAGGTTAATAGACCAAATTCCCTAAACCAGAGCATTGGTCTTGGCCCTGCACTAAGTTTGTTGTTCCTGGTGATATTTGATGGCCCATTCCAAATGCAAGGAAATGAGGTTCTGATGCCTTGGTCTGGGAGTAGATGGCTTTACAGAGCAGTCTGTGGCACAAAATTATTCTGAGGTGGTGGAGAATTAAGCTCTTTACCTCCTTCACAACAGTGGCATAGGGGCTGTAGCAATTCTGTGTATGTGTCCCAATCATCAAACTGCATTTTTCATCATCAGTGATAGAGTTTTCACTCTGCATTTTGTGTCAAGGAGATTGGTCTGGGCAGTACTATCGATAGTATTAGTCAGGATGTGGCTGTAGTACTTCACTAATTCCTCTAGTAGGTCTGAGCCAAAGCCCAGTGATTTTATTAGGAGCCTTTCCATGTGTAACAAGATCATTGAATTTGCCTTAACTGCAGCCATTTTTTTGTGTCCAACCACTATTAGCTGAAAACAAAATACCACACAGCTAGGAAAACCGTCACTAGGGAATGCATAGGCAAGGCCAAATAGCTGTATGACTGCAGTTTTGCTAATCAGAATGAGAGACCGGGTCAGAGCATTTGCAGACCATAAGAATGGAAGAATAGACAGCAACCTCGGTTCTGCGTGTCCCAACATATAAGTATTATTGTTGTTATGACTAGAAATACTAGAAATGCTTTGCTGATAAGAGATAATGAGTAATGTGCTGAAGCTAGGAAAATTGATCACCCAGTAGGGGTTACTGTGAGGTATGTGTTTTGTGAGACTTAGCTATAAAAGATTAAGTAAAAGTAAATACCTCGGAGCAGTCCCAAGGAGCTTTACTTTGGGCAAAGGGCTGACACCTAAACTACCCATCAGCTGGATGGAAGGAGGGCCCCCAGAAGCCCAGCTGTTGATCACTCGTAACCATCTCAGACTTTGGGTAACCATGTTTGGGGTGCTCTGAACCTATTATATAAACTATGTGTGTATATGGCTGAGACCTAATAAAATAGTAGTTTTAGGTAAAAGCACTCTGGTTTGTATCAGTCATTTATCAGCAGGGAAGCTGTGTCCCCATTGATTTATTCCTGACACTGCCTGGAGAGAAATACTCCACTGCTTTGGGGTCAGAAAATCCTGGGTAACACATGAACCTCAATAGGCTTGTGACCAGCCCCTACTCTATTGCCACTTGTTTGAGTAGAGTTTTCTTTAAGTCAATTTTGGAAGTTAGCAGGATCCACAAGTTTCCAGGAGCAGCCTGTGATAACCATCAACAAAAGATAGCAAATAGGAATGTATTGGTTTCTCATTTCAAATTAAAATAATAATTTTTCAGTATTTTGTACATTTGGTTTCCTTTTTGAGCCTTCCTCTGACAACTAACGAATTTGAAGAAAAAGTATACATTTTTTTTAATGGGTAAAAGGAAAAGGAAATTGGCAAAGCGAACAGGTGGGAGGCGGGATGTAAATTTTAAAAAGTATTCATTTATATATGGGGTTTGACAGAAAAGGTATTAGTCTTGTTCTCATTTCATGTATTCTGGAATCTGTCTAATGTAACTGGTTTAACTTTCCTTTGCTATTTACTGCATTTTACAGATATGCTATATGATTCATCTGCTAGTCATAGAGATGAAGAAGTAGATCTTGAAGCGCTGTGACATTCTGCCGAAGTGATTGCAGACAGTGGGTTACTGAACAGCCACAGTAAATAAGGACAGCCCACATGTGCTTATAACACACACAAAAAGTGTGATGGTGTGAAGCGCACCCACACTATGGCTTTCACATGAAATACGCCAACATACACTCCAAAAATAAATGAACAAATGATGTATGAAAATGTGTGACATTGGAAATTCAGAATTTGGCTGAAGTGAAATGCTTGGAAATTCCCAGGCAAAAGAAATTAATTTTGACTGATGGACTTCATGAAAATAATTATTATGATTGAACTACTATAAATCAGAAAGCACTAAAGGTCTACTCATGCAAATACATACACACATGGGTACATATATCCACCTGAGAACTCCCACTGACTTCAATGGAATGGCTCATGTCAGTAAAATTATTCACATATGTAAGTATTTGTAAAGTCAGGCTCTAAATGATTTCAGCCCATTTAGGTGCTTGGTCTAGCTATACATCCAAGTTATATTCCAAATATTTTAGCCTCACATTTGATTTAAATAGATTTCCCCAGTTCTCAAATGAAATGAGAGGAAACAAACTGGTTGCTAGAGCAAGGGACTGAGTTTCAGGAGGCTGGCATTCATTTGGTTTAATAGCTGAATTAGAGCACTGTCCAAAAAACCCAGTCATGGTTGGGGATACATTGTGCTAGGTGCTGTACAGGCACAGAGGAAGATATGATCCCTGCCACTAAGAGCATTGTCTGATAGAAAAGAGACAAAAGCTGGGGAGAAAGGAATATAATGCGTAAGGAAAGAATTAGAGACTAAAGATTGTCAAACATTATTTCTATGGTTTTTCTTATTGTTGCTTAAATATAATATGTAAATTATATTTTCTGTGTATATATTATATATAGTCCATTTGATATGTACTCCCAGGTGGGAGTAAGGGGAAGACAGGAGGTGATGAGTGAATAAGAGAAAGGAAGTGACTGAGGAGGAGAAGGTGTGATGAGGATTGAAAGGATGGAGGGAAAGAAAGAGAGATAAAGGAATGGAGGAGTCAAGCTGGAAAAGAAGGGACTGCATGTTGGGGGTTTCCCCCCTTTAATTTTCTTTAAATACGTTTGATGAGTGGTTTTTTGCTCCTCCATTGATGTTTAGAGGGTTCTTTACAGAAGATATACTCAGTATCCACCCACTCCCCTTCTATCTGCGCAAGCTTCAGCCTGCTGCTTCTTCAGTTTCAGCTTTGCAGGACCTGGAGAAGGGCATGCCTCAGCAACAGAACCAGGAAACTGACTAGCTGTCTCATGGACAAAGTAAACATGCTGAAAAATAGAAAGGAGAAAAACGGCATCTGCTTTAATCCCTTTCAGCTATAGGAAGTGTGGCAGGACTTGTAACAATAATTTCAGGTGGAAATGTGACTGTCAATTTGACAGCGTCCCTTCACAATTTTCACTAATGATATAATCCCCAGAAAGCCCAACTCTCTTGAAAGTATGTGACAAATGACATCTAGCTGACGTGTGCTGTACTAGTCTGCACCAGCTTGCCTCTTTGTAGCCACTCATTAGTTATAACTTGGAAGAAGAGAAGTCTCTGTCCATGTAAACTGAAAGCTCCTATCTCTTTAAAAAAAACCAGCTAATAACTGCTTTTTAGCAAAGCGATTTTCAAATAAACAGGCTTTGAAACTTAAAGAAATCTTTAAACTCCATTAAATAATACAGTTCCTTAGCAGGAATTTCTCCTGGGAAGGGATGTCTTCTATTCAAGTACCATGTTATGACAAGCATGACAGACTTGATAGTGATCTGTTCCAACTCATGCCATTGCTTAAATTAGGTTAGATAGAGTCTGTATACGCTTTCTAAGGAAAGCTCCTCTGGGTGAAAGCACTATTATTTTTGTTAATGGCTGTGAATTATGATTTTCTTCTCCTAGGAGTCATAAACTACATTGCTACACGGTAGTAGCTCCTGTAATGTATGTAATGCATGGGACCTTAGTAGAAAAAATACTACATTTTCAAACATTAGAATCAAACTTGAAATCAGAATGGGCTTTGTCTACCCCTCTCTCCTGCTTTCCCTTTTATTGCATATTTATGCACTGCCCCCCCCTTTAGATGTGTCACTTGGTTGACCTGGCGTCTTGCATTCTTTTTCCAAATATCAGAGAGGCGCATGTGTTTTGCTCATTCCTGTTTCTTTGCAAAAACCCACGTGTCACCTTATTACTGATGCGTTAAAAACCTCTCACTCGCTCTCAGACATATGCCCCGCCTCACCGTGCCACACAGCGCTGTATGAAAAACACAAGTGCAGCCAAGGCCAGCTTAACTTCCTCTCTGCCAGCTCAGACTATCATTGCATGAGACAATGGCTGCAGGAGCCAAGGACAGTCATGGGGAAACATGGGGAAATTAAGGCTGTATCTAAACCCTACAGCCTGGGTGGGCCTAGAATTGCCATGAGCAGCAGGTGTCACAATGGGCAGTTGATTGCCACCAGACCATGGGCGAGAAGATGCAGCATTTCCCCACGCAATTCGGCTCATCTCGTAATATGTCCCAAAGCAGTGGTGCTGGAGGCGATGACAACAAGTCATGTGATTCCAAATCCCCAACCCACAGCTAGCTGTCTTGGGGAAGTGGCCGTTTATTGCGGTAGGCTCCTGAATGTTGGGTGGTAAATTGTAATCTACCTCTGGGATGTACGTAGCCGTGACATTGAGCTGTCTTTGTTTTCTGTATATTGCACCTTTACATTCATAGGAACTGTGACCTTTCAGTGGGACGTGCGCTCCTAAGTCACTTAGGCCTAACGCCTCGAAGGTGTTTTATGTGCTTAACTCCCACTGAAATCAATAGATGCTTTTGAAAATTCCAGTTAGCAGCCATTTTGTTGTCAGGAGCTACTGCTGTATCATAGAGGAGGCACAAACCTGGCCTCAGTTCCCTGCTGTGTTACCGACTTTCTGTGTGAAACAGAGAGCGCGACAAGATGGATGAGGTAATAATTTCTGTCTGACACTTAGGCACCGAAGTTGAGGAGCTGGGTCAGAGGAACTATGGCCAAGATCCTCAAAGGAATTTAGGCACCTAACTGCCATTGATTTCAATAAGAGATTGGTGCCTTTGGGCATCTGGGCCTGTCTGTCTGGTGAGGCACCTAGGTCGACCATTTGGGCACCATTAACATTTTCAACACCACTGCTGAGGTGCCACCGAAGTTCCTTAGGAGCCTATGTTTGCACCGGTCAGCACTGACAAAGCCACCTCAGCCCTGATGCCGCCTCACAGCATAGCTAATGAGCTACTCTGAGTCCCAGCTCAAGCCAAAGATCTGGACATGTGAGTCTCAAAGCAGGCAGGGTGACTTCTGTCTCGCCAGTGGAGCCTGAGTCCGTGGACATGCTCAGACCCGGCCTAAGACTTGATGCCTCTCAGACCCCGCAGCAGAAGGGCTGGATACAGGCCCTGCACCAATAGATGCAGAGTTAGCACAAAAGACAGAGGAAAATGTAGGCACCTAAATGGAAGTTTGGCAGGTGAGTGCAAGCAGGAGACAGGGAGATGGTTTTGACTACTAGGGTATGGGCTACCAAAGCAGCTGACCTGGCTTAAGTGTCTAACTCCAGGAAAGAGTTCACAACCAAGGATCCTGAGAGGCAGGGAGGTGCCTATATGCGGCCCATCAGCCAAGCACACCAGGTCAGCTGCTTAGACATAGAGACATGGATGTGTTCTCTCATGGAATCTTTCCTTTCTTTCTTTCTTTCTTTCTTTCTTTCTTTCTTTCTATCATTCATTTCTTTATTCTAAAATAAAAGCCACTCAGACTGAAAGTATATGGCTGAGCTTTGTCTCTGCAAAAATATACATAGACAGGCCAGCATTAGTGCAACCACTCACTTGGCCAGATCTAGCCTCTAGAATTAGATTATCCCAACTTTGCAATGCCACATTTTCATGCAACACCAGGGAACGGAGAGCGCCACAGACAGAGATAAGATTCACGTGGCCTTTTCATCGCACTCGCATGCGTGCATGGCGCTTCCATCGTCAAGCAAAAGTGGATTGATAGAAGATTGTCACCGATGGGTAATCCACAAAGAAGATCAGTAGAATGAGCAAATTTAGACGAAAAAAGCTGTTGACTAAGTAAGGCGAGGGGTTGGTTTCACACATGGGTGCTATGGAGTGAAAGAACCTAAGAGCAGCAAGAGTTATATTTTCAACGGGCTAGATCCACAAAGGGGTTTAGGTGCCAAACTTCCACCTGAGGTGCCTAAATGCATAACGTAGACCATCAAAACCCCAGCCTAGCCCTGTAGGTGCCTAAAGTCCCTAGATATCCAAGTTTTTCCAAGCAAAGCCCGCTCAATGTCTAGGCCTGACTCCAGCAGAGGTATCTGCTCCTGAGCAAAGCTAGACATCTGCCCCTGGCCCAAAGTCAGGCACCTAACTCCCTTTGAGGGGCAGGGCTTAGGAACCAATCCTCTGCTCAGCATTTCCTACTGGCTGTCTTAGGCAGTGCCTGCTTAGCATGCTTTGTGAATCCCATTCTCAGCCTGCACCATTGAGTGTAAGTCATCTTTGTGCAACTTGCTTGCCTCCCCACCCCAAGTGGCCAATGTTATTATTAAGAGGAAACCTAACTCGTTTCTTCTTGGTGCAAGCCAGCTTTAAATCCAGGTTTCCAGCGTGACAAGTTATTATCTAGCTCTGGCAGTGTGGTGAGCGTTCAAGGCTCAATGGGTAGCGATCAACGGCTCGATGTCTAATTGGCAGCTGGTAACACATGGAGTGCCCCAGGGATTGGTGCTGGGACAGTTCTGTTCAACATCTTCATGAATGATCTGGAAGATGGGGATGGATTGCACCTTCAGCAAGTTTACAGATGACACTAAACTGGGGGGGGGGAGGAGTGGTAGATACACTGGAGGGTAGGGATAGGATACAGAGCAATCTAGACAAATTGGAGGATTGGGCCAAAAGAAATCTGATGAGAGTCAACAAGGACAAGTGCAGAGTCCTGCACTTAGGATGGAAGAACCCCATGCACTGCTACAGACTGGAGACCGACTGGATAGGCAGCAGTTCTACAAAAAAGGACCTGGGGCTAACACTGGACAAGAAGCTAGATATGAGTCAACAATGTGCCCTTGTTGCCAAGAAGGCTAACGGCCTATTAGTAGGCGTACTGCCAGCAGATCGAAGGAAGTGATTGTTCCCCTCTATTCGGCACTGGTGAGGCCTCATCTGGAGTATTGGGTCCAGTTTTGGGCCCCCCACTACAGGAAGGATTTAGACAAATTGGAGACAGCCCAGCAGAGTGCAATACAAATGATTTACACGTCACTCAGGATTTTTTAAACACACTTTGGGCAAAGCTTTTCAAGGCTGTTTCAGTGCCTAACGATGCCAATAGGCACCTGGTCAGATTGACAAAAGCACCGAAGCAAGCTAGGTAACTAACGCAACAGGAAATGAAACCAGTTGCAGCTCCTTCTTAGTCTTTTCCATTTACATCAGACGCGGGTTGCGGAACCAGCCCTTGCACTGATACACAAGGTAGCAATCCTTAAATGGAGGGGTTCCATGACCGTGCAGACATGACACCTGGAATGCCCTCTTAGAGTATGTCTACACTGCCATCAAAGAAGCCGCAGCAGCAGCAGCTCACGTGCAGGATCCCAGGCAGGCTTTGACAGCCTGTGCTGCTACCCATGTTGCGCAGCATCACTTCTATTCTTACTATGCATCATCTCTACCAATGTTATTTACCAGACCAAAGCTCGCTCACAGATGTCTACACGTGCTGCAGTCACACCTTTGGTGACAGTGTAACTGTTCCCTCCGTGGGGGCAAAGGATATCAATGAAGCAATATTTAGGGAAGCTTGATGTTGTCTTTATTGCACTGTACCCCTTGAGTTGATGAACAGAGGACTTCAGTCTGCAATGCTGTTAAGCTGGCATCTTTCATAAACATTAAATTTTACTTTGAAAGAGAATTGGATCTTTACAGCTGAGGAGAAGCATTATTTGATCAGTTTGGTAGATATTAAATTTAAGTTTGCAATGTATACACTCCAAACTACTCTGTAAAATTGCACTTAAAGCAAAAGTCATATAAATCATGAACAAAACGATCCGACCCTCTACCCCTCAAACGTACAGCAGGGATTTTTATCTAACCATGATGAATGCAAATCAAATGCAAATTAAATTGGGGTGTGTGTGGTGTGTATGCAAATTTGGAATCCTACCCAGTCCCAATCTCCACTTTATGAACTGCCTGCAGCTGTAATTCCTAGATTTTATGAGACACCCAGAGTCTAATACAGACTTTGTCATTGTAATGAGGCAAAAAGAATGGGAAATGATACAAAGTCAGCCCTTTCCTTTGTGCACATTTCTTGTCAGCAGTCTGATGTTGCATAGAATTGTCATCATAAAAGATGTACAGTTAAGGTTATTGTATGGAAAGATTCAGATATTTGTGAAAAATCAACTGTACAGTGAGCATAAGGGTGCCCCTCCGTTTCACCTAATACTTACATATTCATCATCTGGGATTCATAGGGAGGCATATAACATAAGTTCCAGCAGCCACCGTTTTGTTAATTTCTATCAGATCACTAGCTCCATACACAACGCATGCTTCTCCTAGCTTCCATCTTCATCTCTCCCATCTACACTGGACATAAGCCAGCTTCCTTTGGCGCCAATCACTCCCTTCCATGTCCTCCCTAGCATTTCAACGTCATGCTTTTTCTGTGCTTTTCACCAATCATATGAAATAGCAAACTTCAGAACTGCAGGAAAAACATGGCTCCGATTCTTCTACCGGAGATCAATAGTTAAAGGGGACATTCTGGGGTGGTTTGTGTCCATACACTTTTTATGTTTTATTTGGGTCTAAAAACATTTTATTGGATTTTTCTAAAATGATTTCACAAACACTAACCAAACCTTCCAGACTTCAGACATGATGAGGCCTTTCCCCCCACCTCAATACTAAATTCACATTCTTGCAAGCACACAACCAACAGCTGACTGAGCTTTGGAAAAAGCTACACATGTGAAATCAGCTGTAAAAGCGTCTGCTGTTTACGAAGGCAGATCAAGTATTTTCTGGAGGAAGGGTGATTGCTGCATTGGTGGCCAGCACAGAAAGGATCCAACAGGGGATCTCGGAAGCTAAGAAGTCTGAGCTGCTACAGTCTGAGCTGAAGAGCCAAGCAGCTGCTGCTGGCTGTGAACAGACACATCCTCTGTGGATCAACCACAGAAGGGCTTGTCACACATACTCACCTGTGGGTTGTAGAAGCCTCTGCAGCAGCAAGTTTTACTAGGCTTCTCCTCCACCTCCATCTTGTAAGATGAGGTTTTAAATTTTCCAGGTGAATCACCTATTTAAAAACTCCCATTTGGGTTTTGGGGACTTACATGTTGTCCAGGCCTGCTGTGTTTTCCTCAAGAATTTTAACAGCACCTTCAAACAACCTCCAGTGCTCTCACTGGGAAACTGCAGGCATGAAATTTACTTTCCAGAGCCTTGATAGAAGACTGAGAAACTTGTGCCAAGCATCACCTTTCCAGACCTGGCAGATTTAAGCTGAACAGATGAGTTCCCCCTCCCACTAGACTGGCATTTTAAAAAGTGTTTCGAAGGTGGTTTCAACAGCAGGGAAACATAACTAGGATAAAGCAGCTCCAGAGCCTCTCCTGCAGCTCCCTCTACTTATTTGTCAGCTGCACACTGGAAGAAGCTAATTTCTCCAGTGCACTGGCATCAGATTCATCAAATTTGTCTTCAGGGCCTTTCTTTGAGGACATACCCAGAACCATTCTCCATAAGATCCCAAAGCTGAAAAGCAAAGCCCTCCATTCAGTAAGATAGGGGAGCCATCGTCCAGCACCACACAGTGGGACGAAAACTCATTTTAGGATAACCTGTTGCGACCATTCTCTGCAGCAAAAGCAGCATCTGACACCAGAAACACTACAGGGGGCAGGGCAGGAACTGAACCTTCCCCCTAGCCCCTACACTCCCACAGAACCAGGATAGGGGGCACCCAAGAGCACCATATGCTCAGTGGGTGGCCAGGAACTTTACCAAAGGCTGGTGCCCCTTAAAATACTCCCTGCATTCTCCAGTAAGGAGACATTCATCAGCCAGAGTCCGGAACCCCCACACTGAGCCAGGACGCCAGCTGGGTAAACAGGCTTGGGAAAGGCACGATGCTAAAGCTAGATATAACATTTCTTTCCCCTTCCTGTACCCTTACTAGGGTACAAATCAGAGATTAGACTTTCCAGGACATCTGCCTAGCGCTACACTACACAGAGCTAAATCTCCGAGAGACCAAAAGTGATACAATTTATAAAGGAAAAAAAGTTTACTCAATATGTCTACGTATATAGGACCTTTTGCTTATCAACCTAGCTGTCAATATAAGACCGTTTGCTTATAAGCCATGAAATAATTGTAACAACTTCTTAAATACAACACATTCAGGGGTTCACCCCTGAGTTTTTGGACTTGTTACTACCACAAATTCAATGTTAAATATAATTAGGCACACGCACACGCCCCTAGGGAGATTTACCCTTCCCAGTTTCTGTGGAACTGTGCCCAAACCCTTTGTAGGGCATGCAAGCGCCTTAAAGTCTGGGGAACAAGTGATAGTGTCACAGTCTCCTTCAAACTCCCATTGCGTTTCTGTGCTTTCAGGCTGCAATTTTCACAGCCTGCAGCCATTCTAGTGATCTTCTTCTCTGCCACTGGGGTAAGGAAGCCTGCAATCTAGCTCCAACAAACTGGCAACGTCCCTGGAATTGCAATCCTGACAGCACAACCTTCTGGACCGTGAGCTGCTCTGCCACGGAGTTTTTCCAGTCTGGCTCCTAGGCCTCCTGTTTATAAACTCCTCCCCGTGAGACCCCATTGGTTCCCCTCTCACAGAATGATGCTGGGTGTGTCCTGACAGGCTGCTTGCCCACAATGGAAATCACCCTAAAGTAGCTTCATGCTTGTCATACCCAATTTCTGGATGATTCAGGCCCATCCAGCTGAGTCATCCCACCTGGCTTTGAATGGCTCTACAGGCCCACAAAGTACCCCAAAACAAAAACAAGAGCTAAATATCTTTCCCAGTTTCTTCCCTTAATGACACCACTAAATGCTGCCACGCAGGCATGCACGGCACAGACGCAGTTTTGCCAACTCTCTCAAGTTTATTGTGAGTGACGGGACTTCTGGGAGCTCAGGAGCCCGTCTTACAATGACCCAAGAAGCGCCAGCCTCACTGTGAAGTGCAGCCCGGCCGGCAGCCAGCAGAGTCTTTCCTCTCCCTTCACAGGAGACGAGGTGAGCAAAGAGCCCTGTCATGCAGCCTATTGTCATGGCCTCCTTTCTCACTATGAAAAAAGACAAGGAAGATGGTGCCTCTGCTCCGTCCTCACAGCCAGTCCCAGAGCCCAGCCTGGGAAGAGGCAGAGGATATAAAGACCCCCTGGAGACTAGAGAGAAAAGAGAGGCTAGAGGGAAACCTACTGCGGCCCACAGGCCTGGGGGTTGAAGAACCTTAGGAGATGCAAAGGTGAAGCGAAGGAGGGGGCTGAACTGGGTGGGTGGGTGGATGGGAGCTGATGGGTGTTTGGAATGAAAGGGGCTGGACCGATGGTGCAGGCTGGAGGGTTGCTGCTGGGTTCAGGAAATGAGAGATGCCCCAGCAATGAGAGATGCCCTGCAGCAGGGAAGAATAATTACAATAAAAATTAATTCATTTTAGTTATGTGGACAATTATGAGGGGTTTCTCTTTAAATGAAATAAATTGTTATTACTGAATAATGAACGTATTTATGTAAGTTATCATCCAAATCACATAAAGAAAGACAAATGATTTCAAGCTATTTTTGAAATACTTTGAATGTGCCTGAATTAATTATTTTAAAACGTTAATACCATCAGTGCGCTGAAATATAGAAAGCTCTGAAAGGTATTTGATGTCGTAAAATTATTTTCGAATGTAGAGAGCTTTGCAGCTCATAAAAATCTTTATTGAAAAATAATTGGAAAAATTGATACGTAGAGTGTTTGCTGTTTCCTAGATGTTTGTTCATTTTCCAGCTACATTTAAAGGCCTTGTACAGTATATATCTAAATGTGTGTAAATTCGTTCTTTTCATAACATTTTAACTTTATCACAACATGAGGCTCTCCTCTGAGTACTTAAGTTATAGCTGCATACAAGAACCTAACATAAGTGCTTCCCCTGTTTCCTGCCAGCCTGGATGCTTTCCTGTACCCCATCTGTCCATTTTTGAAGGGATATTTTTGAGGGAAGATCCGTCTTCCTAATGAGATACCATTAACAGAAGTATTACAATTATCTGGAAATGAGTCTCTTGCTACATGGGACTAGCCCAAATAAAACAAAAGACTTTGAATCTTCTGCATTCTAATGCTCCTTAAATGGATTTGTGTACCTGCGGCATACAGTACGTCACCATCTGAGCATCCAGGGAGAGGCCTGTATGTATTAAGGGTTGACTTTTCAGACTGAAATGATCACCCACGCCCATAGCTGGAGGAGTACACGGGAGTTTAAAAAAATCAAAAGACAGACTAAAAGACATGGTTTGATTTTTTTTTTTAAATCTCATGATTTTTGGGACCAATCTCGTGATTATTTTAGGATCCAGCTCATGATTTTTGATCTCTTGAGGTTGGAAATATTTTGGAAGGATATGGACCTGCAGCTACTCTTCTCCTTTCCCAGCAGCACTAGGAGGCCAGTGCCTTTACAGGCTCAGGAGCTCTCAGGCTGTGTCCAGAGGACGGATGGTCTAGTCATTAGGGTGCTAGTCTGGGACTTGAGAGACACAGGGCTCAATTCCCGGCTCCACCACAGCCTTCCTGTGTGACCTTGGGCAATCACTTAGTCTCCCTGTGCCTGAGTCTCTCATCGGCAAAACAGATAATAATACTTCCCAGCCTGTGAGGATAAATATAGTAAAGGTTGTGAGGTGCTCAGATACAGTCAGATAAGCCACGTAGAGGGACAGTTCTGGACTTGCTGTGTTGTGAAGCTGGGAAATGAGTTGCTGAGTGTGGAGTTAGAAGAGCGACTGAGTAAAGATTAGTAACGGGCAGGTTGTGGTGGCATCTTCTGAGCCCTGGACTGCACGACACAGCGTGTGCTCCATGATGAACCAATGCACGTTCTGCCTTCTTGCACTTGAAACCTGGGCAGCAGGAGAGACAGAGAGAGAGACTTCAGGGCCTGATAGGATAGAGACAGCCTGAGGGATGGGGCCGATTGCCTGAAGATGGGCCGGGGGTAATTTACAGAAGCTAATCATGCTGGATAAGGGGAACTTGGGGTGAGGCTGTACGCAAGGCAGAAGACAAGCAATAATAAATACAATTGTCCAAAACTTTTTCTCCTGCTGACAGCAAGAGTCATTGCCATGGGCAGATTAGACTTGATTGGCTTAAAGTTTTCCTCTGCTTTCTTACTCCATTCTTCTCTCTGGGGTATATATTCCGTCAGACTTCAGCTGAAAAGATCCTGAACTCTGAAGCTATGATTAGGTGGCGATAATCAGACACACACACGCACACAAGGATCTGAGTTCCGGGGGTGGATCTCTGCAAGGGTCTGGGATTGAATTTACTTCTTCATAACATGGCAGGCCGTGGGTCTGTTGCACAGCGCCACCACAGTTGCTCTCGCAGTCTATGGGCTGGAGGGCGAGTGCTGCTAATCCATACCAGCTGCGTGGGGTTCCTGTGTTACTAGGCCAGCATACTCATGGAATAAGTTGTCTCCAGCCCACTCCTCAACCTGTCCATTGGGGGGCCAGCGTGGAAACCCCTCCACAGTGAGTATAGAGGCCTCCTAAGAAGCTGCCCTGTCCATGCTGCCCCCTCTCTCCATGCAGCTTAAGAGATACAGAGAACCTCTGCACCAATACCAAATCTCACCCTTGGAGAAGCCATGAGTCCCGGGGGCTTTATAACCTGCAAGGAGCTTGTTTTCCAGAGGGCAGGATAAACAGCCTCATGTGAAGCCAGACCTGCTCAAATGGCTTCTCTTTTCCTCAGTGTGGATTAAATAGCTCCCTGAGGCTCCACCGTGTGACTTCTTTTTATACCGTCTTGCCAGTGCAAATCTGGCAGCGGTAGCGAACGGGAGATGCCTCGTTCTGTGTAAATCTGTTTTGGAGCTTGTCCAGCCTGCTGAGAGTCCAGAGCAGAGTCCAGCCACTTCGGCACAAAGGAAGAGGGGTTTAATGAATCTTTGAGGAGGAGATGTGTGTGAAGAGTGCGCTTCTGAAAGCAGCGGGCACAGTCCCCAGCCCCATGGCAAATGGAACATGCCTTAGGATGGATCAGAACTTTCAGCAGCAAGGGCCCCAATTAACAGCAATGGGATGGGCTAGATAACTTCTTGAGGTCCCTTCCAGCCCTATATTGCTTGCCTGACACTGAACTAGCTGCATCTGTGATTTATTCCTGTCTAGTCCATTCCAAGCTAATTATCTTGCTTTCCGATGGAAAAGAAAATTGTTTAATTTGGTTTTTTTGACGTTCATCAAATTAGACTGCAAGGGGCGGTGCGTACCTCTCACTGCCAACAAAACCCACATCTTGCAATTATTAAAAAATTAATGACGTCTCTGTGTAATATTTTCTTTTTGACAAACTCCACCATTTCCGTGGAGTCCTATATTTGTCATAACTTGCTAGGAAAGCAGCCTGGAGCACAACATGCCTGCATTCCCCATTTTACAGCACTCAGCTGAAAAACAAAACTTTGCCTCCTCTATTTCAGTTTTATGTGCAATGTGTGTTCGGGAGAATTCACTGTAGGTTGTTTTTTTCTCCTCCTTCTCCTCCCCCCACCCTCCCCAAACATAAAAAGAACAATCGTTCCCCCTTCCTTCTGCAAAGAACAAGTCTGGGTTTAAATGGCATTATTTTGTCTCGTTGATGAATGGGGCTCGGGCATGATTGCCATGGTATGGAACATTAACCCTGGTGTGCTCCAATATTATATAACGTATGCTCACTCGGAGTTGATATTATGCGGCTCCTTTGGAAATCATGCCGCCTCAGAGGAGCAGAGGGAACACACAACTTTTGGTTTAGCACAGTTATCCAGCCTTTAGGGGTGCCTTCCAATATTCTCAGCCAAGCTGGAGAGAGGGAGCAACTATTTGTACCCAAGAAGGAGGTCTCCTTGGAGTTTTAACATTTTTACACTTTGGGAGCCCTGGCTAGCTGTCAGCATTTGATTTTATCTGTTGCTGTTAAGCTGCACCTGTACTCCGGTCTCATGAGTCTGTCAAAGTAATAATCCGCTCGGTCTGCGCCACGTTTTATGGTTTTTATAGTGTATTCCTCTAGATAGTCACTACATACATATACTTTATGTAGGATGACCTTGAGGGGAAACCCACTCTCATATAACTGAGTCAATAAATCCACATCCATCCT
This sequence comes from Emydura macquarii macquarii, assembly GCF_026122565.2. Classification (NCBI taxonomy): domain Eukaryota; kingdom Metazoa; phylum Chordata; order Testudines; family Chelidae; genus Emydura; species Emydura macquarii. The sequence goes on from NW_027130208.1 coordinate 7,620,561, forward strand.
TTTATTCTTCTGCTTTCTTTTGCCTTATCCTGAGATTGGCCCAATTCTGCTCCCATTGGAGTGAATCGTAAAACTGTAGTGCTGGGGCCATTTCTCTTTGTCCTTTGCTCAGGCTGCCCTCACCTAATAATAACCACAAACCTGTTTTAGATGATCATCCTTTCTTATTCAGGGAAAGATTGGTTACCTGAGTAAGTATTTGCAGGATTGTCCCCCTAATTCACTAATGTTTAGAAGTGGTGTGGCTATTGGAGACACTACATCCCACTGTCCTGGTCTGACCACCACCTCATCTGGACAGAGACCAGAGCTTTCCCACCAGGCCAGTGAACAACCAAAGCTGGTCCACGCCTGAAGACTCCTAAATGCCCTACGTTTTCCACCTGCCTTCAGAGAACAAGCCTCCCAAATGTGAGGCCGGGGGGGGGTGAGGCAGCGATAAGTTAGTACAACAGTATAATCACATGATGTCCACTCCCGGTGGGGGGGGGGGGTGAGGCAGCGATAAGTTAGTACAACAGTATAATCACATGATGTCCACTCCCGTCAACACCGTGGTCCCAAGTCATTGACTCCACACCACACAGACGAAGATTACCCTAGTTCACAGATGGATTACGGCAGATGAGGCGCACAGCCAGAAAATTAGAACACAAGAATGAGCTCAACTGGGGTGTGATAGGCCTGAACAATTGACTAGCCTGCTTTCATCCTTAGCAGCAGGACATGAGCTGCTCAACACTTATGCATGCAGCTGCCATCACTCCTGCTCCTGCTTTGTTCCTAACCTGGCTCCAGCCCACCCCTACACCTCTTTGCTCCTGAGTGGCTCTGACCCCTGGCTCGACTTTTCGTTCCTGACTCCAACTCCAGCCCCAGGCTCAACTCCTGGATCTTGACTCCGGTTCCTGGCTCCTGACTTGCTCCAACCACTGGATTGGATTGCCCTTGCCACAGTCGTGACAGCCATTCCTCATCTACTTGAATGTAGACATCAAAGGGGGTGAATTCGATGCTGAGTAGGGACTATCATCCTGATCCAAAACTCACTGGAAAAGCTATCATTGAGTTCAACGTGTTTTGGATGCCCTCAAAGACTGGAGAAAATCTTGGGAAATTTTCAAAACCGAGAATAAGGTAAGCAGGAGCTTTGAAAATCTGGCACATTCAGCCACTGGGATTTTCAGAAGCCTGCTGTCACATGAGGCTGTGACTCCTCATTTGTTATTAATTGCCACATCATCTGTCTTCTGTGAGCGTCAGGCACTCAGCAGGATGCCATGCAGGATCCATGTGGTACTAGAAAGAATCCGTGCAGACCTAGGAAATATACATGGCTTCAGCTATGCAAAAGGTGCCCCAGACAGCTCACAGCTATCATATTGTCCCCTAAAATAGACAAATTGAAGGACCTTTCAGTAATTAAAGGTGTAAAGGATGTGATTAAAATAGAGTCTCTTGGGAAAGTGAGTTGTCCAAGCAATGCATCTGTGGATTTTTTTTTTTTTCCTGAGCCTTTGGTTCAAAGGCTGGTGTTTGCAAACCAAGATTAACAAGGAGAACAGCAGTTTATATGCACCTGATCGTAAATCTGTGTGTGTTAGTATACGCTGACCAGATTAATATATTTTATGTCTGACACTGTCTATGCAATACTCTATTTTCAATTCATTACTGCCTCAAACCTGAAAGCTGAGAATGGGTTTATTTGCAATATGATTTCTATTTTTACTGCATATTTCATTTGTAACTCAACATTCATTTCTGTTTCCTTAACCCCTTGAACTTATTTTAATCATGATTTTTTTTCTGTTTAACATTGTTTCATGTATTCCAACAAATATATATGGCTCCAAGACAACATATTGAGTGTGCTGCCTCTTCTTAAATTAATAAGACACGCTGGAAAATTTTTCAAAGGTGCCTACATTCCATTTTCAAAAAGTGATTTATGCCTGGTCTACACACAGATTTTGTACCAATTTAATTATTTCAGGTAGGGGTGTGATTTTTTTTTTAAACTAAAATAGCTACACTAGTATATACAGTTATACTGGTATAAATCTGTTTACAGTGGCTAACGTATTCCCATATGAGAAGGGAATCAATTATACCAGTATAAGGCACCTTTTTACCTTTATAATTGTGCCCATTATGGCACAAGAACACATTTATACCAGTATCATTGTGGCCACAGTAGGGGAGTTGGACCTCTAACTATACGAGTATAGTTACAGCAGTACAAATTTACAACTTGTGTGTGTAGACAAAGCCTCGGGCATTTAGAAGGAATTTAGAAGGCATTTTATCAGGAACTAGGTGCAGCTGAGCAATGGAATTTACAAAGGCTCCAGTATATGGACTAGGAAAATAGCCACAGCTTATCGATGAGGGTTTGGGATTCCTGTACCTCCAGACGCAACAGCCAGCTGGCAGCTGATGTGCAAAGGGATCTTCATTTTTACCATAATGGGACAGCAAAGCAATAAAAGGCCATAACGGACTCAGATACATAACACACCAGGCTCCAGCTCTGAAAATCCCAGGGCATCTTCCACTCAGATCCCTGGGCATCACATCCAGACCCTTTTTCAAACTAGAGCCAGTAGAGGAAGGATTGTCCCATAGTGCGAGTGCTAGCCAAAGACTTGGGAGACTCAATTCCCTGCTCTACGACAGACTTCCCGGGTGACCTCGGGCAAATAACTCAGCTGCTCTGTGCCTTGGTTGGCCAGGAGGGCCCCCATCCACAAAATGGGGACAAGCACACCTCCCTCCTTCACAGGGATGTTGTGAGGGCAAAACCCATTAAAGAGTGTGAGCTGCTCAGGTACTATGGTAACGGGGACCATACTGGTATCGAAGGGCTTGTCTACACAGTGGGCATGTGCTGATTTGCCATGTAGACAAGCCTCCCAAACGTCATTCGGACATCGGTTGTAAGTGGCTTTATGGAAGCGCCTGCATTCCCAGTCAATCGCGGAAGTCTGTCTCAACTTGAAAATCTCCTCAGGGCTCCCTGCTGAGTGTCCCCAGATCCCCGTGGGCCCCAAGTCAATGGGAGCGGAGTAACATCAGCCCATCCCCCAGCTCGCTCATGGATACGGAGGAGCAACCCAGCTCATCACCTCCGCCGTGGGTGGAGCACCCATGTGGCCTGAGGCGTTCCTCTCCCGAGTCGCTGGGTCTCCCGCGAATCCAAGTCACATGCCGCCATGCAGCCCAGCCCAGGAACGATACAGTGAGAAAACGCCTTTGTGTGACTCAGGCATTGCATAGCTAGTGAGCTTTTATAACTCACACAGGGCTGGAGGGTGACCTTACAGGCGGGGAGCATGAGGGATAGCACGTAGCTACGTTGCTCCGGGAGCAGATCAGGGAACGTGAGTGAGTCAAAACTCCCCCCCCACTCTGGCTTTGCTCTGGAAAGGGGGTAAGTTACCCCACCCTTTTCCAGGAGCAGCTTGCTTGCCCCTGCGTGCCCACCCAGTTACTCCAGCCGGGGGAGAGAGGGTAGGGAGCAGACCCACATCTCCCCCACCTCCCTCTTCTAGAGCGGGGGACATCAAAAGTATAGGCCTGGCGGGAGTCAGAGTAAAGGGGGGATTACTCCCCTTTATTCCTCTGTGCAGCCAAGAAGGGGCTGTGAGAGCATAGCCCACGCACAGTGATGCTCCGAGTGCACGAAACTACCCGGCCGTGACAAGCCGCAGGTTCGGCAGTGTCGGGAGCTGGGGCCCGCCCTTCACCTCTCCTGTGGAGAGCAAAGAATGCGCTTTGCCGTTCAAGAACTGGCCTCGCACTCACATCGCATTCCCCGGGGCTCCCCAGCTCAGCACCCGCCAGGAGAATCAAATACGTGGGTGTTACAGCCGCCGGCATGGCCGGGCCTCTCTCCCGCCAAGCCCTGTGCATGGTCCCCCACCCCAGATCTGCCACCCTCCCTGTCACGCCCGCAGGGGGGCTGGACGGCTCCCTTTCCCGTTCTCCACGCTCCCACCAGTTCCTGTCGCTGCCTGCTCCGTCACAATGTGTAACGCTCACCCCTTCCTCCCAGCCCTGCGGCCAAAACCCTGGCTTCCCGCCACCGCTCTCTCCCATCGGGAGCAGTATACCTTCCCCGCTCCGTGCCTCTCACCTCCCTCCAGTCCCGTCTGCCTATGGCAGCTAACATGCAGTGCTCAAATGATCTTCCTCTTCCTCGGCTTTGACTGCGGCACCCTCGTTCGCAGGATCCTGTCCACTCCAAAGCACTCAATGGGAGTCATTTCCATTCATTTTAGTGGGGGCTGGATCAGATCCCAAGTTTCTTCACTGACTCCCTGTTGCCTTGTGCTCCAAGTTCACTCCTCTCCTGCTCTGCAAATTTCTGCCCTATTTCCATCTCATCTCCCTGTGCCTCAGTTTCCCCATGTGTAAAACAGGGATAATATTTCCCTGCTTTATCTGTTCTATTTATGCTGGAAGCTCTATGGCACAGGGACTATCTGCCACGCCGCATCTGTAAAGCACCTGGGTATCTCCAGGAATTCAAATATTTCAGTCTTCTCTGGATTGTTCGTAAACAGCCATATTTAAAGGGCCAGATCGTGTGTCTCTCTCACACACACACACACACACACACACACACACACACACACACCGCCCCTCCCCCATACACCGAGTAGCTCCTTACACTGCCACGTACAATCAGTCAGGGGCCACTGGAACCATTTTTATAGTGGAGGTTCTGAGAGCCACTGAACCAAACTGTCAACCCTATACATAAGGGAAACCACTTCAAGGCAGGGGATGCGGCAACATCTTCCACACCCCTCATTCCAGCATCTGTGCTATCAATGTAACTATAAGGTACTATTCAACCAGAGTAAGAGTGTCAGAATCTGGTCCATGAACAACTTGCCTGAGTCTTTGCACAGCTTCACTCTAGCTCCACGTAGAGCAGCAGTTCTCACCCAAGGGTCCGCGAACAAGTTTCAGGGGACCCGCCAAAATAAAGCAGGCTTCAGCCCCTCACAGTGGGGTTTGGGCAGGGAGCACCACCTCTACCACCGCGACTCACCTCCATGGGCCACCCAGCCTGAGGGTCAGCACCAGCACCAAGGTTCACACTGGGTAAATAAAACAAAAAATAATATTCCGGGTTTTTTTTACTTTTGTACTTACTTTATCCTTTTCTCTTTTATATTATAGGTGTGTGTGTGCTGAAAGGTACAACTATCAGTTGAATACAGCTTTTAATCTACTGGATATGCAGAAAAACAGTGGCTATGGCACAGGTGGGCTGTGGAGTTTATAGCATGTGGGGAAAGGGGGTGCCTCAGAAACAAAAAAGTTGAGAACCCCTATGGAGCGAGGGGGCATGGCCTCCATTGGAGACGGACAGGGAGAGACAGACCAGTGCCTTACACTCTGACATACAGAACTAACAGCACGAGAAGTAATGTCTTCCAAATCCTCAGCAGTTGCGGACTTATTAACAGATAATGATTTCCTCATGCCATGCTAGTTATTAGTGAAGACCCTCTGCTCTCACGGTCTGAAGTACTGTCAGGGTTCTCCATAAGTCTACTCCATGTGTCATTAGAAGGATTTACACTGTAAACAGGAAAGCGGCATTACCAAGTCTAATTACACCCTGAAAAGACAAAGTGCCATGTGTCCACACATCACCAGTCAAGGTAGAACTGAAAAGTGAGAGGCTCTTAATTAAACAATGTCAGTTACCTTTCACAGAAAGCCTACAATTTAATTTAAACACACTCACAGAGAGACCGTTCGGTCAAGCACTTGCCTCGTCCTGGAAACTTCAGGGCTGCCGATCACAGTCAAAACACAATAATTTCTGCCCACCTGCACCACGATTCTGTTTAGAGGCACTTCCTATTCGTTTGGTTTCCATTTCTTTAATTAGAAGAAAGGAAAATGTTGTTGTGAGTTTATCGGATGTCAGTTTTAATCTGTGTACAATCCATCACATGTTGAGCATGTGTGTGGCAGGCCTTTATAATAAAGGATTATGGAATGCACCTGCTGGGGCTGAAAACATTATCTGTTTCCGAGCACTGGAATGCCTGCATTGTGTCACGTTCGACTCAAACATTTATTACTTATAAACCCTAGAATTAGAAGCACCACAGGAAAGCCGGTGGATTTCAATTGCCCGTGAAGCTATCGCATTGTTCCATGAAACAAAAGAAGTGTTCATTTAAAGGTAAGTTTCTAACATGTACCTCTTTACTTGTCTTAGACAACAAATTTCTCCATTCCTAACTGTTATCAGATAATGACTTTTATGCCAACAAGTTAATTACAAAACCACATTACTGCAGGAATATCAAATTATAGTCACATATTTTACATAATTGCTTCAAATGTAATTGAATTAAATCAGTGCTTTTGGGGGGAAGATTGCTGCTGTTATGGAATAAAACAACATTCCTCTACCAGTTCATGATGTGAACGTCACCCAGTTGGCCAGTTTGTTAACGCTTCCCTAGCATTTAGTTTAGACAATTGTGGTCTGATCCTGCTCTCCTGCAATGCGATGGCATAACTCCCACTGAGTTCAATGGCACAGAATCAAGCCCTCGAAGCAGCAATGTGTATTTATTTGAAGCAATATGAATTGTTGACCAGACTGAAAAATGACAGGGAAAGGTGAAGGGAAAGAGGAATGGGGGTTGAATTAGTGTAACATTTTCAAACAGGCCTATGCCCCATTTTCAAAAGGCATTTAGGCACCAGATTTTTAAAAGTGTTTAGGTGCATAATGTTGCAGATAGGTGCCTCCTGAGATTTTCATCACATTTTAGACATTTAAAGAAATACATAAATATTTTGTAACTACCTAGTAACAATGTGAGCTGTCCTGGATTATATGCTCAGCCATGATTCGGGAAAGAATTTTGCAGGTGCTTAACTTTAAGCATGTGCTTAACTCCCATTGACTTCGGTGGGAGCACATGTTTTCCTGAAGAAAGATGCTTTCTAAAATCTTATATAGCGATAGCTTAGTCTGAACAACCTCTTAACCAAGTTCCCCAGCATGTGAACATTTAACCATGTAGTTCTGAAGAAATTATTCTGATACTCCTTGTTTCATGGTATTTCCTGCATCTGAGAACATTTTAGGGGTAGCGAACTCACAATTTACAGTAAGAAAGTTATTGGCACATTTTTGTATAGAGCCCCATTCTACAACTTTTATTCACATTGAGTAGCCTTCAGGGAAATAACAGTTAATGGAACTATTTTCCCAGGTGTCCTCAATGTAAGGGTTGTGAAGTTAGACCCATAGACAATTCAAGCATGTTTCAGACACACACACACACACACCTTTGGGAATGTTAATTCGCTCCTTCTCAATAAATATCTTGCTAGTTTGTAGCTCACAGGTGCCAACGTGTACAAGAATATTCATTGCACCCACACCACTTCTGCAATGAGGACTCTAATAGTATGCTAATAGACCCAGAAGACATACTAGAAATACACAAAGTAGGGACAAGTGCTGATGGGGCTGCTATCCTCCTTTAAAGCAATTCTATTACCACATTATATTGCAGCTGAGGGTAATTATTGCCAATGGAAATAGCGCCTGTGACCATGACCCACAGCACGATCTCATAATGGTGATTAAATTCACATGTGCCTAATATACATATGACATTAATGGATGTTCAAGGACTTATTGAGATTTTCAAAATGATCTGCAGGGCCAGAGAAGAGACTCAAATTGTGTTGCAAAAATGACAACGTGAAAAAAAAGCACACACTGGCCTTTCCAGCTCAATGGACACTATGTTTTTAGGAGGGGAAGGTTTCCTAATTTAATAAATTTTGCAAATGTAATACATTCCCCCTTGATTATTAGTAAGGAGATGAGAACAAAGGTTTCTGGCAGCTGAACATGTTGGAAATGTGCATTAATCTTCCATGAACACCAGAATATCGAGCAAATTTAGGGACATATTGTGGTGCTGAAGGGGTGTTAAGATGCCACCTGGCATCGTCTACCTTCTCCACTGCAGGCATGTTGGGGAGAACAGGGCTTGCACATTCATTACTTCCATGTCATGCAAATGAGGGCAGCAGAGGGGGAAACATGGCTCTGCCCTTTATCCCAATGCATCAGCCAGGAGGCGGAGCCATTGGTGGTTTAGGGCCAGTAGCAGATTGGAGGGAACAGACACAATTTCTCCTGGTCACCAGCACACTACTCCTGGGCTCGTTGTTAAGGGCTAATCTAGCCATGAAGCACCTCTTATCACAGACACAAATCAGATCTTGAGAGGATGGGAATTGGGCTGGTCATTTCTAATGAATCGGCGAGCGATAGCATAAATTATATTGCATATTCACACTGCCAGGTAAAAAACCAAAAATCTTCGCAGCTTCATCAACTAAAATCTTATTAGTGACACAGTGACTTGATGTGATGATCAGAGAAATGGATACAGCAGAGCAATACCAGTGGCTCAGTAGCCTTGCTTATACTGTACTTTCAGGAGACCTACGTCACATCGCTATCAGATACGAATTCAGCAGCACAACAGCAGACAAAGCTTAACCTGACGCTTTATCTGACAGAATGCCTCAACGATTGTTTCTAAAAACTAAGCAAGCACTCTTCTGAAAGGTTTTCTTCCATGCACATTCTTTTTAATATATTTGAATAGTAAAATGCATTATTTGTAAAGTTTAGGAGTTTCTGTCCATTGATCTTCACTATGCGTTAGTAGCATTCAAAAGCATCCAGTTACTTGTAAACATTAATTGAAAGCCAAAACCCAGGATCATTCATACAGAGTTTACATTTTGTAATTATTAAGGGGAAAGAAAGTGTGCGATTAAAGCAAAGGACTGGAGTTCAAGAGATCTGGTGGTTGTTGCTTTTGAGAAATGGGGCAAACATCTGTGTCTCAGTTTCTTCACCTGTAAAATTAGGATAATAATAATTTCCTATCTCACGGGTGTTTGGTGGCTTAATTAATGTTTATAAAACAGTCTGAGATCATCCAATATAAAGTATAACTGTGGCATTATTAATACATGATTTGCTATATTTTAGGGTCTTCCATTTGTTTCATCGTCTTGTAATTTTCAGAGGGTTGTAATTTTAACTATACAAACAAGCCATACACTTTAATCTCAAACTCAAGTGGAAGCACGGGACTCTGGCTACTCATAGGAAAAAAATCCAGCATTATTCTCAGGTGAGACACCCTTGTTGATGAAACTCTCTGTTCTGTTTCTCTATCTGATACTCTGATTAGAGACCTGCATCTCTTTGGCTACATAGTAGCATTGTTTCTGTGAGAAGATCATTATTGCTAGGTGGGGACTAGTTGTTACAAAATGAACAGTGGGTTAAAACTAGCTGCTTTCTGAAATGACATTACAACTCTCAAGGTAGGAGGGATTTGAAAACAATCTACAGCTTCATCATAACTCTGTATTTGGCCAGTTTTAAAACATACGGTTACTTTAAAAACAGAATTGAGGGGTATCCTGTTTATATGTTCCCTCACAGACTTTTTTTTTAAATGAAATTTAACAAGAAATTAACCCATAACGTACACCAGAAAATGTGGGTATTTGAGACAAAAACAGACATTTTAATGCAAAAAAATCATTCTGATTGAAGACATGGGTCTAGAAGACCAAAAACAGACATAACTATTTAGTGTGGCCAATGATCTAGTCCAAAAGCGTATGCACTGTGATGAGGTGGGGAAAGGCATCCTGTTTAAAAGAGGGAGGAATGTGGGCTAGCAATGCAGAGGTGAGATTTGCCGGGCTACTCATCCCTCAGACAGAACATCTTAGGTAGGCTGAGCAAAGCTTTGCATGTCATGGTTGGCATCACTCCATAAAAGCCTATGGAGTCTCCAAAGAAGTTCAAAGCCTCTTCAGGGAAAAGATCATTAGAGAGCATGGATAATTTGGCTTGACTCAGTTGCAAAGTTTATCTGACAGAACTTTGCTCCAAATATCTGTGGAACGTCAGATCGATGGCTCAGGAACTTAACTGCTTTGAAATAGTCTTGATACAGTGGACCTTAATGGCTTGGAATGAGGCCATAGGGTCCATCCCACCAATGCACCTTCAGCAATTCAATGGACTGCAGCATCAGTCCATTAAGCCGTAGATCCACAAATGCATCTCTCTCGAAAAGAGGAGCAGTCTCTGGATTGATTTTGACGGACTGTAATGGCCCCATCAGAGCTGTTAATTAAAAACACGTCAAAGGCTCTGAAAGAGGCCTTCGACTTCGAATGTGCTGAAAAGCTGCACTCCTTTTACTCGCAGTGAATTCAGGGCTCCAGCATAGTAGCTGGAAGTAGGAGTGAGGGGGGTGTTGCTGTACCCCTTGGCTTGAAGTGTTTTCCATCAGATACAGGGTTTACAGTTTGTTTCAATGGCTCTCAGCACCCCCACTACACACCTTGTTTTCCATTTCTGTCAAACACCCTCCTGGAGCACAGGGGGCCTGGAACAAAGTTGCTCCTTCACAGACTGGGCACAGCATGGATGGCAACAGTGCAGCCTTTCCCCCAGCCACCCAGCCTCTGTTGCTTGATCATAGAATCATAGAGGATGAGGGCTGGAAGGGGCCTCAGGAGGTCATCTAGTCCAACCCCCTGCTCAAAGCAGGACCAACCCCGACTAAACCATCCTCCCAGCCAGAGCTTTGTCAAACCGCACCTTAAAAACCTCGAAGGATGGAGATTCCACCACATCCCTAGGTAACCCAGTCCAGTGCTTCACCACCCTCCTAGTGAAAAAGTTTTCCCTAATATCCAAACTAGACCTCCCCCCCTGCAACTTGAGACCATTGCTCCTTGTTCTGTCATCAACCACCACTGAGAACAGCCTGGTTCCAGCCTTCCTGGAACCACCTTTCAGGTATTTAAAGGCTGCTATCAAATCCCCCCTCACTCCTCTCTTCTTTAGACTAAACAAGTCTAGTTCCTTCAGCCTCTCCTCATAAGTCATGTGCTCCAGCCCCCTAATCATTTTTGTTGCCCTCCGTTGGACTCTCTCCAATTTGTGCACATCTTTCCTGTAGTGGGGCCCCCCAAACTGGACACAATACTCAAGATGAGGCCTCATCAGTGACGAATAGAGGGGAATAATCATTTCCCTCGATCTGCTGGCAATGCCACTACTAATGCAGCCCAATATGCCGTTAACCTTCTTGGCAATAAAGGCCCACACCTTTTGGTCCAGTGTAACCCCCAGGTCCTTTTCTGCAGAACTGCTGCCTAGCCAGTTGGTCCCCAGTCTGTAGCTGTGCATTGGTTTCTTCTGTCCTAAGTGCAGGACTCTGCAATTGTTCTTGTTGAATCTCATCACATTTTTTTTGGCCCAATCCTCCAATTTGTCTAGGTCACTCTGTATCTTATGCCTACCCTCCAGTGTATCCACCACGTCCCACCGCTTAGTGTCATTTGGGTACTTGCTGAGGGTGCAATCCACCCTATCCTCCGAGACCGGATCATTAATGAAGATGTTGAACAAAAACGGCCCCCGCACTGACCCATGGGGCCCTCCACTTGTCACCGGCTGCCAACTAGACATCAAGCCATTGATCGCTACCCATTGAGACTGATGATCTAGCCAGCTCTCTATCCACCTTATCGTCCATTCATCCAACCCATACTTCTTTAACTTGCTGACAAGAATACTGTGGGAGACCGTATCAAAAGTCTTGCTAAAGTCAAAGCATATCACGTCCACTGCTTTCCCCACACCCACAGAGCCAGTCATCTCATCACAGAAGGCAATCAGGTTGGTCAGACATGACCTGCCCTTAATGAACCCATGCTGACTGTTCCTGATTACAGCACAAGGCACCATATCAAGATGGAGAATGCAGCCCAGATTCCGAGCCACTTACATCCTGGATTCGCCTACACAGACATGCAGGTGGGATGAGTGATGTTTCTGAAGTGGCCGGGCCCATCCCCTCAGCCACAGGCCAAGGAGCCGCTACTCAAGTGTTAGGAAATCTCTCTCTTTCATCAACCCGTCAGTGAATGTTTCTACAGTTTGCACTTCTCTCTCTCTGCACCCAAACATCTGCAGTCACCCCCCCCCACACACACACACGCACCCCTCCGCTGTCCCTGATACGCTGAGGAGGGGGTAGACTACGCTGTGAGGGAAGCAATCAGGGATGTAAGGCAATGGGAGAATTGTGATTGAGGCTGTGGGCTTACTTTGGTGCACGGGGCCCATAAAATGCTTTTACCTCAGCACCGAGTCCCTGAACTCCGCCCTCAGCAGAGGCCTGCTGCATAGTCCCATTGCTCTCCACCAAAATCCCCCTCCTCTCTTGGCCCCTCTGCATGTCTTTGCTCATCTCCTCAGGCCTGATCACAAAGCCAATCACCTCCCACAACTCTTCATGCCTTTGGGCAAGTGGGGAATCATAGAGGGGGAATGTCTTGCCACCAGGAAGGTGGCCATGGGACTAAACTGTGGGGTGTGGGATCCATAGGAGATTACCAGCTGTGATAGGGAAAGTCCTGGGGAATAACCAGCTGAGGGGGTAGAGGATGAAGGGAGAAAGACAGAAACAGCCAGACAACATTGCACTGGTTACAGTCTATTCACATTTACAGAGTTTCCTTCACAACCACGGAGGCTAGAAACATCCTCTTTTGTTTGTTTAAATGAAAGCTGAGATGCTGAGGCCTCCATCTGAGACCAAATATATTGGAGGACACACATTGCAGTGTGGACAGAAAGGGTCATGATAAAAAACTATCAACAGACGAAAAAATTCTCTCACGCACAAATTGAAAAGCCTCTGTCTCAGATGAATCAAGAGTCAAAAGTGGTTTCATTTTTAAGCCAGAAAAATTAAGTGTTGTTGGATGGTTTTTGCTAGAAGAGCCCAAAAAGCTTTGAGACTCACTAAAGATATTTCTTAAGGTTCCCATGCGATAATGGTCATTTAAAATCTAATTAAGAAGTTTACTTCTCAGAAAGTTCCTTCTCTTCACAAAGGGTAAGTGCTATAAATCTAGGGAGGATAGTCTGAATTATTCATACATAAGAAAAGAGATGTAATCCCTGCTTTAAGTACAAAACTTGATGCAAACCTAATTATAGAACCATTCCTCAAATGCAAAATGCTGTGTTCTAAAGTGATTCTGAGATGGTTCCCTTTCATGGTGGAATCAGAGCCAGAGTGTTAATAAGAAAATCTAACACTTTTTGTGAGGAGACAGAAAGCATGAAATGAATAACATGAAAGTTGCATTATCTGATATGACTGCATGCAAATAGCCTATGAATCTTGATACAATCAGAAATTAGAACAGTGCGCTGTGTCATGGGAACAGGAGACTGGCTTTGTTATCATTCACAGCCAAAAATCAATGTTAAGTAGCCTTCCCTGCAGGATCCTGTTACAATTCATAAATTCTTAATCCCAGTCTTTTGTAAAAAGTTCCTGTTTACAAGGTTACTTTGTAAGTTAAAATGTTTGTTTCCCCTTAGATCTCTATCGGAAAGCATCTGTGGGTAGATTTACATGACGAATTTGATAGATCTGTATTTTGACAGTGCATCTGTCATCTTCACTTTGTATGTCAAGAGATCAGGTGTGTATTTGTTATTATCAGGTAGGCGATTCATGTTTTGAGGGATATGCTAACTTCTGTTTTGCTTTATTTTAACTTACTAAAAAGATCTTTCAAGGAAGCACTGCAAGAATTTGCATCTCCTTTGCAATGAGTTGCATTCAACTACTGTAAGAAGATAACCACAATATTACCATATACCAAACATATACCAGTATATATACACACATAAATATGAAAACCTTATAGGAAAGTAAGTTTTGCCCTCCACTGAATTTTATAAGGTAAATACACAGAATTTTGTCAAGTTCTATTTGAAGTTCTTAACGTGACCTAAAGTCCATATTTGCACCTCTCCACCACCTGTGTTATAACAGTTCCATCTTTTGGATAGTAAATTTTTTTCAAATAGGCAACAGGCATTGCTAACAAAGCATCAGTTAATTGTTAACATGTTGCTAGTCGACATTTGGGCTCTACAGCATATAGGGCCTGGACCAAAACCTATCAGGAGCAATCGGAAGACTACTCATGACCTAATGGGCTTTGGGTGGGGCCCTAAATAAAACAGAAATGTCATACTCTTGTAAACCTACTCGTGAAATTTTGTACAATATTCCTAATGGATCTGCTAATGCGTTCCAGTGTCTGAGGGGATGTCTTCATAAAGATAGAGTAGGACAAATCCTTCTGCCTTCACTCCAACGTGTGTGAAGTCATTGACGCTGAAGGATTCGTGTGAGTCTAACTAAGGGTGGAGGGTAGCCCTGTGAATGTTAATGTTATTTCACAAAGTTCCCACTTTGCCTTCCTGGGACTTAGAGTAATGTATGTTATATTGATTTTACCCCTGCAGTAGATTACTTTGAGGGACACAATTTAAAGAGTAAGCAAACAGCAGTCTGTTTTGCTTGCAAATCAGTTGCTCTAGTGAATTTTAAATAAGAGAAAAGTTCATTGTAAAATGTAGTTTAAAAAAAAAAAAAAAAAAAAAAAAAAGTCCTGGTTTCCTGAACTGGAAATTCATTGGAGGTATGCATCGGGATGCAGGGATATGCAGCTGGAGAAAAGATATGTATGTACATGAGAATTATGTTCCTAATTTTCACATCTTACAGTTGGGACGACTTCCCACTTGTTGCAAAGCTCTTCCGCACTCTCTCTTGGTGATGTTCACATGGGTAACTTAGCAGCTCCTGGAAAATGAACAATGATTATTTTTCTAGTTGTGCAGTTTTGCAGGTCACCAGACTCTCAAGTACCCAGTCACTATAGGAGGTCACTATAGTTGGAGAAACTATCCAAAGAAATCCCTCTGGACAATTACTATGGGCTAAAGCATGAGCTCAGGCAGAGGACACCCAGGACAAAAGTTAGGCAGAAAGATCTGTGCTCTTGAGGCCAGGGAGTTTCTTGAGGCTGATTCATCCCATCAGTGCTTCTTTACTATTGCTCTGCCTCTTCCTCCCACCCATCTGCCATGCTTCTATTAGTTCCTGGGCCAAACGCTTCTCTTGCAGAAGCCTGCGAGTGTGGAGGCGTTCTCATGCCAGAGAACATTTCTGTAAGGAAATTCCCTGGAGGTTCAGAGTGAGGATGATGGAGTGGAGATTCCCTCTCCTCCCTGAACTAGTAACTGCAGAGAACAAACATAATGACTTCTGTGCAGCCACTAGGAGAAAGGGATGGTAAGCCAATGAGTAGGGTTACTGATCCTTCCCCCACTTCACAGATCAAAAAACAGAGGGGATAATCTGCCCGTCATTGTAAATACGTCACATTCTGCCTTCTAGTAACTTGGGCCACCTCAGTCGTGTCACCCTGAGCTGACTGAAGAAGGCACAGTTCTAGAGGCCCCTGTGTTGTAACAACTCAGCAGGCACTGTATTAGTTACATGTGTTTTACTCAGAAAAAACACACACCTATGCCTGTGCAGGTATATGGCTATGCACGCTTCAGCCACACAGGAAAAGCCTGCCTGATCCTCCCTCCTCCACCCACGGACCAGGTGGGCAGGGGCAGGGTGGTAACGGATGGAGCAGGACAGAGCCCTGCCACCATCCCCTGATATCCACTCCACCATGCCACTCAACACAGCTGAGCTAACGTGAAGTGGGGAGTAACCCGCACCCAATAAAGGGATGCAATACATTACTTTTCTGCAGGAGCACAGCTCCTTTCTAGAGTTCTCCTAGGGTGGTACAGACACTCAATGTAGCTCATAGTGATTTCTCTGGCAAGATTTCATTGAATACCAGTTTGTGTAAAGTGCTGTAATCTTATCTACATTACTCACGCTGTTCTCCTTTCAAGTGCACAGAATTTCCATTAGTATTAAGGGGTGTGTCACTCACACCCCCCCCCCCCCCCCGGTAGAATAGCCCCTGAAGTGTTTTAACAGTAATTAATTTCTTCTTGTGGGTGACTTTGTCTTCATAGCAATAATAAAGCCTTAGTGCTTTATAAAATGCAAAAAGTCTCTCGCAGGTTGATGAGGCTGTTATTCTAAACCATTATCTTTGTGAATTTCCATCTCGAATGAGTGAGAGCTGGCACATATATTCATGTAACTGGACGAAGGGTACTATACGGTAAAAAGAAACGTAAAATGTTGGCTGGGATTTTAAAAAGTGCACGCGTGGTTGACTGTCTTCACTGCAAATGAGGGGTGTTCTTCACTTGGGTTAATTAGCAGGGAAGACACAGCAACTCAGCTTTTAACTCCATTCAGCAGGTTTTCCTCTAGGTTTTGACTCAAGCTGCTAACCCAAGTTTAAAAGCCAAGTCGCTGTGCTTCACTGCTTTAACCTGGGGTAGCTAACATGGGTTAGGTAACCAGAATTAAGAACACACCTTTTTTTTTGCAGTGTAGACGTACCCTGAGGAGCGCCTATTCCACTGAAAATCAATGGAATACGTGGAGGGTTACGTCTACACTGCAATGAAAGGGCAGCGGCACTGCCACCGCTGGCCTGAATCAGCTGACGTGGGCTGGCAGGGCACGGACTGCGCACCTGTCAAATGGTAGTGTAGACATTCAGGCTCAGGCTGGAGCCCAGACGGAGACCCCGCGAAGGAGGAGGGTCTCCGAGCCTGAATGTCTCCACTGCTATTCCTAGTCCAGCAATCCGAGTCCTGCAAGCCCGAGTCAGCTGATGCAGGGTGGGAGACTCGGTGCCGCAGAAGGTTTTATCACAGGGTAGACACACCCTTAGGCACTTTGGGCATCCCCATCTTTTTATTATTGTTTATATGACAGCAATGCCCAAGAACCCTAATATTGGAACGGGGTCCTGTGCCCCGAATTAAAATGCTAACAGAGATACCAGAGAACTCAATCTATAAGTAGGTAAGTAGCATGAATGGATCTCCACAGTCAGGCAGAGTAGGTCTGGTGCATCCTTGGACAGTAGGGCTCTAAGGGAATGTCTACACTGCAATAAAAGAGGAGCAGCACAGCCACAGCTGGCCTGGGTTAGCTCAGGAGAGGGGTGAGGCTGATGTCAGAAACAGGACACCGGAGTTGGAAGGGGCAGCACCCTACATAAAGCTAGATAAATTATTCTATGTGCAATGAGTCCAGAAAGGCTGTAAATCAACCTGCGACCCTGTGAAAAGAAAGCTGCTTTAGGAATATAAAATCACCATCAGGGATGAGGATCCAGGAAGGCAAGCTGCACATTGCATGACCTGTGTTACTGAGCTTACGTCATTGTTTTCTTCCTCTTTAGTGACTCTGACAATGTATCCTCAGTATGGCTGTGTCAAGGTATGTAAGGTCCTGTGTTACTTTCATTCCACCCATTGAGAAGGTGAATGGCCTTGAGGTTCCTGGGACACAGGACACATGGGTTCCAGTCTCAGCTCTGCGACAGACTCATTTGTGCGTGATCTTGGGCACATCGCTTAGAGCTAGCTCCATAAAGGGCCCTGGGCAGCAGCCTTGCAACGTCTGACTCTTTGGCTAGGTCTATACTGCACACCACTGGCGGCGGCGGGTAGCATACGTGCAGCTACATGCCCCAGGGAAAAGCAGGCTGTCTCCAAAGAGCGGTGTGTAGCTACACATGTCACTGAAAGGCTCTGGCCAAGAGGAGGCAGCAGGGAAAGGCTCCTGGAGCCGGGAATCAGCGGAACATCGCTGCTGCTAACAATAGCGGTGTAGACACGGGCGGCATGGCCTGGGCACGCGGAGAGCCAGATGAGGTATAGATGCACCGGCTTCAGGCATGTCTTTACTCACCTAAGCAGTGCCTCACAGCCTACACTGCTATTTCTACCCATGCTATGTGGGCATGCAGTACACATCCACGACACACCACCGTGTCCAGTGTAAACATACCTTAGCCAAAACTCCATGGAAATCCACAGCCCTGCATTAGCTGCCCTGGCTCCCCATACAGTGCATGGGGAGAGTTACATGTCTAAGAAAGGGATTCACGGAAGCCAGCAAGCTGAGACCCATCCTGGACTATCCAGTAGCCCGACAGCTAGGGCACACTGGTGGGTGATCTGGGTTTGAGTCTTTGCTCCTAATCAGGCATAGTGGGAATTCAGCCTAGGTCCCGTTGTGGATCTAGTCCTCCTCCCCTTGTGCTTCAGTTCCTGTCTTAAGAAATGGGGATAACAACCGTTTCTTTCTACCACCCTTTGTCTGGCTTGTCTATTTAGATTGGTCTGGGAGAGGGACAGTATTCTATTCTGCGCATGTACAGTGCCTAGCACAATCGATAAATAATAATCAAGCCTAGGCGACCAGAACATAAAACAACAGCAATCTTCACTTAAAAGCTATAGTACTGTGCATGTGTGCATACCAGTTGTTCAAATCCTTCTGGCATGTCTTTCAATTTAGTCTTAAAATTACAATGAAACCATTAAAATGTTGAGTCCAGTAGAGGGGCAAAACCTTTTAGGTTGAACACCTATTCAGCTTTTAAAACAAGTAGCAGAAAAATTCCCAGTTACTTATGAACAAACACAATAGCCACCATGATCCCACCGGTGATCAAGTACTTCATTAAAAGTGAGAAACCAAAACTATAGGGCCTGCTCTTCCTCCTAAAGGAGTCCAAAGGGAGGTTTCCCATTGGTTTCAATGGGAGTAGGACTGAATGAATATTTATACTCACTCCAACAAAACACACTAATGACTATTATTCTAAACAGCTTCACATGATGGGGGGGGGGGGGGGAAATACCATCAACAAACTAGAAAGTTTGTGCACAATGAACTAAATGAGTGCAACAGTCTCCGTTTTTTGGCATTCCTGCACATATATAAAAAAACAGCTGTATATTATTACTGTAATATTTACATAAAGCATAACAATATATTCAATAGCTAGGTTAGAAGCAGTTCATCTGCATGATATCTGTCTGCATCATTGCATTTAATTCCATACCAATGCATCTTAAGCCATAAAATGATGTAACCATGAAATGACGAGCTCCAACTGCACCTCCTTTTAGAGTTCTGTTTATGAAGTCTGATGACAAAAAAAAACCCGACAGTGCAACAATCAGGAAGTAAGAAAAACAGAATGAGATACATCTAAAGTAATACGAAACAATTATGTGTCACAAAGTGTATCAGCTTGAAAATTTAGTCTGTCAAGGAATTGGACACTTAATTATTATAATCATTATAAACTAGAACTAATTGAAAGTGAAGATCCTTTTTTATCTAGGACTTATGAATTTTAAATAAGTTACCTATTAGAATACAACCAAAGCTATGAAAATCCAAACAAATTACCCTTCTTCCAGTAAGCCTTCCTTATGCAGTTCTAGTTTCCCCTCTTATTTTGAAGCATTTGAATGAATATTTCTAGCTGATGGCTAAATTCTCCTCCATATCTGGAATCAAAGAGGCAAGGAATATTTATATTTTGTTATTCCCTTAGAGAACAGATTTATTTAAGACAATAAAATCTATATCTACTTTCAGATTTAGTCTCTTCCCTGCATTCCCTTACCACCACTTACGAATGTAAAAGTTAAAATACCTGGAACTATCTAAGGAAATAAATATAATTGCACAAATTGTAACAAAAATATGGCATACGCTAAATGCTACTGATTTACGAGAGTCATTTTTTCACCTTCATACAGTATCAATATTTACTAAATCATAGCTGAAAATGCATTATCCCTTAGGTTCATTTGGCTTTTGGATCAGCTTTACATTGGTCCATTGTTGTGCATGATAGATGATACCTTCTAATGAATTTATGCTGCTTCTTTCTGTTCTTTCTAATGTAACCATTTTTTCCCAAGCTACTTCAAAGATCTAAAATAATTTAAATTATTTCACAGCCTTCAGCACTGTAATTAAAAGTCTTATAGTTGACGTGCTTCAGAAGCACAGGTCTGTGTTCCTATGAATTGCTTGCAAGTGTAGGATCCGGGAGAATCCAAGATGTATTTTCAGTACAGTCATAATTCTTTTTTTTTTTTTTTTTTTCTTCTTTTAATTAAAAGTGTATAGTTCTGCATGGGAAAAGCTTGCATCAAGAAGTGGCACCATAGTCAAAAGGAGAAGCATTGTCCTTCTTGATCACTAATTCTGTAAGTTTGAAATGTGACGTCTACAGTATTGTCAGGAAAAGAAAAAAAAAACCAGGACTATGTAAAATAGCCAAGCAAAACAGCTGCAAATCCCATGGTTCCACAATGACACGTAGGTTTTTTCTTTGCTACCGTGTTACCTACAAAAGAAGAAAGAGAAAGTTACGTACATATAGACTATCAGTGCAATGGTGATAAAACTGTTTTGTTCTTGCAAAGGACTGTTTTAGATGAACACATGCTAACTGATTAAATTACGTTCACCATATCTCTACATTGCATATAACTTACATGTAATCACAGTCATATAAACTAGTATAAAGTACGATGCCATTTGATAATGGAGGGAAAGATTTTCAAAGGCACAAATTTACAGTTAGATTCCTAATTTCCATGGACTTTCCATGGGAATAAGATGCCTACTTGCCATTTGTGTCTTTGAAAATCTCCCTCTACGGCATTATCTTGCATTGCACCTTTCTTAAAAGTGATATCCCCGAATGCTTTACAGAGTTAGAGAACACGCTGCAAAGTTAAAAGCTGAAAGCGCAGCTAGAGAGAACCTAGCAGGTTAGTCCAGGAGAAAAAGATATATTTTCAGATGGAGAGTCAATGAGGCAGAGAGATTCAAGAAGGTGGCTCTGGAAGGCATGAGCTGCAGAGTTGAAGGCACTTGCGGCACCAAGGTGATAATATGTAAGGGCTCAGAAAGAAGGCTGGTGCTGTGTGAGCAAAGAGTGGGAGAGAGAAAAGAGACGGAACAGACAAAGTAAGTAAAGCCAGTGGAACAAGTCTGTGTAGTTTCATAAATAACATGGATCATTTTGAACTGAATCCTGGACACGGGCAGTGGAAACTGGTTGAGTTTAAGGATTCGATATCTTCATAAATACTTTGGATAATGGCACAGAGACATACTCTTATAATGTTTGTTGATGATACCAACTGGAAGGGGTTGGAAGCACTTTGGAAGATGGGTTTAGAATTTAAAATGATTTTGACAAACTGGAGAAACAGTCCGAAATAAAGAGGATGAAATTCAATAAGGACAAATGCAAAGTACGACACTTAGGAAGGAATAATCAGCGGCACAAATATATGAAAATGTGAAATGATAGCCAAGGAGGGAGTACTTCAGAAAAGGATCTGGGGGTTATAGTGGATCACAAACTAAATATGAGTCAATAGTGTAATATTGTTGCAAGAAACAAAAAAAACAAAAAAACAAACATCGTTCTGGGATGTTGTAAGCAAGACAGGAGAAGTAATTCTTCTGCTCTACTCAGCACAGAGAAGGTCTCAACAGAGTATTGTATCCAGTTCTGGGAAACACATGGACAAACTGGAGAAAGTCCAGAGGAGGCAACAAAAATGATTTAACAATGAGGAAAATTGAAAAAAATAGGTTTGTTTAGTCTGGAGAAGAAAAGACCAAGGAAGGACCTGATAACAGTCTTCAGGTATGTAAGAAGAGGGTGTGAAATCGTTCTCCTTAACCACTGAGGATAGGACAAGAAGTAATGAGGTTAAGGGTATGTCTACACTGATGGCGGCAAAGTCGCCGCCGTCAGATCGACCTATCTGGATCGACTGAGCGGTCAGTGAAGACCCACTCAGTCGATCCAGAAGTTGACGCAGTTAAACCAGCCCCTCAAGTGGCATAGCGCTGCGTCGACGGGAACGAGGTTCCCATCGGCACACTGCAGTGAAGACGCCGCGCAGAAGGGAAGCACAGCAGTCAACGGGAGTTACGCAAACTATTCTGCATAACCCCCGTCGACTGCCGTCAAATCACCCAGTAAGTGTAGACCAGGGCTAAATTGCAGCAAGGGCGATTTAGATTGGACATTAGGAAAAATTTCTTAACTGTCAGGGTAGTCAAGCCATGGAACAAATTACCCAGGGAGGTTGTGGGATCTCCATCATTGGAGGTTTTTCAGACTAAGGGTATGTCTTCACCGACAGCAGCAAATTCGGTGCCGCCAAATCAATTCTTTGGGATTAATTGAATGGAAGTGGAGACCCGCTCAATAAATCTGGAATTCGCCTGAATAAATCCACCCATGGAAAAAGAGTAATGCTGCGTTGATGAGAGGGCATTTCCCGTCAGCGCAATGTAGTGTGGATGCTGCGCTCATTAGAATTTAGGAAGTGGACGGGAGATATGCAAGCTATGTAGAGATATGCAAGCTGCATATCTCCCGTTGACTGATGCTGAATTTTGCGGCAAGTATAGACCAGGCCTATGTTAGACAAACATCTGTCAGGGATGGTCTGGATAATATTTAGTCCTGCCTCAGTGCAGGGGACAGGACTAGATGACCTATCCAGGTCCCTTCCAATCCTACATTTCTATGATTCTGAGTCAGTGTGAGCTTGCGTCTATATATATATGTGTGTGAGAAGATAGGCAGCAGCTATTTCCAGTGCTGGAGAGTTGCCACTTGAGAAGGCCAAAGAGAAGGCAGTTGAAATAGTCCAGACCAAAGATGGAGGCATTGAGAAGATCAGAGTAGTTGGAACTGAAGCAGTGGGAAACACAGACCATGTTTTTCAGAGCTGGAGATAGGCAGATTTGCAGGCACAGGAGCTGTAGGAATCCTTAGACTTATAAACGCCACTGAGGTTATGGACAGCGGAGTCAAATGGGATGCCTGAGTTCAGACGAGATGAAGCCCTGTTTGAGAACGCTGTTTTTGCCAAGCCGAGTGCTTCTGTCTTTACATGCAGTGCTTGTCATTTTAATGTATGTACATTGAAGTACTCACAGTTCAGCTTCCCAGCAATTTTTCAATTGATAGTTGGCCAGCAATTAAGCAGATCAAAATCTAGCTTCTAATCACGGCTAAAATGCATTTTAAAACAGCTCTGTTGATCTGCTTTCCTTAATGAATATAAACAAGAGTAAAGAGTGTTCAATTAATTTTTATTTGGCTTCACAAGACAATTACTCCAAGAAGGAAGCATTTTACTTGTTTCACTGTCCCTGATTAGTCATTGTCATTACTCCTATAAATACACAGAAAATATACAAGTGTCGCAGACTGCATGTCGGCCCACTATTTTGACAACGTTGAAAGTCAAAGTTAAAAAAGTTGATCAAAGGGACTTTCTTTCTGCAATGTGTAATTAGCTTGTGGAACTCCTTGCCACCAACTATCATTGAAGCCAACGTCTATTGGGCTTCAAAAAGGAATCAGAGATGTAAATAGATGAAATTATCCCTGTTACATTAGATAGAAACTTTTTAAAATTTAGAATGGATCTAAACCTTCATGACTTAAGGCATAAGCCGCCCACTAAATTGTGGGCATTAGGAAGAAACTTCTCTTTTGGGCAGGTTATTCTAGATCTGTGTATCTGGAGGTTTCTTGCACTTTTCCCTCTAAAGCATCCAGCCACCTGCTATGGCTGGATCACTCAGACCATTAGTCCAATCCGGGGGTCAGCAACCTGGGGCATGTGTGTCAAAGGTGGCACGCACAATGATTTTGAGTGGCATGTCGCACCACTCCCAGCCCCAAGCAGGGCTGTGCGGCAGCCGTTTGCCCCTTCCAGCCCCGCCCCTCTCTCACGTGGGCCCAGCGGTGACCTGGCCGGAGCCAGTGTAAAGCAGGGGGGGGCTGGAGCAGCCACCGCATGGCCCTGCTTTGCACTGGGAGTGGTATGGTTCTGGCCAGCAGGGCACCGCTGTATTGGGGCTGGAAGGGGGCTGGATGGCTGTCATATGGCCCTGTTTGCAGCCTGGAGCAACTCCTAGCCAGGGCTAGTGGTGCACCGAACCAGCCGGCCCCTCAGCCTCCAGTCCTCTCCTCCATCCCTCCGTTGGGCAGAGACCACGGGGACCCCGGATGCATAGGGGCCAGGCAGCCTTCCCCCCTCTTATCCTCCCTTTCCTGCCCCTCCACCTTCGCAGCAGTGGGGGAAGGTGGAGAGCAGAAAACGGGCCTGCAGACACCCCCTCCCGCCGCCACCACTGCCACCGATCACCCGGTAAGTCAGGATGCTGGGCCCCCGGCACGTGGAAGAGGGGCAGGGGAAAGACTTGGCACGTCCTTTCCCAAAGGTTGCCGACCCCTGGTCTAATCCGATATGGCTATTCCGACGTTCTTGTCTTTCATATTGACTAGCATCCAGTTTCACTACCGTTCTCATAACAGGGGATCAAGATTTTTGTCCATTGAGATGTTGTTTTTAATCAATTCTACTTAACTGAAGGCAGGTCTACCCCGGCGGCGGTAGCCGGTACTTACGTTCATGTAGCGCGCCATCCTCATGGTGCTGCGTCAGCAGGAGACGCCCTCCTGTTGACCCAGCCTTGCTCCTTTCCGGGAGGAGGATTCATTCGTTTGCGCTCTCCAATCGACTGAGCAGGTCTACACCGACCCACTCAATCGATGCCACTGCATCATTGCCTGCTACTGCGGCAGTGAAGACGTAGCCCCCATTTTTTAAAAAAAGCCTGTTCTCTAATTACAACATGCATAATTCTACTCCCACAGTGCAGTAATAACTGTAAAATTAACCTATTTATTTTGCAGTACAATCTTCCGATGTAAGAGTTATGCACTGCACAGTTATTTAGAAACTGCTGTGCCATACTTCATAATTCTTGTGCAACAGCCCGACACGCGATAGCTGGAAGCAGTTATACAAATGAATTTACTGTATATGCATCAGATTAATAAAGGACATAAAATGGTTTATACCTTTCCAGTCAGTCTTGCTTGGATTAATAAAGTTTTATGATTTCAGAATTATTCTCAAGTGGCCTAGCCCTAAAAACCGGTGATAGTATCATGAGGACAGTATTATGAGACACTGTCTTCTTGAAGTGCTAAATGAAATGTCACTACTACTGGGGATTTAGCACTGTTATATTTATATTCCCACCTCACAAAGGAAACCTCACAGGTTTACGTACTGACAAAAAGCAATGCACAACCACAAATAAATACAGAAAGGCCCGGATGGGCCAGCAAATCATGGGAATGCAGAGCATAAGAAGTAACTTGTCTGCATTGTCCACACGCAAAATACATTAAACAAAACCACCACAACAAAGAAGCAATGCTCTATCACAG
Source organism: Emydura macquarii macquarii (assembly GCF_026122565.2). Lineage (NCBI taxonomy): Eukaryota > Metazoa > Chordata > Testudines > Chelidae > Emydura > Emydura macquarii. Next base: position 7,645,815 of record NW_027130208.1, read on the forward strand.
AGCTCATACTTAGTCTTGGTCTGCACTACAGAGTTAGGTCGACATAAGGAAGCTTATGTCGACTTAATTATGTCCGTGTCTACACTACAATGCTTCTTCCACCAAAGTAAGTGGCCCACTACACCGACATCAGAACTCTACCTCCATGAGAGGCGTAGCGCTTATGGTGGTGTAGTTAGGGCTACACAGTGTCCATGTGGACACTGCGTTATTTAGGTCGGCTGTCTTTCTTGTCATTTTCAGGGCCGCCTCCAAATTTCAGCAGCAGGGGGGCTCACAGCTGGAGCTGTGAAACTGACAAAAACCTCAATTTGACTCCTGGCAGGCTCCTTGCTATGAAACTGAGCCCACACCCGGCTCACAGCTCTGGCTGTCAACCCTCGGCACTTGGAGGGCTCCAGCTGTGAGCCCTGCATGGCTGTCGGTGCCCCACGATGCCCCACTTCAGTCGGTGCAAGTGCTCCTGGTGAGAATTGTGAAGGAAGGGGCACAGCAAAGAGACTTTGACTGGGCCTGAGGAGAGGCAGAGAGGCAGAGAGAGAGGCAGAGGCAGAGAGAGAGAGAGAGAGAGTCCCTTCAAGCAGGGCCAGGACTGCTGACATTTGGTTGGGCCAACTCCAAACCTCCAGCTTGATACCTGAGCTGAACTGGTGCACTGCACCCACAGAGCGCTGTCTGTTTCAGATCTTCAAGCGCGCACACGCAAGCAAGGGGTTAGGGCTCTGAACTCTAGGGGAGTGCACACTCTGGAGGTGGGGGGGGGGGGGGTACATAGTGGCCGTGTAAATGCCAGCTAGACAAGTGTCATTTATTACTGTGTTCTATATTTATTAATTGATGTATTCAACTGCCCCTGTGGATTTAAAATAGTAGTGCTGTTTAATTTCAGTCTGTTATGCCACATTTCCTTAATTTGTTAAGTAAAGGTGTGTTAACTCTAAGTATATTGGATGTTTAGTTTGCCTAACTGCAATTGTTGAGTTAGACCTAGGTCACAGATTATTATTATTATTAGCCTAGGCTTAGTCCTGGAAGCTCCCAAGGGCCCCCTATTGAGCGTGTGCAGGGGCCAGCCAGGTGGAGGCACCGCCAATTTTTAATTCCCTTTAAGAGTAAAGGGACTGCAGCAGAGGGGCGGATCAAGGATTCCCACCTATCCTACATCATCACTGGGATACTCAGGATCTCCTTTGTTGTCAGCAACCTTAGGCGCCCTTGCACACCGGCGAGTGTTGCCTGCTCCCAAGTAACCCAGAAAAAGAAGGGGGTTACACTAGTTACTGGAGAGAGGAGTGTTTGCAACTCAGCTGAGATCCAGCAGTTTCTCCACCAGCAGCAACTAGACACATCATTGTTTAAAACACAACAAAAAAGCCACCATTGAAGATGGTGAGGCTGATGCTAAGACCAGCAGAGCAAGAGCAATGGAAATGGGCACATGTGGTCACCAGACTGTCACCTTGAAATATAGAGAGAAGACAGGTGAGACAATAACTTTTATTGGATCAACTTCGGTGGGTAAGAGAGACCAGCTTTCAAGGTAACACAGATAAGTGCTCACACACCTGGTCTCTCTAATATCCTGGAACCAACATGGGTACAACAACACTGCATACCTTTAAAATGGACACGCTTTCTGTACTTGCCTTTGTGGTTTTGACTTTATTTCCACTGCTGCAAGACCAACCTGAATAGTCTGGTAGCACTTTACAGTCTTCTCCATCCAGACAAGGGTTCATGTGACACCACCACTTCTGGATGACGATGGAGGCTGGAAACAGAAGCAGAATAACCGTCTTTTCTATTAGGTTGATGGTTTCAGGTGCAGGAAAATTCATTTGTTTAAGTATAAAATGAAGAGGACACTACAATTATTAAGCTGGCATTTCTCCATTAGGTGGAAAACATATTCACCAGGATTAACTAGTCTGCAAAGACATGATCCTGAAACCCTGACTTACATGAGTACTGCATTCACTGAGTCAAGTTATTTATTCTATACAGTGAATGTTTAAGTTGCTTTGGCTTCTTGCCCATCCACGTGAGTACGTACGAGCTTGTCTGCATAGTGCAGTAATGCACATCAGCGGGGTGTGAATTCTAATGTACGCTAAAATCAGTCTTATGTTAGCAAGCAAAAGGGAACTTTTGTGCATGCCAACAGGTCTACACAGGCCAATTAGTGCGCAACACGTTGGTGCACCTTACAATCCACACCCTACTGGTGAGCATTACCACAATGTGTAGCCAAGCCCTACTTAGCCATGACTGTTGCATCCATGTCTCGGGGTAAGCAGGATATTGGTTCCAGGATACTGGTGTGGAGATGGATGCTTAGATACCATGATGATAGACTACCTTAGCTAGATAAACAGGTGTCAGAGTAGTAGTAAGGGTCATAGCAAGGCTTCAGTCCCCGTAACCTGCAGTTGACATCATCAAGAGGAACCAGGGGCATGAAGTGGTATTATCTCCTTCGTGGTAGACTGGAAAGCACTGCGGGGATGGGCATGGGTAATGATCTTGCCAGCAACCGAAGAACTAGCATCGCAAAGCAGGGTGGTGTAGGGATTGGGAAGAATTCCGGCAATTTCCTTATGACCACACCACTCTGGTCTGAACTGTTAATGAAATGGATTTGCAAGGGAGCCCTTCACCCAGCCACAGCTAATAGGTCCAAAAACCTAGTGAACAAGGTCAAGGGCAAAGGTCACAAGCAGATGATGCTCACATTAATGTAAAACAATAAATAAGAGCAGCAGCAGCTAATGAGAACATCACATAGGATTGCTATGAAAAGATACACCCAAATGCAGGCCCACAGACAGCAATACAGGACCCAGGGCAGAATAGTCAATGCCCTCCTCCCCCCCTCTTCCCTAAAAGGGATGGCTGAGGTCCAAGCAGGCTTCTGCAGGAAGTTTTTGCTGATTTATTATGCACCATACAGGTTCCCAGACAGCTGAGAAAGCTGCTACTCAGCTTCCCCAGTCCCTTGGACTCCCCAGGGAGATCACTGATGAACCCGGGAAGCTGAGTAGCAGATCCCACCTCCTCTGCTGCCCATGAACCTGCAAGGCACATAATAAATAAGTTCGGCTCAGGGGAGAGATGGAGAGGACGAGCGGTGGGGGGACTCGGGGGAAAGGGGTGTGGAGGAGATGAGGATATGTATCTATCCTCCCGTCTGCCCGGGCCCTTTTAAATCACCAGGCTCCTGGGCATTGCCCCCTTTACTCTCCCTGTCGGCAGGCCTGCCCAAATGGAGTCCATCTGTTGAGTGCAGGATCGTAAATGTTTAACCTGGACGTATATGCTAGGCTGGAAGTGGTTCTGTAAGTGGGTAAGAAAATAGAACGGCCTGTAAGCTACAAGAGTTCTATCAGAAACTCTTATAGAGAACAAAGACTGAGGAGTGGGGAATCTATTGTAATAACGTTGAAAAAACATATGAATAGTTAACTAAGAACCTACTTTAAATTGCATCCTGTCACTCTTACAGCAGGCTACACTGTTATACATCGATTGTGCACATTTAATAATTTTCTACTCAACACAATTTCTCTTAGACGGCTTTTTAGTTTTACAAAAATAATCATGATGTTTTAATATTGCAGACAATAACAGATATATTTTGCCACAAAATGTTGCAAACTTCTGCATGCGTTCTTAATTTAACATTAGCACCGTGGGTGGGATTAATCAAATCACAGAAAACAATTTGGAAGATATGGGTCTGCAATTTTACATAACCTAAAGTGGATATGCAAAATATGGCTACAGATGTTAATTTAGTTCCTTTGCACTATTTTACTATGTGCACAAAATACTGAATTTCATACTTAACAAGGTGCCTTGTTCTAAAGAGATGTACAAAAATAACAGTTTACTTCCTGTAAAGGATAAACAATTTTTCATTAGTTCAAAGATACTTTTCTACTGCTGCAACCTTCAAATTAGGTTAACTAGCAGCAAGCTGACATTGGAAGATTCAGTTGCTGAAACGCTGATTCAATTACTTATTTTCCATAGTATGCTCTCAGTCTTGGTTGCAATCAGAGGCATCTGTGGACTGAAAAATACCTTTTTGGAATAACAGTTTGAATTCAGATACTCTCCATACAACCTATTGCAGTTATAAATGAACACATGGTTCTTATCACCAAGCATTTTCTACTCCACCTGACTGATTATTGATGGACTAATTTGAATAAAACTTGACTGTGCTTTATGGCATCTACGGGATCATTTCCATTCTGAGTTTATTACCATCTGATCAAGTTGTTTCATACCTTTGCTATTTGCCAGAATTCTGATTTGTTTTGTATGCTACATATATTTAGGTAAGCGTGTGTGTCCAATGACAAAGTTGTTTCATTAATGGAGAACTGATTCTCTCCATTAACATCCCAGTCATCACAGATACATGCCATTATTTCTTTTCTTTTGTGATTATGTCCAGCTTCTCTTTTGTACTGAAAGCAACCGTTTTAATTAATTGGTCAGGATATGTTTTAAGACCAACCCAAAATGGTCATCCCTAAATGTGAGGCAATTTGCATTTGCATACTCGTCACAGGGTCAGCGCCCACCTCTTGCAAGTTTGTGTGCGCCTGAAAATCACTCCATTCATGGAACGGGGTGGCATCCACCTCTTGTGAGCATCCCTCCCGCCCCTTCCCGGGTTGATGATTTCTTTGGCAGATCTTCAGTGAATCTGCCCTTCGGCCAAGTCACACACACTGTCTGTAGGTGGAACAAGAACAAACCCCTTCTGGGATATACAGTTTTTACCTTCTCCCGGCCTTGGTATGGGGCCATACTCCCAAGAAGACACTGTCTTCCTTCAGCCCTCCCTGGGCTCAATCCTTGCTCAGTCTCAGGAACTCCTTCGTAGTTCTCCTGGGCCCTGCCCACACTGCTGTCCATGGTCCTGCTGCTCTTTCAGCCAGCCAGCTCTTCCAGCTCCAGGCAGCAACTGACTGTCTGTCGCTCCTTTTTATATGGCCCGCCTGGCCCCTAATTGGCCTCTCCTGCAGCCCCTCTGATTGGCTGCTTCTCCAAAGGCCTAGAGTGGCTGCAGGGGGACTTCTCTTCTGCTCTTCTCTGGGACCGGGTGTGGCAGGACCCTGAAGCCTCTAGCAGAGGGCCTCTGGGCCTAGTCCACCCCATCACAATACTCAGCCTACATTCTCCTCTCAACCCATTTCCAACACCTGATTGAATATCCCTTTCAAAGAAATACTTCAAAAATGAATCTCCAGTGCCAGATGAATAACGAACGCCACAACATAGAACCCAATTTACCCCTGCACTATTACAGTTTTACATCTGTCTACCTTCGCTGATTTCAAATGGCACAAAAAGGGAATAAATATGACAGTGAATCAGGCCCATAATTTACAGAAATACCATCTTCAATAAAAAGATAGCACAGCCACCAACTGAAAACACCAAAGAGTAAACCTGTAAAGCATTGAACCAAAGCATTGAACCTGTAAGCTCTTAAATGGACTGAATATTTCAACTTCAGCTCATTTCTAGTCGTGCTTCTTTTTCAATTATATTCAGATTTCTTTTCTTTCACTGACTGGTTTCTGCTCTGTGTTGACACCTTTTTTCAGAATAAGTGAAACCCTTTCTTGATATACTTAATATATTTTGTTCTATTTGATGTAACAAACCACAGATTTTTTGCTGTAGTATAGACCCAATTTTTGTGTCAATTTATGCCAGGATTCTCTTGTGTCCATAATGTCTATTATTTTACAGCTCTGTATTTCTTAGCTCTCGGGACACGTTTGAAATATGCTTCTTATATTACTATAATAGGAAAGTTCTCAGTCTGGATTTTAGACTAAATTCTTAAGATCATAAGAGCATAAGAACAGCCATACTGGGTAAGAGCAATGGTCCATCTAGCCCAGTATTCTGTCTTCTGGCAGGGGCCAATACCAGGTACTTCAGAAAGAATGAACAGAACAGGTAATCATCGAGTGATCCATCCCGTCGGCCATTTCCAGCCTCTGGCAAACAGCAATCCCTGCCTATCCTGGCTAATAGCTATTGATGGACCTACCCTCCATGAACTTATCTAGTTCTTTTTTGAACCCTGTTATAGTCTTGGCCTTCACAGAATCCTCTGGCAAGGAGTTCCACAGGTTGTCTGTGTGCTGCGTGAAGAAATACTTCCTTTTGTTCATTTTAAACCTGCTGCCTATTAATTTCATTTGGTGAAGTTTGGTGACCCCTAGTTTTTATATTATGAGAAGGAATAACTAACACTTCCTTTTTTACTTTACTTTACTTACAGACATGATTTTATAGACCTCTATCATGTCCCCCCTTAGTCATCTCTTTTCCAAGCTGAAAAATCCTGTTCTTATTAATCACTCCTCACATGGAAGTTTTTCCATACCCCGAATTATTTTAGTTGCCCTTTTCTGTACCTTTTCCAATTCCAATACATCTTTTTTTCAGATGGGGCAACCAGATCTGCACGTAGTACTCAAGATGTGGACGTACCATGGATTTATAAAGAGGCAACACTATATTTTCTGTTTTATTATCTCTCTCTTTCCTAATGATTCTCAACATTCTGTTAGCTTTCTTCACTGCTGCTGCACATTGCCACTGTATATTCTTCATAGAAGTAGTTACTTAACCTTTCAAGGTCCCTTCCAGCCCTACATTGCTATGATTCTATTTGAAAAAATACTTACTGAAACCTCTCCAAGAACCCTTCAATCTGATAAGGGGAGGAGATATTTTAAGTCACTCCATGATTCAAACAGTGATAGGGACAGCAAAAGTTACCTAGTCCTGCCCCATGTGCGGAGGCCAAACAAAACATATCTAGAGCATCCATAACAGGGGTTTGTCTAACCTGTTCTTAAAAACTTCCAATGATGGTGTTGGCAGGCCGTCTCCGGGGGAGGCCACAGCGGTTTCCTATACAGGGGGAAATCGCTCATGCTTGGTGAGTGAGCAGTCTAGTTCTCTACCCTTAGGCAGGGTGAGCACACTGTCGATCGCTCAGGCCCTCAGTCAGGGGTGAGCAGCAAGGGCAACGGCTCCAGGAGCGGTCAGGAGAGAGAGACTCTCCTCGGGGTGGCTAGGAAAAGGGGGGAGAAGAGGGGGACGCAGGCCCACCCATCTCCACTGCGTCCCAGCCCAGGGCCCTAGTAGCGGCTGCCACTGTGTCGCCAGGGCTCCCGCTGCAGCACAACAACTATACCGCAGATTCAGCCACAGGACGTGGCTGCCCCTGGGCTACTTCCTCCCTGCTGGCCCCAGTACCTGCCTTCTCGGTGCTGCAAGGGAAGTCCACCTGGGGTAGGCCCGTCAGTCCCTCTTCATCGACGGGCAGTAAGGCGGGGAGCTCCTCTTCAAGGGGCAGCTCCTCTAGGTCGTTGTATGCTGGGAGGGGCTCGGCTTCCGGCAGATCCTCCAAGTCCTGTCCCAACTCAGGGGAGGGTCTGCGGCCGGCAGCTCCTCCAGATCCTGTCCAGCCTCAGGGAGTACCCGCCACTCGGGTTGCTCCGGGGTCTCGGCCCAGTCCCGGGGTTCCGGTGTCCAGGACCAGTCTCGGGGCCGGGGTACCTCGGCCCAGTCTTTCTGGCCGGGTTGCCTGGTCCAGCTCCGCAAAGGCCCTACCCAGTCTCCAGGCCTGGGTGGGGTGGGGCCGGGGTTGGCCGGCAGCTCGGCTCCGGCCTAGGCCTCGGCTGGCAGGGCAGCACATCTGTCTCCGGCAGAAGTCTCTCTCTGACTGAGCTCAGGGGCTGGGCTTTTATACTTCCCCTTCCTGTCGGGGCTCCGCCCCGCTGCCGCCGATTGGGCTGGCTGGGCGGTTCTATCATGGCCCGGGTCCCTTGTTGCTGGGCAGACTCGGCGGCTGGGCCTGGTGTTGTCCAATCAGGGTGCTCACGCCCTCCCTCGGGCTCCGTCTCCGGGGGAGGCCACAGCGGCTTCCTACATGGGGATTCCACAACCACCCTTGGAAGCCTATTCTGGAGCTTAACTATCCTTATCAAAAGTTTTTCCTAATATCTACCTTAAATCTCTCTTGCTGCAGATTATGCTGATGACTTCTTGTCCTACCATTAGTGGTTACAGAGAACAATTGAGCACCATCCTCTATGACATAGTTTCTCAACCTGTGATATGCGTACCCCTGGGGTATGAGAGACACAGGCAGGGGGTACACAGGGAAAAATAGAGTGAAGGGGAGGTGAGCAGCAGCTGCTGACTTCTGGGGAAGCCAGGCGGCAGCAGCCTGCTTCCCACCCGGTCTGGGAGGGGTGTGGCAGCCCCCGGCTTCTGGGGAAGGCAGGCGGCAGCTCCCAGCTGGGAGGCAGACGGCAGCCACTACAGTCCCGGGAGGCCAGGTTGCAGACCACCGCTTCCTGCCTGGTCCCATCTGGGAGGCAGGCGGCAGCCGCTGACTTTTGGGGAAGGCGCATGACAGCTGCCTGCGTCCCGCCTGGCCGCAGCTCCCAGCTGGGAAGCGAGCGGCAGCCGCTGGCTCTTGGGGGAGGCGGGTGGCAGCCACCTGCTTCCCAGTGGGTCCCAGCTCCTGGGTGGCAGCCTCCTGCATCTTGTGAGCAGGGCTCACAGCTGGGGGAAGCCACCTGCACCGCGGCTCTGAGCCGAGGGACAGCCTCCAGCGCCCCGGCTTGAAGACAGGCAGCAGCTGCCTGCCCACATCCCTGGGTCCCAGCCGGCGCGGAAGCCACCTCTGCCCCAGCTCGGATTGGGTGGCAGTCGCCCACCTCCCGGGCTGGCAGTCAGGCAGCAGCCACCTGCAACTTGCCCAGGTGGCAGCTCCCCTCCCCGGCTCAAAGCCCAGTGCCCAGAAAACATGTCCATTCCACTCCTCTAGCTGAGCAGTGACATTGACAACTATGACAGCCCCACCTTTCCTCTCTCTCACCCCTTCCTCCTCTCAAATCTATGGCAAAAAATTTGGTGCGGTGCTTTATATTCCCCAGCGTTGGCATGCGGCTCAAAACCGCCTAGCTTTGGCCAACATCACCTCTAGCCCAGGTACATACTTGAGCTGCGCTCCTCTGGTGTAAAGGTGGTAACTCTACCCACACTAGATCTGACATCTGTCATATCACGGCCTTATATACTCAGCCCTTCTTCCAACGTATGGCTCACTTTAGTCTGTAAATATAAAATCCTGTGGAAAATTGAGTGTTGGGTACTTATTAAAATTTTCAGAAGTTAGGGGGTACTTGCTACTTAAAAGGTTGAGAAATACTGCTCTGTGAGTATACCAATCTCATATACAATTAACAAACATCTTGAGGGAACAGAAGACTACTTCGGCGTGACATCTACCAACTGATCTGCTGTGGATTGCCCTACCTGGAATAAATTTTCTGCTGACACAGACCCCCCAGGGAAGTAATAGTCGATTCCGTTGCTAGTAAATAGTGTATTGCCCTGGGTGGGAGATAATTCGGCTTGCGATGATTTACTTAGATACATTTAACACACTTAAGAAAGGTAGCTTCACTACAGACAAGAATTAATGCTTTATCTTCTTGGCAGTGGCTGTCAGCCTACCTTTAGGTACTTACTCAAGGATGTTTATTTCTACAAAGGAAATGGGAGAAAACTAAATCTCATAATGATCACTTTGAATTTAAGTTTTTACTGCTTGTTCATAGCACAAGGAGTTGACCTTAACTAAACTAAATTTTCTATGGCTCTGATCACATCTTACAGCTGCAATGCTAGGCAGTTATGCAGGCTCATTTTTTTTTTTACTCACTGCTTATTAAAAATTCTTCCTGTTCTGAGGTTGGCAGCTTAATTTAACAACAGCAGTGTTTCTCAAAGCATGAGGCTGGCCTGTCTTTGGAGGCTCAAGGAACCCCAGGGAAAATGACGCATGTGGGGGAAGAAATAGTCTTGGCTTTTCTTTGCTCAAGACTTGCAAAAACAAAACAAAAAAATCTAGTCAATAGCATTCAGTACTAAAATATCTCTCTCTATATATATGTCTACCCTGGTGAAAGACTATAGACATGCATAGCACTTTACACGTACTAATTAAGTCTCACAGCACAGAAAGTATTACAAGACCCTTTTTTACAAATGAGATTGGGCAAAATGAATGAGGATTCAATTTAAGGCTCGATTTCTTACATTCGAGGCACTTAAGGCTTTCAGTCCAGTGCATTTCCAGGATTTAATTAATGTTGCATTCCTTTCTGTAGCATATGGTTAGATGCCAACAATCTTCTGACCACCTTTGCCTGTTCAGGCATGTTCCAGATGCAGAAGTTTTCCAATTAGCACCAGCTGGTAGAATTCCTCACCTAGCCAGATTTGTTTGGCTTATTTTAATTTCTACTTAGCACTTTGGGACAGATCCTCAGCAGGTGTAAACGATCATAGCTCTATTATAGCATTCTGCATCCCTTGATCCCCCTGGTGGGCTGTGGATCGACTGACCGCGTATGGACCTCTGCATCCCCAGTAAAAAGGGGCTCCATGCTACCCGAACCACACCAGTATACATGGGTGATTAGAGCTGGGCTGAGTGAAAGCTAAAGGATCCATGACTGTATATCCAACAGTCCTAATACACGGGGTGTGTAGAGCAGCAGTAGACACTATTCCAGCCCATGGGAGGGAGGAATTACTGTGAACAGACTGCATTGTGGAATTCCATCTCTCACACCCCCACTTTGTGTCCCACGCAGAGTCTTCTGTCTATATTTACGCCAGCGGGGTGACTTCCACGCTCATTGACCCGCTAAGTGCCAAGTTTCCCTCAACCTTCCTTTTGTGCCTAACTCTGTGGCAACATTATTGTCTAGAGTGCCCATGCAATTTCCAGGTCTACAAAACGTGCATGACTGCATGAACCCATATTCACATGCACACGTGCCCATTAAGAATTAGCCCAAAATGGAGGCCTCGTTGAAAATTTGGCTCTAAATGTCACATTCAAACGAACATGATATTTTTAATTCTTACTCATTAGCTCACTACATTGTACTATATTTTTAACATACAGTATTGCTGGGGTAAAACTGCTGTTTTAATTCAACCTTCTGTAAAGTCCTTTGACATCTGTCCAAAGTATTTTAAAAATTAAATACCCAGATGAGCTATGATTCTACTCTAAATGTCATAATGATGGGGTTCTTTTAAACTATTTCATGGTCTACTTACGCCAAAAGCTATAACGCACAGTACTTAGTAACAAAGTTCACTGAGGGCCTGATCCATATCCCATTGAAGTCAGTGAAAAGGATACCATTTACTTCAACAACAGCTAGGTCAAAAAACTCATATGGTACGAAGTTAACAAAACAAGGGAAAGCCCAAAATAAAACCAAAACCCAACACCCAAGAACCAGTCCACAGATCCTGGAAACCCATTCCAGGACCTCCAGGGTCCTAGCTCCACTAAAGGGAACCTGGAAACCCCAGAAGCCTTCACATGGCAGGGCTGCCCAGAGCCATGTGTAGGCCTCACTTGGCATGAGTTGGTCCCAGTAGCCAAGGACAAGGAAAGAGAGATGCTGTGTAAAAACAGGGGCAAGAAATAATTGTGTCAGCAGCAACAAATGTGTACAAGGAAGATAAGCAGACAGGGAGGAAACGAACAAAATACAAGGAAGAAACTAATAAAATAGGCTGTGTACGTGTGGCATGCGAACAAAGAATGATAGGTACAGGGATTGGTCCTGAAAATAACCTGACCAATCATAAAGTTGATGATATGATGTAGAACGGAAGATGTATGCCTCAGTACGGGGTGAAATTTGTATATAAAGTAACCAATATTTGCATTATTTGGATTTGTCATATGCCCTATACCTTTCCCTACATGTGAGTCTGATCAACTCTGCATAGTTTGATTGTATGCCAATAATGAAACCCGATGACGAGTCCAGAGTCAAGTTGGGAACCAAGAAGTTAAAATGTGAAAGAAATCCCAACAACAGAGATAGAAATCCTGGCCCCAGAATAGTCCTCATAGCAGGACTGCACCAGAGCTGCTAGGGCACCTGGCCCTAGGACAGTCCATGTGAAATTGTGTCCATTACAAAGACTGCTAAGTACAAACTGAGACTCCGAAGAACTGGGTTCTCTTCCTGGCTCTGTCACTGTTTTGCTGGGTGACCTTGGACAGCAGGTTAGCCAGGACATTGGACCTTAACAGGCAGCAGGTTTAAAACAAACAAAAGGAAGTATTTCTTCACACAGCGCAGTGTCAACCTGTGTAACTCTTTGCCAGAGGGTGTTGTGAAGGCCAAGACTATAACGGAGTTCAAAAAATAAACTACATCAGTTCATGGAGGATAGGTCCATCAATGGCTGTTAGCCAGGATGGGCAGAGATGCAAAACGATACTCTGAGGTGTCCCTAGCTTCTGTGTGACAGAAGTTGGGAATGGCCGAAGGGATGGATCACTTGATGATTACCTGTTCTGTTCATTCCCTCTGAATCACCTGTCATTGGCCACTGTCAGAAGATAGGATTCTGGGCTAGATGGACCATTGGTCTGACCCAATATGGCTGTTCTTATGTTCTTAAGTCATTTCACTTTCCTGTGTCTCAATGACTCCATTTATAAAACGGGGACAATGATGCTGACCTCCTTTGTAAAGCACTTTGAGACTTATGGACAGAAAGTGCTAGATCATTATTATTTTTACAGTATTTTTACCAAGAGCTTCCTATTCTTCCTTAATGATTTTTCCATTCTGGCATCATAATTCTTCCTGAACTAACACCACTAACATGAAACTCTTGTTCACATAATGGTACATGAACTGATGAGAGTAGCCCCATTGAAATCAATAGGACTAATCATGTGAGTAAGTATTCACCAAGTTGAATAAGGATTGCACAGTCCGGCATAATATGTGGTAATGTCCTTATTATTCATTATTATTTATTTGTATCATCATAGCACCTAGGAGCCCTAGTCATGGACCAGGACCCAATTGTGAAATCATGTATAAAGTCTTTTGTATTTCTCTTTTCTTCTCTTATGGCCATATAGACTGTAAAAAATTTGGGACAAGGACTGTCTTTTTAGTATTATTATTATTATGTGTGTGCGCAGAGTGCTTGACACAAGGGGGAGTGTGCTACCCTAATATAAATAATAGTGGGTAAGTTTAAAAGATGATACCTTAAAAAGCCACTCAAAATAAGTGCTCTAAAACACATTTTTTTCCAGGTAGAACGTAACCAATATATTGTGCTTTCAACCAGCCCTTGAAGTCTCATGTTATGAATGTGCAGAATATGATCCAATTATATCTTCCTGACCTTGGTAAAATCCCTGGGAAAAGAACAATGCAGCTCTTACATTATATTTAAAATAATTAGTTATACAAGTCAAGCCATGTTGAGTATTCTCTCTTTCTGGCTTTTGCACTATTAAGGCTTACAGAAGTCTGTGTATATAGTGAAAAATCCAATTTTGAGCCTGTGAACAGGTAGTTATGGGTTCTGTGCAACAGGAACGGAATAAAATGTCATTGAGTCCAGATCTAAATGCTTACAAAAGTACATAAAGTATATTAAAGCACCACCTTAAAGAAAACTAAAAATCTTGCATTCCGAATGTTTTGTCTTATTTAATCTCAAGCACACTTGAAGGAAAAGAAGCCATTAAATTGTTTCAGCACGTGTTTGCTTTGACAAAATAAATTAAGCTTCCACGGCACGACTCACTTCATTCTGTCATGAAAGCATAAAGTGTTACCTTTGTAAAGCTAAAATATATTTTAATAAATGTCTAGACTTTATTATCTACCATAAAGAACAGTAAAACTGTTGCACGGTATGTCACATAAAAGGTACAGGTACTGCATATGATTCAACAGGAAAAATTATCCAGGAAACCAGAAAATTAAGGTTGATTTGTGCTCCAGAATTACAAGGTATTTTTAAACATCAAGCCAAATCTAATTCCTAAATAAAATAACAGGTTCTCAGAAACAGAAAACATATAAAGAGGTGAAATAAGTACTAAAATCAAACAGTTACATTTATTTGTAGGATTCTTCTTAAAGTTTTCACTTTATAGAAAGTCAGAGAATCCTAGGGTATTTTATATTTAACTTTTAAAGGTCATGATTTTGTGTGAAAAGCAATGAAAACAGAAAATAAGTATCTTACCTGTGGATTAACAAAAATGTAGAAGGACATAGTGCAGGGGTGTCAAACATCCGGCCCGCGGGCCAGATACGGCCCACCAACCTTTTTGGTCCGGCCCCTGGTAGCAGCGTGTGCTGCCACGACATCTCGCAGCGTTGTACTCTCTGGCGGCGTCACGCACTGCCGCCAGAGAGTATGAAGCCATGAGATGTCGCGGCTTCGCGCTCTGCCACGAGATCTGTGTACTCTGCCAGCAGCGCGTGGAGCGCTGTGAGCACGAGACACAGTGCTCCAAAGTGCATAGTATTTCGATTTATGGTATGTATGGCCCACTTGAAGTACATTCATTCAAATCTGGCCCACCATAGCAAATGAGTTTGACACCCCTGACATAGTGATTTCTGTATCAATATTAAGCTACTAAAATATTTTTCTGCTTTGTTTCAATTTAAATGTAAATTTCACAGGCTTGTATATGTTAAGATCCTTTTAATTCTTACTGACAAATAAGCTAATGAAGACTTATATTAGCCATCTCCTAATATAAAAACATCTCATGGCCAGAAGCAGAATGTGTGTTCGGAGATAAACAATGAAATATTTAGAGATTTTTGAGTTGTTTGGGGCAGATATTTCAGCTATACAAATTCACTCTAGCTGCTTGCATTATAAGATCAACGCAAGAGAAAATTTCTTAGTTTATAACTTTTAATTTACATCAGTCTAGTCAAGTGTCATAAAAAGGGATATTTACCAGCGCCAACAAACTGAAGATTGTAAATCTATCCTTAAACTATGCCATTGGACCTATGGATTGTAAAGTTCTTCAAACTATCCCAAAGGCAAGGATGATGCACTAGATCAGTTTGGACGATGCTTTTGCATTTATCAGAACATCACAGTAGTGCCACCTATTATTTATGGCATCCTATTCACTGGTACATAATCTACTCCCTTGGGATTCTTCACACGTCATCTCATTTGGGTTAGAATGCACGCAAAGCTGAAGTGATGTAGGGCAGAAGTTCATCATCGATATAGGGTGTTCGATTACACCAGCCTAGAGGACAGTTCACACAAACCAGACGTCCCAGTAGTACTAATTTGCTTGCATGTGGCTATGAAGTACTGGACTGATGACCAGTTAGTGGTTTCCTTATGTCCCAATGACTCCATGGCCATGCGGCTGTGTCTACAGGCAACTGGATGAGTTAATGATTAAACTCCATTTTTTTGGCATGTGCTGTTTTCAGGCTAGTTTAAAGTAGAAAATGTATGTGGAAAAACTAACAAGTTTTATTGGCGCAGACATGAAATGGACAAGAACATATATTGAGGGGATTAATTACACCAAGATTTATGCACACGCATTATCATCAACAAAGAGAGATGTTTCCAAAATTAACAAAAGGAAGGATTATGCTTTCTAGACAGCAGGAAGTCAAACAATCAAGGAGACTAAATTTGTCAGACAATCAAAGAGCAGGAGGAGTGAGAGAGAGATTGCTTACCTTCGACACAAGAGGGCTGGGCTCTTGTTGTACCAGCAACCTGCCCCGGGAAGCAAGAACACTTGACTGTTTGAGACCGTTCTTCAATTCGGTTCTTATTGCAGCAACGATGCACTGCAACGACTTCACACGTCCCTTGCTTGACTTGGTGGTGGCCTAAGAATCAGAGAGGTAGAAGTGTTGGAGGGTATGATTGTCATGGTGTCAAAAGAGAATCAGCTCACGGAAAACGTAGCAGTTTACTGCAGTCAGAGTACACACAGTCCTGCAAGATGCTGACCCGCTTCGCTTTGACCAGAGCCATTGAGGGGAAGGCACAAAGCGCCCATTACTTGCACTTCACACATTATAGTTCATTCAGATTAGTTGGCATAACAGTGCTCGGTTTTTCTATATGCCTCCCTGCATCAGTTAGCCAGCCCTTATAAATGCATAGGGAGAATGATAGATTAGACAAGTTTACTAGACAGACTAGACCGGCAGATGATATTTCACTCTCCTGCTTAAATACTTCCACTGGCTTCTTGTCTTGCATCACATCAGCTCACAAGCACCTTGCCTTCATCTAGTAAGTTCTAGATACCGTTGCTTTGCTCTCCTTCCCCCCTACACATCCTCCAATTCATCTCACTGCTACTCTCTCCTTCATCTCTTTTTCCCCACTCGCATCTCCCACCAAGCTTGGAAGGATTTCCTTCTCCCCATCGGTCAAGAGCCCTCTCTCCCTTCCTTCAAAACCCTTTCCAGTCCCCATTACTTCACGGAATCCTTCTTCCTTTCTCATCATTAATTATCTCCACACCCTCACTCTCCTGAACTGCTGTCAAGTGCCTTGCCTTGTATTTGTCTTGTCTTGTCTTATTTAGATTACAGGGTCTTCAAGGCATTGCATAGGTTTTATCTATGTTTGTGAAGCACCCTGTACATTAACAACGCTATATAAAAGAGTTTTAATAATGAGTTAGCTAGACACAGAGATGATGCAGAGAATAATAAAGCACTTGCCATCAAAGCAGCACTGGAGTTTTGTATGAAAAGAATGCAAGGTGCACACACACAAGTGTAGGCAGGCACAGAATATCAAAGGCCTGGCTGAATAAAAAGAAGGTGAATCCTAGAAGAACACTGTACAAAATAGTACATCAGACACATCAAAACAGCTGAGAACTTTACAGCAACAAGCCCTTGAGAATTGTTCTGTTCTCCTACTCACAGAAGAGTCCAGGACTATGGGGGGAAAAAGCAAGGGCACAAGTCGGTAGCAGTAATGAACTGTAGCATGGACAGTTCCTGGCAGCTAATGACCAGCTGGGCCAAGATGAATTAGCTCCTCAATTAACTGCCAAAAAATTCCCTCCCTGTTGTCCACTAGTACTCAGTGACAATATGTTTGATTATTAAGTGACCATGACCTGCCAGCAAATAAAAGAAAACATTGTCTACAACATGTTATTCAAATGGAAAAAATGCTCCGGTGCATTTTAACCACACCACAAGACTACTCTGCGGAACTTGTCATAGTAAGACGTTGCCATTCAGTGAACTGCATAAAAGATGAAGGGCCAGAATCTGTGCTCTGCTTGTCCAGAGGCATAGGGTCAGCATCTCCAGGGCCTGCTCTAATTTACAGCATGGTTCTGGGCACAATCGTCCTACCCCTAAAACACCCCGTACCGGGGACCGTGCAGAAGAGAAGCGTAAGCACTGACTTTAAACAGGACTGCCAAGGTATTATTCAGTGTGAATGATAGGATCATAATCAGATCTTTAATGCCTGTCCCTTATTTCTAATATCGACTAAACCAAAACTCACTGATCTGGAAAGTTTGAATCTAGATCAGAACTTTGCAGCTTTGACCCATCTCTAGTTAGCGCATGAATACCGAAGTGCTCAAAGCAGAGATGTGTTCTCTATAAACACACATCAGCAAAGATCAGCAGCCTAAATCCTGCTCTACTTACTCATGCAAAAACATCCCATTAAAGTGAATGGAATTACTCCACTTGTGGGTGTAAAATGCACAGATCCAGCCCAGTTTGCGAAATGGAAAGTCACAAAAATCAGCAGAGCTGGGAGTGTTATTTTTAAGCTTCTAGGTAGGTTTTTTCAAACATGGAGAGTTAAAAAAAAAGGAACTTTTAAAATTAGGTTGGCTTGACAGCGTCCCTTTGGTGGGCGTGTTTTGCTTTTGGAAGTATTTTAAACGCAGCTGGAGATATGTCTAATTTCTGCTGTCAAACTGGTATGCAGAACAATCTCAATGGACAGAAAATGAGGTATATATAATACTGAAAAAGGAAATTTAGTCTTCCATTTCAGCCCTCAAAATGTAAACTATTCATATTATTTTTTCTTGGAGTGGGGGAACACACACAACTGTTAAACAAAATATGAGACAGCAGTAAAATGCATAAGGCATTTTATAGAAGGAAAAATATTGAACACTGCATAAAAGTATCTCTCTTATAGTTACTGTATTAGATTTATTGGCAGGCTGTGTAAGTTTCATGCAAGTGCCTAACAGTCATATAATAAAATAATAATAAATAAAAAATAAATAAATAAATAATAAAACCTGCCTGTAGGATGGTAGGTGTTCCCTACGTCAATATAGAACAAAGAATGAAACCAGACACACAACTGTATTCCAAATGATTGTTCTACACAATTTCTCTGTGCAGTAATTTTCAGCCACAATGGACAGAAGACTGAAGGTCTGCAAAATTTTATAAACCCTTCTTTTAGTTTAAGAGAGCTGGTGTTTATTATAGTTCAATAGAACCAAACAAAGGACCTGATCCAATGCCCGATGAAATCAATGTAAAGATTCCCATTGCCTGCAGTTGCAGCAGACGGGATTCAATGACTGAGGAGGTCACTTACAGTCCTGCGTTCTACAGATATTAGATGCTTGAGCCGATGCTCATTGACCTCAATGGCAAGGCTCTCAATGGCTTTAACTGAGCGAGACCAGGGCCTAGATTGGGTCCCAAAAAGATGATACTTGATAACGGAGTGAGGAAAAAATCAAGAACGGGTACACACACCTTACATAAATGTACATATTTGAATCTGAGATACCCTATATATAGGAAATATTAAGCCATCAACTCTTAGTCATGAGTTGTTGGGCACCAGATGCTAAGAAAAGACACTAACAGTTATGTTGAGAGGTGCAAATCCTCACAGATTTGTATATCATAAGGATGGAATGAATCCAACAATCAATATGGAGCCACATGAACATTTTAAAGGCCAAATCCTGCTTGTTTTGCCTGAGTAGTCCTGTTAAGCCAATAGAACTAGTCACCTAAGTAAGACAAGCAGGATTCAGCCTGAAGCAGGCAGCCTAAAAATAAGGCCTGTTTTGGAATAAGCCTGTGTGTGAAGTCTGCAGCCGTGACACCATGTCAGCAAGGTGCAGGGTTTAGGCCAGGAGTCCTACAGGTGCTCAGTGAACAATAGAACATTTGCAAAGAGCAAAACTTAATTTTGTAGCGTGACTTGATAGCTACAGTCGTCCTGTCTGGAGTGGCTCACAACTGTGCATGCCTATCTCAGGACAGACTGTCAGAAAACAGGGCAGACCCCCCCCAAACTGGGGAGGTGTTCTATAATTAGATTTCACTAAGCCAGTACCAAATGTGAACTCCTGGGTCACTGTATCAGTCTTACCACGGAGTCACAGACAGTCCCCTTTGACACTCCAATCTATCTTTCCAACCAGACAAACTGGACTTGGTGATAAAAGGTCACTTACACCAAAAGAACCACACCACGTCAGGCTGCTCCCAGTGCCAAGAGACCAGTCACTTACCCAGATCAACTGGTACTCCAGATCTTACACCAAAGACAATGCTGGTAGCCAATTCTATAGTAAACAAACTAAAGGTTTATTAGCTAAGAAAAGGAAATGAGAGTTACTGAGAGGTTAAAGCAGGTAAAATATATGCACAGCTGAGTCACAGTCTGTGATTCAAAATGGTAGCAGAGATGTAGTAATCTGCCAGTTTCCCAAAAGTCTCTCAGGGCTACCCAGAATAATTCTGTGGATCTCCCGTCTTCTTGTTCAGTTATTCTGCCTTGTTAGAATCCAAACAGTCCAGAGATGAAGGATCTTTCCTTGAATCCATTCTTATAGCTTCTTCCCACAGAAACCAAGCTGACAGTGTCACTACCCATATAGGCTTTTCCTTTGATGACAGAGAGTGAGGAATGCATTTAGAGTCTTTGACCTCCGATCATCACACACAGACCACTTGCTTTCAAATTAGCACTTTTCTGTTAAAGTTCTTCATTTGCATTCCACAAGGCTTCTTATATTATAATATATATTATATATATATATATATATATATATAACTATATACTATATATTATATAGTATACAATTATACTACATTATTGTACAATTTTTCATATTTCCAAACTGCTCAAGAAAGTGAGGGAAGACATCTTCTATTTGTCTATCGGTAAAGATAGGGTGCCCAGCTTCGAGAGCACTACTCTTTTACAGTGAAAGAAAAGACCTCTTGATTGCCCCTTCTCTTCTAAGTGCAGCTGTTAAGTGCATTGGGATAAAGCCACCGCTCACGCTTGGCAGTGGAAGTTACTGAAAAGCCAGAAGTCTGCTATGTGCTTTATCTGCATTCACTGGATTGCCTTTGTAATTGATTTTCTCCACCCTCACGGTCATGCCTACTTTTCCGCCTGCTCATCCATGCACATCTCAAGAGGCATTTACTCTGATTGTTGAGCACCATGCACGTTTCTCCTAGCTATGAGGACATGTCTGTGAACGGGTGCTGAGTGAATGCTGAGTACTCAGTGTTAGCTTGCTGGCTTTCCACACCTCACGCCTCAGAACTCATGAGCCTCGAGCGATGAGTTTTCAGCTTGTGGTGTGGCTTTTAGAGTTAACAAAACCCACAAAACTAACCCCCAACTCAAACAGACTATTCTTCCGCCTAGATCTATTGAACCCTATTGCATCTGTCCAAAGGCAGAGAATCCTATCATGAAGGAACGTAAGAATGGAGATTCCACTTTTCTGCACATTTTAATCTCCATCTTGCATTGGATAACAAACCTTCATCTCATGCTTTCAGAGCACAGCTTAGAGCATGAGGACGGAACATCTCATGAACGGCCTTAAAATATCTTGTAATCAATGTGCTCTCGGGAAGCCAACGTAATATAGAGAAGTAGGGATTAAAGAATTTAAAAAGAGTGAAGATCACAGTAAGCGAGCTCTGTGCCAAAAAGGTATCAAGAAAGCTGTTAGAGTGAATTACAAACAGGGGTAGCGAAAGGTGATCTCTAGAGATGCAGACTCTGAAGAGCAAAACCCCTATGAGCTTGCTTATAAAAATCCTCAGAGCTCACAGCTGTTCAGCTCTTAAGAGTGGATACCCAAGAGCTGTCAATAGCTGCAATCCAAATTCTGCCCTTAGTCACATCTTCGCGTGCCAATAGGGAAAACCCCCAAGAAGGGATTCATTCTGTTGGTAGTAGATCAAGAGCAAGGCTCTCCTCAGGGAGTTTCTTCAGCAGCCTCCACTCACGGAGGAGGGCACTCATACCTGGCAGAGGAGACAAGGCGTAAAACCCCGTGCAGCCCTAGGTTCCTGGTTACATCCCCATAGAAACTGGGCACCAGTGCAGTCCACCAAATCCCTATTCCCTTGTATCTTGGCTCCCTTAGAATTAATTGTTCACTCTGCACATGGGCCTTAACTCTCTCTCCAAATGGGATATACACTGTAGAAGAGGATTTAATGCGGCTTGCTGCACTATTAACTTGCAGATTTCTGCTCAGAAATTCACCAGGACCCAAAAGGAAATATGTTGTGGCTAGTAATTGCTCCCACGTATCTAGCCCCACAATCTCTCCCTCCCACTCTGCATAGGTCCGACTGTGTAGACATAACAAGCCAGCACTTCAGCGTTCCAGCTGGAGAACGAACACGTTGCCTCATCTGGGGCTGGAAGTGAATAGCTGAGCCAACAATTCCCTTCAAACAGGCAACTTATTTGTGTGGAATCCTAAGGGCACAATAAATCTAGAAACGTATTGGAAAGCAAGGTGTGCGACCTCACACCCGGATCACAAAAGACCCAAGACGTTAACCAAATCAAAAGCATGACCTCTCATCTGTGCAGGCAAGTGGACGTGCTGACAAAGCCAGAGTGAATCATGTAGCGCAGTGAATTCTCTGGTGAGTGTCAGAGGGCACATCCATATGGAGATTAAAGTCCCCTAGAATAAGTAGTGTAGGTGACCTTAGATCAGACATGAGCTCCAAGACTTCACCAAGGAACAAAGTATTAAATCCGAGTGGTCGATAAATCAAAATAGCTGTGACAGAAGTAGGTGTTGCAAATGGGAAAAAAAGTTGCTGCACAAAAAAAGAAGGTGGGTGGAGAGTGACCTGGAAGCAAATGAAGAATTATAAGATGAACCACCCTGCATGCTTTGGTGCCGAGTTAAAGTTAATGAATAAGGATTTCCTTCGTCCAGGCACTGGTAATCAATCTGGCCCAAGTGTGTCTCATTTGTATAAATGAAATCTAAGATCATAAAGCTTCATAAAGTGTCTTGCACCTCAGAGTACACTGGTGCTAATTGTTTCTTGTCTGGAGTTTGACATCAGAATCCAATTCTGTTCAGGTCTGTGAACATGTGGTTCTGAAAGAATGCAGAGAAAGGATTACATTTTCCAGCCTTTCGTGTAGAAAATAAGCAGTATTCTCTACATTACATGAATATTTCCCCTTAAATACCATGATGGATCAGGGCTACAGTTCCTTAATTCATCTGTTTGTGAAAACGAATGCTAGGATGACAATATTAATAAGATTAAGTGGACAATGCTGCTAATGTTCAGATACAAGCAATATCCTGCTAGTGCAGGAAAGCAATCCTGACACATAAAAGCATAGTTCCTGTTCCCTGAGTCTGGTTCATTACTGAATTACTCCATATTTATACCATTGTAACATCATCGGCTAGGTCTACAATCACGGCAGCAAATTCACCACCATCAGATCGACTTATCTGGATTGACTGAGCAGTCAGTGAAGACCCACTCAGTTGATTCAGAAATCGACGTATTAAAACCACCTCCTCAAGTGGCATAGCACTGTGTCGACAGGAACGTGGTTCCCGTCGGTGTAGTGCAGTGAAGACGGCGCACAGAACAGAAGCACAGAAGGCAACGGGAGTTACACAAGTTTTTTGCGTAGTTTGCGTAACTCCGGTCGACTGCCGCCGAATCTCCGAGGTAAGTGTAGACAAGTCCATTGAAATCAAGCATAGCTGTGAGTAATGCATATGGAAAGTCTTAGAAACACATTTGCTCTTTTCCCTCACCAAAAAGACTTCCCATACTTTTTCTATCAGTCTCACCCATCCCATTTCTCAACCTCAGAGACATCCTTGACTTTTGTTCTATTCTTGTAGTTGTCTCAGATTACATCATGTCCTGGGTATTTTATATCAAAGCTACAGCACAGAATAGATATCCTTGTATATATCATGTGAGCTTTCCCCCTTTTTTTTTTAATATGGTATCCATAATTTATTTCTATATACAACTGCTCATCTATTTCCAGGTCATATCATATAGAGTAGCTGAGCATTATGTTATTCACAATCACATGTCTTTTGCATACCTATTATTATTTTCTTTGTGAATCATATGGCTCTTGAACACAAAAAGGAAATGAAGTTGTTTTAACCAATTAAATTTTGAGGATCAAGCTTAGTGTCCTTTGGACACTCCATCACTTTGGATATCAAATGGTCAGTTTTGGCCTAATTGCATTAAACAATTAATCTAGTTTAGGTATCTAAAAAGTACCTGCAAACTGGCCAAGGTCATCCATGTGACATGAACAATGTTAGCTTGGAGAATGTGAAACAGCAATTTTCAGCTAAGAAGTTACTGCTTTAGTTACTGTAGATTAAGTAAATGTCATGTGCTAGGAAACAAAACACATTTGGAAAAGAAACATTTCCTTAATTTTAAAGGAAAATCAGTCCTTTAGCCTCCACATACAAGTGTTGAAACTCAGAGGACCACCACAAGGCATATGAACTAATTAAATCCCACTTAGGCACTCAAAATAGTATTTAAATGGAACTCAAGCAGTGCAAAGACCTTGTGCTGGTCCTTTATACAAGGGTGTATTTCACCTACTAAATGAAATCAGTTTGCCAAATTCAGACACAATCCTATTAACTGGAAGATCGGCTACAGAAAAGTAGAAAAATAATTACTCACTATTTAGCCATCATTTGAGATTCTGCTCATGAAAGATCTAAGAATAATGTTTGTCTTTAAAATGTGAGGTTGTATACAGGTTCTTCTTTTCCCATTTCTCCTTTTATTATTCTTATTTTGAAAGAACAGCTTCAACAGCAATTCCCTCTCGCTGTTAATTGGTTTGTGTTCATTACAAATTATGTGACAATCTGTGATGCCACTAATAGAACCGGTTCCTGGAAAAGCAAGAGCCAGTGGAGGTGATTGTGAATGAGAATGATTTGGCTGAGAAATGTGAAGTGACATTTTAAAATGACAGGCACATATTAAAATATAATGTGACTTGGAATGTCAAGAGGGGATGTTACAAGAAATCAGACTGGCTAACGTACTGGGCAGTGGGCCACCAGCTCCTTCCCAGCTAGTCATTAATCCCTGGGAATGACCCTGTGTCTTGATCATTGCCACTTAATGATGTTCAGAATTTGCCTCATTTTATAACAGGCTTTATATGGCTGTCATGGTTGTCTTGGGTGTATTTTGATGAAATAGACGAGGATGCTATTGGAGTAGTCCAAGTTTAAGATCCAACTGTCAGCTAAACAATAATAAGTCATAAAACCAAACAGCACAAATGCTAGTTGTTTTAGCGATTACATTCTTTAGTGCAAGCAGGAGTGAAGTTTCAAGCCCACTAAAGAAAAAAACAGCAATAAAAATTCTATTTATTAAAAACCCTGGTATTTTCATACTATTTTATACCACTCTGCACTTGTGAAACAGAGAGAACCGTATGAAAATATTCTCTCAAGGAGCTCCAGAGCTCTTGATCCTCTCAACCATCCCTTTTTTATCTTCCTATTCTTTGAATACAGGAGTAATTCTTGAAAAATTCAGCACTTCAATTTCAATTCAGTTCCAGGCCAAAGTCTTAGGAGTTGTTCAGAGAAGGAAGAATTATGTTGTAGTCCAGGCACTGTACTCAGGAGATCTAGGTTTAATACCTGGCTCTGTGTGTATGTATATACAGGGCCATGGGCTTTGATCTCAGTTGGAGCCTCTGTGTTGGGTGAGAGAGGTACATGCTCATTAAGGTTTATTAATCCAAACCTTTATTTTAAGCAAGAGCATTCCTTGAGATTATAAATTACTATTAAAGTAAGAAATGACAGACGTGCAGAAAAAGGAAATGGCCATTTACCTTCTCCTGGGGAGCAGATAGGTCATGATGGATTTATTCTAGGATGTTCCAGCTGCCCTTACAATCTCTCTCTCATATTTATACACATCCAAATTACATAGTTCTTAATTCTTCTTCCAATCAACATTGAATATCATGACTATTAAGTATCTTATTTAACCCGTACAGCATGCATGCATGAACTTTATGCTTTCGCCAACCAAGCGATTTTCATGTTGTTATTCTCTTTTCCGATTGGTGTACCACCATTGATTATGCATATTTGTGCTCGTTTGGCAGGGTCGTTTTAACCCACTTCTCTGCACAGGGACATTTCCAGACCTTTTCCTCTTGTCTTTTCCCCCCAGTTATTACAGGCAGAACATTTTATGCATACGTTAAGCGCATCCTATTTTAAAAGCAAATAGCAACTTATAAATGCAACAACATCCAGGCCAAACAAAGGGTAGGTCAAAAGTCAGCCTGTCACAAAGTCATATGTCCAAACCTATGCATCAGAAATGACCCTTAAAATAATTCTCAATATCTAGGTATTACTGTAATACAAATCATTAATGGCTCTATCTTCCCCTTATTATTGCTTTAGTCTTAACTGGAGTTCTGCACGGATTAGACCAATAACTGCATTTTTATTTCCCACTGCAAAAATCTTCCACAGCCACTAACATCAGGAAAGACTGCGGGTGCCCCACATCAGTCTATCCCCTACCTGAGAGCTTAGAACATTTTCCTGAGAGCAGGAGACTGCTCTTCAAACCCTTTCTCCCCTTCCAGCAGAGAAGGGGAAATGGAACCTGGGTCTCCCACGTTGCAGATGAGATCGCTAACCACCGGGCTAGAATGAAGACCTTCCCCTGACCCTCCTCTTTTGCGTGGAGTGAGGCAGCTGCCTAGTTCACAATCTCAAAAACCATTTTAGGCTCCTACCCCTGAACTGAGGCAGCAGGCCCTTGTTTTTGGATCGCTCAGCTGACACAGGCACTGGTCTCTCAGGGTGGAGCTCCACAGACAGCCCTCTGGGCAGCATCTCCCAGTGGCTCACTTAAGTGGGCAGCCACCTAGCACGGTAGCTTTTGTGCAGATCGCATCCTTAGCTGCCTCTCTCTCGCCACCCATTGCACAGGGTGTCTGGGCACCTAACTCAGCCTCAGGGATTGCCAGGTTGTTCTGGTGATTTTTAGGAGCCTAAATGGTAGGCCCCATGACACTCATCATTGCAATGCTTATGTCTCTTTATGGAGCCCACTCCAAAACATCATCGCCAGGGCACATCCATAATCCATGCAACAGGAACAGATTGGATAACAGTGAAAAGCTTCACTACACTGCGCCTTACCTGTGCTGGAGAGACCACTTCTGCGGAAAGCCAGCCCAGCAGTTTCAATGGGCTAGTCAGTCCTTTTCTGTTCACCGAAAGCACTAGCAACACTGATCACTGTGGCAAATTGTGATATTTAGGAGGTCCCCCCCACCCCATAATGTGGAAATCCACTCACTGTTAACTGAGCTGAAGCAGCCGAATTCATTTCACAGAGGCCACACACAGCTGTAATAACGTCTACACACATTTGTAACAGGCAGCAATGACCACACAACAGTCGCCGGCAGGTCACTTGTCACCACAGCAATAGAAGCTATGGGTTCAGGGATTAAGAGCAATTTTTTCAATTTCCAGTTTTTGGTCTCCACTAGAGTTTTCTGGTGGGATAGAGCGGAAATCAGGAAATTGCCTGCTGAAGAAAACAGGGCCGGCTCCTTTTAAGCGGGAACACTCAGCGAATGGGGGGCAACGGCAGAAAAATTGCAAGGAAATGGCATTTTCACAGCCTACTGGAGAGCTTCTCGGAGCTGAAGAACTTTTATTTTACAAGCAAACAATGGGCTTTCGGAATTTTCCCCAAACCCTAATGAGACTATCAGCCAGTGCAGGAATGAATTAGAAGAGTCATTAAGGAGGCAAAGCATAAAAAATGAGCCAAAGGAAAGGTCAGAGCAATGAGGGTGAACAAAGAGGAGCGTGTGCTTTGTCACAGTCGCTGCAGATGTGAGGGAAACGACGAGGGGAGAGAAGCAGATGTCACTTTTAAAGCTGCAGCAAATCCGACGGCTGCTTTCAAGGATAACTTGGTGGCCACAGGTGGCATGAGAAGGCACCCCATTAACTTCTGCAGGGCTGCTTTGTACTCCTCCCAAGAGCCACTGGCTTTAACGGCAATGCTCTGCCATCTCCCCTTTTTTAATAAGATGAAAGGTGACTTCGTTCAGTGGTCATTAGTTCCGCTACCTTTCAACAAAGATGTTCCTCTAATTAGAGAGGTCATTTTCCATTGTAATTTGTGCGCATTACGAAAAGGAAGCTCTTGAAATTCTTCCTTTGGTCATATTCCCAAAACACGAGCTCAACTGCTCCAGTTTTATTTTTTTGTAATCCCCGTTGCTTGCGTCTCATTAAGAAATATCAAGTTCTTGTTAACATGGTTGGGATGCTTCTTCCTGGTCTTAAACTCGGTCTCACATAACTTGCAGATCAAGTCATACTAATTATTACTAAGTTCTTCGATCCACAGTCATCTTAAGAATGTACAAGGTCCCTCTGGTACCTTATCCAATTCAATGCACTATCAAAGGATAGAATTTGGTTTAAGTGAGTAGATGAGGGGGAAATGGTCACGGGATATGGAGTCCTTCATTTTCCCGGCAGAAACAGGGTCAACGTTGGAAGCAACCCAACGGCCCTGCTCCTGGCAGATGTGCTGCGGTGTAATAGATGGCAGAACGCACGGGGTCTCAGCAGGACATCTGGCTTACAGGTGCTCGAGACTTGCAGGAAATGCAGTTTAATTACAGTTGACTCATGACAGCAGGTGCAACCAGGGGCAACTTTGTTCACTATTTCATCGCTGATCAAAATCTGCAAGGAAGATGGAGGTTCGCATAATGCAGATCTACACACACGGCGGCTCTGAATGAGGCTCGTTTTGGCATCTCGAGCAGGCGAGGCATTGTTTATAGGTGGGGCTTCTGAGAATATCATTCCTCCTCCTGCTCCCCCCCGACACCCATTTGACTCCTTCCTCCTCCAGACCCTCCAGGCTGCTGCGTAGTGCTGGGGTACCTCCACCACTCTATGCCTCTGCCAGCTTCTATGTAATGGGCCTTCCGCCATGAATAACTTCCATTCCTTCTCCTGCCACCACTCATCGCCCTTCCAGCCAGCGGTAGTGGCAGCAGCAACAGGAAAGTAACATTGATTATGGAAAGTTCCACTGCTGCCCTCCAGGGTCTGAACAACAGCTGTGAAACAGACCAGAATCTTGTTTGTTTCACACTGCTGCTGGCCAAAACCAGGAGCAGCGGAAGCACTGTGTCCTGTATAGATGAGAGGGTAATTTCCAGTCAATCTGCATTCATCCCATAACCTCCCAGAAGAGACTGCCAAAAAGAAAGCCACTGTGCAGGGGACTATTCTGATGTACCTATTCACTAACAGCACTCAGACCTTCAGCTCATTTCACATCAAATGCCTGTCAGAAGGTACTCACAGTCACTTCAATCAGATCTGGATTAGAAACAGTGACCTTGAGGTGAAATGCTCTGTATTTCATTACTAATCCCCTAAACCATCCAGTCCCCTTGCAACTAACTGCACTTGTGATTATATAAACATTCTTCTGAGCACAGGAAATTAGAAGACTTGCTGTTGGGGGAATTAGTTTAATTTTTGAAGTACACAGGGCCAGTCACTGGAGATTAAATAATGGAATTGACACACGATTGGAGTTACTGTACCATCGATTTTTAAGCAGTACTCTCCACTGTGACCAAATTAATAATACTTATGGCCCAATATTATTTTGCTCATGTAAATAGAGAGATCAAGGAAATAACACACATATATAAATATATAGTGTCAAACTGTATTTTAAAAAATCCCATCACTTTAATATAACCGTATACAAAATATCTAATTGCTTATTAAATAAGAACCTCAATTGCTAAAAAAATGACAGTGTTTTTGTTATTTGGCAACTGGCAAAACATTCAGCATAAAACTGCTGACAAAGTAATGGCTTTGCAAAAGCTTTTTATCTGATTTGCCATCTTATATATGATATATGGCCTCAAAACCTCCCACTGACATACTGTTAGCCCATTCATTTATATTACATATAAAGTGGAAGGAAATTTGGAGTCTTGGGTCTCCATGTTCTTGCTTCTAAAAGTATAAATATTACAACATAGAAGTAAAGGTAAAATTTCCCCTGTGTGGTTTTCATCCCCCTTGGGATGGGCAGTTGGGACAGAAGAACAAGGTGAAGGATTCTGACACAGATGCAAAACGATCATTGCATTTAAAACAATAAAATACAGTGCAGGCTACACAATGTTATGAGTCCTTTGCTGTGATTAGGTTCTGTTTACCATGAACATTTTTCTTCATTCGGAGATCAGTGGCAGATCAGCAGATGGCTTGAGGTTATCATAAATATGTAAGCCCTGGCACTGGCCTTAGTTGAAAAGCATTCAAAAGGTAGCTGTATTCAACAGTAACACCAAAATAGTTAATTTCTAAGCAAGACAGCAGTTTTTTCACCCTGGAGAAAAAGTGTTCCAAATATACTGTATTTTGAGAATCTAGAAAATAATGATCTACGTTTAATCTCAACAACCTGAAACTATGCAACAGGCTCAGTTTAAAAAGGCTATGTATTGACGCTTTATGGCTCAATCTGTGAAATGGCTGAACACACACAGAGCTGCCGTTGACTTAACATGTAGGTTTAAGATCCACAGCACCTTGTAGACGTGAGCTTTTGGGCATGGCCTAGAAAAATGAAGTTGGACTATGCACTTCGCTTGAATTACTTCGTTTACACTAAGAAGAATTTGAATTAGTACCTCATTGAGAATGTGTCTAAATCCAAACCTGTCCACAGCAGTTACAAATTCTTGTTGTGAGATCTCTAAGCTATGATCAGCTCTACATAACCATTTTAGCTTTAGCCATTGCACCCCCGGCATGTCGGTTTTAATTCTAGTACATTCTAGGAGCGAGAACATAAAAATTGAATTGGTCGCCAAACACAATCAAAAGATAATCCACCAAGTAACCCACTCATTGGGGGACCTACATCCACTGGGCCAGATCCTTGCCCCAGCCCCACTTCATTTACGCTGTTCAGTTGGGGCAAGGGAGCAGAAAACAGAAAACTCCCCAAGTAGGCCAGTGTAACTAGCTCCTCTAGTGTACCTCATGCACCATCCAGCACATGAGGCATGGCCAGAGGACAATATGCTCTGGTGGTCCCCAGCTGGCCCCTTTGGGGACCATGGTTAGCCAAAATAATTTAAAGCAGCTCTTAGGCGTGGCTTCTCAAGGACCTGAGGATCAGGCATACTATTTAGTATACACTTAACCTCCTCCCTGGAGTTTAGACATTTGGTAGCTCAAATACCAATAAGGAAAATCTCAGGCTAAACTTTCTTCCTAAGCTTGGCTGTTCCTAGGGTTACTCTGAAGAGACTTCTCTGGTTCCCTCTAACTAAACAGCCATTCCCATCTCCTTTATTTCCAGGACAGAGTTAAGGGGCCCCATCTGGTACTACGACTCAGTGAGATTCAATCGCATTTCCTTGCTGGATTCCAGCATTCCCAGCACAGGATGTTGGTGGACTGAGGGGCAGCCATTTGAACTCATGTCAGTGCCCCACACAGAGAGAGTGTGGCTGCCATTTGTAAACTAGGTGGATGGGGGTGTTTGGAGGTGTTAGATCCAGGGCTGCTCCTGGGAAGCCAGTGGCTGTAGCAGAAGGAGCTTTTTCCATTTGTGTCTGGCAAGACGCGTGTGGCTTTCTCTCTCCAAAGTGGACCTTGCCACCAGTGTCCATGCCTTTGTGACCTCAAGATTAGATTGCCTGAATGAGCTCTGCATGGGGCTATGCCTTGGGACCATTTGGAAGACGAAGAGTGTTGAATGCTTCAGCCTGCTTACCCAGTAGATGCACATTGGGAGTACATTAAACCCTCGGTGATCTGCAGTGGCTTCCAACACGCTTCCAGGTGGAATTGAAGATGCTGGATTTAACCAAGAAATATTTAAATGGAACCTGGTTACCCAAGAGGCTCTTCTCTCCCTGTGATATACTGCCCAGGCTGAGATCAGCAAAGGCACCTGAGCAGGAGCATCCTCTGTACAAACGAGAGGCATCTCTGGACAAAATATTCTCTGAAAAGGGTCTTCGGTTCATAAATTTGAAGAATTTAAGGCCAAAAGAGACCATTATAATCATCAAGGTTGACCTACTGTGTAACAAAACCACACCCAGTAATTTTTGCATCAAGCCCATAACTTCTGTTTCAGCTACACAATGTCTTTTAGAAAGACAACCAGTCTGGATTTAAGGACTTCAAGAGATGGAGAATTCACCACAGCCCCTTGGTAAGTTATTTCCATAGTCAGGTACGCTCACGGTTAAATAAATGAGCCTTATCTCTAAGTCAGCTTCCAACCACTGGATCTCATTAGGCCTTTTTCTGCTAGATCAGTGAGCCTTCCAGCAACAGAAACATCTTACCCAGGTAAGTACTTGTACACCATGATCAAGTCATCTCTTCACTTTCTCTTGGATAAATTAAATACATTGAGCTTCTTATGACAAGGCATGTTTTCCAGACCTTGACTCATTCTTGTAGCTCTTTTCTGAACCCAGTTTTGGAATTCCCCTCCTGCCTTGGTCCAGATTTCTTAACCTTCTTAACCTTCTGGGCACCTTCTGTAAGTTGGCTGAGGAGGGTGTGTGTCGAGGTGGATTTATTTATGTGTAGTTTTTTATGTTCATATGATGTTTTAAAAAGGTTATGGGAGGGGCACCTATAGGTGTATTTAACAAAACTGTATAAATACATAAAATAAACAACAAAGTGGGTCAAAAAACCAACCCAGTAACCCTTCTACTGGGAGCCCCTCCAGTCTGCAGTATGTATTCATTAAATTTTGCTAACTATGAGACACCGAATCAAAGATGCTATTCAGCAGCAAATTTGACAGCTACTTTCAATGTACTGTTAAAAACAGTGTCATTTATCCCCTCCAGGAAGACATTTTGTATTCTGCAATTAAAAGGTACACAGTATCTGCAAAGCATGAGGGGTTTTTTTTTTATTATTATTTAAAATCATTGAAATTTCTCATCAGGAACGCTTTGTAATACACAGCTAGAAAAGACACGGAAATTAGGTAAAAGAGACTGAAATTAATAATTTTTTTATTGCCTCTTGACAGTTTCAACCAGAGGCAGATCTTTTCTTTAAATAAACTTTTAAAGTGTCTGTCAATTGAAAGCAGCAACTCAACTTGAAAGCAAAAGTTACAGGGATATAATTGTGCTAATCTAAACCACGTAAAGCATGAGAGCACTTTGGTTGAAATGCCAGAACATATTTGTCCTTGAAGTATCTTGTCAAAAGTGGGACTGTCTTCTCTTAAAGGAATTCCTCACTCGTTCTTGCTAATAGTAGCAACCAAGTTGTTGTGATTGATCATGATTCACAGCTTCAAGAATAGGTAAGGTCCAGAATAAGGATGCATGGCAATATACTAGAATGAATACAACCTATATTATAGATTCAACATGCTAGCAGTCCAACACCTTACTGAAGACCCTATAGAGGGTAGTTTAAAGCATTTGGGGCAAGGCAGACTATTGCACTGTTTATGTTTCAAGGTATGTAGACAACCAGTAAGCTTAACATTAGAAACAGAAAATATCTTTGCTCATAAGGTTCTCTGTACAGCTCCACCAAATATGTTCGCATCACCCCAACTGATGTCTTAACAGAGAATCCAAACAAAGGAAATGCATCTTAGCCTCAATTTGGGACTGTGGAACACCAAGAGGTGTTCTGAGCTTGAAACCTTTGATGAGGAAGCAGTACCAGGAAAAACAAGTATTTTACAGTAACCGGCAGAAGAGATATTGCCTTAGTTTCACCTGGTAAGAAGCCAGGAGACCTGATACAATTTGCTTTATGTCCTGCCTTGCCTCTTCACCAGCACTAAGCAGAGACAAGCAATTGTAATATGCCACTGGGCTCAATATGACAATGTTTTTGTTTTGTTTACTATATAGTATGTTTTAGCAAGGACTCAACTACAAAATCCTTTCCTAGAGGTCTTTGCCTTGCCCATAATTCACTGCCTTCAAGACACAAGATCACTGCTGCTATTTTAATCCATTAAGCTACCTTGTACTCAGTCATACAGCAAAACTTAAACAACTTCGTTTAGTATAAAGGAAAATTTTCCCCGCTTCCCTTGAGGACGACCTTCAACTCGAAGGGTCGGAGTCCAAGCTCTCTGAAGTCAATGGTAAAACTTCCAATGATGTCTACAGTGCAGGGTGATGCCCTAACTTTTAAAAATGTAATATTCTGAATTATTTGATGCACATATTTAGTTCACAGGCACTAAGCGCTTGTCACCAATAACCATCATTCAACAGTGAACACGTATAATTACTGTTCAATTAGCTAATTTCATTTTGACTGCTTTGGAAACAAGAGCAGAAAGATATTGACGACTTCAAACCACGGTCAGCAGCTGACATGTATTTTGCTTCTATCTGAAAGAATTGCTGTCAAATCAATCACCTAAAAAGGTATCCAGTAGTTTTTTTTAACGGTATCTCAAGGATAAAGACTGGCTAACTGAAAGCTTTCGGTGAATATTAGTTCTTGCTGTACTATCAAGATCTGTGTTAACAAAATGAAAAATACTGTACTGCCTTCCTTTATGGCAGGTATTGACAAATTTGGAAAGCTACTTATTTATATGTGGCCTGCATTTTAAGGGATAATAAAACCATTTGAGAATATCAATGCCAAAAACAGGGAGGCAAATCTTGACTTTTCCAGCAACATTCACTAAATATTTAATAAGGCATCATGGAGCTCAGAAAGGTTTAAGACAATACATTTGGATATTGAACTAACAAGCTCCTCCAGTAAGCCTCTAAATACATAGAGTTAAACACTACCTAGTTTATTTTAATTATTTAGCACAGAGACTGAAAGAGGTTAATATGACCCAGTGGACTTATTCATTTGGAAAACTAATGCCTCCTCTTACTTAGCTATCTGCATACTGCATCATACCACAGTGTTACAAGGGAGAGATACAGAATAAAGATTTCCGGCAGTTTGCTAAAATCCTAATGGTAGTGTTTACGCCCACACTGCATTATGTAAATGACTACACGAGGTGCCAGCTTGATCCAGGAAAGCACTTAAGCATATACTTAACTTTAAGCAAGTAATTGTCATACATAGTGATTACTCAGGCCCAGATCCTCAAACATATGAGTTAAGCGTGTGCTTAAGTGCTTTCCTGAATCAGCGCCTTAATTTTCAAAACTTGGTTTTCCCTTTTGTCAATCTATGAGCTGACAAATCATTCGTGCTGACCCTTGGCCATTCTCTTCTCCTAAAATAGTCTGTCTTTATCCTCTTCCTCTGGTGAGGAGGGCGGGACAAGTGACTTCTATTAATTAAGCCTGTAGCTGCCACCCCCAGACCAATGCAAAAATACACCCAGTTACGAAAACACATAGGACTCAAAGCAAAGCACAAAATTAAAAGGGAAACCATTCCTAAGTCCATGTATGGGATGGCTGACAACCAAAATATTAAACTACAAGGAAGAAAAGAGGGAAAGATAATCATTGTAAAATAATCCTGGTAGAACTAGAACCACAAGGGGAGAAAAGAAATCGAGCAGCATAGCCTAAAATCCCTCCTGAAGTATCAATTATATTAATCATCGTTTTAGATAATGCCAGCTGAGCCCAGTGTGTCCACTTGAACATCTTTCTTCCTTAACAATATTATACCAACCACCGAGCCTTCAAGTGAGGAGGAAGGGTTTGATATTCATTTTAACCGGATAGTTGTTTCATTTCACGAAGTCTTGTTCAGTGACACAGCAACTACCTTCCATTCTCTTTCATTTGCCATACTATCCAGCATGCAGGCACGGGGCAGAAGCTCTCTGCGAAACCAGTGCTTATGCTGAGTTCACTGAGCAGCAGGCCATGGGGATCTCTTGTAGATGCGGAACAAAACTCAAGCCAAGTAAATGTTGGCATATGCCAAGGAAAAGTACATCTTACCTCTGGGCCCAACTGAGGATTTTGGAGAAACAGCCAGGATTTTCATTTTAAATTCTGCAATCTTGTACTTATTCCACAAACAGATGTTGCTTTAAAAATTAAGGACAAACATATTAGAGTGGCAATCTTATTGCTTCCTGTGCGGTCCCTCTGTGACTTTGGTACGCTTACACTTGGAGCTGGGGGTGTCATCCCCAGTTCAAGGAGATATATTTGCACTACGTCTTACTGAGTTAGTGCGCTAAAAATAGTAGCGTAGCTGCAGTAGCACAGGCAGGACTTGGACTAGCCTCCTACATAAGTACCCCCAGGAGCCAGACAGGTTTGTACTCAGGGCAGCTAACCCTCCCCCGCTGTTTGGCACTGCCCATCCTACCACAGCTACACTACTATTTTTAGCACACTAGCTCAATGAGAGCTAGCATGGGTATGTCTCCTTAAGCTGGGAATCAAACCCTCAGCTCCAGATGTTGACATACCTTTAGGGGTTGGTTTGCAAAACAAAGCTTTATAGTTTGGTGCGTTGGTGTTGTGGAGCCTTCGGTGCAATAGCTTTTTTTGTTCATAATGTAGCAAATAATGGAGAGTTGACACACGACCTTCGCAGAAACAAAGAATTTGTCGTTACAGATGACAGTGACCAATAAATCAGTCTGGACTGGTGCATCTTTGTGCATTGCTTCGAAATTCTAAGGGCGAGATCTTCAGCCAATGGGGCTTTGCTCATTTATACCAGCTGAGGATCTGGCCTTAAAACTTGAATTCTCTTTATTTCAGTTTCTCTAAGACATAATGTGTTAGGTGTGTGTTGTGGAAAGAAGCTATTTACAACCTGCAAACCCAGGCAATGGGAGACCGGACAATGACGGACAAAGGAACTGACAACGGGACCTAGAACCTTTCACCTCTAGGTGGTTGATTCAAAGGCAGCCCTACACAGTAGCAACCAAAAATTACATCTAATGGATGTTCTGGTCCTTTGTGAAATCAGTCTCAGCTTGGTTTCCAGTGGACAGGTGCTTCAAAAGCACTTTGCAAGGACACAAAGAGAGTGAATACTGAGAAGCCAAGGGCAGAATGGGCGTGGAGATCACACAGCCGTCTCACTGCTGGTGGCAGCCCACCAGCCCAGAGGTAAGGCACATTGGTAAGGTATTGTGGGAAAGCCTTCCCTTTTCTGCCGTGCCAGTTCTGTCACTAAACAGAGGCCTTCATTCTCCAGGGCTGTCAGTCAAAGGCTTTCAGAAGCACTAGGTTTCGTATGAAAAAATGTAACATCCAAACCCTAGCAAGATAACGAACCACATTTCAAGAAAAAAAACCAAAAACCACAAGAGCTATTTGCCCATGACGCTGAAGTAAGCTGTTGGCTAATATTTGAAATAAAATCCAGGGTATAGGCACTCATAGGATAGTCTTCAACTGCGTAAGACCTCAGAGATAGCGAGAATAGTGGGACAGAAGCAAAGGGAGAGAGCTGCTAAGCTCAGTGAGAAAGGTTTTTCTTGTCCCACAGAGAGACAAAAAAGCAAGCGTTTATTGAAATTTTTCATAATAACTATGATAGAGACCCCACCCCAGAATAGCCAACAGTGCAGCTGTTAGGACAAAGGAACTTGAACCTGGGTCTCCCGAGTGAGGGCCCTAACCAGTGGGCTACAGAGTCAGACCCTTTCTTGCTTTTTCTGGCCCAATGAATATTTAATCACATATAAAGTGGAACAGCTCCAGAGAGAGATTGGGAGACACCCCCTCACAGCCTATCCACTAGCCTGCTGATTGGGGACTCTCACAGTCAAGTGAGTGCCCTAACCAGTAGGCTTCATGGTCTATTCTGGGGTGGCTTATAGTCTCTCTCTCTCTCTCTCTCCCCCCTGGGATGGGTCTCTCTCCTGAGCAGAAATTCTATCCTGGACCTGAGACCTCTTCCCAGCAAAGGTTTAGTCCAAACCACCCTTTCCTGTCAAAACTTGGCATTTTCTGACATGCACCAAAAAAAGGTTCCCTGAAAACTCCCCAGCCCAGCTCTACTCAACACTGACATGGCCTTTCCAAAATAATTAGCTATTCACTTTTGTTTATCTGTGAAGAAACCCAAGTGGTGCCAGAGATTTTTTTCCTTCCCAGCCCTAAATAAAAATAGCACATTTAAGCCTTGATTCTGTTGGATATTTTGCCTTCCTTCCCTAACTTCCACTGCTGTTTTCCCCTACAGCTCTCTCAAGGCTCCCTTATGTGTTCTGAGAGCTTTTTAAAGGGAAAAAGCTTACTCACATGACATCTTTTTCCAGCCTCTCTGAGCTCTAATTACACGGTAAAGATTAAAAAGACATACGAGTTTTAGCATTACATCCCTGGCCTTTTGGAAGGGAAAAAAAACAAAACAAAATGAAAAAACAGTTGAGCTTCCAACCTTCGGTAAACTGTTGAAGTCAGCAGCTCACAGTGAAGCAAAGAGATGAAATCCAATGTATGGGGAATTTCACTACAAAGCTCACATGCCTTGTGGCAGTCTTGCTTAAGTACAAAGTTGTGCAGCATGCAGGTGACATAATTAGGTCACTAGGGGCAAGAATGCTTAGAACTGTTACATAAAGAAACCTATAAGACTTCTCAAATGAGACTCCTTCAGGTTTCAAGGGTAGACTTTTTCTTTCTATCTGCCGGGATTCAAAAGACAGAATCTGAGATATAAGAATGCATCTCCTCTCTAGCAATGCACTGCAACGCAGTTATCTGATTTGGCTAACTAAATACTTGTTTTCCTATGTCACTGCATTACCATCTTGAAATGATGTGTAGTACGCTGTTAAATACACTTTATAGTTTTGGCACTGAACATGATGCACAAGATGCAATAGGCAGGTTGCCATCAGGGTTTCTCTGTCATTCTGGAATGAAAAGTGGCATTACTAGTATAATCAAAGTGACTAACGGGGGCAGATCTAAACATGTGGGATTTCAGAAGTGTCTAAGTGACTCAGGAGTACCTGTCCCATTGAAATCAATAACGTGTGCTCCTAAATCATTTCAGTTGCTTTGGAAAATCCAACCCAATGTTTAAAACATTAGTATCTGCCAGCTAAAGTAGTCAAACAGTTAATACATAGCACTAGAATAGGTTAACTGAGCAGAAATAAAGAGATCTGATCAGTCAAATGCTCAGGTACTAGATTGAGGTGTGGGCCACAAATGGTTAAATTACGGAGCAGTTGTAGCTGCTCCAGCTAGCTTTCCATTGCCAGCCTGATTCCTAAACCTTTGCCAGCTTCCCCAAAAGGCAGCCAACCTTCCTGGCTAAATACACCCCAACTCATCTACTTTGATAACAAGCAGAAAAGCAATTTCAAATTTATGGGGTTTTGAAACTTTACTGTTTTTTTTAAATTCCCTTAAATTTTTGCTTGCCCAACTATTGAGGGCCCTCTGGACAAGGAAGAGGTCACTGCTCTCAGTTTTGCCCTGCAATCGTCCTAGACCCATTTTGGTCTGACGTGTGAACGCTCAACGTTTCTACTGAATTCATCAGATTGTCCTAGACTGCTAGGTCACCTGAGAAAAATGATCGTGCTATACCAGAATGAACTGTAATGGAACACGGCGTCAACCGGACACTATTACAAAACTGCTCTTTTAAGACAGCAACCAAAAGAGCGCCCTTCCCATACTCCAGCCATTCCTGCCGCATAGCATATGACACCAGCACTGTGATTCTCTTTAACAGCAATGCTTTCACATAACTATTCCAACTACATTAATCATCTCTTTAAATTTGGTATTGTATCCTCTTCTAGCAAATGTACAAGGGGGATCCCTATACACAGCTATGGTAAAACTCCCAAGTTTTAAGCTTGCGTGCCTGGCAGCAAAACAGACTCCAAATGTCCTCTCCCTGGACCTTAAAACATGTTCTTTCATTCATTCAGCTTCAGCTACCTGGAGCATTCAGCAGCACCACTGCCAGAGGGCCAGTCTCAGGGCTAGATTAATACAGACTACCAGTTACCTTAAGTGGGTGACACAATTAACCCTAATTAAGAGATCTCTTCAGGTCTAAAACTCCTCCTTCAAAGAGATTTTTACCTTTGGGTTTTCAAACTAACCAGAGGCACCAAACTGCTCCGACAATTTTGTAAGCCTGACAGCCCCAATTTCCATAGTGTAGTAGAGGGTAATTTATGTAGCCGACGTATGCAACTACACACATCAATACAGAAACCTTTGTGAAATATCTCCATCTCTCCAATCAGGTTTGCAGACAGGTTGACAGGAGCGTGTTTTGTCATGAAATTAAGTGCCAAATGCAAGGTCAAACCTGTACCTTCAACAAGCCTGAATTTTCTCCTTTGTATAACTTCCCCTTACTTCACTATCTGTACGCACTCGCCTAGTGTCATAACAGGTACCCTCTGGCTGGGATTACGTCTTTCTTAAGTGTCCAGCAGGAACTACTATAGAATCACAGTTAACTCTCCATTCCCTGCTGCAGAGACTGCAGGCCCAGCTGCCTGAAGAAAAAGCATGTGTGCTTCAAACATGTATTCCCTGCTTGGAAACACACAGCATTCTATCCACTGGACCCTCCAATACAATTTTCAGACCTCCGGTAAATAAACTCACTTCTTCTTAAACTAGGAACCAACTCCAAAGAGAGTGAGTATGATACTCATATGAATTGAAATTGACCACATCTATTACAAAGTAATCAAGAATATTGAGGAACAAGTTGTCATCAGACCTCATTCTGTTGATTTAGATTTAGAAAATGCTGCACTTCTCACCTTTGTGAAACTGGAAACTTCAAATCAGTCACACTGCAGAGAGAGCCTTTTACTAAATGAATTTCCCCTCCTGCCGCACGGATTTTGCAAACAAATAGACTGAAAGTACAGCGTCAACAATGACATGAATGCCCCACACTTTCATTCTAATGGATTGTTAACTTCAGAGTTTAGCTGGCCACCATTTAAATGCTACTACTGTTAAATGAAGGTCTGCATGCACAAAACTACAGCAGAAAGCCTTGACGTTGAGCTATAAAACGTTTTATGCTATAAATGAGCAATGCAACACAAAATTTTGTCACGAAATTTTTAGTAAAATAGATTGCTTTTTTAGATCACCACATATATGCTGAACATGCTCTAGAGATCAACGGGACTGTTCAAGGAAAATATATTTACAGAACCAGCTAAGATGGGGGATAACGTAATTTACTGCCGTTTAAAAAATTATTTGTCTCAGCTATCTGGAAGTAAATTCCTGCATATGTTAATTGCATTTGACATAATGAAATAAAAACAAGGGGAAAGGTTCATGTTCAGTGCCTGTTATCTTTCCAGGTAAAATTCTGACCTGAATGTTCAATGAACTGGACTGTTCAATGCTGCAACATGACCCATGGTGAAAAGTTCCAGAGGGGTAGCCATGTTAGTCTGTATACAGCAAAAACAACAAGAGTCCTGTAGCACTTTAAAGACTAACAAATTTAATTTCTGTCTGCAGGACTCTCGTTGTTTTTGCTGTATGACCCATGAAATTCATCCTGGTACACCACTAACGTACTATGTACTTACTCAGCCTCCTGGGTCTTTTAACCACCAGTACGGAAATATATATATATTTTTTTTTTCAGATTCAACAGAGGAAATTGATAGTTGTTGTGTCTCGTGGATGCAGAGTGACAATGTGTAAAAGATTAAGTTGGGGGAATATGTTCTAAATTGGACAGGCCTCTATGTTATTCAGTCAAGAAGCAGAAATAACATGTTCGTCTGTTCCTGTACTGCCTCCTAGTGGTGAGGATGATTTTTTTTAAAATCAGTTGAGTAAAGATGGCTGACCACTAAAAGGTATGAGGATGTAGGTTCTGCTCATATGCTTATCTGAAAATGATTGTGCATCTCGCCATCAATGCTCAGCAAAGCAGTCACTTTCAGAGGAATACAAACAGATCAGCTCCTGAAGAATCCTAATGAGATACAATTGCACTTGTGTACTGTTACTGTGCTACGATGGAAGAAGCACTTTGCTTCTCTGGCACGAGTGTGACATTGCCTGCGAAAGTCTCTCTGCTGATTCTTTCCATTTTGATCCCATGTATATTTCAGCTGTGACAAGATGCTGGGGCTCAATGCAGCAACTGCTGAGCGAAGTTATACGACCTGCGTTATACAGGAGATCAGCCTAGATTACGGTGATGGTCCTTTCTGGTCTGAAATTCTATCCATCTATTCAAAAGTGAAGTGGAATAAAAAGCTGTTTTCTACTTTTATCTTTGGACAAGACCTCCCAAAGGAGCCCATAAGAAATACTGGGATATATATATATATATATATTTCCCTCTGAAGGAGTAGGATGAAGAGCCTCTGTCTTAAGTACCATATCTTTGTAAAATCAAGAAATGAAAATATAAGATTCTAGGCTCTAACGGCCAGTTTTAGAAAGGTATTTAGGCACCTTTAAGTATTTAGCTTTTGTAAATACCTAAATACCAGTAGGTGCCCATCCGAATCTTTTGGTGTCTAAATACCTTTGCAAATCTGGTGCTAAATTCCTCTCTCTGCCTTGTTGTAAAACCTGGAAACTCCATTGCTCTGAAATACGGTGAAGCTGTACAAAACTTGACTCTCTGTTCTCTACTTAGCACCCCATTGTAGGTAACTGAGGGCCTCTGAATGAATAAACGATAGCTTTATGTTTTCAGCAACAACACCATTACTGGTAAATGATGAAACAGGGCACTGATAACAATTTAAAGCCAAGACAAGTTGTCAGAGCACAGTCTACGGACCAATTTATGAAAAAGGTTAAATTCCTGATGTTAATAGGGCTTTACAACAAGGTCTCAACATGTGGAATTCCTGCAGCAAATCATATGAAACGGGAGCATGGAGGAGTCAGAGGAGGCCTCACGTTGCGGCTAGAACATGAGAATAAATCTGTCATACCTCATCATCAGCATGGTTTGACAATCAGCACTTTGGCCAGGAAAGCCCTGCTGCATCTCCCTGTTATTCTCCCACCCCTGTGTTTTGTATACTTTGTATTTCCATAGCAAATCTTAGGAATCGATCTAAACTGATCATTGCTAATGATAATCCCAAATGTTTGCTGACTCCTTGGCTTTCCAACTCCTCACCCTCACACACTCATTTGATACCAAGGGGCTATAAAACCAGCTTATCTGTTCGCATGGGAATTCCCTCTGCTTAGGGACAACTCTCCAGTGATGTAAAGCCAGCACACTGATTCTATGCTTCCCTCCCCTTGAAGCCCTTGGTATAAGAGGCATTCCCAGAGAAGTGGAGACACAGTCAGAGAGATTCTGCTCTCCAGCAATTCCCAGCAGCTATAATATTCCCTTGGGCTCAGGGGCAGCTAAGCATAATTTAGAGCAGCTCGGAGGCTGACAAAACTAGACCTTGGTCAACCACAGGATACTGGATCTATAAGTACGGTCTCTTTGCCCCACCAGTCCTACGTTCATTGCAGCTTGGACTGGACAGATAATTGTGGCCAAGATCCCCAACAATGTGCTTCATTCTTACAGCACTACAGTCTAGTGAGTTTATATTCCAGATGAGCTTTTCAATTTACGGTCAGTAAACAAATGTCGGATTTTACCACTGAAGCTGTGGTTTATAGGAAAAAACCTCTCAAAAATAAATGTTAACAAGATGGCTCTGTAGTATCAAAGACCCGGTAATTAATAAATGCATATAAACATTATACAGACAAGATTGCTACAGTGTGTCACATGAAAAATAATCTTTGCCTTGGCACATTTTCAGTGGGTTATTGCTTAAAACTGTTTTGAACTCCAACATTTGTTTGAAAACAGGAATATGGAATTAATTGGAGAAGTGCATTATATTATTTAATCTCTGATTCTAGTCAAGAGGGGATGTAATCACTAGAGCAGACCTATTTATCTCCATCTCGTTTCATCACCCAGTAATTTAAATCTGATTTCTGATCCTCAATCCGCTTATCAAGCGCTAAACAGCATCATGAGATCCTGTCTCCACTGAAAATGATTTTTGCCTTTCTTCCTTCTTGCTGACGGTCACGTCCTGCTCACTTTGTCAATCAGCTTGACATTATCTCCCTTTCACAGAGTGGGTAGTTTAAGTCATCAGATTTATGCAAAAAAAATAACAAGCAGCTCTCATAGC
This sequence comes from Emydura macquarii macquarii, assembly GCF_026122565.2. Taxonomy (NCBI): domain Eukaryota; kingdom Metazoa; phylum Chordata; order Testudines; family Chelidae; genus Emydura; species Emydura macquarii. Next base: position 7,689,281 of record NW_027130208.1, read on the forward strand.
ACGAGAGAGCGCTTTGGAACCGGATGACATTCTTTATTCACAGACACACCTCTCACGTGTTCTGTGTTTATCCTGGTTTTTATCATGCCCCCTCCTCTTTCATTTTCATACATTTTTTTCCTTTACACTTTACAGTATGCTACAGCACTGCTGACAAATTATTTTAGTTTATTGCTTATCAATTTTTAATCAGATACAAGGAGAGAAAAAACCTGAAGGATGGAGAGAAGTGAACACCTATGTTTAAGAAACACATGCAAACAGAATGCTGTGAAGTAAGATTGGCAATGAATACACACAAGAATGAGCAGCAGTATGTAACACACAAAACTCTACAGTAAATGCAACAGCAGCAGGAAGATCAGATCTGTGCAGTTCCTTGCTTTTACACCTTTGTCCTATACAATATCTACCGACCTAGGCAGAAAATACCTTCTCCTGTAAACTTGCCTTCTCATTCCCCAGCCAAACAGCACCTCCGGGGCCAAAAGCAAAGAAGGGCGTCAGACTTAAAACAGATTATTGGATGTATCAGAGCCTCTGAACCAGAATCCTACCGAACCCGATCTTTCTGTGGGACTCAATGGAGCTTTTAAGGCACTGATCCCTGCATGAGGGGCAGGGTGGAATAGTACTGCCCCTGCAGGTGATCTGGGAGGTTGCATGCTCCCCTTTCATGGATTCATTGATTCCAAGGCCCCAAGGGACCATTGTAATCACCTAGTCCAGCGTTTCTCAATCTTGCTGCCTTCCTAAACCGTGTCAGGGAGATCTCTGGGACCAGCGCCGGTCCACGGACTGACCAGTCATTGAAAAACACTGAGCCAGTCTGACCTCCTGTGTGACACAGGCCATAGAACGCTCCCAAAATAATTCCTAGAGCAGATCTTTTAGAAAAAAAAACACCCAATCTTGATTTTAAAATGGCCACTGACAGAGAATCCACCATGACCCTTGGTAAATTGGCCAGTGATTAATTACTCCCACTGTTAAAAATGTGCACCCCTTATTTCCAGTCTGAATTGGTCTCGGCTTCAACTTCCAGCCATTGGATCACGTTAGACCTTTCTCTGCTAGACTGAAGAGCACTTTATCAAATATTAGTTCCCCAGGAAGGTACTTCTAGACTGTGATCACGTCGCCCCTTAACCGTCTCTTTGTTCAGCCAAATAGATGCTTGAGCCAATCACAAGAAGGCATGTTTTCCAATCATTCTTGTAGCTCTTCCCTGAATCCTCTCCAATTTATCAACAGCCATCCTGAGTTGAGGAGGCCAGAGCTGGACACAGTATTCCAGCAGTGGTCACACCACAGATACAAAAGGCAGAGGTAAAATTATCTTTCTCTTCCTACTGGAGATTCTCCTGTTCATTTATCCAAGGGTCGCCTTAGCCCTCTTGGCCACAGCATCACACCTGAAGGGGGGTACAGCGTGCGCTAATCTCTGTGGTGGGCCAGTTCTGCTGGCCGGTAGGGTGGGGTGTCAGGATCACGGTCCTGCCTCCCCCCCTGCTCTTCTTGAGCCGGCTAGCACTGCTGAGGGCAATAACGGGGGAGCAGCGTTGAGAGGCACGAGGGTGAAATTCATCCCTGTGCAGGGATCTGGCACGAGCAGCATTTCAGTACTATTTTGAATGGGGCGTAAGTGGCAGACGGCCCTGTACTGCCTCTCTGCAGGTTATCTCTGGGAGCATAATCTCTGCAGCTGTGTCCATCCCGGCAAGGCACGTGCAAGAGAAGTTTAGGTGCTTTGCTTCCTTCTCTCCCACACGCTCCCATCCCGGGCAAACCACAATCTGGCCCTTAATGAAGATGGTACTCTCAGGGCAATAGCAATTAGTGATGTCCGCTCTCTTATTACAACCATCTGTTAGAGCAGCACCAAAAACATGCTTTTTTTTCCTCCTCCTCCACCCGCCCCATTCTCTATTCCCTGCTTGATTTCATCATTTCACAACCTGCAGTTTTGCCTTGATCAGGCATAAGATAACCTTGCTAATACTATTTATTATTGCACAAAACTCGGTCTGAGAGTCCCCCATCACATTCCGTAAGAAAATACAGGGAGCAAAATGTAATCGACTGTAAACAGAAGGTAGTTAGCATTCACTGCAAAACCGCTAATATTTCAAGAATGCCATTCCTGTTCACGGCCTTTTGGCCAACTTAGCTAATGGACTGAGGCTTAGGAAATATTGAAAATAATTTCAGCAGAAGCTTCCCAATCATTTGTCAGCCTGGAATTTGTACAGCGTTGGAGCAGCTACCCAGCAAAGTACACTTGAACTATCAAAAACTAGTTTGGGGATGGTTTTTAAAGCAATCAGTCTGTGTATGCACTTTGCATTAACTAGCTCGACCACAAAGTCTGAGACAAGGCAAACTAAAAATAACCTCAGGCACAGTTCTGCACCTAATCCAATTTGCTCATCTCTTAGGCCTTGAATTTGCAAATACTTAATATGCACATGAATAATTTTACTTGCCTGAGTGTCTCCCAGTTTCCTCATCTGTGGAATAAGAATACCTCCTTTGTAAAGCACTTTAAGATCTACAGATGAGAAGAGCTATATAAGGAGAGAGGTATTATTATTATTATTGAGTCATCCCTTTGGCTTCAGGGGATCTGTTCCCATGAGTGAAGTTACATATGTGCACGAGTGTTTACTCAGGTCGTGTCTAAAATAGGAGCATTCACCAGTATAGGATTATCAGAAACGTGCTTCGACCACTTCTACCAGTAGAGCTTACTCCACCAGCTCCAAGTGAAACAAGCTTTCATGGCAAAAGTGCAGTTTTGTTGGTGTAACTGCACCGAAGGCTTTTGCCAGCCCAGCTTGTGTCAGTTCGGGATCACACCTCTTCACATCCCAGACCAACATAGCCAGGCCAGCAGATGTCTGTTGTGCAGACATGGACTTAGCTTGTCAGCTTTATTGGAGTGAGGATAACCTTTTGGTTCTGTGTTTGAACAGAAGGGGCTCCTGGTCCAAAACTGAGCCTCCTGGGAGCTACCACAATTGTAGATAATAAATACGAAGCATTTGCATGATCGGGGCCAAGCGGACGTGCCACCCTAAACGTTTCTCTAGAACGGAGCATTTAGGCAGCATCGGTACTCAGGCCCTGAAACAAGTGCTGTGACCCTCTGAGGTACTGAGCGCCTGCATCCAGTACATTGGGAACTCCTGGGCATTTAGCATCTCAGACCATCAGCCCACTTATCAGGAGCCTAAACATGGTGCTTTACTCTAGGCTGGTGTTTCTCAAGCTGGGGGTCCCGACCCAAAAGGGGGAGGGGGGGTCACAAGACTATTGTAGGGGGGTTGTGAGCAAGGCTCAAGCATAATTTTTTCAGGCCCAGTACAAACTTGTAACACGGGCCCCCTCCCACACACACACACCACAATCCCTGATCCCATACATACAACCTCATGAGCCATGACAAATTTTTTCCTTATGGTAATGGGGGTTGTAGCCTGAGCCGGGCCTCCGGGCCCCGGTAAAGTGTACCCTCCCCCTCCCATGTGAGGGCCCTGGTTGTGAGAACAGCAGCAGCTGGCTGGGCGCCCAGCTTTGAAAGCAGTGCCGCCACCAGCACAGAAGTAAGGGTGTTATAGCCGGGGGGGGGGGAGGGAGGAGTCATCACCTTTTGGAGGGGGTTGTCAAAGTCCGAAATGTTTTCAAAGGGGGTCCCAGCAAAAAATGTGCGAGAACCCCACCATTCGGCATTCATGTTTGAATATTTTGGCCGTGGTGCTCATCTTCCAATGGTGGGTGCACGTGTATATGTTGCTTTATTTCCACCCCCTCCCCAGCTCATGAAGCTGTTTTGAAACCTAGGAAAAAGTTTAAAGAAGCCCATGTTTCAGTCTAAAAAGTACCGTAGCCCCAGCCCACTTTAGGCTGCCTAATATGGTCCCTGCTAGAAATGAGACAAAAACTGGAGCAGTTTTGCAAAACCAAAACCAGGTTTGGTTCTGACCCATGTCCCATCAAATCTAAATGAGCTAAATTTTGTGGAAGAGCTGGATAAATGCTTCTGATTTTTGTCCTACCTATTGTCACTGTTCCACTATTTAAGTAGAGGATTCCCATTGGAAGGGGGCATGTTTTCATTGTAAACTGTCTCTCTGTTCAGTTTGGCACAAACTATCATGTGATTCAGCCAAATAAAAGGGATGTTTCTTGACATTAGCAAAGCAGAGTTATTCATAGGTTGCAGACTAATTATATTGGCTTCTCATTTGAGGACTGTGGCCTCACGCAATAAACTGCATTTTGCTGATGCCACCATTTTCACGCTGTTTCAACAGAATGCCTGCGTTCGGTGGCATTTTCTGTATTTCCAGTGGAAGTAATGGAGAAAACTCACACACCTGTCACGGTATTTCCAACAGAAATACCATACAAATGCTTTCTTCTGTAGTTCAGACACAAAAATGTAGCATGGGGCAGGCTGGAAAAAAATTACAGTAATCTCTCCCTCTCCTTTTCCCAGTTCCATGAAATCATAAAAATCAAAGAAGTGAGCACGCTGCATGGAAGTTATTAAAATCTCCGAGAGAGAGAGCACTCCCAAACTCAGCTCATCCTGATGTACAGCCAAGCTGGTGAAATCTCTAAGGCATCTTCCAGTCCAATCAAGATTTTTTTTTTTTTTTTTTTTTAAAAGCAAGATAGTCTTAGAAATATTGTTAAAGAAAAAATTGAAAGGAAAAATCACTCAGGGCAATGTGAATTTTCAGTGTCTGAGCAACATCAGCTCCAAACAGAATAGACTCAGAGGCCAGCAGGCACCTCTCTCTCCAGTCGGAATAGTTGGCATGAGAAACTCGCTGAATAATTTGAACCCTTTCGTTGCCGCTAGATGAATTAGTAACAGAAAGACAGATCTGTATTTATCTACACACACTTTAGGCCAGATCCTCACCTGGTCTAAATCACTGTTAGCAACATGAGGGCAGTTGCACTATGCTGAATTACCCTCTGCGCCTTTTTATTTCCTTCACCCACAAAGGAACTAATGTTGGGGCTTGGGGGAGAAAAGTCTCCGAGGAATGTCTGGAAAGGACAACAAATGCCAGTAAGGATATACAGCCCACAGGACCATCTCATCTGAAGAGGGCACCACCACTTCAATGTGTCAAATCCACCACCTCCCTTGAAGACAGAGCATACATTTACTCTGGCATTTAAAAAAAATTTTTTTCCCAAAGTTACCATTTAAGTGAACTGTAATCACATGGGTCCAAACTTGCCAGCGTTTTCAGACAGTGTCTAGTGTGGACTTTGCATAGGACCTCCTTAAACGGAACAGAAAGCCATGCCACCTTCCAATGATACTGTGTAGGTTTATTGTAAAAGAGTTGTGAACGGATGTATGAAGTGGAGGCTGATTACAAGAGGCGAGATCTTTGCTCCTTCAAAGGTGCCCTGCGGTAGGTTCAATTGGTGCATCGGCCACGGTCTGACATCTCACAAACATCTTGTAGGGCTCAATTTGTGGTTCTTCAGCAACAGCTGGGAGTGAAGGGGGGCAGGGATGTAGCTGGGCTCTTTCTGGAAAGGCTAACATTGCTGTAGGTTTGTGCCTCTGAGTCCCTGTATTTAACTCCTGATGCTGCCCCCCACCACTGCCCATGGGGAAGACTCATGGTGCTCTCTCCACTGAGCCTATATTCTTCTAAAAACAACAGGACTTGCGTAATAGGCGGGGAAATTTAGGCTGCAAATCCATATAGAATCTAAGAATCCTAGAAGATGAGGGCTGGAAGGGACCTCAGGAGGTCACCTAGTCCAACCCCCTGCTCAAAGCAGGACTAACCGCAGCTAAATCATCCCAGCCAGGACTTTGTCAAGCCCCACCTTTAAAACCTCTAAAGATGGAGCTTCCACCACCTCTCTAGGTAACCCATTCCAGTGCTTCACCACCCCCCTAGTGAATAAGTTTTTCCTAATATCCAACCTAGACCTCCCCCCCCACAACTTGAGACCGTTGCTCCTTGTTCTGTCATCTGCCACCACTGAGAACAGCCTAGCTCCATCCTCCCTGGAACCCCCTTTCAGGTAGTTAAAGGCTGCTATCAAATCCCCCTTAACTCTTCTCTTCTGCAGACTAAACAAGTCTAGTTTCCTCAGCCTCTCCTCATAAGTCTTGTGCTCCAGCCCCCTCATCATTTTTCTTGCTCTCCTCTAGACTCTCTCCAATTTATCCACATCCTTTCTGTAGTGGGGGGGTCCAAAACTGGCCACAATACGCCAAATGTGGCCTCACCAGTGCCAAATAAAGGGGAATCACTTCCCTCAATCTGCTGGCAATGCCCCTACCAATGCAGCCCAATATGCTGTTAGCCTTCTTAGCAATAAGGGCACACTGCTGACTCATATCCAGCTTCTTGGTCACTGTAACCCCCCGGTCCTTTCGTGCAGAACTGCTGCCTCGCCAATCGGTCCCCAGTCCGTCCCCAGCACTCGGCCTTTCACTGAAGTGCACAACTGAAAATGGGATTACCAGCCTCACCTTTGTCCAACATTTGACCACATCACAAAAGAAACACAAGACGACACCAGCAAGAGTGTTGGGGCAGTGGATTGCGGGTGGCTGTTTGCACGGTGCAGTGTTTGAGCCAGTGCTATCGGCTGAGCAACCTCAGGAGCGAAAGGTGATGTTAAATGTTTTAAATAAGTCGGTTTTTGCCGAGTGGGACTTCAGCAAACATAACGGGAAACAAAAATCAAATACAAACACAAGAGAATGAAAATACCTTCCGACCAGGATTCTGTCATTCCATACCAGAAGCCTTACCTGCAACCTACTGAATATATTAGCAACTTGCCTCCTCACTCAAAGCAGAAAATAAAAGCAGGGTATGTATTTCTATTGTATGTATGGGGTCTCCTGGTGCCCTTTGAGAAGATAGGATTTGAGAAGGTATTTAGGATTATGTGGAGAAGTGCTGATGAAATCATCAAGTGGTAAATAAAAGCTTAAGAAACTCTTTCCCCTACTTATCTAATACTTATCTCTTAAAATTCTAATATAAGCATGAGAGCAATGGACATTATTGGATCCATTGACACGTGGATGACGTCCAGCAGGAAAATGAAAGTGGAAATCACAAAAGGAAGGTAGGTCAGATACCAGGTAACAAATGTTGATCCTGGAGTTGCCTGCTCACAATTATTTTTATCCTCGGGAGTTCTGTTAAAGATTGCTATCCAGGAAGATAATGAATGTTGAGTGTGGCATCCACTCTTCTGCTGATGGATATCATTTCCACTCTGATGAGAAGAGATTACCCTGCTGAACCCAACAAGACATGCTTAATCTCCCCATTTAGATTCCACTATCCGCCGGTGGTTGTCACTTTTCTGAAAGAATGAAAGATGACTGTAGTAAACGAAAAAATGGACAGCTGTGTTTCACTTCTAAAAGCAGCACTAGGGAGATGCTCTTTGAACAAAAGCAAAATGCCAGTGAAATCTGCGGACAACTTCACCTGCTATAAATTAGCTATTCCTTGGTTTACGGAAACAGATGTCAGGGCTAGAAATATTCATACACTCGAAGAGCCTGAGCCAAGCCTGTTGAAGTCAGTGGGAAGACTCTATTGATTTCAAGGGTTTGGATCAAACTGTAAGCTGGCATTCTTCAAGGGTGAAATGCATCCCTGTGCAGCACAAAGCCTATGCTACACTTAAGAGCCACTTGAAAGTCCTATTCTGAATTTCATTCCAAGGCCCTGATTCTGCAGCCCCTGGGCTACACATGTAAACACTATTTTGCATGAGTTTTGGTACCCGAATTGGGCCTTAGGGTGATTTCCATCCCTCTACACATCAGTGATTTGCACAGCACCGCATTACAAATTCCTTAACAAACTCACCAATGAGGTCAAATTGTAAAATCTAAATTTTCCTGCTGTACGTTGTTGTCCCAAATATTCAATGGGGGGGTGTTGGTTGTATGAACTTTAGTGAGAGGTGTCAGACACCTTGAGTGTGAAGTTCTCTATCCACAGAAGAGCTGCAACATGGGCACTGGCAATCTTCTCTCCTTACCCCACAATGTGCCTCAACTCAGACCTGAAGCGATCACCGCAAGAGGTTCAGTCTCCTTTTCCACTCGGTCCTCCGCTTCTTGGTGGAGACTGCCTGCAAAGCCGCCAAATTGTAGCTGGGCCCACTGTACTGGTGATACGAGAGATGTGGATGCCTGTCCACTGAGAACTGGGCTGAAGGCACGGCTTTCATGATACGCAGGCAACCAAACAGTATTGCGATGGCCATTACTGACCACTGAATTCAAAGTAGTTAACTAGAGGTGAAAGGTGGGGTAGCTCCTTCTCCCTGATCATTCTAAGCTTCCCATGAACCATCGCCACCCCCAAAATCACTTTGGTTTAATCATTCTGGGTGGGATTTTCACAACTGTTCTACAGTGGCCCCGCCCTGAAGTCAAGGGGAGTTTTAGATCATTTACATCTGAACGCCTTTTCTCTTTCATTCCTCTCACCCTGGACCTTTGTGGCAAAAAGATGTCATCTGCAGAGATTAGAAAACGTGTGGCAGGAACACATTTGCTGCTTTCCTGCGCCAGTTCCACATCCTCTAAGCCAGCCCGTGTGCTGCACAGGGCTTTTGAGCACCGGGCAAATAAAAAAAGCTGAAGGAATCTTTTTGGTAGTTGGGATTGACGAGAAAGAAAATTTCCTTAAAAACGGGGGGGCGGAGGGGTTCTGCCCCCAAAACAAGCTACTGGGCTCACTACAGAGATAACTGGGTGAAATGTAAAGGGCTGCGATATACAGGAGATCAGAATAGACGATCTAATGGGCCTTTCTGGCCTTCAGCTCCAGTGATCCAGCCCCTGCATTCTGCTGCACCAGCGTAGAGGGGCTGAAAAAGCACAGGGGAAAATGCTCCGGGTGCAGGCTCTGCAAAAGCCTACCAGAGTGGCCCTATCCAAGACCCTTCTCAAGTCCAGCTAGCGTGGTGTACCAGGTGGCCAGTGGGAAGGGCCACAGCACACAGTGTTACAGAGATTCTGGGCAGCTCGGAGGCCTGTCAGAAGCTGGAGATGGTCTGCCCCAAGGCTCCCTGAGTTGTCCTAGCCCCGAATCAGCGGGGCGCAAAGGGAATTTAAAGCCACCTGAGCCCCCCCGGCCCTTGTGCTATGCCAAGAGGGGTGGGTGCCACATTCACACCCTGAGTGCACTGATCAATTGGTTAGTATTAAAGGGATATTTGTGTTCTATAGTTACAACAGTTACCATCGGACCCCTCCCTCACTCCCCTACATGATTTAGAATATTGAACGCTCCCTAATAAGTCCGGGGAAAACTTCACCAGCCTCCGGCTGCAGTCCTTAATCAAAATTCCCTTCACATCAGGGACAGCTTTGCCTAAATACAGGCTGAAAGTTTTGACCTCTTAAATCATTAATCTGGATGGTTTCCTTCATCCTGCTTTTTAAAAGTGCAATCATTTCCAAACATCCAGCAGAAAGGCAAAATCAGCTGAATCTCCAGCTGTATTTCTTGTCGTTCCAGTTACATTTGGAATACTCGACCCTTTATTGTTACTATTTGCATTCCAGATGCATCTGTAGAGTCCATCCAACCTCAGAGATCCACTTTGCTAGGCACAGGACAGAAACATAGGCAGAAATAGTCTCTGATGCCACGACCAGCTTACAATCTAAGCAGACGAGTGGTAAAAGGGACCTGACATTCAAGGAAAAATTGAGAACTGAGGCATGGAGGAATTGCAAAACTCCCATGGTCTTCCACAGGGCCAGGATTTCACCCGGAGAAATTAAGGTCTTGTCTGTACTTACAAGATCGCTGGTGTAGCCACGATATGCCAACGGGAGAGAGTTTCCCATCAGCATCACAAAACCAGCTCAACGAGCTGTGGTAGCTATGTCAGCCGGCAAGCGTCTCCTGCCAACAGAGCTATGCACAGGGGTGCTTATGCTGTAAAAAACTTAGGTCACTCAGGGTTTTTTTTTTTCTCACCCCGAGCAACAAAAGTTTTGCCGACATAAGTGCTAGTGTAGACATCGCCTACGTGACTTGCCCAAGGTCTGTTGTGACAACGGAGCCTACAAATTAACCCTAATTGTGAGCACCACTGTAAAAAGTGAGTGAAAGTATAGAACATGCCACAATAACCGACAATGATAAATGCTGATGGGAGGAGATGCAAAAGGGGGTAGGAAAATCTGAATTAGCCCAAACAAAAAGGCTCCTGATATAACTCAAGGACTCGGTTAAGATCATGTCTGGTAAGCAGAAGAGTGGAACTGAAAATCAATGAACCAAAATTGGTGTGTTGGCAATTAGGCCTACTCAGTGGACAAAATAATGACAGGATGCACTGTTCCATCATTGCTGACTGAAAGAAGGGAAGCAGTGAGATTTCCTATCATGACTATCACCCCCACCGTCTCCTGAGACCTTGGGATCAAGAGGACAAAGGCTCAATGACGTAACAGTGGATCCCAAGAAATATCCTTAGCAGACCAGGCCAAGAGAGGGACCGTGATGACATCACCAACTCCACCAGATTAAGATGAAGCCCAACCACCACGTGGGATGTGAGACTTTGCTACACGTGTCCTTCTCCTTCATCTTATTTCTTCACGTTTCCTATCCTCCTTCTTTTGCATTCTTTCTAGTAAGTGTCTGGCTTAGTCAGCCAAGACTGTACATTTTGCAAGGTTTCTGTGAGCTTCTCTGTGACCAGAGAGACCCCTAAAAGCAGTGTCCTAAACCACCCAAAGCTGGTACAAGTTTGCCAGATCTCAGTGTGGCTGATAAGACCAGGGCCTGTGTTTTTCCAGCAGTGAGGTTGCAGATGAGACTCAACACGAGAGACAGAAGTTACGTTTTCTATCTTTACTGTTCTTTTCTTTCCAGCCCATCTCAACTCCTCCTTTCCCCAGAAAGGACTGTTATTAGCATCCAAAAGGCTGTCAAACAAGGCATTTTTCCTTATAAAACCTCTCTCCAGTTAAAGGGAAAAGGGAACATAGGATATGATTTAAATAAAAGCCTAAATTAATTTCAAATGTAAATGTATTAATGCTTTTTAAATTTTATCCTGTCTTTAATAAAAGGTTTAAATGATTTTAATGGTATTTTTGCCACGGTGCTAAGCAGGCTCTGTAACCCAAACCCTGAACCTTGTTCAAAACTGTTTAATGCTGGACTGTGGTAGGGTCATGTTAAACTTTTGACCCTTTGGGCCCAGACATTCCATCTAAATTAATACAACAGGTCACACGGGAAGCCTGTGGGAGAGCCAGGAATCAAACCGGAATTTTATGAGTTCCAATCCAGGACTACAAAACTTTCCTTCCTCCCCAGGACTGTCCTCTCTAGAAATACCGGGCACATTAATGACTGGATGACTCCCCCCGCACACCTCACAAGGGTGTCATGGGTGCCAACCACCATCCAAGTAAAACCTGCTCTCAGGTTCCATTGCTATCACTCTCCATTTGCTCACATTCCTTTCCATTCTGACTGTGGATTTCGACCTATTAAGCCGGTCCAAGCTCTGGACACACCAGTCTTCTAGTGCAACAGGTGCAACAACCTCCATCTTCTGCATGTTTGCATGAGCCTGCTCTTTTACAGCTTTTTCTTTAAAAAACAAAAAAACAAAAAAAAAAAAAAACCTCAAAGGTTATAAAAAATAGATCAGGCAAAGAGAAAAACACCCTGCTTGGTTAGGACTTTGGTCAATGAGATGTGAGGCTGTATCGTTTATTGCAGATAGCTTGCTTATAAAAAATGATGCTGTCAATGTAAAATGAATAAAATAAGTCGGTATTTTCACAAGCTTCACTCAATGGCTTTAGAATAAGGTCACCTTGATGTTGTGGGGAAGAGCATGATTTCAGCCTCATGCGACACAGGTTGATACACTGCAGCTGACCATTTGTATGTTAAATGAGGTTCAATCATTCAGAAAGCCTCCCTTCCATTTAGAAAGAAGAGTGTTGTTTCTGATCCTGAATCCTGATATACAAAAGCTACACATTAATCAGTTAATCTGTAATTTTTTCTGGCTCCCTACAATACACAAGTCTATTCACATACGATCACATTCCACAAGGCGAAAGTGCGCATTCGTGGAAAACTATACCAGAGGCTATATTTTACATTATAAAAGACCAAATTAACATTGAATTACTCCCTAGTGGTAGCATACCTACACATCGAAAGTGAAGTCTGTCAAAATCTATCCTATGTGTACTGAGTTCCCACTGTTATTTAAAACGAATAAACACTACAGAAAATAGGAACAAGTCCCCTCCCCTCCCCCATTTCTGCTTTGGAAAAAAAAAAAAAAAAAAAAAAAAATCTCACACAGACAACTCTGTTTTGGTAAAGAGATCTGATTGTTAAACTGAGTTGCCTTTTGCACCTGAATACTTGAAGATATTGCAGCCAGGACTTTACATTGTGACGCCCCCTACATTTTGGTAGTAGTGGAATAAAAAAACCACACAAACAACACTGAATAAAACATTAAGACATAAAAGGAGTTAAGCAGAACAAAAGGGCTAAAGCGTATTGTGCACTAACCGTGTCTGACCCATGAAAATATAAAGGACTCACAATTCTAATTAGTAGAAGGCATAGTTATGACTTAGATCATTAAACTGAGAGCTTCCTGCCTGTCTGCTGTTCTGTATTACCGGGGCTGGTTTTTAGCACCGCAGGGCCCTCTAGTGGAATTGAAAGGCCTGCTGGCAAAGACACTCTGACTAAGCACCTCCAACGTGGAACAACGACCATCCACATGCATGAAAACGTGGGGAGAACCACAGCAGTAGGTTCTTGCCAGAGAGCTGAATTTTTGGTTGCATGCTTGGCATGCCTGCGTTTTTTGGAATCTAAGGTGTTGATCAATCAGACACATAGGGTGAAATCCTGGCGCCAATGAAGTCAAATGAGAATTTTGCCACTGACACCAATTGGAGCAGGATTTCACCCATGAAGGTGACCGTATTCGTGATTGTGAAAGGCTGTGGCTGCCTTGAACTGTTTTCTTTTGAGTCTGCAACAAGAAAGGCTGAAACAAAAGCGTAATCAAGAGGGGAAAGCCTCCCTCAATGATCTTCCTAGAAAGGCAATTTGAGTTCCCATTTTAGTGACAATGACATTCCAAGTTCATAGAAATGAGACAGAACCTCAGCAAAGCAAACACTCTTTGACGTATGCACTCAAACTCAAATTGCAGTTTTGTGCCTAAGGAATGTCCCTGTTTTTCCCTTCTGGTTACAAAGACTTCATTTGCACCCCAGGCCGCCACTCAGCCCCCTAATCCATCCCAACAACATCCACACACACCTCTTTTACTCTTTCCTCAGACACTAACTGTGCTGCTACCCTACTCTTTCCCCTGCTTCTGATCAGATTCCCAATACCATACCCACTCTGTTTATGTAATGTTTCCCCACCAGCACCACATACCCATTAACTCGTCAGCCGTTAGGCTCTCAGCAGTAGTAGGCTGTTATCCCGAACTAACCACTAGAGGGGGACACAGCACACACTTCGCCAGTGCATCACACTAGCTTTTTCTGGGCTGACTGTTTCTTCAGCTTTTGTTTGTGAACCAGAAGGACAGGATTTTACAAATATTCTCCTCTGGTGCTGCCTCTGCCACAGATAGTCTGCCAGTCCATTAATGGTAGCTCCCTTCCTATACACATACAACTCTTGCACACAATAAATGACAGAAGGTTTTCTTGTATGGCAGAAGATGGACTTAATTTGATGCTCCCGTGGCTAGGCTGAACTAACACCTCCCAGGAAAACGCTGTGAAAAGGGCAAAAATTACACTTTTGAAAAAGACGCTTCTTCTTTCCCTAAGCCCAACAATCAAGGAGGGAGAACAGCAGCAGGGAGAGTCTTTGTTTTCGGTGTCAAATGCACTCCTGCATTATTCATGAAGATTGGTTTTACATGAACCGAGCCGTTACCTATATCTGTCTTCCCTATTCATGCATCCAATAAAGAATGCAAAGTAGAACACCGGTGGAATCCCGGGAAATGGTCTAGCAAGATGTGAGCAATCCTGGCACATCAAATGAAATGAAATGCAAATGAAAACCGGCCCTTGAATTCACTATAAGACTCATAGACACATAGACTTTAATGTCAGAAGGGACCATTATGATCATCTAGTCTGACCTCCCGCACAACGCAGGCCACAGAACCTCACCTACCCGCTCCTGTAATAGACCCCTAACCTATGAGTGAGTTATTGAAGTCCCCAAACCATGGTTTAAAGACTTCAAGGACAGAGAATCCACCAGCAAGTGACCCATGCCCCACGCTGCAGAGGAAGGTGAAAAACCCGCAGGGCCTCTGCCACTTTGCCCTGGTGGCAAATTCCTTCCCGACCCTAAATATGGCAATCAGCTAAACCCTGAACACGTGGGCAAGACTCACCAGCCAGACACCCGGAAAGAATTCTCTGTAGTAACTCAGCACCTGCCCCATCTAACATCCCATCACAGGCCATTGGGCATATTTATCACTAGTAGTCAAAGATCAGTTAATTGCCAGATTAGGCTGTCCCATCATACCATCCCCTCCATAAACTTATCAAGCTGAGTCGTGAAGCCAACGAGGATTTTTGCCCCCACTGCTCCCCTTGGAAGGCTGTTCCTATGTAAACCATAGAGAAAGTTCTCTGCTTTAAGGAGTTGCTAGAGAAAGTTGCGGGCATCAGAGCACGGATTTTCCCTTGGCCTCTGATGGGATGTCATCAAGTGAAGAGGGGAGGAACTGACAATATAGAAGGGTTTTCATCCACATTATCATTCTGAGCCACTGCTTTCACTCTTGAACCCACACGCAGAGCATGCATGCTCCATATTTTCATGGCTGAAGGGCGAATGACGAGCTGCCATTATTTCCGTACTTCACCTGTGCTAAAACTTATACATTGTAACTTTTGTACATACTAGCCACGTGTGCTCCTGAGAGGGAGTAAACTCCATCCAACACATGGAAGTCATTCTAACCATCCCTTTGTGTGGTGGCAAGGACCACGAGGCAAGCACTCCAGTAGGTCATTGACTGGGGATCCGGCAGGGCACCAAAGTGATCCCTGCCAACTACGGCCATCTCCTGCATGGTACTGCATCTGTGCATTGGTAGTGGGGCATCCAGGCTGACGTTCAAGTTCTTGTTTAAAATCATGAAAAGCTGAGCAAATATCTGAGATAGGGTACAGCAGCAAGAGTCGGTCGGATTTTGATCCTGTTCTAAATATCAAGGATTTGGTTTAGTGTTTTATAAAAACAAAACTTGTTGCAAAATTTGGATCCAGATTCAAACGAAAAAAAAAAAAAAAAACAACCCCACACATCCCTCCTGTCCAGATCTGTGGGTTTGATTCCGATCCATCTCTAGACAAAACCTCTTTCACATTCTGTAACCAATCTGATATCCAGTCACCTGTCATTCCAAAAATCCATTTCTTTTGGGGGGTCGGTGGGTGGGGAGAGATGGAAGCAATACCGTCACCCTTCCCTTCTCTAGGGTGGGGCATGTGGACATAGCAGTTCCGCTGCCTCCCTGAATACAGGGACTGCATTTATTCCCAGCCATCGTGGAGAGCAGGGAAGGTAAGCCACATGGGTCTGAAACAAGTACAATGGAGTGGAGAATCCAGCCCAACAAATACTTTCAGGAGGATTGTTTGGGGGAGATAAACTACCCAATGAGAGGACTGCTAAAAAGCATGCTGCATGTCGTTTAGGGATGGTCTAGATACTCTTGGTCCTGTTCTTGACAAATCCACGCTGGCTATTCCTTATAACTCTATTATCCTCTAGGCGCTTACAAACTGATTGTTTCATAATTTGTTCCAGTCTCTTTCCAGGTATCAAAGTTAGGCTGGCTGGTTAGGTTAAAGGTCCTCTTTCTTCCCCAGTTTAAATAAAGATACCATCCTTTTCCAGTCCTCGGAGACCTCACCCATCCTCCGTGAGTTCTCATGTACACAAGTGATGTGCTACAGATGACCTGGTCTTGCAGCCAAGTTTAACAAGGCACAGTGTGCTTCCCACTGAATTGTTATCAGGGCAGGAGTTGAAGCTTTCTAGAGAAGGAGTACAGAGGAACATACAGTCATCCCTGTTTTACTGAAGATATGGATGTGTTTCCAGAAGCAGCAATGGCAGGTAAGCCTTTTCCTAACAAATGGATGAAGCTATGAACCCTTCTCTCTGGTACTCACCACCCGATAGTTTCTAAAGTGGTATTAAATGCATGCATTTGGATGGGTGAGAACAAGCCAAGTTTTATTTAGCCACACTCTATCCAACCACTTGCAAGCAGAAATGGGTTGGGAGCATTTCAGGGCGCTATCATAGCAAAGAAATAAGGTACAGCATGAAGAAAGCCAAAGTTAGTCAGTTAGCTTACGACAGAGGCAGTACACAAAAAACGAGACCTGCAAATCTTGCCTATAAATTAACTGCTGTATTTATTCCACACATTAGAACTTGTCACCTATGATTCCTACACAGTCTAGTCTGTGCTGCTGTCTTCCGGCGGTGGAGGATGTTTTGGAAAACAAAGAGAGACAGAGCTGTGGCAGCAGAGAGAGAGGGGGCAAGGATGAACCCTTGGTTTTCTATTATTAGTATTACTGCAGTGCCTAGATCAGGGGTTCTCAAACGGGGGGTCGTAACCCCTCAGAGGGTCGTGAGGTTATTATGGGGGGCAGTCCTGAGCTATCAGTCCCCACACATGCCAGTAAGAATGACATGGCAAGGGAGGGGGGGGTCATCACTTTTGTCAGGGGGTGTCATCACTGCCTGAAATATTTTCCAAGGGGGTCCCAGCAAAGGAAGTTTGAGAACCCCTGACCTAGATCCTTTTTCTTAGAAGAGATGTTCCGGGGCACTCTCTCCACTTTTACGGTAATCTGATGACGGCTGGCTTTCTATGGACAGAGTCATTCCTGCAATCTGAGTATTAGTGAGACAGCTGTAGAACTTCATCTTCCTTATGAGCCAGACCAACACCAGTGAGATTAATGGGAATCTTTCCCTGAATCAGAGTCTACTAAACTCTAAAGTCTAAGCTCTGTAGACGCCTGGTAAAGTAAAACTATTGCTAAAGGGATACCGCGAACATTACCACCTGCTGGCAAAAGGTTCCTTTTACACTATCACTTTTTAAAAACATTGGTGCTTTTTTGGGGGGGGAAGCAGGGGAGAGAGAGAAGGTCCAAATTCCACAGAAGTTGCTAAAACTAAAGAACAGCTTTTTGGGAGAATAATGTTGGGAAGAAAGGTCTAACCCGTGCGTCTCTTACCCTAGATTATTCCTGAGGTACAGTGAACTTCCACACAGAGCACCGATGGAGTCCAGATTAGTAAGACAAACAGTGCAATTCTAACCTTGGGTCAGATTTCCATTGTAATGTCAGTGTAGCATCCTCTAAATGAGACATATTTCCTATCTCCCCATGTCAATGACACACTGCAGCTGTTTGACCAAGGGAGGAAGGAAGATATCTGCATTCATGAATTTGTTCATATGCCCTCTTGGTGTCTTCATGGTTAACACTTTCTCCTTGCTACTTTGAGAGCTGCCTATTGACAGCAGATTTTATCCTAGTCCTCTACCCAAGAATTTGATTGTTCATTCTGTACTGACAGATAAGTTTAATCACTTAAATATAGAGCCTTATATAAAACAAAAGGTCAAATTCCAGTTGAATCGAAATTCTGCCTAAATAAGCACCACAGATTTTGGCCAAATTTATCATAAGAAGCAAAAGTTTAAGTCTATTAGTTGTATGTGTCTTGGAGCTACCAAGAGTGATCCCCTTACGCAGTTTTACTTCATTTCCAAGTAGGTTGCCTATACTTGGAAATAGCTGTGTGATATGGGGAGAAAGAATTTTTTGTCAGCTCAAAATATGCAATTAAGTATTCTGACACAGACAGTGAAAAGAATACCATAATTTGCACTGTTTCGTAAACATCCATCATGCATGCACATAATAGAAGATGTTCTCTTCCTGTCACAGGTATTTCCCTTGGGATTGTATGTAAAGTGCATTTTAAAAGGCATGAAAATACTAATTTTTACAAGGCTGTGATTGAATTCGTGGTTGAATGACAACATCTATGGAAGCGTGTTTTCCAACTGCTAATTTTGTTGTGTTCTAGAAGAAAATTCATTTGTGGGGTTGGATCAGGAGAGACCACACTCAACTTCCTGCATCCAATCTTCCCTTGGTCAACATGTTTGTGGCCGGTCTTTCCCCAATAAAGTAACTCAAGCCACTTCCATAGAGGAGAAAAAGGACAACCTGGGAGAGAAGGGTAGCACTAGGTCATCCTCTAATGTTAAATTAACTGTCATAGTGTTGAAACTTTTTAGCCATGCACAGAACCTTTTACAGTGTATCCTACCCCATAAGAATGTCATCTATCAGTTGGTGCAAGCAGCAGCAACCGAGTACTTCCAGCACTTTTGCTACCAAGCTGATCACTTCCTTTTCAGATCAGATTTACATCCAACCATACACATTAGCCCACATCCTCAGTTAGCATAAACCGGTGCATCCCTGCTGAAGTAATCGGAGGTAGGCTGACTTTCCCTAGCAAATATTTGTCCCCGTTGCATTTAAAATAACTAATGTTTACCATTTCTTTTGTTTAATATCCCATACAGCCTAGCCAAGCGAGCCTGACACCTTTTCTTTGCTGACAGAAAGGTTACATTTCAATAGCTCATGAATCAATCTGTGCATTCAGCGTTTTAAAGTCACAAATGCCGTGCCAGATAACACATCATAGCAGGATAAAAATGATTCACCACGTTGGAGAACCCCAAGTGATAACTGGGTGGCGGCTGGATGAGAATTATTAATAGTACAACTCCAAGTGAGTGCTTTGTGCAATCCTTCAAGACACAACAATGCTGATAGAGCATGAGCATGAAGACAAATGCAGCAGCTATATGCTGTTTATATAGGGCCCCTGGTTGTTTCGCTTTTGGGGAAAACACAGGGCGTCCACGCGGACAATCACCGGAAGAGGCCAGGAAGAACATCAATGTCGCCTCATCTGATGGATCCTCTAACTAATACAGCTCCACTTTCTAGTGCTGAACAGCAGAGTCAGCACAGGGAATGAGCCCAAGTCCAGGCATCAGACTTGAGCCTATGAGGTTGTGGTTTAGAGAGAAGAGTGTTCCCATCTAACATTACAAGAAAGCAACTTCCTCCTCCGAGTCAATCACATCTTATCACTGTTTGCCTCAATACTCACAGTAGGGAAAGGGATAATATACAGAAAGGGTTCATTTAAGAAGGGCGTGGGTAGCTGAATAGAAGGACTGAGGCAGGTAGCGCTAACGGGGGGGAACCAAGGCGAATGAGAAGCTTTCCCTTGATATCAGTTGACCCTGGGAGCAGGACCAGCATTAACTGGTGGAGGGTAAAGCAGCATTTCAGAACAGAAACTATATGTATAGCTGTTGTCTAAGATTTAAAACAAAACGAAAAGGAAAATGAGAAGAACAGGTCCCAGAATCTTAGCAACTGTGAAGCTGCTCCAAAAAGTGTCTTATCAATGGCACTACCTAAAACGACTAAAACCCTTTGAAACGTTACAACTTTTTTTTTTTTTTTTTTTTTTGGGGGGGGGGGGGGGGGGTTGTGGTTGTTATTTTAACCTTTTGCACTGATCAGAACACAACTGTCAACAGCTTCATCAACTATCCATGGCTAAAAAGTGGACGCTAACGTTCTGCAAGAGTTATTAATTAGTCCCAGTAGCATGTAATAAGTTTAAAAAGCTCCTACCTGGGTGTCCTCGAGGATGGTGGCTGGAGGCGGACAACAATTTACAGCACACCATTAACACATAGACCAGAAAGAACCAGTCAGATAGAAGCATTGATTTGGCACAGAATCTCATCCTGGAGGCAGAAAAGAAAGCAGCTGAGTGAAAGAACAATATAACTAGGGAACAATGCAAACCTGCTGCTGGGGAGAGGAAAGCTGAAAAGATCCTCATGAGTGACTGAAATGGTTGATTACAAGGTAATGCTGACAAAAATCAAATTCACACTTCGGCTGGGATCAATTCCTTGCTAAGTGTGCTTCATAATTAGAGGCGCTGCAGTGGTTATCGACACGCCGGTCTACATTATGATGTGACTTCATTAGGTTCTTTGAATCCGAGGTTTAAAAGTAAGAACGCTGCACATCTGCACACGCAACAGCACAATTACATTTAAACATATACACATTTAATTTGGTCTTGGGTGGGCGAGGTTCTCATTTTTAAAACTGTACCCAGCTCAGGCTCCAGAACAGAACAGGGAAAATCCCTCTATGCTTTTATAATTTTCAGGACAGATTTTCAAAATAAAAATCGTCTCCCATTTAGGCACCTAAGTGAAGTAGCTGGGTTTTCACAAGTGCGCAACATGCAGCAGCTCCCACGGAGAAGAATGGCAGCTGCTGGGAGCTGAGCCCATGTGGAAACCTGGCCTCACTTCCCCGAGGTGTTGAGGACCTGTTCCTCACAGCACCGGTGCAATAGATAGGCCAGATTCCAGTATTCTCATTCATGCAGAGGAGCAACTTATTCCACGACTCATTGCATGGAAGTCAATGAGACTACTCAAGGAGTAAAGTGCCTTGCCATGGAAGGGTGGCAGAATCAGACCCAGCAGAAAGCAGTGTTAGAGCTCAGATCTTCCCAGCTTTCATTCCTCTGTCATGGCTTCCATGGTAGCATTCATCATGTGGAAAGGTAATGAGGTCGTTTTCTTCAATTGAATTATGATGATGTATTATTTATACGGTACCCAAGAGTGTGCTGTGCACTTGTACCCTTCGATTCCATCGTTACAGCAAACGCTGTATGCGAGAAGGTCTCAAACTAATTAAAAATAGTTTATGGATGTGCATAAATTGAACTAAATACTGTTTTCATAGCAGAGACTCTGATCTGCAGTTAACCAGCACGCTGGGATTTGAAAGAGTCTGTGATGAGCACTCTCATTTATACCAAAACACCACTCACAAAAAACTAACCAAACAAAACTATGTGGTACTGGTTTTTTTTGCCGATTTCAGTTTGGATTTCCCTGGGCAATTGCAAAAGAGCTGGCTGATTTGATTACAAAGCACCTCAAACCGGGAGTCTCATCAGATCATCCAAGAGGGTAAACATTCTGAACGGTTTAAAAATATATATATATATATATATATATATAAAGGAGACCTCCCAAAATGGACACCTCTGCTGTAATGGCTACCAGAAGAAAATGTCCATTTTATTTTAAAAATGTAAAATACATAGACAAATAAAAACAAAAAAACCCCAGATCTCACGTTTTCTCATTTAGAAAGACTTGCCTAGTCTTCCTTTCCCGCATTACAGAGTGCTTCCCTTCGCCACTTGCTCATTAAAGGCAATATCAGTACTGCCCAAGCGGCTCACCGGAGCACTTCATAATATCAGAAACTATCAGGCAAAGAGCCTGTTGTAAATATCTTTTAGCAGCACCCATTATTTTAAGCTTGAGGGAAAAAAAAAATACATTGGTGAAGAAGACAGCCACGTCAGAGCACGCTCAGCTGTCCTTGCGGCTTCTGCCTCTCCCCGCAAATGTCTTTTATACAGCACCTTTGTTGCACGGTGACTGTTTAAAAAGTAAACGGGGGCTATTGACTGCTGTGCTTAAAGCAGCCAGACCAAAGTTCAAAGTCTTCTTTAAGCCAGCGTGTGGTTACACTGCCCGAACAAAGCTGTAAATGGGGCTGATTCCTGTTTACAGTAAGGCCCTTTTACACTGCTAAAACGGTGTAAGGGAGTCTTGGTGCAAATGGGGATCACACCCACAAAGTGGAGGCTCACAGGGCTGTGCTGTGTAAACGCTCCACATTCAGGATTGGGCCAGCTGATAACAGGCTAACTTTGAGGAGCTTCATTTCAGCAAATCAGTCTGGGCCCGAGTCACCGCTCACTTCAACCAGTCCGAATCCAGCAACTCCATTCAACCTTGAACCTGGTGTAAGAGGGATTATCAGTGTTTTCAACTGGGGCCTGATCTGGGTTGAAGTCAATGGCAATAAGAGAATAAGGAACCCACCCAACAAGGCTTTGGAATCCACTTGCCTCTGCCAAGATGACTGAGGGCCAGAGCCTTCTCTCGTTATCCCCATCCAACCCCATAGTCTTCAGAGGAGAGGCACTGGCTAACCGAGAACAGAATTTAGCCTCACCACTTCCCTTGCTTCACATGCCCCTGAATGCATGCCCTGGAGCCCATGATTAACTCAGTGTTGGGTGATGCACACAAAATCTGCAGTTTGGGTATATGCGGTTATTCTCGTCATCAGCACCGCTCAATTGTTCTGAGCACAAATGCTGGAAACAGACCAAACTATCTGCTGCGAACCCAACCCCGACCTCAGTTCCCCTGGTGTAAACCTGAAGGAACAGTACTGCAGCCAAGGGCATCCCTTCGGATATACAGCAGTGTCCTTGAAAGCAGAGTTGGACCCTGATTCAGCGCCTGATTTTCAGAACTGCTGGGCACCCACACTCCAACAGAAGTTAAGGGGAGCCGCTAACATCTGAAAACCAGGCACAAGGAAGCAGAGTTTTAAAAGTTCTTAATACCTCGTTTGGACACCTAAATAAATTTTCACAAGTGCTCGGAGTCCGGCAGCTCCCACTGCTCTCGACGAGGGAGGAGACATTCTCCATGTGGGAGGGAGAACTTTTGAAAACCTAGCTCTTATTTAGGTGTTTAAATGGAAGCTGAGCTCTTTTAAAAACCTGGCTCCAATTCTGAGTGCCGGACGCTATCGGAAATCCAGCCCTAGTAATCTGCCAGATTTTAGGCCGTGCAGGGAGGAACGGTTTGCTTCCCACCATGTGACGCGGTTACCTTTTGAAAGGGCAACAGCTCTTAAACGTACTGATCTAGCGAGATGCGCCTGGGCTGCAGATCTGAATATGGAACCTCTGCCAAGGCCAGAGGATGAGTGCATCCAGGATTTCAGTTCTAGCCCCTTCTCTACCAATATGAGACCAACTCATTCACTTAAGGCCTGGTCTACTGGTTTTTGTACCGGTATCACTATCTCATTTAGGGAGTTGATTTTTTACTAATATAGTTGTACCAATACAACTTGTAGCGCAGATGCAATCATACTGGTATAAAAGGTGTCATATACCAGTATAGTTTATTCCCATTACCATATAGAAATAGCTGTACAAATATAAAGCACCTTTAGACAGGTATGGGGGGGGGGAGGGTTGTACCACTTTAACTATACCTGTATGGTTAAAGCAGTACAACCTTTGCATGTAGACAACACTTAGTTATTTTCATCTTGAACGTAAAGAAATAGCATTTCTTTCTCTTTGTAGAGAAAAACAAACTAAAGTTAGAAGGACGCTATGTAATAGGAGGCGGGCACATCACCACATTCAGAAGCAGGTGAAGTCAGCGGGTGACTCTCTCAAAAACATTACATTTGCATTCATTCATTCGCCTGTTCCCTCCGACAGATTCAAAAGGGTATTACTGCTAACCGGAGTGGCAAATCTTCGTTGTCAATTCCAAAGATAAAAAGTTGTCTTACCTTGGGACTTTGCAAGAATGTCGCTCCAGTCAAATGCAATTATTTCAGTATGATTTTCAGAGTTATTCCAAATTGCCATTTGCAGCTACAAACAAGCATTGCTGCATTTTCACTCTGGGGTCCTAGAGAGGAAACCAGATTAGACAGCAGTTAGGGTTTGGAAGGTGATGTGCAATAGATTTCTGTCACCGAAATCGTTGTTTTACAGTGCCATCTACAGTGCAACGCGAGTCAAAAGACGGCAAAGTGTTGGAGAGCTATTGAAATTGTTCCCAAGTCTACAGAGAAAACCTCACAAGGCAGCTTTGAAATCTCCTTGGATTGACTCTATGCAGAGACCATTCTGTTCCAAAGTAACAAAGACAGTGAACACAGTATTTTATCGTGTACGTTGCGCCTTACGTCCATAATGCTGCCCAGCCACCGAGAAAGTTCTAGGGATTGGGAAGGACTCCAAACCCCTTTGGGACCTAGGAATGGCATTATGATCCCATGGTCACCTGACACATTGTCTGCTTAGCATCCTGCTCGGGGTCGCAACCAAAGGCCATTGACAGCAATGGAAAAAAGATCCCATTGACGTCAATAGGGTTTGGATCAGGCCCTTTGACTTCAGTCTCTTCTCCCATCAGGTAAATACCAACAGGTAGATGCTCCATGCCACCCACGTGTGGCAGAGAGCCATTTGCTGTCTCCCTGTTCCTTTGCCACCTGGCCCCAGCTCTAATCTATATGCAGGCGTATGGAGCCCTGCTCTGCTGGGCCGCCTCCCCACCCAGCCATTGTCATGCCTTCTCTTCCCACTTACAATATGGGCAGGGCTGGTGCAGGATGCAGAGAAGAGTTCCCCTGCACAGGGGGAATTCTCCACAGGCTATTTGGAGCCCCACGCGTTCAGGTGCATTTCAGGAATGACCTGAACCTCTGGGGTCTGCAGAATTGGGCTGGAAATCTCATGAGAAAAAGGCTTTCTTGGGAAATTTCCTGGTACATTCAGTGTCCAGTTGAATCAAAAATACCATGAGAACTTCAGTATTTCCACGTCTGGCCAAATCCCAGCACCAAACATCCACTCCACTGCACGCACCCCTGGTTCCGTTAGGGTGGGCTGTGGTAGAAGATGAGGGGGTGAGTTAACACTCCCCACTCACTGAAATCAAGTTGTGATGATGACACCTTGCACCACTCCCATTTTGAATTAACTGCAACATTAGTAGCGTCACCCTGGACCTAAAGCAGTGGTTCTCCAGCAGGGGTACATGTACTCCTGGGGATAGGTAGAGGTCTTCCAAGGAGTACATCAACTCGTCTAGATATTTGCCTACTTTTACAACAGCCTACATAAAAAGCAATCGCAAAGTCAGTACAAACTAAAATTTCATACAGAGAATGACTTCTTCGTACTGCTCTATATACTATTCACTGAAATGCAAGTACAACATTTATATTCCAAATGATTTATTTTATGATGATATGGGAACAATGAGAAAGCAAGCCATTTCTCCGTAACGGTGACACTTTTGTGGTTTGACGTCTGATTTTGTAAGCACATCGTGTTTAAGTGAGGTGAAACTTGGGGGTACGCAAGACAAATCAGACTCCTGAAAAGTGTGCAAGTAACCTGGAAAGGCTGAGCGTCACCACTCTAAAGAACGGAGGGTCTGACAGTTGAATATGCTGCGCTTTGACAAAGGATCACGTTATTGTCTGGGTCTGCTATTGGGACCAGTCGCTAACAGTCACCAGAACTCATGCTGATAAGTGTGTTTTTCCAGAAGCTGCATTTTCAAGAAGTTGTTCTGCAGAGAAACCCTAATAGCTTTACTGACATGTGTTCCAGAAAATAATGAGCTGAATTTTTATGAGATGAAATTTTCAAGTCCCTTTGCTTTCATTGTTTATATTTGTCCTCTCTCCTACCCCGGGCTCAACTCGACCTTCCGCTATCAGAAATGTGACACGCCGTGCAATTTGTCAGAGCTCATAATAATGCATTCTTTGCCCACCAAGAGATCAAAATGACCTTTTCTTATTTGCGACCACCACTTTTCTTATTTTGCTAGGCAATGGGAACAATTAGGAATTTGCTTTAAAGAAACACAAAATTACACCCTTCCCCCCCTTCTTTGGAGGGCATAACATCTCTGGGGTCATTAAAGTATGTTGGTAGGTGCCTTTCAGTTGCTGGTGCTCACAGCAGTAAAGCCCGTGGTTTGCTGCGCTTAGCCTTTCGCTGATCAGTTTGCAGTGAGAAAAGAGAGGAATTGTGGGAATTAAAGTAATATCAGGATAGCAAGCTACAATTAGTCACTTTCTTCCTCTCCCTTATTTTATCAACATGAAGAGTAGCAGCATGTGCCTGAATCCACACAACTCAGCAATTCTATTCAAAAAAAGATGTTAGTGGAGTGGCAGCTGAAGACAAAGATCTATTGTCTTTATTACTAATAACAACTGCTATAAACAGGAGTGAAGAAAAAAAACTTCTCCCCATTTTATTTAAAAAGAAATTCTAGGGTTTGTTTGTTTTTTAAATATGAGACAGAATGACTGAAGTGTTTTGTGTCCAGTACCTTTTTGTCCATTTCAAATGAGACAGCTAAATAGAGAGAGATATTTTTACACTGCCCTTTCTGAAATCAATAAAACTGTACACTTAGTTTTTAGGTCTTACCTATTTCCTATGATAACCTACTATTTTTATATATCCTGCAGATTTGTCTAGAGGCAAATAAAATCTTCATTGCAACCTGCTCTGTGTTTACTTTACTGATTAAAGAAAAACAAAGTAGGGTTATTCCAATTTGCAGTCACTAGATAAACAAAGAAATAGATGATGCTGCCGGCTAACACAATTCAGGGCTTCCCCCATGCTATCAGGCAGCAAAACTTCTTGAAAGAATGGGGTTATTTGGTGGAAGAGAGGGAATTGCCACAATACAATCACGGGTCTGAGACTGGCTGCTTCACATCAATAAGAGAAAGAGAACTGGAAAAAAATAAGTCTCACCTGATTGATTATGTTAAGAGAAATTCCAAGCTTTTAGTCCCGGAACTGGGTTTTGTGCCTGCTTTTCCATATGAGTAATGCTCCCCTTGGCCAATTTTAACCCTGGCTCTTGCATCACCTAGTGGGTGTGGCAAAGCAATTACTTGTTTACAGATTGCACAAACAATACAATCACTCCTGACCTTCTGAGTCAAGAGCTCTCCTGGGGAAGTCTGGATTGCTAATGCCGTCAGTCCCCCGGGCCACTGCCACGGGCAGATAACAGTACTCTCATTGGTCAGCTACAGGCTCAGCGCCTGATCCCGAAAGGGTAGCAGGCGTGCTAGATGGCAACTGACCTCAATGGACCAGATCCTTGACTTCAGTGGAATTGTGCGCCGCCGTATCTGACCCAGAGGTATTGTGGGTGCTGAGTGCCAATTGGTGGCACGGCACAATTTGCAGGATTGGCCCCATAGGAACAAGGACCCTGATACTGGCGTACGTAAGGGTTTGCAGGAACTCTGAAGGGTTCTCTAAGGGCCCCAATTCTGCAATCCTTGGGCAACCTTTCAAGGGGTGTTTCAGATGCCCAAGTAATGCAGGATCGTGCCCATATTCATTAACCCTATTCCAAAAACTAACTTAACATAGAGATATTCCATGGAAAATGAGAAGCCCGTTTAAACTCTCTCCCTTCATGCTCTACAGACCCCAGTCACTCACACACACACACTCACACACCAGTCCTGGACAACATGGTACAAGACAGCAGGTTTCTAAGAATTCATTCTTTTATAGCCTGCGCAGTGAAATGAAGGTTGTTCATTGTTCTCTCTGTTAACTGCATTTCAAGAGCAAGGATTCCATCCATCAGTTAATTGAGTCAAACAAGAATTTGACAAGCAACCTTTTTTTCTTAGATGCACATTGACAGCAACTCAAATATTGTTTCACAGAACATAAAGTTTTACTCCCGTGTAAGTATCTATCAACAGGACAATACAATACAGAAGAACACAAGAACGGCCATACTGGGTCAGACCAACGGTCCACCTAGCCCAGTCTCCTGTCTTCTGACAGTGGCCAATGCCAGGTGCTTCAGAGGGAATGAACAGAACAGGCCATCATCAAGTGATCCCTCCCTGTCATCCAGTCCCCGCATCTGACAATCAGAGGCTTAAGGACACCCAGAGTATGGAATTGCATCCTTTGCCACTTTGGCTAATAGCTGCTGATGGACCTATCCTCCATGAGCTTATCTTTAATTCTTATTAATTCATTCTGATTAATAATTAATTATTATATTAAGCTTCCATTTATAATGGCATTGAAACAAGATGATAAAGTCCTTATTCATGCTTCTTACTTACAAGTAGTTCCACTGAAGTCAATGGGACTGTTCACCTGAGTAAAAGCTTACCAGCATGAGCAAAGGCTGCGTAAGGTAGGATTTTGTGGGTAGGATGCTCGTCTAGGACGCTGTAGCTGGGTCAAGTCCCGGATGCACCCCACACTTCCTGTATGACCTCTGGCCAGTTACCCTCATTGCCTCAATTCCCCAACTTGCAAACCGGGGAGCATAACGCTGCCCCTCTTCCCAGGGGTGTTGTAAGGATAAATGCACTAAAAGATTGTGAGGCGCTCAGCCACTATGCGATGGGGGCCAGATGAGTAAATAGACTTATATAATATTTTATAGGGGGCTTTTTTTCCTGCCAATAGTTACATGTTATAAAATATCTTTTTATAGCTAGTTGCAATATCTGTGAAGAGGTTTTTACCAGTGCATTTTATAACATCCTTTATAATGAACTATTAAAAGAATACAAGCATGTCCAAGAACTTATAAATGGGATCTTAATGTGAAATGTACCCAATATGGCCTCAATTTAAAAAAAAAAGGAGAGAGAGAGAGAGAGAGAGAGAGAGACAGAGACAGATGGCGCATCTCTTAAGAGGCTCTTCTTATGTAAAATAATTTGCATAAATGAAATAAATTCACATGTCATATATTGTACAAGGAGATTTGTCAGCATAAGAGCAGAGAAATTCCTTAAAAACTACTGAATGTCTTTATTTAACCATTTGGAATCATTACATTTTAGAAAATGAAGCAGAAGGGGCAGGGAGGCAGTAGCTATCAACACATGCAATGTGTTAATTCTTTTCCACTAAGATCTTTACTGGCCATGCAGATTTCAAGACCATCAGTGCTAAGGTTTGACTGAAAAACATATGACATGAAATTAAGAAAAGTGCTAAAACAAAAATGTCCACTTAAACTGTCCTAAAGAGAGACTGCCCATTTCTAGTGCTAAACAAACGTGATCAGTAGTGGATAGTTAGCTATTTAAGGCTTACTCTAGAAAAGTGAGTGAGTGAGTGAGTGAGTGAGTGAGTGTCCAGGGTTTTTTAATTGTATTTCATCCTTCATCTCTAATTCTTCATGTAATCTAAGCAGAGTGTCAAAGGTGCAATTCTCAAAATGAACCCAAACCTAATTTATTCTTCATGAAAATTTTTCTACCAGTTAAAACCACCCAATTCAGTGAACTGATTTGAGATGCAGTGAGCATTCCTTGTGATTCTGATGACAGGCCGTATTGTCTAGTGACTAGCACATCGGACTAGGATTCCAGACACCTCTGTTCTACTCCCCGCTCTGCCATTAACCTGCGGGTGACCTCGGACAAGTCATTTCACCTCCTTGTGCCTCAGTTTCCCCATCTATAAAAATGCAGATAAGGACATTGACCTTCCTTGTAAAGAAAGCCCTGTGCAATCTACTGTTGAAAAGCACTCTATAAGAGCTCGGCATTTAATAATTGGTCGGGAATGGTGACTAGTGCCTCCTTGTGGAATCAATAGGAACTGAGGGAATGCAGCATCTTGCCCTCAGACAAAAGAGATGGGTCTATGAAAGAGTGTGACTGACGACATTTTACTATGAACAGAAATAAAACAACTTGTAGCATTGATTTCTGAAACACAACAAAACCCATGCAAAAGCAGATACCTTCGATTCCTTTCTCCCACTGTATTTAAGATTATTTGGTCAGACGGGTCTGTAATTGATTAATGCCATGCCCGAAGAAGTTAGTTCCTTTTAATGTGTAGTAAACAACCTTTTCGAAGGCCAGAGATAACACCATCACTTCTCTTTCAAACCATCCTGGGCCGAAGCAGAGACTAAAAGTATCGGAGCAGGTTAAAACACCATGAGTCTGAAAATATGCTGCAGATCCTTTCCAGCGCTCACCCTTCCTTTGGCGTGACATGGGTGCCCCCTAGTGGGCTTAAAACATATTTCCCAAACAACGCTGTGCCGGCAAAGCCACTCGACTCTTCCATCCGTTGTAATTACAGCTGTGTTTTAAGATCTCGGAAATGGCCTAAATGGAATCCATTGCAATTTTAAAGTAAAATTAAGTTGTCCCAGGCTGACGCGGATGAAGGCAGCTCCCTGGATTGCGCATACATAATTTAGCAAAGCGATATTAAACAATTCCAACTTTCGACGTTACTGGAAAATCTCATTAACGCTCATCTATAGAATACGCAGCGACTGCTTCTTCAGAAGCCTGCCGCCTTATTGTTCTAACTCAGAACCATCCTCTCCCCAGGAGAAACCCCCTCAACGTCTCTCGCTGGCTACAAAGCCTCTCATTTGAGAGTTCTCTTTTGTGTTCGAAGGAGCCGTCCGTGCAAATTAAGTTGTGTCATTAATCATATTAATGTGCGGGTGTCAGAGTCCTCCAGTCATCCTCCACTGCCCTCCCACACACACACACACACACACACACACACACCCCAACCAAATCTTGTCAGCCCTGTTTCTCTGCCACAAATAAGAGCTGCTCTCTGTCAATTCAGTCCTGAACGGCAGGTGGGGGGGTGAATCAGAACACGGCTACTTCCAGGAAGGGCATGGGCCCGCCCCCGCCAGCATGACCTCACAGGCACTGTGATGCCGGGTCACACCGGCGGGCATGAAGCAGCGTGTCCAGTTTTGTTTCAGGACTGGAGAGGGGACAAACCATGCAAAAAGAGGGCTGTCCGATTTGAAACTGGACTAACGGCCTGCCTAACTGCACTACATCTCGCAGAGCGGGTGGTTTCTGAAGAATCTGCCCAAGACACTCCCTTTGCCTGCATATCTGTGCAGTGTCAGAAAGGGGAGCATCTCCTTATCCTCCTGGACGTGGGCATGCAGGAAGGAAGCAGTAGCTGTGCGCTTCTTACTCTCTGACCCCTGCATAGCAGGAACATGGGGAGTGGGAGAAGGGAGGGGAGGCAGAGCTGAGTCAGTGCATGGCAAAGGGGTCGTGATTTGCCGCTAATAAAGGTGGCTAGAAAAATACTTTACCACCTTCCTCCCGACAGCAAGGATGCAGCAGGCAGGGGACTGTGGCTCCATGAGCCACAATTCTTTCCCCGTTATGCTTCCGGGATGGCAAAGCGGCTTGCCACCCTTTACGGGGGGCCGTGTTCTTGTGACACCAGCTAGCCCCCTCTAGCCACCCCGCTCACGTTTCATCGATTTTAAGGCCAGAAGGTGCCGCCTAATCTGACCTCCTGCAGATCAGCAAGCCTTGCCTGCTGATTCCTCCATCAGGCCCAGAACTTCGATCTGAGCTATAGCATAGCTTCCAGAGCGACAGTCAGACGGCATCCATCTACGAGAGCTCGGTAGTCTACTATTAATTATTATCATCATCATTGCTATTATTGATTTAAAGACGCCCGGTGAAGGCGAAGTCATCGCATCCCTAGATAACTTGTTCTGGTGGTTCATTAACCTCATTATTAAAAACGTGCACCTTTTCTAGTCTCCATTTGTCCAGCCTCAGCTTCCACCCAGTGGATCTCATCATGCCCGTTTCCGACAAATCAAAGAGCCCTCCGCTACCAGAAATCTTTCCCCCATGTCAGTACTCACAGATTGGAATCAAGTCGCTGCTTAACCTTCTCTTTCATACACTAAATAGACTGAGCATCTTTAGTCTCTCCCAGTCAGGCAGGTTTTCCAGACCTTGAATCATCTTGTGCCTCTTTTCTGCAACCTTTCTGAAGGGTTGGGACCAGGACTGGACGCAGTATTGTGTCACTAATGCCACTTACGGCAGTGATACCACCTCCTTACTCCTACTTGATATTCTCCAGCTTATACATCCAAGGATTGTGCTAGTCCTCTTAGCGACAGCATCATGCTAGGAGCTCATGTGCAATTGGTTTTCTACCATGACCCCTAAGTCCTTTGCAGATGGTGCAATAATACTCTCTGACGGAAAGCGGAAATGACTCTGCTTTGGGAAATGTCTCCTTAGTTGAACTCCAAAATATTCCCCAAATATCGCAGCACGGTAACAGGAAAGGCCTTTAAGGGCTAGATCCAGCCAATCAGACTCTGAGCGAGTAGCACCATACTACCTGAGTAGTAATAAGTAACGTGTAATAAGGCATTATCCAACGTGAGTGAGAATGCAGGGCTGTGCCCTTCAGAAATAGCCAGATGAAGATTTTTTTGTGCAAGAGAACTGTACCCTTCCTACAAAGGGCCTGATCCTCTTCTCATTTTACATCTGGTAACTACCGACTTCGGTACAGCTACTCCTGATTTACACCAGCGTTCAGGAGAGGACAATCAGGCCGTATCACTGTGAACTGCCTCGCTGACATCGGACTGAAGTAAGAAAGCTTTCCAGACCACAGGAAAGTTAGGAAAGGGAGATAATACGAGTGACAAATGCACGGTTAAGATTTAAAAAAAAAAAAAAAAAAACCTAGGCACGCAGCCTAAAATTCAGTTACACAATGAGACAGCAGACAGTTCCCAGCACCTTTCAGACTCCTGCAGACACACAACAGGCTTTACTGGCAATTTTTAAAACATCTAAGCGGGGAAGAAAAAGCAGCCCTCTCAAAGTGCTTTTTTATGACGTCACATTCCACTTTTCACTGGCAGGCTTTCAACCTGTCACATCTCGTCCGCCCTTTGCACTGGGACATTTCAAACCCTCATTTAACCACCAGTGGGGGAAAGAAACACAAACAATACAGATAAGGCCTAAATAAAATAAGGCTATCCACGCCCATCAACACACACGACACATAGGAGATGGGATTATCTATCTGGAACCCTGAGGTGTCCATCCCTGTGGCATCTGGGCTGTTTGCACAGAGATAGACTCGATCTTATACCACGTGCTTGTGTGGAAACACTTGCTGTGGTCTTCATTGACATCGGACGTTCTCTCGGAGGAAGACTCCCTTCTTTCTCTCTTCCGCCACTGAAGGGGTAGGTCCTGCCTGAGCCGAGATTAGGGAAGGGTGAGTGGGTGCTAGACACCGGAGCAGCCCTAATCTCCCTCCTAGCCACTGCCTACCTGCCTCAGGTGTGTGTCTGCAGTTAGTTCTCCAACAGGACAAGAGGCGCTGTTAGGTAGAGAACGTTCTCTGTGAATTCATGCTGGGGAGCCACAATTGGGCGTCAGGATGCACAGAACACAGAGGAAATGCCCTGTACCCTTTCCACTGAGCACCCAGCCCCGACATAGCCCAATACAGCATCAGCCTGTGAAGCCAAAAAGATGCCCCCAAAGGGCATGCGAGGCAACAACTAACATAGTTAACCAACTCCTGATACAGAGACAGATCTGCTAGCGTTTACCCTCCCGTTCAAGAGTTTTACAACAGCCAAGACTTGTGCTCAAGGCAGATACATGGCCAGTTTCTGCCACCCTTGCTCACGCTGAGTAGGGCTTTACTTCGCAGACGGTCCTGCGGAAATCAATGGACTGGTGATGCAATAAGGTACTATGCCCAGGGACGCAAGAGTGGCAGCAGCAGTCTGGAGAGTATTCCAATTTCTTTTGTGGAGGCAAAGCAAACCAGGGCGGGGCTGGAGTGCTACTTTGTGCTACTCAACATCTGCTCCTGCTGGAAGACGAAGGAGCAATTCTAACAAGTGGGCAAGGGGTTCTGTGTCCATCTCAGCTGGAACGGCACTACCCCGGTCCACAGATAGAGGGGATAAGAGAAGGAGAAAAGAGGACTGGGGACAACGTCTCTCTTCCCCACCCCCAAGGCAAAGCGTTGCGGGGCATCTAGAAATACGCCTGGGGAAAGTTTCCCAAGGATTTTTAAAGATTCAGACCACCAAGGCACAATACCAGCAGGACAAATGACGGAGATATTCAGCTCGCCCTGGATTGTGACACAGCTCCCACCAAGCCATTGTAACAGTGGTTCTCAACCTGCGGCCCAACCAGCACACAAGTGACAGCTTCAGGGCCATTCAGGGAGAACATATATCGTGTGGATGCGGCCCACATGACACACAGAGAGCTGCACATGCGGCCCACGATGGCAAATAGGTTGAGGACCCCTGGGTTATCGTGTGTTAACCCAAGTTAACGGGGTGATGGGATCAGCTCATTTTACGAGGGTTGCATCTATTAGAAAGCACGGACGGCCAGTCTGGCCCTGGTGGGACGGGGAGGAGGATGAAAAGCCTTTGTCAACTTGCACACCCCACACCAGGGCCACTCACAGTGACAGCTCCCAGCCCCACCAACCCACACGGCTTCACAGCACTTGGGAGCGGCTCAAGGGATTAGACGG
Source organism: Emydura macquarii macquarii (assembly GCF_026122565.2). Taxonomy (NCBI): domain Eukaryota; kingdom Metazoa; phylum Chordata; order Testudines; family Chelidae; genus Emydura; species Emydura macquarii. Next base: position 7,723,570 of record NW_027130208.1, read on the forward strand.
CACCCGTCTTGCGGGTCCTGCAATACGTCAGGCCTAGCAGGATTGGATTGTGCCCCTTATGTTTGGTGCAAGTCCACTTCACTCCCAACATGAGCCAGTGGCTAAATAACACCGTCACGGCCCCTTAGTGCAGGTCATTTCTGTGCTATGTACCTCACTAGGGGCAATGAAGCCAAGGGGACGGAACATGAGGCCGGGAAACCTGGAGTTTTTAATCCCATCCCTACAGATGCCTCCTGGCAAAGCCTTGATCACGTCACTTGTGCCACTTCTGAAAACTTTGGCCCAGGCTTGTCACCTCGGGCCTGATTGTCGCAGGTGCTAGCCCGAGGCACTGCCGTTTAAACCAGTGGGAGTTGCGGGATGCTCGGCACCTCTAGAAATCAAGCCCATGTGGTCTCCAGTTGGGCACCCACACAGGGAGGGCCCCAAAGACAAAAATGTTGGCTTTACCCTCTGCCAAAGACTCCCCAACTGAAAACGGGGGATAATAGTATTTACCAGCCTCACAGCAGCTAACATTTGTGCAGTCCGTTGGGCAATGGGGTGCCCTTATCATTGCTTTAAAAACAGCAGAAGTGGAATGGAGAGACGACTCAGGGGTGAGGTTCGGGGGGTCAAGGAGTGCGGGTGGGACTCAAAAATTGGGTGGCTGTTGGAACTGGCGTAGCGGGAGCTGAGCAGGTACGTGTTTGCTGTGTACACATCATTGATTAAGAGATGACCACTGTTCACTCCAAAGGCTTAGTCTCTCTGACGATGGATGCAACAGAAGGCCTTCTAACGGAGGTATCATCATTGTCCGTAAGGTCAAAAACCCACCTCTTCCTCGCTTGTGAATCACAGATTTAGGCAAACCGCGTAACATGTCGCGTAACATGTCGCCCAGCCAGCATACTTACTCCTCCCATTTCAGAGAGGGCTCATCACAGGCACGTCTCCCCCATCCCCAGGCTGCTGTATCATACACTGGGGCCAGGACAGGAGCCGAGTCTGATGGCCTCCCCCATTCAACAGCCCCAAATGGAATTTCAACTCAGCAGAGAACCTGGGCCACAGTCTCTTATTTTGTCACAGGTTCTTAAACCTTCATGCAAGGAGAGAAAAGCCCAACAATAGCTACAGTCCGAGGTGTACATTTGCCACGACATTTACTTGTGGAACACGGGCATGCATTCTGAGCAACGAAATCGGACTGGCTGAGAGAGTCCCCACGACAGAGGTGTACGGGATAATCATGCCATGTGGGACTCATTAGCTAATTGTTACAAAACTGTAATGAAAAGCATTTCCTAAATGCAGTGCTAAACTTCCAGAAGTGTCATCATGGGCTGGAGGCACATTTCTGTCAGTGTTACCACATACATAGCAGCTCGTTCTGTGTTACTGCTCCAGATCCACTTCACAGCCCACTGCATCACCCAGATCACAACTACTAATAATCTCTACTAATCCAGGACCTTTCCAGCATATCCATTTTTGCACATGCACCTGCCAGCAAAAATAACTGTCTAGCTAATTAGTGCATCCAGCTAGGACAGATGGGCACCCAACCACATGATCTGCATGCACAAAGGACCACATATCCTGCACTGGCTTCAGTGGAAGTTTTGCCAGAGTACATTTCAACTAAGGACTGCAGGAGCTGGTCCAAAACAGATGCACGGCCACATCTCTGTTCACAGCAGATACTGAAATGAGATCAGCCTGGGACGAGCTGAAAGTTCATCCCTAGAAACCAAGGATTGTTTATTTTCTTTTAAAGCACCCTCCATTTATATATTGATGGTATAAATCATGAGAAATGTGATATGCAGAGATTGGGGAAGCAGGGGGACAAACGGCTATACCTTCAACATCCTAATGGCATTCTGTCTAGAAGTCCTTTCAAAGGGATCTTTTGAAGGACAGCAGCACTCCCAATGGGAAAGCGTTGTGCTGTGAGAGCTAAAGAAACCCCCAAAAACCCGATCACTCAACATAAGGGAGCATTTCATAAAATTATTCCGATGAGTGAATGCAGTTTAAAAAACCCTGTTCCTTATGAGACGGGGGGAAAACCCCATGTTTCCCTCCCTGCCTGCAGTTCGACAACTATTCCTGAAAAGAGTTTGTTAATGCCACGTCTTTCAGTATTCACTGACTGAAAGCAAAATACCGCTAACATTCCTACTAGTCTGAGGAGTCAAAGTGTGATCAATAAATAATTGCATTTAAAAGATTTCCCAATCCTGTCCAAGCTTTTCCCTAGTTAAATGGCTAAAAAGACACCCAGAGAAGGGTTCTCACAGATCTTTCCTTGTTTATGGGATTATCAGCATCGCACTGGATACCAATGCCTAGCATCACACAGGTGCTTTCAAAACCAACGGCTTACCTTAAAAGGTTGATTTGTCTTTAATCCTGAACGAGGGGTGGGCAAACAGGGGATGCAAACAGCCGATGTAACCGGTGAATAGTGGACTTGCCTCAGCACCCACTGACATCATCGCTGACTCCAACGAGCATTGGTTCAGGCCATAGTTGTGCACTGTTCATGCCACGCTGTTCAGTCATCAGGTTTCCTAGGGGTGAGCGACAGCCTGCCGACAAGTCAGACGGCGTATATAGGAAGGCAGCATGACCGGGAAGGTGAGTAACAGACTTAAACGTGTCCTCTCAAGCCACCGGCACTGCTCTGCTAAAAGCGCCGCTGGATGGGACGTGGGGGGAGGTTGGTTTAGAGCACACTACACTGCTGGACAAAGCAAAGCCCGACAAAGGAAACACGCCAACAGGGTGTTCCCGACTTCCCCCGTGTTGCCCAAGTTGTTCCAAATTCCCGCCTTTTCACACAGGATTCCCTCCAATATTTTCCGCCTCCCCTAGGGAGATTCGGGACATGCCCTAGAAGAGACACGCACACAGCCCATAAATAATTTCAACACAACTGTGGGCTCTATTGTTTCACCTTTTGTTTTCTGAGCTTCTCGGCTGCATGTGGGTCACGTTTCCAAGTTTGCCTCCCCCCTCGTGAGGACTGAAAACTTAAATGTAATTACAACAACAACAAAAATGAGATTCACAGCCAACCTCGGGCCTCTGGGAGCTGGGGCTTTACGACAATCGCAATAGAACGGGGCGGCTTCGTGAAAAGATGGTGAGCATTGGCCACTGGCTTTTTTAGCTCCTTCACCATGGGCACTACTGGGAACACGTAACAGTAGGAAGAGAGAGAGAGAGAGAGAGACACCCTTCACTCACTCATTTTACATGTATGGCCTGGCCACACAGCAAGTTACCGGGAGGTAAGCCAGGCCGTGAATCTACAGTGTCGCCCCTTGCTGCGCTGTAACCTCCCGTGTGGACACTGCCACAGCACCATGGAAGTCCCAGACTACGGCAGGACTCGCACTGCGCTGTAGTAGTGTCTACATGGGGCCTTACTAGGTGGCAAATTGGCGCGCTGCAGAGTCACATCCTAGCTTGCAACGCAAGAACTCCCCGTGTAGACAAGCCTGTCGAGCGCACACTGAGGAGGCAGAGGAAGAGGCAGTTTTAGGCCCCAGTGCCAATCTCCTGCTGGAACAACAGAGCCCAGCTTCTTGTTCCCTTCAGCCCCCGCAATCAAGTCTTTATAAAGGGTTTATGTCGTCCAGACTCTCTTCACAAGGGAAACGGCTAGAAACTTCCCTTCGTCCTTCTTTTTAAATGAAAGCTGAGAGGTTTTGTCATGGAGGCCCAGAAGCCTGGCTCTGTTAACGAGGAGCTTGTGCAGGTCCCCCTCCACCCGTCAGTGCAATGAGACCACTGCCTCGGCCCTGTAATCCGGAGTGACTCTGCTTCCCTGTCATAGGCCTCTGCGAAGCTCACTTCACCTCCTATTTCTAGTAGGGCTGCCCTCCCAACTCAGCTTCCAGAATTAGCCCTACACCAGCAGGATCTCGCTCTCCCATTCCTCCTCCTGTTTGTTTGCAGCAGGACCCATGAGGAAGGAGTAAAAAAAAAAAAAAAGTGTAATTTTCTCTAATTGCCGCTGTGATTCCTGGGCTTTTCCCATGGGAGCTACAGGAAGGAACACTCTCAAAAGACAGATATTTCCAAATAGCGATTACCTGGGCTAGCCATCAACTGTTGTAAAACAAACCACTGGGCCCATTCACATCCCGAATCTTAATCTAAGCACTCGCTGACTCTCAGAAATCTGCCTAATCCCATGCTCTAATTTTACATCACTTGATGGGTTCCCCGCACGTCCTAGCTCAAGGGAACCAGCGTGCGTGTTCTGAGCTAGCTGAGAACAGCACGGCAGGTTAGAATGAGCAATGGGCACAAAACCTCCATGGTTCCCGAAATACAAAAGCCTTTTGACCCTATCCAACTGGACACCCTTAGCAATCAGCACCTCCCCTCTCTTGGCAACTGGTCCCCCTGCCAATCGTTCTGTGAAAACCCTCCATGCTTCATCCGCTTCCACCCTGCTCTTTGCACCCATCCATCCCCACACACTGGATATCCCTGAAGCTCATCCAGAAGCAAATGAGATCTGGTAACTGCACTATTCACAGATTCCCCCAAGAGGCGGCAGCAGCATCCTGGAACAAATCTTTAATACGTATTTGGCCTCTGGGCAGCCCACGTGCTATGGAGTTGCAGGTCACAGGACAAGTGTGTCTGGCTGAGGTGGAGGTTCTTCAATAGAACCTTTCCCCAAACCCAAACAGATGCCCTTCTGGAAGTCATACGTTACTCAAACACAAATTTAATGGCCTGTGAAAAATTAGTCAGATTACAGGATCTAATGGACAGGTGAGGGTTTGAGTTAATTAACCACTTCCCAGTTAGGACCTCACCGTAGGGATGTTTGTTGTTTCTAATTTGGCTTTGGAGATTAATTTAGACACATTTAAAAAATGATTCTTCTTGTAAATCAATCAGTTTTAGGCCCATTTGACCTGCCAGTGTCTCTAATGATTGATGAGCTGGAACACAAAAATGAAACCTCGCTTTAACTGCTCCCATCTGAATTTCCTTCACCATGTAAGTTCCGCGAGAGACATTTTTTAAAAGGTATTTTGAGCTTCTGTCACTGATTCAAACTCTATGTTTAGACCATGCATTACCTCCACAGCACTGTAATATGCAGGGCAGACATACATATGGAAAATGGGCCATTAGCAAGAAAAGTAACATGGCTTTTAAATGAAAACACGCTCTTATTAGAAATGCGCCACGTCTCAGAGACCGCAGCAGGAATTTGTTAGGTCGTCTTTTACTTTACTAGTGGCCACTAATTAATGCAAAACTGATGCAAAAAGCAAGGAGGGAAATAGTTTATTAGATTGTCTTGGGGTTTTTTTCTCCAAATGAAAGCATCCCCTTACAAATGACAAGTTTCTTGGCCAAACCAGCCTGCGGATAATCAAATCTTCACTCACCAGAGTATGCCGCTGCATCCAGAAGGGGGGCAGGGGAAAGGTTTAGCTCAGAACTGTCATCAGCCTTTCCCTAGAGCGCCAATATAGCGTTGGACGAGTTCACGTAGTAACCAGTAGATTTCCCATAACTCTCTGTTGCTAATTTGAGGGGAGTTTACCTATAGAATCTCCTGCCTCCTTAATGAGAGTCTCGCTTGTCACCCACACAACTGAGCACTTGACAGTTGTCAAACTCACAAATGCTGCTCATGAATTGGCCAGAGCCGTCTCTATTCCACTCCCTCTCCCCATCCCTTCCAACAGCGGTTGTCTGTACTGCCCAGGCGGCTTGTTTTCTGCTGTGCGCCTTTGTTTCTTGGTGCCTTTTCTTCACTAGAAGGTTGGTCTTGGGGAAAGTCAACAGACCTTCATAGTCATTGCACGCAACAGCATCAAGGTTCCATTTTAACCTCTCGGGATGTGCAAAGCCTCCTTTTCCTCATTACGCCAAGGGCTGTTCTTTGAAGCCTGGTGGAAAACCAAGGCCCTCCCTAAGGGCCTGCTCTGACACCGTGATGCACCAATGGCATGAACCAAAGGGAGATGCTGCCACAAAGAAGTTCAGCCGAGGACTGAGATGTTTATAATAGCGCAAACATTTTCAGTACGTAACACGGAGCACACGCGTGCTTCTTCATTTTTCGGCAATCAAATGCACGCAGTATCAGAGGACCCTGAGAACGTACGGATTCTGCTCGCATCAAACAGAGCTGCATTGTCTCAAGTTCGAATCCCATTAGAAGAAAAGAGGTTTGGGGAGGGTTAGAACGTAGGCCAAATACTTTGGTGCTTCTCTGAAAAGTGCACTGTCACTCATGTCTCTATTCTACCATTCTGAGGACCGACATATGCAAGCATGAAATATTCTATAGCGTCTGTGTGTCAGAAGAGAAGCACAACTTGCAGATCACCTTGGGAAATATGGACGTGGTTTATCATCTTGGCCTATTTTGGTTACCCGTCACAAAAATATGGCTATTTTCCTAACCCAGACTTTCGCGCTGTTTAATTTTGCCTTTCAAATTCATGGAAGCTTCTTTTCCCCATAGATCCATGGGCTCCATGTGTCTTTAGAGCCACACCTCTCAGTATCTCTGCATGGTCACAAGCACCTCGCCCACTGAGGAGAAACCCGGATGGAAACCCGTCAGCACGAAGTTTGCAAAGCTCTGGGTCCTCTTCTCTCTGTACAATAAGGCCGCAAAACAACATGAAAAATTGAAAGTGAAGAACGGTCTAAGTAGGAACATCTGAGGGAAATACAAGTCCTGGCCTGTCGCTTGCTGAATCCTCACAAGTCAGCAAGGTTTTTTTTTTTGGTTTTTTTTTTTTTTTTGTTATTTTTCCCCCACTAGTAAGACCTTCGGAGCACTGTTTAATAATGGTGAAATAAGACAGACCAGACTTGACAGGTTTGCAATTAATTTCGTACCGGCTCTTATTTACCTCTTTGATCATGGCAGTTTTCCTCTTCTGAACTAGGAACACCCGGCTCCCATTTTGTTATTTCAAACGTAGCAAAATCCATAATGTGGCAGGTGCTTAAACATAATATTTGTGTGGATGAAATGAGTAATAATAAAAAATTAACGTTCCGAGATGAACCAATAAAAGTGAGAAAAATCAAAGCTGAGACTGAGATAGAAGCCTTCGCTTATCCTGTTACACTACGGAGCTAGCCAGGAATACTTGTATAGAGGGTCCTTTCCCCCATCCCACACAGAAGAGTTGGGGTGAATTGCCTCCGACACCACAGGAGATGGGGATACTTTTCTGGGGATAGGAGGATTTGGGAAGTTGCCCACTGCTTGCTCCTCCACAAAAGCGATTACGCATAGGAAATATAACCCCATATTCTGATTCAGTCTTTACTCAGGTAACATTTCCAGAAATGACACTGAGAATTATGTTTACGCTGGGATTCAGTCTTGGTTTTTTTTAAATGTTGATCTTGCAAATATACATTTTAAATGGCTTTTTAGATTTTTCTATAGAAAATCTCCTACATGTTTCAGCTGTTCATATTTTTATTTACTAAAACAAAAGAGGATGGATTCTCCGGTCAATGGGATCCCACAAGTATAACACAGCAGAATTTGGCCCTTTATTTTGCCAACATTAACCTTCATAGCATTTTTTATGCAAAAGCAGAATGTGAGCTTATATACAGTGAAATACCATCCATAACATTAAGGCTATGGACCCATCCTACAAACACAACCAGGCTTACGGCTGTATTTGTACCATGGAAGTTAATGGAGTTTTATCATTGATGTCAGTGGGAACAGGATCAAACCCATTGCATTTACAACAGTAAGCAGTCCCATTAACTAGAAAGGCACTACAAGAGGAAGGATGGCCAAGTCATTAGGGCACTAGCCTAAAACTGGGTTCAATTCCCTTCTCCGCCACAATATCCCTATTTGACCTTGGGCAAGTCACTTAGCCCTCTGTGCCTCAATTGCAAAATGTCAAATGGGGATAACAAGACTTTTCTACCTCACCAAGGTGTTGTGAGAAGACATACATTAAAGACCATGAACCACTTTGAGATCTACTGATGAAAAGCACTAACAGTAAGAAGCATTACAGTGTTTTTGCAAGATCAGGCTCTATGTCTGAACTCAAATAAGCTACCTTCAGCCAAACTAGTGTGCAAGCAATGCTGTGCCTTACTGCTCCAAAACAGCAGATCAAGCAGCACATTAAACACCTCTAGTACAAATATACAAGAATATTTCACAGAAAACACCACAAAATTGTGCTGAAAATTAAAGACTAGGGAACCAGAAGTATTCTGTACTCTACCCTAGGTTATGTTAAAGCATGTTGACATACATACCAAAAAAAACCCCAGCTAATACATCTTAGTATCTTCCACTGATAATATTTTAATTAAGTCACTTATCTTCATCTACATATTTAAGAGTCTAGATCTACCATTATTCATTTCTTAAAGAAAATCAATGTTGTCCTGATTTGCTTCAGCTCAAACAGCTTTGCAATATTAGCTAAGATAAGAGAGTCATACAGAAAATAATTAATTGGCTTTATTAACAAACCCTAATAAAATGCTGTTCAGCAGATTTCCATACTCACACGAGCAGTGTGAATCATGCATTGTTTGCTCCATGATGGGTATGACTAAAATATATGGTGATATTTTAGAACAAGAAGGATTATCCGGGAAACGTAAAGAAGAGATGGGGAGAAGTATTGATTAAAAGTTTTAAATTAAAATATTTACAAATTTTATTGTTACAGGATAATATTGTATTATAAAACCCATTATTGAACCTTGATACACTGAGAGAAATTATGAGACTAAAATTAATATATAGCACTGGTTGGAACCTAGTATCTGACTTTCCACATACTACACAGTTTGAAATATTTGCACATCAAAACAGACTCTGCTTTTACACTTGGGAACCCAAAGCTTTGTAAAAGAAACTGAAAAGAGTAAACTTTGAATCTCAATTTCTTCAGGAAGCAGAGTTTTTCTAGTCACTGTAAGTGTCCTTTTCTTCTCAGGGTGACCTTAACTTTCAGATTTGTAAAATGGTTTCCTTTTGTTCAGTTCTATTGTGTAATAAATTTTTAAAATAACTATTTATCATCTTCAGTATATTAGTCAAATATACCAGGAGAAGCCTCTTTTGGTATTTTTGTTCTGAAGTTTGCCCCAGCTTAAGTCACTGCTGATTTAGAAGAAATGTTACATTTAGTAACAAGCAAACAACCATGAATATATTTGCTGGAATACCATCTCTCTCCATTCTCCTGTGCCAGCATATTTAGTGTACCAGTTATAACCATATATCTATGTATATTTACACAGACCAAAACATAACCTAATATAATTTGAAAAGAATATTTTACACCACACATCATATTACACTGTTATAAGCCTGATTCACTGGTATTTTGAAAACAAATAAGCCTGAGATTCTGAAAAATGCAAATGAACTGCAAATTGACAAAGCTGTTTTTAAGTTAAGTCATGTTTATTTGTGAAATGCAGGAATCAATACATTACTCAAAAAGGATGTATCCGTGCAAAAGTTAAATATTAAAGCAGATTTCAATGCTTTTAGATTTTGCATTGCTAATCATCATGATCTCAGCTACTTCCACTTTGTAATGACAATAATGAATAAACATGATGTAACGAAGGACTAGGACCTAACAAGCTGATCAATTGTTAATTCTATAAAATGACTAGAACGTGTCCTTACTAGCAATATCTAAATCAACTTCTATTTGTGAAACTAATGTGCCTAGTATATATCCTCCAGCTAGTCTGGCCCTTCTCCTTAATAATGTCATTATCATTTTGGTCATATTTAAGGATAACTTGAACAGGATTATTTTCTTGTGGCTATTTTTTTTTAAAGTAGCAGAAAAAATTGTTTTGACATTTAAAAACAAATTGCATATATATTGTGTGGAAGGTGCAGTTTTATTGACAGCACTCCAATTAGAAATGCAGAAAGATCCATTCATAGCCCATTTATTTTATAATGTTATTCTTAAATCTTAGTGTTCATAACCAAACAGCAATTTCAGTGAAGTATTCAAAGTATGCAACTTTTATTGCTTTAGCCCTGGGTAGCAAAAAAAAAAACAAAAACAAAAAACAAAGGTTTTAAACAAAAGACTGCAGTACATGATAACTGTAACAGAACATGTTACACAATATTTGTATACAAAAATGTATTGATACCAACAGTACAAATTGGTTTATTTAGTCTGATGTTTGTAGCAGAGAGGAGAATCCAGTTGCTAACAATCTATTTTGCAGAAAAATGAAATTATATATATTCTAAATACAAATGGCTACAAAATTCTTACAAATAACTGCCATCCTCTGCTACAGTCCTAAGCAAGATTTAGCATTAATAGCTTATTCACTGCTGAAAGTCCAGTTCAATGAGAAATATGTTCTACTTCCAGACTGCAAAAGCTACCGGTGCTAAAAAAAACAACTGATTTTCCTCTGTTTCCATGGCCTTTTACAAAGATACTGGTTAAATGCTGGTCCTGTTAATCCTCCCAACAAAACACCACCCAGAAAGCTGGAGCATAGATTGTGACTAGAGAACAGATGTGATCTGTAGTTTTTGAAGTACATTAACATCAGTATCTGAGACACACTCAAAATTAGATACAGCTTCTTAAAATGAAGCAGTTATGGGCCTGATCAGATCCACCATTTTACTCATGTGAGTAAATCCCATTGCAGAACCCAATTTTGGTTGCAGGATTCTGTAGACAGAATTAGGGCCAGCATCTTTTTGTCTTACGCTTACGTAACTGCTACTCAACCCAGTGGGAGTGTTGGAGACATAAATTAAGGCAGAATCCTGCATCCCCTAACTATTTAAATCACGCACAGTTGAATAGCCCTTCTAATTGGTTTGTTTCTCTGCATACATGCATGGGGGATGGACTAGTACAAATGAAATGGGGCTCAGAAGCTGATTTAGAGTATGATATGCAGTGATTTGGCATTCCCGGATGCATTCCCGGTTGGCTTAGAGCCCATGCAAGACTGTGATGAATTGAACGTCATGTAACAAGTCATTGGAAGGAATATTTCCCCTACATTTGTAATAAGCACTCAGATTTTGACTAATAACTTTGATGTTATTTGACAGGGTTTTGTTGGGGGCAGTTGAAGAGGTATGTCTCTGCACAGGCATAAGGGGATGTTCTGGGGATTTTTCCAGGTTGTTGGGGGGAGAGAGAATTTATTTATTGCCTGGCTGTGGTAAATTGTTATCTCCATTACATTATTTAATGTTGCAGGCAGGCAGAGTGAGTGTATATGTGTCTTAGCATTTAATGTTGCTGTGTGGTTATTGTTATAGTAAGTTTAATTATTTTTGGGGTGCTCCAAGATTCTGTATGGTCTTTTTATTGTTAAACCTAAACAAATGAAGGTCGTGAACTATTAATGACATGCACAGGAAGCCAAAAGTAGATTTTTTGGTAGAAGTGCTTTTAATTGATGAGGATACGCTGAAAGCCGTTCATTTCTAAAAACTTATTTTATTTGAAAAGTACGGATCCATTCCTCTGATGGAGCATTCCATTAATTCTCCTACAAAGTAAACCATCCCTCCCCTAAAAGAGTGCATTTATCCATCTCAAGTAGATCTAGAAACTGGGTGAGATTCCTTCTCAGATAGACTCTCCTAAATAGTTGAATCACTGCCGATTTTTAAAGGTATGTGTTTGTGAAGATATTCAAATTATGTTAATTCCTCCTTGTTTCTACTAAAATATTTATAACTAAACAAAATAAAATCATCCAGCACCAGACTAAAAGATGCTGTTCAATTAAAACTGTTTTCCCCATTTTTTCCCCTTTAGCCCTGAGTTAAGCAAACAAACCCTGCAATTAGTAAATATTTTCCCAGTCAGATTTACTTCCCAGTAACCCACCTGAAATGCATTCAGCTTCGGCCATGCAAGTGTCAAATGCTCTCTTATCACATTCCTCAGAACCATGCACGTTAGCTCAAAGTATCAGAAATGCTGCCTAACAAACTGAAACAACAGTTCAACGTGACTCCACCTGTTGAAACACCTTACGACAATCCTTCTGTATTTCAATGAGTTACTAAGCCGTTTTCAGATTCGATTGCCCAAGAACTTATATACGCAAGTGGGTTTGTACATGTGTTTTGGTTAGATTTTATTGTACCCATCTTACCGTTAGGGGCTTCGTAGGAATTAAACCGACAGCAGAGGCCAGACTAGATGATCACAGTAGTCCCTTCTGGGCTTAGACTCCATGAACATTCAGATTCAAAGGGGCAGCCGCAAAGACCTCCTGAGCAGTTCTACGGACCACTTCAAATCCATGAACGGCAGCTGTTTGCATGCTGTTGAAACACAGCTCCTCTGCTGAACAGCTAGTGGAGCCCCCAGCCACAGGGGCAAGGTACGCAGTCAGCTACACCAAGGAGGCCAGCAAAGCCAACCACCCCACCTTTTCTGTTCAACCAGAAGAGAGCAGAAGGAACTTCAGAATCTGCTGTGCTCAGTCAGAGACAATCCGCTGCAACAGCAATAGCAGGAACCTGGGGAAACGGCTCAGCCCATTTCCCCCACCAGGCTTCATGTCTAGGGAGCACATGGCAAGGGCAGAAACTAAACAGGTATGCAAAGATTTTCTCAGCACTCTTGACTGGGAGCAGGAGATCTAGGGATTAGGAATAGCCCTCCCCCATGCACAGCAGCAGCAAGAAGAAGAGTGGCTGGGGGACGTGGTGAAAACCTTGAAGATCATCCCTGTTTCTCCCATCACAGTGATCACAGCAGATCAGGTAATTGGCAAGGAAGGGGAGGTAAAGATAGATAAGGAGTATTATGTGAAGGTGGGTGAATAGAAAGGGTTTGTGGGGTATCCCCTAAATGTGATTTAGGATCTTTTATTTTTTGGAAGCAAGAGGGATTAGGGAGACCCAGAAACTAATTTTACTAGGCTGCCTCTGTGTCATGGCTTGGATCCTCAAGGGTTACTGTTGCTGAAGATCCCAACCAAGTTTCTTTTATTTTAAAAAAGTATAGTTAGTCTAAACAGGTTGAATGAATTTTACCAGGAAAAATAATAAATCATGCTCTGTTCTGAAGTTGGAAGGTTGCTGTCTCCAACATTATTAGCATGTTACAGTGGTTTAAATTAAAAAGGAAACATCTATTTTAATACCCTGATTTCATCTCAATGCAATATAACATTCTAGAAACAAGACAATATCACAGCACAGCATCATCAATTCACTACTGTAACAGGCTAATCCTTCCTTACTACATATATACAGCTGCAATGTACTTCTATTCACTGATCAAACTACCATAAACACACAGACTTTTCATTGACTAATAGGAGCACCACAGATAGCCTAGGGTAACTAGACCTTCTCGACTTCAGCTAGTCATACCCTGTTCCTACAATGGGATCGGCTAATGCAGACCCTTGTACCTGTGAGGCGTCCTTTTGGCCTCAGCAGAACTCTGCATGGATGCAAAAGTCAGGTGACAGTAGATCCAACTGCGGGATCAGGGCCTAAAGTATCGCTACCTCCACAAGCTGTATATACCTCCCGAAGATGGATAATACAGCAAACAATACAGGAGTCCATTCACCCATTAATAACTTATGCTACGGACGTATGCCAGAAATTCCCATTAATTCCTAATACATCCACGTCCCTTGCAACCCATGGAAGAACAGACACCCTGCTGTTTAATTACTATCTCACAATTTTCTGTGCTTTGCAATGTCTGCCATTGAAAGGCATCTCAGCATAAAAACCAAAAATTAATTTAGCAAAGAATTAAACATTCTGTACTTAATTCAGTGCAGTTCTGTCTGCTTACAACAGGTCTCAATTTGGCCCTCACTCTTATTAAAGCTATTGAACAAAGGGCCAGATTCATGTAACTAATTATGTAAGTTAGTAACCCTTTGAAATCTATGTCAAACGAGAATTTGGTGCATAGTTTGCAAAATGTGAGCATAGATGCTGATAACCTGAACTATATAATCATGAGCCAGAGTTTTGCAATTCATGTAAAAACTGTTAGAAAGATCTTCTGTTAGTGGCTTTACCCAAATTTGGGACTTGCTCTGACAACCAGAACTGTGCTTTCTTTTTTCTTTGCTACAGAGGGGAAAAGTTGCTTATGGCCACTTTAAGAACCAAATTTTCAGTATCGCAAATTACCTGTGTAAGCTGTTCCCACCATTAGGATGGCCAAGCTTAGCCCAGGTGAAAACCTACACCTCAAATCAGCAGGAGGATAACAACCCAATTAAAGATGTACTGCAGGGGGTGATTCTGAAAACAAAGGCAGCAGAGCCCAGAGCTGGGTTAGGGGTTTTTTGAACCAAGTATATTAGCCAGACTGTTACCTGCAGAAGTGCACGCAAAGCATGGTGTTATAAATGCTGTTGCTTGCTTTATTTCTCTTTGCTCGTGGTATTCCAGAACACAGGAGCTGTCATTTCAAACAAGAAAGAGAGAGACGTTCTTTGTATGGGCACTTTGTTGAGGAGAACATACTAGAACGAGAAAGACCTGAGCAGGAAGGTTCTATTGTTAAAGGTCTCCCTTCAGCTGGGTTTCAATTACTATTACATTTTACAAAAATTAGTACCACCACCATGAAATAGGATTCTCTTTTCCCTTATTTGGGCTGGCATAATCCCATTGACTCCCATAGAGTAACTCCTGTAAACAAGAGAGGAATCAGGCCCCTGGCATAAAGGAGTTACAAAGCAATCACTCAAAAAGTCTTCCGTCTCGGTGATGTGGCTTTTGGAAATCTGCAATAACCTGCTGGTTCCCATTGGCTGTAATGGGAGTCTTTAGAATAGCATAGACACTCTGCTTGCACTGACACAACCCCAACGTAAATTCCCCTCGTTTGCAAGCTCTCAGCATGCCTTACAACTGAAAGTGCCATATAGCCCATGCAGGGATGCTAGCTGGCTCGGTGAATCAGCTGCAGAGATTTTAGCCTTCTCTGCTAATGGAAATGTCTTTAAAACAATGGCCTAGGCACGGACACGTACCGTGCGGGAGGAGGAGGAAATGTTTGCTTTGCCAGCATCCAGGAGTTATTAAAAGATGGAAAATTCCAACAAACTACACCCATCCCTTAGGAAAAAATAAAATACAAATTAAGCTTAGTTGTAAATTCAGTACCTGATCCTGCAACGGCTCCACTGCAAAAAAATCACCCATTCACGTCCATGGGAGTTCCAAGTGTGGAGCACTTTCAAGATTTTATAGGGACCATTCTTCAAGGAGAACCTGAAAATTGTTTACGGTCATTAACCACCCAGCCAAATATCTCATTATTATTTACCTGTACACGGGTATTATTTTTAAATCATGAGCGGCGTCTGACAGATCCTGGCACAACCATTCTGAGAGCGTCAGTCTTTACTCCAGCAAAACGGGAGTTTTGACCAAGTGAGGGCTTCAGGAGATAGCCCTAACTAAACAAAAAATTGGCACAGGGGAATCAACACCCGCATGTCCACTCCCTCACTACAGCTGATTGCCAGTTCAATTCCAACCTACCTCAGTGGCTGCTGAAAATCATTACCATGTTATCTGTTTGGTGGTGTATGTGAAGTGAAATGAAGGTCTTAGTCTGGTTCCGAGGACTTGTTCTACAGCTCACTGCCATCGATGGATGTCTATTTCAAGGAGTTTTAGATCCTGCCCTCAGCAGGGAGTTATGCACATCACATAGACCACAGTGACCACCGGGTGGCCCTGAAGGGATGCCAAAGGTTAAATAGGGCTGGGGACAGAGCTATTCTCTCACTTCTAGAAGGCAGAGAGGATCCTTCGCAACCAATCTGAAGCCCGCTTGCTTTACCATGGCCAATGTTGGTCTCCTTGTCTAATTAGGGGATTTCAACCTTCTAGGCTGTCCACCCAACACCTTTCACAAGCACTAAATTCACTCAGAGTTACAATAGTAAATTGTATTCATTTACAACTGGAAAGTAAAAAATGCTGGACTAGTATCATCTAACCACAGGACAGTGAGTGACAGCATACAAAAAATTAGATTTCACACAGATGAAGATCATGACAATTCTCTAGAGATTTTCCCTCTCTGCTGTAACCCACGTCCTAACTAGTAAAAAACGTGCCACAGGATATCAAATATTCCTCTAATCAAGTGAGTCGTTACTGCCTTCCAATTGAAAGGTAATACATTAAACGTATCCTGTCCCATCTTATGGGCGGCCAAGGCATGAGAACAACACACACTCCTGGGCACATTGGGGCAATGTTGGAATGCTTCTGGTGGTTCACGAAAATCCTACGTTTCTCATTTCTACCTCTGCATCTGAGGAAGTGAGCGGAGCCTCATGAAAGCTTATGCCTGCTAACATTAAATTTGTTAGTCTTTAAAGTGCCACAGAAGTCTCGCTTTTTTTAAGTTTAATATGTACAACTACATATGCAAATGGCAGTGATAACATTTTTTTTTTATTTAATAATTGCAAACAAACAATAAAAATGTTAAACACTCCAGGGACTCAACTTGGGGCACAAAATACTTTTAAATGGGCTCAAAAGTGTGAACTCTAGGGAATGTGAAAAAAATAGTAAGAAAGGAACGTGCACCAGTTACAAACAGACAGTATTCGGCATATCCACAAGTGGGTTTGATTCAACTTCCACGGACGTCAAGCAACGTCTTTTCTTTGAATCAGGCCCAAAATGAGCATGTAACAATTATGTCTAAGTAAGTGTTACGAAGTGGAAGAGAACAGATTGTACATAGATATTATGTGCATTATCGACCCAATACTGCCAGAGCTACTGAAAGCTGTTGGGTTTCTTAATTGGGGAAGAACAAGGTAGTAAACACATAAGGCCCAGGTCTACAACCTTCCTCACATGAGTAGTTCTTACTCAAATGAATATATCCACTGAAAGCAATGAGGCTGGCTACGCATATAAAATAGGATCATATTCAAAGCACTGATGTTATCTACTCCCTGCAAACACAGTGTGTAGAAACATGGTTGTTCAGATGATAACTCATGGTCTGGATTGAGAACTCATCAGGGTTTTTTTTAATATTCAGGCAGCAATGCTCTGTACTAATGTCCGGTTTATTGAAAACTAAGATATCAACATTCAGCCAGTCTCTTAACCAGGCACTGAAAGTGGATATTTTTTCCCAACTTTTTTTTATTGGGGGGCGGAGGGGAAGAAATGCAATCCAAACTTGTTAAGTATGGGTCAATTCTGTCAACACTTGCCCTATTCATCAGAAGCAATGCAGAATCACTGAATGGGCATTAGAATACAGTTTTGGTCAATGTGTGTCCGAACCAGTCACCTGATTGGCTGCTGCTGCTGTCAGACCCATGCATTAAACCCCAGTGACTGCAGTTTTAACATCATGCACATCACCCCACCATCTACAGAGCAAATATCGGCATAAGTGGTATAGTAGATCCTGGAGCAAAGAATAAGGCAACTTGCTGAAAGAGAGAGGACCCTTCCGGTGCTTTAAAATGGTTATTTTCAGTTCTTATTTTCAAAGTGGACTGGGGTCAGCAAATAATGCGCGCTTCATTGGGAAGAATGGGTATTGTAATATCCCTGTCTAAAATAAAGTGTGTGTTCAAGAGCTCCCATATGAAAATGTTAAAAGGTTGCCAGTGGTGAGACAACAATTGGTCCAGGAAATAAAACTATTTCAGGAACCATAATGTTTCACAAAATGAAGTCAAATGCATGTGTCAGGAACAAAACCGTATCAGTGACATCTGCAAAAAAAAGAAAAAAGCTTCTCTGATTCCTCAGGACATTGTCACAGCCATGAAGAACATTATTTTCATCAAACATAGATATCTTAGTAATGCAAATGAACGGCCTAGTACTTCTTCATGGGGGTGGCAACAAGTCAAACCTGCAGGAAGATGTTCTTAAGAAAAGCATTGTAAAATGCTAGGTATACCTGCAAGTAACCAAGGTCCTGATTGGTGAATTAATGCACATATAAGAATTAGCTTCCACACAAATGCAAGGCAGATTGCACACACCCAGATGGTCACTTTGGGAACAGATAAGTCATTATTATCCCTAATGATTCTGATAATTGCATTAATACCTTATTGCCTGGATTAAACGGTTATTACCTGTCTGAAGAATAAACGTTGCATTTATCTAATAATTGACAGTAAAAGAATTGATTAGAGGGGTCTAAGTCCTTGTCAGTTGTGTTCAGTACTGAAGAGTGGTATTAACAACCTGTCCCTATCTTTTCAAGTGCAAATGCCTACTATTCACTTGAGACATACATAGCAATTATCCTCACAGAACACGCAAAGATGCGCTAAATGCATGCTATGAAACACCGTGCCAGAGACACACACACGTCAAAGCAATTGCCAAACACACCTGGGCTAAGGTGTTAATGCAATGACGGAGCGCACACCTGGGAGGATTGTGAGCGGCATACTGGGAACGCGCTGTCACCGGTTACTTATTTTGCAGTGCAGGAGCAATCGGGGGGAAAGAGTCAAACCACCTTCCACTGGCAAGCGAAACAGCAATGCCCTGACCCTTGTCTGGAGTATTTAAACCACGGCGTTTCCCGCACACTGGAGCGCCGCGGACGGCGAGGGGCTGAGGTGTCCAGGACACGGAGCAGAGAACAATTCAGATCCGAGTCTAGGGCTCGGCGGCTGTCGGAGTCTCCCAGAACCGGAGCAATGACTCCGGCCGTGTTAGAGGCGATGAAAGCTGGTCTGGCGGGCGGCTCCGCATCCCCTCGGCGCACGAGCGATGGAAAGTAAACAGCCTCCGCCGACCCCGGCCCGGGTGACCGGCTGAGAGGGAGCCGCGGGTTGCCCGGGGGTCTCCGGACGTGGGGGGCAGGCGATGGCGGCACCCCACGAGGACCGGCAGCGCCGCTGCCCCGGCCCGGTTGCTGGGACCGAAACTTTGTTTCGCCCCCGCCCGGGTCTCCCGGCCGGGCAGCTCCATGGCCCGCCGCCCGGCGCGCTCGGGGGGAAGGCGAGGCGAGGCGGCTGCAGCAAACGCGCGGGGGAGACAGCGGAGGAGAGACCCCCAGCTCCGCCGCGCTGCGCTCCGGGCCGAGAGCTGGGCGGACCGCGGCGGTCGGTGCAGCGGGGGGCGAAGCACGGATCGCCCCGAGACATGTCGCCCTCCATGGCCGGAGTAACCCGGGCACCGCCCGGCCGGGATCGGCTGGAGGCTGCACCCCACACGGACACACACCTGCCCCCGGCCAGCCCGGCGCGCCCCCGGCAGAGGCGCACTCGGGCAGCTCCCCCGGCCCCGGCCAGCCCCGCCACTCGCCCTTCCGCCGCGGCTCCGCCAGCCCGGCTGCGCCGGCCGGGGGATGCAGCGCGCTCCGGCGCGGAGCCTTTGGGAACATGCCCCGGCCTCAGATTTAGGGGAGGGGGGTCCCCGGCTCCCGCCCCCCCAGGGGAGGACCGGGGCTGGCGATCCGCTCCCCCCCACCGCCGGCCCGTCCTCCCCTTCGCCCCTGGCCCCTGAAGCGAGGAGACAGCGCCGTGCGCCCTGGATCTGCCGTGCGCCCCCGCGCCCAGCCCTGGCCTCACCTGGAGGTCTGTCTGTCTGTCTGCTCCGGGGACGGACGGACGGACGGACGGACGGACGTCCCCCAGCCTTCTCCTGTCTCCTCGCCCGTCTTCAGCCCAGCGCCCGCCGAGACCGGCCGGCGGCGTGTGTCAGGGGCGGGCCCGGGCGGCCGCTCGCCATGCGCCCCCCGCGGGAAGCCGCCCGGCGCGCTCAGCCAGGCCGGGGCCGGGGCCGGGGCCCAGCCCCGCCGGAGCCGGGCAGCAGGAAGTTCGCAAGGGGCCGAGGGCGGCCGCGCAGGGAGCCTGGGACCAGCCCTCCGGGGGGTGGGGGGACGGACCCGCCCCGCGTCTACCACCGGCGCCCTCCCGGGCGCGTCCCGGCCGGGCGCGGGGCTGGAGACTCAGCCGGGGCGGCTGCTGCCGAACTGCGGCGGGTTTGAAACTGGAGTGGCCCCAGGAACCCGCCTCCCTCCGTCGCAGCCGGCTCTGATTGGGCGGCGGGAGGGACCGCGCCGCCCGCCCCCTCCCCCCGGCCAGCCCCTCTCACTCCCCCGCTCCCCGCCCCGCCCCGCGCCGGGGCCGCCGAGCCGTCGCCTCTCGGTCTCGCCCGCCCCACCCCCGGCTGGCTGCGGGAGGGAGGACAGCAGCGAGCGGCCCCTGCCTGTGCTCTGCGGGGGGCCAGGCCTGGAGAGCCCCCGCCCGGCACCAAGCCAGGGCCACCTGGTCCTTACAGCCAGCCGGGGAAGGGGGAGTGTAGTGCCCTGGGTCTCCGCCAGGTTACGCCTGGGGGCAGGCGGAGCAGAGGGGCTTTCCCATGGGGCCATCGGCTCAGCTAGATCTCGGCCGTAGTTTTACAAGCGGCGCTAGCTAGGGAGAAGTCCGCACAGACTCGGATTTCATGCAGACACTGCCTCGTTCACACTGCTCTGTAAGCTGCGCCCGGGAACGTAAGTGCCACGTTTACACTCCAGCGGAGTTATGTGATAAACCTGCGGTCGAAATGAGACCTGGGCGCTGTGTCAGTAACACTGCGCTGTGACACCGGGGGGGGGGGGTTCTGACCTCTGCTGGTGCTAGCACGTCGTTTTCAAGGGAGGTGCAACTCGGGCTGCACAGGACAAATCAGACTCCTGCCAGGGGTACCCTAGTCTGGGAAGGTTGAGAACCACTGGTTTAGTGTAACCAACACCGCCCCAGCCTGACAGCCTGGGACCTGGACCCTCTGTGCTATAAGCTAAGGAGCTAACCGGTAGCGACTGCAAACTCACTGCTCTCTTGTTCTGTGAGACAGAGAGGGATAAACCCCCATTCACGGTGTGAGCAGAAGAGCTGCTGAAGTCAGGATGATGGGCAACACTTACATCCAAAGGGAGACATTCTTCTCCCTCCTCCCCCGCCCCTTTTACTTTGTATTTACACATTGATCTGGCTTCCGGTTAATTTTCCTTGCTCACCAGTTATTCGTTTGTCTCTCCCCACAGTAGGACCATTTTGATAAACGGTCCCTTCGTCCATTACACGGCCCGTCCCAACATGCAGGGTTCGACATAAATAGTGTGCAAGAGTGCAAGACCCTCTGGTACAGAAGTCTCCACTGTCAGCATTGCACACACAATTCACACAGCAGCCAGGGATGTGGGAACTCCAGCGCCAAAGACTCAGAGCTCAGATAATCATCCTGGAAGATGGGTGCTCATCTGAGCCCACAAAGCCTCCAACCCACCTTCCCAAATGCACCAACCCTTCCCTTAAACAGAACTTGACTTCCTCTGCCTGCCACCTCTTCAGCGGAGGAAGGAAGCATAGTGCCTATTGTTCTTCCTTTAGCATCTTCTTAAGGGACCCCGTTCTCTTTCTTTCCACTCTATCAGGTTCCCAATTCCTCTTGCCCCTGCCATGGCGTGACAGACACAGTGCACAGGAAGCGCAGAGCTAAAAGTGCTCTGTGACGGGCCCTATTCTACCCGTGCTGCATCCCCAGAGCCCTGCTCAGTGGGGAAATCCAAGTGCTGCAGTGAAAGGTCTCAATGTTTTTCTCAGGCTGCCTGGTGCACGCTGCTCTCCCAGTCAGCCCAAGCTTTTAGCCATCTAGCAGAGCCCCTGCTCTGTTTTGGGATCAGAGGGACAAGCGTGCCCGAGCTGGGGAACAAGGACAAAGCCATTTCCCAAAGCAAAGAGTTGGCCTGCAAATATCGTCAGCATCTTTTTCGAAAACACTGGCAACTCGGCAGGCGTTATAACAGGTCAGAGGCTTTACCGGCCAACCCTCCTCTAGTCACAAGTCTGGTCAGTAACACACTGCCTCCATGAGAGAGCGGACTGTCAACTTTAGGAATTAACAGTCAGTGGCATTTAGTGAAAAATGATTTTGACTGGCAGTGTTTGCTGGGGGCTGGATTCAAGAAATCTGGGTTCTACGGACTCAGCCACTGACCTACTGTGTGACCTTGGGCAACTCCACTGCTCCCTCTCCTTTTCCCCCTTTGACTGCCTTGTCTATTTAGACTCTACTATTCTTTGGGGAGGGCTTGTCTCTTACTGTGTGAGTGTATAGCACAGTGGCACCCTGAGCTTGGTTGGGGCCTTTAAGTACAGCTGATCGTCATCATGTAATACAAAGAAATGGTGGACAAACTGTATGAACCACCCCAGGTGTTTTGAGGAAAGCTGGTTATTGATATTGTGGATTTCAGCTAGGTACGGTCCTTCAAATGGACTTTGCTTAACTTTTCCAGTACGTGTTACCGTAGGCAAGACCAAAAATCAGTGCGCCTTCTAGAGTGCAATCGGTTCTATTATTAAATGTACAGTGACAAATCCAACCCATTTAGATAATCCTGCTGTGAATGAGAGTCCCACAGAATCCAGTTCCACCAATAAATCTTGTGCCTCCCTTCTCTTTAGGGCTTAAATCCTAGTCTGGGGGGCGAGGGGAGTTTTAAGGGTGACTTAAATTGGAGCAGGATAAAGCCCTTAGAATCATTTTTAATTTCTTCCTCCATGCAGCCAATTATGAGTGGGACTCCATCCCTATCTTAGTGCTCTCTCTCTCTTTCAATCCTGCCTCCAAATTTTTGTGACGCCCTCAGGCAAGAACATCAAGAAAAATACACTTATTCTCCCTTTCTACATATGGTAAATGATTTGAGGTAGAGCCAGAGGAAGATTCTCTCTGTGCATTTTGTGTTGTTCTTCTGCTTCAGTTGTGAGCTCCTCCCTGAGGGCTGGGCCCACATCTTCTTCTGTGTCTCTCACACACTGCCAACTGCACTGGCAGCATCTGACAAATCATCATTATTGTAATCAGGTTGCACATCAGTGCGAAATTCTCAATATCAAAAGGCTGGGGAATGGTAAGACAGTTCGTTATGTTACAGCTGTGTTCTAGGAGAACCGGTTTATAGAGAGAAAATGTACAGCTCCTCTTTAAACTTTTGTCCTGCTTTTCCAATATGGGCTGGTCAGTGCAAAAGCACTTCGCACCTAATTGCAAGTTACACACTCTCTCTCTTCAATCCAATACCCTTGCACAGGTACAGTGGTGATTGGTGCACGAGAGATAAACTGACGGGCCTCAATTTTCAAACATGGCTCATGATTTTGGCTATGCCGGTTTTCGGGTGCCTCCCTTGAGGTATCTTAGAGGGGTCTGCTTTCCTGGCACTGCCCAGCCACCCTCTGAAAATCCAGCCTTTCTGGACAGCAGTTTACCTTGGTGATCCAAAACTGGTGGCTCTCAAAATCGCTAGTCGTTTTTGAAAACGTAGCCGCACACAATCTATTTCTCTTTTCCTCTCTCAGCTGCAGAGGTGAAAATGGGATGTCCCTACTGTGCTCTTCAGGTGACCTGCACCCCTCCCCAGAAGAACAGCACACACCCAGACACTACTTACGCCCCACATAGGCCTTTCACTCTTCGTGGGCGGCAGCGTCCACACGGCTGTGGACAATTGATGGCTGCTTGAGAACTACAATTTCATTTCCATGCAGCTTGCTTTGGAACACTAGTGAGGCAGCTGTGCGATTTACTACTTCATCTCAGCGCTACTTCACTCTGTATTAGTCTGCACTGCCTTCAGATCTACGTGCCCTATACAACGTATTAGAATACTCGGATAGACACAGAATGTGTGTGGGAGATGCTATGAGCATGAGATTGACCTGAGAATTAATCCCAGCTCCGATAAAGTCTCTGTTTTTGAGCAAATCTCTTGCCCTGACTCAGTTTCCCCATCTATACAATGGGAATATTAATACTCATCTCACCGGGTGCTGTCCAGATGAATTAGATAATGGCTGTAAAGCACTTTCAACATACAAATGCCGAAGAGATGCTCACTGTTTTTTAGAACACGGAGAGCACTTTTCAAATATTATCTAACTGAATCTTCAAAACACCCCTGCGGGGAGGGGGAGATCTAATTCCCATTTTACAGACAAGAAACCCAGCAAAGGGATGAAGGCTTAATCCTGCACCATTTAAATCAATGGGCGAGTCCCGGCTGGTGCTAGACCTGTGTGATTTGCCCAAGCTGAGTGAGATAGTAAACCCATAGGAAAGGATTAGAACTAGTCCCTGGTACCCAGTCCTATGATCAAACCACCTCTTTCTCTTTCACAAGCCGCAATCATCACAGCTGCAGGCCATGCCAACAATATTCATGCTGCTGATCAGCTTTTAGCTTTCCAGTTACCAAGGTTCACTGCTTCCCTCCCACAGAAGTTGGCTTGTATCTTTTGATACTGTCTCACCAAGATGAGCCAGAGCAAGTGCTGGATATGTTCTAAGTCTTTTGATGATTAGAATAGTTAAAAGGCTCATTACTTCTAAACATGTTTATCCATTTGGTCTTTTTCTGTTTGGAAAATTAGCTGATGCACATTTTAAACAAACAGCTATTGTGCAGCGAAACAATGATTAAAGAAGAGTTCCATTTCAATTATTAAGTGGTTAGATAAAAAGCCTCCCTTCTCTTTTGAACACTACTTTATTCAGGAGTCAAACTTCTGCAGTCTTACTGAATGCTAATGAACAGCCTAATAATATACTGGGGCAAGAAGAAGGCTGATTAATTAAAATCAAAAGCCAGAAATCAAAGGTCTTAAAATAAGCTTACAAAAATAATTCAATTATACGTTATAAACCTCGGATAACCAAGCCACATCCCTCACTTTCATTCATCATTATACCCCATTTTAGTATCTAAACGGGCTTGCTTGTACACAGGAAGTAGTGCTAATCAGGACTTTCAGGTGTAATGCTTACATAAAGAGACAAAAGCAACCTGATGCTCACGTCCCATTGTCATCATTCTGTACCTTGAAAATGGCTACATTTGACTGAGTATATTCTCAGTTTAACTGATTAACTATTTTTTAGTGACAACCCATTTCTGCAGTTGTTGGATAGTCCATTGCTCTATCACTTTGCAAATTAATTTATTCAAAGCTCCAAATCCATAATGCTAGCCTCATCACAAACCCACCTCTGATCTTTCTACTTGATTTCACTTCTTCCCACTGCTCTGCGTCCCTCTTCCTTTATATCCTTCCCCAGGCCTATTTGTTGGTGCTGTGAGCAGGATCTTTCTTCTTTTGGGTTTGAGTTACTTCACATCTATAGCATGAGCAAGGTCCTTCATTTTCAGTTTTTATTTTGTTTAAAATTTCCTGTCAACGTATCCGTGTCTGTTGCAAAATTTTAAAAATATGTTGAAAATCAGTGCAAAACATTAACTTCACTGTTTTCTGGGTACTTATTGGAGTTAATAGTGGAGGGACAAGAGGACAGGAAAAAAAGCAACAAATAGAGAAAAGTAAGCATGTGAAAAGTAAAAGCAGATTCATGCTTTGGTTTATTTCATGACCTGTTCACTATAGCCCATACATGTATGTGTGTGTATATCTTCTTGCCTTACTTTAACAGACAGCCTCCCATTTACACTTAGACTATAGATGAACATAAACAGATCTACCTATTGTAATGTATTGCATTTTCTTAACATAATCAGTATTTTCATGTACTTGAGTGGTCCAAAATTTGGGTAAAAAAAATCAATAAAAATAAGTTTTTGTAAAATCCAGGAATTTTTCAGAAAAAAAGAAAAACCAATGGAAACTGCAGATGAAGGACCATACGCACAAGACACCTGTGTCTAGGGTGTACACCAGGTCATTAATAAAGTATCTTGTCCTGAAGTGCAGGGAGCATCTGAGGTCTTGAGGCAACACAGTACTGAATCAGAAAAGCATTGTGTCGCCTGTAGTAGGAGACAACTATTCTTCTAGTGGGATGAAATTCTCCCTTTTCAGAAGTCCCGCAGCAAAGCCAATGCACCTTTTAAATCCTCAGAATAGGACTTGAGTGGGATTTAAGTGGTGCACAGAGAGAAAACAAAGGAAGAAGGCAGCAGGGTACCACCTGGACTTGGTACAGAGTGAAAGAGCCTCAAATAAAAGCTTTGACAGCAAGAGGGAGAGAGGGCTGTTCGACAGAAAGAATGGATTACGCTGTCATTGCAAAGAGAGGCACATTCTTTGTGGGGCGAGGGGGGCAGAAAGATGTGGAAGATTAATGGCAGGTGACATAAATCAGGCTACATAAGATCATTGGGAGTTGGATCAGGCCCTCAGTTAGGAGACTTAATGCAGAACTGAGCTTGGAGACTGAAGTAGGTTGCCAGTATAGATCAAAATAAATAAGGAAAAGGTAAGAGGAAGAGCTCAGTGTGGCTTGAACGCTGGTCTCTCTCATCAATGAAAGTGGGTCCAATAAAAATGACCTCACCCACCTTCTCTCTCTAAGAAAAGATAGCTATTCTGACTTTGTTTAATGCAGTGCTTTTCAACCTTTCTTCATTTGCGGACCCCTAAAAAATTTCAAATGGAGTGTTGACCCCTTGGAGATCTTAGACATAGACTGCAGATCCCCAGGGGCCTGCAGACCCCAGATTGAAAACCACTGGTTTAATGTATACTTGGAGGGTCAAAATCGAACCTAGCACCCTGTTGGTGCAATACATAAATAATAATAATGTGCAGCCCCGACAGAGGCCATCAGCCACTCCATGGACACCACTACGGTGACACAATAAAAAGGCAGCATGCCATCGCATCACCAGCAATTAAGTCAAAGGAGGATGTCAGACAGGAAGCTGTTTGCCTACGAGTGTCTAGTACTGGATCGCCAGTCAATCATCAATCCAGCACTATGAAATGGGGGAGGAAGTGAGAACAGTCCCTAGTTCAATAATGAGAATGGTGCTGCTCAGAAAGTTTGCAGGTGCACAAATAGTGCACCATCTTTGGGCATATAATTAGGGCAGCTTTAGACATAAATGGGTGTGAATCCCTGTGAGTGCGCAACATTTTGTTAATTGTGTGTGCAAAACACACTTGCAACTGCGTATCAAACCTCGGCTGGCTGAAAATCAGGTTTCATCTTGTTTAGAATCTTACATAGTTATGGCCATAAAAACCAGGAGTTGTCCTCTAATGAGCATGAAAGTTGAAAACAAGTTTCCTCTGTGTCTCGCAAGCAAAGAAGAGACTATGTCAGCACAGGGCAAAACGGGGTCAAACAATCCAAACCCCAAGAACCTCAGGTCAAGTTTTCTCAAACAGCCTGACTCATTTCAAATGAAGGTTATGACTTTAAAACGTCAGGGCTGTTCTCAATATTCAGTGCATCTGCAATTTTCAAAACATTCCACGTTAAAAGATATGGCTTCAGTGACTTTAAAGTAAAGATTGCAGCAAACCTGGAGTTTTACATTTTCCTCCACTGTAGGACAGCCGTTATTCTACTTCCAGGAGTTAGCATCCAGAATTAGCTTAGCGTCTAAAAATAAATAGATCTATTGTAACTTGCAACGAAATGTGAATCTTTTCAAAAAATCTTGATCTACTGCAGCATCCTGCGAAAGGGAAGTGGGGAGAGGCGCACGTCAGGATGAGCAGACGTTTAGCAACACACAGCCGGGCTGAAGCAGGAGCCCCTCGAGTTTTGTTTTCCTGAAGGGGAGCTTTCAAAAGCTTGGGAAACGCCCATCTACAATATAATGTTATTGATTTTCCAAGGGGGGGGAAAATATCTGAACTCAGAAAAAAATCTGATTCCCCTACTGTCTATGTTCTATCCTCAAGTTCTGTGATGAAATGCCTTGGTAGCTATGCAAATGACATCCTTTTGGACAGTGAAGTGCAGTAACTAAAACAGAGTAAGACAGTCTTAATTAACATCATTCCTCAACATGGATCAGGTCTCCCTCACTTTACTAACATTGTATAGTCCACCAACTTCAGTGGGACCACTCATATAAGTAAGGCAAGCAGCTGTGGGCTTGTCTATCTATCTATCTGGCTTCAATCATATCCTAACAATGGGTGAATGAACTACATTGTCTTAAACATGTAATTATGTGGGTTAGGTAGGGTTGCCACTTTTGGTTAGACATATTCCAGGAGGTTCATCACATGACATAATCTTTAATTAAAGATTAATCTTTAGTTCCTAGTAGGGTGACAGATAGCAAGTGTGAAAAATCAGGACAAGAGTGAGGGGCAATAGATGTGTATGTAAGAGAAAGCCCCGAATATTGAGCTTGTCCCTATACAATCAGGACATCTGGTCACCCTAATTCCTGGAGGCTCCAGACTATCCTGCCGGGTTGGCAACCCTAGTTAGGTTATTTGAGTGAAACCACAGAATAACTCCAATGAAGCAACAGTGGAGTTATCTTCTGGTTTACAGTGATGTGAGATCAAAATCTAGCCCTACACATTAATGTCCCATCATTTGACAGATTTGAGTTAGCAGTATTACTTTTCCTCCCTCACACTCTATAGTGAGACAGCTAAATATTCTCTAGGAGAAGATCTTACCATCTTAATATTCTGTCTACCGATAAATAATGACTCTCAAATTAGAAGAAAAGATGGCAGCAATGCATCTTTCATTCCATTCATCAAGTTCAATTTTGATAAGCCACCTGGCATACTGGATTACATATGTCTGTGTATTTTAACTAAATGCAATGCGTAATATCCTTTTACACTTGGGAGTTCAGTATCTAACAGGCAAATGAAATACAGTGTAATAGCGATATTTTCTGTACTCTGAATGCATGAGTGACATTTGTGCACCTCATTCATGTCAACATTGGATGCTGAGGTCTATACTTGACTTTCTCAGTAAGAAATTAATCAGAATCCATCTGTTTCCTCCTCATTCTGGACAATTTCATTACATCTAAACCAAAGATTATAGGATTCTCGTGTCCGTGGTGTGTGTTTCCCCGCCCCCCCACCACACACCAGTTTTGGTGGTGTCCGAACTGAATGATTAAAGCTGCTTAGTTCAAGTCAGATTGGAAACAATTTTCCTTTCTGGAGGGAAAGCTATAATGACAGTGACCAGGGGCTAAAGCCTCCTCTCTGTTATTCTACTGTAAATCCAGAGCAAGTCCACTGAATTGAATGCAGTTCGTTCGGATTTATTCCAAAAGCAGAATCTGGACCTTCATCTCTAAATATGGCTTCTGATGGCTGAACTTTGTATTAGTGATAGGATACATAATTATTTAACCACTATCAGCAAGTCTTTAGTTTAATATTTATCTTCTAAATGCATACAGGTTTCTAGAACAGTGGGGCCCAGATATTTCATTGGGTGCTACCCCAATACAAATAAACCTGAAACTCTTCCCCATATTCAAATATCCAGCCAAATCTGTTTATCAAATAATTTACTCCTTCCTGGATCTAGTGGATTACAACAGGAGAACTGGATTTAAAGGTTACCTGGACTTAACCTATTTGTAATGATAGCTACCACATACTGATGGATGTGCTTGTTTAAAGAGCAACGATGGGCAAAATGGAAACAAATTCTTTGTTTAAGAAACACAAGGCATGAAAAAGTGAAATGTCAGTAGGAATCTGCTACTGGACTGTTGGGTAACAGTTACAGCCAGACATGATTCCAAGAGTCTCCTAAATGACATCGAAGCTAAATCTATGATCCAAAGATGTTTTTACCACAGAAACCTTCCTGGCTCTCCCTACAGATAGAGGGAAACTGAATGAGAGAACTGGGGAAGTTTAGTAACCAGGGATATGAGCTCCTCTGATAAGGAATGATTTCACAGACAGCTGCAACACCATGGTACTAATTGCCAAGAAGTCAATACATCTGGGAAAGTAAGAAATCTGGACTCCTATCTGGCTGCTGTTGCATGCACTGAAAGAAATAAGGAGTCAACAATATGCGTTTTAATGGGGCTAAGTGTAAACGTACACATCTGGGAACAAAGAGTGTCAGCCATACTCACAGGACTCTGTCCTGGGAAGCAGTGACTCTGAAAAATATTGGGGGGGGGGGGGGGGCATGGTGGATAATCAGCTGAATTAGAAGCTCCTAATGTGATGCTGTGGCCAAAAGAACTAATGAGATCCTGGGATGCATAAACTAGGGGAATCTTGAGTGGGAGGAAAGAGGTTATTTGACCTCTGTATTTGGCACTGCTGCAACCACTGCTGGAAAACTGTGTCCAGTTCTGGTGCCTGCAATTCAGGAAGGACATTGATAAATGGGAGGGGGTTCAGAGAAGAGCCACGAGAATGATAAAAGATTAGAAAACCTGCCCTATAGTGACAGACTCAATGAGCTCAATCTATGTAGCTTAACAAAGAAACTGTTAAGAGGTGACTTGCCTGCAGTCTAAGTATCTACATGGGGAACAACTATTTAATAATGGGCTCTTCACTCCAGCAGAGAACGGTCTAACACGATCCAATGGCTGGAAGCTGAAGCTAGAGAACTTCAGACTGGAAAGAAGGTGTCAATTTTTAACAGTGAGGGTAATTATCCACTGGAACAATTTATTAAGGGTTGTGGTGGATTCTCCATCGCTGACAATTTTTCAATCAAGATTGGATGTTTTTCTAAAAGATCTGCTCTAGGCATGATATTGGGGTAATGGACGTTAGTCCACGCATGCACGATGTAAGATGAGACACACATATTCAACTGGAGGGACCAGGCTGGGAAACGGTGCTGCTGGATGAGGCTTGGAGGTGAGAGTGGACAGGAAATGAGACACAAGTTGGCAAGAGGACATTGGATGAAAAAGGCCAGTGCAGGTTTTGGGCTGCAGCAGGTAAAGCTATCCAGCATCGCCGAGCCAGGACACTGCGGAATGCTGCTGGAACCCACAGCTGGATTAACGCAATCCAAGGCTTTAAACACAGCAGCATTTGGGAGCCCTCTGCCTGCACACCAACGACCCTCTCTTCCTCTCCCTAGGAATGGTGATAGCAGGGTCACTCACCCTCTAGCGGTGAAACAAGGGCAGCAGCATGGAGTCTCATTTCCACCTCAGGAGTGGCAACAGCTGCCCCTCTTCCCCCCCCCCCCACACACACACACAGAGGGGTGCTCAGTATTTACCCAGCAGCCAGGGTATATCTGCTTGGACAAGTGAGTAGTTTTCTCCTCTTGTCGCACACAGAATCCTTTGCTGGGGTGATGTTGGTGGGGCCCTGGACTTAAGATCCATTCCGATGCACCGTACAATTCACACTTCTCATAGTTATTGTTTCAGGCTGGTTGCAGACTCAGGCAAACATCCCGGCTTCAGTTTGCACTTTGGTCCTAGTTCTCGAGCTTTTCTTTTCAGTCATGGGGGCTAGAGAATTATTTTCTTCCGTGAGAGCTGAGATTGTGATGTACTCACATGACTGCAGGACTGAAGGCTCCAGGCAAAGTCCTTTAGTGCATATGCCTTAATCTGGCTCTGGTGCAACCACTCCTCGTACATCACATCACGTTCCGAATACCTGACTGCCAGCAAGATATTGACAAGTTAGAGGAGGTTAAAAGAAGAGGAGAAATTTGCATAAATTAACTAGGGGTATTTATAGAAACTCCAAATTAAATACTATAGCAACAGTCTAGCCATGGGACCAGTTGCTAATCTATGTCCCAGGGCAATTAAGGTCAACAAGGGTGGACCTATTTCATATCTTCTCTATTGAGGGCTGAGATTATGCTTTCCTCATAAACCAGAGCATGCATCTTGGTGTTTTAGATTTCTGTTTAGATTTTCATAACAAGGATATCACAGCAAAGGGCAGAGTGCCTTGCATGAAGAGTGCAGGACCCTAGACTATTTGGGTTTGTTATCTTGGGGACGGGTGGGGGCAGAGGGTGGGAAATGTTATGTCAATTTAGTGACTTGGTTCTTGGTGGTGGTTCTGTTTTAGCAGGTACCCAGACCTGTAAGGGGTTCTGTCACTGCCTGCCTTGTAACCATAGATGCATCTGTGCTGTGCCCGCTTTGGCTCCGAGCCCTGAAAGCCTGTGAATAAACAAAGGGAGAAACAAGTTTTCTGCCAGGAAGAAGGGAAGGCAATGTCAATTAAACGCCGTGGAATATTAAACACTAACAATGGAAGACAACAGAAACCCCATTTATATACAAGCCAAGAAGGCCAACAGTTTAGTGAGCGTACCAGGGACAGAGTCTGCGCTGCCTCAGGAAACCTTCCTGGCTCTTGAGACGGACACACTGGACTTTGAACAACATAAGGGGAGCCAAAAGCCCTCTCAGTTACCCTTCGCCTGAGAGGATGAGGAAACCAGGCACTTTGGGCTGTGTGTTTGACTGGCTAAGGACTGGCCAGCCAGCCTGGAAGAACAACTGCGGTGAGAAGACTACGTTGAACAAAAGCCTCTAGTGTGTGGTTGGGTTTTAGTCTTAGAAATGTATTTTGACTTTTGTTTGCAAGTAACCATTGCTATCCCAATTCTTCTTCTGGGTCTTACTTACATCTCTGTCCTTCGGTAATTCACTCGTTCTTGTGTTACTGCACAACCATCTCAGTGCTGCGTTTCAAAACGCAGAGCAAAATCCTCCGCCACGCTAACAAGCGGGTGCTGCGTACTGTCTCTTTAAAGGAGCAGCGAACTTGATACGGCTTTGCCCTCGTTCCAGTGAGAGGGAGGGTCTTTGGGAGAGGCTTGGGAGTGGAAGGGCCGTTGGTGCCACCCTGCACCGAGTCCCCAGGCTGCACAGGGAAGCCAGGTGAGGCGGCTGTGCTGTGAGCAGACGGTTGATCTCAAGGCTCTGAGCCAAACGTGCTCAGCACAGAGGCACCCAGGGTTGCGGGGCAGCGGGTGACAGAATCCCGTCCTGCTCTGAGTTGACCCACAAAGTGTCACAGGAATTCATATTTATATTACAGGCAAAGCACATCATACTTCGATAGCTAAGGTTGCCTCATACTCCTGGTAACTAACTAACTAACACACACACACACACACACACACACACACGTTTTCAAAAGTGACTAGTGATTTTGAACACCTCTGTATTGAGGTGTCCAATCTGAGACACTTTCAAGGCCCTGCTTTTCAAAAAGGGCCGAGCACCCACCCTCTGAAAACTCTCACCCTTTAAAAGGGTCTCGGATTGGCTGTCCAAAAACTAAGGCCCTCAAACTTTAGCTCCTTTTGAAAACTCTCTCTCTCTCTCTCACACACACACTTCAGATTTTTCTTTTTTAGATACCTGTGGGATTTTCAAAGGTGACTTGGGAACACAGCTCCGAGTGACTTTTATTATAGTGCTTGATATAGTTATTAAAAATGGCACCATAATTGTGGCATCTGCATTGAGCACCAAGAATGAATACTGCTCAGAAAAAGTGAAGAAGAGAGAGTCTTACCTCAGTGAAAGGGTTGGCCACAAATATACCTTACAGCATGCTCTGAAAGTGAGGAGACTTGTACTGACAGCATTGGAAATACGGATTCTCATGAACAGGAAACTTACACACAGCCTTACATTACCTGCAGCCCAATACATTTGGTTAATTTTAAAAAAAAATTAGTTATCTTTATTCTCCATTTTAAACTAGCATGCTAAATACATTATATGACTAATTTCATCTCAATTCACTCCTCCTCAAGGAAGTCTCTACCTTTTGTCATGAGTTGATGTCGCCGACAAGAGTTTTTTTGGTTTGTTTTTAAGCACAAAATGTAGCCGAACAACAACTATTTTAATCTGGAAATTTGTCATAGGAAGCACAGGTTTGTATCAATTTGGTGCTTACTGCAGGGCCTAGATCCCCAGTGTTAAATTCTGTGCATCACTCTGTAAAAATAAACTGTTTTAGTGGATGTCGCTTCCCTTCCCAACATTCCCAATCTCTTCCTCCACTAGGTGGGTCTCAGAATGGTTTCCCAAGAAGAGGTATGTGGCCCCATCAGTGATCCACAAGCCCCAATCTGAGAACCCGGGCTTCAGAGGTGAACTCTCAGGTCAGTAAACATTCCCCAGAAGATCTAAACTATCTGCTCCAAGCCTAATGGTTGTTATGCAAAGTCCTGGAGGAGAAAATGGTTTTAGTACCTTCCTTCGCTACCTAAAAAAGACACAAGAAGCCATTACTGGCTATGGATATAACATATACCGAGTGTACTGTTATATAGATCTAAGCATTTGTGGGACGTTTTTAAAGCCATTGCTGTCCATTTTTGCACATTAAACCCCACAAAGAGATTTATTTACAACATTAAATCATTTCTTTGCTCTCTAGCTAGGTTTTTAAACTATTAAAAATTCATCACGAACCTGAATGCCAACTGTTGGGTTGTTGTTGTTTTTTTTTTTTCCAAACAATCTTTTAAAGGAACAGGTTCTTTAAAAATACCTTCAGCTGCAAATATCAGAAAAGAGCATGTCGTAAAATACCAAAGGGCTAAACAAGACATTAGTCACTGCAGAGAATGATCAAGAGATCCACTCATTAAAACACAGATGTTTATCACAGCTGTTGCAAATAGGGGGTTTCTTTGAAACAAACGTTTTAGCAGAGAAATAGAGAACTTTTTTCAGCAACTAAAAGCACAGCCCTTCCAGGCGGATGCTGGTCAATAGAACGTCCAATTGTCAACAGTACTGAACAATTATATTTTCTGTAAGGAGTGTATTTATGTCAAGAAACCCCCATTACATTTGCCCTTGATGTTCAGTGCTGTAAACAGCTGGCACCTGAAGTCACTTTTGAAATTCCACCCCATGCTGGTCCGCTTTGTCACTGAAATAACTGGAGGATGCTGGGGAGAGGACAGGAAGACCCCAGTTACAGGCTGTGACGTGATGACCCTTCTCAACAACCAGCCCTGTCTCAGTTTATAGGCAGTGCGATCAATATGCATCCTGGTTTGGGTACCGTGTAAGAGCAATTCAACCACCTCTTCCCTCTCTCTTACATAAATCCTTCTCTGCATTGCTTGCTCAGGGTGGCACTGTGTTGAATTAAGCAAGCTGCTGCTGCTATCATCATGTCCCAATCTGAAGTTCACTGACTAATGTCACATGGCTGTAGCATACCAGTGCTGTGGGATGTTCCTCTCACACACAGCTAGCTGGTGAAGGATCTGTACCCTTTAGAAAGAGATAGGACTCTGAGAACTAGGTTAGAAGCTGAAGATAAGGGGTGCTTTTATCAGCTCCTCAGATATTTCCTCTTTGAGGCTCTCTCGATCGCCTGGAACGCCTAATCAGCAGTTTCAGGACATTCCATACAAGATTTTGTTCTACGGTGTTGTCTAGTATCTGTGTTCAAAAGAACTTTATTTTGCACATTTTTTGCCATCGCCCCACTTTAAATGGACACACAGGCAAGGTCTTGTTTATTACAGATGATAGGTTTGTAAATTACAAGGTGTGTCTTTGTACCAAGTTATTTTCCCCCCTTATGGAAATGTTGAGCGTGTTGTATTCTAGGCATCAGGTTCAGTGAAAAAGGCCAAGTAAAGCTTTATTTATAGGGGACTCCAACTACTTTCTTTTGGGCATGAAACTTAGCACCAAACATCAGATGCCGTTTAAAGGGCACAGTAAACCCATGTGTGAAAAATTTCCACATTCCCCACAAACAGACTTACCTGTTTTTTAAAACCAAAAAGTAATGTGCTTTTCTGAGCCCATCTCTCCAATTAAATATAGAGTAACCTACCAGATTAGTGAAAGGGCTACATTCACTCTTTCATGCTAAATATACTGCACGTCATATGGAATATTAATAAACATTAATGAAATGTAACAGGGGGACGCAGTGGGCGCTTCTACTTCTGAAAACAAGCATTCTACCACTCTCAAGTTTATTTTCTACAAATCCCCTTGGTTTTCTTTTAGTATTTATCTTAGCGCTGGTGCCAGCCACACCATTCAATTGCACTGACATTATCTTTTAATTAACCCAGGTAACAAAGCTTTTAGTACAGACTATCACCAGATGTTTTCTTTATGTGATCATCTGCGTGTGTAGCACAGTTAATACCAACCTCCTAGAACCTGAAACCTCTTTAAAACACAAGCATCTCACAGTGGGCATAATCAAAAGCTATTGCAGTTAGTGTATCTTCTAGGCTGCTGTATGTTAACATTTTATGAATAACAACGCACTCAGTGCAGCAGAACTAGATTTCAGGGGCAATGTAATGATGCATGCTGATAAACTGATCTCTGGTCTTAAAGCGCTCTGCTGTTTGAATGACTGACACAGCACTCTGCATGCTGGGGTCTTTGCGCAGCACAATGAGAGGCAATGTGCAGATTGGGGCAACTAACAAACAAATCTGAGGGAGGAGGTTTGTTAAGCAATTGATTTAGGGCCCTGTGACAGATATGACAATTTCCCACAATAGGACTAACCTCAGTGAATTAAATTAAACCTTGAATAAAGTTTACGTGTTTTAGGAGCTCACTGTATTAAAAATGCAAATATTTATGTATCATTATGGGGCTAAGGATTGTCTGTAATTCCATAGGAGAGGGAGACCACAGCCCTGCAAGAATTAAGAACAGTGCGGGGTGATTAGGCAAATTCACTCAGATTGTAACACCTCTAAAGAGCTACCGCCACCAGGAGAGACATGCTTCTGCTGGTTCATACAGGATTTTCTAGAGACCAGCACACAAAGAAAAGGGGTTTTGAATAAACAGCCTGAGTTCAGAGCCCGCTTTCTGATCAAACATATAGACTGCACTGTCTGTCCAAGGGGGTTCCCTATCCTTCCTTGGAAGGGTTGGCAGGATTTGGCCCAATCTGTGCGCTAGTTCTGAGCAAAGGCTCAGCCTGTGACCACAGGAAAAACCCGTGTGGAGTTGGAAGGTCATCACCAGAGCCCTTTTCTGGAGTCAGAGGAGATAGCGGGTAAATGCGTTAGCAGACCCGTAGATTCTTGTAATGCTTTTACCTTAAGAATAAATGTGCTTGCTTAGGAAGAGCTGGGTGGTAACTTAACTGAGACAATTGCACCGTTTACCATCTCTGAGGCAAAAAGTAACGCAGGCCAGCTTAGGGAGTCTGACCTTGCTGGGGAACTCACCGTGTAGACAGCGAGCTGTGCAGCCTGGAACTACCCTGGTCAGGAGATGCAGGGAGGCGGGGGGAGAGAGAGAGAGAGAGAGAGAGAGATGCATGTCTTCACCCAAGACCGTGAAGGCTGAAGAGTCAGGAGCCTATGCTAGGTGTCCTTGCTGGACTATAGACGGCGGAATACTGGTGGAGTTGCCCTCAACTTTAACAGCCCCAAGAAGGCAAAGACTAGGTGATTAACTTGATGCAAAAGGAGCAGTCCCACTGAAGTCACCTGAACCACAAGGAGCACGTAAAGTTAAAACCGTGCAGACGTCTTTGCAGGATCAGAGCTTTAGAGCGTAGTTTCTCATCCTGTGGGACACGTATCCTCAGGGGTACGTGAGGAAAAACAGAGTGAAGGGGAAGCAGGCGGCAGCTGCTGGCTTCTGGGGAAGCCGGGCAACAGCAGCCCTCTTCCCACCCGGTCCCAGCTCCCAGATGGGAGGCATGTGGCAGCCCCAGACTTCTGGGGAAGGCGGGGGGCAGCCCCCCGCTTCTCACCCAGTCACAGCTCCCACCTGGGAGGCAGGCGGCAGCCGCTAGCTTCTGGGGGAGGTGGGCAGCAGCCCCCTGCTTCTCGCCAGGTCCCAGCTCCCAGGTGGGAGCCCGGTGGCAGCCTCCTGCGTCTCATGAGCTGGCTTCACAGCTGGGCGGCAGCCACCCATGCCCCAGCTCCAAGCCAAGGGACAGCCTCCAGCGCCCCAGTTTGAAGACAGGCAGCAGCCGCCTGCCCACATCCCTGGGTCCCAGCCGGCGCGGAAGCCGCCTCTGCCCCAGCTCGGATTGGGTGGCAGTTGCCCACCTCCCAGGCTGGTAGCCAGGCAGCAGCTGCCTGCAACTTGCCCAGGTGGGAGCTCCCCTCCCTGGCTCAAAAGCCCAGTGCCCAGAAAACTTGTCCATTTC
Organism: Emydura macquarii macquarii; assembly: GCF_026122565.2. Lineage (NCBI taxonomy): Eukaryota > Metazoa > Chordata > Testudines > Chelidae > Emydura > Emydura macquarii. Next base: position 7,761,493 of record NW_027130208.1, read on the forward strand.
ACTCCTCTAGCTGAGCAGTGAAATTGACAACTATGATAGCCCCAGATTTCCTCTCTCTCACCCCTTCCTCCTCTCAAATCTATGGCATAAAATTTGGCACAGCGCTTTATAGTCCCCAGCGTTGGCATGCAGCTCAGAGCCTTCTAGCTTTGGCCAACATCACCTCTAGCCCAGGTACATACTTGAGTTGTGCACCCCTGGTGTAAAGGCGGTAACTCTACCCACACCAGATCTGACATCTGTCATATCACGGCCTTATATACTCAGCCCTTCTTCCAACATAGGGCTCACTTTAGTCTGTAAATATAAAATCCTGTGGAAAATGGAGTGTTGGGTACTTATTGCAACTTTCAGAAGTTAGGGGGTACTTGCTACTTAAAAGGTTGAGAAACACTGCCATAGAGTGTAGGTTGTTTGGGGCCAGGGCCATCTTTTCATGATGTGAATACACAGTGCCTAGCACAAAGGTGTCTCACACCCTGAGGGGGGCATCTACTCAATACTACAATACAAAAACAAAATCAATGAATGAATAAATAAATATTTCCCAGGACAAATGTTTTTACACCCTTTTTTCCATAGCAAACCTTAGATCCTGACAAATATTTAGCATGGTCTTCCAAGTCTTTCCTCACAGGCATGACAGCTCAGCATTATCCCGGGTAACCAACTTTCTACTGGTGAAATCCTGCCAAAACCTTTGTTTATGGGATCCCCTAAGGAAAATTAGAACTGAGGGGGCCACACGTCATGCTCTATATGTAAAAAATATAAAACTCACGTTGAAGAGATGTACGTACACAGTTGATCTGCATTTGGGGGGGAGGCACATTTAAAAATCTGTCAAAGTTTAAGTTGTCTTAAATTTGAGGCTTTTTTTTTTTTTTTTAAATCAATGGGGGGAATCTGAGATCCTGAGGTGTCTTTGCATTGACTTCAAGGGGAGTAGGACCAAACCCCTAATGGTCAGCAAAATGCTGAAGTCCACAGATTCATCTGTTTTTTTGTGACTATGTTCAATTTAAAATGGTTAAGGGCCTTCCTTTTCAGTCTAGATTTATCCCCCTTTAGTGGATTCTATAAACAGTAGGTAAACAGAATGGCCTGTTGTACCTGCTTCCTAATTGCTTTGTTAATCCTCATCCTTTTTGACCCTTGCATAAAGAAGATTATTCCAGGAAAACCAATGGTAGGAATTCCTTTATAATCACCTTAGTCTAACCTCACTAACTGATACAGTATAATGTCAGTAGGGAGAGCTTGCATTGTATCTATTACAAACTAACACCAAAGATTTTCTCTTCCACATGCCTTTTTATTACTAATTAATGAACTTCTGTAGCAGCACATTCCAGAAAATATGGAAGCTTAGTATAGAGGTGTCCAAAAGAATGAAGGCCTCTAGGACAAATGATGTAACAGTTTTATTTAAAAAACTACACATGCCTCTCTCAAAGTGATGATGCATATAAACAGGCATTTACTGCCATATCCAAACAGCATGTTAAGGATGTGATAGGAATTGGTTTCCTGGCAAACAAAATGTTCTTGAGAAATATTTCAAGGAATATTTGGAAGAAGAAATTTCATTTAAAATGATCTTGCATGACTACAGAAGAGTTTGCAATAGATTTGTTAAGCACGCTGCAGTAGACGGCCTTCCTATCTATGGTTTGATAAATAATTTATACTACTACAAGTCTCATTACATTTTCAGCCTTTCTGTCATTTGTGCTGCCATTGAGAGACTGGGGAATAAATTCTCCCCCCAGCCGATTACGATTTCAGTGAAGGGCTAAAACTTTAGTCAACTCATATACACAGGAAAAACTCACTACCCACGTCCAAGCCAAGGTAGTCACCTCCTTTACGGAGTGTGCATCAGGCCTCAAACAGAGTCCCAAACATTGAAATTCAGTCTTGAACTGAAGTATCCCAACCAGCCCTTTCTCAGTGTAGAATGGTGGGTTGTAGTTCAAGTCATAACTACAGTTGGACGATTAAGTATTAGGGTCAGCAATGTATAGTGACAACAAGGTAATAAAGTTCAGTGTCTCTGGGGAAGGATGGGGCTAAAATGAGCATGGTGATAACTTCAGAAAGGGAGAATTAAAAAAAAAAAAAAATGAGGAAGCGTCAAGAAATCCTTAAGGACAAAATTGCGTAAATTAAAATTCTTAGACTCAGCATTAGGCTCTGTAAAAGGAAAACGGGGGCTCTCCACACTGGATTTCTTGGAGTGTATCCCCAAAATAGTGGTTAAGGAGAAGTGGTAGATATAAATTACGTGGACTTTCAAAAAGTCTTGAACAAAGTCCATCACAAGTGGCTATTAAGAGAACTAAGTAGCCATGGTGTGAGAGAGAAAGTATTGTCGTGGATCAGAAACTGGGTAAGAGAAAGAAATAAAAAAAGTTAGGCATAAATGGTCAATTTTCAACACTGAAAAAGAGCTAACAGTGAAGAAGCCCAAAGAGCTGTCATTCGCATTAATGAATACATTCTCTAATGAGCTGGAAAAGGGGACACATAGTAAGTGGTAAAGTCTTGAGAAGACTGAAGCACTCCAAAGAAACCCAGAGCTAAATGAGCAGGCAGACGAATTTCATTGTTGACAAATACAAGGTAATACACATTGGAGGGAAAGATCTGAACTACTTCACAGTGCTGGGTTCCAAATTAACTGCCACCACTCCGGGAAAAAGAAAGAAACTCAGGGTCATTGCAGACAGACCAATTAAAACTTCTCCATATGAAGCACTCGACAAAAAGCAAACTGTTTAGGTATCTAAAGAATGGGTGAGAAAAGAAGAGCAAAAATATTCCAGTTCCAGTCTATGAACTAGTAGCATGCCCTCACCTGGATATTGCATAAATCCTGGCCCCCCTAATGTCATGGGGAAAAAACTCCCATTGACTTCAATGGAGCCAGGATTTCACCCACTGTGTTCAATCCTGGACCCCTAATCTCAGAAAAAGATATGGCAGAGATGGGAAGCATACAGAGATAGGCAACAAAAATTAAGAGACCTAGGAAGACTTCCACAGGGGAAGAGATCAAAAAGGGTGGGGCTGTACAGTTGAGAGAGGAGATGAATAAGAGAATGTGTAGAAATATATAAAACAATTAAAGGTGTAAAGAATCTGGTGCAACTTTGTAACAGCTTTCATCACACAGAGAGAAGAGATCTCAAGAAACTAAAAGTCAATATAAGTATAAAACTGATGGGAAAAAACCAACTCAATTAATCTGGAGAACTCACTGTCACAAGGCTTTGGAGACCACAAACTTAGCAGGATTCAAACAAAGATTAGATACCCATATGGATAATGAGACCATCCATAGTTACATTAGATAGGGTAGAAAAGTGTAAGGGATATAAACCTTCATGCTTTGACGTGTAAGCCAATCAGTAAGTGCCTGGCATTAAGTAAAAACTTCTATGTATGGTTATGCCAAAGTGTCCTTTAGAGGAATCCTTGTACCTTCTTCTGAAGCATCTAGTCCTGACCATTGTCAGAGACAGGATGCACCACCACTCGGCTTCATGATGGAAATTCCTATGTTCCTATCTAAGCATGCCCGGTCAGATTGGCAGTGATCTTGGGGATTTTTTGTCTTCCTCTGCAGCGTGTGGCTATGGGTTGCTTGCCAGGATTATCTGGATCTCTCTCATGTAACCATTTCCCTGCCATTGTGTGGACCTCCGATTCTGGTGCACCTTGGTCCCTCATATTCGCTGCCTGTGGCACATAATCATCTAGTCTCCTCTGGGCTATAATATGATGGTCTGATTTCGGTAGTTGGGTTTACTGTACAGGTGCTGGGTGGTGTTGATGGCCTGTGATATACTGGGCAGACTAGATGATTCAGTGATCCCTTCTGGTCTTAAACTCTGTGGCGCTAGGACATTTCAAAACTGATTTATTTTTTTTATTGAAAAAAAAAATGGCTAATTTGAGAAGGTGAAAAATATTGGTTATGCAAACAGTATAGATGTGTTGCTAGATAATACATTGAGAGAGAGGAATCCTGAACAAGTAAACATTAGTCTATCAAGATGGGGCTATCCACAAAAGCCCTAAAAATCATTATCTAACGTTTGCATTACAGAAAACTCTAAGGAAAAGACATGTCTGGTGGAGAGCTGAGAGAGTGGAATTTGAGAAATGCTCAAATACTGTTGTACCATATGTCTCTTCTGCAGAAAGATCAAGCTTCTAGGACATACGGGGATTTCGTATTTTCTAGTGTTGTTTCCAAAGAGAGAACATCATGCTGAATTGATGTCTTTGCATGGCACTAATATCAAATACTGTTTCAAATCTGATCAATAAAACACACTTTACATCAAATGACCAGAGAGCTATCAATTTTTTTTTTTTTAAATCCCTGTTTCTCTCCTGGATTCTTTACTTCAAAGGAAAGCATTAAGGTTACTTAGTAAGTAATGACTGATTTATTACATAACATTCAGAAATGTTTTCTTTGAAGCATGAATGAAAAGGTCTAGTATTCCCAATTTTTTCTCAGGGTTGAATGTTAAAAATGCTGAATATATAATATCAAAGGCAATATAGTAACCAAGGGCATTGGAAGGAGATTTGGAGCATCTGTGTTACTCTTGGTTTACTTAGCAGTATTTTAATGAAATGTTTAATATTCTGCATTGGATTAATTCTGCAGTTCTCTCGTCAGGAAAAAGACATAGCATGAACAATTAAGATCCACTTTGAAGATACCATTGCCTGTAACACACACATCCCACAGAGTTTTCATGTAAAGCTTCAAGAAAAAAAAACACAAAACAAAATGTACACATTTGGCATTCAGTCAAGCACTGTAGCCAATGAACAAATGGATTACTCACTCCAACTCAAATTATAGCACTGCTCTCAGCCTTCAAGAGGTACTGATGCATTTTTCAGCTGCAATTTTTTCTGTTGACAGCTATTATCCCACTTAGTAATTAACAACAATACAGATTACTCTGTACACCAACAGTGCCTTCCATCAGAGGATTCCATTGCACTTTACAAACATGATTACATTTTGCTTCAGACCATTCCTGTGTGGTAAGTTTTCCCCATTTTACAGGTTGAGAAACAAAGGCACAGAAAGATTTAATTTGACTAAAGGTGCAGTGTTTGATTTTGACCAAAAAAATCTGCAATAGAGCCAATAATATAGGATCCAGGTCTCCTGACTCCCGTTCCTGTGCATTCACCACTAACCCATTCCATCCTCTCTTTTGTAGAGGAACATCTGGGCTCTGATTCAGCATGCGCTTAAGTCAGTCCCTATTCAGCAAAGCACTTGCACCCATATATAAAGTTAAGCACATATTTAAGTGCTTTGCTGAACATATTTCAGCATAGGAGGCAGTCTCTTCTCTTTCAAGGTCTGCTGCCCTTCCTCTATGTTTTTTTTAAAAAAGTTCTCAAAGACCTATGCTGATGTCACATTACTGTCAGGTGACGTGGGGGGGATACGGGAACTGGACTGAGGAATTTAAGAAAGAAGGATATTACGAACCTTCACCATGTGTCGCCTGTTGGAATGCTTTTGACATGATTATGCAAATTACCCCTAACATTAAGCGATGGGGAGGGGGAGGAAATAGCTTGAAAAAGTCCAGTAGAATCCATGCTTCTTAAATAATGAATTATGATGCATCAAAGGATGTAAATGTAAGAGGGCAGACAGGGAAGATGAAATACTTTAGCGTAACTTAACACCATGATAAATAAATGATAAGGAAGGCTGAATACAACTCTACACGTAAAGATGGCTAGGGAAGAGAAATCACTACATTCTTTCCCGAGCTCTGAGTAAGCACATGAAGGCAGAATTTGGGGTTGACCCTTTCACCAGTGTTTTTCAACACAACATTTTCATCTGGGCTCGGATACCTTCAATTAGCAACATCCATCCTGACTCTCTCCCCCTCAGATCCTTCCACAGATCCCTCTGCAGTAATATTTTTTGAATGCCGTTAAAGTTCTTTCCATTATGACAAACTGAGAATGTACGTGCAATTTGACAAAGATGAAATACCAGGTAGAAGGGATATTTCATTGTGTCATCAGGGCTTTGGCATGGCAAGTGGTGAAAAAACAATTCAGAGTTGTTAATGCAATGCACATGTCTTTTCATTGACCGACACGCTACATTCTTGATGGAATAATTAATGATGTCCAATGACAATCATTGTCGAGCAGACACCTTGCTTCTTTATCACCTAACAGATGGTAGCTCTCTGTTTGTGGATAAGCCCCATGAAATGAATCAGTGGGCAGCAGCACAGTGCAGGAGAAGGAGGCTGCATCTTTGTCAATCAGTTTCAACATTACACATAATTAAATCCATCCTGCAATTATCTCTAGGCCCCAAAACTTTACAACCAGAGATCCTCACCTAAGGCCTCCACCAAAGCTTCAAATGAATGTTCATCAAACCCCAAGACGAATGGATTAATAATCAGGACTAGTTCCTCACTTGATGTAGGTAGCTGCAACTGCATGGACATCAGTGGAAATACCATGATTTACACCTGCTGAGAATCTGCTCAAGGTAGCCTCCCCATTTCATGCAACGCTCTGCCTCTTTCAGACATAACTCCTGTAATCACCAGGAGAAAACAGTAACTTCCGGAGTGTCTCCAGGAGTGTACCTAGACACAAAAATATACTGTGCCCCTGTTCCCTGGGAATGACCTTCCCTTTGTTGCAGACATGCGAATGTTCGGTCTCCTTGCCCCTATAAATTAGGGAACAATGCACTTAATCTGTCCCCCCCCAAAAGCTAAGAGCTGTGATAATCAAAGAACAAGCACATCTTAGCACATGAATTCTGTCTGGCACCCAAACCAATAACCAGCTAGGTAGACCCCCAAATAAACTCTGCCTGCCCACCGGTTACCAGTTCTCCCACTGCCTAGTCAGTAGCGATAAATCCCTTCCAGTCAGTGGGTTGCATCCAAATACCTGTTGGCATACAGCAGCCAAGAAAGGACAATGTTAAGGTAACTATCTTCACTTGATGAAAAGTGACTGACTCATATGTTAAATTTCAACAAACGTGCAAAATGTGCTGGGGTTTTTTTGGTTTTTGACTGTACTGTACTCTTATGAGTGCAGAGTGCTCTATCTGCATACATCCGTAATTTGTAGCATGTGAGTTACTGACAAGGTAATAGTTTTGAATCTCATTCAGATTTGAACGTCTCACTCTCGTAGGCTGTTTTGGTAATCCCAGCCCATCTACCTTTTAACAATACTTACACCGTACTATGAAAAAGACACCTATGTTTTGACCCCTCTTGCCTTTGATTCAAATAACCACCCTCTCTTTTACTTGTCTTTAAGTATTTTAATTTCATTCAGCTAAACAAATTTCCAAGCCTGTTCTTACCAAGTGCTGAGATATCTCAGTTCCCAATTACTTCTATAAACAAGTGAGAGTTGTGAATATTCTGCACCTCTGAGGAGGTAAACAACACCCTACAGAATCAAGGTAAGGGGCCAAGGAGCACATGGTAATTTGACTTTTAATCCATTTTTCCTTCTGACTGCAGGTTACCTATACGCCAAAATTATCTGAAAAAGAGCACAAATCCATCCCAGTATCTTTCTTCAAAAATGAATCCGCTCAGTTACTTTTACCTCATAATAAAGCCCACCACGCGAGCAAGAGTCCCGTCCTACAGTCTTTTCACTCTGATTTGAGAGTGTCAGTCAGCTCTCATTTTAAAACCCCACCATGCCAAGTGCACATTCATCAAACACAGCCCCTACTGAACTAAGTGGTAGAGATAATTACGTAGCTGATGATACATAATGGATCGTGCAACCTAGGTAATGGTGTGGCATAAATGGAAATTAAGCCTCCAAGTCGAACAGAAAAAGTGTTAAGTGCTAAAAAAGTGATGGTTTAATACAAAATGCCCTTTCACAAGAAAATAAGGGAGTGCTAGAAAGTTCACTAAAAATTGTTTTCTAAGCCCAGCTAAGTTTTATCATAAAGGCATCAAGAGATAAAAAAAATGCAGATGTTGTAGCATCTGAGAAATTTTTGAAGACTGTCCAGATTATTTTTTCAGACAATTTCCCGCTAAAAGTAGGAGGAGGGGAAAACAAAACCATCACCTATACCTCTATACTTGCCTCTGAGCTGATTCTTTGAATTTATAATGAGACACCATTTAAAGAACCATGATCATATATGCCATTTGAAAGTGTTCTACTGCCATCTAGTGCTGTAATCTTTAACGTATTCCCAAACAAGCACTCCCCTTTGGAACTACATGGAAATCAAAATCTGCTCTACGACAAAAGAAAGATGGATTTATAATTCGTGCAGGTCTGAAGGATTAATGCAGACCTCTTAAAAAACCACCTGCTTACTTAAAGCAAAAATGTTACAACGTTCATGTAATTTGAGTAACGCTTTGTTTCAAAAATGAAAACAGTTTGAACACAAACATAATAAAATGAATGGAATCTAAAATTGGAAAACTAGATTACAGAATATTAAAACTGGTCACTGGTATGCTACAGCAGTATAAGGTTGAACTCAAATAGTCATGGAATTTTAGGATGGCAGAACACATAACTTCAAAAACAAGTGACTTTTCACACTACACTCATAACAACCCATAAAGGCACTTTTAGTCCCTCCACCTCATTCTCCGTTTGGTGGTTGATCTCTGTTGCACCTACCTTCTCCTTCTCATCTGACTCTATTTCCTCTGGGCAAACATTCTCTAGTTTCTCCCATCCTCAGAAATCCACCCATGCATCCTTTTACTCTTGATACAATAGCTCCTTGCCTGGACAGTTTATGCATACATCAGCTTCCTCTGTCCACCCACGCCTGGATCTACTGAGCAACATGCTCATCCAGGCCTCAAACATCCTCTCTTCCTCGCTAAGGCTTGACGTCTTTACTGTTCTCATTCTCTTTGACCTTTCCACAGCCGTCAAACTCTTTCATCATTCCTTCCTCCTTGAGACCTTGCCCTCCCTTGGGTTTTATGGCCCTGTCTTTTCAGGAGTCCTTTCCTCTGGACAATTCTTTCAGCTTTTCATTGACAGTGGCAACTCCCCATCATCTCATGAGGAGTCTCTCACGGCTCTGTTCTTTGCTGCTTCCTCATCTCCCTGTACACCTTCTGCCTTACCTCAGCCACTCTCAAGGATTCAACTATCATCTCTCTTTGCTGACTGCTCACAAATTTACCTCACACCTGACCTCCTCCAGCTTCTGGAGTTTGCTGTTTGACAGCAAGTGCATTACAGCAAAGGGTCAAGATTAGGGATCTCCCAGGTAGAGAAGTCAAAGGCTTTTGTTTGAGAGAGGAAGTGTTAAACATTAGCCTTCAAAGGGGAGACAGTGTTCTGAGGCAGTTGGAGACCTGGAGAGAAAGCAATGAAGGGAGTGATGACATCTGTGTTTCTGGGGTAGCTTGTCAGTGATTTGGTCTACCTTGGTTTGAGATGAACATCCTCTTTCCAGGGAGGATGGAGCTAGGCTGTTCTCAGTGGTGGCAGATGACAGAACTAGGAGCAAAGATCTCAAGTTGCAGTGGGGGAGATCTAGTTTGGATATTAGGAAACACTTTTTCACCAGGAGGGTGGTGAAGCACTGGAATAAGTTATCAAGAGAGGTGGTGGAATCTCCATCCTTAGAGGTTTTTAAGGCGAGGTTTGACAAAGCCCTGGCTGGGAAGATTTAGTTGGGGTTGGTCCTGCTTTGACCAGGGGGTTGGACTAGGTCCCTTCCAGCCCTAATCTTCTATGATTCTAACTCATATGCAATGCAGCTAGAATTACACCACACACCACCATTTTCTCCAGCAACTAGAACTGAGCTTTCGCAAAGCTCCTAAGCCCCACAGCCTGTCAGCTGAAGGGGCAAGGAAAAGAAAAGTAGGACAGAATAGTAACTCTCAGAACACTGAGGCAGTACCCAGAAAGGATACTGAGGTAAATGAAGTTGTATGTCCATCTGCCCAACTAAACCAGGAGAAAGGCAAGGTTTGGGCTGGGCCAAACTCCACCCACTGACAGGGCAGATAATGACAGGATGAGACACTGTGAATGGCAAAGTCCACTTTTGACCTTGTGAGTGGGGAGGGTCATTAATCATGTTTCTACACCCACTGGGTCCCTGGGGACCCAGCCTACCCGTTACCAGTTTAAACAGCAATGGGCCTCGGCCATGTCATGGATTCCCCCAAAATCGGATTTCCACTCACACGAAAAAGGGCTATTCTCCCTCCAAATGACCTCTCTGGAATCCTGTCCTGGAAGCTCATCTGAACCAAACCACTGCCTCCATCCAAAAACTGCCCCTGATTTTTTTGATCGAGTTCCCACTAACCACCACCAAAAAAAAGGCAACCTCTACTTATTGCCAAGATTGGGTTTGCCTTTTTTTTTTAATTTACAAAGAGTTATCAAATAACGTTCATGAGCTTGCATGGTGGATTCATCCCAATGACACAAGGCCACAGGGGCTGGAGAAGGCTCCGAACGTGTTAATGAAATGTTAACATTCAGGCTTGCTGCAGCTGGCTGAGTTGGGAGAGTATCCTGCCCAGGCTTGCCGGTGAAGGCCCCCATTCAGCAGTCCATCTCTGTACAGCCAGCGTTCACACCATGGGTTGAATTGGAGCTTAGCAGCAATGTGAAAACAGCCACTCCCGGACCCTGGGCTGCAGACTCACACACATGCTTACATTTACAGACTGAGGGCAAGTCTACACATCAGCTGGAAGGTGTAACTCCCAGCTCAGTTACATGTACACACGGTAGCTCTGCTCCAACTGGCGCCTACCAAATAGCGGTGTGGCTGTGGTGGCACAAGCAGCAGCTGGGGCTAGCCACACTGCTATTTTTAACGTGCGTGCTTGAGCAGAGTTGATGGGTGCATGTCACCCAAGCTGGGAAGCACCTCCCAGCTCCTGTGTAGATCTACCCTGAGTATTCCCACTGACTTCACTAGCCCTACTTGCAATGCATAAAGTTAAGCATATGCTTAAATCTTTGCAGACTCAGGGCTTACCACAGTATACCCCTGATGTCCTCTGACAATCAAAGGTCAGACCATGGACCTACCGATCCAAACACATGCACCATCCAGGAGTAAGGTAAGAGTAATTACGTAAGTGTGAAAAGGGGGTCAATTTTCATGACTTTGCCAAGGTGCCAGTTAGATTTGAAAGCTGAAATCTAACAAACCAGGTTTGCCAACAGGGTAAGTACTACAGTCAATATAGAATGGAATCTATAAGGATAATCCCTTCTTTACTGAGTCAGGGGGCGTTAATTTTACTAATTTTAATGCTGGGTTCTTTTCAGGTCAAGTTTCAAGTTGAACAATATTTCTCAAGTCAGGACACTTGCTTATTCTTAACCAAACAGCAATTTATTAATTCACCCAGAACCACATTAGTATAACAATCAACAGTTCAACACAAGTGTAGACACAACCAGATATTCAAATTTGCCCGTCACTGGGGAGTTCAGCAAGTCCCCTGGCTTTTGTCACAGTAAGAAAAGGCCCTGTACAGACAGCTAGACCCATGAAACTCCTCCTCAAGCCCAGGCAAAAGAGTGATTCGTTTTTTCTTTTTTGCAATGCATTGTGCTTTTTATATACAATTCTCTCTTTATTAAGCATATCTGTGTACATTTCAGAGTTATGTTTTCCTTAGTCTTAAAATATTTTAAATTTTCAGTACACATTTATTAGCTTATATTTCTTTTATACATTTTTCTTTTTTTTTAAAAAAATGAGGTAAAAACACATGAATACAAGAACTCTGTATTTCTTAGATATTTGTATTTTAAAAGGCATTTTTCATGTGAAGAAGTGCAATTTTGCTTATACAGTTCCTTTAAAGTAAAACAACTTTGTCTGTCAGTTACCCAATATCCTACTCTAAGAATTGCACCAAATATCTTAATGCATTCTGTTTTAGATCTCTAGCTTTCTATACACTGTTTAAGGTCATGAGAGATCTATAGACAAGTTATACTTACAGTAATTTATCTTTACCATTATAGGCAGGACAGTAAATATGTCTACACTCTGTGAAATTGCCTATGATTGTTACAGAATGGAAGTCAATAATATCTACAATTATACCACTCAAGTGTTTACACTTAACGTAACATGTTCTTGCTTTCGCATACAAATATATCTTCTGCCTCAGGCAACTGAGACACTGTACTGTTATAATGCAGGAATGTCATGGAATTCATTCTAAAAAATCCACAGTATAACATGGAACACTGTCCTTTGTCTTGTTGACCTCAATCTTTAGATATTTATACAAGTTTTTACACACATCATCCTGGCACTACTGAAATCAATGGGAGAGTTCCCACTGAATTCAACAGGGTCAGGATTTCACCCCTACAGTGGAATTTTTGAACACCCTCAGCACTGCCCTAGCTCTGCCTCCGCAGAAGTCCAGGGTAAAGTTCCCACTGACTTCAACAGGGGCTGAGTTAGACCAATATAGAGCACTTTCGAAATGCACATCCACAGGGCCTGATCCCACTGAAGTCAATCCTACTGTGGATCAGGCTCTACTAGAATAATAATGTTCTTTTCATGATTGAGTTGTTTCAATTTAGTTGAGAGCTACATCACCCTATCATTTTTGCCAGAAAAAAAGACAGTCAATTCTCATAAGCCCCCTCAAAGAGAGTATATATAATACTGTTCAGACTGTGATGTTTTCTGCTACAGAAGAGCTGCTTTTGTGCAAGATTTGGAAACACCTGGAATTAACTGAATTACCTCAATATATGATTAAGAAAAGGTTTCTTACATCTTGGAAGAGAAAACCTGATCTAGCCCAGACAGGGGCCTTTGACAGAACTGGTGCTTTTTATAGTTTTAACCTTTTTTTTTTTTTTTTTTTTTTTGGAGGAGCGGGGAGGAGCCACAAAATTAAAGCAAACTATTGCTACTTTTTGTAAGGTTTAGGTTTTAAACTTAAAGATGCAAGGCGCAATGCTTGTATCTGGAAAATGCTTCTGAGTTTAAAATCTGACTCTCAGGGTATACACCATATCAACTAGTAACTGCTTTATACTGACAACAGGTGCTTTACAAAGGAATGGCTTAAAATCTAGAGAAGGAAGTCAATTCCTACCCAGATATTTGCAACACGTACAGTACTGCAACATAGAAGCTTCAAGACCAAAACATTGCTGAGACTAGGAGGAGGAACTGGAGAACTGTTTCCCTCATTACACTTTAATACGTACGTCATTCATACTAGGACCAACTTGAGAAATAGTTCTGTATTAATCCTCCCACAACACACATACCCCATTCCCCACCCTTATCCCTCCTCTCTCTAAATATGCACAGCTTGCTAGAAGATGACAATTTATACGAGATAAATATAACCTGAAATGGATGGACAAATCTCTATACAAAAAGTCAAGTAGTGAGAATTAGCAATGCAAACAACTAGTGCAAAAAATAATCTTGATAAATAGAAATCACCAACAAAAAACTCCTAGAATAAAATTTAGAACTGAAAATAGAATATGAAAATACAGTAACAAGCTATGGGAGTGTTTTTGGTAGGTTCCCCCCCGCCATCCTAGAAGTTGGTAAGCTTTATCCCAGCATGGATTTGTATCTGTTTTAATACATTTTTATGAAGTGTTGCTTAAAATGATTTTTTAACCCTTAAATTTGACCTAGAATTCATCGTGTTTTACCCTAAATGGCCACTTGGAATGTTGTGATACATGATCAGCCGCCAAAAGCACAAGGTACATAAATTCTTCCACATCAAAGGAGTAGTTAGTAAACTTTGGGTGTTCTCCCAGTGTTGGGTGGTGTCCCTGGAAAAATGAAACAAGTTTATACAAGCAAATAAGGCACTTTTCATTTGAAAAACAAGTAGCAAATTAAGTGATCTCCATTTTAATTTATAATCTTCAATCCATTGATCTCCTCTAAAACAACAGTGCAAGTCAGTAACTGTGTAACAACAGAGTTATTGACAATTTGACTTAATGGCCAATTAATTTCATTTCTCTTTCTCCCCCAGCTATTAATATAAAATGACTCCTTAATCAGAGACGGAAAGTTAATTTGGGCTAAAGCAAAGAAATAATATTTCATGTACAAGCATCAAGAGGGGTAAAAACAAATCTACCTTTAAACAATTAAAATGTGAAAAAGGTGGCCTCCCCCCACCAGCTAAATGTTACCTGATCTTCAGGGAACACTTTGTTCTGCTTTTGCCAGGTAATGTAATGGATGCCTCTCAGCCTTGCTAAATCCAGGTAGCAGCGTTCATCCTCACAGTTGTATCTGGGGACATGCAGCATCACTGTCATTTTACATTTACCCACAACAACTACCCTCCAGTCTATCAAGATGGAATAAGTTTACAGTGTGCACATTCGTTGTTCATGTATAAAACCGAAAGACCACAGGCAATGGGCCAAATCCTACTGTGACTGATTGCCTAGGCAATCCTATCGATTTAAAACAGGATTGCCCAGAGTGGAAATAAATGTGCTTAATAAAATGCAGTATGTTTGTCCTTTGTTTTTAAAGGAAGGGTTTCTAATAACAATACTTTGCAGCAAAAAAATATATTTAAATGGAACTACAAGAGAAAGGTAGGTAGGGACAGAATGCAAGTAACAGAGCTGGAATTTAGCCGGGATGCTTGCACCAACATCCTTACTCATGTAGCAACAAATGTAGTCATGAAATCTTTAAGAGTTAGGGTTTCCATTTCCCATCTCATCTAACTGACTCCCCTGGATAACCACAATGTCCCCCTACCCCACGATATTGCTGCGACATTGACTCAAAGAAAAGAATTCAACCAGCACCCCTCCTTTCTTTGGAGTTTTCCCATCCTATTACTAATTAGGCTGTTCCCTACTTCGGCATGTGCTCTGTTGAAGTCACAGGCCAAGATGGTGAGATTGTCATATAACGGATCGGACATGCACCCCTCACTCTTCCTGGAAAAAGATAACTACCCTTAGCAAGAGACCATGCCTAAAATGTTTCAGCCCAAAAGGTGAAAGTTATGAGCAGCTGAAGTAGGGCCTTTATAATGGAAGCACACACGCAATCCTACAGCTGTTGCTATAAATGCTAAAATATGAACAACGGAGTGCTGCAGTAGAATGCATGAAAGAACATTGGAAGTTATAAGCTTAAAAAAGAAAAACAGACTTACAGTTCAAACACTACAGCCCAGTCTGGCAGAAAAAGTAAATGCGTAAGTCCAGCTCCATGCATTCCAATGAGTATGTCAGAGTTATGCGTGATTTTCAATTGCTCTGAAAATTCAAGTTCCCTGCAGACAACACAATGTGTGTGGGTCTCCAGCATGCTCATCCATCTTAGCAAGAATTAGCGACATGCAGATAATGCAAAAATAACTTATGGATAATTTTGAAAAAAAGGAACATTCCAAAGCATTGATCTATTTTAAATGATCTTCTAAATTGTAACTACTCAGCCCAGAACCAATTCAGCATGGAATTACAAAGAGTTGAAGATTTCAGAACTTCATTCTAGTAAGACTGTTACAGACGTACAGCTTTTTCAGATAGGTTATGACATTTAATTATGGTTCCAATAATGATTCTTCGATCATTCATTTGTTACATTCAGACACTTACTTTATTGGTTAGACCTTTTTATAACAAGAGTTACACAGGAGACAAATCAAACAAAAAATAGTATTTTAAAATGGACATTATGAAAGTGCACGACTCCCTCCTGAGGGTGCAGATATTGCACATCAACTCACAGGTCTAGCATTCAGAGGACTAGACTGGGAGTCAGCAGATGGGCTCAATTCCTGGGTCTGTCACAGACCTGCTGGGTGATATTGGGCAAGTCACTTCACCTCTGAGGTCTGTTTTGTCTATTTGGATTGTAAGCTCTCTGGGGCAGGGACTGTTTCTTACTGTGTGTGTATACAGTGCCTAGCAAATGGACCTGCAATCTCTAGGCACCAATACACACAGGTCAGACATAGGCTACTATCTAACTGTTACAAAAACAAACATCATAAAGGAATTTACAAAATAATCTACTAAAAGGGACTGGAGGTAACTGATCTTTGGTCTCATGCCTCACAGATCCCCTGAGATGTGCAGCTAGCAGTGATCATCAGCAAACCCAGAGGCATGGTGGATACATAATGATTTTGGGGGATTTCAAAATTTGTTATTCTTAACAGTGGGTTCAGTCTGGGGCCTGTGAAACCTTGACAGACATTTTTAATAGCACATTGTGGAACAGGGTGGGGAGAGTTTAATTAGTTCACATTGCAATTCCTCAGTAACAGTATTACTCTTTATATTTATGGTTCTTGCTTTTTCTGGAAGCAGCTGCACATAGGTAGGAATCTGTGGCCAGGTGGGCGGGGTCTAGACCTCAGTTCCTCCATTTGTTACTGGATTGTAATCAAGCACAGCCAACAACACAGACACTATTATGATTCTCTACCAACATACATACTTGTACTTGTAATCTGCCACTTTGACCTCAAACGCCGATACTGTTTTCAAAGCATTCACAAGCTAGGAAAGAAAGAGGAAAATTTAATGCGGTACTTGTTTTACTTCCTTTTCCCAGCCCCCGCTGCTTTTTACCTTCTCCACACATCCCCAAGGAATTATACTAGAGAACGACAGCACATTCTCCCACTGTTATATCATTTTTTTTCCCCCTCAGTCTCTGCATCTCAGGTGCCAGCACAGAGATTCTTTCATATCTTCCCACCTACAATTCAGCATCTTACTTCTTGCAGAGAGATTAAATGGACTACATAGTCTCTGAAGCTGCAGAAGATCTGATTCAATTATCTCCTCCATGAACCCTTCAGGCCTGATTCTGTAACACTGAAGCCAGAGGGTGTTTTGCCATGGTCTTGAATGGGGACAGGGCTGGACTCTTAGAGCCAGATTTTCAAAAGTATTTAGGCATCTAAAAGACGCAGATAGGCACCTGTTGGGATTTCCAGAAGTCCCTAGGCAGGACAGATGCCTAACTCAATGGGAAAGTAAACTAATGAATGGAAATTTGGTTCTCAACTTAATTAGGAGTTTTGGAAAACACCACCAAGTGCTTCTCTGCATGTGTAGGCACCTAAGTACCTTTGAAAATCTAGCTCTTAGTTCTCCAGGCCAGATTCTGGTCTCAGTCATGTCAGTATAAATCCAGTGAGCCTCAGATGGTCTTTGCTTAATCCAGTTCTACACTAGAGTGCCTATTTACCATCAATATAATTACTTCCAGTTAGTGCTAGGAACGAAGATGAGAATTTGGTCCTCGGTGCTTAATGTAGGGATTAAGGTCCCAATGAGCAAGGTGTAGAAACTGGCTGAATTCAATAGGATTTCTCTCATGCTCAAAGTTAGGCACTTGCTTTAGCATCTTGCTACATCAGGGATTTAGGTACCTAATGCCATGCACTGCAATTAAAATCTACCCTGCCAGCCAGCAGACAGTAACAGCAGCTCTGGTTTGTTCAAAGCCTGATACCAAACACGCCTTCTGATCTTGATCTGCCATGGTGCCTACTAGTCACTCTTAATCTCTATCCGAGAAAGCCACAAAGGTTTTCTGTATTTATAACCAAGTGCAGTTCACACATTTATTACAGAGAACTTGAACAGTAATGTCAGTGGGTTACCAAAGACAAATATCTTCCAAGCTACTTAGTAGAAGTATCTTGCCTTTGGTCAGAACAGATGCAATTCTGGGCTTTTATGGCCATTATTATTACTGCTTTCGAAGAAAACAGGATGATGGAGGAAAGAGGGGTCTGGAGTGTTTTTTCTCCTATAACAGTATTGTCAAGAAAAGATGCTATCCTCGCTCTTCTTGGGGCATGTCCATTATAAGAAAGCATGCTACATATGTCAGCATAAGCAGGCAGCGTGGATAGGGCATAGAACTAGGAATTTAGAGACATAGGTTGTATTCCCAGTTCTGTAACTGACTTGCTGTGTGATCTTTACATTTCAGTTTCCCCATCTGTAAAATGGAGATAATGCTTAATCCACCTTTCTAAAGCACTTAAAAAGTAAGAATGCTAGATGTCATTATAATTATAGGAGTATGTCATTGCAAGCATTCTTGATTATGTGATTTGAAAATGCGATATATGGTACAAGTACATGTACTCAGCTATGATCACCTGCACGGTTTGGTCTATCCACATAACATAAAACACTTAATTAGTCTTCTGGTTTTCAGCCTCTGTCTATCAAAAAAAACCTAAGTGTGGTGCCCAGAAAAGGAAATTTTAAAGAATAACATTCAGAAAAAGAGAATATGTTTTACAATCACATTATTACAGGCACAGTGGATAGGGGAAAGCTGTAGACATGATATATCTTGATTTTAGTATGGCTTTGACACAGTCCCACCTGACATTCTCAAAGAAACTAGGCAAATGAAGTCTAGATAAATTTACTGTAAGGTGGATGCACTGTTGCTTGAAAGACTTCTCAAAGAGTAGTTATCAATGGCTCGGTGTCAAACTAGGAAAGCATATCTAGTAGGGTCCCATGGGGTCAGTTCTGGGTCTGGTACTATTCAATATTTTCATTCAAGACTTAGATAATGGAGTAGAGAGTATGCTTACAAAATTTGCAAAGAACCCCAAGCTGGGAAGGATTGCAAGCACTTTGGAGGACAGGGACTAGAATTCAAAATGACATGGACAAACTGGAGAACTGGTCTTGAGTTCAACAAAATACAATTAAAAATGTATTTCACTCAGCAAGGAAAAATCAAATGCACAACTACAAAATGGGGAATAACTTGCTAGGTGGTAGTCCTGCTAAAAAGGATCTAGACCTTATCTTAGACCACAAATTGAACATGAGACAACAATGGGATGCAGTTGCAAAAAAGGCTGTTATTCTGTCATACGTAAGACCAGGGAAGTAATTGTCCCACTTTATTTGGCACTGATAAGGCCTCAAGTGGAGTACCATATCCAATTCTGTGCGCTATACTTTAGAAAAGATGTGGAAAAAATTGAACAGAGTCCAGAGGAGAGCAACAAAAATGAGGTCAGGTTTTCTAAACGTTTCATATGAAGAAAAGAAGAAATATATCTAGTTCTTTTAACCTGAGACGATTGGGGGGGGGAGACACGGCACCCTGGTCTTCCAATATGTTAAGTGCTGTTCTAAAGAGAACTGTGATCAATTGCTCTCCATGGCCATTGAAAGTCGGACAAGAAATAATTGGCTTAATCTGCAGCAAGGGAGATATAGGTTAGATATTAGGAAAACCTTTCTAACACTAAGGGTAGTTAAAACTCTCCAGTAGTGGGGATTCCACAAATTCCCTTGGAAGCCTGTTGCAGAGCTTAAGAACTGGCTGGGCAATGACCTCTCTGGGGTTGTCTAGGCTTACTTGGTCCTGCCTCTGTGCAGAGGGGCTGGACTTCATTACTTCTCAAGTTCTCTTCCAGCCCAACATTTCTATGATTGTGCACATTTTTTTATGTTTAAAGCCAGGCACTTCTGATCTGGCAGTTGTCCTCCACCAATCTCTGAAAGAACCTCTACAAAGGGCTACAAGGCTCACAACCAGAGATGCAGAAGTGGATGCCGGCTAGAACATCTGTCAGATTAATGTAATATTACCACTGAGCCTGTTCAAGATTTACCAATAGACAATGTATTGGTTTCATCTGAAAATCCTAATGCATCATGCACAATATGTAAGATTAATTTTTACCAAAACCTTTTTTTTAAAAAGAAAAAAAAAAATCCAACCTCATTCTGGTTCAGTATTTTCCGGTAGTCTGTACTGCGCGCAAGTATTGTGACACGAATTTTTCCATTCTAAAGACAGAAGAGAGAAACTGCAATGATATATCCCCATCTGCAGGGCCTGACTGACCAAAACTACACAATAAAATTGCCATGAAATTTTTAAAGGAAACAATTACTTGGAATATTAAATAATAGGTCTAGAGAAGATAAATGTCATATACAAAAGTAGCCTCCATACCCCAGAAAAAAGCCTTTGATAGCTAAAGACAAAGGACTTGTCTTCACATACAGCGGCGCAGTTGCACCAGTGTCACTCTAGCGCTTTAGTAAAGACGCTACTATGCCAAAGGGAGAGCGTCTCCTGTCAGTGTAGTTAATCCACCTCCCTGAGAGGCGGTAACTACATCAACGGGAGAAGATCTCCTGTTGACAGTGCTGTCTACACAAGGGGTTAGGGCATTAAAACGTCGCTAAGGGGTGTGGATTTTTCACACCCATGAGCTACAGTTATTCCAATATAGGTCAGTAGTGTAGACCTCGCCAAAGTGACATGGCATACCCTCCAAAAAAAGCGTTTTCCAAACATAAACATTTAATAGATTTTGCAGAATTCTTGACCCTAACAACAATGGAATGATTCTTAAACTTGTATACTTTTATTCAATACAAAAGAATCACTGCATTGCTCATTACAGGGGTATCTGAAAGCAGGAAAGAGACCGGGAATAATCTGTGCATAAGACATGTGGAAAAAAAAGTTACTTTGCCTGTAGAGCAGTTCCCCCTCCCTCGGCTTTTAAAATCAGTTGGACCCTTAGAGGTAAATTTTCCAAGTGGAGTACAGAGATTTAGCTGCATGAGTCCCATTAGTGTCGGTGGGAGATGCGCAGCTAAATGCTCATGCACTGCTTTGAAAGCGTATCCCTTAGCGATAACATGTAGGCTACTCTCTGGCAAATACTTCAGAAAATCAAAAGCTGCTGTATTCATCAATGCAGCCACTGTAATGGACTGAAAAAAATAACAAATGTTTTAAAAAACTGAGAAGCCGAGGGCCGGCCTGATGGTGCCATGCAGGGATCGGAGGGCCAGATTTGATTGCTCCTTTCTCTGCTCCCAGGTCATCAGGGACCGTGGGGCTCTGGAGAGGCAGCACCTGAGTTTCTGCAGAAAGGAAGTGCACATTGCATGGCTTTGCGGTGTTCTTTCAGGTTTTCAAGGGCAGCACTTGATTCAGGCTCCAAAAGGAGCCATACATCCAGCTCTCCTGGCCTGGAAGAACATTTGTCATAATGCAGGTACTTGGGACAGAAGGGCTGAAATGGGGAACAGGCGTTCTAAGGCCTCCTCCTGTGGGAGAGAACACAGAGGAGCCTTTTACAAATACGTGTAGATATTTGCTAAAAGAACTTTATGAAACAAACTGGCAAACAAAAAGCGGAACCAAAACACCACTGAGGGACCAAAAATAGAGTCATATTTGCCACTATTTTCTGCCAGACAAACCCAAATACTTCTACTTACTGGGGTAAGAACTTTGATTGCTTTAATAAATGAAATGCAAACTTCATACCAAGAGTGTATCAGTCATACCTCGGGTCCATCCTGTGTGATATTTAATCTGTGTAACACATGTTGGGAAAATGCTCTAAATAATCCTGTACCATGACAGCCAGAGATCTGAAATCAGTGAGGCAATTTATAATATTATCAGATGCTTCACTTACAGTTTATATTACAATTTATATACAATTTATATACTTATATAACTCAGCTAGGTTTTTCCAGCATTTGTTTGCTGAAGTTCTATGCTAATACAAACACAGATGTCTAGTTTTCACATTGACAGTAAAAAGGACTCACCAGTGGTGTATTGTAAAATAAGCCATATCGCATTCGAGGCAATAATGAAAACACTGCTTCTTTAAAGCAAACCTGAAAAAGGGAAGATCATTAACAAGTTATGGTCATACTCCAATATACAGTTAAAGGGGCCCATTCCATGCTTGCTCACTGCAGATATTGTTTATATTGGGGTAGCAACTAGAGGTGCCAATCAAGGATCATGACACCATTGATTTAGGCACTTTGCGAACTAACAGAACAAAGATATGTCTATAATCTAATTACAAGGTGTGACTGCATCTTGAGTAGACATAGCTATCTAGATAACAGCTAGCTCAGGTATGTCAACTCAAGCTGCAGTAGCACCCTGTAATTGCTTTATAGACATACTCAAAGACAGTTGCTATCCCAGAGAACGCCATCTAGGGTTCTGACAAGATGCCACAGGTGGAAAAAGACAAAAGAGGAGTAGGGTAGGATGGAAGACAAGGGAGCATTTGCAGTTTCAGGAGTCAATAATCACAGGTGTCCATCTAGCTAAACCAATGGCAGCAATCTAGAGGCATCATGGTGGAAGCAGGTTTCAAAGGAGGAATTTAAGGGAGGATAGATGAACTCCCACTGAAGGCAGTGAGATTTTTGAGAACAAAAATCAAGGGTAGATTATTGCCCACGGTTCTCATACCTTGGAGGTGGGATGGAAGGGGGCAGGGAAGGAACATCCTAGTAGGTCAAGAATATCAAACATAAAAGCTATATTAAGTCACAAATGAAACATGTAACCCAATGAAAACCTATAAGATTCAGAATGAATGATAACACAAGAAAACCCTTAGAGCTTGTTAATATGGCAAGTTAGCATGGGAAGCCAGGGTGTGAATCTACAGCGCAACAGTTTGCCATACACCATTTCACTGTGTGAACCCTGCTACAACATGCTAAAATCTCCATAGCTTTGATGTACACCCATTTCAAACGGGAGTTGCTGAGGCAATAAACACCAATCTTTAAATATCAATTCTCTCAGAGCCATGGAAGTATGGCCCTGTCTACGCAACAGCTGCAGCCACTTCAGGGAAGCAGCTTACAACCCTGGTCTTAATTTGTAGGGTAACCTTGAGTTTAGCTATGTTTTATAATCAGGGTAAGGCCTTCTTCTGAAATATTGGCTTTTGGATTGGCTGGAAAACTCCATCATGGCATCCTTTATTACATAATCACTATCTATTATAGCTTAATATACAATTCCATACCCTTTTAGAGTCATATGTTTTCAAGTGTATTATGGGATAGTCTGTAAATGCCTTCCAGGTCTCGCTGAACAAATCACCATAGCCATACGAGCTCTAGGAGAGAAGAGAAGACATACACGCATACAATGAATAAAAGCGCTCATGAAACAAACTGAATTCTACAGATTAGTTCAGGTTCTTATAGAGCCATGCGCAGATACAAACATTTGGCTCCACATCCGATCAGCGATCTGCAAAGATGGTAAACAATACAACCGCACCTGCATCCACAGATGCAGATATTCACAGATATAAAGTGGATATCCGTGGATTTGCAGGGATCTACTTATATTGGCCCCATCACCACAGTAGCTGGGACTCAGCCTGGAGTAAACCACAGTTTACGATGTCTAAAATTGACAATCGTGTTAGCTAACTTAAATTAACTGGCAATGAATCAACTCAATAAATCAACTCAAATTCTAGTCTAGACAAACCTGAGGAGGTGGAGAGACCAGCCAGGAATGGGAGGTATCTTGGATCCCTTCTGATCCCCAAAGAAAGAGGAACTAACGGTGGGTGTGGGTGGCAGGGCAGAGAGGAGGGTGGGTACATAAAGTGGGGCTGCTGAGATTAACAAACCCATTTGTGAATGCACGTGCAGAGTAGGTGTTTGAAACAGTTATTATAAGTCTGATCCGGATCAACCTTGATTTTGGGACAGGCTCCTGGTTCTAGAAAAACCCCCTGCACAGGCCTACCTGCTTGAGTAACACACAGAGTGGCTACTTGATTCAGCCAGTGTGCCTTTGATGGAAATACTTCATCCAGCAAATAAAAGTAACAGGCAACTTTGTGACTGAATTCAGCACTATCTATAACAAGCTTGTTGTAGTATTGCATAACACATTGAGTAAGAGTGCCTATATTTCCCTCTAGTGGCTGAACCACGTGAAGAGGTTTCGAAACCTGCTACTGCCTTCAAGCCAATATTATATCTATAGTGCAAACTTTGGTCAATGCAATTATGTATTGGTCGGCATACATGGTCGGCGTACAGCCACTGAAGTTAGTATACCATTCATGCAGATTTGGCTGCTTGTGTCGGTGCTGCATGTACTCACCAGGAGTGCTTGTGCCCATACAAAATGTAGTGTATCACATGTAGGTATTCGAGTGTGCCATGCACCACCATCCAGCGCCATGTCTTTTGTAAAATTTGTATAACCTACTCTGGGGTAGAACTTACATCAACCTAACCTTATAAATGTAGACTAGGCCTCAACGCTATTTAGGGAGGTGGTTTTACTGCATCGCCGTAATGCAGTAAACGCACTTACGTCAACTGCAGACAAATCTGAGTATAGATACATGCACAAGTTGATTAACATAAATCACTTTGCAACAGCGTAACTTTGTAGCATAGACTACATCTAAGAGACAGGCCTTTAGGTCAAGAGCTAGAAGTCAAAGCCTTCAGACCCAAAAGGTTATGGGTCAATCCCTACAAATGACCTGCCAGAGTCACCACATTTCCTCCCCCCCCCCCTTTCTCCACATATATTAAGAGATCACTAACATGCAGGGAACAGAGGCATCAGTGCTTTCTTTCGCACTGCAGCTAGATGGGGCCACAAGAAGTTGGAAGCAGATTGCCGTTTGCAGCACGTACACTTCCTTTGGCTGTTGCAGCTGTTTTATCAGTCCGTCTTTAATGTCAAGTGAAAATAACTTAATAAAACTAATTTTTAAAAAACAGACTAAAAAAAGACTGCAACACAGAGCAGGCAGCCAGTGAAATGTAA
Organism: Emydura macquarii macquarii; assembly: GCF_026122565.2. Classification (NCBI taxonomy): domain Eukaryota; kingdom Metazoa; phylum Chordata; order Testudines; family Chelidae; genus Emydura; species Emydura macquarii. The sequence continues at coordinate 7,786,193 of NW_027130208.1, forward strand.
CAGAATCTAAAGGATGGCAGATTTCATTTGCTTGCAGCTTTGTTTCCCCTCCTCCACTGCTGCACTGAAGTTTTAATGAATTTCAGGTTCAATATTATTCTCCAGCAGCTTGTGTTCTAAGAACTGCTCTTCCAGATCAGGAGCAAAGCACTGATCTTCAAAGCTAAAAGCTCCACTCCTATCACTGCCTATCCTCCATAAAACAACAGATTGTAGGGGAATTTATAAACATGACTTTTTTGTGGGGATAAGGGTAGAGAGTCTGCCAATATATGCCCAGTGTATTTCCTATTAATTTTCTGCTTTGCTCCACCTACATCTAAGGGCATTACTGTTTAATAAGGACAGTACAGCAATTCTACAGTAGCCAAAAACTACATGCATGTCTAATTATGTTAAGAAAAAAAGGGAATTAATAATAAGCTGGAGTCTGTCTTTTAGTAATCACAGACACCATTCAGCAAATCAAGAAGTTTCTTGGTGCCATCATCTGGTAGCATGAGGTAATAAAATCTGTGTCTCAACAGAATTTACTAGTTCCATTACATAAAAAAAAACTGTACTTATTTTGTGTTATGCATCTGCGAGAAGTAATACAATGCTAAGACACTAGTAATACAAGAACACTAGGAAAAGTATCCCTGTTCTTAAAAGGATGATGATGTTTTTGATCTCTTAGGAAGACCACAAATTATGTTTTCATGACCCTATTAAACTTACAGATACTATACATGAAGGCAGAGAGATGCTTATATTTTATATGTATTGGCTTCCAATATATTAGAGAACCTAGAAACAGGTTATTTTCATCTGATTTGTCAAGAAGGATTCATGTTGAAGAGCAAGGAGATATACCCCCACTGAGACTTGGCAATTCTAAGAAGGTTAACATTCAGATGAGTTAGAACACAGAGAATGCAAAAAATAGTTAGAAACGGAAATCCTGCATGGGTTTAAAGACAATGTTTCAGACAGGTGGAATTTCTGGATTGTTATGGCTAGTTTTTCATCCAACTGATAAAAAACGGGTACTATATTACTCAGTATTGGTTAATAAAACTCATTTCCCCACATTTAACAGACAAATTGTCATAGTTTCAAATCAGCAGAGCCACTGAAAATTTTCAATTACAAGGAGTGTGGATAGGTGGAACTATTTTAATTTTTAATGTCATGGTAGCACATTGGTGATCAAGAGAATTGACTGCAATGAGACTGTTCATGTGCTATCCAGTAATTGGCAATATTTAGTGTTTGTTTGCTTGGGTTTTTTTAAAAATACAGGTTGTACATTACTTCTGTGGGGAAAACAATACAAACTGTTGTATTTCCATGTCTCATACCTACAAATTCCATGAGACTAAATCTAGCCGAAAGTTCTTAGGGGAAATGCTACTTTGAAGAAATAACATCAGACTGTGAAAGCTAGAGATAATAAAGATTTTGTTACATACAATGGGAAACTAGAGTTGGCATTTGAGAGCTGGAGTACTGTGGCAACACTGAGGAAGGACTTAATAAAACTCCAGCATGACAAGGATTACTGTTCTCTCAGTGCTGTAGCAGTGAGCTTTCTATATGCTAAGCACAGTATTTCAAGACAGGGTCTTCTCCAGCGGGCACTATGCTTTAAGAAGGGCTGAAGAGTAGGAGTGTGGAGACCAGTGATGTGATCCTCCAAGGTGCTGAGGATATCCAGCACCCCACCAACATCAACAGGCTTCGGGGGTGATTCCACATTTCTGAAACATCTGCCCCCAGGTCTCCATGCTCCTGAGCCTGTGCCCCAAGCACCAGACAATGGTACCTGCCCTCTAGAGGGACAAACGCACTGCAAAACAAACAGGATCTGACAGATTAATCACCACTTCGGTCTCTATCCTGTATTTATGCCCCCAATAGGGCTCTGTGCGGATGCAGTGGCATGCCCACATGCAGTCAGTCACAGGATAGGTTTCTTAGGGTTTGTCTTCACTGCCGTGTTAGGTTGAATGATAACTCGAGTTTTGCCCCTAACCTGTCTCCTGTCCCCACACAAAAATCTCTGGCTCAAGTTAAGTGATGCTTTAAACTCAAGCTAGCCGGCCTGTTTTGGGGTGGGGGTTTGAAGCTTCCGTGCTGCTGTTGTGGTGGGGATGCAGCAGGTTGACTTACAACAACTCAGCTGCTAATCGGATCAGTGTGTAGCTGCAGGGCTGGATTAACAAGGCACATGCTTAGGGCCCAAATGCGTGAGGGGACCCAAGCCGAGTGGCACAGCGATCCTGTGCGCCAGGTCACAGCGCCACTCGCTCGACTTTGACATCATGATAGAAGGGCGGCTGGACCAAACCTGAGTAGGCAGTGGAAAGGTCAGCATTACTCCTTGCCGCCGCACCAGGGCTTCCTTTGCCAGCGGCCCGTGTCCTCTCTGCTCCTCCCACAGAACTCACTCAATCACAGCCTCAAGACAAGTATGGGGAGCTGCAGTGAGTAACTGCATGACCCTCCAATGGGACAGGGACGGCAGGGAGTGGACACAATAGGATTAATAGGGCAGCATGTATTCAGCAGGAGTCAGTCACTGGATGTGGTTGGGTTCACAGATCACTAGCGCAGCTGTGCTGGCCAGGATATACTTAAACACATCCCATGCGATGAAGGAGCATCTAGTTTCGCTAGCCAGTAGACAGGCCCAGAAGAGCATGTTTGCTTAGGGCCCAGTGATAGGTTAATTCAGCCCTCCCTAGCTGGAGTGGTGTTTGGCAGTGTGGTCTCTCTCAGTGGAGCTAGGCAAGCTCCAGGGGAGTATCTTGAGCTAACTCTTTCAGTGAAGACAACCACTTAGTCTCAGGTTTAATGGCATGAACAAGAGGTGGGTCAAAATCCCACCATGCTCACATGAGGTATTTTTCAACAAAACAGTCCTGCAGTGCTGGAGTCTGATGTACCTTCCTGCAGTCAGGTAAGGCGTGTGTCACTCAGTGGCATTCATCCTGCCGGGCAAGAAATCTTTGCAGGACAGATGGAATTTTCAGGCTCTGGGACTCTATATTTTAAAGACACAAAGACTCATATGCATCGTGTACCAGGTCTCACCAAATAACTTGATCAGAATGCTCAAGCTTGGATAATAAATAAGCAAAGGCTCATTCTAAGGCAGAACTGGTGCTTCGCTAGAAGATAAGCACGGGGTGTTGGTCAAGCAGCACATGACACACTGGGTGATGTAACTGCTACAAATAGTTTAAAAGCAAGTCCTACTTACGGTGTCCCACATGACAATGTTGACATCTGTGCTGAATGAATTGTTAATATGCTGAGTGATATAAAGATTGACAAAGTCACAGAAGTGATGGTACATATTAACACCTGACAGGAGAAAGAAAAACTTTGTATTAATAAAGCAGGATACAACATTATTCATTCCCATTTTCGCAAACAGTTGTGCTTACTATTCACAGGGAAATTACTGAATACACTCCCTGTTCCTGTGTATAGCAAGGTCTCTGTTTTATATTAGTTTTACTCTTTATGTGACTGAGAACTCATAATAAGCCTTAGAGATGCAGAACTTCAGTAGATGGAATCACATGAAGAAAACTCTGAAGTAAGCCCACATTTTACAAAAAAAATCCAACTGGCAGGGTAGCCAAAAGCAGTAAGAAATTAAACCATAAGCTGTAGCTTCAAAGAAGTTACACTTGCTATTGTGACTCTGTTATACACCTAAGTCACTATCACTGCAATGTCTCGCTGCACAGAGCAAATATTAATATAAGGACTTCAGCAAAATGTTTTCAGGTTTTTGGGAGTTTTTTTTTTTTTTTTTTTTTTTTAAAAAGGTACAATAAACTTCACCCTGGGTTGTGGATGAAGTCACTACTGTCTCAATGTTATTCATTTAGCACCTGCTCCAAAGCCCATTTCAAAGCTTGCTTCAAACAAGCAGACTTCTAAGCACAGTGCTTCTGCTCACTCCTATTTAAAAAAAGCCTAATCCATTTGTCTAAATACCAGATATAGGCTATGTCTACACTATAGCCTGTGTCAGCAAAACTTACATTGCCAGGACATTCCACACCCCTCCGCCCGAGCGACAAGTTACACCGACATAAGCACTCATGTGCACAGTGCTATGTCAGTGGAGAGCTTCTCTCGCCAACAGCACCTCATTGAGTGGCAGAAAAGGCAGAGAGCTTCTTCCCAGATTTTGTTGCAGCGCTGTACATATAGACATGGCCTAAGTATTACCCCCTATTAATGTTAAGTCTCTAAAATGAAGAACATTAAAGCCAAGATCAATAAATTGCAGAAATGCTAAAATATTCATGATGGCAAGACCTTCATAATCCACTTCAAGCCTCTCGTGAATTTTCATATGGTGCAGCATAGCAATTACTAGGGCTCTCCCATACTGAAGTAGATAAGATATTACATACTTTGCAGCTGCTTTTCACTTAGTTCAAAGCCCTAAAATATTTTAAAAGCTATTTTTTATACTGTTAAAGTGACATAACTACATAAAAAGTTATTTACTTGGATTCTTTTTTTGAAATACATCAGTGGCCCCCAAACTGTGGCATGCCTGGATGAACGTTCGGGGGGGGCACTCTGGGGCCTGGGCCAGCCCCCATCAGGGGTGGGGAGGGTGCGCCACCCAGCCCCGCTGTGCCTGCAGCTCTGTCCCCAGCCCCAGCCCCCATCCCAGTTCCACCCTCATTCCCTTTCTGCCCCGAGGTCAGCTTCGCCTCTAGCCCCAGTTTCTCCCCACCCATCCCCAGTTCAGCTCCCAGCTCCGTGGCCCGCCCAAGCTCCTCTGCCATCCAACTATGAAGTAATGGAGGGGGGTTGCAGACAAATTCCTACTGGTAATGGAGGGCACAACAGGAAAAATTTGGGCACCACTGAAATACATGGCCTTCCACCCATCCCCCTCCATAACTGTTATGTATTCTATGTAGGCAGAAGCTGCACTTACTGAACTCATAGAACCAGTAATAAATTATGTTTATTCCCATAATGTGCAAGTGAGATATGAAAATAATCAGGAGACAGAGTCAAGTCAAAGTGTAATGGAAGTGGTGTGAAACTTTTCTATTTGTTTAAGCGTCTGTAACAAAGTGCAAATTTTGTACTATTAATAATCTTCCAGATTTGGTTAACCTAACAGGAATGAAAGTTTTACAATCTCACCCTCTAGTTCAAAGATCTAGAAACATCACATACATCTTCAGAGTGAATTTCAAACACACACACACGTACCCTAAAAATGTAATGCAAGTTGACGCTGTATTATCACACTGTATGAAACAGAAAAATTACTCTTACCTGCATCTAATTTCATGAAGTAAGTTGGTTTTTCAATAATAATGTCACATTTGCCATCTTCTATGGGTCTGAAGCTTAGTGAAGTATATGTCTGGAATTCGGCAAACCTGAAATTATTCAATGACATATGCTTTTAAAATAATGTGCCTGAATATACGGTAAGTACCTATTATACACTCAGAGTTCAGCAATAGTTCACATGTACATTTAATCTAACAATGCTACCAAAGTTTGCTAAAAAGGACAATTAAAAATAATTTTTAATTGTAACTGAAGGGTTTTAGGTCATTAGCTTGAAAAGGTTAAAACCTCTGCCTTTGATCTCAAGTCCAAGCAGCATCTTTGATCTACAAATTAACCCAGCAAAGAATGGTGAAGAGTCTTTTCTTCCATCCATGTTTCAGGGTGCAGTTACTGTGATTACATTTGTGTGTCTGTCCAACTTGTTGATCTGAATTTAAAAGGCATTTCACTGCAGACCTCAATGCTTTGGTGAGATTAATGCCTGCAGGTGCATGGCTCATTAAATCTGAAGCCAATTAGGAGGATTCGTTTTGCTGGTAATGAACAGCCTGCATATTGTCTGCCATCTTTTGAAAATGGATCAGAGGTTCAGAGGATAGCACTGAGATTACTGATCACAGCGCGGACAATGAGGTTAAACATGGCTAGAGAGGGGAACACAAGGGAACTCCAGACAAACAACAAATGGAAGGTGACAAGGAGGAAACTGAATCCTTAGATTCTACTTGATGTCTCCAGTCCCACCTGCTCTAGAGATTAACCTGCAACTGTGGGTATGTCTACACGGCAATTAAGGTGGGAGGGTCCCAGAGCTCCATAGCCCGAGCCCTGTGAGCCTGACTCAGCTGGCATGGATCAGCCGCAGGTTTTTAACTGCAGTGCAGACAAACCCAATGCAACAGCAGCACTGCAAGTGGCAACAAAGCAATGCCTCCCATGCTACCCATCCAGTTTCCTGGGTGACAGGATGGAGTATCCTCACAAAGCACTTCCCTGCAACCGTCACTGAGCCCCTAGATTGTTGCACCTATCCCATAATTTCAAGCACAAACTCCTTGGTGCAGGTACAGGAGTGTAAACCACAGACATCATGTAGGCCCTGATTCAGCAAAGCACTTAACGCTCACATCTTAAGTACTTGGCTGACCCAAGTAATGGTGCTTTTCATCCCTAAATCTCAGAGCACTATAAACAAAAGTAGCAGCATTACTGCCTATTTCTACAGATGGGATAGCTGAGGTGCAGACCGGTTAAGGGACAGTACTCAGACACACAGCTAGGCCAAGGCAAAGTAAAGATCAGAAGCCAGGTTTCTGACTCCCAGTACTGTGCTCAGTCTATTATTACTTGTTCACGTTTGGTTGGTTTCAAACACTGTTTGAAAGTGGATCTCGAACAAAATGACAATGCAGCTTTTGGTCAAGACAGGACAATATCCTTTCCTCCAGCTAACTGTTGGATCAATAGTTACTAAAACTTAACACTGTGGGACGTTTACAGACTTTTGCCCCCATCAGTGTTGAAAACAGCAGCGAATGTATGACTATGTTCTGCTATGTATACTTGCATGTGGGATTCAACTTTTATTCATTTCATATTTCCGAGAGCAAGTATCTCCCAGTATGACATGCATTAGCACTAAATGGCCCACTGAAACTGCTGGTGCCAAAAAAAGGCAGACAGAGAAAGAAGCAACCCTAACTTGCAAACAGCTCCAACTCCAAATCATACCAAGACTGCAGAGGGCTCTTGCGCTGACCTTCCGCCATGAACGCTTGACTGTCGAAGTTACAATAGCCTCCTATTTCTCCTTTCTGGAAAAAGTCTTCCTTGAATCTGATGCAAAGGAATAAAAATCCATTAAATGTAAAAGTACCAGGCGCAAGTGTAAGCAGTTCAAGAGGGGTCCGGCCCAAGACTGTAATATCAGGAGTGATGCAGACCAGTACTGAGCTACACTGCAGTTCTACACAGGAAAGCTAACACAGCACTTGCTCAAGCCAATGCCCTTACGTGCTAGGTCAATTCAGCAAGGTACTTAAACATGTGCTTAAGCTTCAGCACAACTAGCCCCACTGACTTAAATAAAGTTACTCACGTGCTTAACGTTAAGCATATACTTAAGCACCTTGCTGAACTGGGGCTCATTTCACTTTCTGAACATTATATTCATTCACAGAAATCACTTCATTTATATGAAGTATTACCTATTTTCATACAGAACAAGAGGGTTGAATTTTACCAGGAAGTGATACCACAGACTATACAGAAAAAAAAAAAAATGGAGATTGCTTCAACACAGATTAATTACAAGAATAAAGATGGCACAGTACTAACAGTTCAAAATAACATTAAAAACATAGTAATACTGTACCTTGAATATCAATAGGGATATTATTCAACTACCAACATTAAATCTTTTAATTAGGTTTAAATGGGTGTGCTAATTAAAAAAAAAGTTACTGCTGTCCCTTTAAAGGCATGTTTTCAGAGTGGAAATGTTCTCTTCCCTGATAACAAGTAACACCTAAGATTAACCAGAAAAGATCCCCACATTTTTCCTCAATTCTTTAAATGTCTTTAATATGTGCATGTCATGACACTGCCTATTCAGTTTCACAGTTTCCTCTTGTGCAATCAGTTAGTCCTCAATTCTGTAGTGAGTGCTACATGGGAGGATCGCTGCACCCACATGGAGCTCAATGCAGGATATGGACATTAGTTTCACCTGTTTGTGTGAATACTTGGGCACACTTTATATTACACTAACACTTACACAGTTTACCAAGAAATGATTAACAGGTGATAAACGCATGTTACAGACACAAGTAGCATGTGTTATGTTGTTATAAATATGCCAGTAGGTGATGTAAGATGTAAAAGCAACCAGGTGATCTGTTGGGTTATAATCATTTATTAAAATACATATTAATCATAAATTAACCCTTTTAAAACTATTTATAATTGTAGCCTTACTAGTAAGTGTGACCAAGCACTTCATATAGCAAGACAATATATAAATATAGATAGAGGCAAGAAAGATATATTTATATATTTAAATTGGAAAATGTGATTATGAACCCAAGAAATATTGACAGGGGTTCAGGGAAGGTGTAGCAACAAACTACCTTGAACTCATTTTTTTAAACTTGTCTAGATTTCAAGTTAACTGCATCCCGTTAAAATGATGTGTACTTTAGACAGGCTTAATTGATTAAATTGCATTTGCAAATGGTCATATTTGTTACTTAAAAAAGGGTATTTACATATTCCCCAAAACCAAATCACTCCCAAGAGGGGAAAAAACAGGATGTGGGTGGTCCTACAGTTTCATTCCTTGAGAATGCCAATGAGAGTGATGCTGCCATACTTGGAAAATGCTACAGGCCAAAACTCCCCTTCCTGAAATCTAACCCTGTGATTGATACTCAATATCCAGGATCCTGCAAAGACTTGCACAATTTTGCAAATCATCCCACTGACTTCAGTGGGGACTACTTACCATGTGCAAAGTGAAGCACATGCTTAAGTGTCTGCAGGATCATCACCCAAGTCTCCCCAGTAAGCTGACTGGTTTGCACCAGTGTAAAACCAGGAAGAACCTAGCATAATTACTCTTTGGTTCTATAGCTTGTGGCTCCCAGGTACCATGACGACGTGTGCACTAGATAACTGCAGAGAGGGAGATCTGTGAAATATGCATTTTGAAGTGTATTTTCCCTGGTGTTTCCTGGTACTGCTGGAACATAAGCAATTCAGAGACCTGTCATGGTTTCGCTTTGTGGTTCTTAAATCAATGTACAAGTTTGTTGCTCTACAATGCTGGAGGTACTGTGAGCAGGCCAGAGATGAATCGCCCTGTGCAAAAAGAACAAGTAGGGATTGATTAAAAGAAAGTAACACTAAAAGCATAAGAACAAAAGAATGGCCATACTGGGCCAGACAAGCGGTCCATCTAGCCCAGTATCCTGTCTTCTGACAGTGGCTGGCATCAGATGCTTCAGAGGGAAGGAACACTAGAGGGCAATTATCAAGCGATCCATTTGCTATCCTCAAGTCCCAGTTTCTGGCAGTCATAGGCTTAGGGATACCTAGAGCTTAAGATTGTGTTCTTGACCATCGTGGCTAATAGCCACTAATGGACCTATCCCTCCATGAATTTACCTAATGCTTTTTTAAAAACACGGTTACACTTTTGGCCTTCACAACATCCCCTGGCAATGAGTTCCACAGGTTGACTGTGCATTGTGTGAGTAAGTACTGCCCTTTTTTGTTTGTTTTAAACATGCTGCCTATTAATTTATTCAAGTGACCCCTAGCTCTTGTGTTATGTGAAAGAGTAAATAACATTTCCCTATTCATTTTCTCCACACCATTCATGATTTTATAGACCTCTATCTTATCCTCCCCCTTAGTGATCCCTTTTCCAAGCTGAACAGTCCCACTCTTTTTAAGCTCTCCTCAAATGGAAGCTGTTCCATAGCCCTAACATTTTTATTGCCCTTCTCTGTACTTTTTCCAATTCTAATAGATCTTTTTTGAGATGTGGCGATCAGAACTGCATGCAGTATTCCAGGTGTGGGTGTACCAGGGTTCACGTAGTCGCATTATGTTTAAAAACTTATACATCTAAGATAAACAATGCAGCCTTCATATCAAAAACACTTACCTTTGCTATAGGCTTGCAGTGGGTTCTCATTTCATCCAGCCTTTCTTTAACATAACCAAAGTCAGCTTGTTTCCAGAATATTTGCTGGGCTGTCTCAATGTCACTAGCCCTGATGCATGAAAAAATTCAAGGACCTTCATTTAACACATTTTTTTTAAATGACCTTCTAATTCAAACTGTAGGAGGATGCCTGAGAAATTATTTTATGTATCCTCATCTTCTATAAGATCTCAATCTAGCTATACAAATTAGACTGGAAATAAGGTGTAAATTTTTAAGTGAGCATAATTAGCCACCGGAACAATTTACCAAGGGCCATGATGGAGTCTCCATCACTGACCATCTTTAAATCATGACTGGATGTTTTTCTAAAAGATATAACCAAGGAATTATTTTGGGGGATTTCTATGGCCTGTGCTGTGCAAAAGGTCAGACTAGGTGATCACAACAGTTCTTTCTGGCCTTAGAATCTATCAATCTATGAAAACAGAGCCATAAAAAGCAACATTTACACCTCCTACAACCAAAGCAATGGAGAGGAAGCAATGCAATGGTGGTTATTTTATGTTTTTATTCCTACAACAGACAGAATCTCAGGCTAGACAGAGGATAAAAATAGGACAGTAAAAATTAGAAGAGATACAAAAAGGAGACAAAGTAAAAGGAAAGAATGTCAGTTACGATGGTACAGATCCTGCAAAATGACCCCCGCTATGTGAATCCAGCACTGGGACTAAGAGAGGCAAACAAGCAGTCCTCATTCAGGCCAAATTTCAACAGAAATCAAGATTGCAGGTTTTGTCCTTAGAAGGTGTGTCAGAGACTGGGTGGAAAATATGGTACAGAACTGAAAAGATCATTCCCCTAATCACAGAAGGGATCTGACAACCACATACGGAGAGAGAGTCTACTCTATAAGATAAAGTTATTACTAAAACATAAACCAGAACAGAAGAGCCAGCCAGGGTATTGTTTTCATCTCTGTTCAATTTCAAAAACAGGAAACTGGATAGAGGAAAACAACATCAACACCAAGTTCTCTTTCCCTTTTTTTTAAAGCTATGAAAAAGGTACTCCAGAGTCTTTTAAAGGGCTTGAATTTAAGGCTGTATTATAACAAGCCAGTCTGCAGAAATATCGTGACATGAAGTTCTTCAAAGAACAGTTTTTCTGAAAAAATTCGATGTTATGCAGGACTCCATGAAAAGACTAGAGTAATGACAAATATCCACCTTTACACAGAGAACACTGCACTATGCTTTGAAACAATTAAGTTAATTCAATACACAACATAAACATGAGTGTGGTATGTTATGGACGTACTGTATTTCTATACATTTTAAATAAAAACTTACCATCCCATTTCAACATAATCACACACTGGGTAACCAAACCTGTACTCTGGCTTGCAGAATCTCTCATAGCCCCAGCAGGATTTAAGTTTCTTCAAGTATTTCTGTAAGATAGAAGATCCCCATTGAGAACGGTTGATTTCTTAGGTTGTATTTCAACAAATTTCAGTTGACTTCCAAACAGTTAGCTAATAACCTCTCTCTGAAATTAGTCTTGCATAAAAAGCTTTCAATTTTACATTTTTCTCACACCACATTATAGTGAAGAACTGCTTAGATTATCTGTGTATATCTTGGGCTCCAGTCTCTCTCTCTCTCTCTCTCTCTCTCTCTCTCACACACACACTTCCCATTGACTTCAATAAGACTATATGCATGAGTTATAGACACGGGCATAGTATTTGTAAGATTAGAGACTTAGCACTTAAAATTCCAATACACCCAACATAAAAGTCATGAGATGAAGTACACCAGCCTGGAAACAAGTCTAGAAACTTTCTAATAACTCTATTTAGTATACAGAACTTCTTTCCCATGTATGAAGATGCTGTTCAGAGTAAACAAGTCTCTCTCTTTTGGCTGTATAGTAATTGTTTGTGATGGGGATTTCTAAGAGGGAAATGATTCTGGGGGGGAAAGAGGGAGTACTCAGGGTCCCAACTACCTTTCTTTTTCCCAGGGGCAAAAGGGGATTTCCCCCTTTACATTTGTGCCTCTCATTCTGTGGCTTGCGCTCACTGCACATATGGGCTTGCTCAAAGACATCAGCCAGTGGCCATTTCTAATGCAGATTTTAAAGGTTTATCCCACATGCAGTTCCTTACATCTTCCTTGCATATACTTAATAAATGTTCCTGAACAAAGAGGTCTAGCAATTGGTCATAATCCTCAGACTTCTTCCTTTTTACCCATTTTTTCCCATTAGGTCATACATTTTATAAGCATATTCACTGACTCATGCCAGCACCCCTTTTAAGATTTCTAAATTTCAAACTACACACTTCAGGTGTAATTTGAAACCTTTGTAAAACAGCTCTCAAAGTCAGATTTAAAAGCTTCCTGAATTGGCATTTCATTAAATACATTTAAAGCTTTACTAAACAGTCTTGCAATCAGTGTAGGGACTTTCTTGTCCTTAGGAATATTATGAACCTCACACAGCTTTTCAAAAGTGATGAGGTACTTCTTAATGCAGTCTGACTCTTTGTATGCAGGACACAACTCATCCAAGCTGAGGGTTCCTTGAGAGGAGAAAGATGGTGGTAACTCTAGGATCTTTCCATATTTTCCTATCAAGTCCAGATTACATTTCTTCTCCTTCCCTTCACCTCTTTGTCTTTCTACTACATGGCTCTTTTATGGGCTTCAACTTCTTGTTGTCTCAGCTCCATGATTTACCTGTGGGTTACTTCCTCAGCTTCCAGTGCAGCAGCTGCTTTTTCCAGTCTCATTTCTGCCTTCCATTTCTGGTATTTGTGTTCTTGCTCCCTTCCTCCTGTGGCCAGTCTAGCTAACTGTAGCTTTTCAGCTGTTTCACTGTTGCTCATTTTTATAGTTTACTGTTTCTATTTCAATTACCCAAAATAAGCAAACAGAAAACAAACAACTGTAATTTTTCTTTGACTGTTTCCAGCCACCACACTTGAGACTCACTTAAAATTGATATACCAGAGCTTAAAGTGCAAGCCTCATTTGAAATAACAAGCCATGCACACAGCCTGTTTGCTGTGCCACTGTGACACACCCAGGGTACAATCTGTCCCTGCAGCTCTCTAATCTAAGGTGCCTTTTACACTGTTGTTGTGACAGCTACCACTCCTGGTCTACTCAGACATAGCCTCCAGCTTGTAAATTACTCCCAGTTACACTGAGTGCAATAGCTAGCCACTCTTGAATTACACTGCAAAGTGACACCAGCAAACTCCCAGTCCCAGACTTTCCCCAGAAATACACATCTTGTTGTCCAGGAGAAAGCTGGGCAGTACCAAAGCTCATATATAGTCCATCATTTTATTAATAGAAAATGATATGCACAAATCCTCTTATGCCAAATAGAGTTTCCCAAACACCTCAACTCAAACATTGGTTTAAATAAAACAATAAAATAAGTTGATTAATTACAAAAAGGATAGATTTTAAAGGGAATCTAAGTAATGAGGTATAAAATCAGAATTGGTTAGAAGGAAAATAAAAGTAAAATGCAACTAATGCCTAACAAACTAGAATGAATTCAAAGCAAGGTCTCACCACGTTTCAGCAATCCTACTGCCTGAACTTCTTTCAGTCACGACCCCTCCCCCAATCCAATGCTGCTTCCTTTGTTCTTCAGGTGTCGTGGATGGGCACGGGCAGAGAGAAAGGGAAGAATGATATGGGGCATCTGCCCTCCCTTTTTTATAGTTCTTTCCCTTCTTCAAGAAGCATCTCCAGCTGAGGGTCAGGGGACACAAAGTCTGTGCGGATAGGAACCCCAAGCTGTTTCCTTTTAAGACGTAGATTTTTTTGCCCGTGTCCCTTTTTTCTGCCAATGAATAGCCACTGAAGCAGGTGATGGCTCATTAGAACTGGCTGACAGGTGGCTGAAGCGTCAGCTTGTCTTTCGTCTGAGTAACTGGTTTGGCTGCTCCCCAGACTTGGAAAGTGTCTTAGTAACATCTTGCTGTGGAATCTTACAACTTTACATATGTTGCCACACGTATTTTAATCAGGACAATATTGACCAGCGAGTTACGAGTTTTCAAACGATACCTCACAAGGCATACTCGTACAAAGATTATTATAATAGTGTGCAAGGGGTGAATACAGGGGTACAGACTGTCACAGTATTTAAGAAAAAACTCTTTGCATATAAATTCCTGATTTATTACCATTCTTGTGACAGCACAGAAGTCAGGAAAGAACACTGTTTAGTCGTTTTAAGGAAGAGCAGTTCTAAACCCTGAGATGACTAACCCATTGGCAAGAAGACCAACTTATTACCATCTTTAACTTCTATGATTCTAAAAATAAGTAACCCCAAAATTACATTTGAGTAAACAAAGAAATACCTACTTTATATGGGCAATGAGAGTCCTGCTTACAGATTGTGGCAACATGCGGATTGTTGTGCAGAAAGTATGGAATATGCTCTTCTGGTACATTGATACTTTCGTAGCTATATAACTGCATTTCCGGAATGCTTTTGATTTCAGTAAGATTTTCATCTTGGGTACTAGCCAGGATTTCTTGAAGCAGCACTCCAAATGCAAGCAACATTAGCATGGCAGCCAACTTGTCCTGAAGTTAAAATGGAGAGACATTAACATAACGGACCTATTGGTCAATATTCTGTCAAATTAAGTCATACACTTTAAATATTTTGTCTTGGACCATGCAGCTTTTCCCTAGGCAGGGAACTTGGGTGTGCTGTCTTTCGCCAAGTCCCAAGGGATCCTGAGTGTCCAAATCAGGAAACTAGATATAGATTATATTGTATCTGGACTGTAGGAAGAACTTGCTCTAGAAAACTGCCTACTTTTTAAAAAGATTATAAATGAACTTAAAAAATTAGGGATGCTGGAAAATATAAACTGTTCCCTTGTACAAAGTGGGAATGCACCAGTTTAGTTGAATGGCAATATATGTCATGTTTCAGAGATTGTAAGGAATCCCAATATGACATCTGAGTTTCTGAATGTGTCAGCATAGTTATCTTTTATTAACACTATACATTTGTTTTTTCAAGGAGTATATTATAACTGAATGTAATATACACATATGCAGTCTTCAAATCAAGACTGGATGCATTTCAGGAAGATATGCTTTAATGGTCAAAGAAGTCATTGGGCTCAATACAGAAATAACAGGAGGAAATCCTGTGGCCTGTGCTATACAGGAGGTCAGACTGGATGATATAATCGTCCCTTCTGGTCTTAAAATAAATGCATCTGTAACCCACTAAAGCCCATTAGCAATATTCTTATGATGCAGTCTATCTTACCTGTCTATACAATGAGAACTGCTCCAGATTTTCTGGCTATATAAACCTACAGGGAAGAATTAAATACATTTTGCATACAAAATCTCACACACAAAGTAACATACTTTGAGAATATTCAGTACAATAAGCAGAATTGTGAGTACATTTTTAATAATAATTTAACACCTGTAGCTGTTAAAGCTGTGCACAAAAATCCAACCTATAGCTTTAAACATTGCCATCTCCAGCCCCTCTGAGTTGTACTCCTATTGCAGACAAGCTTTCAGTTAGTAATAAACGTTGTAGGAAAAGGAAAGATTGCTATGATTATCCAAGGGTCTTCAGAAGACAAAACCAAAACCCAGTGTTACTACAACCACTCTTTCCCACCCTCAAACACAAAGCCAGCTGGCCTATTTTATAATTCTGAGATGAATTCTCCATCCACAGTGCCCTTTTCTACAGTTACCAGTTTCCAACGGATCAGTGCAACTAAATGTTTAGGGACATTCAATTTGCATTTACAATCATCATTTGCGACCACAGTAACTCATGCTCACAAATGAATGACAAAATGTAGTTTGTAACTGCCGGCAGCTGAACAGCTACGTTCTGTAAAAACAAGTTAGTTAACTGGGAGACAAAATTAAATGCTGCTCCTAAAAAAAAAAAGAGGCCTTTCAGCACAGAAGGGTTTGGGACTCTGCTACCGGATAAGACACAAGGAATAGAACTTTGAAATTACTTGGTGCTTTAAGTTCAAGATCTCAGAGGGGGAAAATGTGGTTAGCAGGGCTCCATGCAAACTTAGGGGGTCTGTCCAGGCAGATAATGTATGGGCAATATAAATTCATGAAGTCTTTCACGGAGTACAGGTTAAATATCCTGACCTAAGGTGCAGTGTGTCTTAGACACTCATAGAAGCAGATGGCTTTAGGACAAATTTGACATCCAGTAAAGTGATGGGAAGTTAGTGAGTGCAAAAATGGTACTTCCTCTCAAACCCCACAAACCTGGAGTGGAGGGAATTCAAGTGGTGTGTCACACCAGCTCTTGCTTTTACTGAGGCAAGCTTTACACCCTGGAACTGCTTTAGCTAGAGCTGGGACGAACCATGCTCAGGAGCTCCTGGAAGGCGGCTCACAGCCATTGCTTGGTGTGGCAGGGGGAGAAGGCGCCAGGATCCTCCAGGCTCTGACAGGGGTTAGGTTAGCTTAGCTAGAGAGGGTTAAGGCTCTGCAGAGCCCAGCTGGCTCATAGGCAGAGCTGGGCAACTGAAAAAAAAACAGCCCTTCCTGCAGAAAGGGCTGGCAGGTCACACGGCCCCCGCACAGGTCCAGTAGCCAGGGGAGGCAATGTCAGTGACCTCCTCCGCAACCTGGAGGGGCAGGATGGCAAGGGCCAGACCCCGAGGCCGAGCCAGTTCTTCCTCCTCCTCCTCCTCCTCACACAAACACACCAGGGAAAGGCAGGAGAAAGATCCTGATCCTCTGTGCATCCGGCCAGCAGCCGGGGAGGGGAGGGGAGAGAAGGGGGGAGAGCACCCAGCCAGCCACCCTGTGCCCCCCCCAGGGACAGGCACCAGCGGGACAGGGGGACACCGAGCAGCCCCCCCAGCAGCGCCAGGCACCCACCAGCCCCGGGCAGCCCCCGGGCGCAGGGGGACGCCCCCAGCCTCTCCTCCGGCCCCGGCCCCGGCCCCGGCCCCGGCCCCGCTCCCACCTGGAGCTGGAGAGGGCCGCTCCGCCGGGGCTGGCTCGCTCGCTCGCTGCCTGCCGCAGCCGGCGCCGCCCGGGGAGCGGAGGAGGGAGCCCGGCGCGGCTGGCTCCGGGTCACTCACCGACAGCCGGCCGGCGAGGAGCAGGAGGAGGAGGCCGGATGGACCGAGGGCCGGAGCCTCTTCCCCCGCCCCGGCCACGCCCCGAGGGGAAGCCGCGCCCCCCGCCCTGGCCACGGGGCTCCTCCTCCCGCCCGTCTCCGCCCCTCACCCCGGCCTCTGAGCCTGAGCGCCTGGCATCGTCCCTGCCTCACACCCGCCGCCGTGCGTGGGGGCGCGCGGGGATCCGAGCCCGCTGCCCATCCCCCATCCCCCACCCAGCGGCGGGGGCGGGAAAGGGGGCGCTCACAGGCCGGCTCGCCTCAGCTCGGCTCGGCTCGGCTCTCCCCCGCCGCCGCCTGCAGAGGCCCATCGGGCTGACTCGCCTGCTCCGGCCGCGCTCTCCCCCCCCTGTGGGGCCGCGTCCACACGGCGCCGCTTGGAGTGGATGGCCCAGGAAACGGCCCCTTGGCTTGTCCACGCCGGTGCCGGGGTCTCGTGGGCCGCCCCTGGGCCGGGCTGTTAGCACAGAAAGAAACAAACACGGCAGTGGTTGTGCCACCTGCCCTGTCTGAAACCACTAACACACTCACTCACACACACACACACAGCCTTGCGAAGGCAGCTACACCTGATCATAAAAGGGAATACACTAGATCTGTACCAGGGACCTTGCCATCACTGGGTCTGCAGCCGCCCTAGGAGTGGTCGGGGTATACGAGTCCGGGATAAATCCGAATCCGCCTCCCCCTCCCCAATCTAGCTGTACCAAGACAAAGTTCAGCACACAAAGCCGGCTTCTTTCCCTCTGCACACTTCGTCAGCTCGTGGAGCTGGTTTTCAATTGTCCTGCTCAAAGCCCAGGGTGATCGGACTCAGTGGCTTGGCCGGTAGGTAGATCCCCAGGGGGTATTATTGGTAGGAACATAAGCAACTTTGTTTTGGGGTTTTGTTTTTTTTTATTTGGAGGGGCTTGAAATAAAAAAAAAATTGCTGTTGAATAGCACTTTAATGAATTTTGCACCATGACTAAATGTGTTCACCTTTAAATAAAGTGAGATAAACAAGCTTCTGTTCCAGTCTCAGTGTCTTGATTTATAAATTGTGAAGGGGGATAGAGCCCCTTCCCACCCCTCATAGCTTTTTGCAGTAAGAACTGTTGTTAACCATGTTTGCACAGCATCTAGTTGGGCAGGGGAGGGGAGGGAGGAGCTGACCTCCTTGACATCTAGGTGCTACTGCAATATAAATGTTAAATACTTTTAAAATCTGTTTATATTTCAGACCTTCCATTTATCTTCCCTTCACCTACC
The DNA here is from genome assembly GCF_026122565.2 of Emydura macquarii macquarii. NCBI lineage: Eukaryota > Metazoa > Chordata > Testudines > Chelidae > Emydura > Emydura macquarii. The sequence goes on from NW_027130208.1 coordinate 7,804,635, forward strand.
TACAAAGCAGAACATAAATGAAGTACTATAGCAGAGCTATCCTCTTGGTATTTTTCAGGGTGTACCGGAAAAGGGCCTTTCCTCGGGTGGCCCAACAGGAAATACAGCTATTTAAAACACCATTGTTTGATTTCCTTCAATCTTGAACTTATTTTCCTACTTAGATACTGCTTTAGTCAAAGGTCAAACTCCCATTGACTCGTATGCAAAGCACCTCACTGGCCAAAATGCAATCCTTTTGGTCTGCTCATAGTTTGGAATAGGTTCTTTTCACTTTGGTTTGAATTCCAGCCATCAAAGCGTAATTTGGAGTGAGAAAAAGTTCAAATGAAGAGGAACTTTTAAAAACAATCTGGGAAAGCCATTAGTGAACTGCTTAATAGTGAATGAACTGCATGAGGATCTAGAACCTGGCTCCTCAAGTGACGACAGGGTCTGAAAGACATCAGTCCTTCTAGGCCATTACAAATAAACAATTGGTTATTTAACATTTAGTGGGTACATTGCCAGATGTCTCAGCCCCAATTCAGCAAACCATTCCCATAGGTTCATATTGCACCCCTATTCCCATAGGAGTTGAGCACCTCATATCTAATACATCATCGCAACACCTGTGAGGTAGGGAAGTGCTATTAGCCCCATTTTACAGATGAGGTACAAATGCACAGCCACAGTGATTTAAGGATCACATGGGAAATCTGTGCCACAGCAGTGAATTGAATCCAGTTCCCCCCAGTCACAGACTAGCTCCCTAACCCTTGGACCATCCGTCTTCCCATCGCTAGTCAGCAAAGCACTTAAGTACAAGCTTACGTCCCATTAACTTTAATGGGCTACATTCACAGACTAAAGGAAAGTTAATGCAGGATTTGGACTATTTTAATCCTATAACATCATTAAAATTCAGAATTACGTTTGCTAAACCATCCTATTGTGCCTACATATTGCTGCACAAACAAAAATTGCAAGATTAACCAGTGTTCAGAAAGCCTGATTCAATTCAGTGTCCATTGTGTACATTTTTGAGGGCTGCTTATTGAAATTAGCTGATACATTCTCTTTGCAGGCTGCCATGTTGACATCTGCAAACAACCACCTTCAATTAGTTTTCAGTCTTCATTAAAGAAAACTAGGAACACATTTTATTTTACCCAGACCCATGTTTTATACAGGTTAATTATTTACATTATTTTACAAATCAGAATTCAAATGTTCAATTTTCATAGTATATTTATCCATTTTCTGTCTTATATTCAAGATAGTTGTAGCCCTTTGCAATACATACATAATCGTAGCAAAAACAGTCTCATAACAGGACAAGTTCACTTCTCTGTAGTGAAAATGAATTTTTTTACACACACACAGGTAGATAGCAATTGGAACATCTACTCTGGTTGTTCATTAAGGATGCAATGCAATGCCCATTAAAGTAAATGAGTGCTGGATTGTACCTTAATTTCTCCCTATTGTTGCACACGGTCAGACAATCATGGGGCTAATCCAAAGCCCATAAGACTCTTTCCATTGCCTTCAGTGGGCTATAGAACAGGCCCCATTGGAGAAATGTACTTGGAGCAAGTCTATACATGGTAGTTTCTTCACACTCATCTAGCAGTTATTACTTGAGACTATAACAGGTACAGACAAAACAGTTATTTCTTTGGGTAATATTTTGATCTATTAATTTGAATAGATTTTAGACTTTTCCAAAAATGTTTTTATAATCCCTTCTCCCCACCCCAAATATTACTTTTAGACAGAATCTTTACTGCACTGCATTTAAGGAACAATGGTATCTAAGAGACCAGTGTTACACCCAAGATGATTAAAACAAAGAACTTTTAAAATTTAGTGAAAATTGTATTTCTTTGAAAATCTGTTATTTACTTTTTATGTTTCACAAGACTTTGATGAGTAAAGTATATTAGACTGTTTCGTTTTCTAATTTTCATGCACTAGTATAGTGAATGGTTTCACCACATGAAAATGACTGAATGCAAACAAAAAGCCATCTTTTCATTGAATCCAAAGTGTTTATAAAATCTCTATATCAAGTTTTTTAAAACTTTAATTCTGGACCTGAAGTACGTGACATATCACTTTATATCTAAAACTGATGTAGAAACAGTGACTGCAGAGTGTACACTAATTTCTCCCCAATTATTCAAGCTCTTCAACACTGAAAAGAACATCTGAAATATATTTGCAGCTATTAGTGAATAGAGCAGCTGCTATGTCAGCTCTTTTGACCGAAAATTATCCACATGCATTTTAAGCAAGGAAAGTTACCTTAGAAAAGCACCTGCAATTGTATGCCAAATAAAAATAACAAAACTAGATGTGTCTCTCTCTTGGGAGTAGTCCTTGACTTGTCTACTAAAAGAATTAATTTATTTTCATTTTTAGATACCTATTCATTCTTTCTACAAGAGGAGTGTTGTCTCATTTGTAATGGGAAATTGCTATATGAAATCAATTCTTAATTGATGCCCTAAACTAAGTTTAACTCTCATAGAACACTGGTTCCATTAAAAATGGCTCAATCTTTTAAATATTTACACATCAGAATTTTAAATGATTTAACCAACCAGTAGATGATTCACCTTTTGCAAAATAGGTTTTTAGTCTATATTTTCTATTTGCCAGCAACTGAAAATGTCATTTTAAGAAAGCAAAGTGTTAATTTGTCTTTTAGTATAAGAAATACATTAGTTTCCAAGATGAAATAAAGAAACTATAAGGCTTCACTACCCACAAAAGTAAGAGTTCCTTTATTTTACCAAAACAGCTCTTTCAAATTGTGTAAAAGTTATTATTACAGATGCAGGGTTTCATAACTTTTAGAGTCCTTACAATTCTCTACTGTTTTATTAGAATGCTCTGAATATCTCATTATTAACCATGCTGCTAACATTAGACATTTGCTCCAGTGCAAATCTCCAATCTTGATGTGTTCTGTTTGAAACTGCAAATTACACCAGTGCAAACGTGGTTTTATAGGTGTGTAGCTACATCAGTGCAGAAATCCCTAATGCAGGCAGGCCCTGAGAAGGAAAGCCCTACTATAAGAAGCATCTCTCTAGAAAAGGCTGATTCCTCAGGGCTTGTCTATACTTAAAAGGCCGTAAATGCACAGCTGCACCTATGTAGCTACATCATTGCAGTGCTTCAGTGATGACGCTACCTACGCTGACAGGAGAGCTTCTCCCATCGGGGTAGGTAATCCACCTCCACAAGAGATGGTAGCTATGTCGATGGGAAAAGCTGACATAGCACTGTCTGCACAGGGAGTTAGGTTGGTATAACTGTGTTGCTCGGGGATGTGGATTTTCCACACCACCGAGCAATATAATTATACCAATATAGGTTTCTAGAATAGATCAAACTTCAGTCAAATCTCAATATCCCATTAAGTCCAACTAATGCAGAGCTCTAACATTGGGGACTATTCTCTGACACTTAATATGTATTTGTAACTTATCAGGAAGGGAGAGAAAGCTCTCATATTGCAAGCAGTGGTATAATAAGCAGAGAATTTCATATGCAGCATAGTTCACACTATAAGTATCCATCACTGCTACAAATCTGAGATGTAATGAGCTATTTGCTGTCTGGAATGCAAAGAGGAAGAAGCAAGCTAATTCTCAGCACTCCCAAGGGTCTGATTCAGAAGTTCCCTCAGACACAACTCCAAACCTAGCTCTTTAAACATGAAGCTATGTGGAGGTTATTTGATTCCTAGCCAATGTCTTTCCCAAATGGGAAATGGGAGCTCTTTTCTAACCACTGCAGGCTATCTTAAAAATTATCCTACATCAGAATCCACTTTTAAAATTCTGTAAAGACAAACAAGACCATGAATAGTGACAGAGAAGCAGCAGCAATTATTTTGTGTCAAGAGAATTTTATATTTCTGCTTTTTTGTGTGTGGGGGGGTTAAATAGAACTGTTAAAAAGCAGCACCCAAACCCAGAACCACAGAAAGAACTGTCTTGCTTATTGAACTGAAGTTAGGTTTGCCTGTAACTCTAAAAGAAACTGTCTCTAAATGGCTCCATTATGCTTCAGCAATGCAACACAGAGTATTCAAGATGGAGCAGTAGGTTTAAGAACAAGAATGGCAGTTTTGAGTCAATCTCCTTGCTTTGGGGACTTAAGATAAAAGATGTTAGACAAAATTTTGTCTTCAAACATGGAATTGTTACTCTTGCATGTTCAGATCCCTGAAGTATAAATCAGAAATTTTCGCTTAATAAAAAAAGCTAAGTCTGAACTATCTACCACCCCTTTAATTTCAGCCTGCTAATCATTGCTATTTATAGTTATGTTAAAAAAACCCTATTACTTGTACTATACGATTATACAAAAAACGTCAAAGGATTTTTTTTAATGCCCTGAACATAAACTCTGATCTGTACCCAGGAAAGTGTGCAAAATAGTAATCTGAAAATTATCAGGGGCTATTCTAATAAAGCCTCATGCTACAGTACTCTTACACCTTCCAGTGTTATATGGGTAATGTGACATTAGGTAATGTCACATGAGTCAAATAATCTCTGTGCTACTATCTGAACATAATGGTCCACCTTTTGGTTAACCTTAAATGAAGAGAGGGATGGTTTTATTTAAAATATTTTTAAAAATGCACAAATAATTTAACTGTGAACAGTACTAGATACTGTTAAAGCATAATGATTTTTTCCAACGTAAGAACTCTACAGTATAATCCCATTTTCTATAGTACAATTTTTTTACAAGGCATTTGAATTCTGCATTTACATAAACACCACTCTTTACAATTAAATGTCATTGTTGTAAAGTTACAGTTTCAGCAGGAATTAGTTGTGTCTTTGTTTTAAAAGTTCATCTATCTGAGTCTTGTACATATTTTTCACATCTTCAAGATCCAGTCGAAGTTCTTCTGCTTCTTCTGCTTTCTCTCCATACATCTGAAGAATAGTATTGTATCTTTGATCCAAATCCTAGAACAACATTTTGGTTATTTGGCTGTTTCCCCAATTTAAAAGCAGTGCCTCATTCATTTTCATTATGTGTTTAGCATATCGCTTTAGCAGCTATTTTACAAAGTTGAAGTGCTTTAAGTATAAAAAAGTTAAACTTATGGTAACCCAGATAAACACATACTGCATTGTGCCCTGAATATTGCTAAACATGTGCTCTTAGGAACTATAGCAAAATTTCCAAAGGCAGGATTTTTAACTACAAAGAACATTTTTTTGCTTTGCTCTGTAACATGGGGCATGGCTCACTTGCTAGTGGATGCTCTGTACATTAAAGTCTTTAAGCCATGATTTGAGGACTTTAATAATTCAGTCATAGGTTACAGGTTTATTACAGGAGTAGGTGGGTGAGGTTCTGAGGCCTGCATTGTGCAGAAAGTCAGACTAGATGATCATATTGGTCCCTTCTGACCTTAGAGTCTATGAGTCAATAGCATGAACCTTCAAGTCAGTTTCAGCTACTGTGGTAGAGGACAGGGCGAGGTGGTAAAATTTTCAGAAATGACTCAGGCTTTAATGCCCAAGTCTCTTTAAAAAATAGGCACCTTTTTTTTTTTTGCGCGCAAGTTTCATCTGGCATCTCAGATAACAGGCTCCAGCCCACTAAGGCCTCTATAGACCACTAAGATCTTGAAATATACCTGAATGCTTAGGCACAGAGGTTGGCTGCTCACAGCATTCCACTCAGCAGGTGGGCAGCTATAGTTTCTATATGAATTTCAAAGTAAAATAATCTAGAAAGCTCAACAAATTGTTATCTAATGAAAGGGCATCTACTTCATGACTCAGGTCACTGAATTATAATATTCAATTTTAGATCTCTCTTTCACACACCCCCGCAACATCTCTCCAGAATTTACAAGCATCTGTTCACATGAAAACCTAAACCAGTTTAAGTATTTTTCCTTCATTTTTGCATAGCACCAAAGCAATGTGAAAATTGTGCAATTGTAAATGTTCTTGACTTAAGATGAGTCAAGGAGAGAACATTCAGCAAATCATCACTAGATTTTGTTGTAGAAAGAAGCTTAGCTTCGAAACATTTCCAGTTGGAAATTTAACAACATGCTGCATGCATAAAAAAAATGAATATTTTTCCAGAATGAAGTAATTGTGACAATTATGACAACTGTAAGTGCAAATGACTATTTGGCTATGAAGCCATCATTTACACATACAATTACACTGAGCACGTGGCACAGTTTAGTATTCATGACAGTGGGCATAATTCTGAAAATATGGCTGTGTATATCTGCATACCACAATTCCTGACATTTAAAATGGATTCTTTTATAGGTACGTACATTCACTGAACTGTATTTTTTACTACAGTAACAATTTGAAAACCAATTTTGGAAGTAACTGATAATTGCCATGCAATACAGCAAAACCTGATCACAATCTATCCGTCTCTAAGCTGCATGCTATAAGTTACAAAGCAATTTATGAGTTTTGCTGTAAAAAGATCACTTAATTTTCAAGTCTAAAATTATATTCCTTTTTGAGTTATTTTTATACGGCCTACCTTTTAATAATTCAATGTACTTTGTGATTCTTACCATATTTTCAACCTAGTGCAAAATCTCTTCTCCTTAAAGTATCACTATGGGCACCTGCAGAAGTTACATTATCTATTTATCTTTTAACTTAGTAAAAAGAGCTTCCATAAATCATGTCAGTTTCTCATCTGATTTATATAAATGAAAGCCACCTACCCTTAGCTGTGCACGTAGTTTTGGTATCTCCTTCACCTTTTCTTCAAATTCATCATTTTGATTTGTTAGTTTAACCAGCTCTTCTGCCATTATTGATCGAGTTCTTTCAAGGTTTCCAATTTCCAGCTAAGGTAACAGGCATTTAATAATTAGAGCTTTGTACTGAGCGTGATCTACTGAATTGCTAACTTTGTTTTTCATTACAAAAATCAGAGTGATTGACTTGGAAGTCAATTTATTATACATACAAGTGATACTCAGACCTCACCGGTTCAAGAGCCGAATTAGCAATCAACATTACCCAAAAGAGCCACAGTAGTATGAATTCATTGTTTCATTTGCAAAATGACTGACCAAGTATTATTATATCATCATCTACAATTGGTTAAAAACATAGTAAAAGCATCCTGATTGGTTAATAATTAAATCACACGATGTTTTAATATCATGTGTTGCAAAGAGCCGCAGGAGAGACACTAAAGACACTTGAGGCTGGCAAGCCTGAGGGCTTGTCTACACTTACCTGGGAAATTCGGCGGCAGTCAACCGGAGTTACGCGAACTACGCAAAAAACGTGCGTAACGCCCGTCTACTTCTGTGCTTCTGTTCCGTGCTCTGTCCTCGATGCACTGCACCGACGGGAACCGCGTTCCCGTTGGCGCAGCGCTACACCACTTGAGGAGGTGGTCTTAATACATCGATTACTGGATCGACTCAGCGGGTCTTCACCGACTGCTCAGTCGATCCAGATAAGTCAATCTGAAGGTGGCGAATTTGCTACCATCAGCATAGACAAAGCCTCAGTCTCAGAATCACTGCTATAGACAGTACAAAGTGGGTGCCAGATTTATAAAGTAAGAAAACAACAGATAAAACAGTATTTGCAGTGGGGTAAAATACACACACACACACACACACACTATTATAAAAGTGAAGTGGTATCAAATTTAAAGATTTGTTTTTCATATAAAAATTGAAGCTCAAGATTAATTTGCTAAACTGAGTGCATACACCTTGAATGTGGAAAACCACATTATTCAAGTTTAAGACCCGTTTCCCATGACACACAATACAACTACGTGTTTAAGTACTTTCTGCATTTATCAACTTGCATGTCACATAAGTTCACATTAGTATTCCTTACACTTAAGATAGAGTAAGTCTTGGGGATTTTCACTCCCAGATCAGTAGAAACTAGGAGCAATCAAATTAGGTAATACAGAGATAGGCAGGGGGCGAGATTTTGATATACTGCTTTTAAAGCATCTTCAATTAAGTGCCCTGTGGAACAGCATTCAACACAAACTCCTCACCTTTCCTCAGAACCCTGATCAATGTTGAGATAGCCAGGTAGAGTCTACTTGATCCATCTCATCCAAAAACTGCTTACATCTCTAGTGATGGTCCATCATGACTTTAACAGAGCTGCCTGGGGGATGGGAAAGTAGGAGTGTCCCTACATCAGTGCAAGACCAAACCATTGCTTGCATATCCAGCTACATAGCTATAAGTAAAATAAGGTTTGTAAAACAAAGCCAGTAAAGGAAAATCACATTAATCTTTCTACTTATGACACACAATCAAGTGACTCTCACAGTACCTGTAGGTGAGAAATCTCTCCTTCCTTCAGTTTTAACTGCGATTGCAGGTTTTCAATTATGCTTGACCCTGCTCCCATCCTTACAGCATCATAAAGATTGCTCCCACTTGTAGACATTGGTCCAAAGGAATGATCATGAGGATCATCCTACAAATAAAAAGTTAACCAACCTTAAGATGGGACATTGAGATTCTTTCATGTTTGAAGACTTTGGCACTAGAAGCCAGAGCCTCTTGTTTTAAATGCAGACTGTCATCATGATAGTCAAACGTTTCAATGCTTCAAATATATTTATTTAAAACAAAAGCTCATTTTGAATAGCTAAACAAAGTTTTAGGGAACTCCTTATTTGCTTGTTCTCATGTCACCCTTACAGCTGTCATGTGGCTAGTACAGATCTCTGTATTCTCATAGATCAAATCATCAGAAGAAATAGCCTTTGCACGGACTGCAACACAGTGGCAGCGTCTCTTGAGTGAGTGGTGTACTAAACTAGAATCACAGGATTAAAAGTCAGTCAAAGCCAACCCTACATATAGTGTCTGCTTATTTTATAAAGTACCCTGGAATGAATTACATGAATAGCACTTGAAATTTATAGTCAGCATATAACTGTACTATATTTTTTTCAAATAGGCTCTCAGGCACCCACCTTCAGGTGCAAATCTAGACATTTTGTAGGTATGTTTAAGAAAGAATAGTTGAAATCACTTTTTTCCCCAAAGTAGTTATTAGCTAGGTAAAATTAACATGCCAATAAAACTATTTGAAGACACCAACATGATTCATTGCGAACACACACAAGGTAGCAAACCTAGACAAATCAGAGGATTGAGCCAAAAGAAATCTGATGTGGTTCAACAAGGACAAGTGCAGAGTCCTGCACTTAGGATGGAAGAATCCCATGTACTGCTACAGACTGGGGACCGGCTAGCTAGGCAGCAATTCTGCAGAAAAGGACTGGGGGGTTACAGTGGACAAGAAGTTGGATATGAGTCAACACTGTGCCCTTGTTGCCAAGAAGACTAACGGCATATTGGGCTGCATTAGTAGAAGCATTGATAGCAGCTTTAACTACCTGACAGGGGGTTCCAGGGAGGATGGAGCTAAGCTGTTCTCAGTGGTGGCAAATGACAGAACAAGGAGCAATCGTCTGACGTTGCAGTGGGTGAGGTCTAGGTTGGATATGAGGAAACTTTTTCACTAGCAGGGTGATGAAGCACTGGAATGGGTTACCTCAGGAGGTGGTGGAATCTCCATCCTTAGAGGTTTTTAACGTGCAGCTTGACAAAGCCCTGGCTGGGATGATTTAGTTGGGGTCGGTCCTGCTTTGAGCAAGTGGTTGGATAAGATGACCTCCTGAGGTCCCTTCCAACCCTAATCTTCTATGATTCTATGAAAATGGTTTAATGAAGAAACATCAATTGATATATTACCTGAGAGAAGAAGGATGTCTGAAGCCCTGCCGTATCAACTCCATTTATAGAACTTGAGCGTGACAGAGTCGGAGTACTCGAAACAGTTTCCATTGCTGATAAGGTAAATGACTTACGCTCCTTTGAAAAATACAACAGCTAGTTCAGAGAAAGCGAATACAAGGAACAAAGATGGTTGAGGAAGACGACGATAAACAGACCTTTTTGCATATAATGGAGTCTCTTTTTTTCACTCTCAAATGTAGAGCATAAATTCATATTTTCTGTATAGTAACTGAAGTTTAAACAGTGAAGTGGATTTAAGTGTCACTAGTACATCAAGCCCAAGTTCAACTCTTTAGGTTTTCTTGGCTATGCAGAAACAGAACTTGCTACTTACTGAAAAGTAGCCACACTGCATAATGCTGACCTAAGACCACCTAAGTATGAGAACCCTAGAGACAATTAGATGTCTTGCTGAGCTCATGTGCCTCACAGGAATGACACCACAAACAAAAGGTAGGTTCTTCCCTGGTTGAGGGAATGTGAAAAGATTTTTAAAAAGTGTTACAATGCCCAAATTCAGGATCTCTGTTATTGCTGAGTTTTCTAAATAGGCTGACACCCTCTGCAGTCAATATCTGAAGATATACTGGCCTCAGACAGATGAAATAAATAGCTTAATTCAGGACTTTGGTTTCAGAACTGCAGCAACTAGGAGATTAACAGTGATGACAGAGCTGTGTTAGAATACTTACTGCTGATTGATAGTAAATGAAAGCTGTTGCCAACTGATGGTCATTTGGTAACCGATGCTAAACAAAGTGGAGTCTGAGTCTTATGGACCAGTATCCAAATTACAAAGACGCATCATAACTGGAATTAACTGGCACTTTGCTGGTAGTCTTAGCAGAGGCAACAGTTTTTCCAATGGGCCCAGACACTGAATTCCATGCCCCGCAAAGTAAGGAGAATAGACACACTGGTGCAGCAGTGTGGATCAACGTATGCTGCCACTACTCATGTTTCATTTATTCTGTGGCTAAGTAGAGGAATTATTCAGGACTGCCAATACAGCACCATTCACACAAGCATTGAATTCACTAGAAAAAAAAAAAGATGTGGGGAAGTCCCAGATACTTCATAGCACTACTATGCTATATACTTTTAATCCCTGTTTGTTGTTTATATGACATTTTAGTGTTTAAGACATGCTCTGTCACCAATGACCCAATATGATTTTTAAAATACATGAAATAACATTAAAGCAAATTTCAATACCTTTTCCTTTGCTGTTTCTTGTACAAAAATAGCTCTTTTTTTTTCTTGTTCAACTTTCATTTTCTCCATTTCTAACTGAGTAGCTAAGAGCATCTAGAAGGAGGAAATGTGGATTGTTAACCCAGTGCAAACTCAATTTTATGAAGCAGCAATGTAATATCAAATTAACAGATACCTTTTCTTTCTTTGATTCTTCAAGAGCTCTCACATACTCCTCTTTCAGGTTTTCTAATTCAACTTCATACCTATATTGAAAAGAGAGAGAAGTAATGTAATTTTTTTTTAAAGACAATCTCCTCTGTGTTTCTATTTTAGGTTCACACAAAGAAAATAATTTACTGAAACTGACTTAAAAGCATAATGCACTGTATTTGTTTTGTATACAAATATATATCTATAGCTAACCTTAATATTTAACTGATCTGTATTACCCACTGGAGAACTAAAATTATTTATGTTAGAAAATACCCTCACGCTGACTTGCAAGCACAGCATGGGGCTACTTGAATGAAGAATTCGTTTAAGCACTTCTGATATTTCCATACAGTATCTTCTTACGCCTCATTTGTTGTGTGCATGCCGCTTTAATATTGTGGGTACTTGCTCTATCATTGTGTGAACCAATAACACATTAACCTTAAAGCAACTTTTAATAACTTTTCTTTAACTATTGTGTGTACAAAAATAGTGTAAACATACTACAGAAGTGGGCATATGACTCCTCAAATTATCACAGTGAAACCCAGAAGCTAGGAGACAGAACTATCCTAGGTGTCAGAATTTCTTAGGACTGGTAGACTCCTGAGAAGAAACTACAGTTGACTAGACAGGATGAAGTCTACTGAAAGATCAAGAAAGTATTCTGATCCTCCCAATATGCCACCAGGATGCTGAAAACGGAATTTCCTGATATGAACTGGAATCTCAATCCAGGAAAACACATTTCCCCTCAAACAGCCCAGGGGCTTGAAAGGGAAACACCCTACTTGAAACACACAAATTTGTCACAGAGCTAGTTAAGAGTAAGAATTTCACACGGTAATGTTTCTGCTATTGATTTCAGGTTTGCTTCTACAGTAGCGTCTGAGCTGAGGCAGAGGAGGAAATCATGGATTGGATGTTGGGAGAAATGCGTCTGGGCAAAAGCTGAGGGAGGGGGTCGCATGGCGCCACTAAGACGCATTAGTCTTTCAGGGATATATTTTTTTGTTTTTTTTACTATTACAAGCAGGAATTTGAGAAAATAATCGCTGCCACCATTCGACTTCTTAGCATTTGATAACTATTTGATTTGGTTTATTTTGAAGAAAATGTTGAATGATTTCTAATGTCCTAATCCTGTAAGCTGCTCTGTGCAGATGGACTATTGTGCCTGCATGTAAGCTCACTGACTGCAACTGCAAAAAGCAGCTTGCAAGAGCAGGGTCAAAGAGAACACTATCTAATATTCTTGTCAAAAGCAAATATAGTAGATTTGAGTGATCGGTCATGGATGAGGTGAGAGATGTAAGCCTCAACCTATAAAAAGTGCCATTAGGAACCCTAAGGGTACAAAGACAGCCGAGAAGAGCTGAAGTAACCTGAGAGTAGCAGTCAAAAGGATTCTGTATTTGTCTTTCTTCATAAAAGTTGTCCAGCAATACTAATAACTATCAGTATTTTATATGGTAATAATCAAATTAATACAAAAGGTCAAGTCTTCCTATTCAAACTCAAAAACCTGAAATAGTTTGTTATACAAGATGGTATGTTCCTCCTTTCATTTCCTTGTGAACCTAAAGAAACATTTATGAGCCAAGAACTTAATCCAATTCACCTATTGTTTTCATTTTCCAGTTTCTTGAGTTTGGCTCTCTCTGCTTCTAGCTGAGCTTGAAGGCGACTGTTTTCTTGCCTCAGGAGGCTATTCTGTGATTCAGTGGAAGACACTTGGATTTTATTGGAAAGAAGTTCTTCTGTAGCAGCACGTTCTCTCTCAGCTGCTGCTGCCAGAAGGGCTTGAGATTCACCTAATACCCAAGAAAGAATAAATACACAATCCATTATAAAAAAACAAAAAAACTATTAGTTGAATTTTAGGCCAAAATAGTCATCCATAACTTAAGCCAATTATTTAGGTGTCTACCTGAAATGTTTGGCATATTTGCCAAATGTTTTAGATGCAATTCAGATATGTTTCAAACTTTGTAAAGGTTTATTGTACTATTTCCAGGCTTTAAGAGAAATGTAGTCTTTTCAACAGAATTCAAAATGTGCTAAGCAATTACACCTTGGCATTAGCCATCAGAAGCATATTGTGGACTAACAGATACAGCACTGTTTGAGAACTGGCTGGTGGCAATATGCCTGTCCTCAAAAAAGAGCATACAATTGGAGGTAAAGAGAACTGCTGGACAGGGAGGATTTGGGATTCTATTCTTAAAGAGTATATATAATTAAAGGACTGAAACAATCCCCAGGAAACATTTATACACTATACCTGAGGCTTTGGACATTTTATTCTGTTGTCGTTTTGTTCATCCAAGGGGCAATAATTTTCCATTACAACTCTCAACCCAGCTCAAATATGTGTGTTGAATAGTCTTACAGTAAATTATACTAGCAGAGCTCAGGGCATGGAATCCAAATACTACATGTGACAACTGAAGATGTCAGTCCATTTCCACTCCTCCCAAGCCCACTTCCTTTTAAATATTCTATACAGACAGTGCTTTTCACTAATATAAATCACCTCCACCACGATTGCAAATCTTTTACCAATTCAGTAAATCAGGTCTTACAGCACACTTGCAATGCACCTAAGTATCATCCTATTTTACAGATACACTTGAATCCAGATCTCCCAATTCCCAGTCCTATGCTTTAGAGTCTAGACATAAGACTATGCCCATTACACCACTGCCATCTATTGTCTCTCCCACATTCATAAAATACATTAAAAGCTACAAGCTAGAGTTACCAAGCCTGTCAGAAAGGTTCTTCTCTAACTTTTCCCAGGAGGAGGTTTGGGCTCCCAGTGTTGCTTGCAGATTTTCTATCTGTCGAAGAAGTGGCCTTGTGGCAGACGTAACACTTTGACTCAGTTCTTGGTTCCGATTTTCTGCTTCTTGGAGTCTCTGAATTAGTTAAATGCCATTAAATCTTACTGTTGCATGATCAGTTTAAATTTTACCACAAAATTCAGCTAAAAACTAACTACAATCTCTATATGTTCTACAATAACTGCAATTTAATCTGCACTTTTATTTAGTAAAGTTAGAGGAGAAGAATACATCATCAAGAAGCTGGAGTGACATTTTTAGACCTGTCGTTAGGAAACAAATCTGGTGTTAATTCAAATAGTGGAAGAAGATTTAATTGCCCAGGATCCCTTTTCCGATGGTAGTGTTGTGTTAGCATATAACTGGAGTTTCCAGTATTAGTCAGAAGACAAGCCTTACCTAGCAAGCCCTAGTTCATAGCTGACAGCATAGTATGTTTTCAATTTTAAGAATGCCATTATGCACCCCAATCTGGGGGATTTTTCTCCTCCAACTTCATCCCTGCCCAAAGTTCAACTTTTGAGTTTTGCCTCATTTCTAACCACAGACAAACCCCTTCACACCCCAACAGGATCTGCTATTAAGCCCATCTTTCTCTCCTGGAGCTAACAGATTCATTTGGCAATACTCTCTCTCTGCCCCAGGGAGAGACCACATTTAGTCTAATCTCTCGACTACTCCTGAGAGGAAAGGATGAAGAAGTAGTCCATTCTTCCAAGGAAGGTAAGAAGGAATTGAAGTGTCCATTTGCTGGAAGCATAAGGGTTAAGTGTCCATTTGCTGGAAGTATAATCACAATCTTAATGGTTAAATTTTGCTTAATAGTAAAAAGATGTGTCATGCTTAAAAAGATGGCATAATGATTTTCAAAGAAATATATGGGTTGCAAACCAAAGAACCACTAAAGGCTTTTCCCTAACATTCTTCCTAATGTTCTTCTGCACTAGATGTTGTCTAGACTGCTATCTTATGGTCCATTAACTTTAAAGTAATTTTTGCATTTTATATTCTGCTTTTAGGAAGTGTTGTGCAGGTTTCCTTTGAGGATGAGGAGTGATAGGTCAAATACAGAGCGATTGCTTTGTGAAAAGTGATACAGTGTTTTTGTCTTGCATCATTTTCCTGTGTGAGTTCATTTGAGAGTGTAGTGATTGTCTGGTTTCACCCACAGTTATTATTGGGGCATTTAGTGCACTGAATGAGGTACACCACGAGATAGACATGTATGGGAGCCATGGATATTGAAAGGTGTGTGGTCGGGGGTGCTGATCATTGTAGCTGTGGAGATATGTCGGCAGGTTTTGCATCTGTTGTTCTAGCAGGATCTGGTACTTCTTTGAGGAGTTGTGTCCTAGTCTGTGGGGAGCTTGCTTGTGATGATGAGCTTGAAGAGGTTGGGAGGTTGTCTGAAGGCCAGAAGTGGGGGGCTAAGAAAAGACACTGGATTTATGACTTGTTACAACAATCTGTAACTCACTAATCCTCATTTTTTTATCCTATAATTACAGAGGTGTTAAGGGGCTGCTCTACCCTGAATGATCCCTTACAATACGTGCTAACTACATATGCTAAACAATCTGTTCTGCCTTGCATTTTGCTGTGACACTGGGAGTACCTTTCCCAGACCTGAAGAAGAGCTGTTTGTAGCTCAAAAACTTCTCTCTCTCACCAACAGACAGCGCCGGTGCTGGGCATAAGCAGACTAAGCAATTACTTAGAGCCCCAAGCAGCTCACGGAGGCCCCCATTTGCTTTTTTAGTATGTGTTGAGGGTGTGCAAAAATATTCCTGTTTAGGGTCCTCAATGGGCTAGCGCTGTCACTCCCAACAGAAGTTGGTCCAATAAAAGATATTACCTCACCCACCTTGTCTCGGTGTAATCCTTGCATTTTTTATTTTGAACCAAATGAACACAGAGCAGGTAAAAGCATCAATGCAACAATTGTTACTGCACCTGTTGTAGTTCACTGATTTCTTGGCGCAAATAGTCTTCCTTTCTTGCTGCTTGCTGCTCGGCTCGCTGAAGTGCCAGTCTCAAGTCTGCCACCTGTACCAGCAGGAAATAGACAATTACTACATTTAATTAATTCCTAATAGAGAATTTCAGTTTCCCCTAGTCACTGCTACAGCCATATGTATTTCCATCAGTGCGTGTTGTACAGGGGCTCCAGCTCATGAGTTTTACAGGTCAGCTACGCATACCCACACACAGCATGTGTGTAACAGTTTCACTAATTTACCTACCCACTCACTGGTTATACAGTGTCTTGTTCAAGGAAGAAACGCTTTGCATCATAATAAGAGAATGTCACAAGCATGAACTATGGCTTACCACCAAAATTATAATCATGCATGTGGACAAGATTTAAAATAAGGATTACAACTTTGGACAAGCGGGTTAGTGCAATATGACTTTTCTCCTCTGATGTTTTGCTCCATTGTTAATTGAATTTATGACATATCTGGTGTTCATGCTATTTTCTACTTACTAGGTTACAAAAACAGTTGTGCTAGATTTCTTAAGTATTTTTTCAAGCTGTTTTTGGCAGTAGCTGTTTTTGGGAGAAAGGAGGAGAAGTTTGACATCAGCTTGCACAAAGCCTGGCTCCCTTCAATGGTGCACATCATCCACAAGTCCAAAATAAACTAACAAATTAGAAGAGAAAGCTTTAATCACCATGTTTAAAGTTCACCTGAATTGCTAAAGCCTCTTGCTGCTGGCGGGCCTCATCTTGGGCCTTCTCCAGAGCTAACCCAAGTTCTTCCTTCGCTTTCATTTCACGACTCAATGCTGCTGCTTGTGCTTCACTATCCTTTGTAGCATTAACTTTGTGAAGATCAGCAAGTTCCCTGCAAACCAAAAATAAAAGGCACTGGATTTCTCGATTATGAAATTCAAACTCAGCAGAACTACAAAGACGTTCAAAGTTTACACCATGTCAAGGTGACTTACCCAAGTAATTTTTTACTACATATTATAAACATTTCTGAGGGCCTACACAGAGTTTCTAAATATCCGCTTACTTGTATGCGCTGTCAAGTGCTGCCTGAACACTTCGGTTCTGTTCTTCAAGCTCTTCCATGTCCACCTGAAGTCTGCTGAGATCCTTTTCTTGTCGCTCTACCACACTGTTCAACTGTTTAATGTTCTCGCGATGCTGCTGGTCAACCTCCTCCTTGCCGTCAAGCACCTACCAGAGAGAAAAAAATTCATAACAGTCTACCAAAAAAAGGGAAAAAACCCTTCCAAATTTAAAATGGAGCATTTTATAAAGTCTTCTTGAGTTAAATTCCATTAAAACCTGAAATACCAGCTCCAATGAGACAACAACATTTGGCACCTTAATGGTTACAGCACACCTACGAGTCAGTAAAGACATAGGCCTCTATAGTGACATTTCCTTCTAAGCAGGAGCATAGGCACATTGTGGCAACCATGTTCAGAGCCAATAGAGAGCCATACTGAGCACTAACTTAAATTTTAGTGAGTGAAGTATCAAGAGCCCGAATAAGACTTACTGAGGCTATGTCACCATATGGGAGAGGTGTAGGATGCTGGGATGCCTACTGAGATAAGGAAACTACTGCCATTGGATGCTTCACTCTGATCAGAAGTAAAATCTTGCCATCAAGATTAGGTGACAACTGTGACACTGGCAGACCAGGTGCCAGCACATGCCAAGGCCAAGGCTCCTAGGTCTCAGCTGAACACTGACAAATGGCTCACCAGTGGTTGGCTTGATTAGCCATAAAAGGATACACAGAGCTTGTTTATTATAGAAACTTCTATTACCCTCTGAAATTTAAGATTAACCATTTGTGTGTATGTATATTTAACTACTTCAAACTTGTAAATAACTGTCTTTTCCTAGTTAATAAGCCTTTAGTTACTTTATGAGAGGATTAGCTACACGTATCATCTTTGGTGTGAGATCTAAGGTGCAAATGACCTGGAGTAAGTAACTAGTCCTTTGGCACTCAGAGTAACCTGAATATTGTTGTAATTTTTGATGCATGTGACTATCTATCACAAAGGCAAGCTTGACTAGGTGACAAGATAGAGTACCCAAGAGGATTCCATGATTCAGCTGTTACAGTGCCTGAGGAGTTTACACCTCATATTTGATTGGTGAAATCTAAGTAATTAGACTCTCAGCTAGTTTGAGGTTTGTGCCCTGCTTCTTGACAATCTGCCCTGAGGTTGGTACTCATGCTCTTGAGCCACTGCAGGAACACTTGACAGCAACATGAATGAAGAACTATAATAATATCATCAAACTTCTCTGGTTGCGCTAATGTATCTCCACTCCAAGGAACGAGAATCAATAATATCTTTAACGCAGATGACATACGAAAAAGAGCCCTTCATAAGTGCTGTAAACCTCCACATCTGATCACAAAGGTTAAAATAGCTACCTGTTACAGCAGCCAGGAGGGATATTAATGAAGTGACATTTGTGTCCTGACCTTTCACAGGAAATCACAATAAAATAACCTGCTTACAAGGGTCAGACATAGTTATAAGAGACAGACATTGTTCATTCATTATAACATTGGCAACCACTGAGATATTTCAACATCTCAGCTATGCAATATTGAAACATTAATGAATAGTTATTTTAAGTGAAAGTTTTCTAGAAAGACACCCATAAAACTGCATAAAAAAAAAACTAACTACAGCTACATGAAGTTATCCCCAAAAGGAAGACTGAGAAATAGTGCAAACAATGAGGAACTACAGAATTAGAAACTAATGATGAAGAACAGTTAATGTACTGAGTGAAAGCATCCAGAAACCATATGCCCCAAGCTACTGAGAATTAGAAGAGGGACAGCCAGGGAACAAAAGCTATTCTGGAATCTCTCAAAAAGACCACCTTGCATAGTCAGAGTTAAAGGAACCAATACCAGAATAAATGATTTACAGAATGTAATTGCAAATATATCGAACCTGTTTTAAATGCTGCAACTCCTCTTCTAACTCCTTAATCTTTTTGCTTTGCTTTGTATTAATATTTTCATTTTCCTTCTCCTTCACTCTTAACTTCTTAATGATGTTGGAATTGTGTAGCTGCTGTTTTGAAAGCTTTTCTCCTATAAAAGAAAAATGTGTATGAAGTATTAGCATATCCCTCCCATCATCCAATGTAGTGCAAGATTTGTTTTCTTTAATGAGTAACAGTATTAGCAAGAAATAGGATTTTACATTGACTCCTCTATACTGCTTAATCTCAAACCATCTATTTAGGGCACTGTATAGCACCCATTGCCATAGTATCTACATGCTTACACTGTGCTATATTAAGGATAATTAATGCAACTGTTGCATGGACTATATTTACTATATAGAGACATTGGAATCTAAAAAAATCATGTATTACTCCAATATTAAACTGATGGTGAATCAGTGCTAAAGCTGCTCATTTTCTTCTATCCCAATCACTTCAACCTATAGTATATTTATTTACACTGCTACTGACATGGCAGCCTTATAACGTTTTCTATTATCAGTGGATTTTGGCCATCTTAAATGGATAGTCATCATACCTCCAATCCCACTAAATACCTTTGAAAATCTAGCCCAGGTTGACAAATTTGTTTCCGGTCGTTTCACTATCAACAGTTAATACTTGTTTATTCAGTGAATCAGTTTTAAATTCAAAACACGTTTTGATAAACTTTACTTTCCTTCTTATGCACCCACGCATTAAGGTAGTTTCATTTAATCAATTAAAAAATGGTTTAAAATGTTTATATTCATTTAATTGAATTCCAATTTTCATCCCAATGGAGCTTGGCATAAATCCCAAGTAAAAAAAGTCACCATTTTCTAACAATAAAAAAAACAAAAAGGAAGAATCTGAATAAACATATACTAAGCTATATAATTGCTTAAATAAATGTGTATAGGTATAATGGATGTGCCTAGCTAGCATAAAGTACCAGATTTAGTATAAAAGCTGCATCTGGTTGCAAATCAGTGTGTTTTAATAGTTACACCAACTAACAAGAATTAAACTTTAGGAAAAGAACTAAGAAGTACAAATGCAAAACAAGATTTAAATCTCTTACTTAAATCAAGGCTCCTTGTTTGCTGATTTAAATCACGATTAAAATTTGTGATTAAAACCACTAATTTAAATCAATCCACACTGGCAGGAGGGGAAAGGTGAGTAGCCAAATGAATGCCACCAGCAGCAGCAAGAGGTGGTTCCCGGCAGCATGCCAGGAACTTCCCAGGAGCAGGCACTTCACCAGCATTGCGAATGGCTCTTTACAAACAGCTCCATTCAGCTCTCAGTCTACCTTTCTCTTGTCCTAAGTCACTAAAATATGGCTTTTCTGGACTCCAAGAGGTCTGAAAGACTTATCATAGTGAATTGGACTGAGGCCAACACTCATTGAAGCAAAGGATACTAGACATTTTTCTTGAACATTGCTTCAGGGGATCTGAAGGATAGAGAATTTAACACCTCCTGTTACAAATATCTCATTTTCCTAGTGCAGATGCATGTGCCCCATACTGCTGATCCGATTTTGTTTGTGACAGAACAAAATATTTATGGCTTCTACATCCACAGTCCCCTGTCAAATCACAAAGTGGAGACAGAGATGGAAAATCCCAAATTCTTCCATCAAATTTGGGGTTCACTATACCCACACTTCAATATTTTAAAAAGTATGGATTGGAGTGAGAGTCATTGCTTAAACATTTTCCACATGAAGAAGATATTTGAAATAACATGACATTTTCATGTAAGGTCTAAAATAAAACAAAATGCATTAAAAGACACTTTTAAAAGATCTTTACTATAACAGGTGTGTTTACCAATTTTACCTTCTTGCAGTAGTCCTTTGATTTGTTCATCCTTCTCCTTCAATAGTTCAGTTGTTTCATTACAATTTAGTCTAGTAGCCAATTCTTCTTTAACATTCTTTACTTCCTATAAAGAAGGAAATATTCTTAGATCTATTTATAAAGAATGTTAGCCTTTTTAAAATACATTTATTAAGTTACATGGAGCCATTAGAAAAATAGAAATGGCCCCAAATACAGTATACCAACAGTTTTTCAGATTCCTAAAAAGATTCTAGACTTAGCATTTTAGAATAAACTAGCAGTTAAAAGAATGAAAACAAAATTATTCTACAAGAACTAGGTAATATTTGTTTGTGAACTCGAAGATGCAGAAGGTGACAATTAACTTTAAGTCTATATATTTTTAAGTTCACCGACACCCATATTATTTTGGGGAAGTTCTATAGCCTGTATTAAGCAACAGGTCAGACTAGGTGACCACAGTGGCCCCTCTGGGCTTGGAATCTATGAATACCTTATTTTCTCTTCTTACCCAGAGTTTCTTTTGTCTCTATACCTCATCCTAT
This sequence comes from Emydura macquarii macquarii, assembly GCF_026122565.2. Lineage (NCBI taxonomy): Eukaryota > Metazoa > Chordata > Testudines > Chelidae > Emydura > Emydura macquarii. The sequence goes on from NW_027130208.1 coordinate 7,826,093, forward strand.
TTTAAGCCTTTGTGATGTAGCAAAAAAAACCAAGAACTATTTCATTCATGCAAGTGAGTATCAGATAACGTGGGATTCTACTTACTCATAAAAAGTAGTACAACCCCTACTGCCTCAACACATATTTAGAGGGACACTGACAAAACAGTGTTTATTATAAATAATTTCTTTAAATCTGAAATTTTTAAGACTATTTTTCAACAATTATGCTGTTTAATTTACTTTTTGCAGAATGACTATGATGAACAGACCACTTAAGCAAAATACTGTAGTGTTTGAGCAGTGAATGTTTAAATACCCCAAACCTTTTCTTTTTATAAAATCACAAAAATGTCTGTATTAGGTCTTGTGGTATCCGTCTTCTAAAACCACCACACACAAAAAAACCCCAAAACCTTTATATTGATATCCAAGTTACTTCACAGTGGGGCCTGTAAGTTTCATGTTTTCCCAAACTCCATTTTTATGATTTGCTCCTAAGGGAAATCAGACTTCTTAGTGTTATGAATACTAATTCAATTATGAAGCTGATTACCTTTTTAGCTGCATCCCTCTCTTTGCATGCTAGCTGGACCTTCTTTTCAGCATCTGCTATTCGCTGAGTAAACTCTTCTTTAAGAGATGAAATGCTACTGCTTTCTTCTTTCACTCTAAACATTTCACTAGATTTAAGACATTTTAGAATAGCCCCATGGTTATATTAACATTTCAAACTGCATTCACCAAGCTTGCATAATGAACTTTAACTAGAAAGTCATAATAAGTCATTGACACTCATCAGAAACACTGGTCTTTAGAAGTTCTTTACTCATTTAGTTTAGTAGTGTAACATAAGGTTGGCACTTCAATGATTTCATCTAAAACACATTACACTAATCAAACTCTGCTAATGAGTGGGTAAACATACAGCTTCAGTACAACAAGAAAAGTTACGTTATGTAGGACAACTGATAAAAGTTGTTTAATAAGCAAATGAAAAATCATGATGACTTCACACTATTTGTGAAATCAGCCTGATATTGAACAGTTATTTGAGCACAAACAAAAAATATTTGTTTTACTGTATCACACCATTTAAGTAGCCCCCATCATTTCTGTTGCCATAAGCACAATTTGACACTTACAAGTAGAACACGTATACTCAGCACTGTGACTATTTTGATACTTACTCTTTCAGGTTATCATAAGCTTCTTCCAGGCTTGCTTTCTCTTTACTAATACTTAATAATTGTGTTTCCCTCTTCTCCAGCTTTTCAGTCAACAAATCAATCATCTGAATAAAATTTTAGACATGAAGATGAAAAACAGTTAAATAATGGAAATAGGGTGGTTTTCCTCTAGCAACGTTCTGAGGTTGGAACTTTTATTTTAAAGTCAATGAAGAATGCCAAGCCCCACAACTAAGCGTTCACATGTAATTACAGGTCCAGATTCTGTTTCTGGTTTTTCCTCTATTTAGTTTTCTAGACTTTTAACAAAGGGATCTCCTAAGCTCAGCTAAAGTTTCCATGAAATTCAATGGTAGCTGAACGGTAATTCTGCCTGAGTAAAGACTGCTAAATAGGGCCCATAGTCTCAACTATTTTCCTATTTGCTTATTTTATCAGATATACTTGCAGATGACAGAGCTCACAATGGTGGCATCTGACAATTTAATTTTCAATCCTTTTTTCACATTTCTAGGATATAAAGATGTTATGTAAGTGCAAGAGTAATTGCTTCCAAAATGCTTCACTTGTAACGGCTGTTTTATATTTTCACAATAGGAAGCAGAAGTCCTGTTTTACAGCTACCGGACGTAAGCACTAAAACAAACAAACTCAGACATTCATCAGCATGAAGTTAAGAAACACGAAAAACAAGGCTCTACACTTATTTTTAATAAATGTGCATGATTAAGAACTCCTTTATACTTATTCTTATAAAGTGTGGTGGTATTTTACCAGCAAGCAACAGTGAAGGCATGACAAAATGCAAGTGGAGAGTCTACAAGCCACATTTAACAACTATAAATCAAGTCAATTTCCAATAACAGGTAAAGTATGTACATCAAACATGTACCACCATCTAATTAAGGCAAATGTAACTGAAAATCTGCTATATTTCATGAACAATAACAGGTTTCTAATTCAAAAAGTCTTCCCTATTCAATTCCCTACCCAGTTATGTATTAAACGTAATTATGCCCATGACTGTATACTTTTCTGCAATGTTTACATCATAATTCGCTACAATTTTACATGGAGATTAAAAAGGAACACACTTCATTTTCTTTGAAATGTGGATTAACTAAAGGCATTTCATAAACTCCCACACACTCTTTTCCCATTGTTATTATTAATAGTAATATTACTGCTGTGCTTAGAGGTCCCAACCAAGACTGGGACCCAACTGTGCTAAGCACTGCACAAACAGAAAATCCACAAAGACCATTTAGAACAGACAAAGGCTGGGAAGGGAGAGGCACAAAGAAGGAAAGTGCTTTGCACAAGGTCACACATCAGGTCAGTGCCAGAACTGAGACCAGAACCCAAGTCTCAAGTTCCAGGCCAGTATCCTCTCTGCTGGACAATGCTTCCTCTCTACATTTCTCCTTTTTGTATAATTAAGTTAGCTATCCAATTTGTACTTATTCTAGTCAATACTCACTAACATGTTTCTCTTCTTGACCGTAAAACCCTACTTTACCTACTCTTTCTAAAGTATCTGCTAATGACAAAAACTAAGTCATTTGTATCTTTTGAGTGTAACACTTCTCTGAGAGGTTTTTACAACTGAAATAAATCTGATGTAGTGTGTAAATTAAGCTATTGTATAATGCAGAATGTTTTCAGCATGATTTCTGATGAATCAAAGATGTTTGCCATTTCAGAAAATGAGTTAACACTAAATTTATACATTACAAAGCCAATATATGTACACAAGCCTATGAAAATGTATTAAAATATTTTCAAGATAATTCTACGTGATTGGTTTAATACAGCTTGCACATCTATATAGCAAAGTATATTCAGAAATTGATTGACTACTGTTTAAATGCTAAAGGTTACTGATAATTCCTTTTTTTATATCACAAACATTTCAAGGGGCTCTTTTCACTGTTTATGTGATAATCAGTTAAATTTACAACAAAACAGCAATGAGTATGTACACTTGACAAATTGAGGGCTTGTTTACACATACAACACTACAGCTGCACTGCTGCAGCTGCGCTGCTGTAGCACTTCAGAGTAACCACTATTGTCGACAGAAAAGCTTCTGCCATCAGCGTAACTGATCCACCTCCTAGAGGTGGTAGCTATGTTGGCAGAAGTACTATCTACACAGGGGATTAGGTGGATATAACTATGTTGCTCAGGAGAGTGGATATTTCACACCCCTGAATGACATAATTATAGTAATATAAGTCTGTAGTGTAGACCTGGTACAGGGTAAAATTAGTACAGAATAATGCAGTATGGACTTATTTGGTCCAGATGAAAGTCAGTACCTAGGTGTCAAGATCAGTGGAGCTTTACACACTCATAACTGGGATGAATTTAGCCCACAGAATTCATGCTGTGTCTTTGTGCAACATATTCTATAGCTACCTTGCAAAGCTCTTCCTTTTCGCAGTTCACTTCAGGCAACTTTTCAGCACTTTGCTGCTGCATCACAACCTCCTCTTGGACAGTTTGTCCTTCATCTGTTTGTACAACAGCAACCAAAACATCTGGTTGTTCAGAGTTAACAGGGGTTGCACTTCTCCCACTTTCCTCCATTTCAGTTTCCTCTGCATGTACGAGTGTCTCATTCAATTCTTCTTGAGATTTACTTTTCATGGGGTCAACCATCTCAGGCTTGGGTGTTAAAGGGCTGACTGCAAGAGACGCTGAAGCACAACCTCTGCCTGATAACTCATCATCTGAATTGATTTCACTTACACTTCGGCTATCTAATGACTGCACACTAAATGAGTCAATTCTTTCAAAAGCATCAGAGGAGCTGCAACTCTCTGTCAGTTTCTGAAAGTCATCTAAACGATTATACTCGGTACAGGCAGATGCTGATAAGAGCTGAAAGGAAGTTTGCATCAGTTGAAGATTGGATTTAGAGTCTGTAGCCTCTTGTCTTGAGCTTACTGAGCTCTCACTTATTACGCTTTCATGGTCCAAAACTTCAATATCACTAGTTGTGGATGTCCCTGAGGAGAAAGTGCTAATAGGAGGTGAAGGTGTGTTGCATTGTCTGTCCTCATTTTTTTGTTCCTTACTTTCCAAGCCCATGTCCTTTGTCTCTGCGGTAAGAGATTGTGCGGGACTGTCGGGAGCACTTCCTGGTCCATCATTTGCTGCATTAAATGTCACATTAACAGCAACTTCAGATACTTTCAGTTCCGGAGTGGCCACCTTATCATCAGTGCCTTTGTTTGTATTCTCTTCATGCTTAGCATCAGTTTTGAGTGCAGAACTTCCTTCTAGTTTTTCCTGGGGTACATCAAGATTTTTCAAGTCCACTAGTGCAGACACTGAGAAATCTTCTGCTTCTGTCTCTGTTTCTACTAGCGTTTCTGTCTGACTGTTGTGTAGAGATTCCTTTAAAGTGCTTTTCACTTCTTCTTTGGGTCGCTGTGATTTGGTTGGAGGTTTAGACACCACTGGACTCTGCTGTATACTCTGAACATCTGTTGGAGAGAGAAAGGCACTGAAGAAATTCTCAGATTCATCCACCACTGTCCTCCTAACTGGTTTGGTGATTGCTGTTGGTGATGATATTGGCTGATTTTGAGGTTCTATATTTGAGTTTAATCCCCAGGTAGAAGTATCCCATCCTCCACCTGTAAGAGAACTTGTGCCTAAAACAAGAAATAAAGAAAATCAGCCATATGAAAAACATCTAAAATATAAAAGTTTCGGTTTTGCAGTACTTGCATTGTGAGATGCAACAATATAGAGAACTAAGCAAAGAAAGTTATATGTTGAACATACAGTATGAAAGAAAATATACGGATAGCTTTAGTACCTTTTATTAATATTGCAACCTTACAACATTTTATAGTTTATTGTCAAAGAAAAAAGTTTAAAGGAACGATAGTAATTCAATGGCTTAGGTGTACAGAAGGAATACCAGAAAGGTAGAGCAACACAGATGCAAATGACTTTCTTCCTCCCAGCAACCGTGGAGTCTTGGGGCTAGGAGGATAGGAAGGCAGACAAGAGTTATACCAAGATCTGAGAAGCTGCTGATAAAGGTGGACATGAGAATTAAAGAGAAAGCGGAATAGGTCCATACAGAGTTTTGAAAATCAAAAAGACAATTCTGAGGTTCATTCCAAGATGGCAAAGAAACTAGCGAAGGGGACACTAGACAGGGACTACAAAATGCTTCCTTTAGTGAGAGAAGGCTAGTCACAGTGATTTGGTTTTAAGTACGTCAGAAGCAGGAAGCCTGCTAAACAACCAGTGGGGCCACTGGACGATCAAGATGCTAAAGGAGCACTACATGAAGATATGGCCACTTCGGAGAAACTAAATGAATTCTTTGCATCGGTCTTCACGGCTGAGGATGTGAGGGAGATTCCCAAACTTGAGCTATTCTTTTTAGGTGACAAATCTGAGGAACTGTCCCAGATTCAGGTGGCATTAGATGAGGTTTAGGAACATTGATAAATTAAATAGGAATAAGTCAGCAGGACCAGGTGATATCCACCCAAGAGTTTTGAAGGAACTCATATGTGAAATTGCAGAACTATTAACTGTGGTATGTAACCAATCATTTAAATCAGTTTCTGTACCAGATGACTGAAGGATAGCTAATGTGACACCGATTTTTTAAAAAAGGCTCCAGCAATTTCAGACCAATAAGCCTAACTTCAGTATCAGGCAAACTGGTAGAAACTATAGTAAAGAACAGAATTACCAGACACATAGATTAACACAATTTGTTGGATAAGAGTCAACATGGTTCTTTTTAAAGGGAAATCATGGCTCACCAATCTACTAGAATTCTTTGAAGGAGTCAGTCATGCCTCAGCAACCTTCTAGAATTCTTTGAGGGGGTCAACAAGCATGTGAACAAGGGTAGTCCAGTGGATATAGTGTACTTAGATTTTTCAGAAAGCCTTTGAAAAGTCTCTCACCAAAGGTTCTTAAGCAAAATAATTTGTTATGGGATAAGAGAAAAGGTCCTCTCCTGGATCAGTAACTGGATACAAGATAGGAAACAAAGGGCAGGAATAAATGTTCAGTTTTCAGAATGGAGAGAGGTAAACAGGGATGTACCCGAAGGGTCTGTACTGGACCAGTGCTGTTCAACATATTCATAAATGATCTGGAAAAAGGGATAAACAGTGAGTTGGCAAAAATTGCAGATGATACAAAACTACTTAAGATAGTTAAGTCCAAAGGAGACTGCGAAGAGTTACAAAGGGATCTCACAAAAACGAGTGACTGGACAACAAAATGGTAGATGAAATTGAATGTTGATAAATGCAAAGTAATGCACATTGGAAAACATAATCCCAACCATACATATAAAATGATGGGGTCTAAATTTGCTGTTACCACTCAAGAAAGTTCTTGGAGTCATTGTGGATAGATCTCTGAAAACATCCACTCAATGTGCAGCGGCAGTCAAAAAATCTAACAGAATTTTGGGAATCATTAGGAAAGAGAGAGGTCGTAAAACAGAAAACTTTGTATTGCCTCTTTATAAATCCATGGTATGTCCACGTCTTGAATACTCCATGCAGATCTGGTCGCCCCATCTCAAAAAAGATGTATTGAAATTGGAAAAGGTACAGAATATGGCAACAAAAACAAGTAGAGGTATGGAAAAGCTTCCATATGAGGAGAGATTAATAAGACTGGGACTTTTCAGTTTGGAAAAGAGATGACTAAGGGAGGATATGATAGAGGTCTATGAAATCATGACTGGTGTGGACAAAGTAAATAAGGAAGTGTTAAATACTCCTTCTCATAACACAAGAACTGGGGTCACTCAATGAAATTAGGCAGTAAGTTTAAAACAGACAAGAGGAAGTATTTCTTCATACAACGCACAGTCAAGCTGTGTAACTCTTTGCTGAGAATGTTGTGAGGACCAAGACTATAATAGAGTTCAAAAAAGAACTAGGTAAGTTCATAGAGGATAGGTCCATCAATAGCTATTAGTAGGGATGCACAATCAAGTTCTGAAGTGTCCCTAGCCTCTGTTTGCCAGAAGCTGGGAATGGATCGCTTGATGATTCCTGTTCTGTTCATTCCCTCTGAAACACCTTGAAAGACAGGATACTGGGCTATATGGACCACTGGTCTGACCCACTATGGCCATTTTTATGTTCTAACTCTGACAACTGAGACAGCCTGAGCTTTCAATTTTTGAAGAATTTAGGGCTAACAGGTTCTCAGCTTTATGGCTGAGACAACAAGCTTCCAAACAGAAATCAATGAAGCAAACTTTTTGAGGCTTCTGACAAACAGCTCCAGTGCCTTAGGGGCTGTTCTTAACGTTCTCAAACGGAGTGAAAGTGATAAGACATTCCTTCGTTTTCACTGTTGTTATACCCAGTCCCATGGGACGGCAGTAAAACCAACAAGAATCCAGTTAGCTTTACTCTGCTCCTCAGCGGTGTCCCACAGCAGCAAATAGGGTACTGCAACCATTTGCTTTGGACTTCAGTGGCATTCCTCCTAACCCCATCTCTCACATTAATCTCTGATGTAGGTTTTGTTCTCTGGCTACTGCATGTTGGGTAGGATGTGAAGAATTTCACTGTTAAATTTTAGTAACGTCCTAAATGCAGTAACTGACAAAACAATAAGGAACAAAAATAATTTGGAGTTAAAAAATAATTTCCAAGACATTTCCCAAAGCACTGGGTATCTCACTACTTATTTTAGACCTATGTAAAAAGAGACTTGTCCCAACAAATATTTAGCTAAGGCATGCAGTAGTAAACTAATTCAAAATCTGTAAGTTATAACACTCAATATCTATGGTTGCACCAGTACATTACTGACTACATCATACTTACCCAAACTTTTAATGTTGAAGTCACTAAGACACCAATGGCCAAGTCACTAAGACACCAATCATTGCCAAAAATGATGAGCACCCAGAGCTCTTATTGCCTTTCCTGTGAAATGCAGGTGATAAAGCACCTTTGAAAGTCTACCAACCGTTAGACAGTACATATGCTTATTTTTAAAAATAAGCCCAAATCACTAAAATGTGTCTTTATCTGGTCTAGGCAGAGTTTCCTCATGTCCCCTGAATAACCTTTACTGATAACATGAAATTCAAAAGGACATCACAAAAACTTAAATACAACTGGTATTTTAAAATGATTTTGTGTAATACTAAAAGGAGCAGGGATTGAGTTTTGTGGAACCTTTATGCATACAAACCCCTCACAATTTAACTTATATGACATTGAAGCCATCTGACAGGTGGCTGCCGCTTTTTTACTAGAAATGCTTACACACACACACACACACTTTACTATCAACCTGGAAAACGCTCTCCAACTGTCCTTTGTTAGAGATTCAAGTTTACTTTGCCTGGTAAACATAGTGCTATCTCCCTTTTACTGCTAGACTATACTCAAGATGTACACAACATTTGTACTAAGGATATTGACTGAAAATCATTTAAAGCTTCCTGAGTCTCTTCTTCCTGCATCCCTAATTTTAAAAGTGTCACTTATCAGGACTTCTTCACCTTGAAAAGTATAGCTTAGAAAGAAACTCAAGTCTGTATGTTAAGATGAACTTTTCTTTCAAGTTTTGTATTAATGCTGTGCCTTATATGAAGAAGATGTCACCTCATATTTAGACTATGACAAACTTTCTACAATCTAATTGTTTAATAGACACTTTGCAGCCAGGAAGTTGCAGTAGTTAATTCTGCCACAAAGTGCATTAACTTCCACATGAAACTTCACTGAATTTCTATGGACCTGAAGAGGGATTGATGCAGCAGACAGCTGCCATTCCCCACTTCCCCCAAACAACAATAGTACAGAGAGAGATACTTCTATCAGAATTAGAGAAAGGAGTGGAGGGGAAATTATATTACTTAGACATTTCTCTCTTCACACCTGTCATCCTCATTGAGCAACAATGACTTAAGTTTCTTGAGTACATGAATTAAAAGTTTATCCTCAAGGCATAAGCATATTAACATTATACAAAATCAAGAGTATTACTGTCAGTCATCAATCAGAGCAGAAGAAAAAGGACTGATATCAGTTCCAGCAATGTCTCATTGTTAGGACCCCACCAAATTCAGGGTCCATTCTTGTCAATTTCACACACCCTCCCCCATAGGATTTGAAAATTGGTCAATTTCACAATTTCAGGTATTTTCAACTGAAATTTCAGTGTTGTAACTGTGGGGGGTCCCAACTCAAAATGGGAATCGCAAACCTGGTGTGTGGGGGGGGAGGGGGGTAGCAAGATTGCCACACTCACTTCTGAGCTCTGAAGGCAGGAAGGAGGAGAATCTTATCTCCCCTATGCTGCAGAGAGCACCCAGTCAGGAATAGCAGGAATAGGGCTTCAGCAGCATGAGGGAAGCCCTGGAGTTTTCTGCAGCAGGGGGAGGTACCGCAGGTGGATCTGATGGCCCCCTGTGCTCCTGGGAGCACCCCAGCCTGGCTGGGACTAGCAGCTAGGGGCACTCCCAACAGAACAGAAGAGATCAGATTTCACAGGCAAGAACCAATGTCACAGTTCCTGGTCCACTGAAATTAGCAGTACCCTACTTATTGTCACACCTCTGGGCAAAGCACTTAGCTTTAGTGCCTCCTTTTCATCCACCTGTAATATGGTAAACATATTAGGAAGCATAAGTAGTTGTTGGCAAAGAGCTCTGAATGCCTCCAGTGGGGCCATATGAAGGTGAAGTGTTAAAAACAAAAACAGAACAGAAGATGTGAAAGAGGCAGAAAAAGCCTTGTTTTCAAGGCAGCCTCCCCATCAATCCCTTAACAATAAATACGACAGCAGATGGTTCTACCAGCTCCTGGAGGGCTGGTGCAGTGTTTGAACACACCCTGTAGTAAATGCACATTTTACTAGCAGGCTGATTGTGTCTGTCACTCCCAAGCCGGGCTGGCTGCTGTGTGCGAACATCCGGGTGCGGAGCCTGCCCTTGTTCCGGGTGCAGAACCTGCCCAGCCTTGGCCTCTGCCCGGGCAGCTGGTTTTCAACCTTGTTTTCATGTGTCGAGCCTTAAAACCCGTCAGACAGCGATGCAGCCTTTGGAAACTGGGAGAGACCCTTGGCTCACAGGGTGCAAACCACCGGCCGAGGCTGTGAGCAGCTCCGGGCAGGCACCACGTCTCCTACAGCACCTGCCCCCGGCGAGCCCCCACGAGCTCAGCAGCGCGTGGCTAAAAGGGGGGGGCGTCCCCCCAGCGCACTCAGGGTGCCCCGCCCCCACCGCCGGCCCAGACGCCACGGTGACAGGCCCGCGGGCCGAGCCCAGGGCTCAGAGAAGGCGGCCCCGCGCTGCCTCTCCCCCCCCCAGCGGAGCCCCGCCGCCCGCGCACCTACCGTCGCCGGGCTCGGGCAGGACGGCCTGGGCCCAGGAGCCCTCCTCGGCCTGGATGTCCAGCACCCTGTCGATGGATTTCTGGGCCTGCGACAGCGCCTGCTTGGCGAAGCTGGAGAGCTGGGAGGCGTTGAACCAGCTCATCCCCCCGCCCGGCTCGGCTCGGCTCGGCCCGGCCACCTCCGGGGAGCCCGGCGGCGACTCGGCGGCCAGGCGGGGCACGCAGCAGCGAGCCGGCTCCCTCAGAGCGCGGGCGGGGCCGGGGCCGGGGCGCAGCGGCTGGCAGCCGGACGGGAGCGGAGCGGACGGGAGACAGGCCCGCACGGGCCCCGCCCCCCTCAGGCCGAGGGACGACCGCTCCCCGCCGCGCGCGCCCGACGCGCCGCGCAGCTCCACGTCGCCGGCTCTCGCAAACAAAAGCCAACGCAGGCTCCCTCGGCGCGTCAGTCTCGCGAGGGAAGAGGCGTGCGCGCGCGTGCCACGTGACTGCCGGTCTAGCCGCCGCCGCCGCCATAGTTACCGCGGCACAACGCGCAACTCCCATCCGCCGCGCGTTCCGCCTCGGTATGTGTCATGGCGGAGGGCCAGGTCAGGGCCTCGCTGTCACCCGAGATCGTCCCTTCCCTCTCATGCAGTCTCGGTGCCGCCTCGCCACATGGCCCGGCCCCTCACCACACCTTGCTAGCGCAGGGGCTTTATCTTGTAGATGCAACTAGCCGCCCTCCCCCTAAAAGAGGGTCCTGATTTTTCCCACTTGCTGCCTGCTCACCCTAGCTTCCAGGGCCCTGGCACTAACTGGCCACTCTCAGGTGCACAGCTGGGGCAGGTAGCGCTGAGGACACCCAGCCCATGCCTTAGGTGTTTTCCTTACCCCATTCTAACAGGAGTAATTACATGAGCCTCTCTGCTCTCATTTTTTACAAAGGAAAAGCTCTAGTGCACCTGCTTGCAGGGCAGGGGGAATAAACACCTGAGCCCATGCTGGGTGACAGGCACAAAATGCTCACAGGAACATTAAACAAAAGAATTAAAGCATGGTTTCTGGCTGCCAGACTCCTGATTTTTGAAGGCTTGGAACTGGCAATGCTGCTTTAGAGAGGGCCAAAAAAATTGACAGAGACAGGCCGTTTGGTTAGTTTGAGCAGGAGTACAGAAATGGCATTTTTTTAATATGAGAGCAATTGGCCTGAGTCATTTGATTACCTGTTCTATTCATTCCCTGTGAAGCACCTGGCATTGGCCACTGTCAGAAGACAGGATACTGGGCTAGATGGACCATTGGTCTGACCCAGTATGGCCGTTCTTATGTTCCTTACAAGAATCAAAGAAGAAAAAGCTGGGCCTATTCCTTATTTAGAAAGGTGTGTCAATTTTTAGAAAGTGTCAGTTTTAAGAATGACTATTTAAAGTATTATTTAAAGCAATTTACTTAAAGGGCTAAAATAATAGCTTTTTCTCCTTTGATTACAGCTTGTCAAAATTGGCAAAGATTTATAAAAAAATTGTATCTGTTTCATATTTAAAAATATTTCAGCCATCTTTAATTTTAATGTTTAAAATGGTGATAAATGTAGCCACATTTTGCAAGACATGTTCATGTCAGTCTTTTCAGCACGTATGGTCCTCAAGTACTTTCTAGTTACACATCTCTAAAAGCTGGGATGGAGAAAGAATGTTTTAAGAAGAGAAAGGCAGGCATGTATCAAACATAAGAGATTTCAGATCCACTTGAGTTAATTTGTGCATAAATCACACACACACACTCTCTCTCTCTCACACACACACAAACACCTTTTGTACCAGTTATGTTAATAGAAACAGTTCTTTTAATTGACAATTGGTACCATGTAATCTTATGTTTTTGCCTCTCTTACTTATGGTCATGTATTATCCTGAACTCCCACACAGACACTACAGAACAAGGTATCTTTATATTTTTATTAATAAATACTTTGAGAGCATCAATGATAACCAAACATAACTCGCCAATCCTGAACATCAGTGGGCTTTTGACTGCACTATTGTGCATAGTAGCCACTAGTCCACTGCAAATATACACATGAAAAATACTATTTTCATGCAGATGTTCATTTAGTTTAATTACATTGTCTTTCCATATTTTGTAAACAAAGTGAATTAACCCTCTGCAATACTTAATATCCGTTTAGCAGGTCAATAAAAATGAATATTAAATAAAGGAGGAAACATATAGTGCTTATTTTACTGTACTGCCCACAGGTTTTTATATAAGACCCAGCAAATGTATATAGGTTCTAAAATTTAATTTAAAATCATCATGGTTCTCCTTAAAGGATATTCTTTTGTAGATGTGGGTGTTCAGATGCAAGCAGAGAACAACTCCTTTGACCACCATAAAATGTCTATGTGTAGGAAGAAGTGTTGGCATTATTTTAACAGCATAAACATAAACTGAAAAAATTATCACTGTACATCAAGTTCTGTACATTAATGAGCATTTATACAAATACCATCCACCAAATATTGGCTTCTAAGGACAGTTCTAAAATAAGAGTGATTCACTTGGGATAATCTAACTTCCAGCAAGGTAGTACTAAAAGGGATATTTTAAGGTTACTTTTAACATCCACACAGAGCACAACATGTTTTACACGGTGTGCAGAATTCTCTCACTGTATGTGCAGATTAATCAGGCTTAAATTAAGTAGTAAAATGAAGCTTGAACAGCATAGTCTGTGGTGTAGTTACATCAGCAACTGCAAGTTCCTGACCATCCACGAGCCCCAACTCTGAAACAGGAAAAAAAAAAAAAAAAAAAAAAGTTGTGTGCAGCAAATCTATGCTTAGTAAAAAACTGAATTACTTCCACAAAGGCTTAAACTAAACTATGGGAATTAAGTTATATGCAATTCATTAGCTATGATAACCTGAGTTAATTCAACCAAAAAGCTGAGTAGCAGCAGATATTTGTCAAGAACAAAGAAAATGCAGCTTTCACAACATCCTTTGCTGACTCAAATATTTTTTCTAGTGACATCTGCCCACATAATAAATATTACTAAAGGAGTTATTGCCCATCCCCAAAATAATGTTAAGGGCAAGGCTGACTATAGCAAAAAGGGGTTATCTGCAGGAAATAGTGAGTGAGAGAGTGAGTTACTACTTTCTTATAGGTTTATGGGGTAAGAGTGTTTGTGAATTAGAGGAAGAGAACAGAAAACGAAGAGGAGAAAAATAGAGTGGAGGGGATGTAAGGAGAGAGGGTAACTGGGGCAATTCTCTCCTCCCCCCATCTTCTGCAAGTTGGTTTTACTTTCCAGGAAAGCAGACAGCCAACTGCAATGAAAATCCTGTTTGTGGTAGGTAATCCCTATAGTTCCTCCTCCACAAAAATCCCAATTTAACCATTAGGGGAGAGGAATAGGGAACAATAATCCCAGATAAAAAAATCAATCAATCCATTAGCTTTATGACAATCCAGCAATCTGTATCTTTCCATATCTTAAAATGACTTCATCAGATACAAACCTAGCTCTGAAATTAGTCTCGTACTAAATTTTATTTCATTTACATGTAATTTTAAAGATTTGTTGCTTAAAGTGTTGCTTTATTACAAATATAAATATACTCTACAGAAACATTAAACAAAAGAGCCCTAGAACTGAGTAACCATCTCTCTGATTTACATATATGTCTTGATATTCTGTGTGTGACTCAAGTAGACAATACCTTTCAGTGTCTTAGAAAGATTTGGCCTTGTTCGTTCTTCAATTGAAGCTACCGTCTGTAAAATAAAACAAAAACATTTCATTTTAAATTAAACCCAGCTAAACTTAAATGAAAATGAATTAACTAAGCAAAATTGAACAGGTATTGCTCACCTGTAAATAGAGAGTTTTATTTCCCCCGTACACTGTTGCTGTAATTGCAGGAGATTTCATCTGCCTGCGTGAAAAACATTAAAATAAGAGTGATGTCAAGATAAAATGCAGTTTGAAAAATCAAATTTTAACATGCTACAAACATCAAGTTTGTACAAAACAAAGAAATCAGAATAGCTGCACGCTTACAATGAAGCATTGTTTGTCAAATAATCCAAGACCTCCTGCAGTTTAGCTGATGGAGAGAACTCTATATTTTGGGGGAGTTGACTGCAAGCTGGACAATTCTCCTACAAAAAAAAAAAAGAAGTGCAGTAATCAAGCTTATATTAATACACTTTTTCAAATGCACTTATGTCAGTGCCGGTAATGATTCAAAATGTAGACCTTTGCTGTTACAAATTATATGCAAAATTTATAAATGCATGGATCTATCAAAATTAATACTTCTGTGAAAATTAAGTACCCAATCCAATGCCCTATGAAGTCAGTGGGAGCCTTTTCATCAACTTCAATGGGCTTTGAATCAGGTTGTTAGTCACTAATATATAACTAGGTATTTTTGCATAAATACAAAAAGATATGGTCAATCTGTATTTTGTTTGGTTTAAAGAGGGTTAATCCTGTATGTTACTAAGTTAACTATGTTGTCCTAACCTCTTCATGTCAACAGTTGCTGTTGTGTCCTTAAGGCTATGTACTTTGTTCTGTGAATTATGATTCTTGATGTCAGAGGGTTAATATTTCCTTGATCCTGCTTTCCAGGCTCAGCTACTGTTTTCCTCCAGCTAGATTAGCAAAAGCAATTGCCAGAGTTAAGGATCTAGTCACCTGGCTCACCTTTCTAGACAGGGGTTGCTACTTTAAACACTGAATGCAGCCAATAACCCCAACACAAATAGCAGGTGGAGAATCCTCCCTGCATCTGGAACTACTTCCCCAGCCATTGAAAAATGTTGGCCCAACAGATATAAGTATTTCTTAAATAAGGCATCAGTATTTTGTATTTATTTTGTGATGGGTATTGGCAATTTGATGGGAGAGGATTTTCCCAGGCCTTCCCCAACTATCGAATGCTCCCCTTTCTAATGCAGTTGTTGCCTGACTGCTTGGACCCAGAGACTAACACTGCTGATCACTGAGATCTGGAGGACCAGTGGAAAGATTTCTTCCCACAGAAAGAGTGTTTAGTACACTTGCCATATCCCAGACATCTGATGTACCTGCAGATCAGCAACAACTGACCTTAATTTACTCCACTTGACAGCTGAATAGATTTGCTGCTCTCTAGGGATCTACCACATCACTACCTATTAGACCAACCTTCCCCACACCAACCCCACTGCAAAAAAAAAATCCTGTATACTCATCAGGCTACTCCTCCAGGGGAAAGAAATCAGACATATTGTTACATCAATTTTGAAATACTTGGGAGATATTTAGATACTACCCTAGTGGGGACCAGACACTGAATTTTAAGTTCACCAAGTATCTAGCTGCCATTGCAATAGGTGTTATAACAAATCAGGAAACAACCCACCCAGCCCCGGAAGTTCTTCTGTAATAATACTAACCTTTCTTTCAGCTTCAAATGTATATGTGTATAATCCATCTACATCATTGAACACCAAGTAGTTATTAAGAGGAATGTATGCACTGTAATGAGAAATGTGTTAGTGTTTATACAAATAAGTTTGTTGAAAATATTTTATTAAAAACAAGTTACCTTGTGGCTATTTTAAAAACTTCAGTGGCGCATACAGCTGGAAAAGGAAAAAACAGTTGCTTTGTTCTCAATCTTAAAATATGCACAAAATACACAATCAAAATGCCTACAGATTGAAAGGTTCATCGGAGACTTAACTGGTAATGCTACATACTAATATGTGGTGGTTTTGGCACTCATCTGAGACAGTCTTGGAGATCTGCATTTTACTTTTATTTCTACATTTTTGAGGTGGCAGTGGAGGGTTCCCAGCATCTGCAGTCCCCAGCACATCCTGAAGGAAGGAGGTGGCATACAGGAAACTCTGTACAAGTCCAGAACCTAACATTAGGCTGTTTCTCCCTCTGGATCCCTGAGCTCTGGGAAAGGAATGGGTGCGAGAGTCTGGGCTAGGGAGGCGCTCCAGAGATGGGCTCTGGGGGAGGGGGTGAAGATGCCTGGGCCATGGAGCACTCCGCATCTGGGTTCTGGGGGGGGAGGGAGTACAGGTGTCTGACCCCCCCAGATGGGCTCTGGTGGGTGGGGGGGATGCAGAGAAACAGGAAGTGGTTTGTCGTAGGTGTTTCTTTAATTCTCTGCTGCTGGGGAATTTTTTTGTGTCTGTATTATTACACAGTTGCTGAAAAGGTATTTTGAAATGGATTACCAAACTAATTGAAATTGGTGTGATTACACAGTGTTATTCTGACAAATAAAATATGCAGAATTGTAAAATATTGTGTCCAGAATTTTTAATTTTTTGGTGCAAAATTCCCTCAGGAGTATTAACTGCTGCCTCATGAAAAAACTCACTACCCACAATGAATAAACAAAGTGAGGGAGAATTTGTACTCAGATGCCTGGGAACCTTCTACTGAAAGCCAAAGCTTTCCTTTGGGCATTACTGTACCTGCAATGACTGCATTTGTAGAAGCTACAGCTGGAATGATCCGCTTAACAACCCCTGCAAAGACAAAACATATAGCATTACGCCTTTCAAAACCAGTTTTCCCAGATAGAGGGCTGTGTTACACAAAATTTGTGGTTGTGTTGGCTGCAGCACAGTATACCCTAAGTCACTTTACACACTTTCCTATGTTGGGCATTTCTACAGCACCCATCATTGTAGTATCTAAATGCTGTTGAAGTACCTACGCATTTTTCATGGAATTTATTGTTGTCATTTGCAAGAAGTTACTGTCCCCACACACTCACCAAAATGCCAACTACTGCACTCTCTTACCTTGAGTAAGTCTGTATGTAACACCCTTAATATTGAATTGCGATGCCCTTTCTAAAGATTGTTGGTAAATCCATTGTATGTGATCAGGGTCATCTCCATCCAAAGGAACACTCTCTACAGGAAAATTAAAGATATACAGACAAGTTTATCTAAATTCATAATGGCTTTTCATAAACATCTCCTTTCTTTGCCTATGAATTCTAAATTTATTTTAATTCACTAGTCAGTGAAAATTAACACATTTTTGAAGGTAGTGTTGACAAAACAATTTAGTTATTAAAAGTGATTTCAATACATTTTATGAGCCGATGCATAGTTTATAAAATCTGCAAGGTCATGACATGGTGCATGGGGGAGCTATGAGCAGAGAACTACATTGTGGGGTGGGGGAGGAAGGCTGGTGTGAACAGAAAGGGGAAAAAAACCTATGTAGGAAGGGGGATCTGGTCTGGGGAGGATAAGGATTCCATTTACTGGTCTGAGGAGAATTCTCCCCAATTCAATCCACTCTATATGGCCAATTCTCCCCATGGGGCATTGATGAGACAGAGTATCTTGAGTTGAAGGGCCATCCCTCCAAATTAACAAATTCTAGAGGGTTTAGTATTTGAGATTTGCTCAATGCCTTTTTAAAGTCCTAAAGGAAACTCCCAGGATTAAAACGTCATTAAGCTAGAAACATCTATCATTTACCTTAAAAGAGAAAAGGTATGTAATCAGTCTATTAACAAAAGTTGGGTAGTTACATTAGATTCCCTCTCAATTTTCTTACTCGTGAGGAAGATGGGCATTATTTAGAGATAAGGTTGTCTGGTTTTTGTTTATTCTGTGGATAGTGGCCAGGGGGCAGAGTTAATATTGGCTGACCATAACCGTGCATTTTCATACTCCCCAATATTAATTTTTAAATGCAACTTTAACTTTAAATGTACAGTTTTGTTGCTGGAAGAAAAAAACCTACACATTCTCAGGAGTTGAGACCTTATAATATTTTTAAGATCAATGTTAAAATGAGTAGATCAAATCCAGAGCTACTTTTTTTCTTAACTAATTACATGGACTTTAAGATTTGCTTCTCTCTTCCAACCCCCTCAAAGTCTCAAAATTCAGCCCCTCCCAGGAAGTATGTAAATATGATCAATCATAATCAAACATAGTAGCAAAGTTATAGGTTCAGACAAGGGAACCAAAAGTTCAGCAAGAATGTTTACGCTTTCAAGAGTTTATTATGAATGGCAAGTAAAAGAGCCAGTGTTAAAAATTATGAGATACTTTATCAATGACATAGTATTAAACTCATTAAAAGAATCTAAATAACTGTTCAAAGTCAGTGAACCACTAACAGACTAAGTTTACAATTACTGTAATAAACAGTGAAAACCATAACAAGCTACCCACAGGAATATTCAATACTGTAACAATTATTCAACATAACAAAAGGGCATTTCTCAATGGAACTATTTGCACAACTGACAAATTCAGTCCAGAATTATACATCTGTGTATTTCATTATTGTCTGCTAACAATCATATCTCAGTTCTTTTTTCTGCTGATGGCAGTTGTCGATTAGTAAAGAGAATAAGCAATGTGTGATGAACAAGAGACCAATAAGTGTTTATTCAACATGATCAGTCTATTGTTTTCTTTCTAATGCAGTTGTAAAATACTTGCTTCAGACTGAAAACTTGCATGTAGGATTTTAATCCAAGACTGAAGTTTGGGCAGTGGTTATTTGTAAGATAAGAGTGCAAAATTAAAACAAACTGTTTACTGAATCCAAATATGATTTTACACCTCTTTCTTTGATGCAAATGTTTTGATTCTTTAAAAATCACAGTTGTTCATTAATTTAAAACAATAAAATAAAATAAAATGCAATCTATTAATTACCTCCAAAAGGATGTTCCTTGGGCCACTGCAATATCCTGACATATTCAATACAATGTTCTGGCAGTCTGGGCATAGATGCAATAGTACACATGGGAAAATTGATCTGAGGAGGAAAGATCATAAAATGATTTAACATGTATTTTGTGAGGGAGGTGAGAGGAAGAAAAGGAAGGAGAAGGGATAGGTGGCAGAAATGGAACACACAGAACAAAAATCAATGCTTTTAGTTACCTGAGGTGGATAAAGTTCAAGAGTGCATTCAATACAAGCTGTCATTCCAGGAATAATCACACGAGCGTTTCCTTTAAAACCTTCTGTCCCACCATCTATCAAAGGTATGATGGAACTTGGATCTAACATGCCATCTTCATAGTTTAAAAATGACATCTGTTAAAATTACAAGTTTGAACAAGTAGCATAACAAAATTATATCAAATCCAAAAAGTTCCTTAGAGATCATATTATTACTTAAAGATGTAACACAACAGGACACGCTAAGAAATATTCAACATTGTAATTATAATAATCTATAAATCCTCCTGCTTTCATATTTGTTATTCGATACATAAGACTTAAACCTCAAATTCTTCTCCTGTGGAATGTTGTTCCTAGTCAAGTAGAACAGCAATGTTATTAACCTGCCAAAATCTAAAAAAAAAAAAAAAAAAAAAAAAAAAAAAAAAGACAGATGCATCCGCCATTGTATCTGACCAAAATACAAACTGACCTGTTATTTATGCTTAGATTTAAATGTTTCATATTATGTACTGTATATCATACAGATGTCAATGGAATTTATAGACCAAAATTCCTTCCTTATAAGTCCGATAAATTGTATTATGCCTAAATATTTAGAGCTTTACATCTGCAAAGCGCAATACAAACATTAACCAGCCCACCCTCCCAAAACATCCATGGAGGAAGGTACATAATTTATCACACTATCGTAGAGATGAGGAAACAGACACAGAAAGCTTATGTATGGTGGGTGACTGAACCATATCAAGGTTAAACATTACAGCTAAGCATTTCTAGTATTGTGTGTATGTATTTACAATTCAATCTGATTTGATCAAGTAGGTATAGTATGCTCACACACTGAATTCCCTCCATTACTGTCAAGATACATAGAATCACAGGCCTTTTTAAGTAAATGGTGTTTAATAAAGAAAATGGCTACGACTACAGACACAAACTGGCTTTCACATACTTTCCCATACTGGCTTTCACAGTTCCAGTTTTGTCTCCTTTGTTTACAAGGGATCACATCCTGCTTAGAAATCTATATTGCACAGACATCTAGAATAATATACTGCAAATCCACATAATGCAATTACTATATCAACTGACAAGTTGTTGCTCAGCTCTCTATTTTCCATCTCCTCATAAGCCAAACATCCATCAACATTACAATGTCCAGCATCTATCTAAGGATCCTGTTGAAGCCATGCAGTTAAGGATCACATATGTAACCTCAGTACCCCCTCAGACATTTTCTGGAGTGCTATTCATAATGCTAGATTACATTCTGGAAAAATCAGTTTCAGACATTTGGGCAAGAATCCTTGGCTTTCTGAAGAGGCCTTTGATATATTATATTATATTAGATATATAAGCAAAAGAGTCAAAAGCACACAAGCAAGGAGATGTCCAAGAACAAAAATAGCTGAAAGGCATTTTCTGAGACATGACAAAACATCACCGTGAGATCTACATCAACTCCTTGGCTGACAAAGTGGAGAACACCATCACGGACCTGGCTGGCAACCCATAAACAGCCTTCTAACATTCCCATCATGGTTCTCCCTGCTCACAGATGGATGAGGTCCTGGACAGATGGAAAATACATTATGAAAATGTGCTGACCCACGCACCTGCTGACAACTGTTCAGAGCTTACATGACCTGACAAACTGCACAGCTGCAGACCTGGGGACAAATAGTGATCCTCGGTCACTGAAAGAAGTACAAAAGGCCATCCAAAAGTTATGGAATGGACACGCTACTGGACCTGATGATCTTCCACTAGAGCTGCCAAAGGTGCCTTGGAACCAGTGAGCATCGGCCTGCGTCAACTGTTCTTAAAAATGTGAACCAGCAAAATGAAAAGATCGAATCACGGGGTCCCTGTACAAGGGCAAAAAAATCTCACACCGAGTGTGACAACTACATCCCAATCTCATTGCTATTGATCCCTGGAAAAGTCTTCACTCATGTTGTGCATGGTAGCATGCAGCTGCTTCTTTAAGACCTCATTGTCCACAGCTGTCCACTGCTGGGCAGTCGACAATGGATGCTATCTTTACCTTCTGGCTTCAAAGCAGCTATGATTCGGTGGACAAGTCAGCGTTTTGGTTTGCACTGAAAGGAACTGGCATTCCAGACGTTCTGCTAAATCAGGAATGTGATCTTCACACTGGTACTGGTGCCCAAGTGCGTGTTGGTTCATGGCTTTCACCACGTTTCTACACAATCTCAGGTGTGTGGCAGGCATGCATTCTTGCCCTGGCACTGCTCTGTTGAGCTATATACTGGATATTAGCATTTGCCACTCCACACATTTTAACCAAGATTGGTCAAGAAGTGTTCAATAACCAAGACTATGTTGATAACACTGTCCTGCTAGTGGAAAAGTCAGAGAAATTCAGCCCTGCACTCTAAGGTCTCCAAGACACCACCAATCCCACGGAGTTGAATGTCTCATAGCAGAAGATCAAGGTCCAGAAACTGGGAGCTGAGCCAAGAACCCCCAGTGCAGGTGGGGTTGAGTAAGAGCATGAAGAACTCTTTGAAGAACTACCTAGACTGCAAGCAGAATTCAAACAGCATCAGCAAACCAGATATTCTTCAACGGATAGGTCTCACTGCTTCCTGCATGAATTCCATGTCTTGCTTATAGATGCAAAAAATGCTTTGTGCTGAGACAAAGTTCAGGATTTATCAAAGCTGTGTACTACCTGTATTGCTATATGGGTCAGAAACCAAGACCTTCTCATCAGCAGGCTTGGAGCAGACAAAGACATTCCATATGCACTGTCAGTGCCAAATCCTGAGCAACTGTGGTGACTTTGTACAAAATGTCATAATGTCTTGCAAAGATCTATCTTTCCTTTAATCGCTCATTATATTAAAAAGTGGCATTGTATGTTCTTTGGCCCTGTTGCCAGAATGGACAAAAACACCCCAGTACAACATGCTCTCAAACTTTTCGTTGACATGTGAAGGGATGAATGCCCTGACCCTACCCAGCACCGCTTGCGGGGCCACCCCTGAGATTCGTGGATTGCAGGATTGAGCCAGATGTAGGAATTTCACTCCATGACACTTGGTGCAACACCATCAACTGTGATCACTCTGGCTAATGCAACAGTCCTCAGTAGACTATGCCTATTTGATGGTTACCATATACGCGTGCAGCATGAGACTCCTGAAGCACCTGTCCGTGACAGTCCAACAGTCCGTGACACTTCCCAAAACAGGGTTTATAGGAAAACATGCCAAGAACTGGCGAATGACAAAGGTATTCTGAGAGACTGCCGAGAACATCCCACCAGGTTATTTCCACCCATTGCAGCTGTCTGCATTAATCTCAATATGCAGCACATCCTGAAAGAAGCAGCACCATCTCTTGGCTCAGCAAACTGAGTGAATTCCTGGCAACAGAGAGTCTGTTGGGTGAAGAGCACTGGATATGGCAGCAGGCAGAATTCCAGCAGAGAATGAAGGCTGTTAAAAAGCAAGAATTCCCTGGTCATGCATCATGGGGGCTCAACACTCAGGACGCTGCACCCACATTCATGCCTAGCTCAGGTGATTGCTGTCTTTTATTGACCAAGAAATATTTTTGAACCATGACATGTCCAGTCACTTAAGGAATAGGGCTGTGCAAGAAACCAGAGATGAGGAACAGTGGCTAGAACTCTTCTAATGAAGGAGACTTCTGTCTGTCTCTCTCACAGGAGCTCATACCAACATGCAAGTTCCAATCCACTCAAAGAGAGATCCACTTTCCATGTGGAAGCTGGCAACTGCAGGCAACCATTGCTCATTGGGACATATGTGGAGTTTGAAAAGTCCACAAAAGGGTGCTTTTGTGCTGGAGGTATGTATCTCAGCAAATAAGTTTTACAGGGAAATGTGATCAACATGTAAAATGTCCCCAAAATTAGATTTCTTGAGGTAGGTTTCATAACTGCATTAGAGCTATTGATGGCACTATTCTGTGCCGACTCAAGCAATATCAGAGGATATTGACTGAAAAAGCTACCTACCCCATGGTAACGCAAGCCCTGGTGGATCACACAGGCATACCGTTCAGCGTTAGGCTGGCCTGACAAAGTAAACGATTGAGCTAATTTTCAAGAATTCTAGACTGCTCTGGAGTGGACAGAAATACAGTCTTTTCACCCTACACCACAGACAATAATTGTGCCTGTCCCAATAGTGATTCTGGAGGACAGTGTGGCTAGCTTATGAAACCTTACCATGATTACTACATAGTGACAGATGTCACTTAAACTATTTGGTTCAGCAAAGCCGGAATGGCTGCAGCCTTAAGAGAAGAGAAATTACACTGCTACTGAATAGGTCATCTGCTCACTTATTTTGCATTTATGAAAGCGAAAGGGAAATGGTCACTAGTGAGTGGACGGAGCAGGCAAATGAAGATATGGTATTTCCCCAACCAGACCCAAATGCTTTGGTTAAGGAAATCACAACCGCTGCTAGTAAGTAATATGCTAATATTAGGGATGCCTTCTGCTAGTATTATGCAAAATAGGACTGACAATGCTGATAGTTATAATCATAGCCGATTTACTTCTTACACTATTAAAGAGTTATTTAATCAATGCTTTTTGGTGGTGAACTTGAGAGGTGATACAACTCCACTAAATTACTTGTAAATGAAACAAAATCATCCCTCACAAGTTTTATTTAAATTATAAAAAGCCAAACATGTGCAAGGGCAAAGATAACAAGCATGTGTTTGCACAGTGCCCAAGGTCAGATATCGCAAAAACAAATAGGGGGTGGGAAAAAGAAAGTGGGGCAGGCAGCAGGACTAAAGATGGAGACACCAGAAATGGGCTGAGGTCTAGGCCGTCACAGTTGTCCTTTTGGAAGTGAAGCCAAGAAGTGAGAAATTGAGAGTAGGTATTCCAGAGCAGGGGAAACAGTCATGAAAACATCACTGCTAGAGGGGTTACTGTTGGAACAAGCCTGGTGTTAGGCACAGTCAGGCTAAGAATGTCAGGCATTCATTCTAAAAAAAGCTTACCCTATCCCCATCATCTGCTGCATTGCCATTGAATGTTGCTCTATTTCCAGCCATCCTATTTCCGTCTCATGTTCCATACAGTTTTGCAGTCTTTGGTCCTTGTCCTATATTGTCAGACTACTATACTCTAAACTGTTCTCAATGAACGGCTAGAATTTGTCAAGCTCACTTCTTCTGTCGCCTCCTCTTCTTGGGCTCCCAGCAATCGGGATCCCTCTGTAACTCAGGGAAGCTATCAATCTTTGATTTCTTCTTAGGAACGATTTTGAGCTGATCTTAACATTTGTTCCTGCTAACGTATGCTGTCTCCTCCCCCTTCTAATATCAATTTTTTAAAAAGAAATGAAAAGCAGCAGGGTTAACAGGGGTATTTAATTTCCCTTCATCTTAATCTGTCTCACTGGCAGCTGCCCACCACTAAAATAGGGAGAACTAAGATTTGAGAACTAAGTTTTGTGAGAAGCTTTTGCCACTTTAGTGAGGAGAATAAGAGGTGTTCAGTTTAGCACAGGGTTTTACACACATTTACCGTTCAACCCACTGGTGAACACTGTGGTTCTGTATATCCTGAAATCAAAGGTCCTAGGTTACCTCAGTAAAATTTGGATTAGTTTTTTTTAATTGATTATTAGTTCCGAGACCGTGGTTTAGGGAGGGGTCATGAAAAGCTAGTTTGTTAATAACCTCATTGTTGAGCTACAGGAGTGAACCACCAAGCATTTCACTACTCTAACACCCAGAAATTGGAGGAAGACTGAAGCTAAGACAAACTGTTATCAGCACTAGTTACATGCTCTGGTCCTATTCTACAGTGATCCATTCAGACCGTTAGTGTCTACTAGCTACAAAGTGCAGTAAGTAGATTTGGCTTTTTGATACTGGCTTTAATACCATCAGTGAGGGTTTGAAACTTTTACATGTTAATATCTTTTTCATGCTATTTTGATGCCATTACATGGGGCACAATACTTAAGGGAAAGCATAGGGTCACTCACTTCTACACTTAAAGGTGGCCAATCTGACAACATAAGGTGGAGCTGTTGTAGCCATGTTGGTCCCAGAATATTAGAGAGATAAGGTAGGTGAGATAATATCTTTTATTAGACAAAATATTTGGTCCAATAAAAGATATTACCTCACCCACTTTGTCTCTCTAACACATGGTAGAAGTAGAAAGGATTCTCGCAAAGGCAGGATCTGGCTATAAGAATGATGGGGGGTGGGTAAAAGGCAACATGAACCATCTCATTTTGGCGGGGGGAGGAGGGAGGGAGGGAAGAGAAGAAAAGAAAAATATCAGTCTTTTGGCCAAACAGCACTTGTAGGAGGGGCTCAATACTCTGCTCATTTGGTCCCCAGGGATGGTAGAAAGAGGGAAGACTTCCAGCCATAATGGCAGCAGCATCCGCCCGCACAGCAGCAGCAATGAATCACTAACATCTGGACCTTTCTCATCTCAAACTCACAGTTAAGTTATAAATAAACACTACATTTTACCTGGAGAGTCTGATCTTTCTTCTATTCCAACACTGTTAGTTGGAATCTACAACAGCAGATCCATAAGGCGTGGTTGTCTTCCTTCCAGAGATTCGTGAGTTGTTCTGGACCCAAATGAACCACACTTTCATGCTCTTAATTTTATCCCAGGACTGCCTGGCATTGTACCTTATCCCAAGCTTGACCAGATGCTGTGACATGTGGCATAAACAAGAGTGCCCGGGATAAGAATCGGCTCAGAATGGATCCCCTCATCACTCCAGATATTGAGAACAGCCCTAACATTAGCCTCAGACCAGCAAGCAGCACAATCATAGAATAACTGTTGCTCATGGTTTCCAAACCAAATGCAGAAGATAGCTAGCACAAGAACACAGTGATTGGACAGCAGTGGATGACTACAAAGTACATGTTTTGTTATGTCAGGTGAACGCAGAACATTATAAACAGGTATAAAACTTCAGAGAGGACTGCCATGGTATGCACTAAGCCTGGGACACAAATGCCAAGGAACCCTTGTCTAGAGAGATCACTGAAGGATAAGCAAGAGCACTTGCGGGAATTGTGTTGGGAGGACTGATTAACTAGTGCCACTGTAAACATCTCAGGTTTACACATGAACTGAAATGGTGCTATTACAGGCTCATATCATTTGCTGGAAATAGCAACCTATCCCAGTATGAGTCTAATAGCACTAAGTTCTAAGAGGGTGTGGATGCAGACAAACTATTATACGTATGCCAAGTGCCTTAATTTATTCTGAGATCTGGAGAGGTTAAGTGAATTATGAAAATGTTAAACAGCAAGTCAGGGTAGAGGCAGGACTGAAATTTAGGAAACCTTGGTTCCTCGTCCTATGCTCAAGTCCACTAGACCTTGCAGCGTCATCAGAGTACCATCTTTATTCAGAAAGTCCCATACTAATAAAGAATTAGTTTCCTGTGACCAAATCCTGCTTGCTGTACACAAGTAGTCCCATCAACTTCTGTGACTAGTCGTATTTAGAAAGAGCAGGATGTGGTACTTAATGTATAATTTTTATCTGGCACCACTAGAATGCCTTTGGAAAAAATCAGTTGTCTCACTCATATATTATTAAGTCCAAAGTCTCCACAAATAAAGTGTCAGAAGGTTATTTTTTAAAAGACTTTAAGAATAAGATCTAAAGTAATACAAGATAAATACAAAAAACAAAGAGCAAGAAAATTCAGAGAAATAGATGCACCTCTATCTTTAATTCATCTCATTGAGCCAATTGAATAAACACTAAAAACAAGGAATAAAGTGGTGAGTAAGTAATGGAAGAACAGTTTAACTTCAATTCCCTTACTTATATTAGTTTATAATTAGAGCCTGCTTTTATCTGTTTTGAAGTGAATTTAATGCTCACTAAAAGTGTTGGATTGACAGCCCAGAAGACAGAACTTTGTTTATTAACAGGACAACATTAGCGCAGGCAGCAGCAAGGCAAACTTCTCCATGCTGCCTGCCACTGAATTTCAACTCTGGCCTAGAAGGACCAGTTCTAGGTGTGAAAAGGGAGTTAATAAATTTCTATGCTCATTTAACCCTTGGCCTCTCAGAATGCAAAGAAAAGTACAAAGTAGTGCCAATTATACTGGTGGATTTTGTGATGCAGATAGCTGTCCAGCAAGAACTGGAATTCATTACCACCCAAAAGTAAACCCATGTAAGAAAACCCACTCAAGAAAAAAGGATGACCTGGTTTCAGTGGCATTAAAATCCATTTATAGTTTACATGTAAAACTTTTAACTAGGGGAATTTTTTACAAAATGGAATACAGTACATTTCATCATCACACAGGGAATTAGAGGTGTAACTCTTCATACATCAAGATGAAAATATACTCAAAATATGAAATATAATGGAAAATGTAGATATTTACCAATATCTTAACCAGTTTTAAAATTCTGTTTTAACACCCTTTGTTCCATACTACTGCTATACGGTGCATAAAGCTGTTTAAATTTAGCTAACTATACTCAGATGATAATGATTAACTATAGAAAGATTAAAATAAAATCTTTACCAGCATGCCATTTATCCATCTTCGTGCAATTATAGAGTCCAGCCCACATACAATAATATGAAATTCTAGAAGAAAAAATGTTATTTAAAATTTCAGTGTGTTTTCCTTTGAATAAACAATATATTTTGTTCACAATTTTTAAACTGGAATGAAGTTAACTACCATATGTAGTCTATAAGAAAGTTTTACTTTAAAGGTACTGGTTTGTAGTGAATAGTATTTTCTGTTCACCCAAAAGAAACAATAAAAAGTGAACATCTCAACTGACTTAACAAAAAAATGGCAACCAGCAAAAACTAGTGCTTTCCCAAAGCACAAGTGGAGAATTTGCATATTAGCAAATGCTACTTACGTCGATAGAAAGTTTCATCCATATCCTGAATTTTTTTAAAATGTCTGAATGTATATGCAGTAAAGGAATTATATTATGGTAATTAATACTTTTAAAGTATTATATTCAAATCTAGGTTAACAAATACAAAATCAGTAAGTCAAAAGACCTAATGATCTATTGATAATTTTATATAGCACCCTATTAATATTTATATGAGTGATCAGAAGCGTCACAATTTCTGGAAAATTTTGAAGTCATCTAGTGGTGAGACTGCTATGAGGACAAAAATAGTAGCCCCTCTGGAGAGTGCTGTCTAGTTTCTTCACCCTCATACTTCTCTGAAGGTGATGAGGATCATGGCCTGAGCTTAAGTGCGTAGGAAGGCCATGAAAGAAAGGGAACCTGGTGCAGATGTCAGATAATAATGAGGTTGAATCTGGGAGTTCCCTGATCCCAGGATCAATCCTACTGGAGATATATGAAAAGGGGAGCAAGGGAGAATTCCCCATTAAAACCAACGAAGAAAAAAGATTAAAAAAGGAGGAGATAAGAGTCTGTACAAAAAAAATTAGACCAGTGATTAAAAGTGTGGCCCAAAGAGGAAGGCTGGATACCAGAGATGACATCACAAAAGGTCCAAGAATCAATGCTAATGAACTTCTGGTCACAGTGCCAAAAGCAGCCATAGTCTAAAAAGGTCCACAGCAATACAGAAAAGCCTCAACTATCATAATTTGAATAATAAAAATATATTTGAGAAAACATTAAGCTTTCCAAAAAAGGGGGCCAGTGGGAGTAACAATGGATTCTGCCAAGTTTCAACCTGCTGCCTATTAAGGTCAGAAGAAACTGAGTGGTGGTTAAAGGTGTGTCCCCTTACACACCCTGAGTAGAGTGCACAAGGATATAATTAGGTGCTGGTGTAACCCCAACATATATGGCTATCTACAGCTTGTGGGCCCAGGAGGTTCCATGCTGGCAAGGTTCCTTTTAAGTTTTTCAAATATATTTAATTCTAGTTGATGAATAGGTTTATATTTATCACAGATACTTACTACATATTGTAAGGAATAAAACAATACATACATCAGAAAATACTTCTGTGCTCATGCACATTTTTGCTGTCCTATAAGATAACGCCACCGTGGGAAAGAATCTAAGTCATCAGTCCAATTAGTAGGTTATTTTTTGAACCAATGAAAAGAAGTGAAGTTAGATTCTTTAAAATTAAATAGCCTGACCACCTAGAACTTCAATGGCTATTACTTATCTATAAAAGGATACGGTACAACAGCACAATTAGGAATTCGGTTATTTATAAAGTCAGCTGCAACCTCTGCTTTAGGTCGTCCAACATCTTTGGGTCTGCAAAAAACGTGTTTTTAAAATTCTTATTCTAATAGCATTCCTTAACCTTTGAGAATTCACATCTTACAAATGATGATTTACAAATGATCAAAAGTTACTTTATGAGAATCTAGTAAGACTATTTAGGCATATTCCTGTCATTTGTTAAATGGTTTTTACTTATAGGCTTCAGACATGAGACTAAACACATCTTCCTAACAGCTGCTGATACCATATATTTGAAAAACTAGCGGAGATTGTATTTTATTAGGAAAGGAAGTGGTACTTGTGAAGTTGACATTTAATATGTATAAATTGTTCTCTAGTATTACTTATTTACCTTAGGCATCAGAGAATTGTTTTAGAATTGACACCTCGGATTTGTTCTGTTTAAGAGCTTTATTCCATTTAATTAAAAAAGAAAAGCACCATACTTGTACCCAATAGAAAACTCCTTTTTGTATGCTGTTTAACGGTACATAATTTGATTTCAATTTAAAATTTAAGAAGGTATTAAACCAAAAGTCTAGGGTCAAAGTCTACTCTCATCATCATATGCAACTCCTACACCAAGAGCAACAAAGGACAGAACTGATAAAGTGTATTTCCCCACTCCATGATAGGAGGGTGTTAATGGACCACTTCACCTTGAATGGTCCCTTGAAATGTGTGTTAACTACTTATGCTAAACAATCTGTTCCACTTTGTATTTAATTGAGACACTTGGAGTATATTTCCCAAACCTGAACACTTCTGTGTAAGCTCAAAAGCTTGTCTCTCTCACCAACAGAAACTGGTCCAATGAAAGATGATACCTCACCCACCTTGTCTCTCTACAACTGACAAAATACATTTGAAGATAAATCTTGGTTCTGTGGTATTTAGAAAAGCTAACTTGATTTGTTACATTTCATTTGCTGTAGACTTTGATCAAGACTACAACAATATTTCAACCAGAACTTTGTTCAACAAATTGTACAGTTAATTTTAGATGCTCACTGCAAGTCTCTAGACTTATAGTGATAAGCATTAACATTTTCTCTATTTTCTTCTATGCCAGCTATAGCCACAATTGATTAGATTTTATTTTATTTTTTAATCTTGGAAAGCCACCATTTACGCATAGAAATTAGAGATGGAAGACTTCCCTGACTAGGCGCTCTACTGTCTCCCTCAACAATCCAGAACTGTTTTCTATAGGACATGTTCTAGTAATTTACTTTTATGTATAGAGGATGTTGGGATATTCTTGACGGTACATCTCCAAAGAATAACTTTTATACTGTTTAAAATAGTATTCAACATTTATCTATACCTGTAAAAACATATTTAAGAAAGCATCTAAAGTTCTGAATTGGCAAGATTAAGAAGTTTGCTATAGAGCAAGGGTGGCCAAACTGTGGCTCGGGAGCCATGTGTGGCTCTTTTACAGTTAAAGTTCAGCTCGCCAAGTCCCCAATGACCCCCCAACCGCCCATTCTCTGCCTACCAGACTGGTTTGGGGAGTTTAGGGTTTCTGCCATGCAGTGGAGTGGTGAGGCTAGAGGTTTCTGCCCAGCAGGGAGGGGGGTCTGAGGACTTCAGTCCCATGGGGCACACCTTTTAGGGCTCGGGGCTTCAGCCCCACAGTGGGGTTATGGAGCTAGGGGCTTCTGCCCCATGGGAGGCATCTGCCAGGCCACTGGGCTTCTGCCCTGTGGAAGGATGGTGATGGGGCTTGGGGCTTCTGCCCCATGGGCCGTGCCTGCCATGCCCTAAGTCCCACCACCACCCCACAGTGTTGAAGCCCCAGACTCCAGCAGGTGCACCCGGCTCTCAAACATCTGAAGATTGTTGTATTCGACTCTGAGGGTCAGTAAGTTTGGCCATCCCTGCTATAAAGGCTATTTCCAATAATGATCATCTTGCACATATTAACCAACATCTTTTAAGAGATGAGAGACTCTAATCTCCACTCATTGTCTTGCATCTTGTGTAGACACTGAAACCTGTGAAAACTAAGTCCAGCCTGATTGTAAAACACTACCAGATCAGAACAGTGAGAATTTTAGATTCACTTTGCATAGGTGCAAGACACTTCTAACGGTGCACAGCAGTGCAGAATCTGGCCCCGGCTTAGTTAAGAATGAGTATTCCCTGGATATAAAAAGTTAGTTAGCAATTTCACTGGACTGAACAGATACACAATATAATACATATGCCTTTTGCTTACAAATCTAAGAATATTTAGATCATAAAAATAATCACTTACCGAAACAAAAATTGCCTATTCAGATTAGAAACATCTATAGTATCCATGTCAATAACGTGGATTTGTCTAAAACCAGACAATGCCTGTGGAAATAAAGTAAAGCTTATAAGAGGAAAGGAGATCTTTATAGCTCCCCAATAAAACATTCCAAATGCTAAAGGGTTCCTAAAAAGCCAGCATCTGAAGGAATCTATGAATTTGTTCAATTGTATACACAGATTGGTAAATGGACATACATAACATGGAACCTGTTGACTTTTTTCCTGCAATAAACATACTTTTATTAGACTAACAAAAAAAAGTGCAAGATGTCACAGATTTAGCGAGTGTATTCTGTAGTAAGACACACATCATGCTTTAGGGATAGTTCACTTTAAAACTGGTTTTGCAGGAGTACGATGAGAAAATATCTGAAATATTAGTAGTGTAATGCTTATGTGATAAGTGACAGGACATTATAATGCATATTATGTGCATTTTATGTAAGTAATTTACGTGCAGTCTTTTACTGGTTAAAATACTTATTACAAAAGCTGGTATTTGGAAAAACTGGTTCAATACATTAGAAATGGCCAAAATACATTTTGAATTTAGCACACCATTAAGATGAATGAGACATTAATACTTGGTGTTTTGTTTTAGCCCATCTGACTGCAGCACTATAAAACAAGTTGGTAATGTGCTGATTTACAGTATGAATGGTACCTTCACAACCACAAGGGATAGAATTTTTTTAAAAATAAGATTAGATTCCGCAAAAGAGTGAACTCTGCCGAACTACCTTAAACCACTTATCCCTCACCTACATGATTCAGAAATGTTCAGGCAGAAAGTTAACTCCATAGCAATTTTAAATTCTTTTAACAACTATTTCTGAGTTAAGATAAATGCAGATCGGGGCTTTCCACGTCTGTGCTCAAATCAGAGCTGAATATAAGCATGAAGAACTTATAGTCAACAATACTGATGTACAACCACGAATGCAAAATCACTTTATTATCTGACACAACTCAACAGACTTAATATCTCTGCCACCCAAGATCTGTCAAATACTGTTGCTAGGCCAGCCCATTACCAGTAATGACAAACAGTATTAAAGCACAACACTGTGTGCAAAATTATTGTGCGGCTGATCCAGTAGTTTAATCACAGTGCCCTGACATCACGCCAAAGACTTGGGTCTGAATTGCAGTGAAAAGGACTGGAATGCTATGGAGACAAGCACACTGCCTCAGAGGAAGAAAATGCCTTGTGTTACTGGACAGTGACCTTCCTGCCATAATAACTATGAGTCCCAAGAAAAATAATTATGCGTTCCAAGAAGGTTTCAGTTCAGTCCATAAAAGCAACAAGGATACTGGCTGCAACATTGCCTCTCAAAAATGAGCAACTATCAAGCAGAATAAATAAAATTTGCAGAATCTGATGAAAAACCTTGTCATCCAATTTCTTACAGGAATAAAATTCAATGTTCTCACACATATAAAGCATTTCCATTCTTATTATTTGACATCTAAAACTGAACACCAAGAAGCCATATTACATGTATTAACTGTATTCAAAGCACTAATTAAATAGAAACCAAAATCTATTTTTTTAAAAGTAAAAGCATGTGTTCTTACACAGCAGTAGCAAGTGAGAATTTAAGTGCTGCATGTTCATCTCGTTTCACTGGATGATGCTCAGTTGTCATTTTAAATTCATACAAAAGTCTAAAGAAAATCAAATCAGATTTTAAATTGAACCATCAGTATTTGTTTAACATACTTAAATTGTGTTTTGTACCAGCTGACTATTTTACTTGCTAGAGTAAATTTGATTTGAGATTAAATTGAAAGTACAGCACGTCTCCTCATTCTTGAAAGAAGCATCTCAGAGCAAAGAAACTGGCAGAACACTTAAGCTATCATCTTCCAAACACTTGCACACAAGAATGAGATGACAGAGCACAAAAACAGTCAGAGTGAATGAGTAATCTCTTGAGGGAAGGAGTAGGATTCCAAGAAACAAAGAGGAAAATCAAAGTAATTACCAGATTTTTCAGGAGTTCACATCCTAATCCTCCTGCTCCAATAACTAGAACTTTACATGTGTTTAACAAGAAGTCGAGAGGCTGTAAAGAATGAAAAAGGATATTAATATGTTGAACAAGGGAAAACTAAGATTTCCCCATTGCATCACAAAACTGTTATCATATGATTAATTTACAACTTCTAAGCTCCTAATAAACTTTTCTTTGATCTTGGACGTTAACAGTTTTTCGGTCCATTCAATCCTTATACCGTGACTAATCCTACTAAATGTCTGATGATTTTAATATTTCCTTCAATTTTTCCTATTTTGCTTCTGAAATAAACAGGGTGCCCACCATCTTCCCTTTCAGCCACAAAATAATATATTTCAAGATATGATAGTGCCTTTCTCCTCCTGAAAAGTTTTTCTGCTTCACAGTACAAAATGAAAATAAACCCAGAGACACAAAATATTGCTGGCCTAAAGAGGAGTGAAATACTTGCAGAATTAGATAACTGCTCTCTGTGGACTGTTCCACCAGATGCTTATCTTGATCTGGAAGCTGATGGAACAGTGCACTACAGATAAAAAGGAATAAAACAAATGTTCTTGATAACAAACAAGAATAAACTCTGAAATGCACAGAAAAAAGGAGGAAAAAAAAAGATGAAAAACAGAAAAAATTAGACAAACTCAAGAAAGTCTAAAATGCACTTGAAAAAAACCTAGAGAATTTTTTTTTAAACGTAAAGCTAGAGTGCATTAAAAATAGATAAAAATAAAAAAGAACAGGCTGAGAATCCAGAATAGAAATGGAAAGTAGGAAAAGGAAGAAAAAGGGTAAGAAATAAGAATTTTTATAAAGTGAAAAATCAATATAGAAAAACAATGAAAAATGAGCACGTGAAAATGGACTAGGAGGAGGGACAGAGAAAGGAGGGAACAAAAATTAGTAAGGAAAAGGCAAAATAAATCAAAGGACTTGCTTATTTTTAATTTTTTTGTATTTGCCAAGGCTAGTTCATATATATATACGAATAGTTGACACAACCCATGTAATTACAGGGTTGACATGAGTGTGACACATGGACTCATAGCAACTGTTCAAATATCTAAGACCAATAGAAAGTTACTATTTTCCAGTTGGAACTTCAGGAAATACCCCACATGCAGTGCACAATTTATGTATATAATATTGAGAAAACTTGTAGCTTATAAAGAAGAGTGAAAATAAGTCTATTTACAACATTGTACTTTCTTCTAAAATCATAAGGTTAAATTGATTCACTTTAAACACACATTTTTGCATGCATTTTTAGTTATCTTGCACTGCTGGATGGTAAACCAAAAAATTAGTTGCAACACAACACTACAAACATTTTTATTTAAAATAAATATTTCTCACTTGAGTGCCTGGCTCGAAATCGGGGTGTGTGAATGGTCCAGATCGCTCGAGGAACTTCTTTACATGGTTCCAGCGACCTTCCCAGTCTCCAGTGTCCCCACACCCACCATCAACAGCCATTCTAAACAGAACATAGTAAATTCAGCTGCAAAATCAGTAAAGAAAATGCCATACCTCTAAAGCTTGTTTTCCATCAATTGTGCTAAAAGAAAACCAAACTATGGTCACATGTCCACATGTGTTTAACTTTACTCCAGTTCTAATTAAGCACGTGTAAACATATGCAGCGAGTATTTTTGCAACTATAGATTAATTCCATTAACTACACATCATAGTCAAAGACAAACAGACACTTGAAAATAATCTGGCTAAATACCTATAATCTACTAAAGGTGACCAGGAAAGAAAAGTGAGTGTGTTCTTTTGTTGTTTGTTTCTGATGTACAAAGAATGCCTGAAGATGTTTTTTCTCACCAATTTTCTTTAGAAATATAAGTAATGTCAACTCCCAAATTGCTTTTCTTAGTTGGACTTCTTAGATGAGACAGAAAGGCGTATTAGGCACTCTCAGCACTTAAGAGTGGAGTGTTAATAGTTTTTCTTCCATGGATTTTAAACGGGCGTTAACAAAAATGCCAAATGTCTGAATAAAAGTAATTTCCTCGCAACTAACAAAGTACCATTTTGATTGCAACTATCTGCCAGTTAAACATAAGGTCTTCCAGGGCAGACAATCTGAAACTCTAATAAAAGTATTTTAAAAACTATTTGCACTGTTAATTTTCTTTTAAACTTTAAGGAATTTTTACATCATAAAGCAAAAAGAGGCCATAACCCATTTTTTCTCCATTTGCAGGTCGCTTGTAATAGTTCATAATTATAAAATTAAAAATGTATCTCAAAATATCTTGTTGGAATACTTCTGAATCAGCATTCTCACTTCACTATCACTTTTAATTTAAGATCATCACTTGTCTCTTTTTAATTAACTTATATACAGAACAAATCTTTCCCTGACAGAGCACATCTCCCATTTTAATATTTACTTCAACTCAGCCTCTATCATTACTGCCCAATGTTAGCAAGAGCTGCGTAAATTATAAAATAACTTTGCAGTCTTGAGCATGCACACCCAACTTTGACATATGCAAAAAATGTAGTTTGTTTTCTACTACAAGTGTTCTTTATATTTCTCATGCAACATAAGGTTAATTCACTAAAGGCTAGGACTTATTTGTCTCTCTCCTCCCTGCTTGGCAAAAAAAAACAGGGAACCTCACCAAAGCAGCAAAACACTGCATAACCTTTTTTCAAAATTCTAAACAGACAACAGGATCACATCCATTATAATTGTATTTGATGTATTTTTAATAAGCTATAAACCCTGCAAAAGACTTTCTATAATTTGGGAACAAAAACTTGTAGTAAACAAAGTGTAAAACAAACCCTAAAACTGGATTTGTTTGAATATTTCACAAGTTGTCAATATTTTGACTATTTTCAGACAGTGGGCTAAGTTCATCCTTGGGGGTAACTATTGAATTCAATGGAGTTACACCCACTTACTAATTTATGAAGGGATTGCTAAAAAGTACTACAACACAAAAATCTCTTTTGTAATTGCAACTTGCTTTGCTTTCACCTTTGTATCTTCTGCAATATGTATAATTCACAAACACTAAAGTTTTGAGAGGCCAAGAGTAAAAATGTGCTCACACTCTCTTCTCTGACTCTTGGATCTATGGATCCTCCTATTGTACACTGGTTCTTAGCATGCATGGCTACTACAGAAAATGCAAATCTCATAGATGTTTTTAATTTGGTTTATTTGCACCACAAACATCAATCTGTACCCTATGTACTGTAATTTAAAAGTTAGAATTAAGTGTACAGCTCTGCTTGGTGACATTAAGAACTGATTTTTCTATGCTTTTTACATAGAGTCTAAATGTTTCCATTATCCAACTGTACTTTTATTTGGGGGGGGGGGGGGGGGGGGGATGATTACATTTTTCTTAATTTACAGCGTAGGCTGTAAGATTTTGTTTTGAGTTAGACATTTTGTAGACCTGCCAAATCTGTCATTTGAAGTGAGATTTTTTTTTTTAAAACTGTTTTTTAAAAAGTCTCCATTTTTGCAGTACCATGGCATTAGCCAGTCTCTGTATAATTAAATTTTGATTAAGGATATTATAATATATTTCAATGAACTGTTTCAATTTCTCTTTCTTAATTTTCAATCTCATATTAATTGTCATGGTATCACAGTCCATATGCTGTCCCAGGCCCCACACTTTCCTGCTCCCTCCCAGTGCCCAACACTCCACACCTCTGAGAGGCCCGGTCATCAACATGCACCCAATATGCCTAAGAAGCTCTGTGATCCCATCCCAAACATACACATGCACTGCCTGTGAGCCTACCTCTCAGGCTAATTAGTTAGGTTTGTTTTGTGATCTTTAGGGAGAAGGCTGCAAGCAGAGGGGAGGATACAGCTTGAGGGTTCCCATATATTACTTCTTGAAGAGTAAGGGTAGGTGCAGAGAGTCTGAGGTTTTAATAAGCAAGGGCAGTTCTTTTCTAGCCTGGATTGTTAATTCTCGGCAGCTAAAACGGCCACCTCCTCAGGTTTATGCCCAGCAGTCCAGCCTCACTCAGGCCATACTCATGCCAAGCCTTCAGTACGCCAAGCACCAGCCCCCTCTCTGCAAGAGATTTCTCTTCCCCAATCCATTAGTCAAGCCCCTTTTAGCACCCATGAGCCTGCAAACCCATCCCACAGCAGCTTCCTCCAGTCCCATTGCTCCAGCTCCCCCCGGGGCCCTGCCTCACACAAGCCCACATCCCACAGCAGCTCCCTTGTGCCCGCAGCCTCCCCCCCGACCCCAGTTCACTACACCGGGCCCAGCAGGAATCCAACCCCTCCTTCCCCCCACTAACCCACCTGCCAGTAACTGCCCCACCACTCCCCCCCTGAGGCCCCCGCTAATCCGCCTGGCCCCACTAACCCACCCGCCAGCTCCACCCCGCCTGGCCCCGCGCACGAACAGCAGCTGCCTCCAGCCCCATCCCTCCGTCCCCGTCCCCCCCAGACCGATATATAACCCATCGACCAGCAGCCCGGCCCCGCACTGGCCCTCCCGGCCCGGCCCTACACTAGCCCCGAGGCCCCGCCACCGCACTAGGCCCCGCAGCCCGGCCCCGCACTAACCCATCCGCCAGCAGCTCCTCTAGCCTCCTTCTTTTCTTCTCCCTAAAAGAGAGAGAATAAAAGAAGGGTCAGTCTCGCGCTACCGAGCCCGGCGGGGGAGGGGGAGGGTCCCCGGGGCCCACCAAGCCCCGGGGGAGACAGGGGAACCACACACAGAGCTACTTACGGCTCCTCGCCATCCGCCATATTTCCCTTCCCACAGTGCCCCGCGCGCGCCGCGCGCCCTGCCTGCTCAACCGCTCTACTCGCGCCGGGCAACGGCCGCGCCTCTATGGGCGCCGCTCAGCTAGAGCGCCGAGGGAGGAAGGCCATAGAGAGCAGCTGGGAGGATAGAGCGCCAAGGGAGGAAGGCCATAGAGAGTAGTTGGGAGGATAGAGCGCCCAGGAGACATCACGCGACCCCAGTCCCATACACAGGCTCTCCATAGAGTTAATCCCCATAGTAAGAATGCAGGGAATGGGATCCCCTGTAAGTGAGTCCAGGACCTACATGGGCGGTAGAGGCCCCTGTGGAACTCCCCCTCTAGCCACACTGCAGCCTCTAGTCCCCTGTAGCTCACCCCAGAGCCAAAACCCAGGGCAAAAGCCCCCAGCACCTCTCACTTCGCAGCCAAACCATAGGGCGAAGTCCTCCAAAACGCGTTCCACTTTGCCCAAGTGAAGGGTGTAAGCCCCTGCGGAGCTCGCTCCATCATAATACAAGATGTAAGCCCTATAGAATTCCCCCTGCCTTCCTCACATAGGGTCTGATTCCCTAAAGCCACTCCTTATGCCCATCACGCAGAACAGGAGGCCCTATTATCAGCTGTACACCCATCATGCAGCATATAGGAGTCTGTAACTCACACCTGTGTTCATAACACTGGAGAGCATAGGCTGATGGAAACTGGAGGATCTCCGTCTGAAATTCCTAGGTGCCCTTTCTATACCGGCTTGAGGGATCACCACAAAGCTCTGAGAAGTTCACCCTCCCTACAGGGCCTGAGCATGCTGCACTTTGAATGCCGAGAGCCTCGAGGAGCAAGAGCCCAGATTTCATAACTGAATCAACCTCTTGCATATTTATTGCTGAGCAATAATCATACAGCCAGCTGGCCAGCACCACCTTATTGATGGATTTCATATGTATTTTTGTCTTTCTGTATTAGAAGTGTGAATGTGGTACCAGTTACAGAAAAGCTGATGGTACCCAGGCTTAGATGGTTTGGGCATGTGAAAAGAAGATTGGAAAAATATATGGGAAATGGTGTTAAAATTAGAAGTGGGAAGGTAAGAGAAGTGTTGGAAAAGAACAAGCTGGATGGATGTCATACAAAAGGATCTGATTAGCTGTGGAGTTTCTAAGGCACTGCTTCAAGACAGACTGGAATGAAGAAGGACTTGAAGAGTCAATCCCATGTAGATGGGACTAAGGCTAGAAGAAGAATGGGATAAATGGCATAGCAACAGTGAGTTGTACCCTTAGTGGAAATAATAAAATGCACTACAACATTCAATGGAATCGGCATTTGCTAACGTACCGATTGCTGAAACTAGCCATCATCTTTACCTGAGTCCCATTGAATTCAAGCACATCTCTGAAACACCAATAGTTTAGAATTCATGAAGCGATTTCCATCACAACACTAAAACACCAAAAGCACTGGCGAGGCTTTCTGGCTTTAGCCTCCTGGATCTGCAGCTTGCCAGGCGTTGTGGTCCAAGGACGGCTCAGCTTGCTGGGCCGGACGTTGTTTTCCTGGGTTGTGTGTTCAGGAG
The DNA here is from genome assembly GCF_026122565.2 of Emydura macquarii macquarii. NCBI lineage: Eukaryota > Metazoa > Chordata > Testudines > Chelidae > Emydura > Emydura macquarii. The sequence goes on from NW_027130208.1 coordinate 7,866,471, forward strand.
ACAGTGTTGTCAGCCTCTAAAGGCTGACAGACTGTATCTCTCTCACACACACGTACACACACAGCTTTAAGCTTTGTTGTCATGCAGTGTTTGCACAATTATACAGGCAACGGAAAGGTTTCTGAGACCAGGGCTCTTCTTTTGTGCCCACTAAGCCTACACCCGCATGAGCAGAGGAGGGTAAAGGGAGCGTGTAAGAACCAGGACTTATTAAGGGCGATAGCAAACATACTTTTCTCATTAAACCAGAGGAGTTTGTTCTATTCATCTGCTCGGTTTGGTAGAGTTGGCAAAAAGGGTGTGACTCGATGAAGGTTTGCTGGTGTGGTTTCCTTTTTAAAGCCCAGTTGTGTGGTAGGAGTCCTAGAACAGCTCTCCTCCACCCTTCCTCCCCCTCCCCCCAATCTCCTTCTTTCTCTGCTTGCATATATATAGAGAGACAGTGGCTTGTTTTGGAGATCTAAATAGCTTAAAGCTGAACATCCAATCAAACTTTTATTTGCTCAGCCTCAAAAAAACAATATTGAGTTTCTGAACAGGATGGTGTAAAATATTTTATGAAAAAATAATATGCACTTCACATATTAAACTAAGTTAATTCCACATTTGCTTTATATGTGCTTTATCCTTTGTAAAAAAGTCATGCCAATTTTAAACATTTTTATTTCCTGTCTGCCGTTTGTAAAATTGTTCTCCTACCCTTGGTAGACCTGCACTTCATACCACTGTTAAGTTTACAAACCTTGCTGTCATTGATTTAGGACTATCAGGTTTTTTTTTTAAACTAATGCGCCTGCCTCTCCATTTTCAGGTAAGTGCAATAATGCACCCATTACACTGGAAACAATCTCCCCTCTTCATCATCTGACCTGAGCGCACATTTCATCCGGGTTTGAGCAGAAAAGGGCCTGCGACAATTGCTCCTGCAGGCTCGTTCATGTCCTTTGAAGAAATGACTGACCCTCACTCTCAGGGAGGACATTCCCACAGCGGATACAGCCTCAGCCGTTGAACAGCAGGCTTATCCGGGATCCGCTTGAAAGGCAAGTTTGCAAAAACAAAGACAAAGACGCGCTCAGGAGGAATCCTTGCTGGAAATGGGGTGTTCGCAATACCGCCCGGCTGTGCTCGCAGCCTCAGGCCCGTCGCTGCAGAAACCACAGAGAAGAGCGAGCTGAGGCAGGGGGGAGGAGGAAAAGACTCTGCAGCCTGGCCGGCCCCCCTGCGCTGATTTGCGGCGCGGCGCTCTTTAACCCGGCCCAGCTGACGTGCGGCACGGCGCGTGCAGAGAGCAGCGCGATGGAGGTGCAGCTCGCCCCGCTGCGAGCCTGGGGCGACTTCTTCCCCGGCCTGGAGCGCTTCGCCCGGCCGGACGTCCAGGACGTGTCCAAATGGAACAACCGGGTGGTCAGCAACTTGCTCTATTACCAGACCAACTACCTGCTGCTGGCGGCCGCCGTCATCGCCGTGGTGGGGTGAGTGCGCCTCGCTGCTGCCCTCGCCCTCCTGGACCTGCAGCGCCGAGCACGGCTCAACGTGCCGGGCCGGGGGCTGTTTGCCTGGGCTGAGCGTGCAGGGGACACACACACTTTAAGCTCTGTGCTCGTGCAGTGTGTGCCCCGTGACACAGGCACCGGAAAGGTTTCGGGGAGCAGGGCTCTTCTTTGGTGCCCACGAGGCCTACACCCACCTGGGCAGGGCAGGGCAAAGGCAGCGGGTGAGAACCGGGGCATATTCAGGGCGGCAGCCGACATGCTCTTCTCATTAAACCGGAGTTCGTTGCATTCAGCTGCTCCGTTTGGTGGAGTTGGCAAAAAAGGGTGTGACTGCAGGGACGGCTTGCTGGTGCGGTTTCCGTTTTAATGCCCAGTTGTGTGATGGCAGGAGTCCCTACAACAGCTCTCCTCCACCCTCCCCCCATCATCTCCTTTCTCTGCTGGTGTGTGCATACACATATCTATCTACATGAGTGGCTTGTTTTGGAGATCTAAATAGTTTACAGCTTCACATCCAATCAAACTTTTATTTGCTCAGCCTCAAACAAACAATATTGAGTTTCTGAACAGGATGCTGTGCTCTTCACAACTCTGCTTCGCTTTTTAAAAAAAATCATACCACTTCCTCTGCAGTGATCTGTGTTTTCTGCTTGAAGGTTTGCCAGCCCTATGGTAGAATCCGGCAAGTGAGAATCTAGAAAGTGGAAGGCGTGTGTGGGTGTTTGGTTGGCTGCTGGGTGTATTTTGTTTTTACACACACACACATTGTTTTGGTGTTTAGTTTTCAAAAATAATTCCTGAAATGGAAAAACCAGGGTAAGGTGAATCTGAGATCTTCTTTGCTTCCTAGGAATGCCAATCCTGCTGTCATTGATCTAAATAGTGCAACTCCCATATTGATTGGGTGTTTGTGGTTTTTTTTTTTTGTTTTTTTTTTTTTTAAATCCAGTATCAAGTCCTAATGGAAAGCCAAGGTCCAGACTTCTGAGTATGCATGACCTAAAGCTGTCCTTTTTAATGTGAGACAGATTGACTGACTTCACCAATTCAAATACTCGGTGTGCTGAGCAGGAAAACTAAAGAAAGCTCTGCTGATGCATCACCGACTTAGTCATTTGTCTAAATTCTCCATGCTTAAGTGTTCACTGGGCAGCAATCCCATGCTGAATCAAAGCTCTACATCTTCTAGAAAACCCTCTTGAAGATGAGATTTAATTTGCACAGGAGCTATAAGGACAGGATTCCACAAAAAAGCATTGTGATGTGCCAAATTCTATCCTGCTCTCAAAGGCTAAATTTTGGCCCATAGTCAACTCTGTTTTAGAGTAGCCTTAACTAATCTCATTCAAACTGGGTGTGGTTTTTTGTAACCTTGGGTTGTATAGTTTTTATGATCTCCACTGTAAGAGTTGAGCAGTTGTGGTGGTGATGGTGTCTGGCAATGTGATCAGCATTATTTAGGAATTGTCTCTTAAGCATTGCTAGTAACATTAAAAAATCTTTTTATAGCTGTAAATTGAATCTGATAAGATGGAACTCATTAGACTTTTCAACCTCGAGTGAATACAAAGTACCTGGGATAAGGAGCAATATCTATTGTATCCCTCATTCTGAGCACACTGTAAAAGTACAATATTACCTTCGTTGTATAGCTTCCTCCTAGTACAATAGAGAATTTTCATATGATACTCTTAGTGGTCTTTATACTTTGCCATGTGGGACCACCACACATGCATATGCAGCTTTTATGGGATAAGATTAGCATTCAGATGGTAATCAGCCTCTTTTGTGCACATTTCCTGTGTGACATTTTACAAAAAAAATCCTGGGACCAACACTGCTACAACAAAACTGCATTTAAAAAAAAAACAAAACCAAACATTCTTCTGCGTATGAGCCCCCTCCAGGACTAAGTAGAAAATTGTGAATCCAGAAACTAGATGCTAACATTTCTTGGCTAATGTGGTTGCTTACGTATACAATAAAAGTGCCAGTGGGAATGAATCACAGTGCTGCTCTGTTTTAAAACACCATCGTAGACAGTAACTTGATTTTTGTTAAGGCTGGACTTATTCTTAATATGGTGCTATGTTGCTGTATATCTCCTATGAACCTTTGTAGCCATTTCAAGATATTTCATATCAATTAGAGATTTAAAATCCATGGGAATTGGGTGCTTAACTGTCTTTTTTTTTTTTTTTTTGTGCTTTTTAATTTGTTTCATTAGGAGCCCCAGGGCCCCCTTGTTTTTAGGTGCTGTACACACAGAATAAAAAATAAACCCAAAGATCCAAAAATCTCCCCTTAAACATTCAAATATAGATCTGTCCTATCATTAAGATTGTGTGATGGTATTTCTATGACTCTGATAAGAAGAGTCATAGAAAATATATGGATGGAAGGGACCTCAAAGAGGTCATGTATTCCTCCCTCTGCGCTGAGGCAGGACCAGGTATGCCTAGACCATCCTTGCATCCTAGTAGGGTACTTTGGCAGGAGAATGGAATCTTGCCTAGTAGGTTTCTGTGTTACTGAGTACAAGTCCACTCACTACTTATTCAGTTAAACTTGCATAGTCTTTTGGAACTCCTTTGTCATGCAGGTCAACACTTATATTTTAATGATCAGAGCCTTCACACTGCTTAAAAATCGTTATAAATTTGGTAGTGTCAAAAGATCAGGATCCCAGAGCCCCTCATCTGCTGTGTGAGTCAACAGCTGTCTCTGTTTTGATGTATGCAGTATTGTAGCCATGTGGGTCCCAGGATGTTAGAGAGACAAGGTGGTGGGTGAGGTTGGTCCAAGAAAAGATTATTTCTGTCAGTGAGAGGGGCAAGTTTCTGAGCTATGCAGAGGTCGTCTTCAGGTCTGGGAAATGTACTAAATGTCAGAGTGAAATACAAGATCAAATCGCACATACTCCTAACTTTATCTGTTTGATCTTGTATTTCGCTCTGACATTAGTAAGTTTCTCATACCTGAAGAAGACCTCTGCATAGCTCAAAAACTTGCCTCTCTCCCTGCCAGAAATTGGTCCAGTAAAAGACCTTAGCCTCTCACCTTTTCTCTGTTCTGATATGGTTTAATAGTCTGCTTATCTGCTGCTGAATGTTGTGACTTCTCCCCACCCCTCCTTTGATTTCCTTTTCTTTATACTTCCATTAGCTTACTGCACAGCCATTAACAATTAACAGCTTTATTCTCCCACCCTTCCCTCTGCCCCCCATTAACTGATTGATATAGTTGGAATAATGCCTTGTGCAAGGATATCACTCCAAAGCAGCAAAATGCCACTTAATTTTTAATGCTTGGAGGAGTTGGGCTATAAATCACCGGAAGGATAAAAACCGTGATCCATGTTGAGTATTCTATTGTTGGCCTCTATACATGGCAAAACAAAATTGTGGGAAGCATACAAAGAAATGGTATCTAGTCGCTGTAGCAGAGGGACATGGGAATTTTGTCTCTTGGATTCTATTCCTAGATGGGGGTTCAGTAGCAGTTACTCATATTTATGAACATCTTAAAGATCTTGGGATGCTAGGGGTTATTGGAATGTGAAATAGACTTACTTCCCACAGCTGTGGTAACTCAAACATTAGTAATATAAGTAATATTTATCCCTATTCTCATGCTTGCTTAAATGTACAGGACCAAATTGTACCATCAATTAAACCTATGCAAACTACTGGCTTCAGTGAGGTTGTATAGGTGTAACTGAGGGCAGCATTTGATCTGTACTGTGTTGGAATAATTCATTTCTTACAAGTAAGTAAAGCCGCACTATGCCTGCAAATCCACTGGAATGTGTGTAGGGGGGGAGGGGTACATGAGCCTCACCTTCTTGGGCCTCTAAAGAATAGGTGTCTTTTTGTACCTATTCCCCCTAAACAAATTTATTGTGTTGAGGGTGAGCCTAGTTACAGTCATGGCGCAGTTAGCAAAAACCTCAGCTACACTTAATACAACGCACAGGTTCTGCCAGTGTGTTTTTTATAAGGACTTTCCTGAAGTGAGGTCACATGCAAAACAAAACAAGCTGATAGATGCGACAGCTGCTAAATAAAGCACAGACTCAATCTAGCTCTGTTCTTAAAGCATCTCCACTTCAAAAGCTTGACACAGTGCCACATCTTGAACTGTCCTCTGCCTGGGCTCATGAAAAAGAATAACCTCACTGGAGCTCTGTCGGCTATTCTTCACTTACAGGCCATGCTGATGCTAGCCCATTGGGAGCCCTAAGCAGGAATATTTTTGGGACCCCCTCCTCCAGAACACACACTAATTAATGGGGGGCCCTTGAGCTGCTTGGAGCCCTAAGCAATTGCTTAGTCTGCTTGTGCCTAGTGCTGGCTCTATTTACTAAAGGACTATTTCAGTTCTTAGCCCAGTTGGCTGGCTTTTCAGTAGCTATCCCTTCTCCATACAGTTGTCCACTTCAACTTTTTTTGTATGTTGATTCACACTCTTGACCTGGCTATTATGGAAAATATGCTACCAAGAAGAGAGGTAGCATGGTATGGGTCTCAGATCTAGAGACACCTCTAATTCAATGTGTAACCGTAGGAAAATCTAACCTGAAGCCTATGATGGTAACTGTGAGCCATCCGTCTTGAAATCTGAATTCTAACAGTTCAATACCTCCTCTTAATCTAATCTTGATGGTCAGACATGCCTTCTGCCTAGTTACTCCTGATTCCTCCTGCACCACTACTAAGTTTCAGCCTGTCGGTCTGGATCAAATAAGGTCGCACTTCACAGTGATCCAACAAACTAAGAGGCAGTCTGAACCCACACGGTGCTCACTGAGAATAGTGCCTGACTTCTTCCTCGCCCTTCGCTCAGACTTACTAGCCTGTGAGCACAAATATGAGTTAGTTCCCATATCCATTTTCTTGTATTCTGTCTTACTGTACCTTGTATGAGAGTAAATACTATTTCAGAGGAGGCAGTGGGATACTTGCCGTAATCATGAGACTACAGAGAAATTAATCTCTAGCTGGCTGGTTTTTCCTTGCTGATTTTGTCCCAGCCATTCTCTGTTGGCTGTGGATCCCAGGCTCACTCCTCCTCCATCCCAGAAACCAATGCAATGCAGTATCCAATTAGCATGCAGTTGGTTCTGGACACTTTGCACTAGACACTGTTATTCCTGACTTAACTGGTTCTTGTTTCCCAGAGAGAACTTGCCTTCTTCCCAAGCTTCTGTTTTTCAAGTTGTCTGAGAAACCTAAAACTCAAATTACTGCAGTGCTGCCGTCCCATTAGATGTCTTTTAAAATGTGTTAAGTTTTTTGAGATGCCTAATATACTTTCTAAATACAATTCAGTTCCCCTTTAGAGGTTTACCTCCTTTCATCTGGTCACTTATCTAGTCTCTCTGCAAGTTTTGAAAGATTTCAGTCTAGGCTTCAGACGAGGGCTGGGAAGTCACTAAGACAGTGATTAAAATATAAGCAATGCCAGAACATACTTGCTGTGCTGTGGTAGGGGAACTTCCAGGACACGGTTTTAAGAGACTGAATATGGGTCAACATAACTCCTATTCTCAGATACTAGTGCTGCATGCTTTTGTGCCTGGTGCTTAAGTCTCTCTCTCTCTCTCATTACCTTAATGAGCAGCTGTACTGGGCCCTAATTCATACCCTGCTATCATTCACTTGTGCAGCTCATGTTTCCTTGAGTGTTAGTGTGCTAGATGAGCCTCCCACTACTACCATTCTACAGACAGACAAGCAGTAATCACTGGCTGGTGGAATTCATCCCAGAGGCAGATTCTGATGATTTTGTGTAGATAGCCATGATATCAGAGGAGATGCTTCAGATTTATGATGTAAAAGAGAAAAATCTGGCCCTTGGGAAAGCAATTCTGAGCCTCTCAATCTATTAAACTAATTTATTCTACTTCATGTTGGGAGGAAGTCATCTCAAATAATCCATTTTAACCAGTCACTGGTATTGGATAAATGCTGCAAAGAACCCAAATAAACTTATGCTCCAAAATACAATACCTAGGTTTAACCTGAGGCAACTCAGCCTCGCTGCACTCTGTTTCCATGATCCTCCCGTCACTTACTCTGATATCTCGGACTAAGTTGAAAACCTAACTGTTCACGAGCAAAGTATTCTACCTGGAAAACTAGGATTGTCTGATCATTTGTTCGCTCCTTCCTTAAATCGGAGTGCATTAAATATAGCTGATATCTAGTAACAGTGACAAGTCTGATTTAGACTCTCACGGAGCAGAACGCAGCCTTCATGAACTACGTCAGCACTTGATTCTTTCTCTCTGATGGTATTTGTTGCTTGTGAGCATGATCCTGCTGTAGCACTGCATTGCATGTGGGGGCAAGAAGCAGGACTTCATATTGCAGCTAGCTTTCTGTAACAAGGTTACGGGGATAATGGCATAAAAGCAGAACGTCCAAGATTGAATTTGAACCACGTGGCTCAAACATGAATATTAATGTTCTTTGGATAGCAGTTGCTACTAGTCTGCCTTCATGTGGCTTTTGAATGATCTCATTTCATACTTGCACTCACTGCTTCTTTGTGCTTTTTTTTTCCAATTCATCCCACTTCAGAAAACATGTACTTCAGATTAACTCTTTCATCAGGAGAGCTCTTCTGTGGGATCACTTGCAACTGTCTTTGCATCTGAGGAACGCCAACTGCACAAACTCCCTAGAATACAACTTTAAACCTATGAAGCAGAGGGGTTTGTTTTATTTGTTTTTTTGGTATGAACTACCTGTAAATATGGATAAAAATATAGTTTAATGTTTGGGAGGAAGTGACTTACACAAACTCAGAAGTGGGAAAACAAATAAAAGCTTTTGAATGTTGAATTGGAAGATATCAAACATTTGCAGCCAAGTGAACACCCACACACAAGTCGAATGATGTGGCTACTAACAAACTCTTCAACAGACCTAGTCACTTCTCATGAAGTTATCAAGGTTAATCCTCCTTGTGGAGGGGATAGGGGGTGTATGTAGACTTTTTAAAAGTACTACAAGCACTTTCTATTTGAGAAACAAATACTAGAATTACTCATGGAGTCTGATCACAAATCCTGATGCAATAGAGCACAGATTTAAAATAACTTCTGCCTGAATAGCAGTGGTCACTTTTTCCAGCCTGGAAGCTTGAGACTGTTTTACCCTAAATATAGTCTGTGGCTGACTGCAATGAGTGATTCACATGTTGCAAACTGGCCTGCTGGATCACCAGAGGTCCAGTGTGCCATGCTGCAGCTCAGACATGAGCAACAGGAGCAGGTGGGCAGCTCACTTGGGTTTTTATTTTCAATCCGTTGTCCCATTCTTGCTGGGACAGCTGGCCTACAGAGGAAACTGGAGACCACTTTTGTCTGAAACAACTGTTATTAGTTCTCCTTTCCAGAAGAACCCTTTTTGTCATGGTTCAAATATGGCCAGTGTAACTCGATAATGTGTGTGACATGGCTCTTGGTTTTGGTTTTTGCTGAATGTTAAGGGCAGACTATACATGCTAACATATGCTACAGCAGTGTCCCAAGATGATGAGCCAAGATTATTGTTGGTGTTAGTGCAGGCCAGTCCCTTAGCTCTGACATTGCATCTGGTTATGCCTGAGGAGAACTATGGCCTGAAATATTGGAATTGCTAACGTGTGGATGAACCCCATTTAACAGTGGGCAAGCCAGGATCATCTTGGTCATGCAGGCACCACAACTGTTCTTAACGTGTCAGAATTTGGTGTTTTTGTTTTGTTTTTTTGTTTTTCTTCCCCTATTTGACAAACTTCTCCAGAGCTGTAACAGAAATCCATGCACCCATGGAAGACAAGCCATTGTGGAGAAGCTACATGAATGCTTTGCATTAGTATTTACTGCAGAGGATGTAGGGGAGATTCCCCACACCTGAGCCATTCTTTTTAGATGGAAAATCTGAGGAACTGTCCCAAATTCAGGTGTCCAAAGAAGTTTGGAATTAAACGGACAAACAGTAAGTCACCAGGACCAGATAATATTCACCCAAGAGTTCTGAAGAAAATCAAGTGTGAAATTGCAGCTTTGCTAACTATCAGCCTCTGTCACAAATGATTGGAGGGTAGCTAATATAATATTGACTTTAAAAAAATTAAAAAGCTCAAGAGATAGTCCTGGCCATTACAGACCAGGAAACATAACTATAGTACCAGACCAATTAGTTGAAACTATAGTAAAGAATAGAATTATTGGACACCTAGATGAATATGGCATGTTGAAGAGTCAATGTGGCTTTTGGAAGGGGAAATTGGCAAAGCATAATCTATTAGAATTCTGTGAATAACCACAAAGGTGGAGAAGGATGATAGTCAATATAGTGTCCCTGGACTTTAAGAAAGTCTTTGCTGAACAGCCTTTAGTGAGGGAACTTGTCAAACTAAGCAGTCATGGGATAAGAAGGAAGGTTTACTCAAGGATCCTTAGCTGGTTAAAAGACAGGAAACAAAGGGAGGAATAAATGGTCAGCCTTCAGAAAGGAAAGAGAAATTAGCAGGGTACCCCAAGGATTAGTATTAGGACTAGTGCTGCTCAACTGAATGATCTGGAAAAAGGGGTAAACGGTGAGGTGGCGAAGTTTTCAGACCAGACAAAATAACTCAAGGTAGCTTAGTCCAAAACAGATTGAAGAGTTACAAAGCGATTTTACTAGAGCATGTGACTGGGCTACAAAATTACAGATTAAATTCAATTTTAAGTGTGAAGTAATGCACATGGAGCAGGGAGGAGGAAGACCGCCCAATTATACATACAAAATGATGGACTCTAAATTAGCTGTTACCACTCAGATCTTGAAGGAATTGTGGATAGTTCTCTGAAAACATCCAATCAATGTGCAGCGACAGTCAAAAAAGCTAACAGTGTTAGCAACCATTAGGAAAGGGATGGATAATGAGACACAAAAAATCTCATAGAAGATTAGGGTTGGAAGGGACCTCAGGAGGTCACCTAGTCCCCCTGCTCAAAGCAGAACCAACCCCAACTAAATCATCCCAGCCAGGGTTTTATCAAGCTGGGCCTTAGAAACCTCTAAGGATGGAGATTCCACCACCTCCCTAGGTAACCCATTCCAGTGCTTCACCACCCTCCTAGTGAAAAAGTGTTTCCTAATATCCAACCTATACCACCCCCAGTGCAATCTGAGACCATTGGTCCTTGTTCGGTCATCTGCCACCATTGAAAACAGGCTAGCACCATCCTCTTTGGATGCCCCCTTCAGGTAGTTGAAGGCTGCTATCCACCCTCACTCTTCTCTTCTGCAGACTAAATGAGTCCAGTTCCCTCAGTCTCTCCTCATAAGTCATGTGCCCCAGTCCCCTAATCCTTTTCGTTGCCCTGCAATGGACTCTCTCCAATTGCTCTCACTTCCTGTAGTGGGAAGGGGACCCAAAACTGGACACAGTACTCCAAATATGGCCTCACCAGTGCCAAATAGAGGGGAACAATCACTTCCCTGCGTCTGCTTGGCTAGATGGCCCATTGGTCTGACCCAGTATGGCTTTCTTATGAATTAATAGATTGTTTGCTTAAGTGCAGTAGCAGGCTAAGAAAGTTATGGGTAGGGGAGGGGCAGACAAAATGGCCTACAACTATTTGAAGAGTGGTGTGAGCCGGTGGAGTTAATCCCAAACTCCTTCCCATCCTGGGGTTTTTGGTTTCTGGTTGTCACAGTTCAGGGCAACTGCACCTGTACTGTCGTCTTCATTGCCCAGTAAGTATATCCACTCTCAGGCATCTGACTCCCTGGCTGTTGCCTTTCTTGAGTGGAGACCTATGAGTCTCTCCAGCCTGACCAGGCCATTCCCAGGCTAAACAGCCCCTGCCTTCGCTGTGTTTATTCCCAGCAAAAGACAGGTGTGCTTCGGCAGACTTTCTCCTCAGACAGTTATAATTGTATATAACTGTGTAATTGCACCGGGTGTGTTACCACACAGCACGTCCTGTGCAAGCCTATTTATTCTTTCGGGGGGAGGAGGGTGTAAGATCATATAGAAAACCTATTAAACAATACAAGAACCTGCACACATGCTAAAAACCTTCCAGAGATTCCCTTGCCCATGTGGGAGATGTTTGAGCATTGGCATGAGTCCTTCAGATCTCCAAAGAGGTCTCTCTTGTGGTCACAAGTTCTTAAGTCTCACCTCAGAACTAGCAGTCAGTCTTATGGGGTCACAGTAGGCGAAAGTTCTTCCACTCTTCCTAAGGATTGGGGCCCTTCAGCAGACCAGGGGTCCTGTCTGTCTGCCGGAACAGATAAAAGGCCCTGAGCCAGTTTAAAAAACAAAAACAAAAAAAACTATTTGGTCCTGGAGAATCTAGTTGGAACTATTAATACAAACCTGTCCAGGGGATGGCTTCAAAGGGCTGATAACCACAGGAAGCGCATGAACATACACAACATTACATACAGGCTTGCAATAACACAAACAACTGCATTTTTAATACAATGGGCCCTGCAGGGTATTGAATTTAATTCAGTAATGTTGATCTTAATTCCATAAGGTCTGTCCCATGTCATATCTGTCCCACTGCTATCTCTGGAAACAGAACCTTAAACCGCAGTCTTGGCTTTTGTGCCAAACTTGGCTGTTCCTACAGCTTCCCAGCAGGATGTCTGTCCTAAGCCCTAGTTCCTTCTGACCCTGAGACACCCATTCTTCCTGCAGTTGCATCAGTCATGCTGATGAAAGTAATTGACCTTCATGTGGATACAGAATGTCCTGGGTTTTGATACACACGATATCTTTGCATCTCTTCTCTTACATTTACGATATCTGATGATTTCTAATATAAATAGAAGTCAAAGTAACACTCTGCACAATATAGTGGGGGAGAGCGGGAGTGCAAATGAAATATAATGGTCTGAACCTTATCTGAAGGATCAAAGCACTACAGTGGATAATCACTAGTGTTTTCACCTGTGAAAACTGTTTTAGACCACAAGTGAGAGAGACAAGACCCAGTGAGTACTAGGTCATCACACATTCTGGCATGACTGTCAGATGCTGCTCAGCAAAGGTCCAGGAGTGAAATGGGTGGGTGGTGGTTAGATGCGCTGACAGGGATTCCTGTCAGGATTCTAGCTAGACGAGCTCCTTGCTTTCATAAGCACTGATCTCCAAAAACCAGAGAATAGTTTGTGTAAATGCACATTAAAAACCATACTAATGCAGCACAGCACTTACCAGTGGCTTACCATCTCTGCATGACAACATTGTCATGCAAATAAAGCGTGACCTGATGAGAGTTTTGAGGCATTGACGCGTAGACCTTATCAACGGTCTCCATCTTTCCACCTGTGTAATAGTGAGATGCTCAAGCTGAATGCGTAACTTACGTGTTTATAATGAAGATTTTGCTCAAACACTTTCCCTCGCTTTCTCCCCAGATTTCTGAGCCCACTGAATATGATCCTGGGTGGCACCGTCGTAGTGCTGGTATTCACAGGTTTTGTGTGGGCCTCACACAACAAAGACATCCTTCGGAAGTTCAAGAAGCAGTACCCAACTGCGTTTGTGGTAGCCATCCTGCTGTCTAGTTACTTCTTGATATCCTATTTTGGAGGTGTCATGGTGTTCATATTTGGGATAACATTTCCTCTGCTGTGTAAGTATAACTCCCCTCCCCCTCCGCCCTAAAAGTAAAAGCTCGAGTATATTAAGTCTGAATTGGCTCTTGGCTTCACTTAAAATATATATAATATAAAATTTGAGGTTTTAAAAAATTTGTCCAAGACCAATCTTATACTGGTGAACTCAAGTTTCACTTGCTACAGCCTTAAAAGAAATCTAGTTTTCCGTTTAAGAACAATAATCCATACTGGAGGAAGGATGTACTTACATGACTTCTTAAGCAGACCACATCAGTACCAATGTTATACTTCCAGCTTCTTATTTTTGGATGTCGGCTCCTTTGTAAAGGAGCGATGACTTCATTCCAAGTGCTTTGAAATGTACGGAGGAAGAGTGCTAAAGAGCTAGGTATTAAATGCGGAAATGTCAGTTACCAAATACCTGTTTCTGTTCTTAGTGACCTTTGTCCATGCGTCTCTGAGGCTTCGGAACATAAAGAACAAACTGGAGAATAAAATGGAAGGAATAGGCTTGAAGAAGACCCCCATGGGCATAGTACTTGATGCTCTTGAACAGCAGGAAGAGAACATCACTAAACTGGCTGACTACATTGCTAAAGTGAAGGAATAATGTGCATCTCGTATGGCGTTCTTATCTGTTGCAGGAATTTAATTGCTATTTACTCTTGTCAAAGCTTGTTTTCAGTTTGTCTGCGAGTTGCACGTACCGAACAGATTGACAAGGGCAAGATACAGGGATAGGAAGTTATTCAGGGCTCCTCTAAGACTGCGGAGGAGAGGGTCACCTTTCTATAATATGGCAAAATGTCTTACACACAGACACACTCTCTGTTTCAAGCACTTGTTTCGTTTTTTTTGGGAGGGGGGAACATGACTTTCAGTCTTTGAATGAATTCGTTAGCCAGTGTCATGTCCAAGTGTTTATAATGCACTTTGTTGGGATGATGGTTTTGGGGGGAGGGGCCGTTTGGCTAAAAACGTTATGACCACCAGTAGTGCACTAATCCGGCAGAGTCAGGACTGGCTGAAAGCTCTGTCAAACTTTTTTTTTTTTTTTTTTTTCCATTTCCTTTTCCCCCCACTCCTCCAAAAAAGAACCTCGAAGGAATGTGCCCTCCTGTTAACTTTTCAAGTGGGTTGTATTCAAACCACCTTACTATCTAAAGTAGCAGATGGTAAGAGTAAGTTGATCACAGTGCATCAACTTCTCCCTCACCTGACATGCTCCATAGTTTGTTTATAAACTGAACTATTTCTTATAGCAGGAGAGCCAAGTCTAAATGGGCAACCTATGTAAACTATATAGTCCCATTGTTCATCTCTGCCCGCAACACACCTGTGTAAATTCCACTGAATTCAAGTAAGAGGCGCATGTGTATCTGAAGGTACTTGTGGGCCTTAAATGTCTCAGTGAAATCTTGGCTCTATTGAAGTCCATGGACATTTTGCCATTGCCTTCAATAGAGCCAAGATTTCACACTTACAAGGCTTTTTTTAATTAAGCTGGGTTTGTTTGGTGGGTTTTTTTTTTTTTTTTTAAACAGAATAGTTAGGACACTATCCTTACAGTCCACTGTCTGACGTTGGGGTGTTCTCTTGGCTTTTTTGGGTGGTGTGTGTTTGTTTGGTGTTTGTTTTGTTTTAAACAGAGCTGTCCCTTAAGAGATTTTAGGACTTACTTCGGTGTCCAAATTGTGCTCTGATTTATTTTAACTGGAAAACAGACACTGGCTAAAACCGACATCTTGCTAACTTTATTCCATAGATGACTCTGTTCAAGGGAAATAAGACTAGATTTCAGGCTTATAAATAATAAATTACATTCTTAGAACCACTTGTAAAGTCATTGAAGAAATTACTTTGAAGAGCTATTATTACAAGTAGCTTCAGTAAACATCCGCTTGACTGCAGTCTGTGCTACCTGAACCTTATGCAAGGAAAAATTTATGCAGATTAACATAGTGTGCAACTATTCCTCTTGCATCTCTGCTCCCTTTTTTATGAAGTATTTATAACTGACCTAATTGCTATGTCAGGTATAGCAGATAACCCAAAAACCTCTTCCACGTTTGTGTATGTAGATGCGGTCACACACACCTGTCTCTTCACAATGAATTGTTTAGGAGTCAGAACACCTCATTCCATACAAACGTTCTAGAGTGATCAGTATTTATTGGATGTATGTCTGTAAACTCTGTACATGTATACATACCAGAGTAAGAAGCAATGACCTGTTCCTTTCTTGTAGTGCATTGTCTTAGCTTTTGATGAGTAGTTCTTGCTACACTTAGAAGAGATTAACCTATGACTTCATGAATATATGGTTACACTATAGAATTTTAAAAATTAGTTGTGAAGAATAAACTTTAACAATTGATGATAAAACTGAGTGCATTTATTTCATTTTTTTAAATGCATCAATGCAGAAAAATGAGCTTTAATCAAGATCACATTCCTCTACAAAAACTGTGCAGTCCATCTGATATGGAGTAGTCTAAATGACAAACTTTTGCTTTTGAACTATGCTCAGTGCTTTAACAAAAGTACAACCCAATGAAGCGGTAGTCGTCTTTCCTCTTTAAAAAGGGAATTGATTTTTAACATGCCAGAGTGACTCATTGCATGGAGCAGTAAGGATAGCTATCGTTTTTTGGGTGGGTGAGTGGAAGAGAGGAGAAAGGGCTGCTCCTTAGACTACTTTATTGATCACTTGAGAAATGGTATGCTTAGCAGGCTGGGTGGTGTGTGGTGTGGTTTCTCTTCCCTCCCTTCCCCCTCCTTCTTAAACCAATCTTTTTTCAGGGTGTGGACACCTAGCTTTTTTTTGTCTTCCACCATGCCAAGTTGCAGAAAAACTCCAAATTGCATGTACAAACCACAGCAGCCTATATGTGAATAATAGTTTTCAGTTTCTAGCCTTATATTAATAATCTTTATGTACATAGAACTTGAAGGAAGAAGACTTCTGCCTTCCCCTCCCAACTTTAAAACAAACAAAAAAAAACAACCAAACATCCTTCATGAAGCCGCACACCAACTGGGAGTAGATCAGTACTGTACATGTGCAGCAGCTTTTGTTCAGACTCAAAAGAGGTAAACCGCTCTGTGGCCTCAAAGGGGATGCGTTCCTCTACAAGATGACAGAGGCTCTACTTTAAGAATAACAAAAATCCCAATTTGCAGATATCTGTCCTGGGTTTTGGGGGGAGAGAGAAGAGCAAAGTTTGCAGCAAAGGCGAGAGCAAAGTTTGTTTGTGGCCATAGCAGGATCCATTAGGTCCATAAAGAAGTACAGAAGGCACGAGTTGGGCATGCATTGTTACAGGCTGGCAGTAACTATAAGTGGCCATCAAAAAAGAGATGGGGTGGGCTCAATTATTTACTGGGGGAAGACAGCTGCTTAGGTATAACCACTGGAGAAAGTAGTGCAGTCCTACCCGAATAGGGCAGCGAGTAGCAGATGTGATAATGTATAACTCCTATTGAAGGAAAAAAAGGGTGAGGTGGGAGTGATGGGATATACATCCCAAAATCACCCTGCCGAGTAGGGTACAACGATGGACACGACCATGCTAACTATAGACATCTACCAGGGGCTAATAGTAGATGAGCCTCCTGCCGTGAGGGTCAGCCCAACTCCGTGGTCGGCGAGTCCCTGCACTGAGACAAAACCCGTTCTCCAGTGGAGTTGGAGCTGGCTAGTGGCGTTTGCTTTCTGCATGTGTTCTACAGGGGTGAGAGATGGGGTCTTTTCCTGGTGGAGCTGCTTCTCTGACAACTGGGAACAGTAGTGAACTTGCTTTGACAGCCCACCTGTTACTTTTCCCAAGGCACGATTTTTGTGTGGCCTTCCCTAGGCTCTATCTACCTCCTGTTCCTTTGCCCACATCCACTCTGACCTCTCCTGCAATCACATGCTAGGGGTGGGTTGATGCCACCAAGAATAGCAGGTTCCACTCTTTCCTCCATATAGTTCCCTTCTGTATCTTATCCATGGGGCCAGTTCCTGCCACAGGTCAAGCTACATGCTGTGGGATGGTAGCAGATGCTTACACATAAGGTAGTGATGGGCTTCTGCTTTCTTCCCAATAGGAAGGGGTAGGGTTGCCATATTTTCTTCCAAACACTTAGAGACCCTGGCAGGTTTTGTGAGCACAGAGCAGCTCCCAGAGCTCACTCACTGCCTGCTCCTTCGTGTTATTACACACTGTAGACATGAGGAACACTAAACATTTTACATGGACATTATGGGCCTCATTCACTACAGTGATTAGCCATAAAATCAACTTACGGGGCCCTGCGAGCATACCCAGCATGTAGAGATCTGCTGGTAGCATAGGGCCACTGTAGCAGCTCTGTCATCCCTCACCCTGCCTCTGGCTTGCCATGGTACTAAGAGCTAGAATCAGGGCCTACCTTCCTCCAGCCTGCCCATTCCAAAAGCTGCTCACCGTGGGGGTGAGTCCTGACTCAGTGCTGAATAAGGGTGGTGCAAAGCCATGTTTGCTCTTTCCTCCCCTCCCAGCCTCTTGCAGCAAAGGCAACTTAGCTGGAGCAGAAATGATGCCCCTTTTCCTGCTCATCCTTCAGTTTAAAGAGAGACTACAACACAGGCACATCCACTTAGAACTGTCTCGTCATTTGACAGCTGCAAATGAGAAATAAAGTAAAACTGTTTTTTTTCCCCCTTAACCTTTTCACGGTCAGTGTTAAACATCCCCTAGCATGCTGTGAATTGATACAGTCCCTTACAAAGAGAGTAAGCCGAGCACCCTAACTGCCCAAGAGTCTTAAAGGGAATGAGAGAGCAGATCAGTTAAGGTAGGGGGAGGGGAGGTGAACAAAGTTGGAAGAGTGGGTTTGAAAGAAGAGAAAGGGTTGACTGGCATGACATGGCCAACTGTGCCCGATGTGGGGACAATATGATGAGTGGAAGCGGCAAGTGGGAGGAAAAGGGTTTGGGAAGGGAGCATGGATTGTGTAAGTGACATGCGAGTGAGCTGGCTGGCACAAAGATTATGTGCAGCCTTGGAGATCAGTTTGAGCGATAAGGTTAGGATGAGGAACAACCAAAGGAGATGCTGAAAGGAGAGGTCAGCTTCTTGAACGGCCAAGGACATGCAGTCAAGAAGAGGGGGAAAAGAGCAACAGGAGCAGGCAGACCAAGAAGGTAAAAATAGCACGTCCTTAACCCTGTTAGAGGTGGAGGAGGCCGCTAATGGACTTGGTGAGGCTGGTTTGGGTGGAGTGAAGTTTTGTGGAGCCCCAGGGGAGAGTTGGCAGATAAGGAATCAAGCAGAGAGAGTAACCAACAAGGGGGAAAGAGTGGATAGGCTGGTACAAACAGACTGATGTGGGGGAATACAACAGCATGCCTGGTAGCAGAGGGAAAGCATCCAGAAAAAGGATTCATTAAAGATGAGAGAAACTGAGGAGACTTTCCTCAAAACCAGAGGTAACCCTCCTCCTTTCCTGAACACGTTCTATGGGTGTTTCTGTTGTGTTTAGATGTTATAGAGTCAAGGCTCAGAGCCTTGACCGTTTAAAGTATTTGTTCCCATCATAATATTTAGGAACCATTAGCTTGTGCAACGATGGGGGAGTGCAGGTACCTTCAGCTAGAGCTCTGCACTGCCATCGCCATGCAAGCGAGAAATTCAGTTCCTTCCTCAAACTGGCAAACAGTTTACTAAGCCCCAAGCAGAGGGAAGGGGGCAAGGGCCCCACAATACTCAGAAGCAACTCCTCTGGCCAGTTAATCAGTAATATTGAAGGACATCTGAAATAGTCCAGTTCTATTCTCAGAAGGTGACTGCAATGTGTAGGGGGTGGAGAAACGGTTCAGGGGTTATAGCAAGGACAGAGCAAATGTGCCAGGGGAATAAAGATCACACAGCTCCCAAAACAGCACATGGCTTCATGTGTTAAATGCTAACCACATAGAATGTGCTCTGGCAAGCATTCTATGGAATATGAAGTTTGAAACCCTTACAACTTTTTTTCTCCTGGGTACTGTGCCTTTAAGATTCTAAGAACTCTGCCTGTTTGCAGAGATAGCAGCCATTTTGGTGTCAGGACTACTGCAGTTTGTTATGGAAGAAATGCACACTGTGCTCTCTCCTAGCCAGGGCCTTTTTGCTCTTTTTTTCGGTTGATGTTTCCTCAGTCTAAAAATGAAAGTAATTCTGAACTGAAAATATTAAGTTGTGTAGCTAGAAATCACGTGTGTTCTTTGTAAAAAGCAGTGGCATACAGCAGGGTAAAGAAAAAGACGTATGTACATAAAGAAAAAAAGTCACACTAGGTCATTATGTGCCGCAGGAGCATTTAAGAGCAGAAAGTCCCAAAGCAGTAGGGTGCACTGTCCGAATCCGTAAAAACTGTCAAGTTATTGCTACTTTTGGGCAAATACACCTGGGCAAATTGGAGACTAGAATCCAACTGGCAGACAGAGATTATGCGAAGGCATCATCGTTACGTGATAGCTGATGGAAATCCTTTTAGCATTGACTTGTTCCATTCCACCCTTTTTCATCATCCTATAAACAGACTGCATATTACATGCATTGCTCCCACACGTTCGCATCTATCACCTGGCTGCCGAAGAAAGCATCCTTTGAAGTGAAACTTGAATAGTCTTTATTTCAAGTTGTTTCCTTCAGATGAATCTTGGTGCTTTACGCTAGCTCCTTTGGCAGTGGCACCTGTACAAGACCAATAAGACGACATGTTGGTAGTAGGAAACTATGGCTTCCCGCTCTTCTATCCAAAAATAATTGTGGTTATTACACTCAGACAGTAACATCAAAGTACTGACAATGCAACAAGAAATCCTGTGACTCAAATGGTTAAGAAGTTCCTGGCACTTTGTTCTCTCTTAGAATTCACAAAGCTGTTGGCTATTGTCGTGTAGCAATCAATAGGAATGCTTAGCCCAGAAACACCACTTTCCTATAGATCTCAGACTGCACTATAAGGTGAGGCAGCTTTCTTATCCCCCTATGACAAATGGAGAAACAGAAACTCTGGAGAGTGGTTAAGTGACATGCCAAGATCACAGAGTGAGTCAGTGGCAGAGTTAAGAGCAGCGCCCACATGCCTTGAATCCAAATAAAATGGCCTGTCCACTGGGGGTATTTTACTTTGGTCAGGTCCCTCTTTAGATTACAGAAGGGGGCAAAAGAAAAAGGATTCCAATACGAGGCTGATACTGTTTTCTATTTCTATTTCCGTGGCCATTCTAGGCCAGTGTTTTAGATGGCGCATTAGCTCCCCTTAATTTCCCGCAGGATCATTGACTAGCCTGGCAGCCACAGCAGGGGACTGAGGCCGAGGGGCACGTTTAGAAATGCCCCTCCGCGCTCTGCTGTGGACGGTAGGCTGTTCAGTGAATTACAGTCCAGTGCCCTCCTGGAAATCTTGCTGCTGAACTGTGTAACTCAGACACTGGGACACGAGAGCTGCTCACAGAATAGTTCCCCTATATTGGGTAACAGCTATGAGTGCTAGGCGAGATTAGGACGACAGGAAGTTTAGCTCATTTTTTCCCAAGCAGGGCGGCCAGGACTGGCCTGGCGGGTGGGCCTCTGCCCAGGGTGCCGTGATTAGGGGGAGGGATGATGGCACCATGATCAAGAAACTGCAGAAGGGCCATGCCCACCCAGGAGGCTGGGGAGAGAGGACGAAAGGATCACTCACACGCATCCCCTCTCTGAACTTTTGGCAGCATGACATCTGCAGCACCACTGCTGCTCCGTCTGCTGAGCGGCTGCCTGCTGCTCAGGGAGCAGTACTTAAAGGACATCAAAGAAAGTTCACCTAAGGGTGCCATTTTCCCTAAGGCCCACCCTGAGGGCAGTGACCCCAGCACCTCAGTGAGCAGAATGCCACTGGCCGCATAGTATATTGCTTGACTTTGTACATTGGGCAACAACTCATGCAGCACTCAAGACGACGTAATTAAATATAAATGCAATGGCTGACCTCAGTGATTAAGAGGTGCAACACACTTGCCTTGATCCAGCTGAAAATATTTGAGCCATGCAAACCTCATAAGGACGTAGCTCTGGTGCACACCAACTTTTTCCAGTAGGCAGTTCCCAGACCAGCCTTGTAACTGAGAGGAGGAGATTTGCCGGGAAATACATTCCCCCTCATTGCACACACATTGCAATGTTCTCATGGCTGGCATTTGAGCTCTCCCACCTGGGGATGGAGCCACCAGAAAAAGCTCTCCCAACTGGAGGAAGGGAAAGAAAATGGTACAACAACAAGCAAGAGCCCAGAGACCAACCCCAGGGTGGCCATCTCTTGTGTTGTTTGGTGTTTTTCTTAAAGCTCCCGCGTGTGGAGCCTTGTTATGAAGTGACAAACGCTCTCTTTTTTTTAAGTTTTAAGTTTTTTTTTTCTATCCCTCTAGGTTGTGGAGAGAAGCTTGAAAATGCTACTCCTAAAGGCTCAAATACCAGAAGTTAAATAAAAAGAAACCCAAATCTATTACTTTAAAATAATTTGTGAGGGCCTACCCGATGATTTTTTTAAAGCAATACTGCAGCCTGGATCGCTCAAATATTTAGGATTTTTAATCATTCCTATCCAAAACATACATATCATGCTACTGGGGTTACAGACCACCCTGATTTTACCATTTTCCTTAGAGGAAAGTGAAAGAGAGCAAGAACACAGTGGATGTGGGAGGGTGGTTCATGAATGGGAACCCAGATCCAGGTGGGAAACTTCCCCTGCCCAGACATGCCATTGTATGGATCTTTGTTATGTATGCTGCTGAATGTACTGAAAAGCAGGCTCTCTATTTACTATTTATACGATGCATCTGTGATGCTGTCTACCCTGGTGCCCGCTCAAGACAGGGCTGCAGTCTAACTCGCTCATATGCTAACAGAAATCAAAGTTGTGACAAAAGGTAGTGTAATCAGGCCAATTCACTGGTGTGTTAGTTTAGTTCAAAGGAAACGTTAATGGCATTGTCTTCACTTACCCATAACCCGAGGATTGCTATCACATTACATTATGTATATCCCTGTAACTAGTTAATCCTAGATCAAAAGTGCGTGTTAGTGTTAAAATGAGCACGTACTTGATGTGTAAAGTTCATGAAAACTAATGAAGGATTCTTGTTTGCTATTGCATTACTTTTTACACTGTGTGTTTTGCTGTAATTAAATTATCCATCACATGCGACTGGAGCCTTGGAAATGTGAATGAAGAAGAGTGCTAACTTCAGAGCAAGGGCCATTGTGTTCAACAATGGGAATTCACTGGCCCATGTGGATAAAGACGCTGTCCAGATTGTCTTCTGTGAGCAGAAACTATAAATACTGATTCAAAGGAATAATCCTGATCTCTGGGCTGTTTGGACTCCAACAAGGTGGAATATCTAGACAAGAAGATGGAGATCCCCAGAATTATTCTGGGTAACCCTGGAAGACTTTTGGGAAATTAGCAGATTACTACATCTCTCTTATCATTTTGGATTTACAAACTTTGGCTCACCTATTAATGTATTTTACCTGCTTTATCCTCTCAATAACTCATTTCTTTTCTTAGCTAATAAATCTTTAGTTAGTTTACTGAGAATTGGCTGCCAGCGGTGACTTTGGTGTGCGATCCAGAGTACCAAATTGATCTGGGGTAAATGACCGACCCTTTGGGATTGGGGGTAACCTCATGTGATGTGAGTTTTGGTTTATATAACCTTTAATCACAAAGGTCAGTTTGTCTGGGTGGCAAGACAGGCTGGAGAGTTTAAGGGGGCTGTCCGTGTCTCCGTTGTAAGACTGATATAGTGATCTAGCTCACATCTGTCCCTGGCTTGGTGAAATCTAATCATAGAATATACCACCAGTTTGGGGTGCCTGCCTTGACCTGAGGTTAGCACTCACAACTGTGAGCCACTCCAGACAGCATAGCAGCATCCAGGATGCAACACTTATACACCAATCTAAAAAAATCAGAAGAAGTTCCGAAGACTGCCTTTCTTTGCAGCTAAATCAGTCTTTGAATAATCCTTGCCACTGCGAAATGGGGATAATGATACTGACCTTGTAAGGGGCTTTGAGATCTATGGATGAAAAGTGCCAGATAAGTATTGTTATTATGGGGCTCAGAACCTCATAGGACTGGCCATAAATTGTCTCAGGACTCTGTATAACGTGCAGATCATTCCTGCAACTATTTGCACCCTAAAAGAAACACAAACACACATGTGCACATGCTTATCTATTGGGTGAAGTCCTTGTCTTTTACCTTTATGATTGAGAGCATACAGAGGTTTGAAATCTCCCTTTAGGACTTTGCATCAGTGGTACCATTTCACTGACTACTATTTACAGTGGTTTATGATTGGTCTAGTTATGAGCTGAAATTAGGTATAAAAAATCTCATTCTATGGGCAAATAATGGTTTGGGTCGTGCCATCCTTGCTAAAGGAACACTCAGTGGGAGTTTTTCCTATATAAGGATTTCCAGTTGGGCTTAATCTTCTTCACATTTGAAATAAAAGTGTGGTAGGTCATTACTGGAATGTGACGTATGAATTAAAGTATGAATTCACCTAACAGCTCACAATGGCCCAGGAGGCAATTAAGGGTATGTCTATATTGACGGCGGCAAAGTCACCGCTGTCAGATCGACCTATCTGGATCTATTGAGCGGTCAGTGAAGACCCACTCAATCGATCCAGAAGTCGATGCTGTTAATCCACCCCCTCAAGTGGTGTAGCGCTGCGTTGACGGGAATGCGGTTCCTGTCGGCGCAGTTCAATGAAGACAGCGCACAGAAGGGAAGCACAGCAGTTGATGGGAGTTACGCAAGCTACTCTGCGTAACTTGCATAACTCCTGTTGACTGCCGCCAAATCACCAGGTAAGCGTAGACCAGGCTTAACAAATCCTTTATCAAAATGTCATAATACAAATGTACTTAATGTTAAAACCATGATGAATCTATTCATAAAGCCTAGTGGCCACATCTTCATCAGGCATTAACAAATGCACCTGCAAAATTTGTGGTTGCATTAATTTGACTGTGTGAAAGTCTGCATTTGTGCATATAGAAACAAGTGCCTAATGCTCAAAATCTGTTCACAAAAATGCCAACTTGCATGCAAACATATATTTATGTGTCTGCAGCTGAATATCCCCGCAATTTTTGTATATGTTTTTGTGGATGCCCTTAAAATAGAATATCAGATTTGATTTGCACTAAATTACAGAGACTGAAATATTTCCCTGTTGCTACCATTCTGTTTCGTATCGACTTACTGGTTTAAGATAAGCGACGTTACTCTGACGAATGTCATTTAATAGTTTATCTCTTGGGGAGATCTCAACCACAGGAGATGGTCGTTTCCTTGGAACTGGTTTAAGCGTCTTGATCATGTCTTTGATGCTGGTTTTTTCAGCTGGTTCCACATAGTCGGGTATAGTGGGCTTGCGCTGAGTTTTCTTGAGTTTGACCGTTTTGAAGGAGGCAGGTTCCTCACCGCGCTTTTCTTCAGGGGCTGGCTTTCTTGCATGTTCATTTTTCTTGCTCATTGGCATAGTTTTAGGGACAACTGGCTTGGGGGCTTGGATTGAGCTACACATCCTTGAATCAGGCATTGGTCCGCCTAGCATTTCCCACATTCCAGGAGGCAACCCTAGTCCATTTTCTAGCATGGCTATTAACTCTCTCTGCTGTCTTAATTGCTGCTGTTTTTGCTCTTCCTGCCTTTTTTGCCTTTGTCTGTCAAGATTTCTGCTGAGCAGATTGGTAACAACCATCCTGGGACCTGGAAGTTCAAAGTGATAGCCCATCTTCAGCAGCTTAGGGTTGGCTTTCAGAAGTCTGGCAATTTCCATTTCAGCTTGATGGCCTAACATATTCCTCTGATTGTGAAAACGCAGTTCAGTTAACGTCTCATTGTATTGCAGACATCTCATGATGGCAACAATTCCCTTGCCTGAGATAAAATTTGAATCAATATTTAGAGTGGTGATGCTCCTGTTTTCACGTAACATGGTGGCCACAGCAAAAGCTACGTTGTCATCAGCTCCCACATTGGCTAAACTAAATGTTTTTACATGCTTATTTTTTTTCATTGCATTCACAAAGTCCACCAGCATTTCCTTTGGGATGTTTTCAACGTTGTTCAGGTTGAGTTCCTTCACATCTGGATCATTTTTCCGGACCTTCTCCAAGCTGTCATCTAAATTGGTTTCGTTTCCTGAAGGTCTTGCACTTAACTTAATGAAGCTAGTATCTACAGCTAACTTCTTTGGAAGATGTAGTTTTGATACTTTCTTCTCTTGATTTTCTGGACTTTCCCCTGATTCCGTACATGGCTTTTTAGTTATCTGATCACTGTTGCTGTTTTTGTCTCCACATGGTTTCTTCATTCTTGATTCTTGTTCATTTTCCTCTTCTTCCTCCTCCTCCTCCTCCTCCTCCTCATCTTCCTCGTCATCGTCATCTTCCTCCTCGTCATCATCTTCTTTCTCTTTATAGCTTCTGTCTTCATTTGTTTCTCCCAATTGTTGGGTTGAACCAGGCTTTGCTTGTTCGACACATTCATTTCTGTAATGTTTTTCTTTTTGGTCTGCTTCTGTAGTATCTCCTGCCACTTTTTTCTTAGCAATATCGTCAATATCACCAGTATTTTCTTCACACTTCTCTGCAGTGTTTCTCTAAAGAAGACAAAATGCTAATAACTGAAATAATTTAAAATGGTTTTGTTACAGGACTTATATGCTAAAATAAAAAATTTCCCCCCCACATCATATAGGAGAAAATATTCTTAGAAAAAGAGAAACATTGCTCATAGTACTTCTGGCCTAACTTAACTACTCTTCTACTATAAACTCTCATATACACACTTTAAGAATGCCAATAATTCTTTCTGGTTCCTGATGTAAAGTCTATTCATGGCAAGAGAAATCTTTCTATTGACGTCAATGGGATTTAGATCAGGCCCTAATTTTCTGTGCTGTAATAATGCGTTGTTTGCCGCATTTCTAGGAAACCTTTGTTTTTCATGTAGCAAAAACACTGGAGATAAATTTCTAGATCTTGGCTCTGTGGCTCAGTCTAACGAAGACTAAAGAGGAGACACCATAGTAACGGGTAGAACTATTAGTGTCCAAGCCTGAGGAGTCTGGGCTTCTGTGTAGAGCATTAGCAACCAGGAGGCACCACTGGGGATGTAGGTGAATATTAGGTCAATTGCTTTTGTGTTCTGGGGGTGGGAAAGTGGTCTCTGAACACTGCTTGATACAAGGTCTGTGCTTTTAGCTTCAGGAATGAGTTCATGTTTGGCCTCTGCTCAGTTTCTGCCAGGAAGGTTAGCCACTTTCCCTGAAGGTCCATTTCATGTAAAATTTAATTTTCTTGTCCCTTAGTCATGAAGGGTAAAAGAATTGGATTTTACTACTCAGAACCCATTTCACTTCATCTGTAGCTTGCTGTTAGTAAACAATGAGACAGAGGGCCTGATCTTAGAGTCCGTGTTCAGCTTAAAACTCCCATGGACTCCAGTGAGAGTTTTTATATATTAATAAGGAGTGCAGGATCAGGCCCTTTGAAGGTACAAGAGTAAGAGACACAGATATTGGTGGTGATCCTGACCCACTGAGGTCAGGATTGGGACCACAGTGACATTTATCTCCATTTCTCGTTTGTAACAGTGACGGTTGCTGTTGGTCAAGTTCTGAATTGACAAAGCAGGGGATGCTGAAACATAAATAAATCACTGTCTGTTGGCTGTATTAATGAACCCCTCAGTGTCTTAGTATGGAATTAACTTGAAGTAGAGCTGGGAATGAACCAAACAACCCTAAACTTTGGAATAGTTCAAATCTGGATCCAAACCATGTAACTCAGGCCCATCTCTACTTTGTACAAGAGAGGTTAAAGAAACCCCAACAACCTTCAACATCCCAAAGTATAAAAGGAAGCACATTTATATATGAACCTGTCAGAGGCCAAAAATGATGAAGCTACAGCTTATCTTCTATGTAAAGAGCTACTGGGACACAAAAACTGATAGTGGAATTCAGTGATATACTGTACTGCCATGTACTAGAATACAACCATCTTCTATAAGGTTGGACTGGTGGTAAAAAGTCACACTGTGTTTCTCCTTTGAGTCATTTAAAATGCCTAAAGGTCCTAATCCTGATATATTTACTCAGGTACAACTCCCCTTGTATTCAGTGGGAATTTGCCTGCATAAAGACTGTGGCCCCAATTCTGTGAAGTATTTAAGCATGTGCTTAACTTTAAGTCAACGGGGCTTAAGAATGTGCTTAAGTGCCTTGCTGAATAGGGCTGGACTCTTGAATCACAGCCTATGAAAAGACATAAAACTGGATCCTCAGCTGGTATAAATCAGCGTAGTTCCATTAATTTGGCTGATTTATATCTGCTGGTATTTGGCCCATGAAGTTTGGACTCAGTCACTAGTGACTATAACTCAGTCAAAAAGATGGACATTTTCAGTGTGACATTAAGTTCTATTAATTACTATTATTATCATCATCATCTAATTTTTGAGTTTATTACGACCTCCTAATTATACTAAAGTTATAAGGGCAAATTACTCTAGTCAAAATATACATTCTTATATATGTTATGGCAAAATAAAAAGCTTGAGTTCTATTTTTTGATTTGCTTTTATATGGCATTTTATCAGTCATAGGTTTCAATGAAATAAAAATTTAATTTTCTTACATTTGAAAACATAACTAACAATTTAGGGGAGAAAGTAAAAATAAAAAACCCTGGGGTAATCTTTCAAGTTAGATCCTACAGTTATAGAGACTTTTGAAACAAGATTTGACTGAGTTTAAATTCATACTCTACGCTGGGCTTTAATTTACAGAAGGAACTGATAGAGAGGAAGACAAAAGAATCAAATCTATTATTATCAAGGCACTGCTCTTTGGCGAGATACTGTTACAATAAGTCTTATGGCAGATGCATAATAAACCGTTGTGATTCTCACTTATTACCTCAGATGGCAAGAGGTTGACAGGAACTCTCTCATCTTCTAGCATGCGTCTTGTTGCCTTCTGCCAATACAGGTAATCAATAAGAGATCTGTGATCAAAGTTTCCCGTTGGAGGTTTTTCAGTCTGATCTTTCTGTATCATTCCCACGGGGACTCTTGGGTCCGGAGCCATGACTTCCATTTCACACTGGAGCTCCCTCAGCTCTTCAGGGGATAAACTTCCTAAGATTTCATCTTCATCCATGTCCTCGATTCTGACTTCTTCTTGATCAGAGTTTTGGCCGAAGTCAGACATTTTTTTAAACCTACAGAAAACAAATGTATAAAATGCTGTGCTACTAATGGTATTACACGCTATGAAATCCCCGCGTTCACAGGTTTGTCATGATCTGTGGCAGCGCTTGATCTTAATGCGTGAGAGAGACAGCGGGACTCAAGCTTTTGCTAAATCTATATTAAGCTGTCGCACTTGGCTGGATAAAGAGAATTTCTGGAGATGCTGCCATGCTCCGTTTTCAGCAACTAGTCAGCTGTGCAAACCCTTTGACATTTCAGTACAGCTGGTACGTCCCTCATTGAGTAATAGAGAAGATGATAGTTTTCTAGAGCATTCCCCTCAGAGGATGACTTTCAGTGATT
This sequence comes from Emydura macquarii macquarii, assembly GCF_026122565.2. Taxonomy (NCBI): domain Eukaryota; kingdom Metazoa; phylum Chordata; order Testudines; family Chelidae; genus Emydura; species Emydura macquarii. The sequence continues at coordinate 7,895,233 of NW_027130208.1, forward strand.
TCTCATCCTATGCACAAATCTGCTATGTATATGGGATGAAATTCACCTTTGTGCAGAGAACCAGCACACAAGGTCTTGGAATTGTAAAAGGTTCAGAGAAGGGCAACAAATACAATCAAAGGTATGGAAGCGCTTTCATATGATGAGAGACTCAAAAGATTAGGGGTGTTCAGATTAGAAAAGAGACACCGAAGAAGGGATATGACAGCGCTCTATAAAATCATGTGTAGTGTAGAGAAAGTAAATAGAAGTGTTATTTATCTTTTCACCAAATACAAAAACCAAGGGTCCCAATGAAATTAATAGGCATCAGGTTTAATACAAACAAAAGAAAGTATTTTTTTTCCACATAACACGCAACTAACCAGTGGAACTCATTGCCATGGGATGTGATGGCCAAAAATATAATTGGGTTAAAAAAAAAAAAGAACTGGATAATTTCATGGAGGATAGGTTCATCAAGATCAACCCCACGCTCAGGATGACCCTGCACCTCTGACTACCAGAAGCCAGGAATGGAAGACAGGGATGGATCACTCCGTAAATGCCCTCTTCTGTACACTTCCCCTGCAGCTCTGGTATGGGCCACTGCTGGAGACAGCAAACTGGGCAAGAGGGACCATGGTCTGACTCAGTATGACAGTTCTTATGTTCTTATGCATAATTTATGTCTCACGGTAGCCTCAGCACAGGGCTTAGGTGTTGCATTGGGCTGGATCTTTACACACGAGTGAATTTCATACTGTGTTTGTAGTCTTTCCTATGCTTTCAAAAATGACTGAATTCTGAGGGCATCTTTGCTTCGAGTTCAAATGCTGAATATCTGTTTATAATACCCATGGTCACATGAGCAGTCCAAAGGGCAAACTGTGCTTTGGATAAAATTATGAAAGATTGGGCAAGATAGGTTGAAAAATAAGAAACAAAATATATCAGACGAAGATGCATTTGTTACTAATATCAGGGTCCTGACCCATGACTGGGGCTCCTACATGCAAATAATAACATGAATCTAAAGAACCAGGAATGTAATGATTGTTACCTCTATACAATTTTTATTCATATAGGATGATAAGAATTCTCTACTATATAATAACCCTCATTATATGAGGGTTACATATCAGTGCATAGTCTGTGTGCAGGCACGGGTGAAATTCACTAGCAGTGTTTCTCCCAGGATTCACCATACAATTTTCACACCAATCTACTAACATCAGAATATTGCTGTTGTTGTTTATGAGTCTAGGGATGTCGTGCAAGTTTAAAACAAACTACTGGGCCCATTCACCATGTATACTGAACACCATCATGAAGCTTTATTCTTTATTTAGATTTCCCTCACACCATGTGTGTTGAAGAAAGCTAATGAGGCTTTTGTCTGTCTGGATTTGTATCACAGTAGACGTGTTCTCAATTTTTTCCCCAGAAAGAGTATCCTGTGCATGCTGTTCCTGCTTACTAAATATAGAGCATTACTTGTGGTTATAGGTATTTTACAATGCACTAAGATTACCGATCTAAAAATAAGACCTTACTTAACATCCTACTTAGAGTTGCCAGCCCTCCAGGATTGTCCTGGAGTTTCCAGGAATTAAAGATTAATTTTTAATGGAAGATCATATCATGTAATGAAACCTCCTGGAATACTTTCAACCCAAAACTGGCATCCCTAATCCTACTGTGCATGTGTAAGGAGCTAGCTGGGCCTGTAGTACATGATGTATTGGTAGAAGTTAACCCTTCTCACAGGAGATTCACAGCTAAGAAGCAATGCGCTAAACTGCTGCATATCTGGGAATATAATTTGATTTATGAGACTTAATAAATACTATATTTGCTTTCATGTGGGCAATAGTGCACCAAAGGGAAACAAAAACATTCCACTAAAGCTCCTTGTTACCAAATATCTATGAATCATTGGGAAATCCTCATTATTATTATCATCATTTACTGTCCCCTTCCAATTCACTATCAAACCATCTTAGGTCAAAATCTCTGCCAGCCTTCTTGACTGCAGTGTGCTCACACAAGATATGTCAGATCAGATTCTGGGCCCTGCCTCTGGACAAGGGAATCTGGTTAGGAATTATTGTCAACCAATTGCCTGCCTTGAAAAGTGTTATTTTTCCATCATGTGGTTAGGGATCGTGGGCCAACTGCAGCCTGGAACAAGTGGGTGAAACCTCCTGGGGAATCTCTGGGATAAATTTTGCAGTCACGGACACAGTAACGTAAGACAGACACTGGGAGTTAATCGTGCGACTTCGACTAATTTGGCATTCGGTGAGTGTGGGAAATGAGTGGAACGTACTCATTTATTGAGTAAAGAGCGAGCCAGGGCAGCTTGATGGGTGCCAGGTTCAGTTGACTCCAGAGTTGATGCGCCGAGGCACAGCACTACGTTAGCTCTATTACAGGGGTTCTCCCCCTTCACAACGTTCCTGGTTTTCCTGGGAACTCAACAACAGTTTGAGTCCTAAAGCAGTCCAAGTGCTGAGTTCTCACCTTCCACCTCAGCCCTGAACCCCGTTGGCAGGGCATTCTCGAGCCCAGGTAGGCCCCGTCGCCAAGGGTCACGCACTGGGCTAGTTTTGACACTCATGGCATTTGCCCCTCCCCACACACATTCCTGCAGCCCTTTGGGAGTCTCTGGCTCAGTGCAGGGATGCGGGCGTGGAGAGGGCTTTTCCTGTAATGCTCTTCCCAGCCATCATGGCACTGGGCAGCAACACAGAGGACAGGGAGACTGAATCGCCTCTGCTCTCGGTGCCCCCACTGCCGGCCCGGAGCCAGCAGCTGGCTGCATCTGTGACTCAGGCAGGAGGGTGAGGAGCAGGAGAGGGACACGTGCAAGCTGGGAGATGGGAGCAGAAAGGGCAACAGGAAGTAGGGGCCAGATGGAGAAGTTCCTGCCCAGGCTGCCTTGGGCTGACCTGCCCCTTCCCCAATCCCCAAACAAGCCCCTCTGCTCTCTCACCCACAGTCTGTCCTGATTTCCTCCACTTCTCTTATCCCCGCTGGCTTCTCCAGGCCCTCAGTGGCCCCCGTCCCTGCTCCCCCAACTTGTGTGGGGTGCAAGTCTGCTGTCTCCCGCACACCCAGCGTGTGCTCTCGGGCAGTCCGAGGGTGGGGGGGTGAGTGACTGTATTTCACTGGTGAAAAATGGCTGCACAGACCTGGGCCAGCTAATGTTCATCCCCTCCACAGAAACTTATTCGCCTTGCCGGCCCAGTGCTGGGTGGAATACATGCCCCATGCTTTGTCTTAAACGTTCCTGTAGCTGCTTTCCATGGTCCCGCCACACACCTCTTGCTCTCACTGTATTTGCATCACACGTTTCCATCCCCCTGGAATGGCAGATCAGCGTAAGTGTCACTGACTTCCAATCTCCAAGCAGTTTGTGCCCTTCAGGCATATTTCACATTAACGGCCAAATCGAAATCCTGTTGAAGTCGATGGTAGGACTCCAATTGAATTCACTGGGCCCTAAGGTCTTGGATGAATTGTTATAACAATGACAAACATGCCATGCAGACGGTTTAAGTACCTATTAACCTCCACTGAAAGGCCTTAAATCTAATATAATCCCTGAACTAGTTCCATGACCCGAGTAGAAATGACAAGAAAGTGAAGTACCAAGAAACAAAAGGCAAAGGAAAAATAAAATAAAATGTGACCATGAATGCAAGGGAGCTCATCACCCCTTCCGTGTTTCGAGAGGCAGCCTTATTTTACATTATGCCTCAGTAAGCACAACAGCAGACCCACACGTCAGTCTGCCTGGTCTACAAATTCCAAGCCCAGCAATCCCTGTCCATAACGTAGTCCATAAATGCTTTCCTGATGCTATCAAATAAATCAGCTGTGTTCTGTAGTCAGCATGTTGTGCCCTCAAACAATGCTCCATGGGTCACTGAAGCTATCTGTTTACTGCTTGCAAATCTGTTGACTTCTTTACTGTAAATAAAGTGTTTAGTCATCCTCTCGTATATTTCCCAGAACTGCAGCCATTCCGTCTTGGGCCGCAATTTCATCAGATCCACTAAGTTAAGTCAGGTGGGGCCTGGTGCACTTTGCAGAGGGACTTTCACGGAGAATGAGTCCACGTCAGGGAATGCTATATATTGCAGTGGATTCAGGAGGCAGCAGTTTTTCTGTTGAATCAGAACTCCGGAAGGCCCTGTGCTTGTGGGGTGCCATCTTTTATATTAGATTTAAAAAGAAGGTCCAACCTATGATGCTTTTTTGCAACGGCAAGGGTAATAATTCTAGGGTCCCACCAAATCCCAGTTTTGGTATCACACTCTGCCTACCTAAGAGCTCCCCTGTGAATTAAATTGGGTACAGGATTCACTTCCTTTCCTAACCTGTTATGTAGTGTTATGTGTACTGGTAATAGGTGCATTTCACAGAGTTTGGTGATGAATGATGTAATTCCTGCAGAGGACTTACATGGCCAAACCCCTCACTGAGGTCCCATGGAGTTTCACTTAGATAAGGGCTGCAGGTTTTTGCCCCGTAGTTTATAAAAAATAAATTTTTGAAGCATCGTGGGATCCATCTGCATCAAATGGTGCCTTATAGGTGTAATTATTATCCTTATTATTACGATCTATTATTATTTCTATTGTGATAGCGCCTTGAGATCCCAAACAAAGATCAGACCACTATTGTACAAGCCATTGTACCAACAAATGACACAAAGACTGAACCAGCAACAGACTGCTCACAACATAGGATTTTGTGCGCAACAGGTAAATAAAGAGACATAAAGGAGAAAGGAGGGTAGAAAGGACAAGATAACAGTACAGACAAGATGCACAGCTGCATCAGTTAATAGTCAAAATAGTTTCATGGTCACAGTAGACATTGTAATTCTCATCTGCAACCTTTACAACATCTGATGTCAAATTTTCTTGCAGAGTAACTCCTTTAATACAGAAATCACTGCTTAATTCAAAACAAAGTGAGTTGGGGTACTCCTTTGGCACCTACCGCCCTATTTGGAACTGAAAGAGGAGAAGATAGTGTAACCCCCCTTTCCTCCCCGGGTTACTCGGCAGCAGGCAACACTCACCTGTCTGTGCAGGCGCCGGATGTGGTTGACAGGAAAGGAGACGCTGAGTATCCCGGTGGAGATGTAGGATAGGTGGGAATCCTCTATCCACCCCTCTGCTGCAGTCCTTTTGCTTGTAAAGGAAATTAAAATTGGCAATGCCTCCACCTGGCTGGACCCTGTACACACACAAGGAATAAATCTAAATTGATCTATGCAATGGGTCTAACTCAAAAATACCAACTATGAACAATATACACTGAGATTGGAGTTAACACACCTTTACCTAACAATTTAAGAAGACATGATATAACAGACTGAGATTAACTGTCACTAATTTAAATCAGCAGGGGGCAGTTCAATAAATCAATTAGCAAACGCAGTTCACAGTGGTACATGGAATGTATTCTAACCTGCATTTGCACTGCCTCCCTTTGCTCTGCCCCGGAGCGTACATGCCTCTGGATTTCAGAGTCCAACACTTGCCCGGGTGCAAGTGAAGATCTCGACGCTGGGGACAGCGCTCTGTCCGGCCTAGTGAATCAGTCCAGCCAAAAGCCACAAGGGGCAGGACCATTCCCATTTGAGATCCTTCCCAGCTGCACGACCCCTCTGAAGATTGGAGTTGTCTGAACCAGCGGGCAGCAACCCTGGGTTTCCGGTTCGATGACGGTTCCGCCTCTTCTCAGCCTCAGACAACTCCTTAGAGAGTTTCTGTGCTGTGCCCCTTCCCTTGCAAGCACTTTCCCAAACTCACACGGCCCTCACTGCAGGCCAACCTCAGTCAGCGCTGGGCGCCGCAACTGCCTGTGCCCTGGCTCCAGTCAACCTCTGAGGCTCCCTGCTTGATCAAAATCCCAGGAGACCCGCAGCAGCGCAGCTTCTGGCTTCCTAGCCGCAGTTTAGCAGCAGCTCCTGCTTTGGACAGGGCTCCATCAGGCAATCTCAGCTTCCCTCCCAAAATGGACCCCACTGCATGCTCTCCCTGAATTCCCTAGAAGAGGAAGTCTCTTTCTCTCTTCCCTCAGGCATCATGGGAGTCTCGGAGGCTGGATTGCAGCAGTCAGGATCTTCCCAACTGGAACGCTCCCGATTAGTAAAAGGTGCCGACAATAGTATTTCCCAATCCCTTCGAAACATTCTAGCCTCCCGGCTGACACAGATCTGACTATTACTGGAGTTACACCACCACAGCTTCTTTGAAGGGACTAACTGACAAGGACTTCCACCAAATCAATCACTTCTCTAGTAGAGGTTTGGGATTATATACCTTTTTGATTCCTCGAGGCAACAAAAAACTGACATCTCTGTAGCTTTTTTCAATCCCCAAAAAGCCCAAACTGCTGCATAAACTTTGCAACAACACGTGGAAATTTTGGCATTGACTTAAATGGGAGCACGATGCAGCCATTCCTGCAGGGATCACATCACGCAACACAAACGCAGCCACCTTTGCGTGGAACGTAGCAGCTGCTGAACAAAGCACAATATAGCGACACAACAATTTAAGGCAGGATGTGGAGACTACCTTAGATTATTGACTCTACAGGCAGAACGGAATTGCCCAAACAGAAGTATGGCCGGGATTCTGGGATCAGCACTGAAACAGTGAGAAACATCCATGATGAAATCGGAAGTTAGGCAAAACTCAGAGTTTTGATGAAAGTTTCACAGAGGTGTGTGTGTGAATAATTAGCTTACCAGACCTATAAAATGCACAACCAAAGTATTACAGATGCGTGTAACTTTGAGGGTGATAATCGGAGACATAAAAGTTAGAGATTTCTCTCTGTTGGTTTTTCATTGATGTTCAACCCCAGAATCAACGTTGCGAGATTCTGGCAAATCAGCTCTTTTTATCTATCAAAGTGCATGTCCCACTGAGTACCATACAAAGATTAGAAAACCATTCCTTGGCTGCTTTAGAGAACCAAGTTTAATCCTGAAAACATACAAGCCAATGGGTGGATGGCTGAATAAAAGTATAAGAATATCTTTTGGAGATGGGATAGGAATTCCAGTGAATTTTATAGGGGTGTGTGCTAAAGTAATGTTCTTTTAGACAAAAATAATCCCAAAATATATTTTACAACATAATGACATTGTCCTGTGCTTGTTAGGCAGAACACCCCTTCAAGTCAAGTTTATATCTACATCTCTCTCTCTCTATATATATATATTTGAGGCTAGATCCTCAGGTGGTCTAAATCAGCACCGATCCATTGAAAACCCATGTAGCTATGCCAATTTACATCTGCTGCAGATCTGGTCCATAATGCATCTATCAGTTAGAGCAGGGGAGTATTTCTGAATGCTATCAGTCTATAAGGTCAGGCTGTAAAGTCATTTTTGTGGGAAAGCTTTTGCAGGAACATCAATATCTTTCCTGGGTCTAATCCTTTAGGGACTAATCCTGCAATCCTTACTCAGGCAAAATTCCCATTACAGCTGTCCCAGGGTGGCTGGCCCCTGGGATTAGAATAGATTCAGCCACCCTGTTCCACAGCAGGTGCTGCCAGCTGAGCAAATTAAAGCGGGGAGCAGGGAGGGTGCTGCACCTGGGCTATAAAAGGTCAGAAGGTGCCTCCGTGAGGGCAGAGCTAGAAGGGGACGGCAGAGGGGAGTGGGTCTCTGCAATGGTCCTGGAGGAAGGGAGGAGGGCTGTGCCCAGCTTAAGGCTGGGCAGAAGATTTCTTTTGTGCTTGTTTTGAGGAATTTTGTTGACCTGCAGACCCGCAGAACAGCTGTGATTGGAAGAGAGACTTCATGGCCTTTGTTTCATGAGCCCTGAAGAGGAGGGGAATAAATGCAGGGCACTGCAGAGGCATCTCCGGCCCCTAAGGGTGGTGGCCACTTTCTTACAAGAGTCAGGCGGGAGGGGTTGAGCTGAGTTAGGGCTGCAGAAGCAGCTCCATTAAGTGCAAACAGCAACAGGTTTTACAAACATCTTTGAAGTGTGGTGAGGGCAGCCTGTTCTGCCCTTTTTGTGGGGCCTGCGCCCTCTTCGGCTAAGCTGGCGATATGCCTGGGTGGGAGCGGGGGGAGGGGGGGGAGGACCCGGTCCTGCCCTCTGCCCCGGGCCCCCACCCAGGGACCCCGTGTGGAGTAGTCTCAAAACTGCTCAGTCCGTGACTTACTCCCTTCCCTGGGTCGCCTGTCCTTGGCCCCACTGCTCGCGGTCCGCTTCCTGGAACCGGGTGGGGGAGGGGTTCCCCCTCAGGCCTGTGCCTTGGATCCCTGGCCGTGCCTGGACAGGTACCCCCTTTTGTCTCTGGTACCTTTTGGGGCTGTGGTAGCAGCAGTGTTTGCTCCCAGCCCTGTAGCTGCTCTGCTCCGCTCTGCTGCTCCTCCTCTTAACTCCCTTCCAGCTGCCCCCGTCTGCCTGACAGGGAGGCTTTTAACTGCTGGGGCAAGCTCCTTGATTGGCCTCAGCTGGCTTAATTGCCCCGGAGTAGCCCCAGCTGGATCGCCCAGGGAACAGGGATTTGTTAATCCTGGGGCTAATATAGACCCCCTCTACTACTCTCCTGTAGCCAGCAGGTCTGGCCCTGTCACAAAAGGAACACGGCCACTCCAGTCAATTTAAAAAAAGCTCATTTCAAGTCTGACAGCTGGCCCTGAGCCCCCTGCTGATTTTTATGGCTTTACAATCACATGACCCTGTTTCTCAAAATGTTTTCCTCTCCCCTGCTGTTGTGAGGAAGACCCACACAAACAGCCGGGGAAACCAGCTGACTCTGCAAGGGAAAAAGGAAGCCGGCCAGATATAAAATGGCATGAAACGCACAAAGTGAATGAAACCCACTCGTGAGTGTCCCTTGCAGGTCTCCCTCTGTGACAGTCCACAGAGGGTATGAGCTACAGAAGTTTGGCTCATTAGCTGGTACTTTTAGTGCTGGAGGTCCCCACTTCGATCCACGATGTGTCAGCCAAGACAGTGGCTGTCACATAAACAGGGGGGGGAAATGGATTTCCCCTTCCTCTTTTTATTAAGATGATGCTAACAATCTTTAAAGCCGACTGGATACCCTCTCCCCTTGCATCTTCCAGCTGAAGATTGACCACTTGTTTTGAAAGATTGGCCACCCCAGGGAATTCTCCTTTAGCAAACTCCACAAGCATTCTAGGAGCTATTCTTATTGACATGGGTGATTAATGGCTGTCAGAGATTCACAGTAATAGTACTGAGTTAATGATTTCCCACTTGGTAGAAAAATAAGGTCCTTTTAGCCTTTACTGCAGAGCTGGCATGGATAATTGAAGAGCAAGTTACACAGCTACTCACAAAAACCAAAGTGTATGTTTGAGGTCACTCTATAAAGCATGAAGAACTCATGACAAGAGGAAGAACTTACATTGTTTTCCCAAAGAGGCTCCCGGAGCTCTGAGAGGTCACTGCGGCAGCACTTTTACATGAGTTGATTTGAATACATTGAGTTACGAACGCCATACTTGTACAGAAAACCGCAAATAGGAGTAAATATTAGATCTGAACTCAGTGCTAATTCCTTTTGTTAATTATTCCTTAAGTGACTTGCCTGCCGGGTGCGGCGGTTGTAGATGTCTCGAGACATCTAGACAGACTTATGTGCAGGGCTGGGGAGGAGCCAGTAGTCATGGTACATGTAGGTACAAGTGACATAGGGAATGGTAGGAGAGAGGTCCTGGAGGCCAAATTTAGGCTGCTAGCTAAGAGATTGAAGTCCAGGAACTCCACAGTAGCAATCTCTGAAATGCTTCCAGTTCAACACGCAGGGCCAGCTAGACAGGCAGAGCTGCAGGGTCTCAATGCATGGTTGAGATGATGGTGTAGGAAGGAGGGGTTTAGATTTATTAGGAACTGGGGAACCTTTTGGGAAAGGGGGAACCTATGCAGGAAGGTTGGGCTCCATCTAAACCAAAATGGAACTGGGAGGCTGACACATAAAATTAAAAAGGTTGTAGAGCAGTTTTTAACGAGGGGCTGGGGGAAAGCCGACAGATGCGGAGAAGCACATGGTTCAGACAGAGACATCCCTTAGGGGAGGATCTATTAATGTAGATTCTCCATATCCTAGTAAGGAGGAGAGGATGGAAGAGGATAAAATACAGGTAGAATCTGATGAGAAACAGTCAAATGAAAGAGAGTCCCATTCAATTACCTCACATAATGGCAGACAGCTAAAAAGTGACAATTTTTTAAGGCATTTATATACAAATGCTAGAAATCGAAATACTAAGATGGGTGAATTTGAGTGCCTGGTATTAAATGAGGACTTTGATATAATAGGCATCACAGAAACTTGATGGAATGAGGCTAATCAATGGGACAGAGTAATGCTAGAGTACAAAATAGATCGGAAGGACAGAATAGGTCATACTGGTGGGGGGAGTGGCACTATATGTGAAAGAAAGCAGAGAGTCGAAGTAAAAATCTTAAATGAACCAAACTGTGCCATAGAAGCTCTAAGGATAGTAATTCCATGTTTGAATAATAAGAATATGGCAGTAGGTACCTACTACTGACCACCTGACCACGATGGTGGCAGTGAATGTGAAATGGTCAAGGAGATTAGAGAGACTATAAAAAAATAGAAAACTCAGTAATAATGGGGGATTTCAATTATCCCCGTATTGATTGGGTACATGTCACCTCCGGATGGGATGCAGAGATAAAGTTTCTTGACACCTTAAATGACTGCTTCTTGGAGCAGCTAGTCCTGGAACCCACAAGGGGGGAGGCAATTCCTGATTTAGTCCTACGTGGAGCATAGGATCTGGTCTAAGAGGTGAATATAGCTGAACCGCTTGGTAATAGTGACCATAACATAATAAAATTTAACATCCCTGTGGGGGAGACAGATACCAAAACAGCCCACCATGGTAGCATTTAATTTCAGAAAGGCGAACTACACAAAAACGAAGTTATTTAAACAAAAATTAAAAGTTACAGTGCCAAAAGTGAAATCCCTGCAAGTTGCATAGAAATTTTTTAAAGACACCATAATAGAGGTTCAATTTAAATTTATACCCTAAATTAAAAAAACATAGTAAGAGGACCAAAATAGTGCCATTGTGGCTAAACAACAAAGTAAAAAAAGCAGTTAGAGGCAAAAAGGCATCCTTTTAAAAGGGGAAGTGAAATCCTATGGAGGAAAATAGAAAGGAGCATAAACTCTGTCAGGTGAAGTGTAAAAATATAATTAGGAAGGCCGAAAAAGAATTTGAAGAATAGCTAATCAAAGACTCAAAAAGTAACAGCTAAATTTTTTTTTAAGTACATCAGAAGCAGGAAGCCTGCTAAATAATCATGGGGCCACTGGACGATTGAGATGCTAACGGAGCACTCAGAGAAAATAAGGCTATTGCAAAGAAACTAAATGAATTCTCTGTATTGGTCTTCATGGCTGAGGATGTTAGGGAGATTTCCAAACCTCAATCATTCTTTTTAGGTGACAAATCTGAGGAAGAGTCCCAGATTGAGATGTCATTTGAGGTTTTGGAACAAACTGATAAATTAAACAGTAATACGTCACTAGGACCAGATGGTATCCACCCAAGAGTTCTGAAGGAACTCAAATGTGTAATTGCGCAGCTTCTACCTGTGGTATGTAACGTATCATTTAACTCAGCTTCTGTACCAGATGACTAGAGGATAGCTAATGTGATGCCAATTTTTTAAAGAGACTCCAAAGACAATCCCGGCAATAACAGGCCAGTAGACCTAACTTCAGTACCAGACAAATTGGGTGAAACTATAGTAAAGAACAGAATTATGAGACACAGAAATGAATACGATTTGTTGGGGAAAAATCACCATGGTTTTTGTAAAGGGAAATCATGCCTCACCAATCTACTAAAATTCTTTGAGCGGGTCAACAAGCATGTGGACAAGGGTGATCCAGTGGATATAGTATACTTAGACTTTCAGAAAGCCTTTGAAAGGTCCTCACCAAAGGCTTTTAAGCAAAGTAAGCGGTCAAGGGATAAGAGGGAAGGTCCTCTCTTCGATCAGTAACTGGTTAAAAGATAGGAAACAAAGGGTAGGAATAAATGTTCAGTTTTCAGAATGGAGAGAGGGAAATAGTGGTGACCCCAGAGGTTTGTATCGGGAGCAGTACTGTTCAACATATTCACAAATGTTCTGGAAAAAGTGGTAAATAGTAAGGTGGCAAAATATGCTAATGATACAAAACTACTCAAGATAGTTAAGTCCAAAGGAGAGTGTGAAGAGTTACAAAGGGATCTCACAAAACTGAGCCTCTGGGCAACAAAATGGCAGATGAAATTTAGTGCTGATAAATGCAAAGTAATGCACACTGGAAACCATAATCCCAACTATACATTTAAAATGATGGGGTCTAAATTAGCTGTTACCATTCAAGAAAGAGATCTTGGAGTCATTATGGATAGTTCTCTGAAAACATTCACTCAATGTGCAGTGGCAGTCAAAAAAGCTAACAGAATGTTGGCAGTCATTAGGAAAGGGATAGATAACAAGAAAGAAGATACATTGCCTCTTCATAAACCCACGGTATGCCCACATCTTGAATACAGTGTGCAGATCTGGTCACCCCCTCTCAAAAAAGATATATTGGAATTGGAAAAGGTACAGAAAAGACCAACTAAAATAATTAGGGATATGGAAAAGCTTCCATATGAGGCGAGATGAATAAAAGTGGGATTTTTCAGCCTGGAAAAGAGATGACTAATGGAGGACATGATAGAGGTCTATAAAATCATGACTGGTGTAGAGAAAGTAAAAAAGGAAGTGTTATTTACTCCTTCTCATAACACAAAAACAAGGGGTCACCAAATGAAATTAATATGCAGCAGGTTTAAAACAAACAAAAGGAGGTATTTCTTCACACAACACACAGTCAGTCTATGGAACTCTTTGCCAGAGGATGTTGTGAAAGTCAAGACTATAACGGAGTTCAAAAAAGAACTAGATAAGTTCATGGAGGACAGGTCCATCAATGTCTATTAGCCAGGATAGGCAGGGATTGCTGTTTTCCAGAGGCTGGGAATGGCAGACGGGATGGATCACTTGATGATTTCCTGTTCTATTCATTTCCTCTGAAGCACCTGGCATTGGCCATTGTTGGAAGGCAGGACATTGAGCTAGATAGACCATTGTTTTGACCCAGTATGGCCGTTCTTATGTTCTTATTATTAAGGCAGCATTTTTTAACATGAAATCCAAAATATGAATGAGAAAAAAGTCACTTTTACTGAATTGGAACCTGTTTCATATATGGAATAATGATGTGCTCGTTCCAATGATTACAATTTTAGCTGTCATGATGAATAGGTACTTTACAAGTTCTGAATAAAAGCAGTTAAGGAATAAGTGTTAACTGTGCTGAGAGATGAAAAATGCCTATAGAAATCAATGATTGATTAATATTGAGAGCTTATTTTTTCTAAGGCAAGTACTGGGAGCATGAACATTAGTATGAAGCCCAGAACATTTGAATACTGTATTATTTCACTTAAATTTATTTATTTTTCTTGTATTTTGTTCAAAATCTTCAGTCCTTCAATCCATCTAGAAAGTAGAAACAGCAACAAGCTTTTAACGTGAATAAAAAGAGAGGATGACTCATTCACCAACTTCTCTTCGTGCGTCACAGTGTGACTCCAAGGTAGCATCAAAACATGCTTTAAGTTCCACAAAAGTTCAATGGGTTCTATTTTTAAGATAACTGATAGGGATACGTGCTAACTCCAAATGCTTTATAAAGCAAATTGTGTACTGCTGGCTTTCATTTTTGCTGATAAAACCCACATATTTATTGCCCTCTACTAATACACTCCGTTACCAAGTGCCAAAGAATTAACTGGCATAGGCTGGAGAATGTATCCATGTAACATAACCGGGCATCACTTGTAAAATACAGCGCATTAATGATGTCTCTCCAAACAAGTATCTACCGCGGATCTCATCATTTAGGGTCCTTGGGAAAAGCCACAGTAAAAACCACAGTGCTGGTAAAAAAGGAAGAAATCAGAATTTTAGTCTAAGTAAGAGTAATGACACAACATATTAATTCATGTGAAGTGGCTTGTCAGGGAAAATTATGAGAGGAGTCAAATGAAATAAAGGATATTTACAATGAAAACAGTTAAAACCCCATTTCATCGTATCGAACTAATATTTAAAACCATTAAAAATCCCCATACTGCATGATACTCGAGAGAATGGGAACCAATTTTGTAATCACTGCACAAAATCTAGCTGAGCAGTGAGCCACCTAAGTGTGGAAAAGTACAACAGACCAGATCCTCTATTGACTTCAGCAGAGCTATGGCAGTTTACATTGGATGAGGATCGGGTTTTTTTAAATGAATGATTTCTTTCCATTCTCCTCCTGCACCGCTGCTGACCTCTTGCTCTTTAACTTGCCTACTGAGGTCTGCTTTCCTCCTGCCTTCACCCTTGGAACCTATTAGGGTTTGCACAGTTTGAACACTATTTGTCTTGAGTTTCTCAGCCAATGACGACAGGCTGATTTGGAGTTTGCCAGACACTATGTAAATGCCTCTCCCACAATCACTTTATAAAGACCTGAGTGTTTTCCTTTCCACTCCTTTCTGCAATGATCTTTTATGGAAAGAATGATGTCCATGATAGCAATAATTAATGAACGCAGAATTCTGGGCAACACTTTTCTGTATTTTTCACCTTTTTCAGTGTTGAAAATCATGAGCATTTCAGTGTGTGCAGAAATACGTACCCTCAACATTTACCCAAACTATTCCCAGCCACTCCTTAATTTTGATTACTCACCCTGATCCGCAGTGCTAAGCAGCTTTAATCCTTCTTCAAACCTCTCTCCCTGTTCTCAGTTTAGCCTTCCAACAGTCTCCAGTCTGATGCTGTCTGCTCCTTTTTGCTCTTGATCTTTTGCCCTGTGTTTTGTATTTGAGTGGGTTAACTTGTAAGGGCCTCAGAACAAGGACCTCATCTTTCTGTCTGTCTATACCATTACATTGTGTCTTAATATGTGGAATCACTGTCCTTCTTAGACAGAAGGGGCCTTATTAAAGAAAACATCTACAAACTAGACACACAAACAGGCTTGCACACAGCTTGAGTTCCAGCTTTGTCTCACTTGTTTAGCAAGCACCATTCTCTGTCTGGAACTCTATACAGTGAACAGAGACATCTAGTGCTGAATCATATTTTACAAGTAAACAGTGCCAGGTATACCAGGTATTTCAGATCACCGAGATCATATTTTTCCAACCTTGTCAGTAAGACAGATTCGGTACCAAAGAAACCTAGAGTCCCAATACTACATTGAATGCATAGTGAATGCAAGATCAGACCCAAAGTGAAGCAATTTCTGAACACAGTCTAAAAGATAAATTCTTTGTGATTCAACAAGAATGGAGTATAACTGAGCAAATAATTCATAACAAGTCATTTATCTCATGAATTTAGCCTCTTTTTCTGCTCATGAAATGCAGCAGCAAATTGTTACTTACCCAAAAAGCAGCCAAAGGCATGACCTGATGGATCTACTGTATTACCCTAAAACAACAGATTGGATAAAAGCTTTTACCATTATTCAGTTTATACATATTTGGACTGAATTGGAAGCAGTGGTGTACAGGACATTTAAATCACCATTTCTTCCAATTGAGTTAACACCCTGAAATTTCAGAATTGCTTAGAAAAGTTATTTTTTCCAGGGTGGAAAGCCAAGCTCCTGAGATTGTTAATAGAATGATTTTCAGCTATTTCAATGTCTGGATGACGATTTCAGAATTGAAAGGTTTTCACTAGAGATGGGTCAAAGCCATACGGTTTAGATTTGAGTCTCAGCTTTCCCAGAGTTTGGGGTGTGCAGATCTGGGGGTTTGGTTTTTATTGGTTTTAATGTCACCTTCACCCTCCCATTAGCAAATGGGATTTTAAAGCTCTCTGGGATTGAGGCTTCTCTCTCTGTGTTTGCGCAATTGAACCGCAATCAGAACTAAGGCCTCTGGGTACTAACGTAATTACTACTAATAATAATGGCTGTTGTTTTATTATATTTTTTTAAACTATTAAATTATTTAAATTATTTCAGCTGACATTATTTCATTTACTTCCAGCTGGTTGCACTATTAAATCAGAACTAAATGGTGCAAATGGCTCTTTGAAGAATAACGTTCATAATAATTTTTGTCCTGGCCTTTTCAGTGAACCACCCGTCTCAGATCTGTGTAAAGCTCTTTTAACACTGTCTGTCTCAAGTCAGGTTTAAAGAGACAATGAGCCGATGGTTTGAGAACAGACTGGACCTGGGAAGAAACTTTTGTGGCCGTCATTAAACATAACACCATTGATATCAGAGACAGGCTTATATTTTGTCATTGGGCCACCCAGGATATATCATAATATCCCGCCACCCCCCATATTGCTAAGGATGTAAGATACATGTGGGATCTTTAATACATATGCTTTGGGCATGTCCTTCTTTAACCTCATTCTGGGAACAGGTGGCAGGATTGACGTCTAGAGTTACCCCAGCGTTACACCCTGCTGGCTCCAAGCTTTTCCATTTTCCATCTCGTTGATGACAGCGTAGTGACTAAATATAAACCGAGACTCATGCATGTTGCTCCTCTGACAGCCAAGAGGTGTGTCACATTGGGCTGGCAGACAGAGCATCACTCTACAGAAAAGGACTTGCTGAAGGATTTTTCCCTTTGGAAAAAGTCACAGGGGAAATCGAGAACTTTGTGAATGAGTTACAGGATCCTAGGTTAAGACAAAGGACTTGGTATCAGTGGAACTCTGCAGGATTCCTCTCTGGTTTTGCTAAGGCACCTCATATCATATCCCTTTCTAATCAGGAAATCTAAGACCAGATTTTACCCTGTGTATGTGCATGGAGGAGACTCTCAGCCCTGGCTCTCTCATTTCCTATGCAGCAGATGGGGCTAGCTATTTCTGTGCCATTGTTTCTTCTAATCTAGAGCCCCTTAGAGTACCCATCAAGTCCAAAATCTGCGCATAAAGAAAGGACCAGAGGCACATGCACTGTCCACTCTATACTCCATGGATAATTTGTGCAAAAGCCCTCTGCGGCATTCCTTTTTACATGACCCCTTTGTGCAGTGGTATTTCCCTCTCCATGGGGGGATCAGGCAGCGTCAGTGAGGAGAGTCCAACAGAACTGCATGTGTATGCATGCCATGTCTAGTTCCCTGTGGATTCCCCAAGATCTATGTGGATCTGAGGGGAGGGGATCCACAAGGTTTGATGGTTAAACCCCCTTTTTGTGTGGGTTGTCAAGCTCGCTTCCCTCCAAAGGGTTACGAGGAAACAGTTTTTCTGTCTCCTGTCCCATTTTTCTGAGTTATTCTGTGAGAGATCAGTATCTAGCCCTCAACTGTAATTAACATTGACCCCAGTTCTCATTGCTAGCACGATGATACACGGCTAGATCACTGGTAAAGCTGACTTTGTGCTCGTGTGGATTCGTGACTTGCTGTAATCCCGAACGGTCTATTGGAGAAAGTTTCCTGAATGGAAAAGTCTCATTGAAATCGCTGGGACAAGTGACATGAGGAAAGGCTAAAGGATCAAACCTTATCTTTTTGTGTGGGTTTTTTTCCTGGTTTGTCATCTTTACACTGCTGAGGAGTCTCAAGCGAGGATCAGGGCCCTGCTGTGCAAAGACAGTCTCTGCTCCAGAGGATACGTGCTAGGCTCATGACAAGACATGACAGCTGGATGAGACAGACCAGCAGTAAAGAGAAGGGGGAGTGAGGTGACAACAAAACAAGAATGCATTTGCATCTTAAGCAATGTCTCAGCTCACTACCTGACTGCTGAGATAAGATGTAAAGTGGGATCTGAATTTCCAAAGTCCTAACTCTGTTTTCACTGAGACTCTTTCTGGGCCGTTCTTCCTTATCCCCATTTAAACCCATTAAACAGAATTGCTGCTTTACAACGTGATTGGAAGTCATCACCATACTTACTATTTCCTTCTGGGAATGTGTTCACAACTTACACAGACACCACATTAATTCATCCAGCTGATTAGAAATCCAGATCTAGTCCCAAGTCAGACACTCTCATACGGATGGAAAGTTAGAGTCAGTGGGCCCAAGCCTGTTCCACTGAAGTCAATGGCAAAACTCCCATTGGACTTCAGTGGGCACAGAATCACGCCTAGGGCAGTAATAGTAACCATCTCATTACTCCAGACTGGAAATATGCAGAACAGATGCACGTACAAAAGCCCTATAGCCTTGTGTTTAAAAAGGTCACAGAATAGTTTACATTGTCACACATTTGAAACTAATAATAATAGTACTTTCCCCCCCATTCTTACTTCAATTTTGTTTGCAAAAAGTGGCAGAATTTCTTTGCAAAACTGGTAAATTCCTACTACCAGCAAATATTTTAAAAATAAATAAATCATCTTTTTTTTCCCCGATCACAAAAAATCCTGAAGTTCCGTGGTACAAGATAGTGGGGCAAAGAAGATTGAGCTTCTTAATTAAAACAAAAAGTTCAGTACAATGTATGCCTCTGACTCTGCCAGCTGCTGTATGCATACATCAGAACATAAGAATTGCCATATTGGGTCAGACCAATGGTCCATCTAACCCAGTATCCTGCTTCTGACAATGGCCAATGCCAGGTGCTTCAGAGGGAATGAGCAGAACAGAGCAATTACCAAATGATCCATCCCGTCGTCCACTCCCAGCATCTAGCAGTCAGAGACACCCAGAGCATGGGATTGCATCAACAGCACTGGTCCCGGTCCAGACCCCTGAGGGACACCACTATTTACCTCTCTCCTTTCTGAAAACTGACCATTTATTCCTCCCCTTTGTTTCCTATCTTTTAATCAGTTGCCGGTCCAGGAAAGGACCTTCCCTCTTATGCTATGACTGCTTGCTTTGCTTAGAAGCATTTGGTGAGGAACTTGTCAAAGGCTTTCCGAAGGTCAAAGTAGGCATATCTACTGGATCACCCTTGTCCACATGCTTGTTGACCCCCTCAAAGAATTCTAATAGATCGGTGAGGTATGGTTTCTCTTTACAAAAGCAGCATTGGCTCTTCCCCAACAAATGGTGTTCATCTATGTGTTTGATTGAAACTATAGTGAAAAATAGATCCATCAGTTTGCCTGGTACTGAAGTTAGGCTTACTGGCCTGCAATTTCCAAGATCACCTCTGGAGCCTTTTTTAAAAATTGTCATCACATTAGCTATCTTCCAGTCACCTGGTATAAAGGCTGATATAAGTGATAGATTACATACCAGAGTTAGTAGCTCTTTAACTTCATATTTGAGTTCCCTCAGAACTCTTGGGTGAATATCATATGATCCAGGTGACTTATTACTGTTTAGTTTATCAGTTTGTTCCAAACCCTTCTCTATTGACACCTCAATCTGGGACAGTTCCTGAGATTTGTCACCTAAAAAGAACGGCTCGGGTGTGGGAATCTCCCTCACATCCTCTGCAGTGAAGACCAATGCAAAAAAGTCATTTAGCTTCTCTGCAATGGCCTTGTTTTTCTTTAGTGTTCCTTTAACACTGCAATCATCCACTGGCCCTGCTGATTGTTTGGCAAGCTACTGATGTACTTAAATTTTTTTTTTTGCTATTGTTTTTTTGAGTCTTTGGATAATGGTTCTTCAAATTCTTTTTTGGTCTGCCTAATTATACTTTTACACTTGACTTGCCAGAGTTTATGCTCCTTCCTGTTTTCCTCAGTAGGATTTTTAATTTTTAAAGGCTGTCTTTTTGCCTCTAATGGGCTCTCTTATCCTGTTGTTTAGCCACGGTGACATTTTTTTGGTCCTCTATGTTTTTTTAAAATTTGGGGTATACATTTAATTTGAGCCTCTGTACTGGTGTTTTTAAAAAGTTTTCATGCAGCCTGCAGGCATTTCACTCCTGTAACTGTTCTTTTTAATGTCTGTTTAACTAGCCTCCTTATGTTTGTGTCGTTTCCCTCTCTGAAATTAAATGGTACTGTTCTGGGTTTCTTTGGTATTTCCCCCCGTAGAATGTTAAATTTAACTTTTTAAGGTCGCTGTTACCAAGCAGTTCAGTTATATGCACGTCTTGGACCAGATCCTGTGCTCCATTTAGGACAAAATTAAGAATTGCCTCTCCCCTTGTGGGTTCCAGGACTAGCTGCTCCAAGAAGCAGTCATTAATGGGGTCTAGAAACTTTATCTCTGCATCCTGTTATGGGTGACATGTACCCAGTCATTACGGGGATAGCTGAAATCCCTCATTACTACTGAGTTTTCTATTTTTTATAGCCTCTCTAATCTCCTTGACCATTTCACAATCATTGTCACCATCCTGTGACACATCCAGTAGGTACCTACTGCCATATTCTTATTATTCAAGCGTGGAATTTCTATCCATGGAGATTTTATGGTACAGTTTGATTCATTTAAGATTTGTTCTATATTTGACCCTATGCTTTTTCACTTTTAGTGTCACTCCCTCACCAGCCCGGTTTACTCTGTCATTCCTAGATGTCCCATTGACTGCCATCATTCCACCAAGTTTCTGTGATGCCTGTTATATAAATATCCTCGTTTAATACCAGCCTTGTAAAACTTGTATTAAATATCCTCATTTAATATAAGTTTACCCTCTCTTAGTATTTAGACTTCTAGCATTAGTATATGAGCATTTATAAAATTGGTCCCTTTTTAGTTATTTGCCTTCATGTGATGTAATTGAATGTGACTCTTTCATTTGACTGTTTCTCTTCAATTCCACCTGTACTTTATCAACTTCTATCCTCTCCTCTTTAGTAGGATATAGAGAATCTCTGTTAATAGATTCTCCCTTAAGGGATGTCTCTGTCCAAACCACATGCTCCTCTGCACCTGTTGGTTTTATGGGCCTTTATGCCCGGGCAGAGTCCCATGCCTGAGTTTCTTACCCTGAGAACTTGTAAAAGAGGACAGAGATGTATAAAACAAATTAGAAAGTCAAAGAAACCATGTGGAGCATGGAAATCTTCACGAGGATATTAACTAGTCTATCTAGAAAGTGGAGTGCAAGCACTGATATCATTCGTTCTCTTAAGCTCCAGAATCACGATGTACAATTTCTGAAGACCTGAAGAAGAGCTCCGTGTAGCACGAAAGCTTTTCTCTTTCACCAACAGAAGTTGGTCCAATAAAAGAGACAAGGTGGGTGACGTAGTCTCTGCAATCGCTTGCAATCATTCTACATGCCCAGGAGAGGGCACCCAGCTGCTGTTTGAAGAAAGCCCTTGTTAGCTGGCAGATATATTTAAACACACTGGGCCAGATTACTGGCCAAGGGCAGCTATGCCAATTTACACCAGTTGAGGATCTGTCCCACCATATATTGGAGCTCAAAGCAGCTTGGCTGTTTTGCTGCATACAAGATAGTTTGAGAGCTTTGATCTACAATAGCCCCAACGTTTCATTTTGAATTCGCACAAACTCCACATCTCGAACCAAAGCGGAGTGGAAATGATGGAGTTTTGCACAGAGGCCACGGGGATGAGCCAATTTCACATGATTTCTTTGCAAATCCAAAACTTGAGGCCAGGTGAGTGCTAGAGATCTCTGGACCTCAGCGAACATTACAACACAGGTGAGCTGAATCTTGGGTTAGGAACGAACACTGAATTCAGGGGTTTCGTGGGGGTTAGGGTGTTTGTGGCAAGCATTATGCATGGCTGTTATGTACATGTCAGACTACAGGGATCCTTTCACCCGGTTATCTCTGAATCGCTCGCTCCCAGGAGCTAGCTATCACTGCTAAGCAGAGTTAGTGTGTTCCCCAATTTTAGACCTTACTTCACCAAACTGCCCAGGAGGAGTAGGTGATTGCACCAAGTATTTCATAAAACTCTCCATGTAGTAAATGGACAAAGAACTGAGTTCTGCAAGGTCTCTTCCACATGCACATATCAGGGGGAAGGGGCAGGAGGAGATTCACCTCGTGCAGAGGGTCAGCACAAGGCCTGGGTGCCACTTAAATCCACTTTAAATGCTCAAAATAGGGCTTAAGGGAGACGTAAATGGTGCACAGGCCTTGCTCTGGCCCTGTGCACAGGTTGAATTTCATACACAGATCTTGTGAGAACTAGGTAAATATTCATCTTCCCTGAGACTAGAGCGAGCAAAGTAAAATCTAGTGCTGGGCTAATGCTGAGATTTTGTAATATTTACTAGGGAGCCGGCCCTGCCGCTATGAATTAATGCTCTTTTAAGCCCTTTGCCATAGGGTAAGCTCATCTGGGCAGGAGACAGCTTTCCCCAGGGGCTGGTCTCAGACTGTGGAATGACCTCCCTCAAGGAACTAAGGACCATCACAAACCTTCCCAGTTTCACTTCCAGCGCTAAGTGTCCGTTGCACATCTTCCACTTGTCTTCACGAACATAAAAACAAAGCAGTGTGCATTTAAAAAAGCCACAACAACAAAACTCTCCGCTGCACACACTATCCGTCCTCTGTGGAGGTGACCAGAGAAAGAACAAACCTCATGTGGCAGACGTTAGTCACATCGTGTAATGCACTAAGAGAAGATGCTCGGATACTGCAGTGACAAGGGCGGCATAAGAACCTGTACAGAACTGAACTGAACAGAGTGCCTCCTGCGATGTTCAGATGAATGTAGGACCCAATCTGAACCTGTTCGGTGGATTTTTGTTTGTTATATCTTTACATGTTCTCTCCTGGTTTCTGCTCTGTGTCTCAAAATGCATTGTAGTATGGAAATGAGAGAAATAAAATATTCCCAAAGAAAAGGCAGAAGGATTTGAGACGATGAAAGGTGAGAAAGCTCTTACCTGCTATGATCCTGATGAGACACTAGATGTCCTCACTGTTCCTATGCAAGAAAGGCCGACGAAACCTTCCTCGGACAGCTGAAAACGCATATGAAATAACTCACAGACGATAAATATCTTTTACATTTCAGTTCTTTACAGATGATCATAATTACAAATACACCCTTAACGATGCCTGTTCAAGTGCATTAGGCTGCACAGATTACCATGGTTGTTCACAACTATTAAAGCGGAACATCACTAAAGAAATATAATGTTCTGTAACTAAATAAGAAACTAGAGATCCCCAAAGGTTCAGAGCCAGAACCAGGTAGAATTTGCTCACACGCCAGGGGAGGTTGGATTTGGGGTTTTGCTTCACACCCCCAAGAAAGTATACACTTGTAGCCCAGGAGTGCTGGATAATAATTGGCAACATCAGACTTCAGGCCAGCTCTGCTCGTCTCTCAGTGCCTCCCCGGATGGAAAGCATCAGCGGCCCTTGTGCTGGTGCTAGGTTGGGTGCGAAATCCGCCAGTTTTTCCCTACTTCTCTTATCCCCATTTTGGCTGGCCATATGTTCCCGTTCTCCCCAGGGTTCCCCGTGCTCTACTTGCTGGGTACTTTGGAGGGTGGAAGTTTTAATTCCACGTTCTCAGCCCCTTTCAGAGTTGCAGGGACCTCCTCCTTCCCTTCTATTTCCCCACTTTTTATTTCTTCTAGCCTAAAAAAGGGCTGGATACCCAAGGCCATGCTGCCCTGTGATTTATCTAGAGCGGTGATTCCCAGATTTTGTTTGCTGGCTTTCTCCAGGAGAG
The DNA here is from genome assembly GCF_026122565.2 of Emydura macquarii macquarii. Lineage (NCBI taxonomy): Eukaryota > Metazoa > Chordata > Testudines > Chelidae > Emydura > Emydura macquarii. The sequence goes on from NW_027130208.1 coordinate 7,918,882, forward strand.
TCACATAACAGCTCCCTCACCCCCCCAAACTCCCCGCCCACCCGGAGCAGAAAGTGACTCAAAGAGGGGAGCGGGCGGCTCGTGCCTCGGCTCCTCCATCCTTGGAGGAGCCCATGGCAGCATTGTGTCGAGTGGACCAGGGCTCCTTGCCCTCCCTCCCTTCTTGCCCAGAGCCTCTTGCTTCCACTGGCTCTGGAGGGTTTAAAGTCTGTGGGGCTGGAGACAACTGGGCCTGGGGGCCAGAGCAGGGCAGCGATAGGGAGAGCTCACAGGGAGTCCCCAGCGGTCAATGGAGAGCAGTAGGCTGTAACCAGGGGAGGGCTGGGCCCCTCCTCTCCCCACAACTGCTAGAGGCTTCCTGCCCACCCTCCCCACTGCTTCCCTGCCCTGGCCCAGACAGCCAGCTGGCCACGGCCTGGCACCCCTCCGATAACCTCATCGCAGCCCCCAGTTTGAAAACCACTGGCCTAGAAAACAGCAGGAGGTTTGCCTCTCCCCATGGACTGTGCTTGTTGCTGGAAGCTGCAGCCACCAGACACATTCAAATGAGAAATTAGGCCCCCGTTTTTAACCAGCGAAGGCAATTTAACCACCGGAATAACCTCCCTGCCGCCCGGGGAAGTGGTGGGCTCTTCATCCCTTGATTGCTTCATATCAAGTCAGATGCCTTTCTGGAAGAGATGCAAACTCCATTTATGCTTTTGTCAAACCAGGTATTGGGCTCAACGCAGGGGTAACAGGATGAAATAGGACGGCGTGTGACATACAGGTCAGACTAGATGATCCAGTGATCTTCTCTGGCCTTAAATTTTATGAAGCTTTGGTGTTTCCATCCTTCAGTGGGAACATCTTCGGGACGTGTCTGCTCGTGGGGTCCACACATCCTTCATCCTGCAGCTGGAGGACATATGCAGAGCCCCCTCTTAATGTGATACTCATCCACCACCTGGACCTGCAATTATTTTATGTCCATGTTCAAAACCTGCCCGAGATTCGGAGGAACAAAAAGGACCCAGATTAGCCCAGACTAGCCATCTGATGGTGCTACTGTTAGTAAGACGGGCCAGCCAGCTTCTCATTGCATTGACCATATATTTTGGCCTAACCAAACGCTCCCTGGGGAGCGTGCAGTAGCAGAGGTGGTGCCCTACTTTTCTCTTGTCTCCAGCTGGTAATGACATTGGCTGTGGGGTAGTTTTTATTTTGAGAGAGCAGTATCGCAGAGGTGTTCCTGACCCGCTCCTCTGCGGCCGGATGCGGTGGCTGAGCCAGAAGAACCTGATAAGCCAGTGAGGGCGAGACCCGGAGAAGGGGCTGTGTGGCAGCCGGTTTGTTCTCTGGGAGCAGCTTTTTCCTCCCCTTCGACAATACAGGATCTAACTTTCCAAGAGAAGCAGGCTCGGGCCTTAAATTCTGGGTCAGATAAGAAGCTAGTGACAACTGCATGGAGATTGGGGGAGTCAGTCAGAAACAGGCAAAAGGAAAAGGTTTAAGCTGGGGAAGGAAATTTCTCGGCTGATAAGAGTCTTTTGTTACTGTTGGGGAAAAAACAAAACCAAACCACCACCCCAAAATCTTTTCACACAAGATTTTTTTTTTTTAAGTCAGCTGCTGGCAACAAATTACTTTGTCTTTCGCAAACATTACACCTGCGCCTCTCCATTCTGGGTGGGTTGAAGGGCAAAGGGTAAATTCCATTTGCTGCACTGCATTTTAGCAGGCCAAATTTCACCCCTCTTCTCACCTCATAGGGGCTAGACTCACCCACTGGAAGAGCATGAACACAAAGGGAACTCAGCTGGGAGTCTCGGGAGATAAAAAAAAATAATTGTCAGTGATGCCATCAGCTCCCGGATTTTAATTTCACAAGCCGAGTTCCAGCTTGAAGAAGAATTTTCTTTACACGTTTCTTTTTTGTAAAGGAGGGCGAGAAGGAGGGGGACGAGACGTGCTTGTTTAGTTTGGAGAAATCCCACTGCACTGTCACTGCCGGAAAAGGAAAATCGATGACAGGGATGCAGATGACACATTGAGTCTGACAGTATAGATTAGATTACAGTGAGCCAATGTCTCTCTGTCATACCCATGCCGTCAAGAGACCTTGTGTACTATGATGCTTGGCAATTGATAATCAATGGACTATCCCCAGCACTGCCGCTGAACTTTCTGTTATGTTTGTTAATCTCCTGTCGCCTCCAAATGATTTCAGACCAAAGACAAATGTGTTAGCAGATTTCATATACAGACGCTGTGCACCTTGCAGGTCCTACTGACTTCAGCTGGAGCTCTGAGTGCCCAGCAGTGGCAGAAAATCAAGTTCTTAGCTGTTAAGAAAATTATTATGATATATTATTTGTGTTGTTGTTGCAAGTAGGAGCCCTAGTCACAGGCCAGGCCATTGTGCTAGGTGCTGTACAAATACAGAACAAAAAATGAACTTCCACATGCTGTTTTATGAAGGTGAATAGCTTTGTGACATACAAAGCAATATTACAGCCTCAGTCATCAGAGTTATACAGACCCTCTCCCTACCTCCGGATGAGAGGGGTGACAACTGTGGTAGGAAATGACCCTAGGTCATTGACTGCCTGATGATAAGCTTTGATGGTATAGACTAAGAGAAATCAGACCCGGATGAGTTCTGCCTATAAATGCTTAGAATAAAGCGCTCAAATCGCCCACACTGAACTGTTAGAGAGAGCACAGGAGAACAGAAGAATATCAAAACATTTTTGGTAGCACACGTTTAGTTTATTGACCTATACAAAAATAATAGGCCGCAAAAGCCAGAAGTAGAAAAAGAATAAGCAAAAAGGACTTTTACATTTCTAGAAGGGTATATAAATATGCAAAAAGAAATAAATTATTTTTTATTGTTTCATTTATTCCAAACCTCAACTCTAATAATACAAACGACTGGGGACCAGTTTAACAAATTTGTCTTTCGGTCTATATTACATGCTTTGGAATATTGGTAAAAAAATGTTCAAAAAAGTTTATCAGAAACTCTGCTATTCACAATATGAACAAGGAATAACTAATCCTCCGTATAAAAAAAAAAAAAGAGCACCATTTTATGGAATCCTGAAGCACAGTACAGCTGAGAAACAAGAATTATTTTACAGTATGCAGATAATGTTTTTGTTGTAAACTAGACACTATTCTAGTTATTCCACACTAATTTGTTCCTACAGATGGATGATGTGAGGTAGGCTTATCCCTCCTAGATCAAAACTGCTGCTGATTTTTCAAAAACAATGTAAATGATTTTGTGAAAACGCTGTTTTGTCACTTAGTGACTTAGCAGTGCACCTGGCATTTCAGACGACGTTACGCAATTCTAATGCCCTCAATTTTAAGGCACCCACTTGGTCTTTTAATTTTTTTTTTTTGCATCCACCTTAGAATACTGGCCAGTTTAGTAAAATTGTTCAACATGTGATAACTAGAGCATTCCACCTCAGATTTTCCATCAATCTGGCAGAGCAAAATGTAATAACTATCTAATTAACAGTTCACTGTGCATTCAACATGACTCTTTGCATGCTCATCTGCACAATGAAATTGTACCATGGAAAATTCATTAAACGTGAGGATATTAATTACATTTGATCATGGAAACAGTTCAAAGTTTGCTGCTTCTATTTCCAAAATCCACAGCCTTATAGTTTTACATTGCAGGTTGCAACAGCAATTGCCTTTCTTTCCGGAACCCATTTTTTGGTGCTTACAAACAAACACTCTTAACAACACCCCGAAATCTTTTTTAACTCATTCAAACCTCTATTAAAAAATCCAGCCTTCCTTCAAGTAATGTTCCAATACTGACTGAGTCCATCTTTGACTCATTCACACACACACACACACGCAGACGCAGACGCACACAGAGTATCCTTCATCAGCTTATGATGTCCTTCTTGGTCATCATAAGCAATGGCAGAAGAAATTTTTATTTCTTCTTCTTTCAGCCATCTGAATTGTGCTCCTAAAATTCCTGTTTTCTCCGTAAGAGTCTCCTTTTCACATTTTTTTTTTGAGGCTTGCCTTCAACACCTTCCAGTCTTCTAAAAAGTGCTTGCTAAATATAAATACTTCAGCCAAGTGCTGCATCTCATCATAGATTCAATTGTGGCCTGCCCTTGCTCAGTTAGGCTATTGTCTGGATTCAGAAAGAAATGGCATTGTTGGAAAGACTTTGCAATTTCGTACATGTCCCTCTGAATGCTGAACACAATCTTCGCCCACAAGCCAAAAATACTTTCGTTTTTGGGAGGGGTGGGGGGGGAAATTCCACTGAAGATCTCTTTCGAAGGAACAGCATTCTGTGCAAGGCACGTGGGGGGGTGCAAACGCAAGGCTGTCGACAGCCTACACGAGCGTCCCAGGCTTAGAATCCTCATGCCAAAATAGCCTCTGCTCATTACTATGCAAGTCAGCTTCCAACTGGTTCCCGTCAGCATCATCCAGTTGGCTTGTCTCTGCATACGCTCTACAAAAGAAGCACAACATACATGATAAATGAGGGGGCAGTAACCTTTGCACTGGGATTTCAGGTGCTGGGTTGGTAATGCTTAGATGTAAATAAGCTGTAGAGACTGAGCAGATTCTGATCTTAGTTACACCACTGTAAACTCAGAGTAACCTCACTGAGTGTATCTTATCTGGGCTCACGGCAGTGTAATTGGGATCCAATTGTAACCCTGTGCATTGTGCTCCAGACAGGGAAGATTATAAGGGGCAGATCCTCAGATGATGTAAATTGCCACAGTTCCATTGATTTCAAATAGAGCTATGCCAATTACTTACCCCTGTGTGTTTCCCAGTCTCAACTAGGTAATGAGAGTCGTATCAAATTACCTTGGTCTGCATGTGACATTGCACTGGCATCTAATATGGGAGTTTTGCCTGAAGATAAGGGCCATACAGCATATGGCAATCAGTCATTTACAATATTCACACACTGATCTGTTCATTACAAAGAGCGTGATACTGGTGTAGATTTGGACAATGATCAGAATGTGAAAAAAAGTTATAGTTAATGGAAATCATATGGACAAATCTGTCAAAATAAGGCAACTCATTTATATTTTTCAAAACCCAATTGTAGAAAGTTAAGTTATTAGTAGAAATGATGTTTTTTTAAATATTGTTACTGTAGTTCTTTTAGTCACTGCAATAAAAAAAACAAAAACAAAAACCAACCCAATTCTTAAAGGCATTTAGTGAAAATCAATGTGAAAACTTTTATGCTCCTTTCTTAATGCTTCAGGTTGTTTAAAAACAAATAAATAAATCATAAGTAACTTCACACAAGTCAACCCAGCAGCAAGCAAAAACTGCAATCCGTTAAGAAGCACACACAAATGTGGAGTACTTACTACAGCTGGCTACAGTTAGCATAAGAGTATTTACAAATGATCTCATTTCTGCAGGTACAAGCATTCTCCTGGAAAGAAGACCTTTGTTCTGACTGATAACAGGTGGAGTCAGAAAGCGGAGGAGGAAGGAGACAGAAAACAGGAAGCAGAAGCTGAAGAGTCACGTGAATATCTGTTTGCAGCACTAGAGGGAAATGCTGGCGAGTTACCACCCCTGACAAAGTAAACGGGAACCAGAGTGGCCAGTTCCTATGTTGATGTGAAAGGGAGTAAGGTGCGTAACTTGTCCAAAGCCCCGCTCTGCATGCTTTAGGCAGCTGTATTTGTAGCCACGTCAAGGCAGGATGGTTGAACTGTTAAGCCCCCAACGTGACACGCACTCGGTTCACTCGTGGTGACTACAGCTGTGAGTAGCACCTCTGAATTCTAGATAGGTAGCTTGAAGAGAAACAGCCTCTTTCTCAGGAGGCACAATGCCTGCAGGAGCGGAGGAGGAACCCGGCCGTCGGACCATTTACAGGGTGCAGAGTACGCTTTCTCCTGTGTGGGGTCCGTTCTGTGGAGGGAGGGTGGGACAGAGTCACAGTTGCACTCTCTGGAGAAGCTAGTGCACTGGAGATGCTGGCCTGATAATCACTGCTGTCAGGGCAGTGATTATGCCCCGCCCTTGAAGAGAGGTGTAAGGGGGAAACGCCTTTTGCACTTTGTCCCATCCTTGCAAGCCCTGATATTGACAGGTACAATTATGCCGTAACTCTTCTCTGTGCCTGTTTGCCTATCATTAAAATAGACAGAATTATACCTCCCTCCCAGGCCTAGTGCGCAGCGAGCTTAATTAATGGGCCAGAACTCAGCTCGTCTAGATCAGCTAAGCTCCAATGCCTAGAAGGGAGCTCTGTCCATCTACGCCAGCTGATGGTCTGGTCTAGTGTTATTGATTTCCGATAAAAGATGCCACATAAGTAGAAGTAAAACATCACCGTAGAACAGCTAGAAAGACACACAGGAATATTCTTGCTTGAGCGTACTGCATAGTTGGTTTCATAACCGCTCTTGATTTAGGCGTTGGCTCCCTGAATCCAGATTGCTGCCTTGAGAAGTTTGAAAAGCTTACACAGTGTAGAGGACAGGGCAGCAAGTCTTACTGCACTCTGCTCACCTGCTCTGCAGTGGAAGGTTGCCACACGCATTCCCATAACAACTGGTGTAAGAGGAATGAGACAATGTGTCGTAATCGGAGAGCCCTAGTGCAATCTGGTTCCGCCAGTTTCCGGAAGACGCTAGAATTGTAAAAACAATTACAGCAAATTAGGGTTTTTTGGGCAGCGTAAGAGGACTGAAAGAAGCCAGACTTTTTCATTAACCATCTCTGCAGGTTTCTGCAGGGCCCACAGACTCAAAACACAACTCTATTCACAAGGACTTGGAAAGTGAGGCATCATGTGGGCATAGTGCAAAGGAATCGGGTGGTGTCCCTACAAAAAGAACGTGTGAGCCTCGGAGTTGTGCTCGCTGACTTCTGTGCGTTAGCAACCAGCCAGAGCAGCAGTGTGTCTATTGATCTAGGCCTCGCATGTTGTGTGTATTTGGTGACATGGGCCTCGCCGTGCCTCTCTTCAGACTACTATTTCTGCATAAAGGCAAACGACCCAACAGCGTGAGAAAAGGACCCCCAACGAACCAGCCCCACCTCAGACATGGGCTACCTCTGCCGCCTGGGGCGATTCACCTGCTGACCTGGGGCGATTCACCACCTGCAATGTCTATAAAACGGGGATGACAGGATTTCCCTGCCTCACGGTCGTGTTTCACCGATGACTCGGTGAGCTCTCGCAAATGACTAAGTCCTATTACTGTAGCATTCTTTTGAAGGGCAGCAGAGGTACGTCTGCCACTCGTATTAAACAGAATACTGGGCACAGGCTCAATTTTAAAGGTATCACTATGTTGGAACATAAGACCGGCCATACTGGCTCAGACCAATGGTCCATCTAGCCTAGTCTCCCATCTCCCGACAGTGGCCAATGCCAGGTGCCTGGCAAACAGAGGGTAGGTACACTTCAGTGTTGGTGGTGTCCTTCCCAGTGTGCTCTGCAGGCAAGTGGTGCTTCCAGGAATTACACCCCAGCCTTTGAAAATGCTGAGCGACTGACACGAATATCTCATCCCGGACAACCAAGCGCTTTTCCCAAAGGCAAGATGCATATAGGTAAGCTTGGAGCATGTATCTATCCCTCCTGATAGGGCCTCTTCCACCCGCATCTTTCAATGATAGAGCAATTACAGCTTTTTTTAATTCCAAAGATTCATATTGAGCTAGTCTGTATTTTAGTTTTGTCGGATGAAATTCTGCCCTTGATTACGCTCATGCAGCCTCATTTCTTTCATGGATTTCAGTGGGTTTGCAGGGGTATAAATAAAGAGAGGATGTGACCCACCGCAGGGGCATATCAAATATAAAATATCACAGATCATACGTTACCTGAAGAGAAAGAAGAAGCCCGACTGCTGGGAGAGCACGGTACTTGCAGACCTGCAAAGCCCAGACTCCTTTGGGATCCTCGGTCTGAGTCAAAGCCTGCCTGCAGACTCTGACCCGGGTCCTTTTGACCGGAGGCACGTTGGTACCAACCACGGAGATGCTCTGCTACTAAGGCCTTGTGAATGTTTTTGGTTATATGCTGCGTTTTAGCAACTTGCTTCCTGGGAAGTCTCAGAGTTGCATATGGATTGTGTGGTATTCTTTCCACCTCACCTTCATGGTAGGACCGGAGTTCCCGATAACGGTCATACCCACAGTGTGCTGATGAGCGATATGAAGGGTTGACGCTATATTGTCCCTCTGTGTCATTCTCATAAACGTAGCCCCCAGTGTAATAAACGTCACATTCAGTGTAAGGTGAATATCCAGAAACATAGTAACTAGAAGAAGGCTGCTCCTGATCCTTTGGGTAGACACCATTCCGTGGGTCCTTCTGGGCAAGATTTGGCATGCTTCCCGAACTTGCAGCAGAAATGTTTTGTTTCTTAGACCTTCTTCGGCCCCTCGTGCGGTTGTCAAGTGTCTGAGTGGTGTAATATGGGTTGGGGTTAGGCGTCAAGCAGTAATATTCGGCGCTTGACTGGCTGGTGTAGGACGATCCGTCGTCTAGTATTTCAGTGCTGCTACTTTGCTGGGATTTCGAGAAGAACACAGGCTTTTCACTGGCAGTTTCCGACAGCAAGCGGGTTTGAGATTCGAGACTCCCACTGCGCTGTCTGCAGTGCTCTGGGGAAATATCCGGCCTGAAATGGCAGAAAATTAGGTTGCATGAAAGAACTGTATGCAGATAAAAGGCACTTGAGCATTAATGTGTGGCAAAACAAAGAATTCTCTCCAAGCAAAGTACAGGTTCAGGTTTTGGCAGGCGATACAAAGTCCTAGGTGGACTAATTCTAAGCCACCTGCCACATCATCCAGGACAAATCCTTTCTTATTCCTGGTGGTACAGTAGAACAAGGTCAAAAGCTTGAAACCAAGTTTAGTTTACAATAATCCAAATCCTTTAGTCATGGACAGGGAAGATAAAGATCCCTTTTAGACAATGCACCACCTTCTCCAGCACCTTGGAATGCCTGGGAATGGTCTCAAAATCAGCTCTCTGTTTTCTTTGGATAAAAGATCGGGATGACAGTAAAGTGAACTTGGTGTAAAGCTTCTACCTTTGCAGCAACACCAAGCTAGAGCAACAACAGAGGATTCAAACCTGTGGCTAACGTGAGACGAACGAGGTCATATTCTGGTAATGAATTACAAGTGGATCTCACCCACTGCTTAGTTTTTAAGTGTAATGTCTACAAAGATAAAATGATAAAAGAACGCTGGCTAACCGTGTCTAAAGACTTTCATAGAAACCTTTCCAAAACAAACCATACTGCGTAGCTTAAACTTGAAGTTTGGATATTTAGAAAATCAGGATGATCATGGAGACTCTATCTATTTCTATAGCCCTCCATCACCACACGGGCAATGTTTCCAAAACGGCTTCAATCCAGTCTCTAAGTTTGCATGCACAAGTTTGGACATGCTGTCCTCTGGAAATCTGCAGCTGGCACTTGCGCACGTGCAGGTTGCTTGTAAACGGGAAGTCTATCAACCGCAGGTTGAAAAGCTGGTGCAGACCTGCATGTGCAAACGATGGCTGAACAATTATCCATGTGAAAAATCAAAGGCAGGCAACCCTGCCCCTATCTTGGCAAAGGTCACACCCAAAAGGATCCTATTTCTTTACCCTCTCACACAGCTGATTATACTTCTCTGCGCAAAATGCACGTTCCTTCCCATTGATTTAATGGAACTCAGCTTACTGTAAGTGGGTGCTACTGTAGGCATTGCGTGGGAGCATTGGTGTTGTAGGCATGCTTCTCCTCCCGTGGGGCTGGCGTTCCAGAATTCGGTAAGGACTGCTGTGTGTCGATAGAGGGTCCCTGTGATTATAAACAGAAGAACGCAGCACATGGGCATCACCAAAATATCTTCAATTAAATGCAAAGCACAACAGCACTGACATTACTTGCATATTGATTCCAAGGAAAAGCTAGATGAGAGAAGAGAAAGCAGAGGTCAGTAGGGCAGCGTATGCGACCAGCGGTGAAGGTCAGCGCTGTTATAACAGCACGAGTTCAAACCCCTCTAATTCAAGCGGTTAAACAGCACGGAAGTTCACCACAGTAGGAACAGCTGCTGCCAAGGGGCAGAGACGCAGAGCATAGAAAACAGAAAAGGAAGCTGAGACGCAAAGGAATAGTACAATGGCACGGTCTGAAGTTACAGACATTAAAATAATTATCATTCTCTATACGAGTTTGATGCGACAGAGAATTCTGCGTAAATTCCAGGGGCCCAGAAGTGGCCAACAGACAGTAATATTTTTTTTACGCATACGTTCGCAGAGCCTGATCCCTCAAGCACTTACTATCAGGCATGATACCTGATCCAAGCTCATTAAAGCCAATGGGAATTCTTGCACTGAGTACAAGACGCATTGGACTGGATCCCACATTACTTATTAATAGGCTGGCAGTAGGTTAACTCATGGTCATGAGCACCAGAGGCCTGATCCTGTAGAGCTGAGAAGTCTCAGTTCCCACTGATATCAATGGGAGCGGAGAGACCGCAGCATCCTAGTAGACCTGGCCCTATAATTGGTAGTAGGTTGAGATCATATTTATTCTCTTCCCACTTCCAGAAGTCACATACCTAGCAGTGTCTGAAATGTGCAACTGTGTTACAACAGGGCCCTGGCTAGAACGTGGACATGATCAGGATGGATGTACAGGAATTCTACTCTCTCTGAAATCATTAAAACATCGCCAGCAGGGAAACAATAAATAATTTTTTTTTAAATAGTGGAAACGAGCCACACAAAAGGAGCTGAAGAATGAAAGCGCTGGTGGCAATAAAATGTTCTTTCCTGCCACACTCGCAATTAGATCTCTATCCCTTTTACCAGTTGCTCCAATTGAGATTCATCGTGCTTTCACAGTTAACATTCAGCCGAACTTATATTAACATGATTATAATATTTAAGCAACGAATTTAACCACAAGCACAGCAGGGAAGTCTATTCTGTTTGCTAACATGCCAGACAGGAGTGTAATGAGAAGCTCCACCCTGATGCCAGCAGGCTATGTTGTTACAACAGAAATCTCACCATACATAAAACGAAGCTTACACCAATAACGTGGCAATAATCGACGTACTGTACCTAGAATGTCTGTTTTCCAGGAGCTGTTCACTGATGGAGGACTTTCTCAGATGGATTCTCTCTACGCCAAGGGACTTTGGCGGAGGGATTCTTGGAGACAGCTGCCCGGAACTCATTCCCTGCCCTGGTGCGGTAAGGGAATCGTTGGCTGTTGGAAAGAAACGTGATGCTTTTCGTTAGCAAAATCTTAGGCACATTTACACACTTATGAAAAAATGATGGCTTCATTCCACCCCCTGACCTGGGGGTGGGAGGGCGAGGATGCTAGAAACTCCCTGAGGTGCAGCTAGCAAATGCTCGTCTCTGTGGGGACAATGAGAGGAAGCCCTAACCCCTCTGGAGCTTCTCCTGTCCCAGGGGCCTTGCCTGCACTGAACTCTCCCTCCGTGGTGAAGAGACACCGCAGAGTGGCCGTTAATACCGATTTTAGCAATACTGACTCCTGCCTGGATTTCTGCCAGGTCAGGAAGCAAACTTCTTGGGGAAAGCGATTGCTCAGGGGCTCTGTCCTCATGTCGGGGCTTCTGCAGAGATGGCAGGAAGGCCAGCAGCAGAACGGATTCCCGTCTTGTTCATGCCCTGCCCTTCAATTTTCTCCTCTCTGCCCAGGTCAGATGTGGGAGCATCAGTCCCTAGCTTTAAAATGACTACTTAAGAAGGTATTTTTAAATAAAAGCTTCATGAAAATATTTTTTCACTAGGAAGGACCAACTTTGATGATCTGTAGTGAGGAAAACAGCGATAAGTGTATTTAGCTGGAAGCAAGCGTGTTAACTCGGGGCTTGGTTCTGATCTCACTTCCGTTAGGGCTTGATCTTGTGCCTCCTGAAGTCTATGAGCAAGCTTCCATTGACTGGAATAGTTGCAGGATCAAACACTGAGTGAACTCACGGAGGCACAGAGGCCCTGATTCAGATCTCATCCCCACCAATGAGAATCAGACGGAACTCCATTTAAGAGTCAAGACATGAGCATGAAACTGGGGTGAGATCAGAGTCAGGCCCTCACTAAGCAATAAATCATTGTCTGGATAATGTTTGTTCCCAAATGAGGATGACAAATCTAAAAGTCAAGCCAAATCTTTTCCAGAGGTGGACTGGTCTAAGTGTTAACTGCTAGGGGGAAAAAAAAATCTAGTATGCTAAAAGAGAACGCCATATCCCAGGCAAGATGTAGATCACCATTTCACATGCAAACAGGTCATTAGTTTCTCGGCATGTTTTCATATTTTAACGATGTATAACTGCAATAACGACATCTGCGCTGGGTACTTTTTGTCAGCTAACAACTGGCTGCCTTAACTGGCCGGATTCCTCCAGCCAGTCATTCGCCATCAGGAAGTGCCCTTTCCTGCCAGTTACTACTGCTGGAATTGTTTGTTCGCGCAAGAGTGACATATTTCTGAAGCTTAATCAAAAGAGCTATCCCATTAAAAGGACAATCTTCTCCAAAGAAAACTCACATGCCAGCAGAAGAGCCTCCCACTTTTTGACAAATCTATTCAAAGAATAGATTCTGATTAAGCATATTCTTCTCTGGTATAAAATCATTGTTCACTAAAAGATTTAGCAAACAAACAAAGATTTAAATAAAGATATCAAAGATGTAAATACTGAAAACCAGTTACATTATTATTTATAAATAGCATGATATACTTTATACTTCGTAAACAGAAAAGTGCAAGCAACATACCATCGTCATAAATTGTTGTATCAGACAAAGAGCTACTTTCAGATGGGATTATATCATCTGTAAATGAAAATAAAGGATTTGAGATACAGGATCCTCTATAGAGGTTTCTAAATACTTTATTTTAAAATAAACGACAGAGCCGCATGGACATGAACTGCAGTGTTATGCGAAGCATACTTAGCCTTTCACAGTCTGACATTCTCATTTTGCGCTGCACACCTGCCATATTTGTTTACATTGTAATTTAATAAAATACCAAATATGACAACATTTGGGTAGAATTTTCAAGTCCAGTGGGAGTTAGGCACCTAACCTGTTTCGGCACTTTTGAAAAAAAAACCCACTTTAGGCTCCAAATACCTTTGAGATCACGGCCCTAGATTACTTTTGAAAATGGACTTTGGGGCTTTTGAAAATTTTTACCCTTAGACAAATTCTGCTCTCAGTTACACTGATGTAAATCGAGAATAATTCCATTGTTTTCAGTGGCATTACTTGAAATTTACACCAGTGAAACAGAGCTAAATTTGATCCACGCTCTCAGCAATTTGTTTTTTAAACACACGTTCCGTATTTATTCATAATACTCTATTGCATATAACAGAGGAGTCTCATCTTTCCACTTGAGGCTATGAGTTATCAGTCTGCAAGGAATCTGATGCTTAAAAATCCTTAAACACAAGAGGGTCCGTCACGGGAGAAGCTGGCAAAAGCCACTGCAGTTGGTTGTTTGCACAGCACAGCTGTTTCTTCGATCAGTCATCATAAACGTAAGTTGCACAAGTTTGTTCTCATGCCTTTCTCTGTTGCGGGGTCTGCTGTTGTTGGGGTTTATAAAGAGCAGCCCAGTATCAGAGCAGGCTGCTACACCGAAGGGACTCCCCTACTGCAGAGGAAGAACACTACCATGCAGGGCCCGTGCCACCACTTCCTTCCTCTGCAAGAATAACAAACACTGGGCGAACTCCTACGGTTCTGACTCAGGGTTCATTCAATTGGCTTCAGCTGAGTAAAAACAGCGTCAACAAAGAGTAAAGATATCAAGATCCGGCTTAATGAAAGGCAAAACCCCACCGCTGAGATAACAATGAATGAGCAGCTGTTATGCAGAAAAGCATTCAACATCACAAATATCTGAATCTGTGTAATTCCCATCCCTGCTTCCAGCCCCAGAAATCTCCCATGAGGAAGAAAACTGTAAAAAAGAGAGAGTTCAGCATGGGAAGGTGCTGGGTAAAAGGAGAGTCAGCAGGGAAAAGTGGTTACAGAGATACTGATTCTGGAAAAAGTCCCTGGAAGCACAGTCTGCACTGGTGATGCTAGCCAAACACCCAGATCTACACAAGCAAAGGGTAAAAACCCTCCAGAAAGATAAATCTCCATCATTTCCATTCTCTTTAACTAGTCATTAGGAACAGTGCTAAACAAATCAGCTGTTTTGCAATGTACTTTAACCCTCCTCCACTTTTTTAACACATTCATCCAGCCAATATATGCCAGGCCACACACACCATCTGTTGCACAAATGTCAGACACTATACCATGTGGAAGAGACACAACCAGAGCCTTCTGCAACCGGGGTGTGTGAGTGAATGGTCCATGACAAGTGGCACTGCCTGGAATGACGACTATGGAAGTCAAGCACACGCTTAATGTCCCATCCCCAGAGGACTGGAATGAGAACACTGCAGGGCTGATTCGACAGACGGGTGCTGCTATTTGATATGTCCTTTCCAACAAACCATTCCTAAAATTCACAGCTGCGACTCACTGCCACACTCCTCATCAAAAGGCTAATCTTCAGCTTTCAGAAACGGCGGGCGGAGAACATGCCAGTGATTATTTCAGAACAAGCATGGCCAGGGATGGTCGAATGATTGCCTGTACAGCAGTTGCAGAAGACTTGGCAGATCTACCATAAATGACCATGCTCTTCCCTTCTCCAGGCAGTCAAGCATCATTTCTAAACATGCACTGCTTCTGAGGGAGCCGTGCGACTAACTTGGAGTGCAGCTTATTAAAAAGTCCCAGTGAAGTCAGCTGCCAGACACTGTGAAACGGTGGAGTAAGTAGGTGTTTTCCTGAGTGAGGACTGAAGGATTTGTCTCTAAACTCTAAATTCCCCATTTTACACAATGGTGCCAACGTGCCCCGTGTGGTGAGCAGCCGTGATTATACACAGATAGTGTACCAGGATGTTCACGCTACTTCCTAGCCCATCAGTGACTTCCTGCCTCATTAGCACAGTATGTTACTTGTTCTAGACACAGAAGTACTTCCAAAACTACTGCCTACATTGGTCAACACAGGGCTGGAAAAGGAGATACTATCTTCACCCTGGTCCACTAGAATCTGGCTGCTAGTCCAGCTAATATCCTTCAGCCATCTGAACTGGCCGATCAGCCATGATAAATAGCCTTGAGTTACCACTTATTTTGCTGAAAAAAATTCCAAGTGAATTCCTAAACCAAAGGGAACACAACAGCAGTTACCCTGGCAGAAAATCTAGGCCATGTGTAGACTCCCATACGTCGCAATATTAAAAGGGGAGAATATAGGCTGTTAAGGATTCTTATTTCAGAAATGAAGAGGTACAAGAGGCACCATACTGACATCCCACATAGGGATCAGTGGAATACAATATAAACATACTACAGAAAAAGTACTCTCTTCTTCTCGACTTTGCTGCTTCCAGGAGAAAAATACATCTCATGGAACAAACAGCATGTGCTCTGGGATCAGCAGAATGTGTGAAAAGAGATTGCTCAAACATTAACAACCATATATACAGCTGTTCCCAGGTGAAGGAGCAGGAAGATGTGTCAGAAAGCCATTTATCAGCATAGAAAACTAAAAGAAGACACAATACATGCAGGTTTTTGCTATTCCAAAAACCTTTCCTCAGTTACCCTAATATATTAATTACTGACTCTCACACAAAAGGACTGGAATCAGACCACGCCTCATTTTCAGAATGAAGAAGGTAGTAACATCTACACATCATTATTTGCAAAGGGACTGCTGCTAAACACACACACTCATCACATTGCTACATTTAAGCAGTTAAACACCTGGTTTACGGAGCCTTTATGCAACAATGCACATTGAGACCACCACAGCTTTGTTGTTGTCTTACAAGGAGCTAATACATCTCTAATTAAGACATATAGTCTTTGCTCCTGGCTTATTTTCCTGATTCTCCCCAGGATTTGTTATGGCCCTGCAGAAATATTTAACTATCACCGTTAAAATAAAAAATAAGGCGATGAGAATTATAATGGTGCACTGGAACAGCTGAGAGATCCTGGAAGCTTATTTCAGAAATAAAAGAACATCTAATATGCTAGAGAACAAGGTACCACACCAGTTTCGGCTGAGATGATGCCGCCAGCCCTTCTGCGTACTGCAGTTCTTTGGTCTCTGATGTTAGAACATGTCTGCACTTGTGCCTACCTTTCCTCTGATCTGTTCTACCCACAGCTTGTGTACAGCCCAGGAACAATGTTTCATGTATACCAGGCATTACTGCATCTTCCTCTTCCACGCAAGTGCCATGGAAACAAACATATACCAAATATGTAAACAACTCTTGTACTAGAGATGTTCTTTAGTTCAATCACCCACATCAGCAATGCGAAGATTCTTGGGGTTTACCTGGCAAAATAAGGGTTGATTTCTGTGTTGGTTTTTTGCCACATTTGATCCTGTATTCATTGATGGAATTCTCGATCGCTTGAAGCTTTTTCACGGCACCAGCGTAATCTTGCTTTCTTTTCTTCTTTACATTTTTGCACAGATCTGGCTCACTGGCAAGTTTCTTTGCAGCTTCCACCAGCTTTTGCTGTATGATGAAATTGCTCTCCAAGTTTTGCAAAGTGGGGTCCTGCAGATTCATGACAACGTTAGCTCTTTGTTTTATGTTATATTATATTATATTATATACGTCAAAACCAGAAATGTAGCTTTGCACAAGTAAATGAAATTCAGGTTACAAAATGAAATCTTAAGTGAAAACACAGAAATATCATCAAAAAGCGTATATGGTTATGGTCTAGTGCTTAAGAGATTCCTGGGTTTTATTCCTTAACTTCACTGAACTCACTGTGTGTCCTTGAGATGGTTACACAGGCCACAATTGTCAAACCTAGCTGCCTAAAGTCAGACATCTAAGTCCATGTTAAGACACCTAAATAAGTGACCCAATTTTCAGGGGCGGTAAACTCTGGCTGCTCCAACTGAAGTCAAGGATTGAGAATACCGCCTGGAAATCTCTCTCTGCTTCACTTTAGCAAGATATGAAATTGGTATAATCACACCTACCTAACAGGGTGTCAGAGCCTAAATTAATTACTGTTTGGGCTACAGAAGTGCTACGTAGTGCATTATTGCCTGATGTCAGAAGGGTTTTGCTTCAAGAGGATTTAGTAATGTACACTGAGTAAATTTGTTGCAGTTCTGGGTTATGCAAGCATCGTAATCCGGGGCACGCAGCTTCTGGGACAGAGGGGTACAAAGTGCCTGCAATCCCACACTCCACTGGGAGAATGAAGCTAGCCAACCCAGCCCTGAAAAAGCGGATGGAGATGGCGTACCCAGAGACTGCAAGAAGTCTTTTGTGTGTTCAGCACGTCCCGCAGAGTCCCTCTGCCTGCAAAGCTCCTTACTGAGCTCCATGAATGGAGCAAAGCACCTCTCCCTGGGTGGAACCCGTGCCCTGCTACATATGCAAATCCCCACCCACCAGCACAGTGACCCCTGCTGTCACCGAAGGGTGCAATTTAGGGTCCCAGGCGGCTGCAGAAGTGAGCCGAGCCCAACGCGTGTACTGCAGTTCAAATCTCAACCACTGTATGATTCAGCCCTTTAGAGCACAGAATTATAGGCCCGGGCTATGCCTATGCACTAAGGGAAGAAACCTGCTCTCACTGAAGTCAATAGTAAAATCTCCACTGATGTCAGTGGTGCAGGATCGAGCCCTAAGGGAACCTGCTGTCATTAGCCAGGCCAGACTCTCTCTGAAGTCAGGGAGAGCTTGGCTTCCATACGGGCGGCAGGATTGGATCCTAATTGTGGAACTGGATAGTTTTAACAGTGGTTTTAGGGTATACACATGCACGCACACAGACACCAACCCCTGCCCGGTCCCAGACAAGCCGGGGTAACTTACAACAGCTGATCCTTAGTGTCTGCTCCCTGAACTGATATCAGGAGCACAAAACCACCACTCATTCCTGGCAGGAGCCAGAGTATTAGACGCTGTTTGGGTCCAGGCTTTGGCTGGCCTGTGGTTGCTGTGCCTACCTCCTCGCTGAGAAGCAGGTTATCATCCAATTTGAATGTTGTGCCTACACGCCTTCTGACCTGAGGGGGTTTCTCTCCCACGCTCAGTGGATACTCCTTTGGCATTTTGCCAGTCAGCTCCTGTGGAATGGAAAGGACGCGGGTTGTTAACTTCAGGGGGAGGCGTTCCAGCACACCTCTGGAATTTAAGAGCAGTCCTCACCGCCTCTCGCAAGCAGATTTTCTTCAGCTCCTCGACCTTCTGCAGCAGTTTTTCCTGCAGGAGTTTTTCTTTCCTCTTCAGTTCCATAATTTTCTCCTTCTTTTGCTCTTCGCTGACCTCAGAATCTTGAGACCCTGGAGCAATGAGTTATCTTTAATGCTGACTCTGGGGGTAGACCCATTTCCTTCCTTTGCCTATGCCAAAGGGCCCGATCCTGTAGGGTGGGATTTCGCAAAGCTGCCTATGGAAGTTAAAGCACCAAATCCCACTGAAGGTCATGTCCAATTTCGGATAACCCTAGTCTCTGTACTCTCTCTCTCACTCACACATGCTTGAGTACCTGTGCATAGCAGACTCAAGGGACACACTTTATTAGATGTGCCTGGATTCGAGTGAATGCTATGGGTCTGATTCTGCATTTGCTGCAGAGACACAAAGCTTCCCCTGGCTTTGACGAGACCTGCAGGCTGAAGGTTCAAGTAAACAGATATCAAAATTATGCCTGGGATACAAATATATCACACAGAGGCCAACCTATCAGAAGGCACATTTGCCTCTTCACTTACTTACAAAGAAATTGGTGTGTGAGGTTTATAAAATCACATCTTTCTAATCTGATATACGCTGACATCTACTCCACCACAGATCCGAAGAAATGGCATAGTTTTCCCCTTTATTACATATAAGCCTCACAATTTAATAACAGAACTTGCAGTTGCTTGAAGCAAAAATGTTACCTGAAGAGATTAAACTGCCGTTGCTGGCCATGATAAGCTGATTCTTTGCCTCCAAGGTCACGACTTTGGAAACCTTTGGTGTCCCCATCTCAGTCAGGTCCATTGCAATATCATCCAAACTTCTGGCTGAGGGAATTTTTGCCTGAAAGAGTTAAAAAACCCCAACAATCCTGCATCATCCAGTTATCTCAAACTAGCTTCCGAACAAAGAGTCATAGAGGATGACATTTCACACCTCTCCTCATAGTAAATTAAGAGCTCATGCAACACCACTGTGTGGGATTTTACACTTTGGTTTCCACTGCCTGGCATTTTCCCCACATTCTGGTTATCTCCAAAATGCAAACCCCTTTATTATTTACATCATGTTAAAAATGAACGTGAGAATGAGGCCAGACACAGGGCAGATTAAACATCGAGCCGTGATAATTCCCCCATTTTGTGATTTCACTTCCACAGCTCGTAACAGGAGGCAGGCTAAAATAGCTGTAGCATTGTTATTTGATCTAACAGATCACGTAACTCCTACAAAGCCAATGCGTAGCCTTTCTGTTGGGACTAGTTTATCTCTAGAACAATGCACATTGAAGTTTGTGTACAAGTATGGGAATTGAAATTTTTGCCTACGGTAACATGTCTGGTAACTTACTTTGCTTTGTTTTCTGTCCAAGTAAAACTGGTGCTGACTGATTGCCATTACCCAGATGGATTTGATCAGGGAAGTGTTTGCATACCAGGTTTGCACTACAAGTCCGCTCTGTCCAAAGGTCCTTCTTGACACTGAAATTCTAAGAGGGGCGAAAGAAATGCAGTCAGAGGCTGGTTCCTTGTAGGTTTAAAATATGAGCTGCCTTTTTCAGAAGCAGGCAAGACTCAATGCACAGCCCGTGAGCAACGTCCTTTACTGCAGTGGTTTAAAAAAGAAAAATCCATCCTCTCCACACATCGGTGTGTCTGCTGCTCCTGTGCTTTCCCTTTTTATTACAGAATTGAATCACAGCCATAAAACCTCTCCCTTTTTGCAACCCACCGAGCTAAAAGGGAGGAGGGGCTGGTGCGGCTGCAGCTAAGATCAGAAGCAAAGGGATGGCCATGTTATAAATCTACAATAGAGAATGGAATGCAGAGGGATCCTGGAGGGATGGTGCGGGATGTGCCAGGGAGACTGGAGAAGTATCTCGAAGCTCTCCGAGCTGCTCTTATGGAAGAGAGGTGAAGGGGGCCGGGAGCAGATTGCTAGGGGCAATGGGGAAAGGAAGGTGGGTGCGGGAGAGGCCAGAAGGCAGATGGAAACAGAAAGAAGGGATTTTTTACCAGGGCAAATTCTGGTCCTTTATGAAAGTGAGTGTGAAACAAGTGCACAGAAGGGCAGCATTACGGCGGACTCACATTCCGAGGGGCAGCACTCCCTCCAGCCCCCTTCCCCCCGCCCCCCCCCAGGCTGTGGGCTAAGGAGGTGGGAGTCACTGCTTGCCCAGGGATGTACATGCACTTGTGGGGGTCATGCCCTCTAGCCTCTTGGCCCCACGGTTCCCGTGACTCCAGCCACAACGGGCCTACGGAGCTGCCTCTCCAGGGCTTGTGAGGGGAGCAAAATCAGGGAGGAAACTTCCCCTCTGCAGGTACTGCAATGAGTGTCTATGAGCATCCTCTGCAGCTTAGCAGATACAAGTTCCCTGAGACACACCTCAAAATTCACCCCACCTTACAGATCAGTCCTGGAACCCTTTTTGTGCCTTTCCAGGAAACTATTTCTTATCATTAGTTATTGGAAACCATGGACCAGACCGTCCTGCTGCCCTGGACTGGAGGACTGGGCCCCATAACTCAAAGCAAAGAGGAAGATCAAAATTGTATGCATCCATGAAATCCTGCTTCATTGCAGCTCATTGAAATGAGAACTCAGCCGACACAAGGATTAGCTGTCAAATGATTAAAGGTTTTCTGTTACAACCACCACCATTCTGGTCTCACCTGTGCGGATCGTGAACTTCCACTGCAAATTTCTTTTCACGGAAATACAGATTTTCCAGCTGTTTCCATTGAAATAACTATGAGTATTCGGAGAGAGAAAGAAACAAAACACAGTCACCCCAAGAACCATTGCTCTCTTTCCTCCACCACATTATTCATTCTAATAAATACCAATCGGGGCGCTCATGCTACAGTTAAAAATTAATTGTGCCAAAAGTAATTGTTTATAAGATAAAAAGGACCCATAAAGCGACCTCACAATGTTATAAACGTTGCATTGTAAATTGCAGATCTGAACTGTTAAAGCAGCTGCTTTTGCCAACAACACATTTCATCTTAAGGCTAAACGTTCCCGCCTAATCAAAGGTTTTGTCTCGGAAGAAGAGCTAACGTACTTTGTACTCTGATCAAATGAAGGAGCTGGTACAAATTGTTGCACACCAGAAGTGATGGAAAATAATGTGTTCTTCTCTTTATGGCCTTTGCTCCCCCAGTCAGTTGCCGGATGCACAGGAAAGTAATGAAGCAACAATAGCTTTGGAAAAGGCATGCCCTAGTCCTGACACACCTTCCATGCAACCACTGGGTTTGGGACTCAGAGATTTGTGGGTCGGATGGAGTAGGGAAGAGATTGCACAACATCCTGGAAGAGAGTCTGGGGAGACGCTACTCCATATATCATGTTCCTCGAAGAAAACCATGCATTTCCTGAGGCTGTAGCTCCTTGGGGCAGAGACAGCTTTTTGTTCTGCGTTTGTACAGCACCTAGCACAATGCCGTCTTGGTCCATGACTGGGGCTCCTCGGCATTACAGTCATACAAATAACAAAGAAATGTGTGACCATGCGCTGGGGACCAGAGACAGCACGATCAGAGAACTGGGGTCTAGGACAGCCTTTCCTAAATGATAGGTTGAGACCTACCAGTGGGTTTCAAGAAGGTTCTGGATGGGTTGCAGACCTGGTGCAGAGGGGGGGTTTGGAGAACAAGCCTGCCCCACGTAGTGGTAGCTCCTGTCCCACAGGGATGGGCCCTGCTGCCCCACTTCCCGGCATTGCGGCCTGGTGCACGGGGTAGCAACACCACGCAGGTTTCTCCCAGCCATCTCTTTGTCAGGGCCGCCGGGGCAAACCTGAGTGGTGCTGCCAGGTCACAACACCTGGCATGGGGAGCCAGGCCAGGCATAAGGAAGAAGAGCCATCGCTTGGGTGTGGACCTCCCTTCCACACCAGGCTGGGTGTAGGGTTGTGGTGCCCGTGCAGAGGGTCAGTGCCCCCTTGTCGTCCCTCCCCACATTTGGGCCATGAGTGGGTCACCAAAAAAAGACAAAATGCAGTTGGTGGGTTGCCGTAGTAAAAAGTTTGGGCACCACTAGTCTAGGACAGCAAACCCAGGAAGGTATTTTGCACCAGCGCCCGGATTGGCAACCAGGTGGTCAGGTACCAGGTGGTCAGGTGCCAGGTGATTGGCAACCAGGTGGTCAGAATTCCCTATGGATCTTCTGAACCTACCACTTCTGCATGAGAAGCAAGACCAGTCATTACCTGAGGGGAATACATCAGGGCTTGCATCCGTTCAGCCTGCACATTTTTGACATAGCTTTCCCCCCTGCGGTGGAATGTTACTGCAGAAGGGGATGATGCTACGTGTTTTCATTTTCAGCAGTGACACCTGTGCAAAGCCACTTACCGCCAGCGGGGCCACACAGTGCATAATCTGAGGACAGTGGGGTTGCACAGGTGTAGCCGAGGCCTTAATTTAGCCTGCAGACCTCCCTTACTGGAGTCAATGCATGAGATGGAAAGACTGTCAGAGCAGTTTTGCTGTGAAAATCACCAAGACACAATGAGCATGTAACATCCCCATTCCCCCACCCCCCGAATGTCCATTTTCCAAAGTCACTTTTTCAGGCAGAACTGGGCTTTAAATTTTGTAGCCAATTTATCGCACATTTCATTCGCCATCCCACACAATATTGCTGTTCATCTCCAGGTAACGTTTCAAATGTCACCTCACTGTCAGACGCCATCTGTTAAACATACACGACATGCTGCAGCATGAAGTAACATCAAGATTCGTACGGCTAAATATTATGTGCTGTTTCATTTTTAAATGCACTTATCACAGATCATAAATAAAACATAATCCTGTTCATGTGTTTGTGGAAAACTACGGGAGTGACCTTTCACGCTAAGAAATCCTGCTTAGCCACAACTTTTCTTTGCCAGAATGATATTATATTTTTATTAAACTCTGCTACACTAAAAAATGCTGTAGTGAGAAAGGACCCTTGTGTACAAGAATCATGCACATTTACAGATTACTGGTATGTTTTAACAGTGCTGCTTAAAGAGAAATCTACTTACTGTTGCATTAAATTAACATAAAAAGCCTCCAGCAATAAAGAAAAAGGTAGCTGTTGGACAAAACTTCTTTAAAAAACATATATATTCCTTATACTTTAAATTGGATTTTCTAAATGAATGAATTCTACCAAGAATAGGCGGCCATATCCCAGAACACAGTGCGCAGAGAGCGCTTAAACTCTGCAGGGCCACATAAGATGACCAGATAGCAAGTGTGAAAAATCGGGACAGGGGTGAGGAGTAACAGGCGCCTATACAAGACAAAGCCCCGAATAGCAGGATTGTCCCTATAAAATTGGGACATCTGGTCACCTTAGAGTCACAACTCTGTTACACACAGTAGCCCAGAAACGGCATCTACATATACAAAAGAAGAATGTCCACGCGCTATCATATACTGCACCAACATTTTTCCTAAGCATAGACAGGGTATATAGCTACTCAGAATGAGACGTCTGAATCTCCATACTTACCCAGGTTACAAAAAATGTGCAATCTTCGTTCTCGTTTGTTTAGTTTTTAATCCAATTGTGTCAAAAGTGACATTTCAAAAGAAAATATACCATTGCCCCCTCCCCCAGCATGTTTCCCACCAAAGAAGCAGCTTTCTCCTTCCCTCTGCTGCTGAGTTTCAGCCTCTTAGGTGTAACTCAAGTTTCACAGGCTTAACCTCCCACTGCTGACACACTGCTGACATCACCAGCTATATCAGCAATGACGCCTCCCCAATTCCACCCTCTCCCCACAGATAACTAAACACAGACCGCAGGAGGAAGTTTCATAGAGGAGGGACATGCTTTAAGACAGCTGCAGAATTCATACGGGAGCTCCACCGAAGTGACTTCAAATTCAGGCTCTCTTAAAAGGCTCAATCCTACCACGACCCTTATTTGCCTCTGAAATGTAACAGGTTCTACAATCTACAGGAAGAGTTATGCTACATTCCAACTGTGCTTCCCTTCTGCGCAACACCCCCACTTGTAAAAAACATGGGCGTGCTTGAAATAAGATCTCTTTGACCCATGGCCTGCCTCTGTCTTATCACTGACTAATGATGAATCCTGTCCCCTTTATCACTTCCTCTGGAATTTTTTTTTTTTGGGGGGGCCAGGACACTAAATGCTCCCTGCACACCTGACGGCTGTGGGAAGCCAAAGAGACTGACACAATTAAGAGACAACCGGTTTTACAAGAAAACCGTGTGAACCAGATGGGGTTTGGCAAGTGACTAAGGTGCGAGCCCTTCACCTCGGTGACCCTAAGCTGAGAGAAAAGATTCTGGCCCCACAAACAGCACATGACAAAATGTAAATATCGTCCTGTTGGGTCTAATATGTGCCATACATGTACGTGAATCACTGCCGAACCCTGCTTAGTGCAGGGAAGCATATCTCTGCTAGTTAGGCCCAGATCAACCCCTGGCTGTACTCTGGAGAAGAAAATCTGAAAAATCCCCTCATGGAAACCCCACAGGCTCCCCACTCTGGAAAAGGCTGTGGGACCTGCCCCAGAGCTGGAGGCCCGCAGGGATCCATAGAAGGCTAGATCATGTGCACAAGGCCCTGTACCCCATAACTCTTCTGGCCCGATTGCCCCACCCAAGTCTCAAGCGTGGCTTCACTGCAGCCTCTGCTAGATCCTCCCCTAGCCATGACGGCCTGTGGGAGGCCCAGCTGAGCAGATGACAGAGGTGAGGGTTGCATTCTTTTTTCCAAGGAGTTTCTGTAGTGCCAGTGGCAGGAGAGCATATGGAATCTGGGCCAATGGAGAGGCATTTGTGAGGTCTAGAGAGTGGGAAGGAGCTACAGAAGTGGCCAACCTTCCTGTTTATGTAGCAAGGGAAAGGAGATGGTCCCATATGTAGATCTCATGAGTATGGTTTTCAGCCTAAAGATTTGTCCTATTCTTCTATACTCATATATGTTGACCCATCTCTTGCCAAATCTCTTCTAATCTTGCCCACAAACGTACGTAAGTTACAGCGTACGGACAATTACCCAGACAAGGTGTTTTTGTCCCTATCATTCTGTAGAATTCAGTCACCAATTGATATTTTTTATTAAAAGACAACCTACTAAGTACAGTGGTGTCATATGAAGACACTTTTAGCCATTTCCTAGTTTTGTAGACTCTCTTCTGTCTTCCTAGAACTGAGAAATTGCATTTATAAATGGATTGTACAGCTAGTGAGAAGTTCTGGTTTGACAGCCCCGGGCAGTGGAGTTCCCAGTTTAGCTCATTTCCAGGATGGCCTGGGCAGTTTACATTGTTAGTTGGTCATGAGGCCCTGACCTTGCTCCCCACCCCATAATCTCCACTCTATTTGCTCATTTAAAACCATCTGGATATTGAGCGCCAAGGTCAGGGGGTTTGACTAGATGACCTCCTGAGGTCCCATCCAACCCTAATTTTCTATGATCAGCCAGCATGCAGGAACTACTGATCTCAACAATATTTGCTACCTGTTTGGTCATACAGATGCATAATAAAAAAAAATGCATATTACTATTACAACATAGGAGTGTTAAGAGCGATGCACAAAAAGCAGCAAAATGACTTAGGTGCTGTATCTCGCTTGGATCCCTGATATGGAGCGCATACTGTTATTAACACACCTTTACAGTATATGCTGCAATGGCTGTAGTACAGCCAAATACTGTGTGGTATGAAATTTTAGTGTAAAGTTACTATAACATGGGAATTTCAAATTGAATTTAGTACTTGTGAAAGCACTCAACACACAACCTCTACCACACACTGATGGCTGTACAGTAACGCCAATAATAATACTGCAATTCTTCGAATTTTCAACGTCAAAGTACTTTATTAACTAATTAACCCTTATAACACCCTTTGGCAGTAGGTACATTAAGTATTTACAGAGTGATAAACTGAGACACAGACAGGTCAAGTGAATTAACATAGAACAGAAAGGGAGTCAGTAGCAGAATTAGGATGACTAGAATTCCGAGTTCCCAGCTCACAGATTTGATATCTAAACTGCAACTCCCTTTCTGCCCTAAACAGAAAAAAGGCTGTAGCTTTTTATTCCTAATTAGTCATAATCTATATACATTTGACGTTTCTGCTAGTATGCACTAATAGATATGTTCAGAAATTTATGCTTGCATATGACTTTGCTGTACTCGCTTTGTGCTGCATGAAATCTATGCACATATGTAATCTATGTACATTCGACATGAGAAATGCTAAAAATCAGTAATTGTTTTGAAGGCTAGTCTGTTGTACCAAGGATCTGTGGGTTCATTACATGTAATTACAGCCTATCATATTTTCAAATAACTCAACTAAGAAATTATAAACTGTTAGTTAATAACCCATATGACTAAACAATATATTCTCCTATGGTCAGAAGAACTTAGCTACCTAAAGTTTTTTCTCTACAAAATCATCACATCTCTGAATTTTCTGTATGCATATTTGAACACACACACATTTTTCCAAAGGCGTTTCATCTTAAACATATTTAAATAAAGTGAACTATACTGCCATACTGTCCTTTCAGAAAGTAACTACAGAATAAGGTGTGAGCAAATAATATTTATACAAAGGCACTCAAAAATAAACAAACAAATAACATCTAATGACCTTCAATTACTGATGAATAAAGAAAGGCGTTTCCTCCTTACTTTTTTGAAAGCAGTGGAGACAGGCCATAAGGGAAGACCAGGAAAACAAAGGCCACTGAGTACTGGAGAAAAATCAAAGGGAGTGAAACAGATTTGTACAAACTGCTTACAAGTAAGTTCTTCCAGATCAGGGGCCAAATCCAGAGGTCCAAACGCCAGGAAACTCACACTGCATGAATCCTTCCCCCACTAAACCTTACCTAACTCTGTACAAACCTGTTTTTAAATCCTACTTAATTTTCCCCTCTCCTAAAATATATATGTAGCAAAACGGAAAGAGTAGCAATCCAACCTGGGACAGTGGCCTACCAGGGTGGGCGGGGCGGGGTGGGTAAAGCATGTGGCAGGCTGGTGGAACTAGAGATTCTGCCCAGCGGTGGGGGAGATCTCAGGGGGTCAGTAAGTTTGGCCACCCTGGATAGATACAGAACAAAAGGACAGTTTCTGCCTCAAAGAGTTTACAATCTAAACCTGATTCTTCTATTTATTCTTTCAAGGAATTTTATGGGAACAAATGAGAAAGAGCCCCAAAGTTTGTGAAAATTCACATCCAGATCTGACCTCTGGGGCTTTGTTTCTAGGACAAAATCTTTTCTGTACAGGATAAAATGCTTGGGGGGAGGGAAACATGCCATGAGAATGTGGGAAGTGTTAAATACAGGTAATGCAATAAGCCATAAACTCATAACAGTTAGGGTTTGATCAAGAGAAATGTGCTTAATCTAAATCAAGGAGGTAACCTCAACAAGTGAGCAGACAAGAGAAGGAGGGAAGGGGAAACAATCAGCCCTGGTATATCCTGGTGCAAAACACAACTGCAGTCGATTTATGCCTGCTTATGACTGGGTAGAGTCTGGGCTCCCTGGGCATGCACTTGTGTGGCCTACAGTCAGCTGTCTGCGGAAGCTTCTAAAGCTTGAATGAAAACGCTGGGGAGATGCTCGATGAGAGAGGGGGTCATGTCTGATCCAGAAAAACTCGGATTATAGACAGGGCCGGATTTACACTTATGCGCCCCTGGGCACAGCATCTTCAGTGCCCCCCTGCCAACAGCCGACCTTTGTGTTTTCCAGGGGATGGGGTGGTGGGACGGGGGATAGAGGGGCTGCTTGGGCCAGCTCCTCGCGGGGGTGGGGGGTTGGGGCAGCTAGCTCAGCCAGCTCAGGGGAGGGGGAATATGCTCACCCCTGGGCTCCAGCTTCCCTTGTCCAGGAGACAGGCATCAAGGGGAAGTGGAGGAGCAGGGAATGGGGTCAGAGTTCCGGCACTGGTGCAGGGCCCATAATTAGCCGGAGCCCCTGGGCACGGCCCACTGACGTGTGGTAATCCACCACCGTTTAGGTGCACCTGGAATTCCGGCCGCCCCTAAGCACATGCCTACTGTGCCTAATTGGAAATCCAGCCCTGATTACAGGCTACACTCTTGTACCAATTTAAAGGAAGTGTTGCAAGGGGTCATTTTTGGCAATACTTAATAGTCAGTCATTTAAATGCAAACCAGACTGTGATGAAGCAAGTAAAATCGGGGATGCTTTAGGCCATGTGTACGTCAGCCAATGAGTCATGCAACCAGACTGCGTTATGTGGCTTTGGGAAAAACGAAATTGTTGTATAAAATGGTTAATTTTCTTTTTTTCGCTGTAAGAAACGTCTTCAAAGGAATGGAGCTATTTGCATGGCAACACAATCATCCTCAGCAAGCATTACATTTTCTAGGCAGAAATAGTTGCTTGAAGGAAGCCTTTAAAAAAGCATAACTCGTGATCTATTACAATGAAAATTTAGAAGAAACTCTCCACCGGACCTTCTGCTCTTATTTCTGAAACAGATCCAGACATCTAGAAGTGCCCATGGTACTTGGATTAAAACTGAGATAGTATCATGGTGAACCACACGCTATATTTGTGCTTTTACTGGACTACTTTTTTATTTATTATTAATGGTTTATTTGGATCATGGTAGCCCATAGCCACCCCAGACATGGACCAGGACTTCACAGTGCTAAGCACTGTACAAACGCAAAACAAAAAGACATTCCTTGTGTGGCAGAGGACACCTACCACATCCCCACCCCTTTCCACAAACACAGACCGCTCCGACCTTCTTCCTTGTAAACACTGGAGTGTACTTTATTTACAGTGTCTCAATACCTCCACCAACCAACACATATCAGGGCAGGGCATCCACACCTTTGCACTGTTTTCCTGCTTTCTGGTCCCGTCTCCAAAAGGGGTGGGAGGCCCTGAGGCATCTCATCAGAGAACTCAGCATGTCAGCCTCGCCTACCCTTTTTCTCACTCACCTTCTCTCTGGCTCGTCTCCCCAGTCCCCCTTCCTTTTTCAAGCATTTCCTTCCTGTGCTCATTTTAACCCCCTTGTCTGTTTATTGGCTAATTAGCTGATTAATTTCCTAGCCCCAGTCTGGCCTAGTAATCAGGCACACCCTGGCCAATTAGGCCTTCTCACAGGAACCTAATTAGTGCCAAGAGTGGCCAGGATGCTAGCTTAAGCTGCATCTCTCAGCCCTCTGTCACATCCTGCCCCAAACAGTTTGCCATCCAAGTATGAGATGAGAGATCATAGGTAGATATGGATAGATGGGGGATATATTCATGGCAGAAAAGTGTTTTGTTTTGTTTTTTAAACCTAGAATAATAGCGTGGTCAGTCAGACCCAAAATTCTGAAGGAAAGAAAACTTACTTGGACATTTTGTATGCCAGGCTGATGGCAACGTTCCAGGTGCGCTGGACTTTTGTGAGGAGAGCCCATTTTGGGGGAGAAATATTTACCAGAAGTTTCTAGGAGGCAATTTACTTAATGCACCTATCAATCTTTTCTGCCTGTAGCTTACTGCAAGAAAATGGCTGGGTGATTCCCCAGGTCATCTGAATGGGGAGTGAAAATCTGAAGACTCAAAGTATGGAACTTCTGGCCTTGGGAGCTGAGTGATTAGTTTGGCCAAACGCAACTACTGAATAACGGTATGCACAGTGTAAATCTGGGGCTGAGCTGGGGACATTTACAGGACTTGCCCAGAACAAGGCATTTATCCAGAGCCGTATTATCCTCACAATTATGGAGGCTGGAATCTGTAGGCTCTTTAGTTTTAAATATACCATAAGTGATCATTCGGGGAGGTCAGTGGTGTGCTGAGTTGCCGATTACCTCCTGTCTGTTTTAAGCATCTCATCTGCTGGTACAGGTGTTTTCTCCTTTCAAAAGAAAATCAGAAAGCGCATTCAAAGTAGTTTGCCTGTGCACATGGCAATTAATATCATTCTCCAACCTTACTCACCAGATGGGATCCTATAATTGGGCATTGGGTTTTGTAACTAATGTTGCACTGGTAACTCGGGGGAGAGAGTTTCTGTATATTAAATCATTAGTCTGATGGAGAGATTTACAGAACTTTTTCTACTGATGAAATATTTTTTATGTCTCAAAAAATTAAACCATGTTCTCACTTGTTTTGCCCTCCCCCAGTAAAATCCACAGAAATTTTACACCAACCAACCAACCATAAAACGAGTGTGTCTTTAAAGAGCTGAAGCTCAAACAGCAGTCGGCATCTGGAAGGAACTGCTTTTCATCGAACAGTCTTATTACAAGCCCTGTGTTTACTTTCAATCAGTGTCTGGATTCTAAATCAAAGGCTTCCACTGGGTGAAAAACACACATAGCAAAAGGGATCTTTGCCTAGTTAGAATAGCCTGCTGAGAATTCAGTGCCAGTACTATTGTATTCTGAACAGCTGTGTTAAAACGTATATTAAGTAATTGTTCCAGAAGAGAAAATGTTCAGCATCAAGATTTAGATATTTTTTGCTTCATTTTGTAAATGCCCATCATAAGCATTACCTATTTGCAAAGCCAGTTCACTCTAACAACATTCCTGAAGGCTATTGTGTGGTCAAGGAAATTGATACTGAAATAACTATACATTTAATACAACTCCATAAGATCTGGTTTTTCTATGTATGCATTAGGACTACATTCAGTTCTGTGGTATCTTGCAAACAGGAATATGACAGAACGGGAGAAAACTTAGCTGAACTTGCTTACTCCAATGTTGCCATTATCTTTCAAATTTCCTCTCTCATTAGATCACCATGCAGTGGTTTATTACAGCATAGAATGGAATCTAGTTTCATTTTCAGACACAGAGGTAGCCCAAACTGCTTTACATATTAATAAGCTGGACACAGTTATAGGCAAATGGAAGATCCGCGCTGTGTTCTAAACGGACACATGGGGCTTTGGACACTAGAATCTGTTTTACTTAGAAAAGGAATGCTGGCCAGGATCCCAGTGTTATCTCCTAACCTCTTCAAGAAGGATTCTGGAATGGGATTGTTAAATAACATCTGGACAATCAACAAAGATGAGCCGATGACAAAGATGACACCTGACTTTATCATCGGAACTGAGGAGAGGCGGTGCTAGCACCGTAACAGGAGTGTGCAGCGTTAATCCCGGGCATGGACTTAAGTCTGGATGTAGGTTTTGAAACCAGGCATCGTATGTCCTAATGATCTTACGTCCCAGAGCTTAGGGTGCTTATTGACTGAGCCATGACGACATTTCAGCGTGTGGCCAACACGGAATCCATTTCCTCTCATTCATGAAAATTGCCTTGGTCTTCAGAGATGAATGCAACAATGACACTTAAACCCCCCATCCCTCCCAAGCCCCACTTGTCCATTGTCAGCATATCGCAGCACTGCAGCAGAGTGATTCCCTCAGCTCCTAAGCAGAACCAATACATCGGTAGTAACTGACATGTAGGAGGTGGACTAGACGACCTCTTGAGGTCTCTTCCAGCCCTACATTTCTATGGCTCCATGACATTTTTACAGTATCTTTCTTTTAGCGATCCCAATATGCTCAACAAACCTGCTCCACCTTTCAAGTGAGATATATTAAAAGTGTGTTCATGGCTGATTAACAGAGGAAAAGAGAGCTGCCATGTCAAAATGTAACCAGTAACAAGCTGGGCTTTCCTGTTTTTAATAGATAAGTGATTGCTGGGTGAAGAAATAGCCACGGATAGTTGGCGGGGCTGGAGAGCCTTCCTCGGGTGAGGAGTTCCTTCACGAACAGGACTGCTTACATGAAAACTGAGCCCTTGATGACAAACTATGGCGCTGGCCCTGCCAACACTCGTGCGAATGAGTAGCCCCATCTATGGGACTGCTCTCATGGGTAACCTAACATGTGGAAGTGTTGGCCAGACTGCAGATTACATGTGTAGAGATTATTTCACTCATCCTTGTTTAAGAAGGTATTTTCAGTGAGGGGTTCTCAACTCTGGATCTTACTCGCCTTGCTGATCCAGTCTATTGACCTGCACTATGTTGTAGGGCTCATGTCTTTCCACATGGCCTTTTCTGCCTGAAGAGCTATTTGGGTGGGGCCCGAGGTTCCTATATTTTAAGGAGGAGGGTTTTTTGTTGTCCTTTCGTTAGCATTGGGTCAATCCGAGTGGGTCTAGTTAATATGTCTTTTAATTGAATATAGGCTTTGAGAGTTTCTGCTGAGTGCAGGTTATCAATGGACAACAACGTTAAAGAAAAAAATGCAGCCATCTCTAGCAGCAGCCTTTAAAGAATGTGGAGTACAAGCCAGTGTAGGCAGCATGCAATTACCATGTTGGGACTTAGCCAGCACACTGGGGATAACAATGCTGACTCCTGCTAAAAGGGCCATACCTGAAACTTCAGAAGCTTTCCAGCCCCAGCAAGTATCTGTGGATGTTTGTACACCCAGCAATCACTTAAATATTTAAAAACAGGAAAGCCAGCTTGCTGCCAGTTACATTTTAACATGGCATCTCTCTTACTCTGCTAATCAAACACATGCTCACTTTTGAAGATCTCTATCTTGGTGGGTGGATCACAATGAGGGTTCTCTTAGCTCCTTCTCAACGGCTGAAGGATAGTACCAGAAGACTTTTGATCAATGACACAAACAGCAGGATAATTCTAGTACAGGGCTGGCCATGTGGACTATTGCCAGTTTGGCCGCATCCAGAAGGGCAAAACAAGAAATTTCCTGAAAATCCAATGCTATCGGCACATCAGGGCAGAAAGGCAAACAGTCTCCATGCTACCTCCCTCTCCCCCACTGCCTTGAAATAAGATCATATTTGCTGGTTGTGGTGTGGAGTATCCACAGATTTACACAGACGTTTAGCTGAGTCACAAAGCCCCCTCGCCTTCTGGACATAGCTTCCCATATATTCACAGATCTGAAAACTTAATAAAAATGAATTTACACTGATTATTTCTAGCCATAAGCAAATAGTTCTGTTCCGTAGCAGAGGATGAGAAGGACTGCGAATGAAAGTTGACGTGAGCAAACGCCCTGAACCTCTTTTGTGTGAAAATAAACAGTTCTGCAGTATATCTCAATATCTTAACCTCAAAATCTAGTCAGTATCTGTTCACCTCTATTTACTTACTGTCTCCCTTCCTCCCTTTCAACTGAGTTTACCTAATTACTTTTACTGCTAACTCAAGCAGTTTTGTTTCATATTCCAGACACAGAACCACCCTTTGTGTAAAGAACCTGTTTGCACATTAATTTCTTCCTCAAAGTTGGTCCATGACATCTTGTGTTAAATAAGTCACTGTTTCCAACGGCCTATTGGCATCAGGCTTTCCACCGACCTTGATGTTCCTCCTCCCCCTTTGTTTTGTCCTCTAAGATGTGAGATTATAATTACAGCAAGGCACAGAAGTGGCACTGCAGTGAATGGTCTGCAAACATTTCCTTGGCACTGATTTATAAACAAAACACCCATTAACTTTAGAGGGAGTGTCACAGGTGTAACGGGGGCAGGATGTGACTGCCGGCATTTGGGCCCTGGCAACTTTAAAGACCCATAGACTGTAAGGTCAGAAGAGATCACTATGATAATCTAGTCTGACCTCCTGCACAATGCAGGTCACAGGACTTCACCCACCCACTCCTGTAAATAGACCCCTAATCTAAGACTGAGTTATTGAAGTTCTCAAATAATGATTTAAAGACTTCAAGGTACAGAGAATCCACCAGCAAGTGACCCGTGCCCCGTGCTGCAGAGGAAGATGAAACCCCCCCCAGGTCCGCTGCCACTCTGCCCTGGGGGAAAATTCCTACCCGACCTCAAATATGGCGATAAGCTAAACCCTGAGCGTGTGGGCAAGACTCATCAGCCAGACACCTAGAAAGAGTTCTCTGTAGTAACTCAGAACCCACCTCATCTAACATCCCATCACGGGCCATTGGGCATATTTACTGCTAGTAGTCAAAGATCAGTCAATAGTCAAATTAGGCTGTCCCATCATGGAGCTTCCCAATCTGCCCAGCTGGTTTAGAGAACTGGAATCCCACAGGTAGAAAAGGAATTAAACTGAGCAGTAGTTCAGCTGCAGACACACTTTTTTGCATTGGATGCTGGACACAACTGTGTCCATGTACCAGTGTTGCAAGTATTTGCAACAATACTGAGGGGTGATCAGAGGATGAGATTCCCAACCCTCCTTTTGCCTACCCATTTATTAATGTACTGTTTGTACTCAGCCAATGTTTGGAAGTACATCAGGCACAGTCATCCTTGTGAATCCATGTGGATTTGATCTTTTACCAATCTTAGCTATTTTATAATCACACACTCAAATCAAACCCGTTCTGTCATCGTGGCATGAACAGCAAAAAGCCCTGGGATTAAATAAAGGCCTTGCACTGGACCGAACATGTGAGAAATTTAAGAGATCGATCTTGGTAACAAATTAGCTAAAAACACAAGGAACCAACCAATAGCGGATTGTCATATGGGAGAGAAGAATAGTGACACAGTGGTAAAGGTGGGTCTTATTTAGCACATTGAATTGCTACGAATGGATCTCACATTTTCATAAAGCCAGGTTTCCAGAAACTCATCCAGAGTATGCGCTAACCAATTCTGTTCTACATGCTCCCTCCGCCTATGTAACTTTCCATCATCTGGCCTGTGCAATGGTCGAAACTGATCTGAAGACGTGGCCACTGGCAGGACGCACGCTCCTGTGAGCTACTGCCCAAATCCTGGGATCAGGAAGCACAACAGAGAACCCGTTCTGCATGGCTTCCATGGCTCTGACATGCAGGGGACAGAGGAGACACAGCTGCAAGAGAGAACCCAGGTGTGTTCCCCCCATAGCACAACTCGTGCATGTGCCGAAACCTCCCCCTCCACCCAACCTAGGAAACCAGTTCTCCAAAAACCTTCAGGGCTCGTTCCAGCTCCGAATGGGATTTAATCAGTTGTTGAGCTGGAATAGTTCCCGCACACATCATTTTGAAGCCTGCCAGCAGAGGGGCCTGTTAGGGCTCGCTGATGGATGACTTAGAGGAAGCCAGCATGGGAATACAGAGCCCTATGCTTTGCTTTAGTAATGGAGATTACTGGCAGGGATTACTCAAATACACAGAGGGGGATGAGGAGCCTCAGATACTCCAACACATGTTCTCAACCTGCCATCCACAGTTCCACACATCCTGGGACTCAGCAGAGGCACTGATTGGCCTGCAGCTTCACCAAGGAGATCACCATCTGAGATACTAATCTGATGTTCTGGCCTGATCCACCAATCGTTTCACACCCAAAAACACCCACTGAAGTCAACGGAGATTTTGTTTGAGGAAAGACTAAAGCCAGGACCAATAACTCTTATCCCGTGTAAAGCAGAGACACCTCCACCAGATTGCTTCATACTGTGAAGTTTTGAAGAATTTGGTAGCGAATGCACTGAGACCATCAAACTCATTAGAAGCACATGTAAAACAAACCCCCCAAGGTAACACATTTGGACTGCACATTAAAAGTTTGCACTGGCTATCTGATGGAGAGGAAGCATGCTTTCCCCTCCAGTTTTCCAGAATTCATGGTGTCCTAAAGCTTTCATTTTCCTCAGGACTGGAGTTAGCAATGGCTTAAAAAAAAAATGTATTTTGACATGGCAAAAAACCAACTTACTTTTCTAGGCTTGACTTTGTCTTGTAAGTCGTATTGGCCAATTCCTTTATAACTGATGCCAAGCCACCAAGGGATTCCTTGTTTATCCTGTAAAATGGAAGAACACAAGAACCGAGATCTGATTAGGAATTAAGAACGTCAAAGATTACATAGTATTTGCCTATTTCATTCAGCGACACGTATCAGCGGGTTAGGAACACAGGAGTACTTTGCAAACAAGCCTGCAATCAAGCAGCAAGATTGTGATGAAAGGACTCTGCCACTGCCATCTCAGATGGAGCTGCGGGAAAACGGAGGCTGTCGGCTGGTTGTTCAAGTGGGCAAAAAGACTCCGCACCAAGTGGGTGTAGCTCACTCCAGGTGAGACTGCGGGGAGGGAAGGACGCAGGGCAGTAGAGGATGTGGCCAATGCACAGATGCATTGCACCCAAAAAAAAAAAAAAAAGCTGAAAGGAAACAGCAGACTCTGTCTAATAGTCCTCATCCAGCATAGTTAGTGGCCATGATGGACAGATGCCCTCATACGCAACAAAGACTTTTTGCTCATGCTTTGCCCGTTTATCCAAGGTTTGTTCCCAGTGTAGAGACTAGTTATTAAACTATTCCCTCCCCCACCTCAAAAATATTTTCAGTTATATAGACATTTTGTTAGCGGGATTTTGTTCAATTTTCACAGAACGCTTAAAATGTTCCGGGGGGTGGGAAAGAAGAGAATGCTGAGCATGGTAATGGCAGCAGGATGTCACTGATTACATCACATGGGATACATCTAAACTGCAGCTAGGGGTGTGTTTTGAAGCTCATGTAGAAGCATCTGTGCTAACTTTAAGCTTAAATAGCTCTGAGGGTGTGGGCTGCATATGCCTGCCTGACTCCCTGGGTATATATTTGATTGCGCAGCCAATGCGCCATGCCTCCATGTCCTCACTGCTATTTTTAGCAAGCTAGCTAGAGTACAGCTAGCGCAGGTATGTCTGCACAAGCTGTAAACCACACCCCGGGCTACAGCACAGATGTACCCTTAGTCTTTTCTCTGTTACATTTCTCCAGAGACATGGTGCATTGTTAATCAAGATGAGAAAAAATGTAACTGCTTAAAAGCTAGAAGTGATATCTAGTTTAATTAGGATGATAGGATTACAAAGGGTTTTTTGTGTTCTTGTTTAAAAAAAAAAAAAAAAAAGATTCCCTTCTGCCTTTCTGTAAATGATCTGTAGTCCACCAATAACAAAACAGTTCTTTAAGAACACTGAAAAAGTATGAATCAGAAGTCCAGTTTTTAATACGGACAGGCAGATATCGTGTAGAGAAACTTCAAGAATGCAATCACGTTATCTGTGAACAGTCACTAACCTTTACTCCATAGTAATGGACTCCATATGTAGGCAGAGCTTCTACCACTTTCATGTACCTGTAGACAGATTTAAAGTGCATCTGATGAGTTGCTCTGGAGAGAGTAATGTCTATTAACATATCATCTTTTACATATGTATTCAGATCAAGACATTTATCTTTTGCACATTAAGTGAGAGGCTCAGCACCATCCATTGGGAACAGGGGTGAAATTCTGGCCCAGTTGAAATAGATGGCAAAACTTTTGTGCATATGCAACAAAATTTTGAAAAATAAAGTAGCTGTTCCCTGTAATTCCTCTTATTAAGAGTTGAGGAAGCTGAGACTAAAACTACAGACTGAAAGGCCTTTTCTGAAATGTTAGAATCATAGGGTTAGAAGGGACCGCAAGGGTCATCTAGTCTAATCCCCTGCCAAAATGCAGGATTTGTTTTGTCTAAACCATCCAAGACAGAATGTTGCAGGGAAAGAGCTGCCTACACTTACTTAATTCTGGTGACTCGGCAAAATGGGAAGGAGAGTTATGGTAACCTCAGAAAAGAAGTGGTCTGAAGTAGTAATATTATACAATTATGCCATTAAGGGACTAAGGTGATTTAATGGGTTAGTGAACTGCTGAAAAAAGATAATTTATTCTACATTCCTACTTGAAAGAGCCCTAAGACTTAACAGCAGGACTCTTGCTGGTCAGGAGAGAAGTGCAGTCAGAGAACTGTGTGGAGAAACTTGCATGCTGTCTGCTTCATATAACTTTGTAGCTCTTCTCCAACCTCTGGGCGTACCAGGCCTTTACACTTTATTCACCTCCACTCGGTGCTTCTAGGGTCTGATATAAAGCTCAGCAAAGTCAATGGGAATTTGTCCATTGACTTCAATGGGCTTTGGAACAGACCCCATGTCCCTCATTTTTTGAAAACCAAATTGAAACCATTTTTAAACAATAAATATATTTGTTATCCTTACACAATTTAAGGCAACATCCTCCTTCCGATTTAGGGCTAAAAATTAACTGTTAACAAACAAAGCATGAAGGCAACCCCCCAGATACTGATATTAAAAGGAGGCCATAATCATTTTCTGCAGATCGAAGATATTTAAACAAGGTGAAACCTTAACTGGGGACTTGTGAAATGAAAAATTTAAGACATTGTTTAATACAAACAGCCAACCTACATTAACCTATATCAATCAAAAATGTCATCGCTACAGGTCTGAATGGTAAAGGTTCACTATGAATGACTACCAGAAGAGCATGCATTCCCACACAGCTGCAGAAAGTATTTCACATGTAACCCCCCAATTAAATAAGTGATTCACTCACTGAACAATAGCTTGTCCTCTGGTCAGACCTTTAATTTTTATATAATGTTCAATGACTCTGTCCTCACTGCAAAACAAGCACAAAATCAATGTAGAGTCTCAGTTATTTTTTTTTTTTACATGCAGTAACAATTGAGGATATTCAAACCCAGCATGCACAAAAGATAGTTCATTGAACATTTTCCCAATAGTTCCAGTTTCATAATGACTTTATTCCAATCCTTCATTATGCAGAATGGAATCTTTTGTCTAATCCTTATTATAGCATCCAATGTTCCAGAGTTTAATTAGCTAATCATTTCAGATCAACCAGCTTTGTTACAGATGCTGCTGTGGAATAATGGTACTAATTGGATAAATTCATATCTAGCGCCTAAAGAACCCTGGACTTCAAACAGTGGCTAGTGCTGCATATGTAAGGCAGAATAAAGTTATAACAGATGTGTTAATTCCCACATATTCACACAGGTTATTTTTATTCTCAGCCATGTAACAAATGAACCTACAGATCATCAACAACAACCTCTACCATTGTCACTCCATCATTTGCATCTACATTTTGTTCTGCTGGAATTAGAAACAAAATATGCATTTGGACCTTTACCACTATTGAAGACAAATGAAAAACAAGCCAAGTCATTTAGCTGCATAGCATTTAGTAGGAAAAAATGAGTCCTAAAAGTATTAGTGGTATCGTGAGAAAAACATAATAAATTAGGGCCTAGAAAAGAAATAAAGTTGGTGATACCGTACTTGCACAAAGGGGATCAATTACAACGTAAAAGTATATTAATGTTTAATATTGTTTCTTCACATCACAATGCTGAGCTGCATTTCTTACTTACGGACACGTGCCAGAGATGGACTCAAGCCACAAAGCTGTAAGTGGCTCTGTATTTCAGACACCCCCATGCCTGGAGAATTATTTTAAGTCAGCTTGTTATAAATAATTAGGGTCATTTGCAAAATGCTGAGTTGGGCTGGAGTTTGGATTGCAAGTCTCTTCGAAGTTGGGAGATTTTGTTTGACCCATATCACAAAGGCAGGGGCTAGCTAACACATTTGGATTCAGATCTGGGTTTGGATTCAAAACCTCCAAAAGGTTGGAAGTCTTAAGATACAGGACTTGGAATCTAACCCACTTATAACACATGCTACAACCTTTGCAAACGATCTGCAAAACTGACCTGGTAATTGCTACGAATATTTACATTTCTATACTAGCAAGGAGCTTACCAGTAAGCAAGTGATGGGTGTTCCTGCAACGTCCTGGTAGGAAAGACAGGCAGTATCTTTAAATCTTTTCTTGTGTTATCGTCACTAAAAATAAGAATGGTACAAAAGTTACTGCTGTGAAATCACAGATGTAGTCGTTAGCTTCTGTAAAAGAATAGAGCCACTGGTATTAGTTACCCAAGACCAGTATCATTTATTTGAACCATATTCCAGCAATCTAATTCTATATAGGCTTTCTCATATGACAATCCTGTAAAATGCTGTCCTGTACACTCATTTTGAGCACAATATCATGGCTAATGGAGAAACTAGGCTGCTGAAGAAAAAAAAGAGATGGTATTTATCAGTCTTTTTAAAAAATACTATTGATTCCAGGCAGAATACAGGAAACCTGCCCATAGCATTTGCAGAAAGGAAACCATGTGCCTGAATGACAATGTTGTTTTTGCCCTTTCCAGTAGAATTTTTGTTCAGTCTTTAGTTAGAAATCCACTCCTATTCTAGACACGAAAAATACTAGGGCTCGTTGAAAAATTTCTAACCAAATATTTTTCTGTTGAAAAAACAGGTATAGTCAAAAATCAACATTTTCTGCAAGGAAAAAAACCCACACCAATTTTGGTAGAATTTCCATGGAGAAAACCTAAATAAAATGTTTCATTTTTGGTTTTAACCTGGAACTATAATTCCCATGAAACACTGCAGAGGTTTGGGTGGACACAGAGATTAACATTAACCTGAGCGGAAACAAACTGTTTTCATTTCAGGTTGGCAAACTGAAATAAAACATTTCAATTAGGGTATGTCGAAATGTTGGTCTGGATTGTAAATGTTGAAACAAACAAAATGTTTCGCCCTCTATAACAGAAATTTTTCTGAACGTTTCATTCTGTGAAAAGTTCAGGTATTTTTACTTTGGGGCCCAATTTAGGACAAAAACTATCATCAAAATAGCAGTAATTCCATTTTTGAGCAGTTCTAGAAAAATAGCTCATATTCTAATAAAAGTAAACACAATAAGCAGCACTTTTTGAACAAACAAACAAACTAGCACCCACTGAAGTTGGCAAAATAGACAGCACTGAATTGGTTAATACTTTCTGTTTACAGTGCTTCATTAATCAATCAGCTGAAACTTGCACGCCTCATTTCTGCAGGATTTATGCATGCTTTAGCAGTGATAGGAACAGGCATAAACATGACTTTTTTATGTAAAGAATGCACTGCTCTGATTCATTAGCTCTGGCCTAGATTTCTGAATTGAACAAGCTGGGTGACTTCATGGAGGAGTTGTTCATGTTTCTGTTTTGCCAGCTTGCCGATCAGACACTGCAGTTCAAGATTTTGGATAAGTCATATTCAGTTCTTCCTTCAGTATTTCTTGGCATGTGTGCCACTGTGCATTGCTAGAGAGGAGCATGAAAACAGCAGCATACACACAGGTCTTGTAATACCGAATCTAGAGAAAGCACTGCAGTTGACTTCTTGGAAGAGGGCTCAGTGCTTTTGGCATGTGTTGCGCTGAAGACACTGTCAATGCAAGCCGTGTTTATTCAAACCACGGGCTAGCAGCAGCACAAGCTTCTTCCACATCACCCTGACAATGTGTCAACCCGGATACAGAGGAACCTCCTTTAGCAATGAAGACAATCAACAGCCTCATTTTATTCTTCGCTGCTTCTGCTGAAGTTGCCACCAAGGGTGGCATAACACACCAACTGGCTTTAAGTTTTATTTCTGAGCTTCCCACAGCAGTTCTCTTGTACTGGAAACATGCACAGCTCTTGGCATTCTGGCCAGCACCTGAATGCCACAAATACGGATTTGGGGAGAAAATCAGAATCTTTTTTTTTGTTAAACTCGGTGTTGCCAACTCTCACGATAGTTAGTGTTATTGCCTTAGAGTCTGAGCTGCTGGGATTAAGAGCAATTACACGGGAATCTCAGCTTCCATTTAAACTAACAAAACAAAAACCAAACACACAAAAATCCCCTCAGTAAGTTTCTAGCCCTCAGGATTATGGAGAAAAATCTTGAAAACATAAACCAAGTGCTCCCTAAAGAGTCAGAAATTAGAAAGCAAATAAAAAGAACCCAACTTCTATTTATTTTTTAAAAGAAAAATCTCAGTCTTTAAACCAGTTTCATGATTTTTTGGGACCAGACTCCTGGTTTTAGGGCACTTTGGGTTGGTGATGCTGATCACTCCACTGAACTACATCGGACTGGGTTTTAGAAGGAAATGAGAACTCAACGAGGAGGGGTGGGTCCTTCCTAAATACAGACATTCAGGCCACAGTGTTGACAGCTGGGGGAGAACGGGGCTAGTTTTCAGCACCAAAATCCATATGTAGGCCCCTCATTTGGGAGTTTCGTGACTGCGCCAGCAGGATCAGGGTCCCACGGAGGTAGCTTCATTTCCACAGGCGCTAAATCTCACTGAATGCAATGGGTGCTCAGCATCTCTGGACACCGGGCTACTCATTTCGATGCCTGCACTAATCACCTCCATTTGAAAATGTCAGCCTTAGTACACAAGGCTCTGAGCCGGGGCAGGCTTTAAGCTGGGGCAGGCTTTCTGCCTCATTGCTAGGCCTCTCATCTCAGCACACGGCAGGACAGGAGACTAGTCTATGAACATTTGATCCTCATCAGATAACAAAGGCTCCAGCTTAGCTCTCTTCCTGTCTTAACAAATAAATATGCCCCTTGATACTGCTGAAATAGCTGCAATCTGACCCTACACTGAGCTCTGCACAGCCTGCTGCCTTTCGGTCAGGAGAGCCAGCGCTCTCACCGCCCGATGGGGCTAGGCCTCCCACCACAAGTCCCTTTTGGGGACTCCCCTCCTGGCTACAGAGAGTAGCCTTTATGCAAACCCTCCACACCCAGACCGTCAGCTCCTTTCACAGGCCCCTGAGAACTGTTCTGCCGCAGCCACAAATTGTAATCGCTTGCCGGGCCTCGACTGGACTTGAAATGGAGGCCAAGAGAGAAAAGATGCTGGGCCAGGCCCCCTGCTCGTGAAAGGTGACAGAGCTTGACTGAAGTCAACAGAGCTCTGATGATTTACACAGCTGGGCATACCTCTGGCATCAGAACATAACCTTCCCCCCACCAAACCCCCAGTTCCCCATAAATATGAAGAATAAAACAATTTTTGTCTGGGGAAAGCTGGGCCTTGGAAGTTATCACTTTCCCAAGGTCCCAATCTCATATCCAGCCACCTTTTTATGCACAGTTTGACAGGTGCATATTCCACATAGCATTCTGCAGCCTGGCTCCTGGAAGTACCAGACTACTGTAGGGGAGTTTGGTTATTACAGAGAAGGCCTGAAATTTCTAATGACCATCCTTCCACTTCATTCATCACGTACCTTTG
The DNA here is from genome assembly GCF_026122565.2 of Emydura macquarii macquarii. Taxonomy (NCBI): domain Eukaryota; kingdom Metazoa; phylum Chordata; order Testudines; family Chelidae; genus Emydura; species Emydura macquarii. The sequence goes on from NW_027130208.1 coordinate 7,962,218, forward strand.
CCCTCTGGTAAATTGCACAGCCTGGCATTTAAATGGCGCCATGCTGCTGAGTACACACTAGGGATTAGCATTTGTGGTGATTCACAGCTTCATGGAGAGTGAGAAACTAGAGTCAGAGCCTCTCTCCGCCTCCCAAAAAGTTCATTATCACTTCTCCCTCTGGACAGAGGGGACAAAGCATGTTCTTCCCCTGACCTTTAGAATCACTACGCAGGCCTTACTAAGAGACTCAGCTGTTTCTCAGAGGTGAGGCGTCCAGAGGAAAATTGCAGCAATTTGAATGACAGGCTGCTGTTCCGTTTTTACAGAGGTGAAATCATGAGGAGGGGACTGTGCAGAAACCCTCACTGCTCCACTGTCGAAACGACCCGCCCAAACAAACAAAATATAACTCACTTTGAGCAATAGCTCAATGGGCCCGGCTTTGAGCAGAATTCTGAAAGCCTCTCTCTGAAAAATGACTCTGGCTGTATGAATGTTTGAGTGGGGGACTGTTATTGTAGGTGGTGGGTTGGTTGTAGTGGGAGATAACACAAGCCAGCAATGCTGGAATTCAGCTGTCAGGACTGGGGGGCCCCCCACTTGCATTTAATCTGACCTCCAATACCAAGGGGCTTCTTCATAACTCGGCCCTGGTGGTTCCTGGCACCATTTCAACACTTAAAATGCACGGGGTCAACAGGGCTGAATTTCTCTGGCAAAAGTTTGTTTCTTTCCTAGGAAGAGAATATGAGACAAGCTCATTTGAAGTATTTTCCCTCCAGGAGGAATATGAAAGAAAATGTGCATTTTCTTCTTTCTTTTCCATCCCACCCCCTTATAGGGGGAAAAATTTGTCCCCTAGTGGAAATTCAACATAACTTGAATTGATCACCATCATCTGGATGGGAAAACACTGATTATGAGATTTAAATGAAAATATACATTGTGTGCCTCTCACAACACAATGTTTTAATTTCCATTCTATGTATTCTCTATATTTAGTTTTCTGAAACAATATGAACAAGCTTAGGGTGAGATTCTGCCCTCGATCTGTATGTACAGCTCTGAGTGATTGTGCTGTGTGTGGATTGAGTGCAGTGTATCCCTAAAAAAACCCCAAACAAACCCAACAACAAAATCCAAACAGATACTATGCTAAGAATAGAAATCTAATCATGTAAACTACCATGTTTTTCTAACAGAAAGTCTGGCCTAACTTTATCTGCCTATTGAAACCCACCTTATATCAGAAAAAATAGATTGTGGCTAAACATTTTAAGTTTATACATAAATCCCCAATAGAATTTTAAGAAGTTAAGTCGAACAATAATGGCACACGTTGCTGAAAGTATGTTACTAAGAATTAAAAAAATTAAAAAGGATTCATAATATATTTTCAGTCTCAGTATGTGTTTCTTCACAGCTTGTGATTTGGTGATACAACACTCCCTGCTAGCTAAAGATTTACTGACACGACAGAACTGTGCTAATTAAAACCATTTGTCAATAGATGCCCAGCCTTTTCCTTGTGTCCACTGTGTCAAATCATGTATTTTTGTTGCTAATGCAGTAACTTAAGGTAAACACGTTGATGGAACAAAACGTGGTTAATGAGATTATCATAAAATGTGGAGCATGAAGTAATAGGCAACAGCAATAGACACACCCAGGACAGCACTAACTAACAAACCAATTACATTTGATATAGCATAAAAGTTCAACATCTCACATTTCTGTGCAAATCTTAACAACTTCTTGGTAAGTCTGGAATGGATCATAAAGTGATATTAGGTGTTTTTGTCACTCCTGAATTGTTTTGCAAACAAATGTCACAAAAAAAAGGATTCTATCACCAGGAAAGACATCATGTATGATTTTCCTGTGTTCTCTGAGCCTCTGGTCCTCTCATCAATAATAACCTAATAACACTGTCTGATAATTAGGAACAAGTTATTACTATATACGTCCTTCTGAGCAGGATATTTTATATTCAGCTCAATTCTTTAAAGGATTTTGGAAGTTCAATCCGAGAAGCCTACAGTGGCCTTGTTTTCAAAATGTGCTGAGCACCCAAACTTCTGAAAATCAGGCTCCTTTAAAAGATGGCTGATGCTGGGCACCCAAAAATCAACACAATACACTCCCAAACAGCACAGGGGGCAGGGATTTTATTCGGATAATTGGGAGTTTGGATTATTGAGAGGGCAGACACCATTCAGCAGTGAGGTGGCCTCCACTGAGTCCGGGGATGCCTCCTCTGCCTGGCAGTCCTGACTGGGGGTCTCTGTTCTATTATCTGAATCTCTTCAAGAGAAGGGATTGGAACATGCAAGAGACAATGCAGTATTGCCATGTACTCCATATGCTGGAGAAATCTTCTTTTAAAAATTTCCTCTGCTGTTCTTCGATATGTTTTGTGTTAGAAAAAGAATGACCCACATACAAATTAAATACTAGAAATGGGATCTGTAATTCCTCTGTCAGGAGAATGGTTAGATTACTTAAAACATTCCGACACTTATCCTGATTCTTGAGAATTGCCAACTCCTGTAACTGTACAAAGACTGACTATCACTGAATGAGAACACTGTGCATTATTTTTTACATAAGACCGAACAGACACCAGGCACGATTCTGATCCAATGAGTGTAACTCTATTGACTTCAATAGAGCTACTCCCAGTTCACACCAGTGTGGATGAGCGGAGACCAGAGAGCCAGACTCAGTGAGTGGAATGTCAGTCTTAGGGCTGGAATGCGTCTGGAACAGATGTGTCTTCAGAAGTTTTTTGAAGGAGGACAGGGAGGCGGGGGTTTAGTGTTTATTCATTGGGATGTTGTTCCATGCATAAAGGCAGTTTGAAAGCAGGCGTGGGAGGAGGCAGCAAAAAAAAAAAAAAAAAATGAGGGTGGATAGGGAGTGAAAGGGGTGTAGACGGAAATAAGGGGGAGGGGGAGCTATAGAACAGGTGGAGCAAGGGAGAGCTTTTCACAGTGAGATAAGGAAACTTGAACTTAGTACAAACCCCCCTCCCTTCAAACCAAACAGGAGAGTACAATCCAGTGGAGAGCTCCAAGCAGAGGGGAGAAGCGAATAGAGCAGATGGGTCTTGGCGCAGCATTTTAAGATACATTCATTTGATTGGTCTTCTTGGTGCCAAACACCAGACATTTGCATTATTTCCCTAGTCTCTCAGTCTGCTACAGTACAGTATTCCAGAACATTCAGGAAGTTTTTCTAGTCATAAGGCCCAAATCCTGAGAAGGGCTGATCAACTGATGTACTTCAATGGGAGTTGGAGGTTCTCAGAACTTTCCAGAATCAGGCCCTTATTCCTTTAGCCAATGGGGAGCTTCTCTATGGAACGACGACAGGGTTTGACCCCTCGCACAGAGGACAAAAACAGTATCAGGCATTTGCAAGAGCATCTGTCAAAAGGCTTTTCGAACTCTACAGTGCGGAAAGAAGAGATCATACAGATGAAACCCACTGATGGCGCGTATCAACCTAAGATCTGCTGAGAGACTAACTTGTAAAACTTTCTATAGGCAGAGATGGGCTTGTAACAAAAGCACAAGATTTCCACTGACTCTTTCCACTGACTTCAGTGGGAGTTGGATCAGAGCCATGGGGCCAGGAGACGTAGCTTATAATTCTAGCTCTGGTACTTACTGCTCAATTGGCCAAGTTACAAATGGTCTCTACACCTGAGTTTCTCTTTCTGAAAAAAAGGGAGATAATGCTTACCAACCTCACAGGGGATGTTGGAGGCCTTATTCATTAACGTTTGGGAAGTGCTCGGAGGTCCTCAGATGGAATATATTATGATGTTAGGACAGTCCACTCATTAGAGCCTCGCTCAACGAGGTACCCAAGTACACGTATATGGCCTCATTACCATAGCATCTGAGCATCTCACAATCTTTAATGTATGTATCCTCATAATAAGGTAGGGAAATGCTATTATCCCCATTCTACAGGTTGGGAACTGAGGCACAGAGAGGCTTAGTGATTTGCTCAAGATCACACAGGAAGTCTGTCCGGGAGTTGGGACTTGAACTAGGTGTCAAGTCCTAGGCCAGTGGTTCTCAAACTTTTTGTGTTGGTGACTTCCTTCACATAGCAGGCCCCTGTGGGTGCCTGCCCCTGGCCCCCATGGGCTCCCCACTCTCCCTGGACCCCTAACCCATTCAGTGTGCCCTCTTTGCCCTGACCCCTGCATGCCTCCCCACCCCCCCTCCCCCGCACCCACCTGGGTAATAGACCTGCATGCACAGAGCAGCAGGTATTGCTGATTGCTCCGAATGCTGGCCTCACAGCACTGCCCAGGTGGGGGAAGTGACCTGGATGCAGAGAGCCCTGGCATTGCTTCTTGCTCCCCCCCACGTCCCCAGACCATAGAAGGGCGTGGAGGAACTTGGCGGGGAGGTGAGCAGTATCTGTGTATCACCGCTCGCCCCCTTCCTTCATGTTCCTCCACCAGGAGGAAGCAGGGAGACACACAGTCCTGAGCCTGTCCGGGGCTCACAGTTTGTGACCCCCTGAGGGGTCACAACCCCCCAGTTTGAGAACCAATGTCCTAGGCCATGGCCTTACCCTCTCGGCCGTCTTTCTTCTCCAGCTCCAATATTGAGAGCTGTGTATTTTGAACATAAGAACCCTCAGTCTTTGAACAAAACTTCCACCGTTGCCAACGGGTATCCCATGGGCAGAATTAAAGCAGTACGCAGATAACTTGCAAAAAGTGCCCACGTGTGCATTTGTTAATATTTTCCCATAAGACCAGGCAGGATGCAAATCTACTTCACTTTACCTAGAGATTTCCTCTTGAACAAGTGAAGATTATTCACAGTTGACATGATGATCAAAGGATCCCAAACTCTCCCCGCAAAACAACAGACTGTTATTGCTAACATCCATGAGTTCTGTCTGTTCAGACAAAAGTCAGATTAGCCAAATTAGTAATGGTTCTTTTGTAGGTCTGAATACAGCAGCAAAGTTTAAAGCTTGTTATCACAGTCCTCTGTACTGATATAAAGATACTTTGAAAGACCCCCCCCCCCCCACAAAAAGGATCAAAATAACGATAAAAGGACTGACAAATCCACAACGGCAAAAAAGCGGAGACTGAAATGCTGCTGTTTTTCTGCTCATTCCCACCATGCCTAGGTAGTGCAAAACGTATGCAACGAAATCAAGAGCCTTCCAGTACAGAGCGAGAAAATTAGGCAGCTAAAGGGAAGGAAATTCTGAGGTTGTCACTTGAAGCCAGACTCTGCTCTCCGTTACCTGGTGCAAATCTGGAGAAAGTTCATTGAAGTCAGTGGAGTATCGCCAGGTATTCACCAGTGTAATTGAAAACAGACTGCAGCTCAGAATCACTGGAACATAATTTTACCCAGCGCAGAGGCAAATCCTCAGTTTAACGACCAGTCTGCATGACGGGAAGATGTATTGGGGCCAATCCTTTCCTTGAGGCTCTGGAGCCTCTGAGGTTGTTGTAGCCTGCATACCTCTAACGTGTGCCTCTCCATGGGGAAGAGGACTGCATGACCTTTGGACCCTCTGGGGCCACACTCACCCTTCTCTGGTCCACCTTGCACAATTAGTTCTGCACCAAGGGGAACACAGGCACAGGCCTCCCCAAATCCTGCCCACCCTGCTGAGCAGAACTGCGCCAGGCATGCAGCAACGGGACCAGGATTTGCCCATCGGTTTACAGGTGTATTTAAAAATGGAAGGACCCCATTTGTGGGAGCATGTATGAATGGCACAGAGCAAAACAGCTCCTTTGCACCCATTGCAGTGTATGTTGATAATATCAGATGTACAGCTACATTTCTGTAAAAATTCATGTTATTCTTAGATCACACTACGCATCGTTAGACCACAAGATCATGTTATTAAATTACTTTGAAAACATCTTATAGACGTTGGGGCTCTAGATGGAGCTCAGGCCCTGGAACCATCGCCCTTCACATGGTCCCAGAACCTGGGCTCCAGCCCAAACATCTACATTTCAATTTTACAGCCGCAAAGCCCAAGTCAGCTGATGCTGGGCCAGCCGTGGGTGTTTTACTGCAGTGTAGACATGCCCTCAATGTCATTATGGTCTGTTGCATGGATAATCCAAAACAGATAACTACAAAAATACATATTTACTCCAAAGACTGTACAAACTCCTTGGAAGCCTTTACACAGATCATTATAAGAAGAAGATGGAAAAATGTTAAAAGGGAGCTATCAAACTGAAATCTGATTATTTTCAAAGGAGAGTTAGAAGTAGCTGCAGGAACACCACCTGCCTTCAACATCCCCTTGTTGAGTTCTGTAGTTTTTACGTCAAATCTTCCTGTTTTAAAATGCATTTTGTGTCCCCTGTTGCTGAGTGAAAGACCCACGCAAACAGAAAACACTGGCAGATATCCTACAGCTGCAAACTCTTACACAGACACACAACTTTTTGTGTCTGAGCAGTCTCGAAGCATGGGGGCCTATCAGGGGAAACAGTGAAAGGAACGATGCACAAAGTGCCGTCAAACAGATAATGTAAATAAATGAGAAAACCCAGAAATATATTCTCCCTCAACTTTCAGTTGGAGACATCTTAGGGGTTACCTACAACAGTACGTAAACAAAAGTTTCAGCCAGAAGCAGGTTTTTATCTCAGATGTAGTGAGAAATGCTGACGTGCAGCAGGGTCAGTGTGCAATGCTATAATGAACCCGCACAGTTTAGATTGCAGGAGCCAAATTATTTCTTGGAGTAACTCAGTCAATGGAGTTACACAAAGGGTAAATTTGGCCTCATGTACTATGTCAATGGTACCGTTGCTCTTTATAGAGCATGGTGTAGGCACCAATGGGTTCTTTGATGGCTGCTGAGTATGCTGCATGAGTGACGGGTCCCGTCCACAGGTAGGGCTACACCCGTGCACTAGCAATGCTCTGAATCCGAGCACCAGATTCCTTCCTCCTCTGACGCTGGTCACCACAAAGCTTGATCCAATCTGCCTCACAACGCCTTGCTCCATTTACAAGCTGATTCTGCCAATCAGAGTGGCATTCTGCACTCCTTTCTGAATCATCCACAGAGATGCCAAAGAATACTAAGTCATCTTTGCAAGCATCCCAAAATCTGTGCAGCGGTCTGCTTCTCTTTCTAGATCCTTCGTGAGCTTCAAAGTACAGCCCACTCTTCGGGAACCTGTAATCCAGCATTTGCTTGACATGTCCAAGCCACCTGAAGTCTTTTCTTACTAATCTATGTTCCTATGAATGACATACCAGCACGACTGAATACTTCCACATTTGTCACCCAGTCTTGCCATCTTACTCAAAGAATTTTACATAAGCATCTGATATGAAAGCTGTTTAGTCTTTTGGTATGTCTGCCGTAAGACGTCCATGTTTCTGAGCCACAGAGAGCAGTGGATACAACACGTCTCATAAATATGGATTTTCACTTTAGTTGACAATTTGTTATTGTTTCAGGCTTTGTCTTGCAAAAGACCAAAGTTCCTGGCTGTTTTGCCGATTCTACTAGTAAGCTCAGCATCAAGATCTACATCACTTATAACAGTAGAGCTAAGGTAACAAAATTTGTCAACAACATCCAGATGAATACCACCTAAGGTGATATCTGGAACTGGTTCTGACAAGCCTTGATGCATGATAACAGTCTTCTTCAAGCTTATTGCTAGCCCAAAGATTTTACATGTATCAGAGAACTTGGTAATAAGATGTTGTAGGGCATCAACACTGACCACAAGGGATTCATTATCTGTAAACAACAGGTCCCTTAGGATGATCTCCTTTACCTTCATTTGAGCTCTGACCCTTGCAAAGTTAAACAAATGTCCATCAGGTTTAGTACTAAGATAGACACCCTCTTGAACACCACAGAACTCATGTTCGGGAGGGTGTACTATATACTGCGAAGCTCAGTTCAAACTGATAACTAAACTTATCACATGGAAGACCTTTGCACTTCATACTTTACAATATGACCACCTACTTCTGGAGGCTCTTCTTTCATTTTGCCTACTGTATAGACAATGGTGGATGGATTTACACAAATATCAAACCTTTGTTTTAGCTTGAAAGAAGTAAGAGAAAACCAGTCCAAATTTTGCTCTGAGTATAAATCTTCAAGGAAACACACACTATTCAAGAGTGCAAGCCACGTTGCTGGTTTTTAGCAGGTAGCTCTTTACAGTTTGGATAATTTGTGTCTGAGAGACCATCCCTCTCCATGTCAAATCACAGAAGAGGAAGAAGAGCCATCCAAGATGACAAAACTAAAAGGCTTGGGGTTTTCAGAGTAGGATCAGCAATTCGCTTGGCCTTCTGGTCTGACTTCAATATAATGACCTTCAAGTAGGGCTGGTTGAAAAATGTCCATCTAAACTATTTTTTGGACAGAAAATTGGGGTTGGTTTGTTTTGCAAAAAGGTGTCTGCTTTCCATGGACAATTTCAACTTCTGGTTGAAAAACGTCACGTCTGAAAAGTTTTCAATTCAGAAATTCTGCCAAGGTGTCTCATGGAAGTTGTAGTTCAGTACCCCCATGCTCCTCTTTGGTTTCCCAGCAGGACTACATCTCCTTTGATAAACTGCAATGGCTCAGCAAGAACTGAGAAAAGTCTAAAGTTACTGTAGTACTCCTCTCCCTCTCCTCCACTCTCATTTTCCAAGCAGTTCTACCTTTAAGATGCATTACAAAGCCTATCTGCTATATTTAACTAGGAAAGGGGTGACTGGGAAAGGAGGGTCTGAAGCCTGGTTTACACTGCCGCCGGCAGTTGACAGGAGATGCATAAGCTAGGTAATGTAGTTTGCGTATCTCCCATTGACTTGCTTACGGTGCCGTACTGTGGTGTCTCCATTGCACTGCGTCAACGGGAGACGCCTTCTGGTCGACGCAGCCTTACTCTTTTCAGGGGCGGAGGTGGGAGTGGATTTATGGCGTCGACCGGACAGCACTTCTGGGAGCGATTGAGCGGGTCTCCACAGACTGCTCAATCGATCCTGTGCATTGATACGTGCAGCCTCGGCAGTGTAAACATACCCTTAGCTGTGTAGGTTGGAGAGGTATTATGACACTGTCAATAGATTAAATTTATTAAATGTGTTTTTATCTAAATTGTAATGCATGTTGCTTATTTTGCTGGGCGCATCATATAAAATTAATTAAATGAACAAATAAATAAAATAATAGGGCCTGATCTTGCAAACCTTTATTCATGTTAGTTGCCCACAACTTCAAGTAAGCACTTCCAAAACTGTGTCCATATTTTCGCTGGAAAAAGCGTATCTTAATTTGATCAAGAGAAAGAAACTAAGTTCAAATGAGGTATCTAAGGAAAACGTTTATGTAAAGAGTTACTGCTGACAGGCAAAATACACAATGATTCACTTGGCAACCAAGCAGAAATACAGTAATATGAACATAATGCAATGCCAGAGTGTCAATATTGATTTACGAACTACCTGTATGGTACCTTCAATGCACTTACAATGGAATATTTTGGGGGAACACTCTATTTTAATGTTATTGCTTAGACACTTATTTAAATATGCATTTATCAACCTGTATTTTTATTTATCATCTTTCATTAGTGAAATTGGTGTCTGTGAAATGTGCTAGACTGACATCTCTGGAGACTGAAGTCCTCCACTAAGCCACTTGCTCTCCCATATCATGCAGCAACATGCCCAAATCTCATCCTGATGGGAAGTTCTCTAAGGCTTAGACAGCAGTTCACTCTCCATGCTCATCCAATCCTTGGCCTCTTTGCTCCGAATGATAAGCACAACTCCTCGATATTGGGTTTTTGTGACGTGATCACTTGACTGCTGGGACCTGGAGAACCTACTTATTTCTCAGCAGACAGACAGTTAAGACTTTTGGGCATTACGAACTGGGTTGGACTTCAGCTAGGAAGCTATAGACAAGAAAGGCTTTGTAAAGCCATTACCAATCCTTCAGGATGCACTATTTTTAAAGTGACGTCAGTCATAGGATGAAAAATATGGCAAACAGGTGCTATTCTACAAGACAAACAACTCTGAACAGCTTTAAAGCAGCTACTGTTCCAACTTTTTTGATAAACATTCCTCTCTTGTAAACAATCTTCCGGTCTATCCAGTAAAATAATAAGATTTTCAAGTAAATGTTGACCAGAGAGCTGATATTATTGTTCTCTCTCTCTCTCAATTTGGAGCAAGTTGTTAACAGTAGCTCATTACAGCTAAAAACAAAGGAAGCATTTAATTTATTCCTCTGTGAAATTTGGTTCGGAGGCCCCTGAATTTACAATTATGCTACCCTTGCAGACGGCAATTGTATCTTTTAAACAAACTATTTCCTTTCACAAACGGTGTTTATCGCCCATAAAATGATAAACCCCAGCCTCTCAGACATGTCAGCTATCAGGAATTCATTACGCTGGCTGTGTTATGTTATACCCAGTCGGTAGTTATCTTTGCAGCCTGCAGGCTAAAATGGAAATCCAATGTGTCAGCTATTTAAAGAAAATGGAAGCCCTCCTCCAGCAATTTAATTAAGTTTCAGACAGCCTGGGTTTGGGCTGGGCTCAGCTCTGAAATTACTGTGGAAAATATGATCTGAGATTATCTGTCCCAAAGTAAACTTTTAAAAAGGTAACTCTCCTTACACTGCACACAGTACTTAATCTGATTTGAATCAACTTTTTCTTGCTTATGGAAGCACAAGATTTAGGACTGTCAATCTTCATTTCAACCTGTCTGTTTCAGTCATGCCCCAGAAGTTATACAAACCTGAAGAGAATGGAAATCACAACTATCTCTAATAGAAAATATATTTTCGTTAAAAAAATTAAAAAAGGATTATGCTATAAAGACTAAAGAAAAGACAAATAGTTTGATTGTACCACACAATGCATATAAGGTGGATAATCAGATCACTATAAATATTGCAAAGACTTTAATACAACATTAATAAAATATAGTGTTGTACAATATCTGATTGGTGAATAGACTTATATTCCATAGGAGTTAATTGGGGAATGATAGTTTGTTAATTTTCCAGAGCAGCACTATGCTATATGTTGCATATTTACACTATGAATAATTACCAGAAGGCCAAATCTATTAATTGCATGAAGCCTTGACACAACATTCATTTTATAAAAATCAAGTTAAAAGTGGACTCCGAAAAATGAATATAACACATATATTTTTCTAACCATTAACTGTGTCAGAAGCTGCAACTTGAATCTAACATAAAAAAAAGATCTTATTGGAATGTACAGGTTCAAGTCATTCTGAACCGAGGATTGTAGCTTTTTCTCTTTCACCAAAACCATGGTAGTGCATTAAAGAATTAATTTGTGCTGTCTGTGGGATTTTGGGGTAGGGTGCAGTATTGAGAGGAGATTTTATGGATTACAGGAATTTCAATTTAAATTCAAGCATGCACAATGCACAGAGAACTGCTGAAAAGTAAATACAAGCAAAACATTATCTTTCTCTTCTCTTTGAAAAAACCAACCACATTATCATTACTGGGAAACCATGGGTCAAAAATCTGCAACAATTCAAAACAAGCTCACATGGAACTCAACAGCACCACTGAAAAGCTTTATCAAAGGTCAAGTTTCTGGCCACGTCAAGCTCAACACTGTCCCATTAAATCCATAGATTGGCTGTTCAGTGTGCATGGCTGTGCCACATTCCTACACAACTCCTGATAAACACATACAGTATAATTATCCTGGCCAGGATCACAATTTAGTAAACAGGAAAAGGAACTGAACGGCTCATGATTGATAAGAAAATGGCGAGCTGCATCATTTGAAAGGCATCCATTCTGTTTTGCCACCTCTGCTAATAATTGCTCATGGAACCAGAAGTAACTTTAGAGACTAGTGCTGTCCAAAACACGACTAACTGTGCTGACACGGACATCCTCGGTACAAGAAACATACCCTGGGTAAAATTCTCAGACGTGACGTAGGAGCGGGGTAGACCTCATGTATTTCAGAAAGGGAGGTTCCCAGGTGAGATATTACTATGGGGTAGCATTTTCAAAAATGCCTAAGGGCCAGGCTTTTAAGGGGATTTAGGGCTTAAAAATGCAGATAGGCACATTTGAAAATCCAGTTGGGCCCCTACCTGCACCTCTAGAACCTGGCCTGAAGTGCCATTTTTAAAAATGCCTAAGTGACTATGTTCCATTTTCCAAAGTAGCTTAGGTACATAGGTTTGTAGGAAGTCTTAAAAGTCAATGGGACTTAGACTCCTAAATCACCCTTTAAAATGGGACTTAGTCACTTAGCCCTGGTCTACACTGACCTGGCGATTCGGCGGCAGTCGACAGGAGTTACGCAAGCTACGCAGAGTAGCTTGTGCAACTCCCGTTGACTGCCGTGCTTCCCTTCCGTGCGGTGTCTTCACTGAACTGCGCCGACGGGAACTGCGTTCCCGTCAACGCAGCGCTACACCACTTGAGGGGGTGGTTTACCAGCGTCGACTTCTGGATCGATTGAGCGGGTCTTCACTGACCGCTCAATCGATCTAGATAGGTCGATCTGACGGCGGCGACTTTGCCGCCATCAGTGTAGACATACCCTCAGGCATTTTTGAAAATTTTACCTCCCTTGGGAATCCCTCTTTCTGAGCTCGAAGGTCCTAATTCCTCAGGCCAGGATTCCATTGCCCATATTGGAATTAACCTGAGGAAGGCAAAAATCAGAGGCTTTTTATCTTCCAGCTGCCATGGGCCAGTGTGCTGCCACACTGCAAACTTTCTGTAGGACGGTCTCCACGGGACAGGGGCTTTTCCTTTCTGTATGATTTTCAAGTAAGCAAACGCTATGTTCTCTTACTGAAATAACAGCTTTCCAAAAAAGTGCTCTCCCACTCGGCAATCGGGACAATTTCTTGGAACATTACTGTTCCCTTCCCAGCGTGCAAGACTCCCACTGACTTTAGTGGGAGTTCAATACACAGATCAACATCAGGATATGAACCATTCTTTAAAAACCTTCAACCCTAGTAACCCTTTTCCCATCCACAGCTTCAATGTACAGGTCCAAAAAATTCCTTTGCCACCAGACGTGTGAAGATCAACCAGGCACAGAAGGGATCACTTAACACACACTTACATGTAGCCCATTTTAACTCTTTGCAAGCAAATGCCTAGGTGATTCCTGTATTTACTGGAGGTTCATTAAATATAAAACCCCACATTAAAAAGTTTACTGTCGCAATTTCAAGTAAACACAATCTCAGGACAGCCACTTTCCAAAGTGCTTCAAACTCTAGTTCCCAGCTGATTACAACGAACACGTCAATAACCAGATACTGACAATGGGGAAGACTGACTAAATATTATACTTGCATAAATAACGACACTGTGTCTGGAATGTATTCTTCCTATCAAGGGTGGGTTTGGCACAGAAAACACGTTCCACAATATTTTTGCAAGATATGCTGGTAACTGAGCTAATTTCCTTATCACTGACGACCCCAATAATTGCGCTTGAGATGCAGAATCAAATGTCTTCTTTCTGTCATAGGATTAATCTAAAGTAGTCTTGCGCACACATTTGGTTTTAATTCACACTTTCTGACCCATTATGGAACGAGCATAGCAGCTGCGCCTTTCCACAAAAGAGAACTTGCAGGGCGGGTGTGGAACTTTAAAGGGGGAAGATATGAAGTAATTAATTTTGCAGCATTTCAGTAGCACCTTCTCTGCAAAGTGTTTTTGAGAAGATCACAAACACGAGCTAAGCTTCACAGCGTCTCTGTGAGGTCGAGAAGTATATTATCCCCGGTTTTCAGAGAGGCGAATAGAGGCACAGTAAGTTTAAGTGACTTGCTGTGATCAAAACCCACATGACTTGGGGCCCCGATCCACTATTTTAGCCACAAGATCATCTTTTTCCTTTTAAGGGCCTGGCCCTGAACCATTCAAATCCATGGGAGTTTTGTGACTGACTTCGCTGGAAGGAGGACCAGCTCTTGGAGGTGCAAGGATCTTGGTTAGAAGAACCCGAACTTACTTGACAACTGTCCGTTGATTACAAAAGCTGAGGCAAGCTATTGTTGTTGGCTTTGGCAATCCGAAGCTGTTAGTTACTGCAGTCCAGCCGATAGCCTCAGGATCCTGCATTTGCAAAGTGTGTCACTTGAAAGCTCTTGTAGCAGAAGTGTAAATAAGCCATCCTTCCTATGTGGAAACTCAGCACGTAGTAAAACATTAACATGACTAAAGCTGACCTTTTGAATTTCTGTTTGTTTGGTGAGCTGTTTCTAATTGAAGGTCTCTCCTTTCAGCTCTTACTTTTGTCCCATTGGCCAGTTATTGCATGCAAGGAACCGAGTTTAACAGGTAGAAAATGATTTCAAGGGTAAGTGCTGTCTGATTATGCGGCATTAGGTAGCTAAACCCAAGAACTCCGAGTCTCACACCAGCTACAATACAACTGTCAGGTCAAGTGCATGAAGGGTGAGGCCCCTGCAGGGCAGCTGCAGAAGAAAGCACTGCATTGATCTCCAAAGCAGGCAGCTGACAAACTCCATCTTTCTGTGCATGCATTAGCACTATACACAGCGTCGTTAGGAGCTTACAAACATGGAACGAAGACACAGGACAGCGTCCTGGTCTCCGATGTGAAATGGTGGGAGCATTTATTTAGTCCCATTTTAAAGGAAACGCAGATCAGAAGGTGTGATTTGACTGGGATAGTTTGGAACAGAATGTTTCAATTCAGAACCTGTTCACAAAATAAACGCTTCACCACATGAACTCAAAAGATTTTGTCTGGCATGGCAGAGATTTTACTTCTTCGGTTACTGCATGAGGCTGAGTTTTTTCTTTACTGCTGATGGTAGTAAAATGATTGTTTAAAATACAAAGCGAACCAAAGAAAGATAGCCAGTAAGCACAAACATTTTATAAAGAGAAATGTTATTACCTGGAATAGTCACCTTTAGCTTCCTACAATTGAAAAATAGTGACAAAATTAAAACACAATCTCTTCAAAAGCCTGGAGTATGAACTTTGCTATTCTCAGCATCCTTAATGTTAGCTTTCTGGCTAAATCCTGACGTCACTTATAATCATGCAACCCCAAGGAAGTCACTAGAGTTGCATGCATATATGTAAGAGCGGAATTTTGTCCCAGCGTTTCCAGCTGTAGCGTCTCCAACTACAAACCGTGTTCACATTGCTCCCAAAACACTGATGAATTTCACATTCAAAGCCCATGTCACTTTTACTATGAGAGACATAAAAAGAAAGACCCAGTCTCTCTGTAACCAACTACCTGTAGTTAAAGGCCGACTCTACAAGAAGGTCAGCGGTTGTGATGAGTCTTGAAAACAATCATTCCTACAGCTCAAGCCAACCCAATCTCGCATTGCATTTGTCAATGAAAATTTAATGAAGACATCTTTAAGAAAGTGGTTGTGTTCAATCACAGATTGTACCATAAACAGAATGTAAACCTAGTGACAAAAAAATAACATGGACCAGGTTAATGATTTGACATAAAATTAATGGCGAGAAAACTATTTATTTTTGTTGCCAAAACAGAGAGAAAAACAATTAGATTGTTTTTAGTCCTCTTGAAGGAAAATTCAAATGAATGGTGTAGTAACTTTTCGCTATTGTACTCTATTTCCCTTTCCCCTCCAACATCTCCTGTCATAAAAACAGCCGCATGTCAATTATTTGTGGTGCAGGAGGAAGTGACAAACAGGTTAGAAACCCACTGTAATACCTACAGACCTGACAGAATCATTCTGTTCAATGATCTTTCTCACAGAAAAAGGTTACACTTGAATTCCCCCCCCCCCCCCTCCAACCTGAATTGTTTGAAAGTAAATTCTCTCACTGGCCTTAATGAAACAGCAGCTCCTCAGTATTCACAAACATATGTTTGTAATGGAGACAATGCAAAATGTAGCCCAAATATATATATATATATATATTTTTTTTTTGAAGGGGGATTATAAATAATCTGATTAGCAAACCAATCACAAACCGCTGCAAACACACCTAAATTTCAAAGTTATGGGTTATGTTAGGAAGCAAATACACACACACACACACACACAAAGAAAGGATAATCTTACCTGTAAAATCAGGGCTGCTAATCTGAAGATCGTCTCACTTTCTACCTCAATCTGCCCCTGTTTGCATAAAGAGGAAAGCATTAATGTACATATCCTGACTCAGCAGTGGAGGGACAGAGCCCAGGATTGCTAAATCTGGCAGACTGTCACACTACTCTGTATCTCTAGGTCTCACTCAATCACAGACCATACCACAGCAATGAGGGAAGGGGGGGAGGAAAGAGTTACCAAGTAAAGTTTCAGTCACTTTGCCATTTGTGGGTGTAGGTTTGTTGTCTTTTTAAAAAAAATTAACTCAAGAAAGTTAATTCTGAAAACAGGATTCAGGGAGAGAACAGCAGGAGCTGCTCTTTGAATGTGTCTGTGATGCATAATGAATCATTCCTTTGTCTCTGCCATTTAGTACATTCAAGTCCTACAAGTTTCACCAGATCAGTTGGCGGCACTCACTTCACTTCCCAGATACGATATTTCTCTCTTTGGTGTGTGTGTCTTTGGTTCTCTCTCCCTCCAGTGAATCTTCCAGTCACCACTCAGTTAATTTTGTGATTGCGTATTTTCTGCATAAATCCTTTTGTATTGCAACTGACTAGACACACCCTGTCAGAGTGGGAGATTTGAGTGCACAAGGGACGCAGGGTTGAGCCAAAGATATGTGCATGTTTTAAGATGCAAACTCCTCAGGGCCACTATCTAGTTTCTTATGTCTGTGCAGTACCACGGACACCCATGAGGCTATATAAATATTATTAATAATCATTGGGTACAACATAACAACATTCAGACTAAACTTCCTTTGTAGGATCAGGCCCATGAGTAGAACAGATTTATGCACATAAGTAAAGTAATTGTTTTTACTGTGAAGTTCAAAACAATTTCTCAGAATCCTTGCCTCCCAGATTTTCCTTCTTCACCCACCTCTAGGGAAGAGCCACTTGCCTGACTTACCCAGAGATGTGCTCTGACAACATCATGAACCCAGTAACTTAAGAGATGTACAGCAGAGAGCAAATGCCAAAACACTGCTTTGGCTAATGCATAAACTAGCAGATCCCCCTGGTTACAGCATCGAGTCCAGATTTACAAAGCTGGGCATCCACCTGTGAAGAGGCTGGTCCTAGTTCATCAATGGTGAATACTAGTAAATAAATATTTACATTGCTGTAGCATACCCAGAGGCCCTTTGAGGACTGGGGTTTCCATTTTGTACATTGTGCTATACAACACAAAGCAAGAGGGAGCCCCCTCGGCAAAGAGTTTACAATCTAGGAACCCAATCCTGCAAATACCACACAGGTGGTTCAACTTGGCACGTGTGAATGAGCCCATTTGTCAGGCAGATGCAGAAGGGTTTGCAGGAACTGGGGCATCTATCACATTCCACCTTCAGCAGCTAGGCTGGGACAGCACAGAGCCGCTTACGATGGGGCTCCTGATTTGGGAAAATTATCCCCTTGCCTCTTGTACAAAGGACAGACTGGGGCCAGTGAGTTTTTGAACAGTAAATATTTCCCATTTTTCCAGGGGAGAATATTGAACATGTGACACCTGCTTCTTGTAACTCAAGTCATAGCACATCCTTAGTCTACTGGAAATCTCAGGGGTTCTGCATGGACCAGGTAAGATGCAGGGTTGAAACAGTTCCAACAGCGTAATTGGTGCCCCAGAGAATTACAGAGATACCACCAAGAGTCAAAGCCTGCCCCACACCTCCTATGTCTTATCAGACGGATGCTGTTTACAGCACATTAGTTTCCATAGCCAACGATACCGAAGAAAGTGATGTGACTAGCGTCATGTCTAGCCACCTTTGACTTCCCTCCCCCTACAGATCAGATACCCAATTTCGGAGCGGCATGATCTGGAGTTGAAATCAAGTGAGACCCGAGCCCACAGCCTCTGGGATTGTAAGCCAATGCCTCAACCCCTCAGTCACCAGGACTCACAGAGAGAAGTCTTGATCCATGTTACTTTATGGTAGCTGGGGACCCAGCCCACTGAGGCTGAATTCAAAGTGAGCTAGTAAATAATTCAGTTTTCACAGAAAGGGCATCTTCTGCCAGCGCTGCCAGCAGCATAAGTCATTCCTCTCTCCCCCTCCCACAAATCCCTGCAAGCCTGTCAAGAATGTTAGACTACAAGGAATTTTCTCCTTCCAACTGGTGTTGCTACTATGACCCGGAGGAGATCGCTAGGCAGTCCCTAGATTATGAGCACCCTGTACCGGATGCGTTTCATTCACGCCAAACAAGTGTCACAAATAACAGAGACAAACAACACAAAGCGTTGCCCCCAAAATACTTTCCTCCACCTCCGGCACATTTAATACGGATTCTTAAGTAACAAGCTTGTATCTTGCTTGTATCTATCAGACAGTCAGCGTGGGAACTGCAGGAAGGCCCCTGAAGGCCAGTAACAGGCGACCTAAGCAACGCAGTGTCTACGCTGACACTGTATCGACCTAACTACGTTGGCCTTGACTCTATGCAGACCATGGAGGGGGGAGTTATTAAGTCGGTGGAGCTAGGCGATTGGGTCGGAGGGAGTGAAATTGAAGTGTAGACGTTTCCACAGTTAGGCTGACGTTAGCTGCCTTGCATCTAACTCTGTAGTGTAGACCAGCCCTAAGAAATCAAGACCTGAAACGGGTCCTTCAAAGCAACAGTCTGGGCATGTGGAAGAAAACAAACAAATCAATTACAGACACATTTCAAAAGAAGATTTGAAAACTGGTATCTAAATAAGAACCGAACCATTAAAATCTTCCTCCTCCTCTCAAACAGAAACCTGGGTGGACTGTTCATTTTTCCCCCCTTACTGCAGGCTAGTGATGTCCAAGGAAGTTCTCTGTTTGAATAGCCTCAAGAAAGCCAGATAAACTGCATATATAATTACCACAGTTACTCGGAGGGAGATGGAAAAAAGGGAAATATGTGAGAGAACAGGAGAGAGAAGGGTGGAATTAAAAAGAGGGAGTGGATGGAAGGGAAAGAGAGGAGAGAAAGAACCACAGCACGTGCAATGAAGTGTTTTAAGGGAGACAACAGGCTGTATGTGGACACAGTGCAAGCGAATGCAGTGATAAGGATGCAGAGCAAGACCAACCACCTTCTATCTTCGTTCCCATCACCATCATTGGTGCACTGATCTCTGCGATACCTGACTGATATTTCACCACTGGGCTGTCAATGGAAGTCAGATCCCCGCGTTGTAAACAGTTCTACATCTCTACTTCTTGTAAAATCATTTGGGAGAGACAGTCTCAAGCAAGGGAGTGGCTCTGAAGATCAAAGGTGTGGTGAGCAGGGACAACCTGTTATCAGATGACAAAGGTATCTAGGGAGGACTAAAGTAGGCCAAGCAAATGTAACAACTCGCCCTTCCAGGGAGGCAACACTGGATAACATGATCAAATGAAGCAAACGCTGATAAGAGATGAATACCCAGTAACTGAAAAGAGACACCTGGGGCCCTATTTGGATCACTGACATTTACGAGCACATCTTAATTATAGGCAGAACGGATACTGTCACATAGCTCAGCAGTTCCCAACCTTCCCGAGTGTGTGGCCCCCTTTTCCACCTCCAAACATTTCACAGCCCACCACATGCTACTAGTTTTATTTGAAATTGTACATTTCCTTGGGGAAGACGTTATTATTTTTCTTTTCCAGGGACCACAGGTTGGGAACCGCTGACCTAGGGGTAAGATTGCTCCACATATCCCGGTATAAGACCCTGTTTTCAGTTGCTTATAACTTTGCCAAAGTTAAACGTTTGGGCTGAAATTTTCCATGCCGGGGCATCTGTCTCCACTGATATATTTTTTTTTGGGGGGGGGTAGGGGGGTAAGTTTTAGCTTAAACAGTTCAGGCTATTTCTCAGAGTGAGATCAGGGAAAATACACTCTTTTGCCCATGTTAAAATTTAAAAAAAAAAAATCTCACCACCATTTTGTTGGGAAACTCTAGCAGCTCCTAGCTATAAAATAGGGACTTGAAATTTGTCAGGAGCATCACTCTAGTGCCAAGGATGTGTCTTCTGCCATTTCCCTAAAAATCTACCTAAACACAGCTAATTTAGGCCTCCAAAAAACAAAAACAATCTCAGTTTACACATGCTCAGCAGAGACTTGTTTGGCAGCTAAATTCTTCAAAGTCTCAGGTCTGTACTGAGCATGCTCCATCCTCTGACAGCTCCTGTGTGCTGACCAGATGGAGCGTGTGCCATCCCCATGGATCATGCTTCCTTCTGGGACTGCAGGGACTGAGCAGGACATCCCTGAAACTGCTCCTCTCAACCCACCAGCCGTGGGCTGTGAGCAGGAACATTCCCACCCGTGCTCGGAAAGCTCCGGCTTCTGCTGCCCAGGCAGCACGGAGAATGAGGCGGCGGCGGCAGCTGCAGGTTGACTGGAATGCAAGAGGATGAGGGAGGAGGAAGAGGAGCAGGAGGGAGATGGGCACCTGTTCTCCAGTAGCTGAAGTGGTTGAGGTCACTGTAGTGGATCTAGAGGTCTGAACCCTGCTTTTGGTGGGTCAGTGCAGTTCCACCTGATAAAATTTCCGTATTTTGGGGTTGGCTTTGATTTTAAAATAGGAAGTTCCATTAATGAAACCTACTTCAGAAGAAAAAGTCAGGAGATACCAGAATACAGAACACAGTGTTAATGGAGCTTGTTAATGGCACAGGCCTACACTCCGCAAGTCCCTTCATTATCAGGAGCTTTATCCGCATGCATTGCGCTCACCCCAAACGGTGAGTTTTGGAGATCCCAGGATCATGTCATTACATTATGTGGTGCACAGGTTTTTCTCATTAAGGGGGAAACCTTGTTCCGCCCTTGAAAACACCTCCTCTGTAGGCATACACAGTTCCAGGTGCAGTGGAACTGCTGAGTCTTGCTAGATTGAGGGGGGCAGGAAAAATTGAGGGGGGGGGCATAAAAAGGGCACACGGTGTGAAGCCCAGTGTATCACAGAGGACCACTCCATGGAGGGTCCCGTCTGGCTGAGTGCAGGGGCCGGACAGAGGCTTAGAGGCTAATCCAACCCTGAAGCAGCAACCACTGATTAGATATATGCTGTCAATCAGCAGCTAGAGGGGGGCTAGAGAACGTCTCCTGTCTCTTTCCTGGGCGCGATCCCTGGTGCCCTACCTCAGCCAAGATACCTACAACTCACTATTGTCAGCCCTTGGTTAGCCAAGTGATGAGCTGAGACTTCAGAATTTCCCGCTAAACTCCATTTGTTTCATTACGTCTTCCATCTGCTGCAACTCAGTTCACACATTGTGTCCTGTCTGATAGCTAGACTAAGATCTCCGGGGCTGGAACTGTTTTCTGTGTTATTCATCCATATCAGCATCTGCCGTTCGGCTGTCCACGCTCTCAATGGCAATGGATATTGGGCTACTCTAAACTCCAGGCGAAACAGCGTCTATGTCACTGAGCAGGAGGCAGATTGCAAGACCGGGATGGGCGCAGAGTTAGCTACGTGGCAGGTTAGACCACTCAGAAGTGAACACAACAATAGTGTCCAGAAAAAATAAATAAATAAAACAAGCAACACCTCATGAAGGCGGGGTGGGGGGAAGGGAGCCTGGCGTGCTAGTTATAAAAACCTGACGCACCAGTACTCATGCATGCACCAGCGATAAGGAAATGCTCCTTTAGAACACCCGAGTGGCTGAGCTCAGTCCATGTTAACTAGGGTTTTATGTGCTTGCGTTGTTTGTCAGGCGTGGGTCACAGGGAAAGCAAAGTCAGGCAGACAGCACAAGTAAACACAGAGTGAATTGGGCAGGCTAACATGTAGGAGTTTGTTCTTTGGGTGTGTGACTTGGTATTAATTGCAAGGACCTCACCTAAGATGCGTCGCAAGAGAACGGCTGGTGCTGAAAGACAGGTCAGTGAGGAAGTTAAGAAGCGGCAGCCCCTGTGGTCAAGACGGGGCAGCAAGGATGTGAAAGTGAACATGGTTAATTGGCTGAGCGAAGCCAGGAGTCCCGCTCAGCTCAAGGTCATTTCTCTGTCTGTCTGGAGCACCACATCCGGTCAATTTCCAACACTTCAGGGAATGTTCCAGGCATCAAGGGACACCAGGCCATTGCTATTGCTGCAAATCGGGCCACCAGAAAAGCGTGATTCACAGGAAAAATCAGAGCCTCTGGCCAGCACCCAGCCCCGGTGCTGCAGGCAGAAGACTCACGCTGCTGCCCACACATATCAGAGGCAGCAGCTTACCTTGCTGCGGTAGGAGACTGGACGTAGCGTGGACTAGAACAGGAAGTAGGAGAACCGTAGAATGAGGGGAGAGCAGAGTGTGAGGGGGAAACGGGGAGCCGGATAGGGAGGAAGCAAGAGTGGGGACGGGGGAAATGCAGCAGAGACCAGGGGGAGGAAATACGGATCAGAGGGGGTAAGATCCGCCGGGGGGCAGACGGAGCAGGGAAGAGAGGGGAACAGGGGATGGGAAATAGGGGGGAGAGTGAAGGAGACAGGCATCCTAGCATGTAGCAGAGGGAGGGAAGGGGGGCATACAGACCTCCTGCTGGGCTAAGAGGAAGGGAAGAGAAGAATGGCAGGGTATGGGGATGCACACAGATCCTGTGGCATGGCGGGAGGGAAATGGGGGATGGGATGGTGGTGGGCACAGAGCCCTGGCTACAGGGGATGGGTGGATTTGCAGGGAGTCCTTGACATAGAAGGGGGTGGGAGGGTGGCACACAGGGACCTTGTGGGGCACGGGAGAGGAAATGGAGGGATGCAAGGAGCCCCTGGTGTGTGCAACGCGCTCGGCCAACAGACCATACAAAGAGTGTGATGCCCTAGTGAATCAGACACTTCCTACAGGGATCATAAGCCTGACTGGCTGCCCAGCGTCTTCCATGGAAAGGGGTCACCGGCTCACAGCTCCAAGGCCAGGAAGAGCCCGATGAGAGGAGAAAAGGGAGAGGCGTTATGGGGAGCAGGATCGTTTTCATCTCCCCACGAGAGCCTGTTGTTCACCAGGATGCTCAGTCTGCAGCAAAGGACTGTCTAGGCTACAGCCGGGTCGCCCTGGATCAGCGGTCACCGTGCACACTGACCGATGGCACCGGTGAAGAGCGGCAGGCACTGTACCCTGCTAGGGGGTCCGGAGATGTTGGTCTGTTTGCATGGCCCAGGCACTGACGTCCCTCCTCCTCTTTTAAAAATTCCCTTTGGCTTGGAAGAGGAAAAGCGTGGAAACGACGTTTAGGTCCTATGCTCTGATTTAGAGACCGGCTCCAGAGAAACCTGCCCCATAGACACATGAAGACTTAATTCTACAGAGCGTTTCTCACGTGAAAAAGAAGGACGCCAATAAAGAATTTTTAATAATTACATCATTAGGTAGCACTTTGAACCTGAAGGATTCTCTGGCACTTTACAAGCTATGGGGAAAATTCCTCCTAGGCAGTGGACTGGCACAAGGCCTAGATCTCACTCGTAAGTGTGACTTGGTTCCTCAAAGTAGCACTTAGCTGCTGCGTAAGCCTTGCACAAGGGTGAATTTCACCCCATATGCATATCGTACCACTGAAAGGAAGGCATCTCTAGTGCATACGGCAGGTACCGACACAGGGCACACTGCACAATTGCATATTCCCATCCAGCTGGGCTCGGATTCAGGAATGCACTGGTATTCAGGAAAGAACCTATGATTAGAGTTAAGCATTTGATTAAATCCCATGAAAATCATTGGAACTTAAGCAGACACTAAGCTAAACACAGGTCCAAGTGCTTTCCTGAACTGGGGCCTTTCTAAACGTTTCTCTCCATTTTTGAAACAGTGAAAGGTGAAAGAATATTGAGAACAGCTCTGTGAAAATGATTAAGTGATCATCAAGATGCTATTTTAAGCAATCTTTATCAACCCATCCTAGTTTCCATACTTCTCTCCCACTCTCCTATCTCCCACCTTTTGAACTGCCTTCCTGTCCCACAAGGGGAGCTTCTTGCAAAGATCTTGAGTTGGATATGGCCTTTGATATTTCATCCTTTAGGTAAACAGCCAGTGCAGGTGCATTATTGAGATCCCTGCATCAAGCGCTTCATATACAGGTTGTGGCTTTTTAAAAGACATTAGGATTTCCTCACAACATGCAGCACGAATGAAGCAAAACCAAAACCAAAAACAAGAACAAAACAAAAAAACCCACACAACAAGTTTAAGCACCCTTAGCTAGTCTAACTACTGAGAAACACCAGAGAACATCTTATCTATCATTAGTGACTAGCAGTGGGTTGCGTCACTGGAGTTGGGAATCCGGTTATATTTTGTAGCTGACACTGCCCTTTACTCGGACTGTGCCTCCTTGCCCTGAAGCACAAACGAGAGTGGCTACGCTGTTTATTGCGTTAATGTGGCTTTTGAATACGTCTGATGCACCTGTCTTCTCACCTGAATGACAGGTTCTTAAATGAGAGTTAAGATGTGTTAATTCAACACAAATTTAGACTGCATTTTTTATAACCTCCAATGAGCTGAAATCGGCCATAATTGTGATCAGATGTTCCCCAAATGGAATTAACTAACTATAAAGTCACTAATTTTAGTGTTAAAAGGCAATGGGCCAAATTTTTCCCTAGGGCAAATCCACTGACTTCAACGGAACTATGCCAAAGATGAGTTTGACCCAAATTTCCAGCCAGCCTCCAGTTTTTTCACCCATGCAAAACTGATGGGACATAGAAAAATAGGCAATCACCCGTTTTGCACATGCAAATCCCACATTTATTGCTTTATCTAATGTATTAGGAATATTCCATACACCATTAAGAATTGTTGCGAATTGCATTACTGCCACGCACAGAAAAGTGTAGCCATAAATAATAATCGAGCCCAAGATGCTCACATTTATAATATGCCAGCCATGTGGGGCCCTACTGTGCTAAGTGCTATACAAACAGTGACAGTCCCTGCTCCAAAGAGCTTGCAAGCTAAAAGAAGGGAATTATTGAGGGGAGTTAGGGGGGAGGGATTGCAGCACGTGGTGTAGCATGTTCTGAACACAACAAGCGGGGGTGGGGTGGGGGTGGGGTAAACCCACAGGCTTTCATTACCGAGTTCAGAAAAGCTTGAACCCAATCTTGTTCTCTTGGTACGGGATCCTGCAGTGTAAGGATCTTCCGGGTTGGTACCCCAACATGAAGACAAATGAAGCGTCATACTGCTACAGTTCACATAGGTTCAACCTCCAGTTCTCATAGGTGCTGTTCCTTCTGACTTCTCGTCCAACTGTATACTCAGTCTGATTAGCAAGTGAAGACCAAACTATTCTCCTGGAATACTGCCATGCTGTCTGTGCAGCACTAGTTTTAACCAGCATGGTTAAGAGGCGACAGGTTTCCCACATGATCGCCATATTTGGGATCGGGAAGGAATTTTCCCCCAGGGCAGATTGGCAGAAGCTCTGGGGTTTTTTCGCCTTCCTCTGCAGCACGGGGCACAGCTCATTTGCTGGTGGATTCTCTGTACCTTGAAGTCTTTAAACAATGATTTCAGGACTCCATAGGTTACGGGGTCTATTACAGGAGTGGGTGGGTGAGGTTCTGTGGCCTGAGTTGTGCAGGAGGTCAGACTAGATGATCATAATGGTCCCTTCTGACCTTAAAGTCTATGAGATCTGCTCTGATTTTTTATGATCTACATTCAGAGATAATCCAGGGTTCATTGCACCAGCTTTGAAGGAGAAGTTATACAAAGAGATTGAAGGGCTGTCTGGTTTTATAGCAGTTTGTTAGTATCTTAGTGCTGTTCTGAAACTCTCTTTTCCCAGCAAACCTCCTTTCTGAATTTTAAGCAAAGCTCCCTATCCTTATGCCTCCTACAGAAACCATACACTAGGAGAACTCTCTCTCTTCTCTTCTGGCAGGTGTGCTGTGCAAAATCAGGCAGCTGGCACTTCCTACACTAATACTAATTAAAGCGCACACCTAGCAAAAGAAAAAAGGCTCTCATTCAAATGATGACACTCAAAGTAGTGAAATAAATCACTAGATGATACACTGTTCATTTCAGCACTTTGTGCATGATCATCAGTTTGTTTCAATACCATACAACTATGCTGTGTGAATAATAATATTTATCAGGGCCAGATGCGAATCTTCCTGGCTGGCCAGATGATATCTATGTTATATATGGAGCATTTTGTCCCCTGGCCTTTTATACTGCATACACATAAATACAAACACTGACCCATACCTTTCACACAACCCAATGTTTTGATGTGACTAGCATTTATTTTAATATCAACTTAGCGCCGGATAAGTGGTAATATTCTCCATATCCCATGACTAAATCAGCTACATTTTCCAATTCTATATTTTATGTGCTTTTGTGCCTAGTTAAACTGCTTCAGTTCCTTGAAACAATTTCTACCAACTGCCAAGACACTTATTTGAGATGGCAAACAGACTAAACTTGAGATTTCTCAGCTATTAAGCTTAGCCAATGAGACGCAGAACTCTTAACAGATGTTTACTTTTTTTCTTAATTTTTTTTTTTGAGACTGGAGGAGCAGGGAAGTGGGGTACCATTTTCCTCACTCTCCCAGAAACAAATTCCGATACAAGTGAGATTCACGTTCTTGCCATTAAATATTCTGTGTAAGGTTTCCACCCAGCCAGAAATGCCAGTTTTTGAACTCCAATCCTTTAAAATGTGACGTGTGAGAATGTTAGCAAACAACGGAGTTGCAGAGGCATGCACAGTGTGGACGGCCGACGAGCTAGGCAGCAGCTCTGCAGAAAAGGAGCTGGGGGTTACAGTGGATAAGAGGCTGGATATGAGTCAGCAGTGTGCCCTGGTTGCCAAGAAGGCTAATAGCATATTGGGCTGCATTAGGAGGAGCATTGCCAGCAGATCGCGGGAAGTGACTATTCCCCTCTATTTGGCATTGGTGAGGCCGCATTTGGAGTCCAGTTGTGTCCAGTTTTGGGCCCCCCACTACAAAAAGGATGTGGACAAGTTGGAGAGAGTCCAGAGGAGGGCAACAAAAATGATTAGGGGCTGGAGCACAAGACTTATGAGGAGAGGCTGAGGGAGCTAAGCTTGTTTAGTTTGGAAAAGAGAAGAACGAGGGGGGATTTGATAGCAGCCTTTACCTATCTGAAAGGGGGTTCCAGGGAGGATGGAGCTAGGCTGTTCTCAGTGGTGGCAGATGACAGAACAAGGAGCAACGGTCTCAAGTTGCAGTGGGGGAGATCTAGGTTGGCCATTAGGAAACACTTTTTCACTAGGAGGGTGGTGAAGCACTGGAATGGGTTACCTAGAGAGGTGGTGGAATCTCCATCTTCAGAGGTTTTTAAGGGGCAGCTTGACAAAGCCCTGGCTCGGATAATTTAGCTGAGGTTAGTCCTGCTTTGAGCAGGGGGTTGGACTAGGTGACCTCATGAGGTCCCTTCCAACTCTAATATTCTATGATTCTAATATACTGAATGGCTGCACCAGTTCATGAATGATCAGCTTATTTTGTTTCTCTATAATACCTGAAAGAATCGAGTTCCACACCTCCCGCGCGTCACAGCTAGGCAGGTTGTATGAAAAGCAACAACTGCTGCTTGACTTTATGGACACTACCAGAAGTCACAGAAACATTAGGCACTGCGGCAGTGGAGTTTATTGAAACATGGTTGCTGTTACAGCAAAGTTTTGGCAGACTGGCATAGGTAGGAGCCACCTGTGGTTTTATTTGATGCGTACACACAGTCCTCACTTAGGATTAGAGAGATTTCCCGTCCTCTGGACAGCTAATTTACCATTTAAAACACAGTAGTATGACAATGATTAAAAAAAAGCCACAGTTTAAAGATGTTTTCCAATGTGAATTTTTGAATTTTCTATACACCAAGTGTAACTTCCTAACCAGAAAGTAAGTGTGTGTGTGTGTGTATACATACATACCCGCATGTACATACACATATATATTAAAAGCACGTTCTCTTTGTTCTTGACTTTATGGGGTACCTTCAGGGAAAGAAGTACCCACGTTCAAATTTGTGTGTCTCATGCACGGGGCCATGTGCTTCCACTTGATCTTGATGCAGAGCTCTGGTTGAGATTAAGGAAGAACTAAGGTGTGGCTGGATTAGGGGGGCCCCTGAGGTGTATTCAGGAGCTCTGATTACTCCCTTCTACACCAATCTCACGTTCGGGGTGTCACGCTGGCTGGATTGGAGGGGCATTTATCGTATTGTTTGATATCAGTATCTCAAAATCATAATAACTCATATGAGATATGCCGTGTCAGGTACTGTTAGAAAGGCTGTAATGTGCTCAGTAAGATGATGATGTTCATGTGTTTTATGTGTAAGGGAAGTGATGGATATGTTTGATAGATCTGTATTTCAAATTGTGCTGTCTGGGCCACACCCCAGACAGGATGGCTGCAGCACTAGCCTGCTTAATGGCCCATTAAGAAATGCACAGGTACAGGGGGCCCAAGTGGAAAAGCCAGGGATATACCTGATGAGTCACCAGGACTTACTCATGTGACTCTGGACTCCATTTTGGATCCTGCAAAATTCCACAAGCAGCATGGCATAGACCAAAGGACATAAAAGGCAGCTGCCCGGGATCCATTTTGTCTTTCAGTCACCAGTCTTTAGTCTGTCTTTCAGTCATCACATACCTCCAGATCAACTCATCTACTGAAGCTGTGAAGCAAAGGACTGAGACCCTTCCAGGTACTGGTTGTACACCAGAGGGACTATACAAGCCTGCAAACTCCACAATTCTCCTAGAAACCTGGTATATCTGGACTTTCAAATCATTTGTATGTATCTGATTGCTTTAATTCTTTAATATTTCTTTTATAGTTTGTTTGTTTCTTTTTATAATAAACCTTTAGTTTTAGTTACTAAAGGATTGGCTGGCAGCGTGGTATTTTGGGTAAGATCCAAACTTAAATTGATCTGGTACTGTGGCTGACCCTTTGGGGTCAGGAGAAACCTTGTTGGTAAAGAGCATAGAGTTTAAATAACTGGTCTCTTTACTGGACCTAGTGGCCGATTGGGAGCCGGAGACTGAAATGCAGTAAAGGGGGCTGTGTACATCTTTATTTTGGCTTCTTGATAACTAGTGTGGGGAGTCAGAAGCACTGTTTGTGGCTGGTTGGGAAGTCTGACTTCAGTGTCACCCACCAGTGCCAGGAAAATCCGCTCTCCTTTTGTAGCCTGCCCTGCCCTTGGCATTTTCAGGTGGCTACCCTAGGCACGGACGGGTCACCTAAGGTAGACACTTGCTTTGGCCATTCAATATTACATGCATCTGGGAAGCACATGTGTGATGTCAATCAATCAGAGTTGGGGGCTAGCCACACAATTCTAATCCAGATTTCAAACCTCCAAAAGTCTGGGTATATTTGAATATGGATTTTGGTTTAGCCCCTTTGAAAGACAGAGGGCTGTGAAAACTGCATCCTGAAACCATCCCCTTCACAGTCATCCATGTACCTGAAGTTGGGGGGAGTGTTTAGATTTGAATCCTTCATTGTAATCTAGAAATATGATAACATTAACACCTAATTTATCAGTCAGTCTAGGCAATGGGCTCTAGTACAGGAAAATGTATAATAATGGGTAAAGGTTTCAAGAGACATCATGTTACCTTGTGCACACAAGATTTTGCATTCAGGAAAAAGAGTTCTACTGTGGTTTTGTCCTTCAGAAAGGAGATGCTTTCAATGTAAAACCTGAAAAAAAGAACAAAGCGACTTTATTTTCTTACCCAGGCTCCATTTCCCTCCCAAGTCATTCTGATTTCCTTATGGTCTTTGTTCTCCAGCAGTACAGATGGTTTAGAGGAACTATGACTTATTGCATTTAATTTCCTGCTTATTAGTAAGGAACAAGCAGAAAGACCTGAAAAGACGCAGCAAAAAGGGAATGACAAACACCCGTTCAACAGATAAGAGCGATCTGACGACTTTTCATCTCTTTTGAAAACCTTGTCAGGTTTCAAAGGAGCAAGTCGTCCTCTCAAGCAGAGAAAAGACACCATGGAATTGGAAAAGGTAATGGAAACTCTGTGTTGCAACTCGACAAAGCCAATGCAAAACCCACCGTGGCAGAAAGATTAGGGCCAGTGTGGCAGGTTGGCAGGGGCACGACCTTGGAACACATCGTGTCCAAGAACACATGGGAGTTCTCATTCCAGTACCTTGGACCGTCAGGGATTTGCACAGAATGCCTGCCTCTCTGCACTGTTCTAGATTCCCCCCCCTCCTCTCTGAAACAAGCACCAGTTCAGGAGTGTGCTGCCGCATAGGGGCACACAGTCTTTCCCCCATGGGGTCAAGCCATAGACAGGACTCAGTGAGATTGCTCAGAACCAACTGGAATGTCCATTGGAAATGGCACAAGCTTGGACAGCTACTTCCCCCCCTTGCCAACCACTCCCTCTCTTAACCAGCGTGAAACCCCATGTGGAGGAAGTGCTATTGGTTCAGGGCTGGAGAAGCATTTTGCACACTGGCTGTGCTCTTCCCTGACTGCATTTTGCCAGCACTCAGGTGTGTTAGCACCTATGCACTGGAGGGGCGTGAAAATGTTTATCGGTGCTGAGCAGTTTCTGTAAATAGGCATCCTGTGTGATGAATCTAAAGATGATCAGGGCTGCTACATGGTGCCTTTTGATTCAGTTTCCAGCATGTGAGGTCTAAGGTTTTATTATTGACCGTGCTGGAGTTCAGCTGCCAGAACCAGAGGCCAGGGACACACTTGTGTCATCTGACCTCTCTCTAAACATCAAAAGTCTGACACTGAACCCTTCTGATCCACTGAATCTTCTTCCCCCAAGTGGCAGCTCACTCTGGGCACCAGGCTTTCAGAAGCCCCTTCTTGTGTGACTAAATATAGCAGGTGCAAGAGCATTTGTTTGTAGCATGGCCAAGCTGCGGCACTCTTGACAGCTCTTAGGAATGCTGGGTCTGTGGAGTCCTCTGAAGGAAAATAAGTGTTTCCTTATTCGCAAAAGGCTCACAACTGTGAAGCTCTCCTTGACTGATTTGCTAAAGGAATTCTTTACTTGTGGTGATTCCAAAGCTTTGCCTGAAGTATCTGCACTTTCTTCCACAAGCTTTGAACCATCCCCCCCTTCTCTTTGTGTGCCAAACAACCTCCCTTAAAACCCTCCTTAAATCACGTTTCCTCTCTGAAGCCTGGCTTCACTGGTCTCCCTTGACGTCCTCATCATTATGCGCTTGCACCATTACCGCCTGTATTGTCATGGACTAGCTGATGTACCTCTGCTCTCTACTGGTCAGAATCAGTACTGCTATGCAGTGTGTCAGTCTGACTCTGAAGAAAAATTCTCCCTTAGGTCAAGTGGAAGGGGGCTTTCCTGCTTTTTGAGAGAGAGGATCTGAGTTCTGACCTCACCGTCACCGTGCAGACACTAGTGGCCATGATGCAATAACGGTCACATCTTAGATGGCCCGGGATTGCTACAGTATCATATTTACTTGGATTTAAACTACTAGAAAAGAACGCATGTTCCAGGCTTAATCAGATAAAAATACAAAACCAAGAAAATAGCAGCAAATCCCACAGCATACACCAATCCTCAAAAACATATTCTGAAACTAAATCTCACACCTCTCGGCTTACCAAGAGACGCCCATCCTCCAGTCCCTCTGTCTAAGCATACAGTATTTTCCATGTCTAGATGGATCGCAGCCCAGACACCGATCCCAGATACGCTGGCATCTGGAGGAATTCCAGTAAATACAATGGAGTTACTGGCATGAATGAGATCACCGTCTGGACACACAACGCTTGATGCACAGACACAAAGCCAAGCACCTTGCTGTCACTCTACAAATACTAAAAAATAAACGCAACAACAAGTTCTATAAGTGCTTTTGCTTTGCACTTTCCCCCTAATCCTCACCTGGGATATTACACTCAACAGGACCAAGACTATGAACGCTACACACCAACCGGTGCCTAGCCAATTAATGTTTATAATCCCGGAAGCGTGAATCTCTCAAGTCTATATAAAGCAAAGACAACATGGTCTGAAAGGTCTGAAAGGTCCGAACAGTTCGCTATCAGTGCACGGGCTTCTCAGAACGATGGAACGTGTGGGGCCAGTTTGCCCTGGCCCCTAATGCCGGGGGACGGTGTAGCAGGATGGCTGATTCCTGGGCATCTCCTCGTGGCCAGAGATCCCTCTGCTGTGCCCTGCTGCCGATTCCTCCCCTCTTCACGCCCTCTTCATAACTCTCAGTCCACAGGTGATCAAAACATTCCCCACCTGGGGCCCCATTTATTGAGTCCTCACATACTGGGCCTCCAGGCCTGACGCCCAATTCGGGCACTCTCTCCCTTTACACCGGAGTCCCCAGCCCTTCTTCCCAGAGCGAGGTCCCAGTTCAAAGTCTTTCTGGCTTTACCTGGCTGCAGCTCAGCCCTCTGGTTTCCAGACCCCCAAATCCTTCTTCCAGGCAGGGTCTCTAGCAGGAGCATCCTGTTGATTGTAGCTCATCCCCTCTGTCACAGCTCCCTTGGTCTCAGGGTCATTCCTGCAGGAGCCTTTCCTACTCTCTGCTGTTTCTCTACCCTTTCCTTTGCGGCAGATTCCTGCTGCTCTCTAGAGGGCGGCCATCGTGGTCTCTCCCAGGTGGGGCTCATTCTGTAAGCAGGATTGGCCAGCCCCAGCCCTCCAACCCGTCAGAGCAGCCTGTTACAGCTGGGTTCTAGGACTATCCCCCCAACATAAAGACCAGAGACCGCTGCAATCCTTGCGTGCTAGGGACTGCTCTCGCTATGTGCCCCAGAAGCACAGATGGAGGGCTGGGAGGGATGAGGCAGAGTGCCTACGCCTTGCTATGCTCCTTGGAGTACTTGGGAAGGGTTGTACCTCCTGACAGAACTCCCCTCCCTGGAGCACTATGGCTGCTTTCTGCCTCCTCTTCTAGCCCCTTATATCTCAGTTCAGAATATTTACCATAAATATCTGTAAAAGGACTTACAGCGTGAACCGAAAAGCCAGGGATGTACCCAGAGTAGCAGCACGGAGTGGGAGATAGTGCTATTGTCCTTGGTATTATTCCATGGATGGTAACACATACTGCTTTTGTTAGCCAAACTTACGCAATATATAGCATTATTCATGCAGCAATTCAGAAGAGAACAAATTTAATGGTAATTGTTCTAGTATCTTGCACTTGTACGGCACCTTCCATCCAGGATTTTAAAGCATTTGGCTAACACGACTGAGCCTCACAGCTGTCCTGCAAAGGACAGATACACCATTATCTTCATTTCACAGACTGGAACACACCTAAGCTAATGCACGACTTGTCCAAGGTCACAGTGTGACATAGCTGGGAACAGAACCCACACTCCCAACTCTCAGCCCTGTGCTGGAGCCAGAAGACCATCCTTCCCCTCAGTTTTCACAAGACTCCTTTACACTTAGTGCGTTAGCTTTAAAACTCCTGTAGGAGAAAAGAGAGTGGTGTGCGCTATGGACGTTTCTGCCTCCCTCTAGCTAAAACCAAATGTTGTCCCGCCAAACAACCCTGCTAAATGGTGCCATGAATTTGCTCTCAATTTATTTCTCCAAATGTGTGACTCCGCAGAATTTAACGACCCTTTACAATGTCTCTACTTTGGCTCTGATTCAGTACAGCTCTTGTGTACTTTATGCATGCGCATACGTCTCATTGACATAAGAAAATACAGTATATGACAGATGTTAGTCATGTTGCTTAACACACTACATGAAGGTGCTCAGATGCTATGGTGATGAGCGTGGTATAAGAACCTATACAGCACAGCACAGAACAGAATGCTGTTCTGAAAAGTGTTACTTTCCTGATTTGGGGCCTTCGTTTGCACTTCCAGAGCTCCTTTTGCTCAGGGATCTCAGAGCTCTTAATTTATTAGTTATTCACAATGGCCCCACAAGCAGTGTATTCTTATACCCATTTTACAGATGGGTAAGCTTAGCTCAGAGAGGTTTAAGACCAAGGGTTGCCCAAGACCACCTGTGAATCAGGGGCAGAGCGGAGCACAGAGCCATGGAGTCCTAAGACCTTATCCTTTGAGATGCTGGGTCCCTCAGTGTCCACTCAAGTCAATGAAGTCTTCTCACGCTGCTCAGAAACTGATGGGTCTCCACTGACTTCATTGAATCTGCTCTTGGCTTACACGAGTAAGAAAGGGAAATCTGATTCACTGATTTTAAGGAAGACTGAGGACACCTGTCACCTAGCAGGGTCAGGCTCAAAGCTTCCCCACTTCTAGACCACTTGTTAAAATGTAGAATTTTCTACCATTTAAACACACACAGTGCACCCGCGCTACAAAATGCAAATTGTGCAAACAGAGCCACTTCTCCCGAAGGTGCACACAAAGGTCGCAACTCTGCAGCACGGGCAAGTGCCATTTCAGACAGATACCATCCTATGCTCTCACCCAAGTAGCTGCAATTTCTTTCAGGATTTAACCTGGGGAGGCTTTTCCTCTGCACTTTGTAGATGTGTTTTTATTTCTTCTATGGGACATACTGTACTTTCCTATTTCCGCAGCGTGAGCAAGGAACGCGGGACCACAGAGATAAGGATGTTCAAGGGATGACAGGCATGTTTGCCAAGACAATAACATGCTGGATCTGGTTTTGTTTCCAATGCCGTCATCATTCTAGAAAGAGTCATATTTTTAAAACTAGTTTTTGTAAGCGGCAGAGTCTTTAACTGATTGCGTATATCACATGACGACTGGTGTGACTATACTGAATTTACGGCTGACTTAAGACAACAACATTATTAACTAAAATTGAAGGGCACAATCTGACACTTGTTTTTCATTACCGTAATGCAAGAGTTCTCAAGCTGGGGTCATAACCCCGAGGTGGGTCAGAGCAGGTGTGTCAGGGTCAGTGCCACCCTGCCCTTCCTATATCACTAATGGGAAAGGATCCATTGCAGTAATGGGAAAAGATTGAGGGGCATTCACCATTGCTCATGATAATGGCTGCTCACAGCACTGCATTGTTATATGTGCTATACATTTTCTCTGGAATTGAAAAGACTGCGAGACAATTTATTAATGACTGGCACTTGTAAAAAACAAGTATGTATCATGAAAGTTTTTTGAAAGAAATATAAATGATCTTTGTTGGTAAGTTGGCAACTCTCTGTGAAATGTTTCATTTTTCAACAACAAAATTCATTTCAGTGTGGGACAAGCCAGTCTCTCAGCTTTTTATGTTTTTTCCACAGGAAAAGGTCACTGTGTGAAGAGTAAAAGGAGCGACTTTTTCTCCACACAAACTAAACCAATTTAAAAAAAAAAAATTGATTAAAAAAATGGGAAATTTCCAAGAAGTCAACACGTCTTACAAAAGTTTGATATCTTCAAAGGACCATTTTCCGTTCACACTTTGTTGCAATATAAACAGCACAAACACGCTTTATTAATGATTACAACGTTTGGCATTTGAATGGCGCTTTTCATCTACTGAATGCTTTGCAGACGGTAAGGGTCGATCCTGAGAGATGCTGAGCACCCTCCAGATAGTCAGAGTTAAGGGTGCTTGGCAACTGCCAGGAGACACTTATTAATCAGAACGACCGGTCCAAAAACGACGTTTTATTGTTTATAATTCATTTGTCGTGTGTTCAATTACCTCCACTACCCGCTGACTTTCATGAAATGACTCATAATTTTACATCTGGGTGAGTGATATCTAAATCAGACTCTAGCTAACTAAATACACTGGCACCAAGGAAATAAATAGTGAATATGACACACCAGGTTGTATGACACCAGGGAACTTATGTACAACTACCTTTAACTATAACGTAAGTTGCATGGCTTGCCCTGTGTATGTTTATTTTTGGAAAGGTTTCTAAAGGTTACATTAAAATTAGCAGCATTGTAAATGGTGGGACCAGTTGACCAAAGCTTAAGAACGAGATGCTGCATTTCTTGTTGAGGCACAACTTCCAGCTGACTAAGGAATACAGGATGCGAGGTCAAAGGTGCCAGACACTGTCACTTTAACAGTCCGGCTAATCCCAGGAGACTCTGAACTCCAGGGGATGCCACTTGATGCTGAAAAGCTACTACAGCGTACTTCCAAAGGTTGTGTATTTTATAGCAGTGGCTCTCCAAGTGGGGGGCGGGCGCGAGCTGGATCATGGGAGGGCGCGGAGCAGGGGACAGAGTCGGTCTGGCTCCACGCTCCTCAGAGACGGAAGCAGCTGCCACCGCCGCCCACCTCCTGCACCAGCAGCCCCCTGCTGCTGCCGGGCAACCTCCTGCACTGCTGCTGCCCTCGTGCTGCTGCAGCTCCCCGCTCCCCGCGCTGTAGGCCCCACAGTGCGGGGAGCGCCCCCCTAACAATCACGTCCCTCTTCCCCCCGAACCCACTCTTTCAGGAAAAAACAGGGATGACAGCGCCGGAAGCACCCCCCCGTTTTTTTCTGAAAGGCTCCCCACCCTTTTAGAAGGGGGAAGGGGGTACAATTCAGGGGAGGGCGGAGCGATTGTTGGACAAAAGTCCAGGGGAGGCTCCAGTTAAAAGGTTTGAGAACCACTGTTTCATAGCACCTGCAAGTGTGATAGGTGCTTCAGCGACAACACTGAAAGACAGGTCCCTGCCCCTAAGAGCTCCCAATGTCAATGCTGAGCTTGACAGACAAACGAGGCCATACAAAAGCCCAGGAACAGGGAGGATGCTAATTTCCTCTGTCCAAGGTGTTAAGAAAGAGTTGGGGGAAGAGAAGGCATATTGCAGAAAAGGCTAATGTTCACATTTGCTCTTTACCCCCCAAGCAAAATCTCCTTGACCCCTTCCAGCAGGCCAGGAACCGAAACCGCTCGTGTTTAAGAAATAGCTCGTCCGTGCTCCTATTTTGAAACCATGCATTTTATCAAACAAATAAAGAAATAAATAGGACACACAAAAAGAACCAACAATAAAATAAAGCAGGCACAGCACTTGTTTAAACCAAAAAGCACGAGCAGTTAAACTGGCAGGAGACGGGCAGTAAGAAGCACCAGCCCCATTTCCGCCTCGGTTCTGGCCCAAGGCTGAGTTCTGAACCCACGGGGCCCACACAGGCCGTGGCAAACCCTGTGTAGTGCCCAGCACGAGCGCCTTGCTCTAACCCCCCATCCCTGCCCCTGCCTTCCCACCGAAGTTGTGCGCACACAGTCCCATATCTAGCATTCTGACCGCTCGCATCTGGGTTTAATTAAAAAATAGCTGATGACAGAGCACGTATGTTAGGGAGAGATAAGTGTGTGGGCACTAACCACCCCAGGCACATGCCATGGTGCAAAAACCCAACGTCGCTTACACGTCCGAACGATTCTTTGGATGCGGCAAAATATATTTTTTATAGATTCGCAGATTCTGAAGGCGCTTTCTATTAGAATGTCTACTTTCCGTGGAGCGAAATAATTTGTCTATTGTCAACTATTCCCGTATCCTCCGCTTTTCCTTTCTGAAGGCCTCTCCATTCAGCACCTGCCTGCTCATTTTAAAACAGTTTATTTCAGCTTTTAAGTCCTTAAGATGCAAACTCTATCCCAAAGTGCTGGGGCTTAAAATTAGCTTCCAGCAGCTTCCCTTCCCAAGTCAGCTCTTTCTCTTTTTAACTCTTTCAGTGCTTTCTGTCTCCCAGAAGAAGCACTTCTGTATCTTAACAGGCCCTGGCCTAGATCTTCAGCCCTCGCTCAGGAAATGTGTGTAAAGGTGGCTTTAAGGCGATCCCCCACTCCTGAACTGGCTGTGCTCCGTTCCAGTCCCCTGATATAAAAGCAGAGCAGCCTGAAGTCAGTGGATTCCTACAAGGGTGCAGGATCCTGCCTGCAGGGAGCTCTTTACATTTCATGAAAGGATGGGGAGGGTTAGTGATGTGACTGATTTGCTGGCCAAGTCCGTGACAGTGTTTTTGCCTTGTTGCCATGCAAGAGATTGAAGTTGAACACACAAATTCAGCCTCACTTTTCCTGGTCAGAGACACTGAATATTTAGAAGGGAAGAAGGGCCCTTAATAAATATATTTAAAGGGATGTTTTCAGCTTGTTTTAGGTTTTTGTTTTTTTTTAAATGGGGGTTGAGGAAGGTGGGAAGCTACAGAATCTAAGAAGAATAAAAGCGTATTCAGTAAACACAAAGTACTGTTTATTCTGAACCATCCGTTACCATGCCCTAAACACAGACAGTGCAGCCTTGTGGAACCTACTTCTCAAAGCTACACAAATCACTGTTCTCTCAGGGTGCCTTACAAAAATATTTTAACAAACTCAGCCAAAATCCAACAAGAAATTGTGTCATATTAATCCTGGGGAGTGGAAAAGATCCACCTCATTTCATTTTCCAGACTGCCTGAACTGTAAAACAACACTAGCCACCATAAATAGAGCAAAGTAACGGTCATTGTTAAGAGTTCGTACAGTTTAAATAATCAAAGTTGTTCACAGCAATTCAGGCACGGAAACTCTTTAAGTACAGCATAGGGTTTAAAAAAAATCTTGACAATATCTGTTTATTTTAATAAAATATTGTTTATATCTAAAAAGGCAACAAGCAAGTCTGCAAAGTAACTCATAGCTAAACTGTGTTTATCCAGGAGTTGATTGCTTTCTAAAAATAACACATATGGCTTGGACTTTTATTTCCTCTATCAAATTAGTTATCAACCCATTAAAGCAAAGAGCTGTGGTAAGAAATAAACCAAACGGGTCATGTTTCCTGATAGAAAACAATTACTTACCTAACTGCAAAGTACAAAATTACGGGGCCTGGTTTCTTGGGTAAGTCGTGACCCAGAACTCTATGCTCTAACTGCAGCCAGACGTTCTGGCCTCTGTAGGAACAAATTGGGAGGGGGGAGAAATAGGGGAGAGGAACAATTTCCATTAATAATACTGAAACAGATTCTCTTCAGCACTTGCATTTACTCAAACCGGCACTTTCAAAAAAGCAAGACTGGGAAATCCTGTTCTCACTGAAGTCAGTGTCAAAATTTACAACTCTTCAACAGAGGCAGGATTTGACCAAATGTCTCTTTTCTTAGCAGAACTTGCAGATTTTGACATCCTTCACCCTTAGGACTACGAGGGCCTCCCATTCTAAAGCTGGAACATGAAGATCAGACATGAAGTTCAGGAGAACTAACACGTCTCCTCTCCACATTAAGGCAAGATCCTGCACTGCTGTTGTAAACTGGAGCAGCTCCACTGATTTCAAAGGAGCCACTCTGGTTTACACCAGCTGAGGATCTGACCCATAGCATAAGGGTGGTGCCCTTTTGGGTTGAAAGTTGCTGGTTCCATAATCACGGCATGAGCAGTGAGATTGCAGAGTTTTCTGCTGTCGTTTCCCAGCGTCTGACTGTTGATGGAGATCCCCAAGATGAAAAGCCTGCTTTTGGCAATTGCCAAATAAACCAAAGGGAAGGGTGAGGCACCCTACATTTCGGAGCAGAGCTTTTCAATACATGCATGGTGCCCATGCTATTGAACAATGCAGTGGCTGAATCAGTGTAGGGCAGCACCCACAGGGAATGACCGAGAATTGAACACATGCCTTCGCAAGCACCGTTTTTAATAACAAGCAGGAATAGAATTGGGGATGTGGTTTGCTCCTCTCTTTGTCCTGTGGATTAGCTAGGAGAGACAGTAACTCAGTGATGCCTATTGCTGCTGTCTGAGATATTCTGGCACTGGGAAAGGTCCCAGGCCGGAACAGCATGACTGCCCTCCAGAGGTGACAGACACACACTCCAAACACACCGGCCCGTAGAGGGTCCTGGGCATCTTTAGCAAATGCCTTTGAAGTTACTAGGATTTGTCAAATTTTCTGCTTGCTATTTTGGGGTACTAGCAGCCCTTATGAAACACCCAGGCAGTGCTTTGGAAAAGTTCATCGAACCACTAAGCAATTAAAGAAAGAAAAAAAAAAAAAAAAAAAGTCTCATGGCAGTTCTCCTGGGAGGTTGGGAGGAATATAAACATCATCCCAGAGGATGATTTATAGAAGAAATGCTGGAAGAAAATGTTTTCCAGCACTGGAAAGGGCAAGGACACGACAAAAATATTCTAAAAAGAGTCCCCAGGAGGACAGCAGCTCTTCAAAAAGTATACCCGTGGCAGTGCCAGGAAGGGCTTCAGAAGCAGACATCTCCTGACACCAGGGTGATACCCAGCTATGATGACAATCTAACGAGCATCCTTTCCTTCCCCGGCCCCAAAGCTCCTGAGGAGGGTACTGTCTCTGCAGCTGTGG
Source organism: Emydura macquarii macquarii (assembly GCF_026122565.2). Lineage (NCBI taxonomy): Eukaryota > Metazoa > Chordata > Testudines > Chelidae > Emydura > Emydura macquarii. The sequence goes on from NW_027130208.1 coordinate 8,002,607, forward strand.
CTTGAACCACAGCTTCATACAATGGGGAAAAGATTGTGATTAAGGGTCTTTTTACTGTCAGAGGCTTCCTACGTGAGCTACCCAGCGATCAGGGAGGTGCTGAAAAGGGCGAGAAATGTCCTAAGTGGGGACAGGGATTAATGTCAGCCCTGTAATAAAGCTGTAACTGGGGTCAAGATCCAGTTTCATTGGCTACTGTTGCGAACCTCCACCCCTCCTGAACAGGGCTTGTTTTTGGCACGGTTCTTCTGCCATTTCTGGAAGCTGGGCTGTGGTTGCACTGGAAATGCTCGTTAAAAGGGAGTATAAAGTGACTTGTGCAATGTCACGCAGTAAAATGCATGCTGAGGCCAGGCAGCATGCTCACCAAATGTCAATCAGATAGGAGGTTTCACTTACGACTGGATGAGAGAGGAATTCACGGAGTTAAAATGCACGCTACTTTGTAGCTGTTTTTGATAGACGGCGAAATGGTTTTAGACTTTTACAAAAAATAACCAAAAGGCACAGAACTAGGGAGAGTTTGTTCCTATGTTATCTGACGTCACATTTCTCTGCTGTTATCCCAGTTAGGGATGAAAGATTTGCTTATACTGGGTTTGAGGCCAGAAAATACAAAATGATGTAATTGATTAGTACTGAAAATACTTGCATATTCCCCCAGTTTTTTTAAGCACAGAGTAGGCATGCAGGCGTGTGCTCATATAGGAAGAAGAGAACACAATCAACTTTTCCACCTTTCACTTGCAAGACAAATAAAAAAGAGCAAAATAAACTCGAGTAGAATATTAAAGAACTGCCCTTCTGTTTTGTCATGGTGTGTCATCCTGACTCAGCAGAGGCCCATTCTAAGGGGGAGGAAAACATTTTTTGATCATTGTGGCTTGGCTTGGAGTCTAACTTCTATGCTTTGTGGGATGGATTGCGACGTTGGTTTGCAATAATCTTATCACCGATTGTTTAAAAAAAGAAAAGCAGATACTTACGTATCATCTATAAATGTTATCCCAAAATACTCCTTTTCTTTGAGGTTGAAATGTGACGCCACCAGATCCAGTAATTCCCGAGACAAAAGTTTAGGCTATTGAGAGAATCATCATCATATCATTACATTCAGCTCAGCCATTTTATTTTTAAACTAGTTTTCTCTAGGTATATTGTCTTAAAGGGACGCTGCCATGTAGTTTAAAGCACCATGGTGCTGTCTACTACCCAACGGGGTCCCATGAGGCCTTATGCACTTGGGTATTGACTTCCCAAGTACAGCCAAGACTCCAAACCACATTTTACCGGTCAGATCTACAGAAATTTAGAACCAGACATAAATGACTAAGTGGCTGGGGAGCAGAGGCAACTAAATTCTTTAGCTTCCCAAGACCAGTTGAAATGTATAAAAGGAGATAGAAGAAAGAAGTGGCTAGTCTAGGGGAAAAAACTGGACTGAACTCAGGCTTTTTCTGGACATTATTGCAGGAAGGACTTTTCAAAATAGAACCAGTTATGCCCTAGAAGAACTAGACACCCCCCCCCAATTATGAAAGGGTACCATCCACTCCAAAACACAATCCAAAATACAGATCATTTTCAAAAAGATTGTAAAATTTGAACCCCAAAGTGATTCATGTGGTATGAATTTTAGTGAGAACTGATTTTTTTAAAAGATAGTTATTGAAAATTTTCCAGACCTAACAGCGCCGAAAGCTAGACCACGAAAGTGATGTCAAACAGACCCAGCTTCTGTCGCTGTCCACGCAAATAACAAAAAGATGAAGTCTGATCTAGATTTTTGAAATTCATTCCCTGTTACTAATGAGAGTTGTCAGCAGACAGACATTAGATGCACCTCTTTGCCTTAGGGGCCTAAGTCCCGTTTCAAAAGTGATGCAGGCACTTAGAAGACCAGGAGGCTTAGGAGCGTAGGTGCCTACCTTACCTTTGAAAATGGAACTTAGGCATTTTGAAAACTTTACTCACAGACATTTAACAAACATTTGTGTCCATTTAAGCTGGTAAAAACACAATGAAGTGGATTGCACAGATGACACTATAAAACCAATCTCTGTCAGGCAAAGTGATGCTATTGGTGCCCCAAAAGAGAGTGTTTACCTGAACCAGCAGTTCCAACTTCCGGTCATCAAGAAGCTGCACCTGGCAGTGCCGGCCTTCTGTCATCTGGAAATAAAGGAACGTGTCAGTGGTGAGGGAACGGAGGAAACTCCATTTAAAAGCTTCAACAGGCAGTTGTGTATGACAGTAGGTTTTGATGTCCTTGGTAACTGAACTGCATTGGACGACGCCTTAGTAACTGAATCAATTCACTATACAAAGGCTAACATTACGTTCACACTGACACTAATTCGAATTAATAAATTTGAATTAGGCGCTACGCCACTTGCAGGGGTGGTCTTATTAATTCGATTTTACAGACACCTTAATTCGAATTAACAGTGGTGCCAGTGTAAATGCGGGAGTAATTAATTCAAATTAAGGGACTTTAAATTGAATTAAGTCCCCAGTGTGAACCAGGCCTAAGGTTCTTTTTTCAAGGACCTGATCCCAGAAGCTGCTAGGTACTTTCAACTCCCATCGACTTCAAACAGCATTTAAGGATACTTAACACCTCTCAGGAACAGATGAAAATTACCCAAAAGCTAGAGCAGAGCTGCACTTCAGTTGTAATTTAATTGCAGTAGTGAAAATAAACCAGACTTATTATTACACAGAGATAGCAATGTCCTTATGCTCTAATGCTCTGGTAGAGCAACCGGTACTGGGTATAAACAAAACATTTAATCACAGATTCCGAGATCAGACAGGACCATCTAGTCTGCCCTCCTGAATAACACAGGCCAGAAAACATCCCCAAAATAATTCCTAGAGTATATCTTTTAGAAAAACATCCAATATTGATTTAACAATAGGCAGTGATGGAGAATCCACCATGACCCTTGGTTCTAGTGTTTAATTACTCTCATTGTCAAAAAGGTATGCTTTGTTTCTGGTTGGAAGCATCTAGCTTTAACTCCTGGCCATTGGATCGTGTTGTACTTTTCTCTGCTAGACTGAAGAGCCCATTATTAATTATTTATTCCCCATGTAGATACTTATGGGCTGTAATCAAGTCACTCCTTAACCTTCTGTTTGTTGAACTAAATAGATTGAGTCTCTTTGAATCTATCAACATAAGGGATGTTTTCTAATCCTTTAATCATTCTTGTGGCTTTTCTCTGAACCCTCTCTAATTTAGCAACATCTTTCTTGAATTGTGGGCACCAGAACTGGACACAGTATTCCAGAAGAGGTCACAGTAGTGCTAAATACAGAGGTAAAATCACCTCTTAACTCTCTCTCTCCTGTCACCCTCCCCGCCCTCCATTTATTCATCCCAGGACTGCATTAGCGGTTTTGGCCATAGTGTCACATCTGGGAGCTCACGTTCAGCTGATTACCCTCCACAATTCAAAACTTTTTCAGAGCCACTCCTTCCCAGGATAGAGTCCCCCACTCTGAAAGTATGGCCAACATTGTTCCTAGATGCAGTTATTTACATGTGGCCATATTAAAATGCACTCAATGAACCTAGCAACCCAGATCGTTCTGTATCAGTGACCTGTCCTCTTCATTATTTACCACTCCCCCAATTTTTGTGTCATCTGCAAACCTTATCAGGTCATGATTTTGGTTTCTTCCAAGTCATTGATATAAATGTTGAATAAATAATAAATATAAATGTTGATATTGATATAAATGTTGAATAAACATAAATGTGTAGGGCCAAGAACTAAAGCCTGTGGGACCCCATTGGAAACACACTCGCTTGATGATGATTCCCTGTGTATAATTACATTTTGAGACCCGTCAGTTACGCAGTTTTTAATCCATTTAATGTGTGCCATATTCATTTTATATTGTTCTAATATTTTAATCAAAATATCATGCTGTACAAGTCAAAATGCCTTACAGACATTTAAGCATATTACAGCAACACTATTACCTTTATCAACTATACTTCTAATCTCATCAAAAAAACATATCAAATTAGTTTGACATTATCTTGCCTGGGATCAATGTCAGGCTGACAGGCCTATAATTACCGGGGTCATCCTGGTTACCTTCTTTAATAATTGGCACAACATTAGCTTTCTTCCAGTCTTCTGGAACTTCCTCAGTGCTCCAAAACTTATTGAAAATAAACGTTAACAGTCCAGTGAGTTCCTCGGCCAGCTCTTTTAAAACTCCTGGATGAAAGTTATCTGGATCTGCTAATTTTAAAAATGGCTAACTTTAGTAACTTCTGTTTAACATCCTCCAGAAATACTAGTGGAATGGAAAGAATGTTATCACCATATGAAGAGACTATCATCTATTTTTCTGCAAATACAAAACAAATATTTATTGAATACTTCTGCCTTTTCTGCATTATTGATAATTCTACCATTTCCATCCAGTAATGGATTAATACCATTGTCAAGATTCATTTGGTTCCTAATATATTTTTTTAAAAACCCTTACTGTCCTTAATTCTGCTGGCCATAGATTTATCCTTGTGTCTCTTTGCTTCCCTTATCAATTTTCTACAATTTCTAACTTCTAATTTATATTCATTAATATCAACCTTCCCTTTTTTCCATTTGTTATACACATTTAAAAAAATTTTTTTTTTATAGTTGCCTTCATTTCCCCTCTGAACCAGGTCGGTTTTTTAATCAGCATAACCTTCTTCCTCAACTATTGGATTGTGGCTTTTCAGGCATCTAGCAAGGTGTTCTTAAATTATTTCCAAGTGTCATTCACATTTTTCTGATTAAATTCTTTCTTCCAGCTGATCTGGTTCATATTTAGGAAGTTTAGGAACTAAATTAGGAAGTTCCCAGCTAGCCTGAATTCTGTCTCTTGTCATAAGGAAGTTAAAATCAGTCCTAGCCCATGGAGAAGGAATGGATTAGTCATACATTAGAACACTAAAGCTTAGATTCCTTGTTTTGGCAGACATAGGAGAGACAGCCTCATTGAGGAAGATGATGGCATTGCCTTGTTTGAGTTTCAAGACCAGCACAGCTGCTTGGACCATGAGGTTTCTCCAGGGATATGCAATGAGATGAGGCTCACTCACTCCGTTGCTATTAGATCTGGACTGTTTTAGTCATCTTAGTTTCAGTTTCATGTCATGTTTATCCATTGAAATCTATTCCCACAGTCTCTCTTGGAACAATTAAAAACATAAATGTACATTATGCTCCTTTTACATCTGTCCTTTAAAATCTATTACATTTCCATGAAAGCTTTTGCATTATTTAAGAACAGTTCTCTTCTGGGTCCCTCACAGTCTGGGCAGAGCCTGTTTTCAGGTATTCTGAAGATTACAACTGGTAAAGTGACCCTGGCTTTTATTTTTTTTTCCTCGTGCCCTCAGAATAACTCATTCTCCTGAAAACACAGAGCTTCTCACAGGCAATAAATCTGCAGCTCTAAACATAGGCAGAGGGTGGCTTTCTAAGATAGGGATTTCCTAATGAATTAAACATCACAAATACGGTGGAGCTACATCAAATTAATAATAGCTTGCACTCTGAGAGGGGGCTGGGATTCTACCCAAAATGGTGACATGACAAGTCCCTCCATAGACAAAGCTCGAGACAATCTGGATGTGGGAGAGTAACATGTAACATGTAAAGATTTAAAAAATATATACATAAGACCTTAGTGACACACAAACACCAGCATAGTTAATGCGGTTATACCGGTATAAATGCACTTATATCACTATAGCTTATTGTCACACAGGAAGGGGAATAAGCTATACTGGCTTAAGACAATATACAGTACAAAAACTATGTATATACCAGGCTGAAATTAAAGAAATAATTATTATTTCTTTTTGCAGCATATCTTGTAATGTCGTGTGACACTGTGTGTGAGAGAGATCCGTTACTTACTGGCCCACAAAGAAGATGTGTGGCTTACAACTACTGCTGGATGTGGTAGACTTCCTTTAACTCAATTGCTATAGACTTTTGGTTTAGGAAACAAAAATTCGGGGTTCCAGTCCCAGCTCCCAAGGAACTACGCATGTGATTTATCTCCCTTGTGTGGAGCCCTTAAATTCATTACAATCTGATCACAGATTCATTTGTCACTAAGCCATTGTGATTTATTTATGAACACACATGCTACTATAGATTAGTCATCTCATCAACTTTTTCTGCCTGACTTACTGTCGCCAATTGCCCCCATTGTGAAGTGGCGGATCCATTAGTGCTTTGAAGTCCCAACCCCATCTGTTGCACTGAGATAGCATAGGCGTCGCCATTATTTAATTGCTCGCTGCTTTCATTTTTGCCCAGTGAAATCACGTTGATCATTGTCGCCGTAATTGTCGCATTTATCTATTGTCAAGTAAAAACATTGCCCTTATAAAAATACATATAAACATTGTGCCAGGGAAAGTGGAATGTGGCCTCAAAGATTCAGGTGTAAAAGAAACAATCATTTGTGCTTCCACTGCGCCATTCAACAGAGAATCTCAGAGCACTTAAAAATATTAAGTAATTAAACCTCATGACACCCCTGTGAGAGGGGTAAATGCACGTGAGATCCCCAATTTTACAGAAGGCAAGAACTAGACCCAGAGCGTAAGTGACTAATTTTGAGAAGTGTTGACTTCTAATGGAGTTGTGAGTGCTCAACTGAATCTATAAGTACTTGGTATCTCAGCCACAAATAATGTACTCAGGATCACATAGGAGAAACAGGACCCAACTCTCCAGGTTCGTGCTCTAACTACAAGACAGGCCTCTCTTTTATCCATGGAGATTTTTCATAAATCATTAAACAGCTAGGGGTATAAATCCATCCTTGCCTCTTCTTCTAGCACCCGATTTATTAAAATGAAACTACTCATATAACTCCTGGAATTAGCCCTTGAATCGGGAGTTTTCTGGTTGATAAGATTCCCTGAACTTCAAACATTTTATCCTCTCTCAAAAATGCAATGATGTGGCCACTTCCCAGAATTTCAGAAGGCTCAGTGTGGAAGATGTAGGGTAGAACAGAACAGCGTAAGAGCGGTTAGCGCTCAGCTGTCCTGAGCTGTGATTTTTGTGGTAGCTCCATCACCTCCCTTGGGGACATCCTCAACCAGGCAAGCTGCTCCAGGCAAAGAGACTTTGCGTCCACAACGAGCCTCATGGACTCCATGGGGCTCCGCACTGCAGCTTGCAAAGCCCAGAGAGAACGACTCGCTTACGCTGACATCGCTCCCTTCCTCCAGAAAGATCCCAAAGCCCTTTGCGAGCAACGTAGAATCACTTCATCTACCAACATCTGACAGTGCTCACCAACGCTACGCAACAGCGTAGGACCGGAAACCCGGGTGAAACGAGAGATGGCGCTTTAGGTAGGCAGACTGTAGTTGCTCAGCACACAGGGGGACCAGGGCATGTGTAAGACAAGTAACACGGGATCTCCAGGGACACGAGTTATAGGGATGTCAGTTTCACCTTCGCATTTATTATACTTAGATCTCCAAGGAGAACTTCCTTTATTTTGTGAATCCAACCGTTTTTTTTTTCTGTAGGGGCTTCTTGCAGGCAGAGACCTTCCACTGCACAACAACAAGCCAGCCTCTTCAGCAACACACACACACCCCCCACATGCACACACCCCATCAGCGCCGCAAGTGCTCACACCCAGTGTCCCCATCTTGTCTTAAAGGGGCAGCTCCCATTTCTCTAATAGCTACGTAGACGATGTAATCAAACAAAACGAACACAACCCTGAACAAACAGTCACAATTGTTACTCAATATAAACACGAGGAGCCCGTTTCTAAAACATCTACGCCAGCACCTGACACATCCAAAGGAGATCTCCTCCAGCAGCGCCACGCTGGGGCAATCCCTTCAACGTTGCCGTCTAGCTGCTCTGTGCAAGGAAAGGCTCATTTCCCACACGTGCCGTGAACAAAACTACCTGCCCTGACCTGAATGAGTCTAATCACTGCCAGGAAGAGCAGGAGGCGAGGTCTGTGCCTCAAGTGCTCCGCCAATCCTGATGCTATTAAGGCAACTCTTGCCTCACATCTGTGGGCCCAGAAAGCCCAAATGGCCGTGGAGCCATCACGCTTCTGCGTAGGCCATGATGGCACAGCTCAGGACACCTGACCACCAGGGAATTGTGCACATCCTCCTCTAATGCACAGAATGGGGCAGGTACATGATGGTGGCGGTGGACACACGGCTATACACAGCCCCTGTCCAAAGCCTCACTCACCCCGGGCAGGACCAGCAACTTTGGAGGCTACTGCAGCCCTCCTGCAGCTTGGGAAAAGGATTCCCGCAAAGCACGGGGATAGGGGGCGATATTATTTTGTATTGTGGTAATTCCCAGAAGGTCCAATCAGGGATTGGGGCCCCACCGTGCTACCTGCTGTACACACAGATAACAAAAGGAGGCAGAGAGCTTACAAATGTCGCCCTCTAGTGGGCTTTTGGAACTGAAGCCCAAAGGGCTATCCTGGCTCCTTGGGTAAGTACGGGTGATTTATTTACTGGTAGCCCATCAGTTTTTTAAGCCCATATACTCAAGATCTGTGCAGGGATCTGGATTTGATCCAATAGCTCTAATAGCTGCAAGGTCCCATCTCCTGCAGTTACATTTTCATCTCCTGTTCACAATGCCTTGCTAAGATGAACGGTCTGACTGGCAGTTCTTATTAAAGAGTCTATTGCAAGATGAACCCTGGCAAAGATAAGACACAGGTATTATAAGCAGTGCGTAGACAGATATGGATTTGTATGTATTTCGGCTTAATTAAATGCTTTGTTGCTTTGTGCGCCAATGCACATTTATATCCTTTCTATTTTGCAAAAGCCTGTGTCACTGCATACATCCAAGCGCTGATTTCAGTGACAGGGTGGGAGAAGAAGGGGTGTTGTCCACTGACAGGAAAACAGTTAAATAAGGAGAAACTTAAATACACTCAAGCCCCCGTTTCCAATCCTATCTCCTGCACGAAATCAAGAAACGAGTGGAACAAAACGCAACAAGGAACCCAGCTCACAACAAAACCAAACAGAAAACTGCAGAGGTATTGGATTCGTGTATTTTCCAAATTCGTCAACCAGCCTTTTTTCCTCTGTGCACAAGTGGCCAGCTCTTACCTAATGCAGGTTTATGCAATTCAAAAGCAGAGGGAGGGGAAGGAGAGGAGAATGATTGTCCAGGGCAATGGTTAGACATTACCGCAGCTCTGCAGCAGTCTTAGCTTCCAGACAAGCAATTCCAGCAGGCTTTATGCAAGCAGGTGATTTACTCAGATGCTTAATGAAAAAGGAGCGCACTAAGAGAACAGGAATGTGTGTCCCTTTCTGCATCTGTGCATGTCCCAAAGTAAAGCAAAGAGCAAGACTGGGATTAAATGCAGTTTACGTTTTTAGAGGGGTTTCAACACAGCATTTAATTTTGTCAGCGCAAAAAGGATTATCATGTAGTAGAGCTGGAGCATACACATGCTTGTGCAGCATACAGGTAAAGGGGCAGAACTGTGCACACAAAATTAAAGGACTACGGCCAAATTCTTTTCTCCGTTGTAGCAGGGTAAATCATGAGTAGCTTCAGGGAAGTCACTTTGGATTTACACTCATTTAACATTAGACTAGCTTTTACCCTGAGACAAACAAACTGGAAATTGAGGAAACACCAATTAGCTTTGATCTCACTCCTGGGACATCACTGCAGACAATCGTAGGTCGGTGAATTCTCAATGTCAAGCCATTGAGGCATATTTTGCACAGCTTCGGTAGTTTTAAAAAATGCAACCTACAAGCAAAAAGCCAATTTCTTAGCCACGTAGACTAAATTCCCCATGATATCCTGCTCCCGAATGGTTGTGCAGAGTAGAACCTGCAGGATATTTCTGCTATGCCTCCCTGGCAGTAACATCCTCTCTATTCGAAGCCAGTAGTTACACACAATATTTTTAGACATCGTTGTGTCATCAATTTAAAAAAAACCAACAACCACCATATTTAGACACTGTGTAAACAGGAAGCCTCACAAAACTTTAAGTGAAGAAAGCTGACAAAATAACACGGAGCGGATGGCTCAAGTGCACGAGTCCTAGGAGGGTTTGAGACAAAAATAAAACCCAAACCCATTATACTCCCTCTACCAAACTGAGATTTCATCTCCCGTGACAAATTACAGACAGCTACGGAGTGGTTTAGCCAGCGAGATCTGTCACAGTCAGAGTTCTATAGCCTGTTTTGTTCAGTTTTAAAATGCTGTGAAAGCAGCCTTTGATTTTTACAATTATAAGTAGGTAAAGATACTAAAAAAAAAAAAAAGGATTTAAAAGACGCTCATGTCATTTTGAGACAAAATTGGGAACTGTTTATTTACCATCAAAATACTCAGACACGTCACAGTTGCTTTCCCTTGGAACTCTTCCACTCTGGGGTTTTAGCTACCAGTGAAGCGACACTGACAAAGATGCCCGAGGGTCAGTTCCTCGCATAGATGTTTTGCTCTGGTGACTAATTGTGACTTCTACTGGTGCAGCACGTCTACATGATGGCACTGCACACGCAGCTATACCAGTGATGTTAAAAAAATACAAACCCAAAACTCTGTGTGGACAAGGCCTGATTCCAACCCTTTTAATATTCCAAAATCGTAACCTAAAATTAGAGCCGGATGCCACTGGCCACTTACACATGGCAGTGACTTTACTCAGGTAAACAGACCCTTTACAGCCATCTTTCAGTAGAACTCCCTGGCGTCCTCTGCAGCTCACATGGCTGATGTCAATGGGCTACTCATGTGAGTCAAGTTCCAGGGGGTTAGCCATGTTAGTCTGTTTTCAGCAAAACAACGAGAGTCCCGTGGCACCTGAAAGACTAACAAATTTATTTGGGCAATGGCTTTCATGGGCATAAACCCAAGATGAAGTGGGTTTCTGCCCACGGAAGCTTATGCCCAAATACATTTGTTAGTCTTTCAGGTGCCACAGAACTCTCGTTTCATGAGTCAAGTTACTCACCTAGATAAAATGTTTGTGGGTCGGGGCACAGGCTTGATACTCATGACAAGAAGCCTCAGTTTGCATCTCTCTTTTTCCCTCCCCTCTGTAAGGGCAAATCCTGCACTCAGGCACAATTGCCATTGGAGTTTTGCCAGGGGAAGACCAGAGTAAAGCCTGCAGGATTTGATCCGGACTGCACCGAGTGCTTAACTCACTCACTGCTTTCTTTTTTTCTGGATAGTAAGTCCTATTTCTATAAGCATCTCTCAGTTTAATTGCCCGATGTTAAGCTACACTATGCAGAAGAAAAAGCCCTGGAGAACACTTCACACTGGGGAAGGACACTAGATAGATGCATACGGCACAGAGGGTGACAAAGCCGTTTTTGCTAATGCAAGCTGCAAAACGCGTAATATTAAGCAGGAAAAATGGCCTGCCATATGCTATTGTGGTGTGTATTGTAAAAACGGTCCAATTTATTCCTGAATCAACAGTCACAGCTCGCAGCAACAAAATCTACAGGGGGTAAAGGAGTCCGACTCATGAAGAAATCATGTATGGACATTCACTCGCACTGCGAAGAGGATGGCCGGTTAGTAAAGTGTTGTCCCATTTTGCAGACGGGGAACGGAGACACAGAGGATGGGTGACTTGCCAAGATCACACAGGAAGTCTGTGGCGAAGCAGAGAAGATGGACTCGTTCTCTTGGCTCCTAGTCCTGTTTTAATCCCACGACCATCTTTCTAGCAGGAGCTACGCACATGAACCAAGAGCAAGGGAAGTCCATCAGTGCTGTGCTCAAACAGATGAGAGACATTATCTTATAGCTCCCTTCTGAGCTGGAGTTAAATAGCTAGAAATGACACAGGGAATTTCTTAAAAGGGGATTTTTAAATTTCCCAACATCTGTGCCGTAACTCAGGAGAGTTAAAGATTTCGAAGTTGAACATTAGAGCGTATGAACTGACATCAGCTTTTCAAGAAGCCTGCTTTGGAAATCAGCATCTCCTAGGACCTTTTGTTTTCGGCGGTCACAAAGACATTTAGGGTCAGATCCTCAGCTGGCATAGAGCGGCATAGCTTCGAGGGAACTATGCCAATTGGCACCTGGCCTCGTAGCAGTGCACTGGCTGGTAGGATAAAATGCAAGAATGTAACACAGAAAGGAAAACAAAAACAGTGGTTGGTCCCTAGTGAAGACGGGGCCTGGGTGCAGATGGACAGGGAAAGGGGAAGTAGAAAAGTCATTCTGCCCGAAATGACCTCAGAATTTTTATGTTATCTTATAAAAAGGACTTATCAGCATTCGACCCTTCAGGAAATCCCATGCAGCTTTAAGAAATACCAGTGAAAGCAAACTGGGTGAGCTGAAGAGCAAGTACATCATTTTAACCGGCAGCGCTGCAGAAAATCTAAACCGTTTCAAACAGATCTCCAAAACAGCCTTGACAAATATTGCTTGAGCACCTGGTTAAATACCTACACACACGCGCACGCACACACACACACACAGCCCTACCTGCAATAGCTAGCTGGACACGTATCTAGTTCACCTCTAAGGTCCAGTTGTGGAGTGTGTATGTGCGGGTTTGTGATGCATGCATAAAATTGGCAGGTGCAGTTTTCAGGGCCAATCTGGAAATGGAACCCCCAAAGGTCTCTGGGCAGCTCAGCAGTGAAGGCAATAGAAACACATTCTGTATCCTACTTTTACAGCCCGGGAGAATGACTTCCACTACCAGTGCTAGGGGCCTATTTTGCTCTTAAGGGTGCAAGTCTCATTGAGGGCACACCCACACAAACAGTCCCTTCGGGCCCAGGTTTATGGGTACCAAGAGTCCAAACTACTCTTTTGGGGACTGTGGAACGCTACCATAGGAGGAGGGTCGCATGCCACCACGCTGGGTCACTGTGCTGACTGGGGTCGTCACTGTCCCCCCCTCCTGCTGGCGTCTCTGAGTGCAGAGCAGAGCAGAAAGACACTCGCTGGGCAGCTGATCTTCCGTACGACTCCCCCGCTTGTTCAAAGCTGCCGCCCGGGAGCTACAAGGAGGGCTCCCCACCTTTTCCACCCGGCCTTTCTGAACTCTCTGCTGCCTTGAAGTGGAGGGATAGGGGGCACAGGCACACGGATCAGTGGGTGGGATTATAGTTCAGATAATCCTTTTCTCCCTCCTCCTTCCCCCATCGCCTACAACCCAAAAGTCTAGCCTTCCCTGGACTGCCCTCGTCACCTTTTCCCTGCAGCCACGGAATCTTTATCCCAGCCGCGGCACAGCCAGCAACTGGTCGCCATCCTCCCCTGGTGCAGAGCACGAAGCCAGGAATCTCCAACCTCCGCCTCCTCCTCTGGGAGGTTCTTCTTCTCTTTGTGCCACTCACCACAGGGTTATTTAAGACAGTGACTCTTTGGAAACACAGAGATCTCCAGCAAAACAAGAGAGCTCCTTGCAACACTGACAGCTACGAGAAAGGGGCCTGGAACCTCAAGGTCCCAGTTCCAAATTTCCCCAGCGTCTGGGGATCCTCCACTCAGGCTTGAGTTCATCTGTCGGCATGTTCCCCGCGGCACCTCTAGAGCAGGGCCTCCATTGACAACATCGGCTTGATCCTGCTCCCAGTGAAGTCAATGAGAGTTTCATCATTTATTTCAGTGGAGCCAGGATTTCCCCCTTCATTACCGGTTGACATCTCGATATTTACCGTCACCGAATATCTGCTTAATATTAAGAGCCTGGCAGTACAACCAAGTAGCTAGTTACTCCCCTTGTTCCATGCACCACTTCAAAGAGACTCCTCGCTACATTGTATTCACCAAGCCCCTTTGGTTGTAAGAGTCCACTGCAATTTCTTTGTAAGTGCTGCACAGCGTGTGTCAGTTTCTGTCTCAAAGAATACAGGGTTTGAGTGACATTGATGATAGTGATTTTACAGCATTAATGCCTTAGGAAATTGCACTATGAGTGACTAATAGTGCACAGGAAACAAATAAACCTTCATTACAGTGTATGGGTTGGTGCCGATTAATAAGCAAACAGGGGCTTCTCGTTCCAAGCTCGTACGTCAGTTTCCCAACATCTTAGATGAGAGTAAAGGCTGAAGAAAATAATACAAAACCAATACCGAATGAACCCCTTCCTCTAGGACTCCCCGGTGCATCTGATCATAGCTATGCCTTTCTAGGAGATCATCAACTCTTTGAGGCTCATCTTCAAAAACTAATGTTAACCAGAGTGCCGTTTTCAGCTGAGGAGAGGTGGAGGAAAGTTATTTAAATGGTAACGGGTGCAAATGCTTCTCTGCCAGATGCTCTGCACAGAAGCCTTGACTACGTTACACTTGGCTGAGTCTTAGAAATGAAGATACTGGAATGGAATAGTGGGACTTAACGCTCTCTGGATAATCTGAAACCTTCCCAAAATAGTTCCATGTACTGAAGACATTTACAAGGTTGGCTCCAGCGTAGCTTCGGCTGACTTTCATGTAAGCCTCACCAGCTGAGAAAGTAAAAAATTGGCAAGGTAGCAACACAAAGCAGTCTCCCCCACTATAGTAGCTATGATTTTTCAGGGGCCAGGGCCAAAGCCAATGCATTTTATGTGCAATTCTCCTTTTTACTGTTTCTGTCTCTCTTTCACACAGAAAACAGTGATCGTAAGCTAGTTTCCCACTATTTTGTTCATTGTTTGTTGGTTCAGACAGGGCCTGATTCAAAGGTCGCTGAAGTCAGTGGAAAGTCGTGTCATGCTTGAATTATAGAGACATTTAAAAAAAAAATCCTTAATGACAAGCATATTGTGATGAAAACCACACAAACACAAAAGTCCCAGAGCAGTCAAAGTGACAAAATGTGCAGAACTCCAAAATAAGGATCCGGTGCACATATTGCCAAAAATGAGGAAACGTTAACGAGATACAAGGCCACTAAAACGATAATTGACTAATGATTTCTGCAAATGCTGTAAGGTGATACTACACCTGCATTTGCTGTCGCCAGACACCATAGCTTAAGGTACATAACACAGTTATGCCCATGCTGTCGATTGCCTGCATGCACCCTGCATTCTGTAAACCTTCCCATTTGTGCACGCAGACAGGCATCTGCATATGCAAACTGAGCAAGTGTGCACGTAAGATGCTCTGGCAGGGTTCTGAAGCACCATCGGGGTATGTGCTTTTGTGGGAATGCTCACTCCTTACTCCTTAAACCCCACATTTACCCAACACTCAGCATCCAGTCTCTCCAGCCAATCAGCACGTAGGCTCCCCTAACATTTGAAGGGATTCTTATCTCGCTAAGAGAGAAATCCTCTGAAATCTGATTGACTGGGGAAGAGGTTAGCTTTCTTCCTAGAGGAACAGTCCATTTCTGTAGGGGTGTTCTCTTTAAATAAAGGGCCTCTTTTAATTTGGAAATGGAAGCAATCACAATCAATGCATACATCCCATTGGCAGTGACTTCATTATTCTGCCATACATACTTTACACTAGATAAGAAACCAAAAGCAAAATAGGACAAACATAGGCTTCAAACTCGACAGTTAAATGATGACATCAGGAAAATGAACAGGAAGCACTCAGGCAAACCTGCAATAAATACCAAGTCAATGCAAAACTTCACAGAATAGCTGCTTTCCTTGGCAGTAACACCATTAACAAATCCGTGCTTGTTAGTGGCATGCTTACCACAGGCAATGCTGACAGTCACTGTAATTGCATAGTTACCATGGAAGAGGCCAGGGTAACGCTTTGTTCCAATGAGTTATGACACCATCTCCTGGGACATCGTGGAAAATTTCATGACATCAGATAACTCCTGTGATAACTAAGCAATGACCGAGTGACAACAGGTAGATAATAGGATAATAATGATAATGCAAAGTCAACTCTTCGGTGTATGTGTGACTGATTTTCCACCTCCTCCATCGCCCAGACCCCATCTCTTCTCTCTTCTACTTAGTGGCTGAAATCTTACAGTTCTATCTTACATACCTTCCCTTCACATAGAAGAAATTCGCTCCTCTCACCACTGCCATTTATCACAATGTAGCTCGGACCAGAGACAGTCTCCTCTCAGGACTTGTCTACACGGGGAAATGTACAGCCATAACTATACCACTATAACTCCCTGTGTGATTACTCTGGAATAGGAGTATCCACAGGCGCAGTTATACCCGTATAACTATAGTCATATAATTATTCTGGTAATTTTCCCCACGTAGACAAACCCTTCGCTGGTGCTGTCCATTCTACCCTTGAATATCAGGCAGTCCATCAATTCCTCATTTCTCTGCTGGGTTTTTTTTTTTTTTGTTTTGTTTTTTTAAAGTAACTGGCTCTTTTTTCCTAATGTTTTGGTGTGTATCTTGTAGCCTCAAAGCACCGTGTAGACCTGAACTCTCTAATTCTCACAATACCCTGAGTCAAGATTAATAGCCCCACTTTTACAAATGGGGAAACGGACACATTAAGTGAAGTAAATGGCTGAAATCCACCCAGTAAAATTCAGCAACCGAGCCAGCTCAGAAGTCAGGATCACCCAACTCATTCCTGCAGCCCACACTGCCTCATGGTTTTCGTTAAAAACGAAACAAGCAAGAGAGAACGAATTACACAAAAATATCTTGGCTTCTAGTTCTTCCAAGGCTGGGCTAGCAGAATATTTTCACTCAGAGGCATCAGGGGTGAGGATCCTCACACTCCCCCTCCCCCCGACCCCTTTACACTCCTTCAGCCCTCTCACTTGGCGTAACGTAGGCCTAAAATTTCCATGTCGGCTGGAGAACGATTCCTCTGGTGCAGGCATAGGGGGCAGGCTAGAGGCAAGGCTAGGAAAAGGCAGGACCACAGTACTATGGAGATTCTGTGCAGTGTTGCTACCCCGTGGGCAGCCGGGGGAGGCACTTGTAACTTAAGACAGGCCCCCAAAGCTGTCTGTGGCCTGATCTACACTCACGGCAAAATTCGGTGGCAGTCGACGGGAGACACGCAAGCTACGCAGAGTAGCCGGCGTATCTCCTGTCGACTTCCTAATTTCTAATTAGCGCGGCATCCCCACTAGGCTGCGCCGAGGGGAAATGCCCTCCCGTCGACGCAGCGTTCATCTTTTTGCAGGGGTGGGTTTATTGAGTCGACTTCCGGATCGACTGTCTCCACTGCCGCTCGATCGATCCCGAAGAATCGATCCTATGGTGCGAAACGTGCCGCTGTGAGTGAAGACATACCTTATGTTGTGCAGGGGGCTACTCTGCTCCCCAGAGCAGCTCAAGACTAGGAGGGTCAAAGGCGGCTTAAAAGTGACAACTCCCCCTCCTTGCACTCCCAGGGCTGCAAATTCTCCGCTGCACCCCTTAGAGATGCACCCCGGTCTCCGTCATAGAGGACACACTTGTTTGCTGTGTGTCCCCCATTTGATTGTGGTTGATAGCACGGGTGACTGCCTTTATCGCTTCTTTTATGGACCGCGAGTATTTTTCCTGCATTTTGGCCAGGTTTCCCCAATTTGCTGCCCCTGCCTGAAGGGAACTAGAGGAACAGCCTAATTGGAAGTCTGTTTGCTTACCTAACGGAACTAATCCGTGGGCCGGAGTTCAGCAGCAGAGCAGGGGCCAGCAGCCTCAGAGATCGCTTGTTGGGATGCTCCACTGGGCTTTTTAAGTTTTGAGAAAATTGGTAGCATCCGAGAAACCATCCCTGACCTGCTGTAAATGGAAACCGCCAGCCTGCTCGGGTATGTGCGCAGATACAAAACAAAGACTGCACTGAGGTTCTCTCTAGGCCCGATGGATCCTCAGGCTCTGCTGTCACTGCAGCCCTTGTCTTTTGTCAGGCCCGCCAATGGGGGGAGAGCGCACAGGGGGCAATTGCCCAGCGGCCTGGCAATTTAAAAGGGCCCAGGCCTCTTCTGCCCGTGGCCCCGCCCACACTCCACTCCAAGCCCCGCCCAACCCCGCTGCTCCCCGCATCCCCCCCACCCCACTCAGCCCTCCCCGGCTGTTGCTCACCACCCGGGGGGGGGGGGGGGGAGGAGGAGTGTGGAAGAGAGGACGGGGGACCGAATGGAGTGTGGGGGGAAGGGATGCGATGGTGAGTAGGCGGAGCAGGGGCGGGGCCTGGGGTGGACGAGTCAGGATGGGACCGTGCTGCCTTGGATCCAAAATTGCTGTTGG
Source organism: Emydura macquarii macquarii (assembly GCF_026122565.2). NCBI lineage: Eukaryota > Metazoa > Chordata > Testudines > Chelidae > Emydura > Emydura macquarii. The sequence continues at coordinate 8,020,799 of NW_027130208.1, forward strand.
TGAGCCTGGTGCTAGCCGCTAAAGCCCTTCATCAGAGGGAGTGCCGGAGGCACTGCACTGGTCCCTCAAGGCACAGCCCCTTCCTTCTTTCCCAGCAGGCCCCCCGTAGCATCCTCCCTTTTCTTGGGGTCACCCCCTCTGCAGTATTTCTCCTTTCCCAGACTCACTTCCTTGTTCTCTCCACAGCCACCTTTCCTCCCTCTCTGCTCTTTCACTTCCTTCCTCCCACCTCCCCTTCCTTCCCCAGGGCCCAGCCAACTCCTTCTGCAGGATCCCTCGCTTCCTCTATGGCTCCCCCCTCCCAGCAAAATCCTGCTTCCCTTCTCACCCTGCCCACTCCGTCTGCACCTTCTGTCCCAGGCTCCATGCCACCCTGCTTCTTGGCACCCTCCCTCTTTTTCCTGGCAGCCGGCCCGCAGGAGAACTAGGCGCCAGGCTTGAACAGACGTTAGGTAAGCAGGAAAAAACAAAAAAAACGGGCTATAGCAGAGAGGTCCACCTGGATTGGCTTTGAAAGTACAGAAGAAAAATAAAAAAGCCCTTCTGGAATAAGGCAAAGATTTAGGCTCATGCCCTGTTAATGAACGTCCTCATCCTCAAATAGAATTTCGGAGGGTAGCTACATCTTGCTATGCTAGCTTGCCCGGGTGACACACACATTGTTAGCCAGTTAAATGGTTTTGACAGGATTGGATTTTCCAGGCTTCTTTCTTAAGGAGAACAAGGGTGTCTAATCAAAGGGGCTTTTCTGAAAGGCTGTTAATGAGTTCCATGTGCTCTGCTGTGTCTTCGGTGCCAACCCTTTCATACAAGGATCGGGGATGAAGAAGCCGAGATCTCACTGATGAGACATTGAATAGTTACAAATTGAAAGGGGCTCCCGTGCCAGTTACTTTCCTCCAGACTCGCTCCAGGTTGAGTCACATGGTGTAAAAAATAATATTTCCAAGCAGTTTATTGCTGTAAAAGTTGAAAATGCATTACCTGTGAAAGCAAAAAGGAGGGACCTGATCGTCCAGTTTAGATTTAGCATTTTCATTAAAAAAAAAGGCAAGGCAAGTGCTTAAAAGAATAGCAGAGAAAGCAGCTATAAATGCTGACAGTAAAACAAACACGCACTCCCCATGTTTGAGTTCAGAAGACGCAAATAAAATTACGAGAGCTAATCTTTAGCAAAACAGCTAACACCGATATTTAAGTCTGCACCATGAAAGGTTCCAAGAGCAAACTCACTTTGTTTTCTGTTGTCTTCACACTCCCCCCGCTGCCTGTAACTATAACTCTGCAGAGCTCTCTTACGTTTCAGTCAGGGCACAGTGCAACGGCAATAAACAACATTATCTGCAGCTGGTAAGATTCAGAAATAAACATATTCTCTTACCTCCAAGCCACAAACTCTGGTAGTTTAAAAGGACTGGAGAAACCCAAAAAGTTACACATCAAAGCGTGCATGTACTAAGCCTTTGTCCTATTCTCTCAAAACGAGCCAGTGGAAGTGGGGACACTCAATCCCTGACTTCTTCCGTTGCCACATAATCTCAAGGAAATGACCTTACTGTTTGTTGCTTTGATTACAGATTCAGAAACAAAAGCCCTTCCAGCATTAGCCAGGGGATGCAAGATGTTGAAGTCTGATATTTGAAAGGGAGAAAAAAATAAGTTTTTGGGTTTTTTTTTTTCCCAAACAATACCCCATTTTTTGGATCAAATCAACCCATGAAAATTAAAACCCAACATCTACCAAAGTCATCTTAGAATGGGCCAGCCCAGCCCAGTGGCAACAAGCCCTCTTGCTAGGGGTTACATCCCAGATATCTTCCAGTCCCATTGTCTTGCTGGGACCAGCTGAGGATTCCCCTTAAATGGGCAGCGGAGTATTTATTGAAGTCAGTATAGCCAGTTCTACGCCATGCTCACAGGGCAGAGGGGGTCATTGGAAACTAGCGCAGACCTGGGGTTTAAAGCACTGCACTGACTGAGGAGACCTGGGTTTAGTTCTTGCTTCGGCAGTTTCTGAAGTCCAGCGGATACAGCGTGCTATGCAGCTATGAGTAGGACTGGGGAAAAACTTCTCTCACTGGCCAACGAAGAGCCACATACATACCTGAGCTCTGACATGCACACCTGCTAACGTTTGATTTACTTGTAGGCACATTTGGGAGGAAAACCAGGGATACCTTTAAACTGCACTGTTGTACTTTAAGCCAGGAGAGCTTTTCAGAGGGAGAGAATGGAAAGTGTCATATGGCACAGAGAGTCCCCTTAACGTATATCAGGATTACGTGCATGGGCAATGGTAGGGATGGGTCAGAATTAGCACTAAGCCGCCCCCCTCCCCCAAGTCCTTGATGGTCAGACTGAACTTTGGGTCTAAAGGGTAGGCCTGGCTGTATCTTATTTCTCCAGTCCAAGTAAACAATGCTGCAATGACCAGACGCTGCCTACATATGAGGAAAGCTGCATCATACACTCCTAGAGCTTAGAACTTCATTGCTTGGTATGGAAAATGCTCTTTGGCCCCAACCCAAAGTGTGAGCTGTGCCCAGAAACCAGGAGTTAAAGGGACCACTGTTCGTTTAATTTAAGGCCAGTGAGCCAGGAGAAAGCAGAAATTGTTATGGCAGACATCTTTGGAGGGAGGCTGCTATTACATATAATCTTCCAGGCTCAGATGCTAAGAAACAGAACAAGATTTGACTCTTTGGAAAGGCCGTGTTGCATAGTTAGTTTTTGGTTTGAGCAAGGTTTGGTATAAAAGGTAGCTTGGGGAAGCATTGCTGAGCAAGCAGCAAAAGAATTCGCCCTTTGCCTCCATCTCTGATTAGAGTTAATCCTTGAGGCAGAGTTGCTCTCTAGATACTGGGGGCATTGGTGTTGGGCTGCCATTTCTGGAACAAGGGATTGCCCTGCATGCTGTTTGATCACCTCTGTTCCAGGACTCGAGTTTGCATGTAAACAAACAAGTTACACTTAGAATATATCTAGACTCTGCCTCGCTGGCTACTCCTCTACTGAGATACTAACCTGAAAGGCCCCCGACATTTGCAACTCAGGCAGAGGGGCAGAGTTGTGTCAGAAAGAGACACTGGTGTGAGAGGAAGGGGCAACAGTATTATATGCAGGGAATGTGGTCTGTTCTACTGTAAATGCTGAATGACACTTTAGGACAGGCGTGGGGGTAAACTATTTAAATAGCTGAAATCCAACCTCCTTTTTACAGGCCACAATCTGAGCCGGAAAAATTTAACTGTGGGCACAAATCTGAGGATTTATCCCATCAGCTACTTGAGCTGCACATGCAGTCAGGTACGTAAGAGACACAAGATCTCAAATTTTCTCATACAAATGCAGGTGCAGGGCCTGCAAAAGGGAGACCAGTCTTAGAAAATGTAGCACTATATCTTTAGGAGACAATACCCCCTCTTCACTGCAGTGTGCATTTCTTGCAGACACTGGGCCACATTCTCTGCTTGTGTAAATCTGCATAACACCTTTGAAGTTGCACTAACTTGTACCACTTGAAAACCTGGCCCACTGGACCCCATATCAACTGGAGTGGTGTCCGAGTAAACACCGAGCAAGGACCCTCGGATTTAGCCCATTCTGCTGTCAACTGGTATATTTCCATTAGCGTTAGTTGACTTTGGATCTGGCCTCTAAACAGGGGAGGTGGAACTTCCACTGAAGTCAATAGGAGTTTTGAACACAGAGCAAGTGCAGGGTAAGAGATTCACAGTGGGAACTGGAGAGGATTTTTTCCCCTCTTAATGCTGATGCTGTTCTTTAGTTGCTTGTGCTCAGAATTGTGCAGGGAAATAGCTACATATTCATATGGGATAGCTCTTCAATATTTTTCCCATTTTTATGTTCCTTATTACCACACTCAAAATAATTTTAAAAATTAATTAGCCTGGAGCACATCAACTTGGGCCTGGTCCTGCTCTCCCTGAAATCAATAAGATAACTCTTAGGCCCACATTTTCAAAAGTGGAGTCCCTAGAGGGCCAGGTGTCCGAGTGGTTAGTACATGTGGTTTCCAGTCTCTCATTTCCCAGGCAAAAGCAGGGCAGAGATATCCGGCACCTACCCACAAGGCCAGAAATGTCACAGGCTTGGTCCGCTTTGGGTCCTCCCTCTTCACCAGCGCCCAGCCCTATTAAGGAGCTGCACCAGCAATATCCTCCAAGGTCGAAACACCTGGTGTGCCATCCTGGGTCACTTCCTACTTATATTCTCCTTTGTTTAGGTTATGGTCCCCTACAGTCCCAATAATCCAGAATTTAATGGAGTTCAAGATGAGCAGAGCCCCACAGGACTTGCTGATTCTCGAAGAGGGGTTGGAGAAGACCATCTCGGGTCCTTATCAGCACTGTGGTCCTGTCTAGGGTCAAAGTTCCATCCGGTTTCCAAGAGAAGGCCTTATCTTCTCTCCAGCCAGTTCCCCTTTCTGTCCCCCCACCCCAGCCTGGCTACTGAGCTCCTTTTAACCTGCTCCTCTAACCAGAGCTTGCTCTGCAGGCCTGGAGGAACGGGACTATCTGGGCCCCGTATGGTCCTTTAACCCCTTTAGGCCCCATGTGGAGCCTGTACACCCCCGTCATAAGTCCCCAGATTGAGACACCTAGGCTTCGATTTTCAGAGCTGCTGGGCACTTGCAACTCCAGCTAAGATCAGTAGGGAGTGCAAATGCTCAACACTTCTGAAAACGAGGCCTCACATGTCTAAAATTGGACCCCTAACAACTGGGGTGTCCAACTTACAGACCACATTTAAAAGCACAGCTTTTACTGACGTCAGTAAAAGCAGAGGCAACATCGCCAACCACACATATTCAAACATCGGCCCCCAAAACCATGAGATTGGCTTAAAACTCCTGGGATTTCGAATACATCTTCTCGGTTCTCTATTTTTGCTTTCTGTCTTTTGAGTCTTTAGGGTGCACTTTGAGCACATTGTCACACTTTTTGTTTTCAAATGCAAGCTGAGATTCCCACCTGATCCCATGACTCCAGGAGCTCACGCTTTCAGAATAATACCTAGTATCACAAGGCACATAATGTAATCATTAGATTTGGCAACATTGCAGGAGTAAGACGCTTGTTATCCACACAGATTCAATCAGTTACAAATCAGATTGCATCAGTTAAATGAATGGGTAACGGCTGACTAATCCATTTTTAGTAAAAAATTGTGTTCATTTCATAAAAAAACCAAGAAGCAAGATGGAAACTAGGCAGTGAATCATTTTTCCTTTTAGCAGCAAAAGAAAAAGTGACTGTTACCACTGTGATGCCAACTTCTGCCCTGAGCGGAATAACAACCCAGGTCAGGAATAGCAGGAAAATGTGGCAAGAAAGAGAGGGCTGGAAAGTCTTTGGGAGGATCCCAGCACTAGACTGTGCTGCATAATTTGGATGCACCCTTAAGGCATATGCAGCTATTCTGGGGGGAAAAAAAGATCAGAACCTGAAATATATTTAGTGTGTGCCGGTAATAGGCACCTGCCATGGGATGCAGGGAGATGTAGAGACATGACTGGTTACAAGGGCAAAAGTGCTAGGAGTCCAGTAGCGAGCCCTAGTTCTACACGTGAGAATGCAGCATTCCTTTATAGTGTTTGAGGTTTACGGCGTCAGGGCGTTCAGTCGAAGCATACTCCATAGCCAACCCTAAGAGGCCCACGTCTTCGCCCCCACCCCCAGCCACATTCAGGTGTTGGAAGAACAGGTACCCGTTGGGTGACATCAGTCGAGTGACTCATTTACACAGGGCTGAATTTGGCCCCGTGGGGTCCATTTTTAAAAACTCACGTGTGCAATTTCATGTCTAACGTGTGGGTGCAATCACCGAGACTGCACGTGCAAATGGGTGTTTGGACTCACCCCGGCTCCGCACGCGCACACGCACATGCACACACCCCCGCTCTGCACATGCCACTGTGGTAATCACGAGCGGTAACCTCAGCCTTGTGAATGAGGCTCTGAAGCCAGGCTCTAGTGGGCCCTTGGGGGAACCTGCCTTGTGTAGAGGGCTGCCACCTTTCTGGTGGGCAAAACACCGTGAAGGAATCGCTTCCTTTTTAGTCAAACCACCACCCTCCTTCCCCCTCCCCCACACCTCTGTCTGTCCTCCGATTCCTGCTTATTTCTCTGCTCGTCCCTCTTTCCTGGTGCTACTCATCCTGGGAAAAATCCTCTTGCTCTAGCTGAAGCCCATAGGAGTTTAGCTCTGCCCTCCAATGGGAACAGACTGAGGTTCTGTCCTCTTTATTCCACCTGCCTTCCTTGCTCTCCATCCTTTATTTCCCCAATCTCCCTCCTCCTCTTTTGTCCCATTATCCCCTTTTTTCTTTGTTCTCTGCCTCTGCTTTGCACTTCTCTTTATATCTCAATCCTCTGGCCTTACATGCACTCCCATTTATGCCTACATGATCCTCCATCTCTTGACCTCCTCCCATGTGTAATCCATGCATTAGTAGGAGCATTGCCAGCAGATCGAGGGAAGTGACTATTCCTTTCTATTCGGCATTGGTAATGCCACATTTGGAGTACTGTGGCCAGTTTTGGGCCCTCCCACTACAAGGAGGATGTGGACAAATTGGAGAGAGTCCAATGGAGGGCAACTAAAATGATTAGGGGGCTGGAGCACAAGACTTATGAGGAGAGGCTGAGGGAACTGGGCTTGTTTAGTCTGCAGAAGAGAAGAATGAGGGGGGATTTGATAGCCTTTAACTACCTGAAAGGGGGTTCCAGGGAAGATGGAGCTAGGCTGTTCTCAGTGGTGACAGATGACAGAACTAGGAGCAAAATGGTCTCAAGTTGCAGTGGGGGAGGTCTAGGTTGGATATTAGAAAAAACGTTTTCACTAGGAAGGTTGTGAAGCACTGGAATGGGTTACCTAGGGAGGTGGTGGAATCTCCATCCTTAGAGGTTTTTAAGGTGCGGCTTGACACAGCCCTGACTGGGATGGTTTGGTTGGGGTTGGCCCTGCTTTGAGCAGGGGGTTGGACTAGATGACCTCCTGGGGTCCTCCTTCCAACCCTCATCTTCCATGATTCTATGATCAACTAACAAGTTAGCAGCATGCAAGAAATTCTCCCATGCACCAGGTAACATCAGATACAGTAGCACATCTCACCCCACCCAGGCATCTCAGAGAGCAGAGGACCGGATCTGGGGGGTAAAAATCTAGCTGCCCTGGTCAAAAAGCAGGCAGGGGGTAACTTGTGAGAAAAGGCCAGGCAGGTACTGTTACGGTTACATCTTGTGCTCTGTGTGTGTCACTTCTGCAATGCCTGCAGCTTCCACTGGCATTGTAGGTATCTGTCTTAACTTGACCAATAAAGAGGAGTGGAGAGTGATACTCATGGGAATGGAGACCTCACACAGCGAGATGATCATGTATCTATTTTATGTTGGCTCCTGGCCAAAGAAAAGGTCTCATCTAGAAGTCATACACAAGAGAACAATAAATAACGCTACAGCTTTATTTATATATACAGGAGCCCCATATGCAAAGGCCTCTGGGTAGCTAACTAGCAAAAAGCTAGGAAGCAAGATAGCTCAATAAACAAACAGAGCAGGTGAAGAAAAGAGAAATTAAGAATCGCAGACAGTCTTCGTCTCCATAAACTACATTTAAAATGATGACAAAAGATACTCTGTCCATACATGAAATGGTTAATCCTGGATTCGCTGAGGACATTAAACCTTAAAGCATGACCAGCAATTGTTTAATTTATTGATAAACTAAGAACAACGTATTTTCTCCGATATCTTTAAAACACTAAATCCTAAATACTTTTTTTAAAAACTACACATTCTCCTTCTCTGGCAGGTCTCACTAACACAAACAGGCAAGCTGTTTAATATGGGATTAGTACAAGAACAGCTGAACCTCATAGGTTGGGGATTTTCTAAATGGTATAAGCTTCCCCTCTCCAGTAACATAATGCCTTCCTCCTCCAGAAAACAGCATCTTCTTTTTAAAAGGAAGAGTAAGGTCACAAAATGTTGAACTACCACAAATTTAGAAGCAGAAGTTCATATTAAAATGGATAACAGCTAATTGTATGGCCTGGTGTAGGAAAAAAAACCCCTCATACACTCAGTAAAGGAAGTGGCATACCAATGCTTTAGAATTTTACAAACAGGAGTAAAAGGTAGCGTGGTCTGTTATAAGGCAAAGGATAGAAGTCAGGAGACCTGGGTTCTAATCCTGGTTTGACCTTAACCTGGAAACTGAGACATGTCACTTCATTTCTCTGTGCTTTATTTCCCCGTCTAAGCTGTTTGGACCAGGACGTAGCTTACTCTGTGTTTGTACAGTGTCCAACAGAATAGGTCCTGATCTTCCTGGGGATTTCTGTAAGCCGAATTAATAATACTTGTAAAAAGTAAATGCAGTTCACAACATTAGTTCATTGCGTGTCTGAAATTCCAGACACAGACATCACAAGTCCTTGAATGGAGGGACACAAAACAGAATCTTTAATCCAGGTGATTTTCAATGGAGTTACATAATAAATGGGTGTTGGATCCTACAAGTGATGAGACACGGAGCTAGAGAGGCAGACGAAGGTTTGGAAAAGAAGAAGTTTAGCAAACTTAAAAAAAAAAAAAAAAAAAAAAAAGCTGAAAATAAGCATGTCCCCCTCTGTTCTCTTATTCAGGTTTCTGGTGAAGTTTAAGGAATTGACCTATAAATGGCTTAGGACCTAACTCTTGGAAAAGCTGCCTCTCATCTCCTTGCATACAGCTACAGTAAGAGATCAGCAAAGACTTTCAACTTGGAAAGCACTGTCAGTACAAGTGAGAAAGGGGCTCCTATCAGGATATTCTCTGCAGTGGCCCTAATTGCTTCAATGCCTTGGAATTTGTGCTCCCTCTTTGCTTTGAAATAGCTTAGATCTAATGACCTTCAGGGCACGTAGCAATGTATATATTTCTTTTCCTGGGCATTTGAAAATAGGCAGAGGGAATGATTATAAGGATGTTGGCAGAGGGCAGCAATTTGAGTTTTTACATTGCCTGGCTTTGCTGATGTTGACTTATAATTGATTACACTGCTATACATTTAGATATTATTTGTCTTGTCTATTTATGTTAGGTTTTTTTTTTAAAAAAGCATTTGTACAAATCTAAATAAACAGTAATCTACAGAGAGAGGGAGAATGAATGTGCACGTGGAACGCTAAATTAAGCTAATATATCCCAGTGCTGATAACATTATCCTCTGCAGTCACTGAAAATGTACTAGAATTACTAATGACTAATTATGATTCAGTTGTCTTAAGAGTGATGCCCTGATTTTTAGGGACAGTAAAACTAGGAGATAAATATACTGCAATGTTATTTTAAGCACCCCCATCCCTTTGATCTTTACTGAAGGAAGAATGACAACAACACAGGCAAACGGAAAGACGATAGAAACTCAAAAGGACAAACAAAACGGAGAAACACAAAGGGCTAAAAATTGCCCTAAATTCCATTTATGCAAAACCCCTCACCCTGTGAAAGGGAATTACCCAGACCTTCCAGAGAAGATTGAAATATCTGTGGAAATGAAACACAGGCGATTCCCCATTGGACGCCTCTACAAGAGTTTATTTTTGAAAACTAACACCAGCTACATTTGAAATGTTAGTGTATTAGTGAACCACGTCAGAGTGAAAAAAAAATACAGCTAATATAAATGATTAGTGAATAGAGGCCACTGTTTTGAAACTGGCACTGTGACATCTAGAAGGAAATTAGCTGAAGTTCATAGTCTGGTTATGAAGTTTGTCTGCTAAGGGGGGGGGGGGGGGAGGAAGGGGCAATACAAAAACGTATTTCATTTGAACAAACTCTTTCAAACAGAAAATGTTATATCATGAGTTCAAATGGAAATAGGTCTGGCAGAGATATCTGGAAAGTTGTTCTTGGAGAGCTGAATGTGTAAATATTAAATTTAACTCTGAACTGGTGTGTTCTCAAAGCTTCAGAAAGTGTTAAAATGGTTTAAAACTTGCTTTCAGCTGTTGATTGAACAGAAAAGCCGTTTAAAAAGAGAACATTCAGACACAGTACACCAGTAGGAAAGCCCAAGACGTAAACACACAAAGTATTTCTGAAAGACATAAGTGCACTGGTTCAAATCCCTTTGCGCCAACTGCAAAAAGCCAAACTGGCTTATAACCACAGCAAAGGTTTTCAAAAGTGACTCACGATTCTGGGTGCTCATCTCGAGACACTTCCAAGGGGCGGGTGCTCAGTACTTTTTGAAAACCAGGATGCTTTAAAGGTGGCGTATGTTGGGCACCCAATTATGGAGACACAACCCAGGGATGACTTTTGAAAGCCATGGCCTATCAGGCTGGAGCTAGGTATTCTGAAGACTCATATGAGCAAAGCACTGGCCCGTGGGCTGTATCCTGTAAGGTGTTGAGAGCTTTCTCTCGAGTGCTGGACATCCTTAAACTCCTACTCCCTTGAGCATGCCGCACTTCTCAGGATTGTGCCTATTGAACAGATTCTCTTTTCTTATATGACCTTGAAAAGGCAAAACTAGTCTCTCACATTTTTGGTCAACTTTTGTAAGAAAAATAAACGATCGGGTGCGGTAGTACAGGAAACGAGTCGTTATAGCTGTCCAAGCGAACTAGCTTTGCACCATAGGAAGAAGAAATTGTCCATTTCCTCTCTCATGCCTCCACCCCAAATTAGGTGTGGAGCGCCAATCTTCTGCACTGTGCTTCATCAGCAATTTCTTCGCCTGACCTTGAGAAAACAACCTTCCTGAGGTTAAAATGAGCTTTGTCTGTAAACTACATGAGTTCAGCATATGTACATTAGCCTTTGACAGACATAAATTGTTCAGTTATACAGCTAGTTTCAGAGGTGCCTCTTCCCTACTGTTTTTATGTCAGTCATAGATTTATAATAGTGCCTTGTATTTTATTGCATGATTTTTTTCCTTGGGCCTCTAATGGTCTCTTCTGATGCACACTTGGTACACACGCCTGCACGTGCTCTCTTCCAACACTAACAGCAGAGCACACGGTCAGTAGAGTTTTAGCTTACAAAACTCACTTGTCCTCACATCCTCGGTTTTCCCAAATGGGCCCAGAGCATGAAAATTCTATCGTCGGAAGTGCAGGTGCTAATGTGGGAAGAGAATGCTCTGGGATGCACAAGTGCAACATAGTTCGGGGTCCCAGAGATAATCAGGCCAGTAATATGACAACCACTTTGTGGGATACGTGTTCGTACAGCAGGTTCATGTGTCCAACATTGCTCATTAGTCTCAGAGGGTCTCCATTAACATTTCCCAGTAGCCCCGCTGCCGGCCCAGAGAACTATAGATATTACTGCAAAGATGTCGTGTCCCCGTTCCCTCCCTCCCCAAACCAAATGGGTACCTGCTTGGAGACTTCTAAGCTGCATTTTTTATTTGGGATTTTGTCCAATCCGTACTGGCATTCGCTCTTATTGGCTTGGAGCAATTGCAAAGAGTATCTGTGTCACCTCGTCATCAGTACTTTGCATCTTTCAATGATGTTTCCTAGGACAGACTCCTGGATGCTCTATGCTGTATGTAAGACTAGATTCCTTGGCGTACAGATTCAGTTCCCTGTGACTGAAGAAATTCATGTACAGTACATTTTCTTCTTTTATCCAGGGTTCGGAAGTTATTTAAGAGGGAAATAGGACATCGGGTCCCCTGCTTAGTTCACAGGAATTCCTCCAAATGAATAGAGCTGAGCAAACAAACATCCTTGCTCTGTAGGGAAGGCTCAGGTGATTGCAGAGCTCCTGGGATGGAGACAGTTCCAGGCCCTCCCCAAGCTCCTCCAATGGGGATTGTGTGTGTGAAAGAATGACTGCCAGTTCTGCGTCAGGGTCCAAGGTGAGCAAGTCCCTGCGGGCAGGTGCCTCGTTGTGTGGGTACCACTGCACAGTCAGTCAGTCAGGTTTCGGAGGCAAATTTCTGTGGTGCCACCACCAAAGACAGAGGCCTCCAGGCGGCTGACCGAGAAGGTTAAAAAAAAATAAAGTAGCTGCTACACAAGGTAAGACCCTTCCACAAGGAGAGGGGATTCTGCCGCTTTCTGCACAAAGGCTCTGTCCATGTGACAATCCTCACACCTGACAAGTTGAACGGTGGAGGCGAGAGCCCCCAGTGTAGAAGTTCTAAGGTATTTATTTCCCCACCCGACAGAGGAAGTCAACTCTCTTGTTAGATTAAACATGGCGGTTGGGCTCACGGCTGAACACTCATGGCACCTCATCCATCCTTCAACTCAGCCTTACAAGCCGGTCATGAAAATGTACCAGCCCAGGAAACAAAACCCTCCTGGCCCTCCCGTTACCACAGGGATTTATAGTGATGGAAAAGCTAATGGTGTTTTACGCACTTGAAAAACAGAGGTTACTGGCCCCAGGTTAGTAATTGCACCCAAAGTATTGAGGCAGATAAATCCAATCGCCTCTAAACTCTTCATAGGTAAAGGGCAGCTCTAATATCATCCACCTCGTCTTAAACCGTATTTACTCTGAGACCACCACCACAGCTGTTAGCTAGTTAAACCAGGCATCTCCTGGAAATTGAGATATAGGATAAAATGTTCCATGGCAATGAACAAATTGCACCTTCTGTGTTCTTATGAAGAAGTGACTATTGCCAAATCCTTTGTATATGGCCTTATTACAGCCCTGGACTATGGACACAGATGAAGTCCAGAAGGCTGTGACCAGTTCCATGCAATTAAAATCCTTTTTCATCTGCATTAAATGTTCAGTTTCACTCACTAGTAGAAGGATGAGGAAGAAATGCACCTTTACGTCATTCACCTGCCAGAGCTACTTTCCTGGGCCTCCATTACAGAGTCCTTCACCATTTTTTTTTTATGTATTTATCCTCCCAGAGCCTCTGAGAGTAAGGGAGGCGCTGTTATCCCCATTTTACATATAGGGAAACTGAGGCACTGAGTGGCTAAGTGACTTGTTGCCATCAGATAGAGTCTGGGGCCGCAAAGGAACACGAACCCAGCCCTCCCAAGTCCCAGTGCCCTAACCACTGGACCATCCTTTCTCTCTGAGAGACCTGATCACATACAGGACGAGGTATAATAGGACATAGGGGCCTGAGTTTCTCAAGCTTCTTGCCAGCATGCTCCACCCTCAATGGAGTTACACCATGGTAAACTCAGAGTAAAACAGTGCTGAATCAGGCCCTTCAACTATACATGCAGTGTCATGTTCTCCAAGTCCTTGGGAGCTTAGGTATCCAATTAATCATTCCATGCTTCCATGGTTCAAAAGAACCGCCCCACCCCCAATCAAACAATGTTTTTAACGAGATCCTCTTGTAAATCTCTGACGTCCAAACTCACACCCGTGGCGTTTCATAGTTACGGGCTCAGTCCTGCTCCCACTGGATCAATGGGAGGGTTGCCGATGACTTCAATGGGAGAAGAACCAGAACCTAAAGCAACAGATTGTGCAGCATCATTCATACAACCCCAAGGAAGGAAATGTTCACTGTAGCCATTCAACCATTTCCTACATTAATAGCGACAGCCTGAATGATTAGGATGCAACCCAGTTTAAAAACCAGAGGGTTGAAACTTGATTTACGTAACCAGAGGGCGGCTGGGTACACCCATAAGGCCAATGTCCAGAGCAAGCATTCCCTGATGCGCTAAGCTGTTTGGCCTGCCCACATGTCCATTGGCTGTCCTTTCCCCAAAGGGGCGTGGCCAGGCCCCTCCCACAACTGCTGGGCAGCGGCCCAGGGAGCAGATGTTACGTTTTTCCCAAGCACGCATAGTCCCTTTTGAGGCATGCTGCTCTATCTACCGCTGCTGGGACCACAGCTTTCACTGGTACTCTAGGGCGGGGGCAAAGGTACAGCTGGCTCTACAGTAGTAGGATGCGAGTAGAGGCAGAGCGCACACCAAGGATGTGTTGGCGAAGGTTTCTTTGAAAGGACACCCATGTGCCTTCTTGGTAGAAAGAGAATCATGTGATGGTAGGATCAGAGGGTTAGACTATTTAAGATATAAGCAGATTAAACCCTCAACACCAACTGTAACACTCAGCAGTTTTTGACCTGCTTTATCCTTGGCGTCTAAAAGTTTTCAAATAAAACTTTTAAAGCCCCTTTCGTAAAATACACAGATCAAGTCCTTGCTCAGACTGTCTACACTGCAGAGCCTATATTGACATGGCTATGCCATCACAGAAAGTTTTTCTGTTGGTGTAGGGACACCACCTCCCTGAGTAATGTAGTCTGTACTCAGGCAAAATTGCTCTAAGTGGGAATTTTGCTATTCTTAAGGAGTAGCATTTTGTCTTCATAAGGATGAAGTAAAAACCAAGAATGTAGGTCTGGGCCCCATATACCTTTCAATGCACCCTGAGGAGTCAAGGCAGTTCGGTTGCCACCCTTCATTGGAATGGAATTCAAGGACATGAGGTACATCTATATGGCCATACAAGTGTCATTTTGCAGGGCATATGTCATAAAAGGAGTTTTATGCAATGTGGCCAGGTGATGTTCTAACACTCAGAAGACCTGGCTTTATTTTAGAGCAATGCTCCCGTTTGTGGGCATAACTGAGAGTTCAATAATTCAAACAGATTTCATAGTCAGTGGCAGATTTCCACTTTATGTGGCTTTCAGATGGAGGTTACATAGCGATATTTTGGCAAACAGGATTCCTACCCACTGCGTCATTTGCTAGAACACAACGTATAGGGGAGGAAAATCATTGTAATAAATGTTTATGCCTATGGTGTGATCAGACAAAATCAGTGCCTTACAATCGGGGGGGGGAATGCAAACAAGAACTAGCTCCAAACTGCAACTGGATAACACAATACTTGCAAATATGTTTCTGCATTTTTGTCTGCAAGACAGGTGTAAATGGAGTAGCAAGGAAAGTATCTGCTAAAAGCATACTTCAAAGTACAGTTATTTCAGGACTAATTTTGGTCACCCTCGGATAACAACCATTTCATGATGCAAAGTATTATGGTAATATGATATGATGATGATGGAACTTTCCTTAATAACTATTCAGGAAATGCAAATAAAAAATAAGCTACAGTTTCTCCTTTTTTATCTTGGACATTCTTATGCAAATGCAGGCTATGAATCGACTTAAACCGATTAGATTCAAGTATAAGAGACTGAGAGCAACTAACCAGTCTCTTGAAAGGCTATGATAGAAAGGACAGTCGATCTCAAAAAGCATTTTTTAACAATCAGGCTGCAAGCTGCATTTTACACAGCAACCACCTCTCCAACAGTGAATTTACAACACAGACACACAGTGCTGCTTGAATCATTTGAACTGAAATATTTAACGACACCTCAGACTTGCGGATTTCAAATGTAACTAGTTCTTTTAAACAGAAGGGAGGCTGACAGCACAACGCTAGTGTGATGCTGTTAACCACTACAAACATGCTGTCTTATTAAATTACTCTTTCATCACGTTATCTACACGCATGCCACTTCTAGGAATTAGTAAGCGCCTGCTAGACAATACTCTAGGATTTTTTAAATGAAACAAAGATAGCCAGGGGTTTACCTGATAAACTTCTCTGAGACCACACCATGTTCTCATCACCTGATGGCAAGCTCTCACTCTTTCTGTATACCACCTTCTTAAAGTCGATACTGTCAAGTTCCACACAAACCGGCTGCCGGTGAAAAGCAAATCTTCCACTCCGCACATGAACACCGAAGCCATGATCTACCCTTTCAGAATCCCTTTTCAGAAACCTCGCTTCCTGCCTCACACTGTGTCCTCATTTAAACGCCTGCTGTTAGAGCAGCTTCATTTTATACAGCGTGCAAAGGGTAGGGGTGTTGTGAGAAGCCAAGGTCAAATCTTAAAACAAACTCCTCTTTCACTGTGCTTCCTGGGCAGACACCGAGGCATGCCCTGGGTGTTGCTTGAAGTCCAGCCAACGGCTGCATTGGCTCACCCCAACCAGAAGCTCACACAGCAGCCTTGTACTTCTTAACAGCTTATATAAATCTCTGTTAAGCTTTTGTTGCTACCACTATGTATTCTAATTACATTTTAACCCCTTTTCCATGTGCCCTGACAACCACCCCATTTATATAGTCCAGGAAAAGAACTAGAAGTAGTCCTGAGTAATACTCTCCTCCACATTTTGATACTCAGCAGGCACTACACACACACCTATTGCACAGCATGTACACACACACACACACACACACACACACACACACACACACACACACTCTCTCTCTCTCTCTTTCTCTCCCTCTCCCCCCTCCATCACCTCATTATCTGCCTGAAAGGGAACAGCACTGGTTCCTTCTGGCTTATCTGTTGATCAAACAACATGTTAGAAGTCCTGTTCTAAACACCTTCAGAAGTAACACATGGAAAATCACATCAGAGGACTTCTCGCTGCAATAAATATAATAATGCCTCTTTTAGCGTGGCTCTCGGAACCCACAAACAACATGAGGAGTGCATTCCTCTGGACAACACATTTCACATTACCGTCTGCCTCCTGCTTGGTTATTGCACCTTAAAATGCTGAATGGACTGTCAGCCTCCGAAAGAGACATCATTTTGATCTACTATTCAGTGAGCATAATCCTATTAATGCAGCGCTCGTGACATCAGGAAAAACAGCCTCCTGGAAGCTGAGCCCTTCGCAAACAGACCACAGCAAATAAACAGGCTGAAATAATAGCCCACAAGAGAATCACGGGTTTGTCTCAACACTCAGTATAAAATTAGGCAGCAGTTCTACCTGCTGAGGTTTTAACTGTTGATGCTGGAGAATTACACCTTTTGTTTGCAGACTATTCCTTATTAACAGGTTACAGGGAGCTGCTCCGAAACGGAAGAAATCAGAGAGTTTAATTTAAAAAAAAAAAAAAAATTCTCATGAGATATGATCTTTCCTAGCTTTTTGGGGAAAAAAGCTGCTGGGGGTTCCACGTGCCATCCCCGTCATTACTTTACCCGAAGAAAGCAGTCAGCGTGTAGGTTTTGGCTGTAATCCCTAAAAACACAACTACTCTGGAAAGGTCCCTTTTCTTGGGCAGCACAATGAATGGGAAGTGACAGAGCAATGCACAGCTGAATCAACAAAACAAGGTGTGTATAGAAGAGCTGCCGCTTCCCTATTTTAGCAATAGTTTGGCGCTGGATAGTTGCAAGACCCCAGTGAAAATGTTCACCGATTCATTTCACATACCAACTGTGAATCTATACGGTGGCAGTACTGGGATATATGACAGTATGAACTGTCAACACTGAATGCAAGCACTATTGAAGGGAAAAAGCATAGAGGAAAGTCTGTTTTTGGGGGGAAGAAATAATCAAGAGAGAGAGGGGAGACTGAGTTATGAACTGCTGAAGAAAAGCCAGCTGACATGTTCAGAGAAGAGCAGCCCAACACTGAGGAATGGACGAAGGCGCAGCCGGTCGACTTGCTGGATTCTGACAGCCAGAAGTGGAACCGTGGTCTAGGTTCGCAGAGAACAGCCAGCTGATTGGCAGAGGGTCCAGCGGGCGGGGGAAATCTTCGAGTCAACTCCCTGGAAAGAAGCAGGTCAGGGACGGACCATCCAGACCAAATGCATCACTGCATCAGGGATTGGGGACAGATCTACGGGTGGGCCAAAAGAGGATATAGCAGGAGGGAAACGCTTCATCTGGAAACCCAGCTACTTGAAGACTGGGAGCGAGAGGCTGCAGACTGAGAGGAACCAAGCCAGCATGAGCAAGAAGATAAAGACATGGATCATCACCGTCACCTTGACATGGAGAGGCTGTGTCAGCAAAATCCTAATCTGAGAAGTGGAGTCAAACCCCAGGTACCTCCTGGTGCGTGGCAGAGACTCCACATTATTCCCTCACTTCAGGGAAGGGCTGACATAGATGTGTTACTAAGTGTTTTTTGAAATGGGGTGTGAATTGAATAAGGTGGGGCTTGGGTGACAGGACACCAGGTTCCAAAACAGAGGGTAGGGGTGCCAGAGGGAAGGTCTGGGCCCGGAGAGTGTGTCTAGGGACCTTGAGATTGGGACAGTGACTGGACTTGATTCAGGCTCCAAGAGCCTGAGACCTACTGGGGATCCAGAGCACAGAGGCTTGTATTTCCCTCACATCAGTCCTAACGGGAGGCCAGTAAGGGGCGCACGGCAGGAGCTGTGATGCAAATGTTGATTTAATGCAGCATTTTTGGTAACTAAGCACATGAACACAACAAACAGCCCTTTTTGTGCAAAAATTTCTACCTGATGGAGTCATGCAACAGCTTTTTTAGGGTGTTTGGAACAGAAGCAGTGGTATCTTCCCAAACAGCCACATGGCCTTCTTGTAGAAGCAGAACAAGGACCCTATAAAAGGAATTATCCCCTTGTTACTGATGGGTAAACCAAGGCTCAGAGAAGTTAAGCGGCTCACTGAAGCTCACACAGACATTATCGGACCCACTAGATCACCGTGTCTCTTGAGGGAGTTACTTCGGACCCAATTTTTAGAGACGCTGCAGCTCCCTGAGATGCCAAGCGGAACGGTGGGAGCGCAGCACTTCTGAAAAATCAGACCCTAGATCTTTCCTGGCCTTAGTTCTCCCCCCGCCATCTTTAAAATGGGTGCAATGAGGTGCAGACCTGGCTTGACATGAGTAATTCAACATGGGGGAGGCTTCCTTTCTTGGAAGACCAGATCAAGGAGATAACTGGATCAGCAGGCTAAAAATGGAACCTTTGCGCTAAGAGAAGTAGATGGGTCAGTAAGCTAAAGGCAGGAACGTCTGAGCTAGCTAAGAGAAGAGTGCGAACAACCAGGAAACCGTTTACAAGGTAAAAATGGTCAAGAGAAGTCGGGAGCGTAAAGATGAGGTATAGAGTAAAGTCGAACATGGCTGGTGCATGGACAGAGCATGCTGTGCAGGGACTGGTTCCTGCAAAACAACCAAGCCAATCCCAGAACACGGGATGCAGTGTGTAGCAAATGCAACGCGACGTGTCAATGTATATCAAGGAAGAGGGTTTCTGGGTAACTAGATGTGTGGCATGCCCTGTCCGGACCCCCTCCGCATAAGCTGATCAGCTCAAGTGTCGTTTAATTGTATGCCAATAAAGAAACCTCAGTGACAAGCTGAGTACTTGGGAAGCGAGTGAATAAACAAATGGAGGGAAGTGATTATTCCCCTCTATTTGGCACTGGTGAGGCCACATTTGGAGTATTGTGTCCAGTTTTGGGGAGCCCCCCTAAAGAAAGGATGTGGACAAATTGGAGAGAGTCCAGAGGAGGGCAACAAAAACGAGTAGGGGGTTGGAGCAAAAGACTTATGAGGAGAGGCTGAGGGAACTAGACTTGTTTAGTCTGCAGAAGAGAAGAATGAGGGGGGATTTGATAGCAGCCTTTAACTACCTGAAAGGGGGTTCCAGGGAGGATGGAGCTAGGCTGTTCTCAGTGGTGGCAGATAGAAGGACTAGGAGCAAAATGGTCTGACGTTGCAGTGGGGGAGGTCCAGGTTGGATATTAGAAAAAATGTTTTCATGAGGAGGGTGGTGAAGCACTGGAATGGGTTACCTAGGGAAGAGGTGGAATCTCCATCCTTCGAGGTTTTTAAGGCCTGGCTTGACAAAGCCCTGGCTGGGATGATTTAGTTGGGGTTGGTCTTGCTTTGAGCAGGGGGTTGGACTAGATACCTCCTGAGGTCCTTCCAACCCTAATCTTCTAAAAGTCTACGGTCTTGGAGGCTACTGAGTGGATAAGGTCTCAGAAGCTACCCCACCATACCAGTGTCATGACTTGGATCGGCTCGTCTGGAGCAGGTAATGAGAAGACCCCTTAGTGTGACAGTTGCAACCTAGCATTAAGGGAAATGGCACTGGAAGTGCTTATGGGTTAAATCTGAAGAAGTAACTTAGTACCACGCTGGAGAAGTAGGTTAAATCTAAAAGGTGGCCCCTATGGACTAGGGGGCCCTATGGATTGGAACTGGAAGTTTTAGGGGGAGACAGGGACCAGGTATAAAAGGAACTCCAGAGAGCAGTATTAGAGGGGAAGGGAAAAAAAAGAATGCTTAGCAGAGCACAGCAGAGGTCCGTTAAATGCCATAAATTAATAAGTTATTGGCAAAGCACAGCAGAGATCTGCTAAATGCCACTAAAAGGTCTGAGAGGCTTTATCACAAGGTTTATCAGAGGCAAAAATCTAAACTAGACAGGATTTAAGGTGCCGTTGGCTCCAGGTGTTATTGTCCCTACTTTAAATGGGGTGGAGGAAATATACAGCTGTGCTTCAGAGTCAGGGGAAACCTGCGGTACCTGGGGCTGCCCCCGGAGACAGGGTAGTCCGTTAATGCCCAGGCCAGTTCTAGTATTTACATTTACTAGTATTTATGTTTGCTGCTCTGGCCAGTTGCAGGCGGGAGTGGAGTTCCAGGCTGGGCCAGGCTGACGTTAGACTTTTGGCTGTCCTGGGTTCCCCCGCCTCCCTCCCCACAAGAGACATCGGAAAGAAGGCAGCAGCGCTGGGGTAGTCAGGGGGCAGGCACCTAAGAGGGAGCAGACATCCCCTGCCACCTTCTGTGGTGTGAGGACATGCCGGAGCAATTGCTATCAGTTGGCCACCATCATCGGTGCACTGTTAAAGGGACTCTACCCCCAGCACAGCTCCCAGCTAGAGACGGAAGGGAGGTGGAGTGGAAGGACTCCTTTAATATGCATTGCCATAGGTGGCCACCTATGCCTTACGTGAGACCCAGTTCTGGGCTTCCAGCCCCGTGCCCTTTCCTCTCAGTATTTCAACATGTGGGGTGGCCTGGGAAAGGACAGCTCAGAGGGGAAGTGCAAAGCCTTTTCAATAGTTCTTCACGGTCTCAGCTTTCATTTTAAAAGTACATCTCTATCATTCGTGGCTGTGAAAAAAATCTTCACAAGCTGAAGGAAGTGTGACCAGTGCAGAGACTACCCCTGAGCTGTCAGAGAGCCTGAAACAGTATCTCTGAAGAGTGAATTTCCCCACTCATTCTAGTCTTGTCTATTCTGTACAGATTCCATCCGAGCACCTTCCAGTAGCACAACGTGACTACCCATCTATCACGTGTTTGTTCTGTCATACTCCCCGCAGGGGAAGCAGCATGTGCTTGTTTTGGTAGGGTTTGGGGCTTTTTTAAATTGAACATACATGCACATCATGCAAGAAAAAGGAGGCAGGAAGGATCAAATGAGGAAGGTCTACATCAGCGTTCCCAAAGTGTGGTGCACTGGAGAAGCACGGAGGATGTATAAATTAAGATGAGCACGTGGCAGAGGCAATATTGGTTTCATCTTCCTGCTGGTGAAGGGTAAGGGGACGGCGCAGCTTTCAACCGTTTGGGAAATGCTACCTTAGAGACTTTGCGACCTAGGGGAGCCCCCTCCTCAAACATGAAACATTATCTTTTATTTGTGGTTAGAGGGTGTAAACTTAAAAGTCAGAAGATACAACGTTGCGAAGTGTGTGTTTCCATTTCCCAGTGATGGCAAAAATCTGCAGCAGGATGCTTCCAGTCAAGTAAGTAGCAGAGAGAAAATCTGCATCCAGATAATCATCATTCCCTCAGGTAACACTGCCTCACAAAAGAACCAGCCAGAAAAATCTTTCATGGCCTCGGTGCATAATGGTCTATTCCTCTCCGAGTTTAACTCTAAAACAGATAACACAAGAAAACACAGTTTCAATCCTTTTCAAGTTCCAGCACCAGCACAGCTTTGTAGTTTAAGAAAATGCTTATTGAGAGATGGCAGAATAATGTAGTTTTGAAGAGGAGGAAAAAAATCCCAGTCAACTGAAAGTTAAAACATTTTTAATCCAGATCGGTTGTCTTAATGCCCTTTTTGGTTTTCGTTAATCACTTAATTTCAGATGGCCAGGAATGTAAATTCAAGAATTTTCCCATTTAAGATAGTGAGAAAGTTTTTTTACATTAATTAATCTGTCATCTGTGGTATCTTTTTAAAAAAAAAAAAAAATTTGGATGAGTGTATACGTGGCATAGTTACCCCTTATGCTTCCCAATCACTTTGTACATTGCCATTTGACGATCTCCTTTTTTTAATTTACTCTTCTTTGGCTGGATTTAGTAAACACTCAGTAAGGTAATGGTCTGATCGCAAGAACTAGGGTAACCCTCCCTCCTCATCCCCCCAGCTCTTGGGCTCTCCCAAGCAGGGAGAAAATCCTGCCAAGCCATGGGCTAGAGTTTGACTTTGCCTATACGACCATGCAGGGGAGTGGAAACCTTTTCATACCCTTCTTACAATGGGTACCTAAGACCTTGGGTCCAGACACATCAGAGAAAAAAAAGTCTCACTCATCCTCTTGCTTCCTCTCTGGAGGCAGTGATTGGGGAGGATGGGGGAAAAAGGTGGAGTCTTGGCTCCATCCTGCTACTTGTTGGTCAGCGCTGAGTCAGCACAGGGTAGGAGCAATAATCAGATACTGGTATAGGTCATCAGCAAGTTACTGTCCCCTGGAAGCAATGAGGGGAACTGTGACTCCACAGGTGTGCCTGAGTTACACAGCATCCCAGGGCAGGGGCATTTCTTGCTCAGGGCTGTTTCCAAAGGCACAATCTAGCCTTGTATGGTGAATTTTACTGTCAATAATTCTTTGCACGTCCCTATGGCACTTGCTCAAAATGCTTTGCAATCAAAATAAGCCTCCATGCACTTGTGATGTAGGGACGTGTCATTGTTCTCACTTTGCAAAAGGGGGAACTAAATCTGGGAAAAGCAAAGTGACTGGCCAAGGTCACACAAGAAATCTGTTGCAGAACTGAGTGTAGGATCGAGGTATCTTGATTCCTATTCCTGGGCCTTTAACACAGACCTGTCCTTCCTGCCTGCATTAAAGGTAAGAAACAAGCATTGGTGTGGATGAACAAGGAAGAGCAAAAGATATTCAAGGGGAGGAAAGTCTATAAAATATCAGGTCAGAGATGGACCGGGCAGACTGATGAAGGCAGTGAAGAGTATAAAACCAATATATCATTGTTCTACCACAAACTACTGAATGAGAGAAGGATCAAAGAGTACTATACTGGGGAATAAGAAGCAAAATGCCTCTGAACCTTGAACACTGCACTTAACATCAATGGAAAAAAATGAATCAAGTTTAGGATGCAAAGGGAACAGTTAAATGTAATTCAGAGGTGTTTTGTAGGGGCCTGATCCAGTATCTACTGAAATCAATGGAAATCTCTCTCTTTACTTCTATTGGCTTTAGATAAGGCTCTGAAGGACTAGATAGGGTCCCTTTGAAATACTTTTCTACATAAAATTCTGATACCCTCATTGTAAAATGGATATCACAGAAAATATAGCAGAAGGAAACCTGTATGATACCCAAAAGAGTAACCAGATTTATATTCTATAGGGGGAAAAAAAAAAAAGATATCAAGAATGGACTTTGTAGAGGTACACATAATTTTGAAGGGAACAGAGATGATAGACGTTACACATTTATTTGATCTACTGTCATTTGAACAAGGGTCCTGGATTCTTGCTAAGGAATAACTGTGCATGACAAGAATTTAAGGAAAATGTCCTTAAATAAAGTTAACGTGTGTTATAAAATACTCCAGGTAGCAACAGGAACATTGAAATAACCGTTTAAAGAATGCAGTTAGACACAGATTAGAAGGAAACAAATATTGTGGGTTAGAACTGCTAAGTCCATAGGAGGGGATGATCCTAAGTGGGTTTTCATGGTTTTCTTCCATGCTGATGTATCCTGTGTATAGAGCTTAAGTGGTAAATTAAATTGGGGGTCCTTACGGCAAAGTAGCTCATGTGTTAAATCCAAAATATGGCCTATTAATAGACACAATCCACCTGCACTGAGTAATACGAGTATCAATATGCCCTCCCCCTTGTGAAGATAACACTGCCCCAGGAGATCATTACAGATTAAACATATTGGCAAATCTTATCCTTAAGTTTCCTGCTTGATACCTGCCCCTGAATAAAGGGCTTAAATTCTGATCGCTCTCGGTCTCTGAATCTTCTTAACAAGCGTAACCCTTCTGCCAAACAGAGCTGGCAGCAGCAAAGGGCCGGGTTCTATACCCAGGGGTCCCTGTCAAGGATACAGCACCAAGTCATCTGCGAAATCACACACTATCCCCTGGGCGTCCCCAAAAGGCCATACTTCTCCTCTCGCAAGCACAGAGTCTGAGTGCAGAAAGTAAACCTTCTAATAAAAGGAAGGAAGGAACACAGCACTGCTTCGGGAAAACAGTGCAAACAGAATTCATTAACACAATGAGCCGGATCCACCCCACGCCAGAGTACGTGGGGCGTGTCCTTCGCCTCTCCTTTTTTGCTTTCCCCTGCCCCACTGACCATCATAGTTGCATGTCCACCTCTCAGTTGTTGGGGTCAGCCACTCCCCTTCTGCTGGCTCCCGCCACCTGCCGCCCGCCCCTCCTCCCCCCCACAGCTGTCAGTCCCTTGGGTTTCCCAGTTTCCCCAGCAACTTCAGTTCTACTGAATTTCAGCTTTTAGTGATTTCAGCTCTGAGTCCATGGGAAACCCCCTGCCTACACAGCAGCTCTGTCCCTACAGACAGATCCAGCTGCCAGCAGAGCAGAGTCCCTGCTCTTTGACAAAACAAAACGCCACCAGGAGAAATCATTAGTTCTACCTTTTAACAGTGGAAGGAGATAGTCAATCCGTGCCTGAGCGTACACAGCTACTGCAGCTTCAGCAAGATAACCCCCACTCCTCCCTACTTGCTTTAACTGTGCTCTAGCATCTGTAGGCAACCTCTGTTGAGTTCTGTCTAGATGAGAGTGACTCTTTCATCAGAACAGGCTAACCACAGTTCTGCTGCCATTTGTTCATACCATAGGAGGGCAACATTGCATTACCCCTGCAGTTAAAGTGCTTTGTAACCCAATACCAGCCAGACTGACCATTTCCCATGCTCAGCACATAGGTGCGCTTATGAAGATACAGTGCAATCATGCGGAGCACCTAATTGTATGCATGCAAATATAGAGCCCATGCAAATAAAGTGCCCCCCCTTTCAGTTGGCTGAGCGGCGCACTCAGACCTTGCTTACACAGGATTCATTTAAACCATCAAACAGACATACACAAGCCTGATAATTTGAAGTAGCAGACTGGTGGATAGAAAATGGTTTTAAACATCCGTATTTTAAACCAGTGGTTCTCAAGCAGGGGCATGCGTATCCCTGGGGGTACACAGAGTCTTTCAGAGGATACATAAACTCAACTAGATATTGCCTAGTTTTACAACAGGCTACATAAAAAGCACTAATGAAGTCAGTACAAACTAAAATTTCATACAGACAATGACTTTATACTGCTCTATATACTATACACTGAAACAGAAGTACAATATTTATATTCCAATTGATTCACTTTATAATTATATGGTAAAAATGAGAAAGTAAGCAATTTATCATTAAGTGTGCTGAAACTGGTTTGTATTTTTATTTCTGATTTTGTAAGCAAATAATTTTCAAGTGAGGTGAAACTTGGGGATACGCAAGACCAATCAGACTCCTGGAAGGGATACAACAGTCTGGAAAGGTTAAGAGTCACTATTTTAAACCAGCCCTTGTTATTTCAAGGAGCAGGTTTCCCTTTCTGAGTAGATCTGATATTTAAAAGCACTCTGCATAGCTCTCTCCATAGCAGAAGAGAGACAAAGAAACCCACACTGATAACGAAGACAATGCAAGTGCACCATGCAGACGGTATGAAAACAGAAGACTTTCGCGAGGTTCTGATCAGGCTTTGTGAAGATAGGCAATTCTGTTTCATGAAGGATTTTGATTTTTTTTTTAATTTTGGTTTCCTTCAGCTTAAGAACAAAGCCCCAAAATTTCAAAATTCTCTGTGAAAGGGGATGGAGTCCTGGTGCCGAGGCAATCCGTCTGGCAGGCTGCCCTGACGCCACAGATTCTGGAAGCCCTGGATCCCCACCCTGAAACAGACCACATGTCTGGGCTGGCAAGAAGGCAGGCAGGGCTCCATCAGAACTCTGGCAAAATCAGGCTGTCTGCAAATGTTCCCATTTCACTCCACCAGTGAATGCCGACTAAACAATGGTTCGTTTGAATTTTTCCCAGGACCAGCTCTCCTTGCGAGCCAGCACCCCACAACTTTAAAAGACACCCCGTTTAGAATTTGCCCTGTAAAATATTGATTCAAATGACTTTTGACAAACAGGGAAAGAACCGCAGGATTATCGGTGAAAGAGGACATCTGCACGTTGTGTTAATTAAGTCACATATGTCTAACCCTCCTCTGGCCTCCCCCGACAAGTCGAGCTGTAAGCGCTAATGCAATTAACCCCAACGCAAAAGGGAAGCAACTTTTCAAAAATCCTTTTGCCACAGTCAGGTCCCTCATTAGCTTAGCAAAGATAATGAGAAATAAAGTTATCAGCGTCCTTCATTTTCATTATGCAACCCCTCTTAGACACTTGCGACCATCTATCAGAAAAATGGTAGCCTACGTGCCAAGTTCGACCAAAAGATCATCCATTTTGAGTGCAATCTCTTTGGGGCAGGGACCTTTCTTCCCTGTGTTGGTACAATGGGATCCTGGCCCCATGACTATGGCTGCTAGCTGCTATCAGAATACAAATAATAAACATGATCTAAATGAATAATAATATAATCACACTGGTCCCTTCTGGCCTTGGAATCTATGAATGAATATTAATCAGAAGAGACTCAAGAGATGGTGAGAGCTGACAACACTGTACAGTGTTCATCGAGCAGTGTAGTTTGAACTGGATGTTCCTTATGTCAAATACAACTGTAAGTAGGGATAAGCAGGCTCTATTATGCCTTGAGATTCTGGTTAGAGCTCGTACCCTGAAATTGGATTGATTTTAGGATTAATCCCATTTTTAAATGTTGCAACATCGGAGGGTGAGATCGTGTGTTACCTTGACTCAATTGACATAAAACGGTACTGGCCTTTCTAATGGCACAGGGCAATCCTCAACGGGTGTAATTTGTTATGCCTCCATTTGAAGTCAATGGAGCTACATGAATATATATCGGCTAAGAATCTGTTCCAAAAAAAGAAGTGTGCGCGCCATTTAGTACTACTGAGTGTCCTGATGCATACACGCACACACATACAGAGCAGAATTTTCGAAAGTGCCTAAGTGACTTCGAATCCTACACCGCATTTTCAAAAGTTAGGCGCTTTTGAATATTTTACCCACATGCTTCCATATTGATTTAAACCTCCAAATGCCCAAACAGGCCCTGTTTAAACACCCACGTCTATGAACTAGGCTAGGATTTTGTAAGAGAAGGCCTGATTTTCAAAAGTTTAGGTATACAAATTCACGCACAAAATTGTGTGCTCATTAGCATACTGAACTTGGGGATCTAACTGGTCATTTGCACACACACACCTAATTTTTGTGCATGTATTTGCCTCTAAACATTAGGAAAAAAACCATCTCACATTTATTAGTGATCTGCAGTATGTGGCAGTGATCGCAAGCCATAACTGCAGACATATGAACTCACTGTCACTTTTTCAGTCCACCTACCAATAGGTTTAAAGCTATGCCTGCAGCTTCAGTGCAATTTACACACTAGGGGCCAGTAATGCTCTGTTAATGGAGCTAATCCAAATTTACCAAGAAGTAACAGAGTTGCACTTATGTGCTAATTTCTGTCCAGACCTATACCCCGCATAACACTATTCAAAACAATCTGCCAAATCCTCAGCTAGAGTCAACTGGAACAGCTTCAGTGACTTCAGTGGAACCGTACGGAACGGGTCAAAAATTTTATGTCAAAATCTTGTTTGTTTGTTTGCTTTCTTTCTTTCCACTGGGGGGGTAGTGGGGAGAAGGGAAGGGTAAGAAGGAAGTGGTGGTAAGGCACCCCCAAAGTTTTTGTCAGTTTTTGAAAAACCAAAAACTGAACAGATTTTGTTTCAAACCAAAATGAACTTTTGTTCCATTAAAAAAAAAAATCGGAATATTTTCAAACAAAAATATTTTTTATTTTTATACATTTTTCAAGGGAGATCCTTGTCATTTTCCCGAACGGCCCTAGATTTACACCATCTGAGAATCTGACCCAATGAGTGTGTCTCACAGACAATGCAGAATGTGGCCTGTATAAAACACCCTACTCCATGGTAGGGCTTGGCTCAGCACGGATTCGGAAGGTAGATTAAAAACGATAGTCCTGTAGCACTTTAAAGACTAACACATTTATACAGACCAACACGGCTACCCCTCTGGAACTTTTCACCATAGAAGGTAGACTGCCACCTATTGAATAGTGGCTGTCACTGCAGTCCATTTGGTGCAGAGGACTGCTTAACTGATGAGATCACAGAGCAGGGTAGGATGACAGCATGCAGTATGAATTAATAAAACACTTCCTTCACCTAGCAAAAAACAAAAAAAAATACACAGAGGCTACAAGTGCTGGGACAATTCTTTTTCTTATCCACTGCATCCTCTGCAGCTTCTGACTTCATCCCAGCAAGTGTTCTGAAAATCTGTCCGCTTGTCCAAATTCTAAGCATGATTAGTCTAAATAAAACTCAGGCCAGAGTTCATCTGCTACCACACAGGTGTTCCACGAGAAAAGGTCTTTACCGATCTTTGTACAGCTTGGGAGAAGGTTACTGAATACGTCGCCCTTTCATTAGCAAAAGCTAATCTCCTCCCACCCAACACCACTACAGAAAGAATCCCTCTAGCCCACTTCGAAACGGCAGTCGGTTCAGCAAATCTGCCTGCTTCAGGGCTAAAAAGAAACCAAACCTTTACCCTCGCTCATTTCTTTGATCCTGTCCCAATGTGCTGCAGGGAGCAATCCTGAATTGGCAGGGAGACAGCCTAGATGCTCCAACGGGTCTTTTCCGTTTCTAATTACGATTCTAACTGCACCCTGGCAGAGTCTGCTTCTGCACTGGAGAAGAGAATGGCGAGGGAGATCGGGTTCTGCCCAGCCCGCTGCCTCTTTCGAGGAGCAGGGCCCGCAGAACACCCTGAATGTTTCTGTGGTTGCTGCACCGAGGCAGCACCTTGCCAGCTGGAATGGCCAGGGCAGCTGGAAAGACACAAAATCATTTTGCACTTAGTGCCACTCCCCCGAACATCTGGAGGAAATCAGAAACAAAAGTCGGGCAGGGCAGCGTGTAAAACTGGAGCGTCTTTGGCAACTGCAGCACCCACGGGTGGGGACTATGGGGGGGAGGGGCACCAAGAAAATGATGAATCCTCCACTTTTTAAAATGACAGTGTCAAAGAATGGCTACCAGACCACAAGCGATTGCTGCAAATGGGGCGTTTACGCCGTTTCGCAGCCTGACTGCAGCAGGTGAAACGATTCACAGCGTGCCGGTCTGCAGCCAAAGTCAAAATCCTCACGAGAGAGAGGAATTACAGAGGTTGGTGCCTGGTTTATTCCCAGATACAGCACATACAGCCATTGTACAACGCTGGCCTGCTCACATCGGCTGAGCCGCCCCGCATTTGGCTATCCACCTGCATCGAACAAATGGGACTCCACTCAGTTAGCTGGAGTGCAGTTTAAATGCAGATTGGACATGCCGGGAATTACCCTACTTTGGAAAGTACTGATACAGAGGTCAGCCAATAAGGGAATTAATGGTCGGAGCAGGTATGGTTTACACCACAGTTCTTTATAGTGCTTCTCAAATGGCTAAGGCCCAGCCCTTTAACCCTTACTACTACGTAGACTTCATAGCAGCGAAACCAACCCTCAGGATTGCAATTGTGGTCCCTGTTGCAGCACATCTCAGAATCAGAAGCAGCTCCAGCCCTCGTCCAATAGTCACCGCTCTGGGGAAAACCCCTCCAACTGTCTGCCTTCCCCACTTCTCCGCCCCCCCGAGGAAGAAGAGTCAGTCCGAGCTGTTACAGGAGGCAGGCACCAGAGCTTTCAGGATTCAGCTAAGGAAGTTTTTGGAGGGGTGGAACAAGAAGATGCATGGGACTAACAAAGCTGAGCCAACTCTTCACCAGATTCATGGAGCTTGCATGTTTTACCCCCATTGTCTACCCTCCATCTACAATTTTAGACTGCGAGCCCTTCTGGGCAGGGATCATCTCTTGCTGTGTTTGTACAGCACCCAGCGCAATGGGGTTCCCATCCTAAATGTGCCCTTTGGATGCTACCATAATATAAACACTTAACTACATGCCCCACAAGAGGAGCCAGGTCACGACCCTGTTTCCTTTCTCGATGGTCAGCAGAGGTGGATCTGTTCAAGGGGCAGGGAAAGGGAACACAATGCACCCTGGGAAAGGATCTCACACAGGCAGGTTCCCAGGACATTGTACTTGCTTTGTGCAAGTGTCCTCTAAGCACCTCTGGCCCGGTGTGGCCTGTAGTTTAAAGCCCCGTTCATCACAGATGTTTTCACGTTCGAACGAAAGTGTGGTGCAATGAAATCGCTCTCCTTGGGGACTTGATCCAATGCCCATTGCAGTCAACGGGAGTTTCCCAATCACATCAGCGGTGTTTGTGACATGCCCGTATAGGATAAAAAGTGAGCTTCAAAATCTTGTGCACTTCCCTAAAAAACTTTTGCAATAGGAGGGACACACGTTGGGGCAAACACAGCACAGTCGAAAAGGAGAGGGGAGAGGTCGATTTATGGCATCGGCTCTAGCAAGCTGCCAGTCCCAAAAATAGTCTCAGCTATACCAAACAATTCACTTTGTGGGTATATTGTATATACAGCGGGGACGCATGGTAAGATTGCAAGCAAGGGTGATTAAAAATGGTATCACCCATTCCCAATTCATTATCCTTTCTGTTAGCAAAATACTTGTACGACGAGTGTTCGACGGTCTTCGCACCAAAAAGCCAATGACAATCTAGGATCCAGAAAGGTGGTGAGTCGATAGGCTTTGTTTATTGCAGCAGATTTGCTTTGGCACAAACAGTGCTTTGAAGTGCAGCACACATCTAGAAATCGAATAGCAGCATTATCTCAGGCGATTCACTGTGCAAGAGAAAACGACTCCGGTAGCACAAGGTATTTCAACCATGTAATCCAGAGGGATCACATCCATTTGACAGGGCTCTGTTAAAATTAAAGTGGAAGCTGGGCCATTCAAAACATGCAAGCTACTGACTACTTAAGCACCAGGATATTTTGCAGGAGGAGAAGGGTCTAGGGTAAGCGTGAGGCCACAGTGACCAAGAACAGAGAAAGGAGCAAAGTCGCCTTCTAAAGGTTGTTTTTTTATCCTCAGAAGACAACCGAGATAAGGAATAATTAACACACTGTGGGCCTGATCCAAAGTCCACTGGAGTCAATGGAAAGATAACTGATTTCAATGGGTCTTCGATCCGGACCTAATACCACGTTTCCTTTTCTTTTCCTGACATGTAGCATTTCTGAAAGGAGCAAAATTGACACCCTGGGGGAGCAACATCTTCTGTTTATCCAGAGGAGTTGTCCAGCACAGACAGCTGCCGTGCGAGCGTCCTCCACGCTGACACACCAGGGGGCTGCAATTCCAAGTGCCAGTTATTAACAGCCTCATGTGGCCGGCCGGTAATTAATACTTTGCACTTAAACAGCATTATTCCATCAGGGGATCTCTAAGCATTTTAAAAACATTAATTCACTGAGCCTCACAACAGACCTGGACACAGGGAAGAATTTTTATAACCATCTTATAGATGGGGACATTAAGACTCAGAGATGCTCTGTGACTTGGCTAGTCCCTAAACAAGTACGTGGCATATCTGGGAAGAGAATGCAAGAGTCCTCACTGACAGCTGGGACCCCTCAGTGATTAGTTCTCTGCCCCTTCCTCTCAGCCCCTCAATTTCCAGAAATCCCTGGCTATGCTACATCAGATCACAGACCTTTTCTACTCCGCTACGAACAAGTGCAATTAGAGTGCACATCTGAAAGGGCTGCTCCAGTGGAATCCCTTAGTTGCACTCAAGTCCAAACTTTTAAAAAGAAAAACCGGTGCATCCAGGGAACGAATTGACGCCAGCAGTGGTTTTTAATCAGCCGTCCCCTCCAGTGGGAACAGTGACATTTGGAAGTGTCAGAAACGCAAAACAATGAGAAAGGAAGTTAGAAAGGGAAAGGGGGGAAGTCGCAACTGCCCGTGTCCATTGTGACACCATTAGCTGAGTCAGCCCAGTAAAGGAGAGAGGAAACGGAGGCCTCGCCCCTCTGAAAAGCAAAGGGCAGTGATCCAGGGGCGTGTGACAGAACAAGACCGAGGCGGGTCGTCCGAGGCAGAGACCACAACCCAGATACAAGATGATGCAGACTTGGAGGGTGAGGGCAGAAAGGGTCAAAAGTGACCTCATCGAATCCTAGACGACGAGGGTTGGACGGGGCCCTCAGGTGGTCATCTAGTCCCAGCCCTGCTCAAAGCAGGACCAACCCAGATGAAATCATCCCAGCCAGGGCTTTGTCAAGCCGGGCCTTGAAAACCTCTAAGGATGGAGAGTCTGCTCCCACTGAAGGCCATGGAGTAATGCTGATTAATGCCAGCCACGGGCCTCTCCAGTTATCTCCACCAGCTACCACTTGCCCTTCCTGCGGGGTAGAAGCTGTTTTATTTTTAAGTCCCTGAGCCCATGCTGGTGTCCTTTGGACACTACTCCACCAGCCCTGCTGCCAGGCTGCTCTGAGCCTGGCTTCATGCAGCATTTTGAGGCCAATTCTGCTCTCCCTGAAATCACGGGCAAGACTCCCACTGACTTTGGAGTGGGAGAAGGCTCAGGCCTTCACCGTAAATCGCTGAGATGAGGCAACGTGTGGGTTTGTAGCGGAGATCCGGGTCACTGCAGCAGCACCACCGCCGGCGTGGCAAGCTGGCAGCAGCAGAAACACAGGGCCAGATGTTGGAAATTCACGGACATAGAATTGTGCCCTTCTCTTTACAGGCTGTCGAGGAGGAAAGTGGCGTCTGATTCATCAGGACTCAGGAAAGAGGAAGCAGAGCATGTGGGAGAAGCGCAGATGGCATGGCTTGGAGCTAGCTTGGCATTTCAGGACTTCCTCGCTGCAGACTCAAAAAGCAGCTCCATTGGCAGAGGCAGGGAGAAGAGCCACATGGAGAGAACAGACATTATTCTGAACGGGACTCTTTTCCTGCTCCGGCTCCCCATAGTTTCAGCAGCTCCAACTCCACTGTGGACCATTCTGTAACACCACAACCTCCCCCACGGACCAGGCAGCCAGTCTAGACACATGTGAGTGAGTGGCTTTTTATTCCTGTTACAATGGATACAAGTAGAAGTTCAGCATTTGCGACCAATTACCGCACAGTGCCATATATTCCCCCCCCACACACACAGACTTAGAATGGAAAACAACACTGGTAACTGACTGCTCCCTGGTGGCAAATGATTTTTAAGAGGATGGCTGGAAGGGGGTTGAAGAGCTTTTAAAAAGAAAACTATCATTTCTTTGTACCCAACGGGCTACAGAAGAGGTGTGTGGACCGACCTAGCTGCTATTCTAACGTCACTGCAATCCACGGTTTGTGTTTATAACAAAAGAGTATTTGGTTTTAATGGGTGCAATTTTCACTGGCCAAGACTGCCTAAGAATAACGGGCTCGCCCCATCCCCCTAGGAGACAGCATTATGTGAGCACGGCCAGCTCTGGGAAGCTATCTGGAGCAGGAAGAGGATGTCTGGGAACAAACTAAGTGCTTGTATCAGGCCCTTCATGTGGTCATAGGGTGAGACCCTGATGCTGTAAAACTACCTGCAATGCAATGCACAAATTAGCGGTTTGAATAGGTTGCTAGATGTTGTCTTGCTGCGGCTTGTCGCACCTTGAGTCTGCAACTTAAGGGCTGCTAACAGGATCAAGACCACTCTACCCTGCACATACCATGTTGATACACGGGCGGGGACCCCAGTTAAGGCTAGACAAGAGATGGAGGACCATTGTTTTACCTCACCTTTCTTCACAGCCTCCTTACCTGCCTTTCAAGTCTTGCCGGTGGCACAAAAGAAATAGGACCCCAGTAAAAAACAAGGTACACTATGGGATGTCGGTGGCTGTGACTGCCTTCCTGATCCTGCATTGTGCTACATTTCTGAAAGGTGCTGAGCAACCTTAAATATCCACTGAAGCATCGGGGACTTTAAGGATACTCAGCACCTTGCAGGAGGCAGCCAGCACCTTCAGAATAAGGCTCATGCAGCACAACTCCATGAATGTGATTTAGGTTTGCACTGGAGGATTGCTAAGGGCACCATGTATTTTGGCATTCTTCTAGTAAATTGTGGCTGGTCCTGCCTTCCCTAAACCTCTGTGTGTGTGGGAGGAGGGGAGTTAGCTAACCGTAATTCAACTTTATCCTGTCCATTGGTAAATCAACTTTAAAAACAAAAACCAAGACGAGTGAGAACACAGCAGTCCCTGGAATACAATTCACGTTTCAATCTGAATAAATCAAGCATTAGTCTTACACCAGGTACAATCCTAGAAAAGCACCATCTGTTTCTCAATATGGGAAACTCACAGTGATGACAGAAGGGATTTACTTGTATGTTCTTTTCGGTATACCATGGAGCTGACGGCATGATGTCTGCCACCCAAGCAAGGAGTCTGTCGCCTGCACATTTGGGAAATGCCCTAGTGAAGTGTGGGTTACAGATTCTCTCTTCTCAGACACACGGCATGTGCGCAGAAAGCCAGCTCTAATGAATAGCCCTTGATGATGCTTCATACCATTGGAATATTGCAGGCGAGGCACATTCCCCAGCTGTTTGCTCTGCGTGCCAGAGCACATTTAGATCAGCAATTTCATCTCTAAATATTCCAAGGATTGCCAACAGTATTTCATTAAGAAATTGTCTCCGTTATAATCATAGGGGAGGAAAAAAACAAAGCAAAACCAACCAACCACCCTGAAATAAGTCAAAGTTTCCCGTGTCTAATTTTTTAAACTGAGATTTCGGTGGGACTTGTGTGAATTAAAGACTAAATCCAGCACAGGAGCAAACGTTAATTAATGAATTTTAGTTTTCAACTTCCATATGTCTGCAGGATTCCGAAGGACCTCGGATGGCGAGGAGGTACCTAAGACCCCCTGAGAAGGGAGAGGGGCTGAGGTTGCGATGTAACACCAGCTTCTCTCCTTTCAATATTTTTCAAGTGAACACCAGCCAGCTGGCAGGAAATCAGATGGGAGCGTCACTGCATAGGTGAGCTGGGCCGGCAGATGGACCAAATTTCTCCTCTCTCCTGCTGCAAGGAAGGGCTGAATGTGTTACTCTTTCTTCCCACAGTGGAAGAGGCCAGCTAGTAACTATTCTATTCATATAGTGCCCTCTGCTGGTGACATGACAAACTCTACTTCTAAAGGACAGATTCAAGGTGTGAAAGAAATCCCGAACATCCAACCCGTTCCAGGTCCCCACTTCTCTGTCTGGAATGGAGGGGGTGACTGGTTGCTACTGAAGCAGAGCGAACGCAGGCAGTGTAGCCCACTGGTGAGTGCGTTACAGGTAGCCCGCTGTGCTGATCTGCAGAGCTGAGTCTGCGACAGCCCCACGGACAGCGCACTGGCTCTTCAACTCAAGGCAAAACAGCTCCTGCTTTTTAGCTGTCGGGTCCCCAGTTCAGTCCCTGATGTCCCAGCGGAGACAGCACTTCAGAGAAGCACTCCAATGAAAATTAAAGGCAATACAACTCCCAAATCTCATCGGGGCTTGACTCACGCGAACGCTAAGGATACCGGAAGTGACAGGGAGGGAAGATACCCCACCTGAGGTTGCAGAGGATGCATTTCATTTCCAGCAGCGGATTGGCAACTCCACACAAAGTCCTTTCTAATGCTGCCTATCTGGGGCCTCATCTGAAATCGGTGCCTTTTCCTCATGCAGCCCCTGCTTCAAATCCCACTTCTTCCACTCAGCCTTCAAGGGCCCGTCAGCAGCAGTGGTTCCCAACCCGCGGCGGCTTTCATCCAAGTGGCCCACTGCTCCCCTCCACTGGCTGCAGAAGGGAGCCGCTACCTAAGGACCCAGGGGGAGCCCGTGGCCACGTGGCTAAAAGACGGGTGCAGACTCCTTGCTGTAGCCAAGGGGACGGGAGATCATGCTCCCCTCCGCCTGGCTGGAGTGGGAAGCATGGCACAGCTCTCCGCCTGGGTCCATAGGTGCTGGGGTCCCTGCTGATCTCCTGTCCCCCTGGCTGCAGAACGGAGCTGCTGCCTAGGGACCCAGGTGGAGCGTCCAGGGTTATAGGACGGGTGCAGTATCCCTGCTGCAGCCAGGGGGACGGGAGATCAGCAAGGCGGGAGCCAGCCTCCTCGCTGAACTCCTTCCGTCCGTCCACAGTGGGGAGGGGAGTTGCTGGTGGAGACCGGTGGCCCTTCAGGGTTGTAAAAATGACATCCATGGCCCTCAAGTCAAAAAGGTTGGGAACCCCTGGTCTACAGTCAATTTTAAAACCTGCAGCTGCCAGTTTCAGGGCCCCGGTGTACAGATGTGGGGGCTCATGCTATGGCGCTAAAACAACAGTATAAATGTGCGGGTTCCGGTTCAGAGGCCCAGGCAGGAGGGCGGGGTTCAGACCCAGAGCTCCAGCCCGAGCATTGATACAGATGTTTTAGCACCGTAGCACGAGGGCCCGGGCTCAGAGACACTCTGCCGCAGGTTTAAAAAACACAGCATAGATGTAACCCAGTGTTAATCTGCTCTGGTGCGGTCTACACCCATCCCCATGCCTGACTTCAGAGCAAGTTCTACCCTCTGCTGTCCTAGCATACAGAAGAGAGGCGGATGGATGGTCCAGTGAGTAGGGCACGAAGCTGGGATGGGGGAGAACTCGCTTCCATTCATTAGCTCCACTACAGATTCCCTGTGTGACCCTGGACAAGTTCCCCTCGACAACGTGGTCCCAAGTATTAGACGCCAAAAGATGCAGCTAGTCACCTAGTGAGATTTAAGTAAGTTAGGTGCCTGACCCCCTTTTCCCCTCCCACTATGATTTAGGTGCCTGGGTACTTTTGAAAATGCCACTAGGCATCTCACCTACCTCTTTAGGGGCCTAAATACCTTAGGAAATCTAGCCTTTAGTCTCTCTGTGCCTTAACTCCCCCAGCTGTTAAATGGGGATCATACCACTTGTCTACATCACAAGGGTGTTGTGAGGATATGTACGTGAAAGACTGTAAGGTGTTCAGTACTATGGCGACCGGGGGCCTGTTAAGAAACTGATTTAGCTAGATTTCATCCCTGAGCTTGTCATGTGTTTGTCTGGGAAGCTCTGAGAGCCAGGAACCTGGTCATCAAGTATCTGTAGACCTATAGTACAATTACTAATCCAAAGACAGCGATTAGTGACGCTGCCCTCCTCAGAACAAATCCAAGAGGCGCGCTCAGTGGCATTTTCCAGACTCAGTAGAATAGAGTCTGTTTACTCAGGAACAGACGTTAAAAGCTCTAAAATGGCAACAGGCATTTCTAGCGCCGGCACTCATAACCAGAAATCAAAACCTAGGATCTGGTAACACGGAGATCCTTAGACCACACCGGGGGTTCTCTGCAGAGAGAGCTCAGAATTCAGCTCCTACTGAAGAGGTCAGTGCCTATCCTATCATCTTTTGCACAATTCAGAGTCCAAGGCTTCGATTCCTTGTTGAACAGGGTTCATCTCACATGGAAACAGAGGAGAATCTGCAATGCAGCTATAGTTTTGCGTAGATGCGACCTGTCTTGGAAACTGTCAGGCTTCACCTTCACAGAGTAAGGTCTCGTGTGTGCACATGGTGTGTATGAGCACAACACGCATGGCCTGCGCTCCGCATTGCCGCTCAACGTCTGCAGTTTTAACAGATTTTCCTTCCCTTGGAGAGGAAAGCTATCCTGGCTGTACACTTGCAAGAGAAGACAACGGGACAGAGAATTCCCCCCCAGTGCAGCCTTCCTTCATTACTCCCCTGATGTAAAGGGGCCAGAAAGCTGCTCTCGGTGAAGACCTTCCCTCGAGTAGGGAAATTCCTGGAGCATGAGGAATGGAAGAGCCCCTTGCACGCTTCAGCGATCCAAAGGCAGCAGCACAGCCGCCAGGGGACTTTTGCCACCAGACTAGATGAAAGCTGTCTCTAATTTATGCTGGGGCCAGCTCAGCCCCTGATTACCCCCAGGATCAGGCATTTCTCATCTGTCTTTGTTCCCTCCTCAGTCCTGCGGAAAAGGTAGCTCAGTGGGCCCAAGAACTTCACTCCAAGTTTTCCGAGGGCCCGGGTATTCGCTCATTGGAAGTGCAGAACAAAACAGAGGCTGGAATTTCATAATTCCTGTAGGACTCACAGAGTCAGATAGTCCAACCTATCTAACCTCTTCTGGCTCTTTTGTGTGTGTTTTAATATGTGCGTGTCTTCCTCTTTCAACTATGGAAATAGGTCCAAAGTCAGAAGGCTAGAGTCCTTCCCTCCCCCAACCACATCCATTTTCCCTACTTAAATACTCTCCCCTCATCTGATATCATGGCTGCTTTTCAATAATGAACACAATATACCTACTTGGAGAGAATACAGAATGACTAAGGAAAACAGCATCACTTTGTAGTCAGTTACTAGCTACAGGCTCCTGTCTTCATATGGGAGGAAAGAGAGAACTCTCAGCATGTATGAGCACATTTTATACAGGATCTCTGTTGATCTATAAGAGTAATTTGCTTTTGTTTTGCATCTTTAAAGTCTACATAAATTCCCCATGTGTGTGTGTGTTGGAGGGGGCAGGCAGAGTGAATTGATTCGCTTTGTTGCACATCTGATTTAAAGCACACAAGCCCAGAACAACATGATAACTGATCACTATGATTTCACCACCACATCACTGTACCGAGGGAAAGGCTGGTCTCAACACGTACTCAATATATTTTTTGTATCACCGAACACACGAAGCAGCTGTCGGCCCCAATCCTGACCCTACTGACAGCAATGATTTCCTTGCAAGAAGGACTGGGCTGCAATTTTTCACCAATTTAAAGCCTCACTACATCAATTTTCCACCTTTCCCCCGATGAGAATTAATCCACACTCCTTGGAGTGCAAAATAAAGCATCTCACACATGCACAAACACTTTAGGCAGCGAGAAGTCACTCCAACCCTCGTCGTGTTGAACATCATTACACCCCTTTTGCGCTTTGCTGCATTTCACCGACAGCTGCCTTTCTACGACAAGCACTACTGCAATTCACCCACTTCACTCCTAGGAGGATCCTGTATCATCAACTCACCCAAATGACTAA
The DNA here is from genome assembly GCF_026122565.2 of Emydura macquarii macquarii. Taxonomy (NCBI): domain Eukaryota; kingdom Metazoa; phylum Chordata; order Testudines; family Chelidae; genus Emydura; species Emydura macquarii. The sequence goes on from NW_027130208.1 coordinate 8,060,099, forward strand.
CCGGCATGAAATGCCTGGCTTGGTCTATTAGATTGTCAAAACTGATCTTGTCTCTCAAGATTAAATTACCCTATTTTCCATTGGCGATCACAACACTGACATGATACCACAGTACTTTACAAGGACAAGATTTTATATCGGATCATACCTTTAGCTCTGGCACAGCCTTCCGTCTCTATTAAATCCTCTTCAGCTTTCCATTACTCTGCGCCAATTTCATCCTTCATTCCTTCTTCTGTTCTAGCCAGATCCGTCATGAAGCGCTACAGAAAAGATGACAAAAGATCAGTTTTTCCTTCAGGAAAAAATACCTCTTCCATCCTACCAATGTGCCGTTTTCAATTCATTCCTGAAATTCTTCACCACCTGAGACTGGCAATAACCAGCTATGCACACAAAGTAGACTGGCATGCAAAACAACAAGCTTTACTGCCAAGATAGTTGTACACAAAATTACACTGTGGCACTGCTCCCTGTTAATGTCTCCGAGGGCTCTATTTTCTAGAGCTATGTGTTTCAGTTCATTGGAGATGCAAAACCAGACTTACTTAATGTCTTTTAACTTCACCCATGCATAATTCTTTCCTCCATTAGATTAATGCGTGAAGGGGAACAGCAATGTACATGTTCGCTAATGACAGAAGTTCGAACTAAGCAGATCCCTTAAAGAAACATGCCCTGGCTAAACTTAGTAACACTGATTATGAAAACAGAAGCAGGGTGGGTAAAGAGGCACTTGCTAAACAGTTCCTTAAACCAGGAGACTACCCATTTTCTAGTGTACTGTTCCTCAAAAGGCTGACAGCACTATAGGACACTTGAAACCCACACCCATGCATCACTTTTCAAGCTGTCACCCTCCATAGTGCCACTACATGTCCCCTTCCCACATTCAAGTGTCTGTAGCTCAGGGTTTTATGCTGCCTGCTTTTCCTTTACAATAGAAAGCTACTCTAAGAGTAACAACGGTAAAATCCCAAGTAAGATGTCTTAGCGTCTCTGGCTCTTCTCCAGTTATGGAAATCTCTGCTTAGAGTAGGGTTTTTTTTTGGCCAGTAGCGGTCATGACTCTTACATGTTAAGCTCCCAGGCCAGGTCTACTCTACAGAGAAAAGAACATCTGGCCCACCAGAAAATTATTGACTACGGCCCTAATCCTGCAAAAGATTTATTTACATGGAATCCCACCGGGTTCAATTTAGCGGAGCTGATCTTTTAGCTCAAGCAGTAGCATCTCATTCTTCAATGCCTTCAGTGGGGCTTCATCTGGGCAAAAGTGTCTGCGATGGCAGATCTCATTGCAGGAGGAGACCCTTACCGGGCAAAGCTCTTCTCTGCGATGTGCACGAAAAACCTTCACTCAACCACACTGCGGCTCATTTAGGAGGAGGAGAATATCAGACTCAAGATCCATCCTCTGCTCCTGGAGTATTTTACTCTTAAAATGGACCTACAATTCCCCTGTGTTTATATCAAGATCTTAGAGGAATATTTTACCCTTAGCAGGAGGATGTGAAGTTAAGTCAATGAGTGTTCTGCCATTTACATTAATGAGAGCAGAACCAGGTTCCCGAATAAATTCCAGATGAATCAATTTGTACATTGAAACAACTGAGGCTTTCATACTTCTTCCCTATAAATGGAATTTCATTATATTGGAGCTTATTGTAAGCAAGTCACACTGTTCTTTGGGATGAAGACATAGTATTAATTATACTCCAGTTTAAAATGGATTAAAGTATACATGGTGATCAAAATGTTTTAAGAGGGCGTAATCTGAGACCATTACATTCCCATTCCCTTTTCTCCGTGTGTTATTTTATTTAAGGCAGCCATCTGCACACCAGAGGGCAGACTGTACAAAAAACCAGCTTTCACTGTCCGGAGCATTTTGCAATTCAAGAGCTCAACACTGATCATCCATTTTTCTGCACCTGTTTTTGCACACAAAATTGGCTACACTCGCCAAGGTGAATCTGAACCCATTTTGCATGTGCAAAAATCTGTATTCAGATGTGCAAGCTCAGTTATTCAGTTTGCATGAACAAGAGGCTGTTTTCAAACACAGAATGGAAGCATGAACACTTCTCTGTGCACAATCAATTCAGTGTATAATAGTGGGCAAGCAAAATCCGTACTAGTTGCCTCGCCTATAAATCTCACATGTGTGCCTCAACAGTTAATTCTTGACAGCGCTTGGTAATTTTATTTTTTTTTTGAGAAAACAGTGCAAAAACACAGAGCAGGGCTAAAAATTTGGATCTCAGACACAAAACTTTGGTGCCCACTTTTTTGTGCATGCAATTACTCTGTATGCCAACAGGTGCCTATGGCCTCATCTTAACAATACTGAAATTCAGCATCTCCAGCTCCTGTCCCCCAAGTTCAACAACTGCAGCACTGATCACCCCATCACTCCACGTGCATACACACATTCCTATTTCCTCTCATTCAAATGCATTACCTGCACATTGGCGCGTGGCCAATATTTGGCCACATGTGGAAGATGTGGCCATAAAAATATCTGTTCTCGGTGATCATCACAAAGTATTCATCTATATCTCTAGGTCTGTATTCACCACCCTGGGGACAGAATCAGGTAGTAATCAGCTTAGCGGAGGAGAATAAATGCTAGCACATCAATAGAAAATAAACCAGGCTTTTGTTTCTTGACTCCTATCAGGCAAAAATGATCCAAACAACAACAAAAAAGGTAGAGCTCCGTTAGTTCACAGCTTCAAGAAAAAGACGCCCCCTCACTCTATCCCCACCCGGAACACCACAACATCATCTACCTGTCATGAAGTGTTGAGTGTGGCATTCTGAGCATATGTCTATACTGCAATCCAAGACATGACGCTAACTCAGGTAGATGTATGTGAACTACATTTTACACATGCAATTATGGCTAAAAACAGCAGGGGAGATACTGCGGCACAAGCTTCAGCAACGCAAGACCCTGGCGTGCGTGCACAGCTGGGGCTCAAACCCACTCCAGCGAATCCACGCTGCTATTTTTAACTGTGTTGGCACAGATGCATCTGCCAGAGTTGCAGTTTCCCTTTGGACTGCAGGGGAGACACACCTTGGGAGATCTCTTACGTGACACTGGCCAGAAAATGTAAAATCTGGCAATAATCTATTATGCAACTATGAGATTTACTTACTACCTAGTCTCTTGGTCAATTCTCACCAGATTTTAATAGCCTCTGGCAGAAATGATTCACTTTTATCAACCATTAATCAGATTGGGAAGGGAAGTTTCCAGATGCAAAAAAGTTTAGACATGGGTATCCTTTGTGGCATTGAACAGAATATGTAAGCAATTAAAGTCCTGATCCAAAGCCTACTCAAGGAATTTGGAGTCGGACTTAATTGGACTTTGGATTAGGCCCTTTAGAGGCCCTGGAACAGATCTTCAGCTGGTAAAACTCAACATAGCTCCATTGACTTCAACAGAGCTACACTAATTAAGGATCTGGCCCTTACGGTGTAATTTAATTATGCCTTGATCGGTCTTGCTCTGTGACTGCTTAGGAGTTTTAACTGGCAGCACTCAGTTCTATTACAGCCAAAGCTGCTGCAATCTGGTACTCAGTACAAAAAATGGCTCACAGACCAGAAAGGACCGCATCAAAATATTAGCTATGCAGTGCTGTATTTAAATACGTTATTTTGGAAAATAAGACAGTTCTCTCTTTTCACATTTTATGGCCTACTCTCAGTTCTGTTCGCCAGCAGTAGTAGATGCACTAAAGCCCTGATTCTGCAATCGGATTCACATGAACAGATCGCTGAATCTATCACAACCTCACTGAGGGCATCGGGGCTAGGTGCATCCTCAACAGTTTGCCTACATTGCTGCCTGTGTAAAGAAGGATGTTGCCATGGAAATACTAAAAGAAAAATATAAGGTGTTCAAAGTATTCTTTCCTTTAATAGATCACAAATCATCTTAATTCGAAAGACTCTTCATTTTAATTTGGCACCCAGGGTAATGTACCACCCTAGCTGTTTTCAAAATGTTTCCCTCAAGTTTAAAGTTTGATACACCTCTCTACACTCATATCATTACAAGAGATACAATCTGCTCAACATGAGAAACTTATTAGGATTCTCAGCTTCCTTCCTCAGTCATTTGCACTGTTAACATACATCACAATTATTTTTTCCAGCTTTTTATGGTTAAAAAATTTGCTGTCACACTGAGACACAACAAATTGATATTTACAATGTCGGCAAACTTATTTTTATTTCACAAATATTGAACTCCACGCCCATAATAGGTATTCATCTTACACTGCAGGACAGAGCAAAACAAAACAGATTGAATGTCACATTCTACCCTGTTACAAGGTTAACCTCAAGCAATTAAACTACATTAAAGAACTCATCAAGCATGGTAGTACATGAGGTCACTGTTTTTGAAACACTGCAGCTTCTCATATGCATGGGTTGAATGAAAAATTTTCAGCCGCAATTCAAGCTTTCCTATTATTATTTTAGCTCTACTTGCATATGGATTGTCACTTGTATAAAAATATATTGGAAAAAGAAAGCCATTTTGAAATAAACCAAGATAAGTTCACTTAATGGTCAGAATATACACACAGCACAATTTTGGAGCTTAATTTTTAACTCCAGTCATTGGAGTCGCAGTTAGTCTGTACAGAATTTTAAATGTGTATTGAGTTTTAAAAGAATACAACAAAAATAAGCAAGCAATGAGCACTGCTGGTGCTAGATAAAAGCTGGACCAGAGGAAAGGGTACTAGCGTTAAGACAATAGTGGAATGTTACAACGTGGAGTCCAATCCTGCTCCCACGGAAATCAATGGCAAAACTCGCATTGAGTTAAGAGAGAGAAGAAATACTAGTCACAGATCTCAATTGACACAGCACTGCTGTTATAATCGGTTGGGCCTGATTCATTCCTAGTTTCTCCAACTTTACACTTCTGCACCTACACTGATTTCAGTGGAGTTACAGCAGTGTAAAACTGGACTAAGGTGTGATCCTATTTCCAGCAAGCCATAATTTCCTTAAAGTTTCACCTACTGCTTGAAGGTGAACTGCTCTGGAATGTCTGAGCAAAACCTCTCTTCAAGCCGTTTTAAAATACAAGATGGGATAAAATTTCCCCTTATTAAAAAAAATAAATAAAAATCTTCTGATCTCTCTTAGATGAGCTCTGTGCATCTTAATATCCAAAGACCTGTGGCAGGGTACAGAAAAACTAGCATGCTATACATTGCATGATAATTAATTACAAGATAATGAATTAGTGCAAGATACACAAATAAACTAGTCACATTTCAGGTTATTAAATTTATCCCATGGGAAGAATTCCCTCATTCTCAGCAGAAGAACAAAGAAGGTGAAGAAATTTTTGAATAGACCAACAAGCTACGCTTCCAAGAGCTGTTATTTTTAGCCAATTTTCCATTTCTATCTCATATTAGTTTAATTAAAGAGTTGACAATACAACTGGTGTAAATCTGCATAGCCCCATTGAAGACAACGATGATCTGGCCCAAAGTGACAAAACACAATTTCTGGAAAAAAAACATTTTTTTATATATGCGACATGATTTGGTCTTCAGCCTGCTAGTCGACTCACACATATGAAGAGCAGGGGGATACATGCCATAAATGCAAATGGTTAGGGTGATGCTCTACTGATAGCAATACTTCATTATCTGGCACATTGCATCTTTCTGGACCTTTACAAGCCTTAATTAGACAATCCTCAAAAGAGCCTTGTGTGGTATGAATGCCCACTCCCTACCAGCACCTCTCTGGGGGTACAACTCCCCTGAGCCCCAGGGAAGCGTGGTCAGGGGCAGAAACAGGAGAAAACGTAACTCCGCAGGATGTCCGTCCACCCCCACCCAATCACGGTCATCGTCCATCAAAAACTCCACATATCCCAATGGCTGGGATCAAAAAAGGGGAAGGATCCAAGCACCAGGGTGGCAAGGGCTCAGAGCAGCTGTTCTGAGCATCATGTTCCCCTCCACCTATACCAACGACTAAAATGTGCTGAGTTGACCATCTTGCTGCTGCACCTTCACACTGCTTCCTGCCATACGTGTGCACACGCAGTTGCCCGATCCTTGCATTCCACCAGGTCACTGGAAGAGAACGTGCTCAAGCAGCTGGCATCGCAGGGGATGCTACTGCAGCCACACTATAGGGGCCAATGATGTAGCCCCACTTGATCTTCATGTGCCTAGACAGCCAACTCCAGTGCGGAGTCAATTAACCCAACACCGTAGAGTCCAGGGCTGATCCCATGTGGTAGGTGCTAGGTTGGTCAGAGCCAGAGAGCACAGGCTATCAGGTCGTTCTCTACTCTTGTTTGCCACCCAAACACACAAGGGTTCAGTTGCGGCAATGTGAGGGGTTTAACAGTGGGGGAAAAAAACTTGGCCTTGACTTCAGTTGACTCAGCATCGGTGTAAGATCAGGTTGCAGATGTCTTGGATCTGCGCATTGCTTAACTCTCCAGTGGCTATCGGGAAGAGCAACACCGGTGAGGATGACGTGGCGTCCTGCAAGATAGCGGCAGGACGGATTCAGCAGAGGGTCTGGCTGCTTTGCGCCAGGGGATCGTGCTGAGAACGTCGTTTCGCGCGCTAACCTCAGCTTTAGTTTTCTCAACGTGGGCTGTAAAGGCGAGTGATCCGCTGAGGCTCTGTTCATTACCCCTCCCGTATACACAGGGTGCAGTCACAGCCCTAGAATCGGTGGCAGCCACGGAGCTGGGCAGGCTGCCATTTCTGCAGAGGAGACACAGCACAAGGGGAGATGCCCCACGTGCATTTGCCCAGAGACGCCCTGTTCCCCTCTTTCTTCAGGGCACAGCCATGGCCTTTACTGCCACACTGTGGGAGGAATACAGCCCAATAGTGATGCTCTCTTAGCCCCACGCGGCTTTTCAAAGGCCTGGTTCCCCTCCAGTGTCTTTTCATGTGGGAAGGAAACAGGGGGCCCAGTGTATTTAACCAGACACTCAGCATTTCTCGTTCATTTCAAATTAGTTTATTGCTCTGTAACAGGCAACCATTTCAACCTGCTGTTCCCTTTCTCTCGCACCTGCACTCCAAAGTTATAGAGCTTTGTACATAGGACATGGTACGGGTCACGTTCTCGGCTGGCTTACGCTCCGTGCTACCCTATTGGTACAGGCTGGCACATCTTCAGTTATCTGCTTTAAATCTGCAGACATCCACATCCGCGGAGCATGTTTTGCAGCTGGTGGATCAGATAGGGATCTCCAAGGCGGGGAAGCAGCTGTCTCTGCAGCTCATTGCCTTTGAGGCTGCTTCCCCGCCTTTGAGATCTGAGGGGGCTGGCCACCCATCAGCCTTTCGGCGCCCACATCCCCCCCACCCAAGCATGCTGCTGATCAGCTGTTCAGCAGCTGCCTGGAGGGTGTGGTCCCCGAACAGCTGATCAGTGGGGGTGGCTGCCAAACAGCTGACGGGGGGGGAGCCCAGGGCCGTGGGCGTGGTGCGGATGCCATAGAAGAGAGAGGCTGCGTATGGGGTGGGGGGGGTCGGATGTAAATTGATTCTCGCGGATGCGGAGCCACATTTTTGTATCCACGCAGGGCTCCACCTGTTGGCTTCGGTGCCATGGCCCAGGACATGAACCAGCGCAGCATCAGGCATCGACTGACACATCGTCCGTCAACTGACAAGGCTCTGTGCGCTATCACGGCAGTTACAATTCAGGCCTGGCACGTCACTGAACAAATTGAGCAAAAACGAATAAAACAAACTTTTCAGCCTTGTTGACAGCACCTTGGTACGACAGGCAAAGGGCTGTTCTGAGGAGACAAGCCAGGTCCTATCGACAGACGGCTGGCCAGTTCTGCCATCTTCGCGCTAGGACTGCGTATTACAGCAAGACCAGCCTCTGTGACGTGGTGCCATCTACACCCGTCCTACCCCAACTCTGAGCACCTGGGCTTGCCCACACGGAGTTGCTTATTTTAGAGGCCTTGCGCCAGCATAAATCCACTGCAAAAAAGTGGAGGATCGGGCCCTATTACTACGCATTGTGTAACACAGCACGATGGGGAAGAGGAGAAGGAGGGAGAGGACGAGCCAACGCTTGAAGAGATCGGTGATAAAAAGCTTTTCAAATGTGATCTCCCTCCCAGCTCCGGAAACGGTGATTCTGCAGGGACAGTTACAGTGACTGCCGCGGGAAGCCTGCCCATCGATCGAGTTTTATTTACGAACTGTTACTTCCCACGAAAATTGGGAGGTATCTTTATGAAGGCGGAGAAACATCCTTGCTTGGCCAATGTTCAGTGGACGCGTGATTGATGCTGAAGTACTGTAGGTGGCCTTTCTAAAAGCTGTGCAATTGTTTAGTTCAAAAAAAAGTTACAGGCTCGATGCAGGAATTACTGAGTAAAATGCTATGGCCTGTGTTATTCAGGAGGTCAGACTAGATTACCACGACGGTCCTTTCTGGCCTGAAAATTTATAATCCTGCAGTGAGCTCTGTGTTGGTGCAGGGGGCTGCCTGGGGAACAATTGCAGGATGACAGCCTAATTTTCTACAAGAGAAAAATGGTGAAAATTACTTTAGAGAGTCCTGAGAGAGACAAGGCAATATATCTTTTACTGGATCAACTTCTATTGGTGAAAGCTAGACGTTTTCAAGCGACACAGAGCCCTTCTTCAGGCCTGGGGAAGGAAGAGTGTCAAACAGAGGCCTGTCAAATGCACGGAGAAACAAAACTTTTAAAAACAACCTCAGGATTTCTCCCCTCCACCCCCCAAGACTCTCTTTCAGGTGTATGAACCTGATCACTTAGAACAGCAGCAAGCAAAGTGTTTTCAGGCAGAGGTGTGATATTTAGGTTGACGGTATCCATTTAATGTAAACATTAATATTAGACCCTTAAAAATCTGCTCGCTCTCCCTTCAAGCAAACAGCTGCAGTTTCACTTCTCCAGGTCACCACCGGCCAAATTCATCCCTGCTGTAACTCCATGGACTCTGGTGAAGTTACACCAAGGAATTCATTTTGCACAGTGAATTGAAAGGACTGGTGAGTCACCGTCCTCGTGACAGGCCGCAGGACACCCCCGTGAGCAAAGGGTGAACGTCAGCTCAGCTTCCCCCTCTTCTTGCACTGGGGCTCAGGCAGAAGCACTGCCACAGGGGCTCCTCAGGAGACAGAAGAAGGGAGAACGCCTTTGGGGAGGTCAAACTCACAATCCAAGCACCTGAGGACTGGGTCGAACCCCAGTGGCTTGAGACTTTTCTGTTTGCTTTTGGATTCAGCTAAATTGTTTTGGTTTTGAGGAATAGCCACTAGCCCTGAAAGAAGAGACCTTGATGCAAAAACCTGCTGCATCATTCCACCTGTTTATTGCTGAGCCATTCCACCCGGTTACACGTGCCTCGCCTTCACAACGCCCTAGATGCTTCCATCCGGAATCCCGCTCCGAACCAGCCTCCCTGGTTTTTAAAGCCTTGCCTCTCAGTCTCTCCCTCTTGGCTTGGCGTAATGCGACACACCTGGCTGGGTCACGGAAGCAGGGATCAAACCTGAGACATCCGGATCAAAGCATGAGCTCCTACCACCTGTGCTGAAAGAGCAAGCCAGCCGTTAGCCAACCCTACTTCCGTGTCAAACTCTCAGTGTGGCCCATCCGCCACTAGAGGGGGACAGATCCCCACACTGAACGAGCACGGGTGCTATTGGGACCATTAACTTCCGATCTACTACACCACTGGTTCTCAAACTTTTTACATGGAGCCCCCGCATGGGCTTTTGTTTAACAATTGTGCCCCCCCATCCCCCAAATTGCACCCCCCTTCTTCCCCCTTCTGAAAGGGCGGGGCCCTTTCAGAAAAAAAACAGGGGGATGCTTCCCACGCTGTAGGCCCTGTTTTTTCCCTCAAGGGGGGAGTTCGGGGGGAGGGGGGCGCATGATTGTTAGGGGTGGCGTGTCCCACATTGTAGGTCCTAACAATTGCACACTCCTTCCCCCCGAACCCTCCCCCTTTCAGAAAAAAACAACCAGGATCTACAGCGCAGGAAGCGGGGCAGCAGCGACCCGGGGGGGGGGGGGGGGGAGGCGGGGGGAGAAGGGGGAGTGCGTAGTAGTGGCAGCAAGCGCAGGAAGCCGGTACATGCTTAAATAGGCAAATATAATTCCGATCTCAGTTACACCGGCATAAATCAGAGTAACACCACCACTTACACCAGCGTAGCAGAGATCAGAATCTGGGCTCTTCGTATAGGTCCCAACTAAATTCTTGCTCAAATCAACAGGAGCAGCGTATGCAGCCAAGAGCTACTACTTTTAAAAACAGTTTGCTTATTGTTTTTAAAAGTCCTATTTGACAACTTCATAACACACTTACTGGATAAGCCTTTGGCTATTCCATTTAAACACTGTGGCATGACACGGTATCATCTCATGATCTGTTTCAAAAACAACTGCCCTTGTTATCCAAGTGTTCACGTCATTCACAGTGGTTTGAAGATTGAATCTGCTTCCAGAGGAAAAGCAGGTGGGTAGTGATATTTGATCTAAGCAAGCCCCAGGGCAGGTATCATCCCCTATGTGAATATGAATGAGTTTATCCTCAGGAAAAATGTATATGTATTTTGGAAACAGTTTACATGCCAAGCCAAACCGGAAAGAAATCTTTGTTACAGAATAATATAACTATAGTACTTAGCTTGTTTTTCATAAGCAGATCTCAAAGAGCTTTACAAAGCAGGCAAGTATCATTAACTGAAGCATAAAGAGGTGAAGTGTCTTGCCCAAATTCTCCCAGCAGGCCAGTGGCACAGCTGGGATTAGAATCTAGGCTTCCCAAATCCAGGTCCAGGGCTGTATCTGCTAGGCCGCACTGCCTCCCAATACATATAATAGCATGTTATTTATAAGTGTTTGTTTTATTTTATTTTCTGCAGTAAGCCAGCGTTAGATGCTTATTCTGTTGTTCTCACTGCATGCTAATTGCGCTCAAATATTTTAGTAAATAATTTTCATCTGGTTAATAATACTCCCAGGCCCATTTAATAATTTCTGCCCAATTACCGGATTTCACCTTTCAGATTATTAGCATGGAGTGGCGCTTCAGATGTAACAGCTCGTAATTTTGCAAACATTTGTTAACAAAGAGGATCCGAGGGGGAAGGCAACCACATCAATTCGCATCACCCGTCTCGTTTAGGAAGCCAAGAATATAAATTATTCTACTCTAGTTTCAGTGATTTGACTTATATCTGCTTGTTGCTTTTTTGGGGAAGTAACCTTCCGAAGAGCTCAGCCGGGGCAGGCACTAGAGTAATTTATACTATACTGGGACCTGCTGAAAGGGGAGAAAACTGGAACTGTTAAACAAAAAGTTACACTCACTTAGGATCTAATCCTATACCATTGAAATCAGTGGGAACTTTGCCATTAACTTAAATGAGAGAACGATAAGGTTCTTGGCTGGCATGACAATTTGGCAGATTAATGCTGCATCCTGCCAGAGCCTCTGTTCCTCCTAGTAGCCTGAGTCCTTACAACATGCAACACTGTGGGCACAGCTCCAAAATCCAAACCCTTTTGTCATTTCGTCCTCAAGATACAACCATCAAAGATCCCGCTGACCTTAAAGCTGAAACATCTGCTGAAGTTAAAAGTCACTAGCCTGGCAGACCAGCACTCTGATACCAGCAGGGTGAACATGGCAAAATGCCTGCCTTGACAGACAGAAAGATAAATAGGACAGTGTATAGGGGATCTGTTCTGCAATCCCATCTAGCCCAATGGAGAATACAAGAGTTTCTGGGACGTTGAAAGCGCTACAGATCCATAGTTAGAAATGAGATTCCTTCCCCGCTAAAATGAGATGAGCTACGCTATGAGATGAAGGAGCACCTCTATTTTCTGTTGTTAAATGCAATTTTTACTCCACTTTATCAAGAGACAGCAAGCACAGAACCAGCCCGCCTTCCTCCCTGCATGATTTATCACATGTAAGGGAGTCAGGAAGGGAAGCTGCTCGTTTTTCAGAGCAGATATTTGCGTGCATATACCAATGCTTGGAGATCCAGATTTACAGCACCTGAGTGTTTAGTCTTATGGGAACCAGATGCAAGATTTTGTCAGCATTTCACTACAAACTTGCACCGTATGCAATGTTCAGTACCACAAGCACCAATCTGAAATCTTTCAAACAGCTGCACAGAATATTTTCCCAATTTTTTTTTTTTTTTTTTTAAAGACAGAAATAATGAGCTTTTTGACACTCGTTTTCTGGAGAATTCATCATGAACACGGAATATGATTTTAACACGACAACGCTTAGCACATTTAATTTTCAAAGCATTTTTTAAAAGCAGCTCCTCACACCCCTCCTGAAAGGCAGGTAAATAGTTACTGCTGTTTTCCAGAAAGGTTAAGTGACTTATTCAAGTCCATTCCGGCCGTCATTGTCTGCACAGGGCTTCCACCTCTGGAATTCCTCCCACCTACGCCTGTGCTCCTATTAAGATGCGCCTCTCTCTTACTGATCATTCGTATTCCACTACTTAGGTCCATAGCCCTCGGCAGGGCCTTTTCGCTCTGCCCCACCCCCCCTTCCCATCAATTCACATGGCACAAAGAACCTGGAGAAAATCCAGATTTCCCCCAGCTGGCTAAAAGCAGGTATAGCTGGTTCCTAAGACAGCCCTGCTGCGATCTCCAGTGTAGGTGTTCGGACAGGAAGAGTTGTGACTAGAGAACAGCTGTTCTCAGATAGCACACTGCCCCTATGCGCTACAATCAGCCACGCATGCTTTAGAGCTTCCCCCTTGGCCGCTCTAGAGCCAGTACAGAACTGATCCCAAGATCAGGGAATCACTCAGCTGCTGAGAATCCGACCCACTATCTAAAAACATCTGGAACTAGGGTAAATCCTGCCCCTTCCTCTGCACGCAAGAGGATTCTGCTGAGCGTGGGCAGTGGTGGAATTTGGGTAGCCGGATTAGCTGTGCACACTCTGCACAGCACGGAGCTAAAGTCCCTGGTGCCCTAGCCGAGGAGGAGGGTGGGGGCAGCATGTTAGCGGAAGGTGTCCCCCCCGCCCTGTAAAGACACGCAGGGCATGACCTGGACGCTGGGCTCGCACTAGATGGAGGATTGGCCAGACCGATCCGTGAATCGGAGACAGCATGTAGCGGTCACACCCCAGAAGAAGGGGACTGTGACGCGGGCTACATCTCCACGTGGAGCTGGCGGTGCGATTCCCAGCTTGAACAGACACCCTTGCAGCAGTAACACAGGCAGTAGCAAGAGGAGCTTGCTGCCCCCAGTACAAACCCGCCCTAGGGTGACCAGATGTCCCCGTTTTATAGGGACAGTCCCGATATTCGGGGCTGTGTCTTACATAGGCGTCTCTTATCCCCTCGTCCCAATGTTCCACCCTTGCTATCTGGTCACCCTAACCCGCCTGGACCGCAGGGGTACTACTGCTTAGGAACGCTAGCCCAAACCGCTGCTTGATGCTTGCCATGAGCCCTCGCCTACACTGCTATTTTCACTGCATTCGCTCAATGACAGCTGGTGCAGGTAGGTCTCCTTGAGCAGGGACTCCGCTCAGAGTCACAATTCCACCCTTGCCCCGCTCCTGCTCCAAGGGTCCGGCTTGAGTCCCAATCAGCCCTGGCTCGCTCTGCAGATTGGCAGATCAGGGAGGAGCCAAGCTATGGCCCCACCCACTCCCCGCAGCCTTCACCAATTAGCTTACAGGGAAGAGCTTCGAATGCAGATCCCGCGTCCTCCTCCCCTGTGCCCTAACAGAGCCATGCATGCCGACCGGGAGACTGTATTGCCCTGTGCAGACACATTAGAGATCGTAAAATATACTCCTAACCCAGGAAAACAAAACGCCACCCATTGTCCTGGTGAATGAGAGTGTTCTCTGGATAAGCAACTCCCTGAGGTGGAGGCGGTATTATCACTTCTGGAAAGGAACCCCTGCATTCACTCAGTTGCCGTTTGTTTGATGTTTTCCATGGGCGTATTTTTCCCTTGAGAGGATTCGAGCGACCAACAGGGAGCATTAAAGATCAGTGGAGAAATAAAATGAGAGGGTTTCTGCAGCACGGGAGAAACGAGAGACTCCTTTTCTTTGACATCCTGACAGCCCTGCCACTGCAATTCCAGAGTCACTAGCTACGGACAAGAGCAAATAAATAACCCAAGGAAACCGGTGCACTGTAAACCGCACAAGAAGCTGCTGCAATCAAAGCTCTGCATTTCATCTCCCAACATGGGAATGACGTAGCAACCCTTCATATACAGCAATTCGAGATCCAGGGGATGGGCCTGCAGGGCAGGGGATCGTTGGGAATTCAGATACACACACCCTGCTGTGGGAAATAAAGCCCTCGGTTAAATCATACATATTTCAGTAAAGGTACTAAAGGAAAGCACGTAAACTGCTAAGAGAAGGACGGTACATAACTTTATTCGTCGAAGGTAATGCTACACACCACACACTGACAGCTTTGCTTTTTCCCCCTCAAACCCACTAGCCCTATCACCTGTAGCGCCGCATGATGGCAGGGAATATTACACTGCACTATGGTTCACGAACTGCTCTGAAATTAAAGGGCCTCTCAAATGCTTCACAGACATCAACGGATGACGACACACAATAGGCGAGGCAAAGATCATCGTCCCGCAGACGAGTAAACTGAGCCGCAAAACGTTTACGGGGTTTGCCCAAAGCCACGCAGTGAGACAGTGGCTCAGCACTTTAGTCTCGACACCCCTCCGGCTGCTGTAACCACTAGGCAATGCTACCAATGGAACCACAGTAAAGGTCCAGCTTTAACCAGGGAGAGAGGATGAATATTGTGGGAAGACACATTACGCTCTGCTGACACAGAGAGGGGAATACTGCGGAGCTGAAGGATTGGGAAGTTTCCAGATCACTTCCACCACACCGCTTGCATTGCAGACGGCAGAACAGGCCCCTAGGTACAGCAAAGAGGAGGGTTTTATTTCTAACTCCTCACCGGCAAGGCAGGGCAAGGAAAAGAAAAGAAAAGGGGGAAACAGGGAATGCAAACCAGGAAGGGTGCCTGACAGCCCATACAAACATTACTGTGTCATGCTTACCAACTTGTAGAGATCATTTTGGTTTCCTTTTGTTTCACCTCTGTTAGGCCTCCCCTGTAGCTTTCCCTCTACAGCCTCGGTCATCTGTCTTTCCCTTCCCTCTTAGCTGCCTAAACACCATCTCCTCACCCACCCCCACTCCGCCCAATGCATGCTCTCCCCTGACACTGGATTTCTAAATGACTGTTATGCAAGTCAGAACAGCCCTAAACTCCTCCAGCAGCTCAGTGTTTAGCTATAATCCCCTTTGGATCTGAAGTGTTTATACAGTATTACTTGCAAGATTTAACTGGAAGATGATTAATCTGGTCCTACGCTTTTGGCTTCACGTCTAACCAAAAATCTTATTTTCTTTATCTTACACAGCTTCCATTGGATCAAAGCACTTATGAATTTGATCAACGTATTTAAATGGAAATTAAGGGCTCTAATATTTTTGTACAAGCCAGTTCCACTTTTACTTTCCCACACCCCCTCTTATTCTATAAACCCACTTAGCTATGGTTAGGCTCTGGAAAATTCCGCTTATCACGATCATGATTGCAGTATTGTTTACTTCAAACTAACACCCAGTCCATCTGAATCTCGGGTAGCTAAAAGCCAGTGCTGGCAGTTGGTTAGACAATGATGATGATGATGATGATAATAAAAAGTCAACTCATGAAGATGATGGGACCCTCGGATTTGAGCAACTGAGCAGCTGGTTATTGATCCGTGCAGCATTTATACACATGGGATAAAGAGAATTCAAAAAGTAAAATCTTCTTGCTGATTGTCTCAACACATGGCGTGGAATTAATACAGCACGGTCAGGATAGTCTTGTGAAAAGGCTAATAATGGATGCGGCAACTCATTAACTTTAGCAGATAGCACGCTATGCTGGAGACGGTAAAATTCCTACCCACTATAAACAGGCATCTGGCATAAGAGTATAGGGGATGCACACACGAGCTTAACATGCTGAATTGTACACACACACACACACACACACACACACACACACACACACACACACACACACACACACACACACACACACACACACACACACACACACATACATCTGTTGTGTGTGTGCGAGGGAGCTGTTTATATAGATTTGTGCCTATGGTTTTCCTCACAGTAACTGTGAGGCAAAGTAGGAGGTTGGCCATCTCATTTGCATGTCAATACCCAGAATGCTCTTCCAGCTCACAGCAATTTCATAGCAGCTGAAGCATATTTATAAGGCAGGCTTGTCCCTTTCAGGCTTCTGGTAATAAGAGACAGGTGGCTCATTACGATGTGAAAGGCTTCTTGAAAATCAGCTTGCTCAGCAAACTGAAGAAGTGGGCTGTTATTTTATGGATCATTAAAATTCCTCTTTCAGGGCATAAGATGCTACCACTATACGGGGGTCAGGAAGGAATTTTACCTCACATACAGAATTGTCCAACTGGACAAATATAATCTGGGTAGTTTAACCTCTCACTTAAGCACCTGGACTAAAATCAAGTTGCTGATCAGATGAACCAGTCATCTGGAACAGCAACACTTATGTTCTTGATGATCTTGCATCACTTAAGATAACTGCTGAATTGACACCAGTCAGATTGCCATAGTACTATATAAATCAACCGGAGCTTTGCTGATTTTCCCAGTTGAGTGTCTAATCCAAACTGGACTTCCATTAAATACACACCTTTCCCAATTCTGCAATGGCAGGGACATGGCCTAAAGAATCTAGGAGGTCTTTTCCACATCTAGAGTCTAGGGACCAAATTCAGCCTCTGGCATAAGCACAGTTATCATTAACTTCAGAGGGAGTGGCACCTACTTATTCCAGGGGCTAAATTTTCTCCTAAGATTCTCTGAATTGAGTACCAGGTAGTAATTACAACAGTGAGCACTAAACGAAGCCTGTCGTGTTTAGCACAAGCCAGCTATCACTAGCTGCAATAAAAGGTTTCAGACAGATTTTCATGGGTTTCACTTCAGTATCTGAATAGTTTTCTGTTTGTTTTTTAAAATCCCTGTATTCATTTCTGATTCCTGACCATCCTCCTTATGTGGCTCAAAGGGAATTTCACACCACCATAAGACATGACAGTCAGGTCAGAGAACAGAAGTGCTTCTGTTTACTGAATGTCAAAGTGTTGCTGAAAACCACTATCTTCGGTGTTAGCAAGGAAGGATTCTATAGTCAAGAAATACCAATAAACCTAAAAGCAGAAGTCATGCCTAAGATACTAAACAATAAACCAGATCTTTTTCTGAACATAGTGGGCCACATTCATCCCTAGGGTAACTCAGTGAATTTGGCGCGCTGAAAGTAAATTTAACGAGAACAGTGGGAAAGCATGAAAAGGTACATCAAGGTGTCTATTGGGCAAGGTTTGTCCAAGTGCTCTAAAATTATGTAGCTTACTTTTAGACAGAGTCCAGTTTTTAAATCCAGAACACAGTAAAATCCTTCTATAAAATGCTTGCTGTAAAATATAAGAACTCTCTCTCTCTCTAACCTTTGCTAAGCTCACATTTGATAACATGAGCTAGATTTTCAGTACACTGGTTTGATTCGTTAGAGTTTCACGTCTCCAATACTCTCAAGGAAAATAGGACTATTTATCAATAACCATTTCCATTTTTTAAAGCTCTCAGTTGGCCTGCAGCTTGAACCAAAAGATATAATCCTATCCACGGCAGCCTGAATTCCTGTCACCCTTTCGCTACTATCCAGTGTGTAAATCCAACATGCAATCCTTGTGATGGTGTGAAATCAAAGAGAATTCAATCTGTCTCTCTGCAAGGAGGGGCTGGTTTAAAGCTTTGAGCAAGTCATCTTCCCTTGTACCAGACCTAGATTTATATTTATATTTCAGTACTACAGGCCATTTCTAATTTCCCAAAAACCAAGATGACACCAATCCGCAACCAGGGCTTTACAAAATGACCGTATTGCAGCAGATTGTTTCAAATTAATAGCATTACAACATACCTTTCAGTGGCACTGAACTGCAAGCTGTAGTCTGAGGTCCTATTGAAATATACTCAGAGACACCCAGCTGCAAAATGCATTCAAGGCTCCAAGACCCTGGGAATATTCTTAATCGGTATTCCCCGAAGAGGCTATTTTTGCAGAGAAAAAAATAGTTTATTATTTTCTGGCAGAAAACAAGATTGCTCAGCGCAGCTGAGAAAGCCACTTTCAGTTAAAGCAAGTAGGTATCTTGGTGTAGCACATTATGTAAATGATATCTGCATTCATACCACATGCTAATACTGTACTAAGATAGAAACGCTTCCTTTCAAAACATATTGAGCATGAAAATGAGTTTTACCATTCTTCTGAACCGAAGGATCAGGAATTCACTGTAAATTCATGTGGTATTAAAGTCAATTGTTTCTCTGTTTAAGCTTGAAGCGAAAGGCTCAATTTTCAATGGCCACAAATTGGGACCCATAATTAAGCAACAAATAAGTTTCTGGGTACCGAGATTGAAGTGATTTGTTTTGGGACAGCTATTTGCACCCACAAAATTGAGCTTCTAGAGGTCTAGCTGCTCAGACGTTTCTGCTCACACAAGCATTTAGATAGGACAGTCAGAGTTCTGGGCATCAAAACATATAAGCCATACGACCTTTTGGAAATTTGGCCCCACATGTGTTGCCCAGTTGCTTAAGTTCACACAGCGCCGCAAAAGAGATATTACTGTTTGGCTGAATCCACTGCCACCAACAGTTTAAAACATAAACCACCTGCACCTTAAACACAGCTATAGCAATTGTGCTATTTATTTCAGGTATATGCATTTTTGTAGACTAGTGGTCCGAAGACAAGACCGGGAGCCAGGAACTCCAACATCCTATGCCTGCTGCTGGCTTTCTCTGTGTCCTTTGGGAAGTGAGTCAGCTTCTCTGCCTGAAGTGTCCCCAGCTGTCAGAAGAGTTGTCAGTATTTGCTGACCAACCTCACACAGCAGCATGAGGATTAGTTAAGAGGCTAGATTCAACCCTGCATCCAAGCTCCACTTAGCATAGAGGAATGGGGCATCCAGGGGCCAGTCTGCATCAGCTCCAGCATGAGTGAGAAGGGAAGTTGACCTGAGGTAAATTAGAGGCTGCCCTCACCTCACACCAAAGGCCCAGTGTCCCTACATCAGTGGATGGACAATGCAGTTGAGTTCTGCTACGCCTCCTCCATCCCATCACACACATTCTGCAGGGTGGGTACAAGACGGCTGCTGGGTTTACATGCACAGAGCATTCCCCTCTGCCGGGGTAATTCTCTGTGGGCCTTTGCAAACAGGATCTGGCCCCTCTGCACTGCCCGAATAGCACTAAGGGGTCAGATCATAGGAGAGAATCTGGCCCAACATTTGTGAGGCACTTTGAATTTTCAAGGAGTTATATAAATACGAGTGGCGTGTGTGTGTGTTTTCAAGTATGGGTAGAAAGGGAGAATATAGGGAACTCCTTCTCTGCCCCGTGCCCTGCACTCCCATACAGGAAGAATAATGCTCCCCGCATTTCAGACATATTACAAGAAGAAAACGCTGACAGACAAGCACCATCAGAATTTGGGATGGGGGTGGAGAGGGAGGGGAGACTGCTGGCTATACCTGATCGACAAGTGCAACAAATGCCACTTCCCATAGGCGTCCTGTCTAGCAACCAGGAGGCTCACGCACCTCAGAAAGGATTTAAGTCTTCCTGGCCCACACGAACACCCGGGCTGAAAGCAACTCCCTTCCCCACTCATCAACCCCCTTCCGATCGCCTTGCACTCCCCAGGCATTCCAGAGTTAAACCATATTTGTTCAGGAATAAATTGTATGTATAAAGTCCACTCTTACAGGAAAAAAAAATCCCATAGAATATAATTAGGGATGAAACCAGTAGGGTTCTATAAAAATTGCTTTGAGCCTATACAATTTAATATTTTTCTAGGGGTGTTTTGAAACACCCTGTAGAATTTTGTTTATAGAAAGGATATAGATCTCCAGAACATTTTACAGAATGGTTCCAAAACCTGAAGAAAGATGGGTTTATACTAAACACTACAGGACTTCTCCAAGAGGGTTCAAATCACAAATCTTCTACTCAGTTAATCCATACAGGTAAAAAACAGAAAAAGGGGGGGGGGAGGAGGGAAGGGGAGAAATCTAGAGTGAGGATGAAACAAAGAGGTAGATAACAAGCGGTGGTAGTTCACATAAGAACAGCTGTGTTTCATTTGTGGCATAGCTGTGGGAATTCTTAATGTGTACTGAGAAACTTTACATCTTCCCATCAGTTCGTGAAATACAAACAGTCTCTCCAGTGTCACTCCTTAAGAAGTGCATGTTTGCTTTAACAGCGGGTCTTCAACAAATACTCTGCTGTTATCAAGAAAGGAGTTATTTTACATGCTTCAGAAGGTCCTGGGGCTCTAATATGAATGCACTGGCTAAAAAGAACCTAACAGCTACAAATCCCATTGAGGCTATCCGAAAAACGAACCTCCAAGAATATTAAATGCCATTCCATTTTTAGCTGGTCTGTTCCAAAAACAAATCCGCACACTCGTTCCAATTTTTTTCTACAGAAAAAGTTCTTATGAAAATAAAAACGTGAGACGTGAACGTGACTTAGGATAAAATTATGGCATTACATTTAAAACTCAAATAGCCCAGAATCAATCAGTAATTACAGACATACCCAGGTTGGTCCTAGTAGAAGCCAAGTCAGTAATTGATCACCTTGTCTTATATTTAAGAGAATGGGTTTGGTTCTCGTGGAATTACCGTATCAATAGTTCAAGAAGTAGAAGCAAGTGCTAAGCACTTAGGACCACATTCACATGATTTTCTGACTTCCTATGGTAGCGACAAGAGTCTTCTCTGTACCCCACTACCGCTTGTTCCAATTTCTCACTCTTTGCTCCAGTTTGCTTGCACACTTCTACCTCAGTGCTTCCCCTGCCTGTGATTTCCATCTTGCATTAGCTCTTCGAGAGCCAATTTTAGAGAGCCCCGACACCTTGGGTCAGCAAAAATGTTCATTTCAGATCATTAGTGTGATTTTTATAGCCCCTGCCGGCAGATAGTGACACATACACAGGTAGCAAGTGAGCCAGCCTACGAGTGGACCTCTTTTGGTGCATACATAGATTGCCAAAAAGCAGTTCACCTCATGTTTAACTAGAATTAAGGTTAAGATACATGAGCCTGATTTCAGGAAGAACCATAGCTTAGATCCTCAGCTGGTAAAAGTTAACTGAAAAACAATTGAGCTATGCCAATTTATACCTGCTGAGTTTTTGGCACATGGGGGTCTCACTTGGTGTCTCTGGTTCAAAGTCACAGCAACTCTCCCTTCCCATTGATTTCTTCGTTCTACAGTAGGAAGAATCTCTTCAACCTAAGGCGGTAAGGGCAGATCTACCCTTGGCCAGCATAACTCTGTTGGTTAGGAGTGTGAAACTAAATAAATAACGGACATAGCTATGCTGACAAAAGCCCTAGTGGGAATGCAGTCAGACCAGCAAAAGTCCTTTGGATGGTATAATTTATTTGGGGAACTGGTATGAGCTATACCAGCAAAAGAACTCTTTCATATCCTAGACTGGAAGGGTTGTTTGCATGGCTATGCCACTACAGCTATACCGGCAAACCCTTCTTAGGCCTGGTCTACACTTACCTGGCGATTCGGCGGCTGTCGACGGGGGTGACGCAGAGTAGCTTGCGTAACTCCCATCGACTGCTGTGCTTCCCTTCTGCACAGCGTCTTCACTGCACTGCGCTGCGCTGACGGGAACGGCGTTCCAGTCAACACAGCGCCACGCCACTTGAGGGGGTGGTTTTACTGCGGCGACTTCTGAATCGATTGAGCGGGTCTTCACTGACCACTCAGTCGATCCAGATAGGTCGATCTGACGGCAGCGACTTTGCCGCCGTCCGTGTAGATGTATCCGAAGTGTAGGCAAGGCCTAAACTTCAAGTCTTTACTAGGCCATTTGCTCAGAGTATCACACCACTGGAGTAATCAAGAGTTAAAAGAATTGTCCTCTTGGGATGCTCCAGCCGGTGTTGTACACTGCCTAACTGTTAACACAGCCCAGCACATCTCACTCGGTGAAGATCTAAAAGGAAGAGAATTGGAAAAAAAGGGAGAAAAACATGAAAATGTGTGACAGCACGGAAGATTTTTTTTTTTTTTTAATCTGATTTGAACCTAGTCACCACAGAATTGAACTAGTTCCTCACACCACTTACAATGTATTATATTTAAATAAGAACCAATTAATTCCAAAAAGCAAATTCTGATGTTACTCCAGTTTACATCCGGAATTACTCCACAGAGGTCAAGGGGGTTACTCCGGATATTGACAGCTGTGGTCAGGGTCTGGCCCGCCACCTTTTGGCACAAATTTAAATCTTGTTCCATTTCTTTCAGCTACTGTATTTGTTAGTGTAGATTTTTTTTATTCTGCCTTTTAACGTTAGGTGGGGTTAGCGGGAGGGGACAAGAGACAAAAATAGGCTACATTTACAATATTGCTTTTCAGATTAGTGTCAACCAATGCTTGGGGAAGGAAAGTACTTACTTATTTAAGGAGTCTAAATGACTCTTTTCCTAGGTTCTCATCCATCATATGGTGTTAGAATAACTCAAGGGATTCTGCCTCTGCTTTAACTAAGATTTAACATGTAGATTTCCCCCCTCCCCGCCCTTATTTCACAATCTTTGGTGGCATTAAGCTTTAGTGCTTCCAAAACTCCCCAGAGGTCCATCTATTTAAAGACTCCCTTTGCGTGGGGAATTTTGAGAACACATTACAAGTGACTTTCTTTTTTTAAAAGTAGGTTTGAAAAGAAAGATATAATAGAAAGATCCCCCCCAAAAAACTGAAGAGACCGCCTGGCTTCTGAGATGCTCAAACACAATGAAT
Source organism: Emydura macquarii macquarii (assembly GCF_026122565.2). Classification (NCBI taxonomy): domain Eukaryota; kingdom Metazoa; phylum Chordata; order Testudines; family Chelidae; genus Emydura; species Emydura macquarii. Next base: position 8,083,157 of record NW_027130208.1, read on the forward strand.
ATCCAGTATAAATCTGGGGCTGACATCTCAGGGTTTGACCCAACGAAGCAAAAAGTCTCTGAGGTTTTCAAACAGAGGACATGAAACAGGAAAAAAAAAGAAAAGAAAAAGAAGTTCTAAAAGCACAGTTTGAAAACCACAATGGATTCCTCTTCCGAGGGGGGGGAAGCGTACATGGCAAAGGGCAGGAGAACGCGGGAAATTCTCCTCCGCTTTAGCTGGATAACATCATTAAAAATATAATTGCATACAATGTCTCCTCTGGGAATCCAAATTTCGGCTTAGCCATGTACAAATGGAAGGTACAGCTGTGACAGAGGAGGAGAATAGGCCTGTAATTAGGTCTCTGTTGTGCCATCAATATGCATGGCATTTACGCAGGTAATGCATGTCCCTCTCACACAGACGAAAGCGCACACCTCTCCAATAGCGTTCTACCACCGTGTTCCACCTGGTTACATATTTCACTTTTGGTTGGATTATTAGATGCTCCCTCGTATCTATTCAATGGAACAGATAAACAAATGGAGTATAAATTCTAACACCACAGTCAAGACAGCTCCAAGGAAACTGGAACAAATGCCATTCTGAGCCAGTGTGGCATAATAGGATGGTTTAGTCCTGCTTTGAGCAGGGGGTTGGACTAGATGACCTCCTGAGGTCCCTTCCAACTCTAATATTCTAGGATTATCTTCTCACAGTCAAGACAAGGGCTGATCTAGTGACTAGACTAGGGCTATACAGCTCTCTGGGACACAATGGCACCAAGACATTTTTATTCACATTAATCAACTCCTGGAACCACCGAGGAGATAAGAAGTTACAAAGAACGCCAGGATAACAATCTCAGCTCGATGGGTCCCCTGAGATAGAGAGCAGTTGTCACTCCCCACGATGAACGAGCCAGGCATTAGCGTTAGCAAGCCTTGCTGTAATGTGCTGCACGTTTGTTCTCATCGCACAGCACCAGAAAGTGGGAAAAGTCCGCTTTGATCTTCAGACTCTATGGGCCAGATCAGTCGGTGCACATTGGCTTAAAATCAATGATGCTGTGGCAATTTACACTAGCCCCAGATCTAGCCCCCTGTTTGATATTCAGTTATGTTTACTCTGGCTGGTCGCAGTGCCTGAGAACACAGCTGTGACAAATACATTTGCCAAACACCACAACAATGGGAGTGATCATGGTGCTGGGCTTTGTTGTTGTTTTTTTTGAGGACATACCAAGAAATCAACATTCTGCAAAACTCTGTCTCAGGGAGAGGACAGTTTTAAACACTTTTTCCTTTGACCCAGCCCCTGGATGGCACACAAGGCATGGTAGCATGCAAAAGGAGCTTCTCCCTCTTGCATCTTTGCACAGGGGCCAGTCAGAGCCTACGGAGACCATCGCCCCAGTTTCCCACAAGGTGCCAAGAAGGGACCAGAGATAGGGTATGGCAGTGTCATTCATCTGCAAAAAGTCCCTCTTGAAGAAGGTAGTTTAGCCAGCATAGCTGTGTGTACTGCCAAGAGATCCTCTTCATAAAATTCTATCCAACTCAGCCAGTATTCTTCCCAGGAGTCCAGCCGATGCGTGGCCCCTCCACCCCCCAATGGAGCATCAAGCAGAATATCTCCATTGTGAAACAGTGGGGCTGAAAGGGGGCATGTGCAACTAACATGCAAAGGAGGACTCGGGGCAATTTACAATTACAGCTGCAGGTAAACAGTTGCATAAGCAGCAAAGCAGGGCAAACACCAGCTACTCTAAAATCCTGTAATATAGTTTACTCTGTTTCAGACCATCCATCCATCAAGTCCAGTAGCCTGTCTCCAGAAGAGGACAGTACCTGATGCTTCATACACGAGCAAGACCAAAGTCATGATGCACGCAACCAGAGCTGCAATGCTGTCCATGGCGTGGGCTGAGGGGGAAGAAAATGTGAATGCCATCTCTACTTCTGCAGAGACCAGCTTGCCCCTAGGGAGCACAGGATTTCATTACCTTTATCTTTACAGGCTGGGCAGCAAGAGTTAATTTTGCTCATAAAAATTACCCAGCCCATTTAGACATCCAGCTCCTGTGTTCATCTGTTATTTGTATTCCCTGGTCTGTTTGAATAGAAGGAAGAGGCTTCTAAATGCTCTTTTTGGCTTCGCCTGCCCAACCTCAAAGCCCTCAAATGGTTTCCTTGCTGATGCCTGAACTGCTCCAGTTGCAGAGGACTGATATTCCTAGTCCAGAGAAAGAGATACACAAGGACTAATAGACTCTTGCCACCTGACACCCCCTCTTTATACCAGGCTGATCACAGGCAACCAAACACCATTTGTTAATTTCTTACCCTTTGCAATGAAGCCTTTTTGGAATTCAAGTGACCTTGATAGTTTCTTCTGCCAAGAGTTTGGTTGAAAGTTACTATTGCCGGTAACGGAAACCTCACTGGGAATGTGTTTACAGCAGCGTTATCAGAATGCGGCAGGCGCCGATATAAACACTTGCACTAGGTTAATGCAGGGAGACATAAACATAGGCATGCAGATTTGCACCTTCCTTCAGAGGCAACGGTTCCAGGGCAGCTGTTTTTTAAACAGTGGGATTTGGCTTTCCATTCTTTAAAACAAAACGTGAGCACCCTTGAACACGGAAGCTGTTGCACCTACTCAGTTGAGCTCAGTCCTCCATAAGGGAGAAGGTTTCCTTTTGGGTCACGGACATTTGAAGCAAAATGGCTTTGTATGAAATCCAGAAAAAGGAGGAGGGGGAGGGAAGGTTGCTCTGGGAATATGGGAAGGCGGTTTTGGAGATGAACACAGGCAGGAAACGGCAAAAGTGATGCTGATAGAGAGGTACAAGGAAGAAACAGGGAAGGAAGATTTCAGTTAGCAGAGCTAAGTGCATAAAAGCACATGAATAAGCCTTCATCTGATAGCACTGCTTTCCACGTCCAACAGCACTAACAGGAGGGCAATCATAACTCAGAGGAACATTATGAGAAGATGACGTACTTCTCACACGGTAGTATAAGGTATAGTGACACTGCGGGTAGTCAACGTACTCTCCCCCCCACCAAAAGCAACACCATTATTTTCGGTATGATTATTCCATCAGCCAATGGAGAGAGAAAGCAAAGCAGCATCAAAAGAATTTTTAAACGAGCCCGAGATGAACAAACGTCACATGAAATACACACAAAGCTTCCCCACCGTCGCCTAGTACAACTGATTACAGGATTTGAAGTGATTTTTAAAATATCCCTTTTACTGCTCTTTTGAAGCAACAAAAACGTTTTCACATTTTAATATATAGCTAAGAAATAAAGCAGCAGCCACAAACAGAAATGGGTCTGAACCAAAACCCAGGCGTCAAGGAGTTTCGAGGAAGTGAATCCACATCTGATCTTAGCAGCTGGCCCCTATTTCTACAAAGGACGAAACGTAAACCCGAGATCTAAGCATCACTGAAGTTTGGCTCTGAATTCAGATTGAAAACTCCTGGCTCTGACCCATCTCCATCAATGAGAGCCAAGGTTTACACTGAACCCCAACGCTTGCATCATTTTGATGGAAAACGGTAAATGGGCTAAGTTTCAAGTTTACTCTAAACGTCCAAAGAAGGATAGTTTGGAATGGTTTCAGATTTCACTACATAGTTCTGGTGAGACCACCTTGAAGTTTATCTTTCTGTACCCATGCTATTGTTCCTGAAAACCTTAAAGATTCATGCAATGTTTTTAACACTACTAGGCATTCAAAGCCTGATTTTCAGAGCTGTGTGGGCAATAGCACGTGCAAAAGTGTGTCCCCACATGCACACTTTGCATGTACAATTGCCAGAACTGTATGCGCAAATCTAGAATGTGCATGCAAATAGCCAGTTAGACACATTCCTGGATACACGTATGTGCAAATCCAGGGGTTTGCAAAGGCAATCCTATAGTTCTGCATATAAATTAGGTTGCACATGTAAAGTGTGAAATCCACTGCTGAGCATGCATATTACATGTCCCCATCTAGGAAAACACAGTACTACTGCTACCAGCTGGGACATGTTCCTCCTTTAGCTCAAGCAGCAGAATGATTTTAGGGCAGGTGTTTCAGGGTTCAATTTTGGTTGATGACCTATGATGGAGAGGCCCTTATCCATGCACGTGAATGTGTGCACACGCATATTTGACAATCCAGGCTGTCAGAGCTGTCATTTTAGACAGTTTAAATTGCCTTCCATACACAATGGGAATATTTGAATGTAGCAAGTGACTATGACTCTTCACTTCTTCTCCACCCACACATCCAAAGAAATAATACAACTACAGAGATTACAGCACAAGTACTTGCCTGTAGATTGAACATCTAAGGGGGAATTCCACCTTCTTCTCCTCCTCCTCTGCAATTTGCATTGATAATACAAACTTTCTGTTTTGTTGCCTTAAGATCCACAAAGCTACATCCAACGCACGGCGCTGCCATTCGGTCAGCTGTGTACCACCAACTAAACTACTAGCTACAAAAGCATTAAAATCTGCTAGTGAAGGCAAGTCACTGATTCTCTAGCACAGTTATTTCAGCAGCACCCCCTGGGCAATTAGAGTTAAAGGTCCTTTGCTGCCCCTCCTGTAAACACCTTTCCTCCAGAACTTAGAACTCAGCTGGTTTGATTTGCAGCTGGTGGAAGAGTGGCACACAAGGGGTGAGCTCAAAACATAAAGGTACTTTTCAAGTAATGCCTGTTATCAGCTGTATCTGCTCTCAGAGGCAGAGAGGTCAGAATAGGTTTTTCTTTCAATGAATCTTTCCAGGCCTCACACTGTCTATGCTTCCCCACTAGCACTGCACAAAACACTTGCAGGGCCGACTTGTCTGGAGCGACATCCTGAACGTGATCGCTTCCCACCCAGTCGGCCCATCTCACGTTTCCACTGGGTCAACGTACACGGCTGGCCATTCGAAAGTCACCACTGGACACACAGTTACCACCTGTAGTGTCTGCAATACACACGTCTTCTGTGCCACACACAGAACAGAAACTAGCGATGGTCGTTTGCAACGGTGACCACTGGCTACATTTCCATACACACTGCCGAGTGGTCTAGAAAAACGGTTCCCAAACTTTTGACTAGGGTGAGCCACCCACTGCATTTTGGGGATGGGATGCAAAAAAAAGAAATCCAAATCCATTGGGGAGGGGTACCAATATCATCAGCCAGTATCCTTTTCCTGCTCCCCCACTGCCACCGCTCCTCCTCACCCCAATGAGGGGGCATTGATCACCCTCTGCCATGGCATGGCAAGCCCCGGCTCACTGTGGAGGGAAGGGGGATGAAGAGGAAGCCTGCCCTGCCCTGGGAGGGGCTGATGGGCCAACTCTGAGTGAGTGGCGCTGCCCACCCCGTGCGCCAGCCACGATCCGCTGTTTGGGGAACACTGGTCTGGAAAGGGAAGGAGGTTTGTGAGTAAAAACCGAAGGCTGGGAGCCCACAGAACAGGATCCGTACACAGTTCGGCCAAAGATGTCCAGTGTGATGTGGGCAAGTCACTTCAGGGCTCTGTGACTCAGTTTAACCATCTCGAAAACGGGAACAAGACTTCCTTAGCCGTGTCTTTGCAAGGCTCAGATCTTCAATGTTTGTAAAAGCCATCGGAGGCCGACAGATGGGCAGTGAGGACACGGAGCATCTGCAGGATGGCGGAGCAGAAATAGTCATTTAAAATAACAGGTTCCTTCTCAGCAGCAGCAGCAGCTGTTTGAAGCCAGGCAGCTGTGTTTGGCCTACCAGCCTCAAACCAAATCCAGGAGTTTTCATGTCACTGGGACACTCAAAAAAGGCCAGAGTAAGAAGCCGGATTAAAGTAAAACCGAGAGTTTTAGAAGGGATATAAACCCTCCCGTTTCTGGGGCAGGAGTCGGCTTCTCGCTAATGGAGGTTAGAAAGAAACTTTCCCTGCAAGTAAATCAAATCCTAATTCAGGATTTCTTGAACCTGTCTCCAAAGCAGCATTTACCGGATCTTTATTGTTTGCAGTGCTGTTGTAGCCATGCTGGTCCCAAGATACTAGAGAGACAAGGCGGCTGAGGTAGTCTCTTTTATTAGCCCACCTTCTGCTGGTGAGAGAGACAAGCTTTTGAGCTTACACAGAGCTCTTCTTCAGGCTACTGTCGGCGACAAGATCTAGACTAAGTGGACCAGTGATCTGATCTAGCATGGCGAGTCCTACAGTCTTCACTGGACTGGAGTTGGATCACATACACTGTTATCAAGACAAATGGGCTTCATTTAATATTTAAGGCACATTGACATTTTGCAAGATGCTGGATAAAACCCATAAGGTTCATTAAGGTTCCCAAACAGCAAGTACAAAGGGAATATACTCGCTGCCATACATCTGAATGATCCCTGGCAGTTTTCATTAACTAGGAAATGGGATTACATTGGTTTTGGATAATTACATTTTAGGAAACTCTCTCAGTAGTTCTATCCCAGAGGTATAATCACCTCGATCTTTCCACTACAGGTCTCCCTTCCTTTTACAACCTCACCACCGTCTAGGAATATCCAGGCACTGTGTTTTAAAATATAATCAAGTCTCCGGTCCCCTTTTCATATCTCAGCATTAGGATCACAATCACGCATACCAGCATGATAAACCTGCACTGGATTTATTGGCTTCCTTGACGTGGAAATCTTCCTTTGTTCTCCATAACTGACTGATTACCTCCATCCTGTATAGGGAACACGCTGTCATTTATTTTTTTTCCTTTAACTCAGATTGTTTGAGAAGACTAAAGAGCGATGAAGCTAAATCAACGCTTGATTCCCCCGGTGAAGCCAAGAGCAATCATTTGGAGGAAATAATCTCCCCCTCCCCTCTTACTCCACCAGTTCTTAGGATGGTCTCTACAGACCGTCCTTTTTGGAAACAACAAATTTAGTCCTGACCCCAGTTTTTAAACTGCCAGCCCTTTCATAATCTATTTTCTATTCTCCTACCTCTAGTTCTGAATAAGGAATCTTAGATATCTAAGTTGCAAGTCTAATTTACCAACAGCTTGGCTAAGTACGATTACCGGAAGGAACATAGTCATGCTTGCTATAGAGATTACGAAGAAAACTTTCTGCCCTGTATCCATAATTCCATATAAATAAGATTATGAGCTTAAAACACACTGCCTTCCTTCAACTGTTCTTTGAAAGTCAAAGCCTAAAAAGCCACGCGTATAGGAAATCTTATTTTTGCTTACTAGATGCACTCATCCAGGTCAAATGAGCATACAAAGCCACAAGGAATGTAGTGGCCTGGGGAAGAAAGCACTGCATAAACCCAATTCTAATATCCGTTACACCAGCGTACACGCAGAAATCAAGGCAACATTAGCCACATCTTATTTGATGACTCAAAGTTAAATGGTTCTATGGCTATGACCCCAGCAATGGGGTCTGCCAGTCAGCATGGAGCTCATTGCAGGGTTGAGTCCCCCGATAGTAACTCAGCTGTCTGGAGCACACAAACACATGGGTGAAATCCTGGTTTACTGGATAAATTTCACCCGAGGCATTTTCTACTTCTGTTTTCTTTGTTGAGTGTGAACCTTAATATAGGGCTGTTTAAATATATATTCATTGACTTCAATAAGAGCAGACTGGGCCCCGGTTCTTGGAAATGGTAAACAAAGAGCATCAATGCTTCAAATTTGTGCCATAATACTTTTCCCCTCCATTAATGCTGGTAAGTCAACATTTATTTTATACTAGTATAGAAAATACGTATGGAGTAACTGGCCTGGAACAACTTAAATAGTTGAGGTCCCTCAGTACACAGGATAGCAGCACATAAATTACACACATGCAGTATGTAAGGTGTGGGAGGATTTTATTGTAGTTTGAACAGCTACAAACATGGCAGAAAACTGATGCATTGCACGCTAGATAACGATGGGAAACACACCCACCTTACCCTAGAAATGCACCAATATTTATTTTCTAGTTATTGGTTTGTTTAATTTGCTTTTGCCTTAGAGGATAAAACTCCTCCATGTAGTTTTTTCCACAGGAAAGGTTGTGACAACATAATCAATGAAATAGTCATATACCTGCTGTCACAAAAAATGCCATCAGACAGGCCTGTCTGCTGGTATCACTGATTTGAGTAGCTATTTTGCTCTCCGAGTCCTATTATACAAATCTGATTCCCGCCGCCAAACACGTTGATATCTCAGCAGTATTGTTGGGATGGGATGGGATGGTGAGAGATGGGATGCTATGGAAGCCGTAGCATGTCCAAGGCCAAGATTTGAATGAGTAAGTTAGAACCAATTGCTGCTCTTCCTCAAATTTTCAGAAAGTTCATGGCCATAAAGCCACTCAGCGTCCACAAATTTCCCCATGAAGTTGACTTTGTATGCAAGATTTTCTAACAATGTTACGAATGTACAAAATGTTTTCTCCAAAGTTCAGACAAACACTAAACTTGAGTGAGCTAAGCAAGCATGTAAATAGGCTTCTGCTCCTACAAGTAAAGATACATGGAAGTTAGCTGACTCTATCACTCAATAGACTCCTCTTCACTCATGCATCAATCCCCAAACCGGCTAGCTGTTATTGAACCATTGTCAGAATGTTACTAGGGGGACTTTACACTTACACAGCATCCATCTGGTGGTCTGCAAGAGCATTACAAACCAGAACAAACACCCCTGGAAAGGAGAGATTGTCAGTTCCCAGTTTACAGATGACTAGACGGATGCACAGAGAGGTTAAGTGACTCAGCACTTACCTACATGCAGAGTTAGACCAGTTTGACTAAAGGTGTTCTTTTAAATTAATACAATAATTGGCATAAAGGCTGCCTGGACCCTTTTTTGGCTCAAAGCAGACTTATTTTGGTCTAAGTTAGGTCTATTAGGAACAAAGAGAGGGGGACTGAATAAATACTGCTAAGTCTCACTTATGCTTTTGCCTAGGAACAGAGAGAGGGGGCTGAGTTAACGAGGATTTCACTACTTATGCTTTTGCCTAAATCAGAGCAGATGCACTTCAACTGTGTTGGTGTTACCAGGCTGTAAATTCTGTAGGATAAATGAAGAAGGGATGGACTGGGCAGGTTTAAAGAATGGACCCTTTCCTCCTACCTTGCCCCTCTCCCTCTCCCCAGTGCATATCTTTTTTAAAAATTCCTTTCCAGAAACATAACATACACGCAGTTGATGAGAGTCAAAACTTCCTGTGCGGGGGAAAAAGGGAGAACTGGGCACGAAAGGTACAAAGAAATTTTAGCAGAGACCTGTATTTTTCCCTCTCCCTTTTAAAATTATGTAAACTGAAAAAGACTGCGCTTTATTTACATGCCTTTGCTACATGCGGTGCCTCCATAGAAGGACTTAGCCTTGACAATTACACGTCTCAGTCTCTCAGCAGACGTGCCAAAGCAGAAACCTACTGAAAGCCAAACTTGCGTGCACAAAACCAGTTTAAGCCAGTAACTAGATTTGTTCCTTAGAATTACTGAAGTCGCAGGACTCTGCGGCACAGGAGTCCACCCGAATGGGGCAGCTTACAAGATCAGGAGCCAAAAGTGTTCTGCTACGCTGGCTTATTGTAAAGCCACAGCTCTAGTTTTCACATTTTTTTAAAAAACAAAAAAAATATATCTGCTCCAGAAGAACTTCCTACCACAGCTCCAAGTTACCTACTACGGGACCTGTATTTTCTGCTCTCTTAACTTCATGCCTCTGCCTCTAGTTACACTTCCTTAACAACAATCCTGAATAGTTCTTTGTCTGCACTGATGTTTGCATCTTTCAAATATTTGTAGTTGTGCTTCTTTCCGCTGCCCTGAAGTTTATTTGCAGACTTAGCCTGTTCTGCAGAGAGCCACTATTCATCAGTCAGAATTACAGTTTACTCACCGAGTCGTTTATTTTAGGAGTTCACACACTAGTTAGAGGAACCATCCTCCCTAAGTGTGCTTAGAGCAGTCTCTTCATCTCCATGAAGCCTGTTTAACTCCCTTCCCATGCACATGTGATCGCTACCATCTTCATCCACATATGGGATAGAGCCAGGAATCTTTGGAGCTTGAGGCATAAACTCCTGTAGCCACACCCTGTAACAGAGTGACTTGGGTGCAGCGGAGGGCACATTACATCCACTGATCAGTGGGTTATGTACTTGCTCTGGACAGAAGACGCTTGTCCCAGGTGAGCCCACCGATGTGAATTCCAGGTGAGCCCACCTACGTGATGGCTGCCATCTTGGACTGAACCAGGAATCTTCAGGAGTTAAAGGTGTAAGTCTCTATGGCTTGAGACAGAGAAGCAGGCCCACAATTTACATGACAGGACACTAGAGGGGCAGGGCTCAGTTACTACAGAGAATTTTTTCCCAGGTGTCTGGCTGGCGGGTCTCGTCCACATGCTCAGGGTCTAACCGATCACCATATTTGGGGTCAGGAAGGAATTTTGGCTGGGGGTGGGAGGTGGTGTTCACCTTCCTCTGCAGCATGAGATACTGGCAGGTTTAAATAAGTGTAAATGGTGGGTCCTCTGTAACTTCAAATCTTGACTGAAAGATTTGAGGACTTCAGTAACTCAGCTGAGGTTAGGGTTCTCCAACAGGTGTGGGTGGGCGAGTGAGGTTCTGTGGCCTGCAATGTGCAGATCAGATGAAGATGATCATGATGGTCCCCTCTGGCCTTAAAAATCTATGAGTCTAGGACAGCCACTACCTTGGTTGACACCAGGGCCTGAACTGGAGTCTCTCTGCTTGAGCTAGTCTGCATTGCTGGGAGCTGCAATACACTCAAAACCCATTGGCCAGTGAGTTACAGGCATACAATCTCTCTCTTCCCCCTTCCACTCCAGAGCTCATAATGAAAAAAAACCTGACCCTTTTCAGATCTTTTTTTCAGAAGTAGTAAGACGCAGTTGCATTCTGGGTAGAACAATGCTTCTATCACCACCTCAAACACCTCCCTGTTTAAACAGAGCGTTTACTCCCACCTGCCCCGGGGCGGGGGTAAAACGATCCTGAAATCTCACACTCACCCATGCCAAACAGGCCTAATGTGCTCCAGACCCTGACAGGAGGACGCTTTCTGGGCATTCTAGTTTACATCACAAAGAAGGCTACTGAGTAGTGCTCCGATGACCATCTTAAAACACTCTAAGCAGGAAACTGCCCTATCCCCGTCACATGCAATCTCTGACAAAACTGCCATTTAAATTGTGCTTATCTATTAGTATCTTTGTATCCAAAACAGACGGATGGGTAGGCAGAAATAGGGCTGGCTTTTCAACCTTCATTTGTTTCCTAACTTTTGAGTAGTTGATTCCAAAAACTTAATACCCGGATGCAGTTCTTCTGCATGGAATATATGCTACAGTATAATATAAGGTCAGATATCTATATATTTATACCACAAAGTAAAAGATGTGCTTCTAACAAAATATCCTTCCATATAATCTGTCTGTCTCAAGCATATCATGTACAGTAAACCACGTGCGAAACAGGAGGGAAACATTAGGGGATATGAAGAATAGGTCATTGCATGCAACATTGAGAGCCTGTGCAGACAGCGTCACTAGTAGATGCCTTTTGTCTACAGACACAATGGAAAAGAAATTAGATTTGGTCTTGTAATTCCATTGGTTCTCCTTTGCCCTATTTCTTACAGCAAACAAAGGAAGGGTCACGTTGGGATGGCCCTATGGGTTCCTCCCTGATTCTGTTCCATATCCGAGAGCTTTGCATAGAGCTACGTAGTCTGTAGCTGAGAGTTGTAAAACTACATGGAGGATATAAATCATCTTCTTCCCTGCATTAATCCTATCAAACAGAGTCTGTCCTAGGAGTCCTATCCCTCCAAAATGCTCTGTTCAATGCTATATTCTCTCTCACACCACATGCTAATATGTCTTCCTTTAGGAAATCTGACCAGTTCATCTTGGTTTGCCTTTCTGTCATCTTCTTTCGGTCGTGATCTGTAGAACTCTTTTACCAAGATAGTTGGCCGGACCATGCTTTAAGCGACAAAACCACCTGAACCTACGTGCTCTCATTTTTTCATTTTTGAGTGTTAGTCCGAGCATGTCTCTCTACATTCCTCACATGGTCTTTCTTGCTTACATCACTCATCCACGTCAACATGCACATTTCTGTGGGGCTGATCATTTGCTCGTGTTTCATCTTTGCTGCCCAACATCAATACCATATGTTAAAATGAATGGACCACCATTTTACAGGCTCTCCCTTTCAATCTTATTGCTATCTTCCTGTCACCTAAATGGTGTAGTATCTCTCTCCGTTTCAGCCAAGCATTTACTAGTCTAGCTCTAATTTCTTCCTCCATTCTCCCATATACCTGAAACTGTGTTTTCGGTGTCATCTGCCCATCTACTTTCAAGGATAATTATTAAGCATTCACATTCCTGAAATTACATACCTTATGCTCTGTTTTTCCTCATCTTATTTTGAGCCCATCTCTCTCCAACATCTCTCTCCATTTATCAAGATCTCTTCGAGGCCTGGCCTCAGACCAGGAACCTCTAAGTGAAAGGCTCTGTATCCCATTACCAACGCCTGGTCAATCCAGCCCGCCAGGATTTCAGTATTTGTCATCCACTCAGTTCACAAATCTGCCTCGCAGCCTCCTGCTAATCCAAACACTCATTTAAACAAGTTTTTGCCATTCTCCTTCTAATTTGGCATTTTCAGAGTGTTATTCAGTGCTCTTTCCCTCTGCGTCTAGCGATTCTTCGGGGATAATTCTAAGTCGTGGTCATATAAGATGATGGTAGTGCAGAACTCTGGCATCATGTAAAAGACACACACACGCAGAGAAAATTACAAGTTTACTGACAGCAGCACAAGAAATGCCAAGTGAAGCTAGACACCTAGCCTATAACTACGAAGTAGTTAGATAAAAAGAAAATATGAGCTGTCAAAATTAAACCTAACCAAAAGGCCCTATTCGCTTGTCATTCAAAACCCCCCACAACTCTATTTTAGGCACTATTCAAGCAAATAAATACCGTTAAGTGTGTCTGGTACAAAACAAGCCTCTCATCTGAAAGTTCCTGCGCACCGCAGGCTCCATTTGAGTTATACCGATGTATGTGAAAAGCAAGCGAAAGGATTTCTTTCACTGAAATAGACAAACAGGTGTAACTTGTCCAGACAGGAATACGGTGCTATGACAAGGTGGGACTCCTGGGAGACAAGGAGTTAATGCCTTGCTAAAGATGGACTTTGCCTATCGGCAGAGAGGTGAAGGGGATTAGGTTCAGGAAACAGGAATTCAGGCTGGGGGTCCCTGGTTTAAAATCTCTCTACCTAAAGCAATTCCCTCCTGTCTGAAGGGGAGGGAATGCGGTTAGCAGTGAAGTAGGTAATTAAGAGCACCAGTGAGGCTGGACTCCACAACGGGGTTAAAGTCTGGTGTTATTTTAGCCGAATGGACTGCTCTGATTTAGGTTTTTATAAAACCCCCGTGTCTTGAATCCTGTTTACTTAAAAAACCCTTGATGTACCAGGTTGTTCCACAGAACCTAAGCTGAAAGGGTCATGCCACCAGAGGTGCTGTTCTTCTTTTCCAAAACCAGACACTTCACCTCACTGGCAAAGGGGCAGGATGCGAATTAAAGCCTCGGGGAGGCTGAACAGTTCAGTAGATCCCCTCTTCCCGTACGTATTAATAGATCTGTCAACCAGTGTCGATATACATCATGAGGAAGGATAAAATTACATCCACAGAGGTCACGGATTCCATGACTTTCAGAGACCTCCATGATGCTGTCTGCTTCAGCCCCGGGGTGGCGGGGGCCCCGGAGCTCCCACCCAGCGCGGACGCTGGAGCCCCAAGGTCTGAGTCACCCCGGTGGCGACTGCTGGCCTCTCAACGCCTCCTCCCCCCTTCAGGCTTCAGTCATCCCTCTGTTGGGCTCTCCTCCCCCCGCACCCCATTATTTTTAGTAAAAGTCACAGACAGGTCACGGGCTCCCATGAATTTTTGTTTATTGCCCATAACCTGCCTGTGACTTTTACTAAAACTAACCGTGACAAAATCTTAACCTTAGTCAGGAGAAACTCTCCTAGCTGCAGATAGGGCACTTGGAATTAGGAGGCCAGAAAAGCTCTTAGAGGGAACCTGAGAAGACCACCAGATTGTTTCTACTAAACTCTGGTAAGCACTTACACACACCACAATGGCCAGAGATGAGTGGCTTAGAGACTTGGGATCCATTTACCACCTGTGAAGGCTGGTTCAAATCCTCTTCAAGTTCAGTGATTGAAAATTGCTACTAGATGATGACTTATCTAAGTCAGTTTCTAGCAGGAAGGGATACCCACAACCCCAACTGGTTGTCTCTGCAGACAAGGCAAGGATTAACAGACCTGGAAATCGAATTATCCTTTTACCCAGAGAAGTCGTCTTACACAGTTAGCGTTAAGCTGTATTGACAGGTGACCGCAGTTTTCTCTATGCTCCGTTGACAAATAGGACTTCAGCCTCCAGGGCTGTCAAACAGACACAAATGCATAGCATCAGAATGTGGTCTTAATGCAGTAATCAGGAAAGATAACCTGGTCCAAACATTCCTTGGCAAAGGCATCTTTCCCTCACAAGACAATTTAGCACTTCATTATGCTAGAAAGAAATACATCCTGCTTTCAAGGAGAATGAGGCAATAGACAAGTTAGGCAAGTTTCCATTAGTTATCTGGCTCAAGTTTTTTGGAGGGGAGATAAGCATTTAATTATGTGCTTTCTAGTTCTCACATATTTGATGTGTTAAAAGTTTTTCTTTTCAGCAAGTTACCTCTAATAACAATAGGGTGACCAGATCGTAACCGAAAAATCAGGACTGGGAGTGGAGGGAGGGAGTAATGAGCACCTATATAAGACAAAGCCCCAAATATCAGGACTGTCCCTATAAAACCGGGACATCTGGTCATCCTAAATAGCAAAGATGTTTATAATAAAATTCCAATTAGGTACTTTTGATCATTAAAACCTTTAAAAGACAATTAATTTCCCACCACATTTCCTTTTCTGGGTCAAGTTCTTTAAAATGGTTTTATTCTACTTCACTAAAATACTTGATTGTTTATATACAACATACATAATCTAGTGATGCAGAGCTTCCCTTTGAACCTCCAATTTTCACACCCCTGCTCAATGTGCAACATACATGCAGTAGGTTGGTTTTACTGAAAGACTGTAATTAACATTTTAGTTCTTTTCAAATTTGCTTTGGGACCTGTATCTGCTCTTAAGCCCTGATCCTGCAAATAATTATATATGTGCTTAATTTTATGCATAGGAGTGGAGCAATTGAAGTCAATGGGATTGTTCATGTGTGCAACATTGTCTTTTTAGGATTTGAGTCCTCACACTGCTGTTTAATCACAGCCCACTTTGCATCTGCTTCACGAGTAAACTGAAATAACTGTTTCTCAGTTTGGTGTTTTTCTCATGACAGTGCGCATGTGATACATTACCAAACTGGGAAATGGAATCCCATTTGATTAACTTAAAAAAATTAAAGACGCATTTACGTTCGATAAGCAAAAACATTTTCAAAATACCTCCTTCCTTTGGTTTTCCCAGTGAGTCATGTCTTGCCTGCATCTGTAAGGTTAAAAATTCTTTGGGGGCAGGGACTGTTTTCATTTTTGACTTGTGCAGCTCCAGGCATATTGTCGTATCAGACAAGCATCAGTGATCACAGGATGAAAGTTTTGGAAAGCATTTTCATCCCTGTCCAGCTTGTTCTGTTCTAGTCACCGCTTCATCTTCTGCAATGGTCAGAGTAGAGAGAAACCTTTTCTATACAGTCAAATCTAGCTGAATAGTTGCATTTTAGCAATGATCAATTGGATTATATCTTTGCCATTTGAAAAGTTGATCAAGGGGAATGTGGAAAAAAGAAGTAGCAGAGAGGCTGTCAGGATGTTTTGGAGTAGGAAGCAAAGCCAGGTCCAGACAAATTATGACTTAAACAATAGTAGGAAATACAGAAGGAGGAAGGCAGTAATAGGACTCTACTGATCTGTTTTGCCATCAGAAACCCGCTATAACTGAGATGCTCTTGAAATGACATCATTATAGCTTCCATGCCATCACTAATCCAGCCCCAGTATGAGAATCATAGCATAATGGTGCTCTTACACACTTCTGACGTAATAGCTGCAGAGGCATTACAATACCAGAAAGCAGGCTTCAGGGTTTCCAGTTATATCTACAAAAGGTTAGTCCCCAATTCATAGAAATATCCGGGATGGCATAAAGTATTTTAACTCCCACCACAATCCTGCTTGCCAATTATCAATGGTAACCCATTCCACTCTGACTCTATCATGAGTAAAATACGACTGTATTATTAGTATATCTATTTTGATAAAACCAACACAATTCTAAAAAATAAAGTAAAATAAAATGTATGGTAAAATCCTGGTGGAAACTCAAATGGCCAAGACTTCCATTAACTTCAGTGGAACCAGGATTTCAACCTTGGTCTTGAATCTTTTTGTCAGTGGCTTGGCAATAAAATGTATTTTCAAGACATTAAATCCCAAGGGCGGGAGGGAGACACACAAAAAAAGACATACTGATTTTGAGTGGGGCGGAGAATCAAACAAAAAAACTGACTGACTGCATGCATGCATGCAAGCTTAGAAGTTAAAACACATCTCTTTTTTTTTTGTTAACAAGGCAACACAATTGTTAAACACACTGCTTTGGTAAACAATCTCTGCTACATACTGAACTAAAAAGGGAAAGGATTCATTGTGTGAGAGATTAAACTCAGCCTGTGGAATTCTGTCTCCAAGGAACTGAGCAGTTAAAAGGTGTCTGGATAAAACCCTAAGGTTGGATATTCAAATGAATTCCAAAGAATTTAGACACCCAACTTCTCTTGTAAGCACACAGTAGCTCCTTTGAAAATCCCAATCTAGAACTGGACTGTACAATATGGATCATTCCGGCATTAGCAGGGAGATAGGAGCAGATGATTTAAAGTGTCTATCACCTCTACATCTTATGCTTCTAGGATAGTCCTGTGTATATTTTTAGACCTAACAATTTGCAGAGTGACCCTTTAATTATTTTATTACCATAGAGTCTAGGGGGCATCATCATGGATAAGCCAACAGATCATATGTTTCTTATCCATTCTTAGCAGCTGGATATAGTTGGAGCTAGTAAAAAAAAATTCAGAATTTTTTCCCTTTCTTTGAATTGATGTTTTGACAACAAATCAAGACCTGGAACATTTTTAGCAGTTCTAAAGATCATCCACCCATACAAAAAAGCCAGCCAGCAGAGGCTATATCACATTCAAATTAAAACACATACAAAGGACCCTAGAAAAGTCAAGAATGGATGACTAAACTATCAACTAAAAAACACACGAAAGGCTAATTGAAGCACGAGTGTATAGACATTCAACATCCATTACGGGTTTTTCAGAAATTCCTGTCATTTCAAGGTACAGCGTTTGACAGTGTTGAAAGCTTTTTTCTTCTGCTCTGTATAACCTATCCCATTTAACTATGGCATCGTTAACAGTTGTTGAAAGCACTGATGCAATGTTTGGGGAAGGGGCAGCAGAAGGTTAATGTTTTGAATTGGCTGGATCTACCAACAAGAGCTTCTCTGTAGCACTTAAGCATTGTATTGAAAGCAAAGCGTGGACCTCATTTAAAAAAAACCACAACTGTACATGTTCTACGCTGGCTAGGACGCTGCTATTGTAGATAAGCAATGTCTTCATGTAATGTTGATGTGTTTTTACAGAGACATTCACATAGCTCATCTAAAACCCAGTAACCCAGTTACCATACACTGTGCTTGATTTAACCACATGTCTGGATATCTAAAAGGTTTCAAGTGTTGACCAGTCTTGCAGCCTGTGGTTTGTACTGGTTTATCTGAACCTCTGATTACAAATCCAAAGGTGTCCAATCGCCACCTCTCTTCAGTCAGCCTGCTCTTTAGTGACATGGCCATCTACAAAGCTCTTGACCTTTCTTGATTGGTCATGTGGGTATGGATGTTCTACAGTTGTCCCCAGCTGATCAGAATCCCAAAACCCTAAGCAAAACACAGCTGTTTCATTAAACTTGCTGTGCAACAGGCAAATCTTTACATTCAATATTGTAATGGGAATTCCTGTACAAAGCACAAAGAAGCCCATTTTACTGCGGTATTGCGATAAAATTCTAAACCTACCGATTCCCGTGCATTTGCCAATTTTTAGTTTGGGGTTATAACCCAAACAACAACAACAGACCCGGTAATGCTGGTTAGATTAACTAGGTCTGAGTGTGCTTCCAATTAATTGAAAGACTGGTCTAATTCATGTTCATTTTAATTGCTGTCCAGCCTGTGTTTTCCTTCACTATGCCGAATCGTGATAGAGAGCTGCTCCACAAAGATTTGAACTCTGGCAAGCAAGATTTTCATTTTGCAAGCTTCAGCTCTCCCATTTCACACATCTCTGGCTCACTCTTCTCCTTTGCACTGACCGCGTTTATCGGATTGATTCAGTCAGGTGACAAAGAGACTGAAGCGGACATTAATGGCCAACCTCTCATCTGGTCCTGTGCTGAAGCTGTCAGTTGAAATCAGCATGGAGCGGAAGAAGCAATGAGAGACATTGGCGTTTTCAGTGAATCATTTGAATTGGAAGAGCTCTCTGGTAGCTCATCTCATCCTTCCCCTGCATTGTGGTGTCTGGCATCATTATTTCTAATGAATTCCCGATAGTCAAGGCCAGACTAGACACTCCTTTCTCTAATTATGGACATTTCACTGCCTCTCACGCACAGCTGGATGCTAAGGTCAAATATATCTATTATCCTTTCAAATAAGTCAGTTTAGAAGAAGGTGGAATTCTTTAGCTAAGAAATACAGTACGAAGAACACGTGGCTTGATTCTCTTCTCACTGACCAGGCTGTAAGTCAGGTGTAACTCATTTAAGTCAACAGCGTCATGCTACTGTAAATCAGGGTAATACAAGTTAAATCTCTGCTCACATAAACGGCACTATTTAAAGTTAAAACGTACGTGGCGCACCTTTACAAATGATAGCACACCACTCTGAGACCTGCAGACTTTGCTACGGGATGGTCAATATCAAAATGGAAATATTTCCTTCAATTATTGGCCTTCTGATCTAGTATATATCACGCCACACAAAGCTTCGATTAATGTGCATTATTTGCCACTTGGAATGGATAATGGAATAAGACTCTAAACGCTAGTTATTACACAAAGCTGCATTTCATAACTCAGTAATGAGCTACAACATACACGACTGTGATCCAGAAGGGCCCCAATTCTGACCTCACTTACCCTCAGAAAGATCAAGCATCTGCCCATCCTAAGAGCCCAGATCACACGTTTTCTGAACCATGTGCACCCAACAACAAATGAAAATAAACTGTGATCAGAAACGTAGTGGAACTACCAGCGCACTATAAGATGGGTCCAAGTTTTCCAAAGCGCAAGCCAGCCTGTGGCTTTTATTTATTTATTTTTTTAAAAAAGGTTCCGAGTACAGCTGAAATAGCAACATCCCGATAATAATTAACCTAATTGTTTCCCAAAAAACTAAAGCTGTAAACTTGGAAGTTTTGGTAACATAAAACATACCTTTGATTTTCACATCTCATACCTTATGGAGGATTAGAGCTAGCATGAAGTCCAGGGGCCCCCGTTCATCTGTGATTTACAGCACCAGTGACACATGGGCGGTAGAAGAGATCCGAAAATGGTTATAAAGGGTAAGATAGTGTAACTTGTCCCACTATATCTAATTCATTTATACCCCACTTGAACGTACACCACCATTTAAGTCAGCATTTAGTGAATTGCCCAGCACACCTAAGGGAGTCACATCTGCTGACCCAGGGATCAATTTGGCCCCTGCAGTCCACAGCACTTCTTTTATGCAAAGGTACTGCAGGATTCCCTGTGTTGCCCTGCTCCTGCCCCAACCCCATCTCAGTCCACCCACCATCCCTCAAAAGGACCATCTTTTGGGACGGATGCGTGGGCGGTGTACAAGAACTGGGTGGCATCCCCTTAAACAGAATCCATCTTAACCCAACACATTAGCAGCATATAGATGAAGCTATGCCTGGTATGTTTGTATATAGTTAGCAAACACAGTTGTTTGGAAGTTACCCAATGGCGTCTTACAGACGAAAACCACACAACTATTAGAGAGATACTACCCAACTCTATATGCTGCAGGAGTGGCTAAAGCAATTCATTCTCCATGACCCCTTCCCAGTCCATAGCTTCTCTGTTAAGACTTCTACAAAGGCTGATACATGTAAAAACCATCAACAAAATTATGACTTGCGTTAGCAGAATTCACCGTTGACAAAGCTGGTAACTCTTACGCATCTACAAAAAACAAAAATAAACCAGCCAAATATTTTTTCAAATGAGCTTTAAAAGTTTAAACTTCTTTGTTTAAAAAAAGAAAAATTCTAGCAGAAAACCATGTAACATCCCCAGCTTCCACTGTTAAGTCTCGTTCACAAAATTTACTCCAGAGAATTGGATAGTAGTTTTACTGGCCATAAAACAGATCCGCTTTAGTGAAAGTAAAAGGAACTTATTAGCAGAAAGCCACAGGAAAAGAGATACCGGCAAGTTACACCTCAGGAATTCATTTGTTCCTCTAATGCTTCCAAATTTAAGGATTCCAGGGCTTGTTTAAGGAAAGAAAAATCTCTAGACAAGTGTTGCCTTTTGATTTAAGATAACATGTATATCTTTAACTAACTGAAGTGTACAATTTCAGTGGCCGGCATTTCTGAAGTGTTCATTACATCAAAATCAAACTGAAGACTAAAGATCAATATGGCCTCAGCTGCATACATAGAAGCCCAGAGAAATCAGCACAGGAAAGTTCTACATAGTGTAGATCAGACCTTGACAATCCATTCACCTCCAAGGAATGCAAGTCTTTCTCAGGCAGGTATTGCTGATTTCTGTAGAATAAGTTCACTTTAAAAAAACAAAAACAAGCTTCAAGTAGGTCAGAAAATTAAAAAAAAAATGTTTTGCAAAGAACGTCAACTGTTTTTTATCTGCCTTTTGAGATTTTCCAAAAGTTTTCTTTCTGGGTTCTTACCTTTGGGGGTGTGAAAATAGCCTAGCCACATGTGACCAAGGATAAAATGACACTACTGCAGTCTTCCTGGGCCTGCAAATAAAGCAGGTGCTCAGAGCTTTCCCAAGCCACAGCTGAGTGAAGACTCATTAAAGACCCAACAGATTTTCACTGCTGTTATTGGGAACCCAGCGACCAGCAGTGAAAGAGACAAGACTCAGCTCAACTTCACTCTGCAGGAGCTCAGAGCAAAGACAGGGCTTGAGAAAGAACATCCAAAAGCAGAGCCTAAAACCACTCATACAGCAGCTCTTGATGGAAGAAAAAGGGGGAGAGGGAGAGAATTAGAGACAGAAAGCTCTTTCTCCAATCCAGGAGGGCAAAGGGGGCCTTCAAGTCAATCATACATCTCCTAGTGAGACTATAAAAGATGGAAACCCTTAGCAAGACTCAGGGACAATATTCTGGTAAGTATCCCAGCAGATAAGTCTTGGTTTTGCAGCAGGATCCATCATTTATTTAAATCCTCTGGCTACAAGAACCCTGATCCACAAACGTCTGTAAGCTCCTAACTTCTACCGATGTCTGAGCCCAGATGTCTAATAACTCTGCCCTAACTTTGGGGCAGGTCTCCAGGTGTTGTCATTTGGCATAGCTTCACTAAAGTGACTGAAGGTATGTTGATTTACATTCAGAGGAGCTGGTGCCCTCTATATAAAGAAGTGTGTGAGGCCAGAGAAAAAGTGACTACTTATTTTATATACATACATGCAAAGCAGGTACATGTCCTATAGGGTTATAACTTAGATGAGGCATTTAGAAGGCCTTGTCTATGTGCATAAACTACACTGGTTTAAATTTAAATACTGTTTTTCAAACAGATTGAGTTAAACTGCTGAAAACTCTGGTGCAGATAAACTTAAAGCTACTCTTAAACCAGAAGAAGACTAAGCCTGCTCCTAATCAGTTTAACCTAACCTGAAACATGAGTGTCCACACAGCCTTAGGTAGTTTCACTCAGCTGGTTCAAAAATCACACTTTTAGCTAAACTGGGGCAACTTTCTTGCCCAGAGAAGCCTGAAGTTGGAAAAGTAGTAGAGGAGAGAGAATGACCAGTCTTGGGATAAGTAGGAGAAAGAAAACATGTAGTGAAGAATATAATGTAGGGGAAAAAACTGGAGAGAGATAGGGAGAGAAAGAAAAGGACAAGAGGAAACAGACACTGAAAACAATACTGGGAAAGAAACTATTCTAGGAAAGAAAGAGGAAGTTGGGTTGAGGCCAGGAGGGAAAAGCAAGTGTAACAAAAACAAGGGAAATATACATAGTAAGTTACACTTTAACAAAATGAGGCCCTGATCCTGCAGACATGTACTCTTGTGTGCAAAGAGAAGGATAAGTATTTGCAAGGGTGTGCATAGAAAGCAGATGATTTATGCTGCAAATGAATACAGTACATAAGACTATTTCTTTTAAGGGAAGGGTAGGATAGTGACGGCACAGGTATCTCCCATGCTGGCTAGCAGACTCTCTCTTTAGGTTAGTGTCTAGTAAATGTTTTGAGCCTGTGGATAAACAAATGACTCTCTATGTCTGGGAAATGGTGAGCCTTTGCTGTTGACTACAATGAGGGTGGAACTAAAGAAATGTAAGATGTTCATCTGCTGAAGGTAAAATTTAATCTCCATCTCCTTTCACGTTTTACTTGCTTTTGCAACATATACAGATAAAAATGCTATCCTGCAAATACTACTGAATTTAGACAAATCCTTCTAGATAAAGGCACACAGACAAATGCCACAAATAAGTGATAAACCTGTTCTGACCAGGGAATTCAAAACAACGCTTGAATTATTTTATACCTCCCATTAAGACAAGAAGTACAGTTTGTATAAACGGTACAACTGTGCTTTATTTTTTGAAGTACCATTTGCTTTCAGCTTTGTATTCCCCTCTACGGGGAAGCACTCAGTCATCAGAGACATGCATCCCGTGTGGAAAGAGGGGCTGTAGATTACAGATTATTCTATCACTAAGACAAGTAAGCAGTACGGTCTAATGCCAGGATGAACGCTCAGAAAGCATCCGCCTCCTTTCACTATAGCCACCAGCTCTCTGCACTTCCCACTGAAGGAAAACTTCAGCGCACCTGAGAGGGTGATTCATCCTCTAGGAGGAGGGCACCTTTCGAGCTGAAAGCAAGCAGTCTTGCCTTGTGCTGTTCCGGTTTGCCCCGCCGGTGGGAGGAAGGTGGGGGGTCAGCTCACCCCGGCCAGGAACAAAGCTGACAGCCGGCCGCCGCCACACAAAAGAAATCGCCCCATGTTCCCCCTCCGCAGCCTGCCCAGGGGGCTCGCTCGCTCTGCGGGAGGCCGGCCAGACCCGGCGGCTGGGATTAGTGTCCGCAGACGGAGCGCGGGATGTCTAAGCCTGCAGCAGCCGGACACCCCCGGGGTAGGAGGGGGGAAGAAACCGGCTCTGCGCACAGGAGGGAGCAGGCTGCCGGGGGGGGGAAGCCTGGGGAGAAACCCTGCAACGCCGCCTGCTTCCACCAGCAAACACAGACAGACACACACACCCGGGCTCTGCGGAGCCAGCCCCCGCCGCGCCCGGCTCCAGCCCAGCCGGCGTCCCCGCCTCCCGCCCGCACAACAAAGCACATGGCCCCGGCAGCGAGCGGACCCCGACCATGCACGGCCCGGGCAGCGCCCGGCGCGCTGTCCCCGCAGGCCGGGGCCGAGCCCAGCCCGGCCCGGGCGCCCGCCCGCCTACCTTCGCCGGCTCGCTCCGCTCCAGCGGGGCCGCCCGCTGCTGCTGCTGCTGCTGCCTCGCTGCCCGCCCGGCTCGGAGCTGCCGCTGGGGCGGTCTCCTGCCAGGCGGCGCCTCTGCACATCGCGCCTCTGGCGGCGGCGGCGCTTGTCAGCCCCTTTTTCTCTCCCCCCGCCCGAGCGCACGTTCCTGCCCGCCCCGCCCCCGCGGGTTCGCAGCTGAGGCTGGGGTGGAGCAGGCGGCCGAGTGCGAGCAGCGCCGAGCTGCTGCTGCGGAAGCTGCATTTCCTTTTTTGGTGGGGGAGACGCGCCGCAACCACCTGGGGCCTGCCCGCTGGTGGCAGGGTCCGGGGCAGGGTCCGTCTCTGGCTGCAGCCCGAGGGGGGGGGATCAATCCTAGGCTCTCTGCCTGGGCCATGGCACGGTCGGCTCAGTCCCGCGGTCTCCGCTGTCCCTCATGAAACAAACACTTGCCGGGAAGAATGTGAGTAACTCCCGCGGGTTCAGGAGGCCCAGAGCAATTGATGACCCTCTCCCTCGTCCTGATTTACTGCTAACTGTGATTTTTAACACAGGCAGTTTTCTGTTTTCCTGCCTTGCATGGCGGGGGAGATTTGAACTGTAGTTTAGTCGAATATTATCTATGGGATAGAACAGCTGGATTGTGTACCGGGATGTGGAATGCCAAGCCAATAAGAGATGCACAAGAATACACGTGTGCTGGTGTGTTACAAAGACAGGCTTATAACTCTTCTACTCATTGCCCAGAGGGCTACCGGCGTACTGGGCTGCATTAGGAGGAGCATTGCCAGCAGATGGAGGGAAGTGATCATTCCCCTCTGTTTGGCACTGGTGAGGCCACATTTGGAGTATTGTGTCCAGTTTTGGGGCCCCCACTACAGAAAGGATGTGGACAAATTGGAGAAAGTCCAGCCGAGGGCAACAAAAATGATGAGGGGGCTGGAGCACAAGACTTATGAGGAGAGGCTGAGGGAACTAGGCTTGTTTAGTCTGCAAAAGAGAAGGAGGGAGGGGTTGATAGCAGCCTTTAACTACCTGAAAGGGAGGATGGAGCTAGGCTGTTCTCAGTGGTGGCAGATGACAGAACAAGGAGCAATGGTCTCAAGTTGCGATGGGGGAGGTCTAGGTTGGATATTACTAAAAATGTTTTCACCAGGAGGGTGGTGAAGCACTGGAATGGGTTACCTAGGGAGGTGGTGGAATCTCCATCCTTAGAGGTTTTTAAGGTGTCGCTTGACAAAGCCCTGGCTGGGATGATTTAGTTGGGGTTGGTCCTGCTTTGAGCAGGGCTTTCGATTAGATGATCTCCTGAGGACCCTTCCACATTCCCTAATCTTCTATCATTCTATGGTACTCTAATGCTGTATGAAGTACAGTAATGAATAGACAGCGTAGTCTTCTTTGACTATCGTTTGGGGGTTGTCAGGTAAACTGTAGGCTGGAGCAGATGATCTTAGAAATCTGACTTGTTATTCAAACGAAGCAGCGAAACGGTAAGTCCTGTGCATTCTCAGAAAAAGGATTGTGGGTAAGTGGCACATGTGTAAAAGTGCCATTTTCCAGAAATTTAGTATATCCTGTTGATCTGGTTAGTTAAAAAAATTCCAGTGTACCATCCTGATTTTGTTTTTTGTTTTTTTCTTTAAAACACTGTCTTTTTTTTTTTTTTTTAAGAGAGAATTGCTATTAGTCCCACAGTTGCTAAGTCTGTGTTTCCATATTTCTTGTGGGTGTAGGTTACAGTACAGTATCTTATATTATATATAAACTATGCTGTGCTTTTTCTTTAGGCAGAAGTATAAATATAGACAGACCTGCGTAAGCATTCTGCATAGTATATTTACTAATGTGCAGGTTTTCCCCCAGCCAAATTGCAATGTTTCCATCTTGCCAATGATCTGGTGTATTAAAGCTCCTTAATGCTCATTGCACAGTCTGAGCTAATGTTCTTCATACAACTCCCATTCTCTCTCCTCCTACAGTGATCCCACACACCTCAGGGCTCTCTTGCCTTGTTCTTTTCCCTCCCTTTTGCTGGTCTTCTACGGCTCCAGCTTTGGGATTTGGGGGTGCCCCTGAAGTGCCCATCATGTTCCAGTGCAAGACGGTGATATTTCCATCTCCGTACCAAGCTGCTTCAGAGTGATGCAATGTCACAACACTATGACATCGACCTCTACTCACCATCAGACACCTCCCAAATCTCTCTCCTTTCCCCACGGGATCTCACTTGTGTCTCACCCCTACCCACACTCCACCTATTATTCATTGCCATTCCCTGTGGACTCTGCACTGCAGATTATGTACAGCCCTAGCACAATTATCCATAAATATGTTAGTTCGTTATACCCAGCAATTTGAAATACAGCTTATCTGTGCTGCAAAAACACACCATGTGCACTGTCTTGGTTGCATTGCTTCATAAGGGGAAATTACATTGACAAATATCGTGATGTTATATATATATATATATATGCATCCATTTGCCTTTCATAAATCATCTAAAATCAAAGTCTAGAAACAGAGAAGAGAATAAATTCTAAAGGTCAGCCAAACTGTACAGTAGTTGAAATAAATGCTCTTTATTTTATAACTGTAGTATTATTACATCTAAAAGGGTGTGGGGAAAAACTTGGCAAGGTTGCAGTACCAAAGCAAGCAGTATATAGAAAATAAATGTAATTGCAGTGCAGTGCATTTTTAAAAGACACACGGGACCAAATCCTACTCACCCAAGCAGTCTCATTGACCCAGCTCCTTAAAGGTATTTAGGAGCCTAACTTTCTTTGAAATCAATGGAAGTTAGGCTCCTAAATACCTTTGAGGATCTGCACCATTGACTTCACACAAGCAAAGTGACCATGATTTAACCCATAGAGAAAGCATATACATAAGGACACACAATTATTTATATGTTAGTAGCACCTAGAAGCCCCAGCCATAAGCAGGGCTCTCTTGTGCTAGGTGCTGTACAAGCACTTTGTAAAAGACAGGCTCTGCCCTGAGGAACTTACAGGCTAAATAGACAAACTAGACCAAGAGTTGGAAGGGAAAGAGGGCCCCAAAGAAGTGACTTCCCCAATGGCCCACAGTAAAGCCAGGAATAAGAAGCCAGGTCTCCTTATTTCCAGTCCTGTGCCCTATCTACTGGACCATGCTGCCTCTGTGTTGAATTACAAATAATCAATAGAAGCAAATTAAACTAAATTAGCAATAGGTCTGAGTCACCACGTTTGGAGTCGGTACAGCATCTCCCCAGTTCCAGTGATGTTCTGATCCAGGGAAAGGGTTCAGTCCCCTCTCTAAGTTAAAAAGGCCTCAAGAGCTCCTACCATAGGGTGTCAGCATTCAGATCTTTGTGGGTCTTATTTTCTGTGGCCTAGTACTCAGCTTCTCTGCCCGGCTCATCCTTCACTTCTATGCCAGGCTTTGCCCAGCCCAAAGCAGGGTCTTCAGGATGCACCATTTCAGAGCCATGTTAGATTCTTTGCATGATGTCTAACGTAACCATCCGTTAGTAGTCCCTCTTCCTCATGCTTGACGTGGCACTGGGAAGACAATAAATCAGCTAGCTCTCCAGGTGGTGTTTGTGATCACACAAGCACTCTAAACAGCCTTCTCCTTTCAACTGCAGCAGCTACTATGCTGAGTTACTACTAGCTCTCACCTACTTAAACTCAGTTATTCCATGTGCCAATTAGCCAGTGTGATTCAGCTGTACCAGAGTTTCTTCTTCATTCCTTGGTCACTCCATTTCTATTAGATTATTTCCAAGTGCTGCAATATCCTCTCTAAAATCATCAACTTCTGGTTAGAGAGCATGAGATTGGATCATGATGGCATCATGCTTCCTTGTGTAAATATTTCAATTGTCTGTCTAGTCTGTGACATATCTTAATTTGACTATAACCTTCATCACAGAATCGTAGAAGATTAAGGTTGGTAGGGACCTCAGGAGGTCATCTAGTCCAACCCCCTGCTCAAAGCAGGGTCAACCCCAACTAAATCATCCCAGCCAGGCTTTGTCAAGCCGGGCCTTAACAATACAGTATAGCCCCTCCGCCCCCTGCTTTTGCTCTCTCTCATTTAACAAGCTCTTGGTTAACTGAAATGAGTCACAGCTCCTAAAAACAATGTACACAGAGCACTGTATCTAGGTTGAACAGAAACTCCCATTTCCTGAAGGTTCGGAGACCCCTGAAATGCTGCTGAAAGACTTACCTATCTGTTCCCTGAATAAGTGTGTTTGTATTTTTTATGCATCATTTCTAGTTAAGTCAAGGAACTGACGACCACAGATAATCAAGTGAGATGGAGATAAAAATCTCTTGGGAACCACTGTTTTAATTAGCTCTGCTTTCTCCATAATGAAAGTTGGATTCTAACACTGACCAAATCTCTGTGCAAATTCCCTTCATTGCATAGGAGGAATAGTGATAAAAATATGCTTTGCCTGTCTGCTGAGACCTCCGTCACAGGTTGTTACTTTATGCAGTTTGTTAGGGTAGGTGATGTATATTATTTGGAAATTCGGGATGTAACATGCACGGGACTGAATGGACTCCCATGGGAGTTAAGCACCTAAAAACCTTTAATGATCTGAGCCCTAGAGACTGACATATATCCTCTTTCCCCTAATCTTGTCCCTTCCAGGACAGAGCTGAGATACACTTCACTGGTTGAACTGTGTCGGGAAGCTTTCACCACAACTACTCATGGCACCCCTTTTTGGTGGGCAAATAAATAGCCTGACTTTTAAATGTCGTCATGTGGATCCTTCGTGATCACTGAACTCCCAGTGTATACGGTCAGCACCTCCGTTCGGGACAGCACAGTGCTGTTTGCTCTTCAGGCAGCTGTTGTGCACCACTCAAGAAACCAGTGCTTGATGCAGATAATCTGGTTATTGTCCAGTACACAATCATCTGTTCTAATATAGGGAAGGTTGAGGACTACCCAGTTTGGAAACCTACTTTCTCTCTTTCCCCCTGCTCACCCTTCTCCAAAATAGCCGGGTCTGTTTGTGACAGATACTACAACTGCATGCAGTATCTTTGAGGGAACATAGTGTCTTAAATTTAGGTATCACTGTAGGCGAAGGACTGCATGTATGACTGTGTTCTGCTTAATGCCACAGATCCATCTGGAACTAAAACAGTCTGTGGGGAAAGAGGGGGGGATTTAGGTGAATCACTTGCATTGTAAATAACTCCCGAGAGGTATCACCTCCAAGGGAGGTTCACATCTATGGGTTCAAACTGGGTTTCCAGAGACTAGGAAAACAAAGAAAGGGCCTTTGACTTGAAAAAGCAGCATTTAAACTGACTCAGGGCTTTCTTTCTGATCCAGCAAGAGGACAGGGCTTTCTGTCCAAGGGGGTCCAAACCCTTGCAGAAGAATTGGCCCTTCTAGGGCCCCATAAGACTAATGGGTGACTTCTGGTAAGCTTTAGCATGCATAGAGGATCTTTTATGTTTTCTCTGTAATGCTTTTACTTTAAGAATAAAGGTGCTTGCTTAGAAAGAACTGTGCGGTAACATGTAATTGCTGGCGACGCACTGTTCATAGCCCTTGGAGAGAAAGGAAAGCAAAGCACAGGCATTGGCCTTTAGGCAGACTGGCTTGCTGGGGATATCACAGTGTAAGGCAGGGAGCAGTGCAGACTTTAACTCCCTCCACACCCCTCCAGGGAGTGGGGTAAGGGTCCCTGCCCAGAGACAGGTCTCAGGACTCCTGCCATCACCTAACGGGACACTACTACAGTGCAGCGCATGGGTGGGGGGTGTATAGGTGCAGGTACCCTGAAACTGTGACACTGTTGACTTCCACAGCATGTTGCAAAGAGTCTCTATTAATTTGGGTTTTAGTATGGGAGGGGCTTGAGGGGGGTGAAGTGCGTGGTGGTTGAGTGTTATGGCTGGTGGTGAGGTCAGCTTTCTGGTTTTAGTTTGTTTAGTTTTAAATTGTTGGCAAAGGGGCCTGACGTGATACGAAAGCACCTTGTGCACATTTGTGGGAAAGGAGTTGGGAAAATAAAGTAAAATTTGGAAAAGAGGGGAAATGAAATTTATTTCACTGAATTTTATATCACCAACACCTCCATCCCCCCTAAACCCTGGCTATGAACGTAAAATTCAGTGGTAGATTTGAACCCTAGAAAGGAGGTAATTTCTGGAAGTCAGAATTCAAGTCTATGTCCCTAATTCAGCTAACATGTTCACACCTGCTTAACTTTACTCATGTGAGATGTCTCATTGGCTTCTGGGGGAATACTCAATACAGGGTTGAGACATAAGTGATCTCTTGATGTATAAAATGCCTTTGTCACACTGTCATACAGTGCTGAAGTCCCTTCTCTCTGTTCTGCCATGTCTATATCACAAGTTGGTTATATTATGTATTCCAGTTTTTGTCATTTTGTACCTTCCAACATAATCCGTTGTGATTTCTTCTCTCATTAGCTCATTTCCGCCTAGCTAGAGAAGATTGTAAACTTCAAATGAAGAGAATTGATGTGAAATGAACTCAGTAGTTGTGGCTCCATGTAGCAGAAAAACGGAAGCCTTCTAATATCAGCATTGCTTCTCTTAAAGTCCTTTGGAAAGTATTGTTTTCTCTTCCATTTTCTTGGCAGATGACGTAAGACCCATGAGACATGAAGATTCTCCAATGTGGTTGGTTGGTTGGTTTGTTTTTGAGGTGGCAAGTTTTGCCAGCCAGACAATCAGTTATATTCTTTGATGCAGCAAAGCAGCTCTGTGTTCCCTTTATCATTTTCAATAATAAATGCTGTTATTGCCTTCAGCCAGAAGATATGACTAAGCAATATTTAGAAGATGAAAAACATGAAATGAAAGACCTAATGCCATGGCAAGACATGGCATACATAGATGTTGGAAGCTGTCTTGCTGGTAATTGCACTTTAGCAATGATCTCAGGGCCTGAAAAAATAGGAAATTTTTTTAAGGCAAAACAGCCTTGCTCCAAAAAAATTAAATGTAGCTCCAGCAATGCCATCCTATTGCACGAAGCTAATTGCTAAGTAAGTGCAATGTCACTCAATATGGGGAAAAAATAACCTCGCTAATTGTATCTCATCAAAAATAATCTCTTAGATAACATTGCTGCACAATGATCTTTTTTCTCCCATTTAAATGTGGCCATGTCAATTGCTAGTCTCCTAAAAGAATATTAATGCTAATGGAGTTAACGATGATTGTAAACTCCATTAGTGTTGATGATCTTTCTGTGTGTGTGAATGTTATGCTTATGAAAGGTACCAGATTGTCAGTCCTGGACAATGAGGTTCTCTGGTTAGCCACAGAACAGCAGCAGTGGCAGAGCAAACTACTTTGAAAGGCCCCATCCCAGGTCACCATGTTAGGCTCTATGAACACACATAAGGGATATCCCGGTCCTCAGGAGACTTTTGATTAAGGCACAGGGCTGGAAGCCAGGAGATCTGAGTTCTGTTTCCAGCTTTCTCACAGATTCCCTGTGTGATATCTCTCTTACAGTCCCCATGCCCTTAATATCTGATCACCTCCCAATCTCTAATGTATTTATCTTCCCAAGTGCCCCAGGAGGCCGGGAAATGGTATTGTCTCCATTTTATGGATGGGGACCTGAGGAACAGTGAGATGAAGTAATGTACCCACAGTCTTACAGAAAGCCTGTGGCAAACTGGGAACTGAACCTGGGTCTCCTGGCCCAAATTAATGCCCTAACCACTGAACCATCTTTCCCCTCTACTCTAGAGATTAAGTTGCTCAATCCCTCACTTTTCCTATCTGTAAAATGGAGAGAACAATCCTTCCTTTGTATATTTTGATTGTAAGTGCTGCCGGGCAGGGGACTGTCTCTCACTATGTGTACAGACAGCCCCGATCTCAGTTGTAGCCTGTGGGTGCTATTTTAATAGATATAAATAATAATAGGCACAACCTACCACCTGCAATAGCTTGGGCAAACAGGTGGGAGAGATGAGGGACCCCGTGGGCCAAACTGAGCAGAAGCTGCCAGGAGATGAAGAAGGTATCAGGAGGACTTTACTAAGGGCCCAGTCCTGCATTCCTAATACATCCTAGTAACAGAGTGGTAGGGGAAAGTGTCCTATCGTGGTGGAAGAAATAAGGCTGCCCTCCCAAGAAACCTTCTCCAATGGATTGCAGAGTACCTGCATGAAAGCTTCTTGGAGATATGGAGGATTCTTGGAGCATCTCTGTACACATAAATAAATATTGGCAATGTTGAAATGCCAATAGTGAGTGTGGGTGATCCTCCCTACCTATTGCTTGCTCCCCTGGCTAATGAAGCCCTACACTGGACACCTGGAGAGCGAGAAGGAGAGTTTTAATAATAGACTGAGCAAGAACAAAATGGTGGTGAAACGTGCATTTGGATGTTTAAAAGCACGCTGGCGAAGTCTGCTCACTAGGTTAGACTACAGTGAAAGAAACATCCCAATAGTTATCTCTGCCTGCTGTATGCTCCATAATGTCTGAGACAAAGGGGGAGAAGTTCTTAAGCATACCAAGTACAAGGAAGCACAGCCCAACCGCCGCACACACCACTTTTTCCCACTGATACAAGATTCTAGATGGGATATAACCAAAGACATGCAATTAGCAGTATGTACTCACCAGATATGCCTTCCCCGGCATACCAGTCAGTCACGGTTTCCTGTGTCTGGGTGGGCTGCTCCTGTGTCACAAACAGATCCTGGCTTTCAGGAGGAAGGAATACCACACTCGCCTGCCCCCTGTTCTCCTCATCCTCCTCCTTGTCCATGGACTTGTCTTCATTCATCCTGGACTTGGATTCCCCAGAGATATCAATGCTGCGTGGTGGCATAGTGGTGGGATCTCCGCCGATAATTACATGCAGCTCCTCGTAAAAGTGGCATGTTTTGGGCGAGGAACCAGAACGGCTGTTAGCTTCTCTAGTTTTCTGGTAAGCCTGCCTCAACTCTTTGATCTTAATGCGTCACTGCTGCATGTCCCTGTTATGCCCCTTCTCCAACATGCCATGAGATATCTTCTCATAGATATCCAAATTTCTTTTGCTGGCTCGGAGCAGAGCCAGAACAGGCTCTTTGCCCCAAAGACCAATGAGATCCAAGACCTCAGGTCGGCTCCAGGCTGGAGCACATTTGGGGCGTGCAGTTGCCACGATCAGCTGTGCTGGCAAGCTCTTGCCACGTTGACCAAACAAGAAATGGGAATTCAAAATTTCCCGGGGCTTGTGGGGAGGAGCTATTTCCTGTTTACATGGCCACAGTGCAGCAGAGTGCGAATGTGCAGAGCGGTCAGAACAGAGCCTACATTAGTGCTACATTAGTGCTCTCAGCCTTCAGAACGCTCCACATGTAATGCGGTCTGGTGATTGAGTGAACCATACAATTAGATTTATGGAGAACCTGAGCCTGTGTGTCAGGGCGTAGAATCTACGAGAGCATCCATAGCCAGAATCCTCTGTGGTTCAAAGAAAAAGGTCATTTATACACATGAAATCTTATATGTTAAATGCTTTCATCTTTTAAACTGCATTTCAGTTCTATCCTGTAATTCTGAGCCGGTGTGTGTAATACACCCCCTAAATAAAAATACTTTAGTGAAAAACTCATTACATCTATCAACCTCCATTCACAAACCTCCTCATTCAAACCTCATGTTCAGCATCCTACTGAAACAGACTCAAATTCATCATTTCCATAATAGAACGCCAATCAGAATGCCTCTGCATTACATACAAATGTACATCTTCCAGCTCTGACCATGACCAGATTAAGATCTAGTCTCTATGGCCGTGTCTGTGTAGTATAAAATGTATAAATGGATCTGTGTACAAAAAAGCACGAGGCTAGCGTTCAAGCTGTTGCATGTGGGTGCTGGGGAGAGTGATGCAGACAACAGGAAAAATAAATCAAATATAGCTAATTTTAAAACATTTCCTTTGCCAAAATGTACATATATATCTGATCAAGGAGATTGTGCCAGAGAGGCCCATTGGTGACAATGGGCAGAGTTCACTGTTCTTTACAAGCAACTCCTGTCTCAGTCCTAACAAACTCACTACACCTATGTAACATGCCCTGGGGTACAATCTGGACTCTGGAATTGCTATGACCCCTTAACTCGCTAGCTCAGGGTCTCTCTCACACTGCTCTGCTGGTGACAAGCAGCCCTTTCAAGTTTAGTTCTCACACAGCCATTAGCCTGTGAAGGCACACGCAAATAACGGTACCAAAGTATTGTACCCAAAGTGTCTGTGTGAGTGGTTCTCACAGCCACTCATGAACTGTAGCCAGGGAGACAGCTGCAAATTCCCCCAGCCTTGCACCCCAGAAATGTGCATCTTACACTGCTGAAGACCCTCTTGATCAGAGTAAGCTCATTAATTAGTTTTTCATACCATCAAAATTTACGAATATGCACCAGCCTTTGTAACCTGAGTGCATTCCCCAAACTTCAATCAAAACCACACTAGTGTAGATGAAACATTAAAATAAGTTCATTAACTATAGAAAGATAGGTTTATAAATGATTATAAGTGATGTTAGGGTAAGAATAAGTGATGTTAGGGTAAGAATTGGTTACAAAAAGTAAGAAAAGATAAAAACTGCAAGTTATTTCCTAAACTCTATGAGGCTAAATCAAATCTGAAGCAATAAGGTTTCTCTTACTCAAAAGCCTACAGCAGTCTGTGCTAACTGGAAAGCTTTTCCCGTTAGGACCACTCCCCCCAGTTCAAATGTGTCTTTGTCTTCCAAATGATTGTGTTGCCTTCAGTATAGTTGGGGGAGGAGAGGCGATGTCATTATACCTTATTTATACTCCCTAGTTTTCAGAAATACCCCCCTACTGGGGTGCAGACGCTCAGTCTGTGGCGTACATGAGATTTGTAGCGTCTCAGGTGAATTGCAAATCTTTTGCTCACACCTTTTGCGTACATAAGGCTTGACATGTAAGACTTTTGTTCATTGCTCTTTGTTACCTCTGAGGGGCTGGTCTGTGGGCATTCCCCAGACTCACAACATGTTTCACTTAAAAACATATAGCAAAGTTTCATAATTCCATGTACAATGAGGATACTCACATTTTAGCAGGATAGTGATGCTCAACAGATTATGACTTTTCCAATGATACCTCACAAGGCCTACTTTCCATAAGATTTATCATAATTGTGTAACAGTGGTGACTACAACAGTGTAGACTGTCATAACCTAATATACCACTTATGTGGTATTCATCCATGAAGGGTAGCATGTGAGTTCTCTGCTAAAAACTTGCTGCTTATCAATATTGATAATCATTGTGAGATGTGCATGCAGGTAGTATTTAACACATAATATAACTAAACTCAAAGCTATGCCTTATGTTCATGGAGTAAAAATTAGTCACCAGGGAATCATGTGTGTTGGTGATGGGCCATTCCAGTGGGAGGGAGTTGTCACCCCTCCCTGGGTCAGCCAGTGATGTAATGCAAGGTTCAGTTGTCGACCCTTGCCTCATCCCAAAACAGTCAACGGAAAACCATCAAAGACAACTGCAAACAATGGAAGGCACTTGGAGGTAAAAAAGAACATATCAGACAGGGGATCGTCCTGTCTGTGGGGGAAGACAGAAGACTGATTCAGTGTGTCGCAATGTGGGGAAAGACACTCTGCATCAATTCACTGAGAAAATATCTTGTGGAGCTGTGGGGTGTGAGGGGGTTCATGAAAGCTTGGCTCCTGGTCTCTGTGAAGCCAGCCAGCCAGTTCTGCAAGCTGACTGAACATTGGGAGGAAAGCCTATTTTATTAGATAAGAAAGGTAACTATTAATAAGTGTCGGCCCTCATTCACATTTTATGATTTTGTGTTTTATTGTAACCATCCGTTTCCATCACACTCTCTCTTGTTTCTAATGGAACCTCCATTCCCTCTCAAATAAACTTTCTTTTGTTTTATTATAAGTGCTGTGCGTTACACAGGAGTGGTGACCTAAGGTAAAACTGGTAAACTCTGGTAGGGGCAGAGAAGCTGGGATTTCTGTGAGGAGCTAGTGTTAGGGGCTGGCTATCACAGGGGAAAGTTTCAAGGGGAAATGGGGTGCACCTCTTGTTAACCTGCAAGGCAAAAACAGTGCTGGCATAATCTGGAGGAGAGTGCTTGAGTGGGGGAAAGTATGGTGATGTTAGGGAGCTGACACTCAGCTACCATAGGCAAGAGTTCCTTTCACTAGAAGCAGGGGTGATAAGGTGACTGTCAGTCCTGGGTACCCCCAAGAACTGTCACAGAGATATTATGGAAAATTCAATTGGCCCGTGAAAAGTGAGCATGTTAAAACTAAAATGCTTTAATTTGAATCGGTGTGATTCTCCTTTCTCTTGTGCTATTGTAAATCAGGTGTAATTCCACTGAAGCCACTAGTTACAGTACTGTAAAAACAGGCTAAGTGAGAAGTTATTCAGACCCAGAATAGTCAGAGCAGGGGGCTGGGAGTCAAACCCCGGGGTTCTATTCCCAGCTTGGGAAAGAGAGTTGGGGTTAACTCTATTTATACTAAGTGCACAAACAACAGTTTTTCAAATTCCCGATTCGACACAGGATGGGATTTTCATCCTTTGAAAGTCAGGGCGGTTGGTGCTTCTAAATCATGCGGCTGCTTTTGAAAATCCCACCCAAATCAAATCCTAAGGATAATCATTCTCTACTCTTCATGGAGGCTTGATGCTGCAAAGGTCCTGAGGGTGCACAGTCACTCACAGGATCAGGCCTCCCGTTTCCACGTGGTAGCAAGTTATCCGAATGTCATTCGATCATGAGCTCGCATGTCTCCGACTCGCCACATATAACCCCCACAAGCCCGTATCATGCTGTTAGAGGAAAAGTGGGATAACAATTAATTGCCCTCAGTCATATGCTTTCTGGCTACAGAAATTTACTTATTTGTATCTGTGAAATTATTTGCATTCAGTTTAATAAAGGAATTGACTCTGTTCATCTGAGCAGATAATCCAAGAATGTGTGTGCAAGGGTATCTGTTCATGTCTCTGTCGTCTGAGTTGCCTACACAGCAGCGGTTCTCTCTGTCATCCACTGCTGTAATTGGACAGATGCAGAACGCCTCACATGATTCTACAGGAGGCGTGAACCTAGGAGAGGCCAAAAATAAGGGGCTGCCAGAAGATTAGCAAAAGCCTGAATGTTTAGTAGTTGGGATCCTATTTAAATAAACAGAATCTCTCTCTCTTCATGTAGTCAGACATTAAACAAATAGGAGGTGACTAAGTCTTGTGATAGATTTGTTCCTGGGGTACATGATATGTCATACCAATGACTAGTGAATTCCTTTAACCAATGTATCACTCAAACAGACCCAGCTGTGAACCAATACGATACTATGGAAAGCAAATCCATTACTTTTCTGTAGTTTTGATGGTTCTTTTGCGCTAAGCTAAGAGGACAAAGGTGTAAAAAATGTTTTAAAATGACATGAAGGGGTTTGGCCATCAGAATCTATGAATATTTTGTGGGAGAGAGGGCCATGTCATTTAGCTCTTTATGGGAAAGCTGAATATAGTAGACCTGACCCCAATTTGGTCACATTCAGCATCTTTCATCTTTGGGAAACCATTCTTCTGCAGGCCTTGCAATTTCACCTCTTTCTGCTAGCCAAAATTGTGAAGGGCCATTACAGCTATCTATTCCAGCTGCATCATATTTTGTGTGGTTGATTTATCTATCCAGTCTCACAGACTTATTGAACTTAAATTGGCTTGCATGCTTGTGCTTCCCCATCCATATACTATATTCTCCAACAGGTAATTTTTCACTTTACGTTCTCTTGTCACACAAACATAGCTCTCCGCCTGCCCTTTTCTGGCTTAACTCCTTGAGTTCCAATGGATACCCAGTCATTGCTTAGTGAAGTACTGCTCACGCAAGCCTCCACTACACACTGTTCCTAAAATATTTCCCCCATAGCTGTGGGTCATCCAGTTGCCAAGGCTTTAACTTACGCAGTGTACATTCTAGGGCTTTTTCCTGCAATTAAAAAGCGCTGAACCTGTAGCATGAACCTTGCAATGGTTATGCCCTTTGTTGAGACTGTTTCCTGGAGCAGGATTTTATAATTTCACAAGAGACCCTTTATTTTTGTTGCTGTTTGTAACGGGGCTTGAAGGGCTGGGCAGCCAAGTGGTTGGAGCGCTTTACTTCCAACCCCCTGCTTGGTTGAGGTGCCTCAGTCTTTATGGTGGGGGCAGAACACAGGTCCTCCCCCTCCACCAGATCCCAGCTCTGTGTAAATCAATCCCGGCGGAAGGGTCCTCCCAGAAGAAAGTCTACATCCACTGCCCTGGGCTACTTTCTACCGCTGTTCCTTCAGTTTGAGGCATCAGCCCTCTAGTCCAAGTCATTGGTGGCTTCATCAACTAGCAGGCCAGTGACCCACAGCTGCAAGCTCCTTCCTCTTCACCAGTCAGCCCCCAACTGAGCCAAGTTCTCTCCTTTTCTACCCCCTCCAGGCCTGGCATTGGCTGCAGGTATAATGGGGCGGGGCTAGCTGGGCCCAAAAGGCTCTCTTTAACCCCTTCTGTGCCAGGAAGCGGTTTCTCTGCTTCATCACATGGTTGCCGGCTTTACTGACAGTTTTATTTGCAACAGCAAACCATCTTAGATACCCTGTCTGAGAAAGAGTCTTCTCCGTTGACCATGGCTAACGGTCCAAAAAGGCAATATAGATCTTAAGTATGGAGGACAGCTCAATAAAATCCACAGCAAGACTCCTAAATGGTTTGTTTCAGTAATCACCGAGATTTAGTAGGATTTCTAGAACTTTACAAGGGACTGTTAGTTCAAGCCACTACCTGCTTCAAACAGACCTTTCCTTTTGATTTTTTTTCTCTTGAATTAGATGAACAGTGATAACTAGACGAATTGAAAACACCCCCAGCTTGCTCTGTGTCAGAAGATCTACGCCACAATTCAATGATCCTTCACTTGGGATGACAACATTTTTCAAGCACTGGGGGCAGTTCATTACTTTCATGCCACTCTAATAAATATGTTGTTGGGATAGACATCTCAGTCATGGAATCTGTCCGCTATTAACCATCCCTCCAATACCACTTAGCACCAACGGGTTTAGAGACAATGGGCCAGCTCCTCAACCAGCATAAAGTGGCATAGTCAATGGAGCTGCACTGATTTATAACAGTCGAGAATATGGCCTGGTATGTGTGCATTGAATGTCTCTGTTATCTAGTATCTGCTTAATAAAATATCCCTCTAGGAATTTGTGATAGGACTCTAGTTATCATGCCTCTATTCATCTCATTCATCCATGCAGTACTTTTTTTCAAGGTGATTTAGGAGCTCTGTTATCTCCTTTGCTTTCGTTCTCTTATTCATTCTTATCTGCCCCAGTCCCAGCTGTCTCACTTCCTTCACAGTCCCTCAAGCTTTTGTTAATATAATTTAAACACTCCTCCACTCCTCCCAGCCTGCTTTCTTTCTTCAATTGCTGCCTTCCATCTTATCTCCAAAGCCTTTTAATTCTACCCTTATTTCCGTGCTCTCTGCTTCTATAATTCATTTAGCTCAAAGCCTCCGTGTGACTGCCATTCTCAGCTAGCTCCATAGACAGTAACAATATTTTTATTCCTTCACACATAGTGCCAGGGAATATCTATTGTTCCTCACTGCCCAACTTTATCCGGGATTTGTCATCATGTCCTGTTTGATACCTTCTTTATTCCTCTTCCCCCTCCCCCCCACAACCTCCTTTTCTGTTGATTGGCTTCACTAAGGCACTTAACACTCCAATTTCTTTCCAAGCAAGAATCTTTGTTGAACTTTCCAGATGAAGTGCTTGGATGAAAAGTGGCCTGAATGCCTTTTACAAATGAAACTCAAACACTTGAGAGCGTAGAGCACGTTCAAGAGCACAACAGCTACAAGGTTTTATCCCGTTCTGAGTTTTGCTGCTAAAAATACTGCCAATTGGTTCTGTGCTTTAGAGACTAGTGAATAGAATTCCAGGAGTGGGTCCAAAAAGAGACAAAGGAGGGATTTCTAGGCCCAACACCGAATTACAGAATTCAACCCTTTAAAAACCGGTCTGTTTAACGTATGGATCTGAGGTAATGTATAAGTATGATGCCGTAAACCGATTTCCTACAGAACCCTTAACAGCACTTCCCACTATTGTACTAATTAAAGTGTCTTTACAAGGACACAGACTATAGCCACACATCGAACATTAGCGGTTTTCATTCGAAACTATGTTCTTAAAAATCTTCCTTTGTACTTGTCATTTCACATTTTTCCCTTCCAAATTTAGCTCCCTACTCACAATGAACACTCAGATGTAGGGCTGGCGGGGCTTTGTGGATGTAGGAAGCAGAGTGGAAGTAGTTCGGATGGAGGTTCAGTGTAATGCCAGTCTGCTATCCTCTTCAGTAATGCATTAATAAAAATTCTTTGCTAGTTTGTTAGGCACAAACATCAGAACATCCGGTGGTGGTGGCATGATGAATGCTTAAATGGCAATATGTGTTATGCTCACTGGCTTTTTGCAAACTGTCTATGTGACAGGAGATCAGGGTGAATGCTGTGAGAGACACAGCCATGAATATTCATTTGAATTTTTAAAACAATTTTTCTTTGATTTGGTTTGCATCCCTTTTGCGTTCATTTTTGAGTGAATGTTCTAGCAAATGAGTTTCCTGGCAGGAATATTTTCTGTAACAGTGAATACTGCAGAATACAGAGAGAAAGTGAACTTCAGAATCATAACCATGAGCATTTGCACCAAAAACCCAATTCTAAGAATTATGCTCACCCAACCTGGGAACAACAACATACCAGGTAATCTCTCACCAATCAAAACAGCACAATATTTGAATATCAAATATCCAATACTTATAACTTCTCAGAAGAAATCCAGAGACCAAGAAATATTGGCAAACATTTTTTGGTCTGAATGATCCGTAAGGTTGAGATCTGAAGAAGAGCTCTGTGTATGCTTGAAAAGCTTGTCTCTTTCACCAACAGAAGTGGGTCCAATAAAAGGTAATACCTCACCCACCTTGTCTCTCTAATCTCCTGAGACCAACACAGTTACAACACTGCAAACAGTACATTTGAGTAAAAATCAATCTATTCATGGGCAATCTGCAAACAGAAAGATAAAATTGGAATAAATTACTCATGGTGAATTATTTTCCTGGCTAAGATTGCTAAGACTGCTACTTAGCTGAATTCTCAAACCCCTTATTTTTAACATCCTACATACACACAAAAACCTGAGTCAGCATTGATGTAACTAGGATATATACTACATGATCTGCCATTTTACTGAAAAGACTCTGCTTTGCCTTCAGTGCATGGTCTTACACATGCTGAGTAGTGCTGTTTTCAAGTTAAAACTACTGCAACCCCCTACTGACATAAACAGCATTTTCCTAATTATAAGAAGCCGGAGGAAGAATTTGGCTTGAATAGCATATTTGTGAGGTTAGCCAAGTGGTGAGTGATTTTCTTATCTGCCCCAAACCCTTTTCTTCCATAAAACTTCAGTTATTTAGAAGGTCTTGACGGCAGCAATTGTTTAATACAGTAACAAAGAGAAGGGCACCAATTACTGAAGAAGTGGAAATTTCCATCAGAGGGAAGACCGAGTCAGCAGCCCATGGACAGCGCAGAAGATGGTAACATGAGGATATGATTTGTGGCTAACTGAATGAATACATTGGGAGGCATCACTAAAGCTTTGAGCTGGCGTGCTCCTGGAACTGAATCCCTCCCTCTCCTGCTCCCCAGTGTAAGTGTTTAATTTTAAAGGTCCTCAAAGTGTCTGGCCTCTGGCAGCATGACTAAAACGAAATGGTCTGGTTCAGAACTGAACAGAACAGAGAGGGGGAGGGACAATAAACAAAGCACCTTAAAAAGCCCCAGTCTTTCTGTCACTATTCCAGCCTGAATAACTCAGACAACTAATTAACTGTAGACTCAAATAATTAACATCTGTGAAAACAGACAGCTTTGCCTTAGAACCATTGAGAAACAAATTCAAAGCTGAATGGTACAGGATGTCGGCGCTTGACAAATGCTCATTTTCAAATGATTCATCTCGGTGAGGGGCTCGAAATTATTACATGTGAGTCTTTATTTCACCTTTGGATGCCAGTGTGATTTTTTTTTTTTTTTTGGTGAACGTTGTCATCAGATAAAATCTGGTGAGTTACGGAGAGGCTGCTAATCGGTTTTTTTAATTCATACCAGAAAGAGATGAACAGTACACAGCACTGGTTTCTGCTGTCTAAACAGAACTGGATTCTAATAAGTGTAGGGAAAAAACAATATGCAGCAGAAAGCAAGCAAACATCCTACATGAATATTTACGTAGGAAGTACATATAAAGGACTCCTCACTGGGGCATCAGGGACTTCACAGTGATAATCAATAGTAATCAATATGACCCTATTTAGAATCCATGAGACCCACTGCTGAATTGGATGAATGGCTGACCCCCCACATGGTCAATATCCTGGCCACCTCTTTTTGGACCCAATCCTGAACTCAGAC
Source organism: Emydura macquarii macquarii (assembly GCF_026122565.2). Lineage (NCBI taxonomy): Eukaryota > Metazoa > Chordata > Testudines > Chelidae > Emydura > Emydura macquarii. The sequence continues at coordinate 8,125,635 of NW_027130208.1, forward strand.
AAAACTCACACTGGGATTGGGCCTTTCATTACGAAAAGCCTGAGAAGAAACATGCCGAGCTTATGCTGTGCCAGAAGTCTGTCAAAAGTGGACTGCAGTGACTGCCGGGATAGGTGGTATTTAACTTTGTTTAGTCTGCCTCGTTACCGGGAGGAGATCCCACGTACTGTGCTGATGGGCAATTGAGATATGGATCTCAGTCAAAATCTGGTGTGGGATCATTCCCTCTCATAGAAAATATGTGGAAGGGGACAAAGTAGACGGAAAATCCCAGGGCTCCCCTCATAGAATTCCTCATGAATCATTCTGTTAGGGGTGAGGTTTGTCTTGCCACAAAACAGGTCCTAAATCCAGTTCACAAACCTTGCAGATCCTGGAGAAGTGGGAGGAGGCCTAGTAACTCCATGACATTCCTGAGACCCCGGTGCCTCCCTTCACTTCCTAGCACTGTGAGTCCACAGCGAAGTCTTCACTGGAAATGTGGCCCTGGTTGTCTTCGCAATTCCCCACCACAAGAGGCTGAGGGGCTCCACGGGAATGGTTTGCGAAAGGAACACTCAGTGGGGTGGTGAGAAGGAAATGTGCACCAGCCCTGCTCCATTCAGCCCTGCTCCATTCCCCGCTTCCGCAGCACACGATCCCCACCGTGACAAGAGCACGAGGGATGCGGGCGTGGGTCTGAAACAGTGCCACAGAGGCAACAGCCTCCTTGCCCGAGGGGTAGAATACACACATGGAGGGCCACACATGGATCTCAGAGGCATCATCTTACCCTGGGTGTCCAAAGATAGGCAGCTAAACGAGTGGCTTGTGTTTCAGTGGGGCTGAGCACCTGCAGCTCACGATGACCTCAGTGGGAGTTGTGACTAGTTAGCACTGTTGGAGATTAGGCCATTTATCTGGGTGCCTAAATTAGGCTTGAAGAGGAAAGAGATTTTTGAGGCTAAGACACGGGATAGGACTCTGGAGAGCTGGGTTCAGTTCCTCGTTCTGTTGCAGATTTCCTACATGGCCTTAGGCAAATCACTCAGCCTCTCTGGGTATGTGGGGCTCTAGAGGTCTGGGGGTGGACGGGCTTCAGAGCCCAAACTTCAGTCCTGAGCTGCAACGTGAAAGCTATTTGTAGAACACCAGCATAAACTCTGCCTGCTCCAGTCTGTCACCCCAGCCTGAGAGGCGTGTTCCTATTAGGTCTAAAGTGCTGCATAGCCATTCCCTCAGTGCCTCTGTTCCCCTATCTGTAGAACAGTGATAATTCTCTCACAACTTACCAGGCTTATGGAAGGATACATGTATTCATCTTTTTGAGGTGCTCTGACACTATGGTGATGGAGGCTATAAAAGTACCTGGATGGATACATGGGTCTACAGCTTCCACTGACTTGGGGGCTAGGCACTTTAAACAGCCAGGTGTAGCAAGGGCTCTCCTAACCAAGTGTCAGACCCTGCCTTTGCCTTGCTTTCCCCTTAGAATCAGTCGTTCAGTGGCTCCCAGCTCTGTTACGTCACTGTAGTGACCTGGGCCCTCCAGCTAAATCCAAAACTCCACCCATTCTGGGATTTAAATCAGACCGTGGTGAACCAAAACCCAAGTTTTCCACCCCAAACTCTTCCAGGGGATGCAGCTCTCCTTGTGAAGGTTTGTCCTCCTTCACATTATCTTCAGCCCTTCCTCCTGGGATCAGCGGCCAACCTTCCCAGGCTCTAATGAGCCCCTTCTTCAGTTTGAGTACAGACGTCGTAGAACCATAGAAGATCAGGGTTGGAAGGGACCTCAGGAGGTCATCTAGTCCAAGTCACTGCATCTCCTTGCAAGGTGGCGGTACAGAGAGAATCCACACCCACTCCCTAATAAGGGAGTCCCAGGGCTGGGAACCCAAAACCACTGTGCTGTCTTCCATTCCCCGGGCCTCTTCTTATACACGCCCAGCCTGGCCTCTTCTCCTAGGTCTGGTCTCACTGGAGTCTCCCTTTGATGGCAGCAGGCCTGCGTTTTTAATCACATGCTTCCCATCATGTGATCCGGGAGCAGAATGTAGCAGAGCCCCAGCCTCCTTAAAGGTGTCATCTCGTAACACCCGGTCACTAATATCAACTCGCAGACTCTCCGGCCAGAAGGGACCATCGAGATCATTGTCTGACCTCTTGGGGCTGGCAGGCCGCTGAACCTCGCCTGCCCGCTCCTATCTAGCTTCAGAACATTCAGCTTTGGAAAACGTGGCCGTAATGTTTGTGCAGCATTAAGAAAAAGAGAATGGGCTCTAAGTACTAGAGTCACAATTCAGACATGGTGGAGCGGGCTCTCTGGTTAAGGAATGCCAGGCCCTGGGGCACGTTAGAGCATAAGGTCCTTTATATGCGTGGAGGACTGGACTCTTGCTGTCAGCAGATAGCCTGGTGGGTTTGGCTCCAATCGAACAGTAACGGAGAGTACATCTACGGCTGGTTTCACAGCACCGTGCAAGAGTTAACAATGGCAATCTCAGCACGTTGTTGACCTCTCTCTTCTCCGCACCTGAATGACTTGCCAGCTGGGACCTGAAGAGTTTATGGTCTAATGCTTCGTGGGCAAATTTAAATAAAATTATAGCTGTGTAAAAGAGAGTGGCTGTCAGAGCGCAGATCTCCAGTCACCTTTAACACTTTATTAATCAAAATGGATACATAGCCTTCCACGCCGTAGCAGAGCCAAAAGGTCAGAGATGTGGATTCAGCACTCTGCCAATCTACTCATCACTGTAAATACATGGCCTCCTCCTGGGCACCGTCTTATGGTCTCAGAGCAGCCCTGCAAGTGCCCGTTTGCCTCAGTTTCCCTCTTCATTCTTCAGATAAACTCAGTACAGCCTTCAGAGAATAGAAATAGCCCTTTTTAGGAGGTAAATTGATTACCAAGAGTCCAATGACCACGAACCAGAATCCTCCCAGCACAGTCCAAAAAGTACATTTGTCACAACAGTGTGGCACCAAGCACGACTCTGACAACTGTCACCATGCCTCACCTCAACTGCCAGGTACGGCTCCGGCGTCTCTCACCATGCCTCACCTCAACTGCCAGGTACGGCTCCGGCGTCTCTCACCATGCCTCACCTCAACTGCCAGGTACGGCTCTGGCGTCTCTCACCATGCCTCACCTCAACGGCCAGGTACGGCTCCGGCGTCTCTCACCATGCCTCACCTCAACTGCCAGGTACGGCTCCGGCGTCTCTCACCATGTCTCACCTCAACTGCCAGGTACGGCTCCGGCATCTCTCACCATGTCTCACCTCAACTGCCAGGTACGGCTCCGGCGTCTCTCACCATGCCTCACCTAAACTACCAGGTATGGCTCAGGCATCTCTCACCATGCCTCACCTCAACTACCAGGTACGGCTCCGGCGTCTCTCACCATGCCTCACCTCAACTGCCAGGTATGGCTCCGGCATCTCTCACCATGCCTCACCTCAACTGCCAGGTATGGCTCCGGCGTCTCTCACCATGCCTCACCTCAACTGCCAGGTACGGGCTCTCACCATGTCTCTCACCATGTCTCATGCCTCATCTCAACTGCCAGGTATGGCTCCGGCGTCTCTCACCATGCCTCATCTCAACTGTCAGGTACGGCTCCGGCGTCTCTCACCATGCCTCACCTCAACTGCCAGGTACGGCTCTGGTGTCTCTCACCCTGCCTCACTTCAACTGCCAGAGAAAGCTCCAGCATTTCTCACCAAGGCTCACCCCAGCCATGTAACGCTTCCACATCTCTCTCCATGCCTCACCCCGCCCCTCTACGTAGGGTGTTTCTCCGCCTTGTTTCCTTCCCAGGTAGGGTTCCAGCTCTTGCTTGGAGACAGGCTCACTTCGCCATAAGTCTCCAGACTTCAGTCCTCTCTGGTTCTCCAGCTTGAGGTCTCCAGCTCAGAGAGCCAGCAGGCATCTCCTTGTGCTGCTTCCAGCCTTCAGCCGTCTCTGGCCGTGGCTCTCCGGCCTGGGGGAGTTTGTAAGTGACCTCCTGACCGCCTGCTTGTCTTCTGCTTTCACCAGCCTAATCTGGCTCCACTGCTCAACCAGGAAACTCTCCCCACTCCCTCCTTCAGGGGCATCCCCTCCCTCAGCCCAGCTCTGCTCGTCCTTTGGGCTCTCTCTAGTCTGAGGATTCTCTCTCTTGTCTTAACTCTGGCTTCTGAAGCTCTCCCTGTAAGCTCTCTCTCCATTTTTCAGGATTCTGGGTTCTGAACTCATTTACAATTCCTAGAGCAGCCTCCTCCACACACCACCCTCCTCCACACACCAAACTAGAACACATCTGAACTGAAATGAACCCAATTACAATCACCCCACCTACCTTTATAGATCCAAATTGTCTGGGGTGTGGGTTTTTTGTTTGTTTGTTTCTCTCATTCTCCACTAAGCAGATCAGGGGCTGCAGAGAGCAGAATTTTCTACCTGACTGATTAAACAATCGTTTGCATGGCCAACAGCAATTAATACAGAGCTGGGCAAACTGCTCCAGAACCCTGTAATGGTAAGTGGCTGAGTGGGCTACTTGAAAATAGGTATATTCCGATCTGAACTTCCCCCAACTCTAGTAGTGTGCAGTTTTGTTTTGGGACCATCTATTTAGTCCCATGGAACTATGAGCTAAAGAGCTAAAGAGCCATGGCTGGCCTCTCCAGATGCCCGGAAAGAACATTATGCCCTTCAAGGAGTCGAATAATGTAGTAGAGGCAGGTGTCAGGAGAAGTAGGAGACTTTGTTTCCAAACCCACGTTGAAATAAACAAGACCATAGCTGGCAAATTTTATCAACTCACACGAGGTTTGAAAGAATGAGAGGGAGCTTCAAAAATGATATCTTTCAACTGAACAAGAGACTGCTACATTTAAGAAGTGCCTTGAGATTAATTTAAATAATGGGACTCTTCTTCCAATTGAGAGCAACACGGCAAGTCAGGTGAAATATTCTACCCAGTGAGGAAGTGATGTTCTTAAGACCTGGACTGGGTCAAGAAGTGTAGACATGGCTCCTGTATCATGTGCTTGGCTACAGAATCTTACAGAGTCAGTAGGACTGATAAATAAAGCCTTTAAATCTTAACTAACCAGTAGACCTGTGGAAGTACAAATTGCTTTTTGCATGCTTCATGATTATATAATGCAGGGAAGTTCATTTTCATTAGTTTGCAAGTGGTTTATGAGATGAGATAAATAGATATTTTTTTCCTCAGCATACTAAATACTCCAGCTGTTTGAATATTTAGGTAATGACAATATATTCTTACTCTGGGGACTTGCTTGTGGTTAAAAATTCCTAACACACTTCAAGGCCTTATAGTCCCCCCAAAATGCAACGTGCTTCATTTTTTCCAAGACATGTGCTTGCCTCTGCAATTCATTCAACCAGCACATTTTCCATCTCCTATTTGCCATTTGCGTATGACCCGTATGGTCTGATGGAAAACATTTTAAAGAAAATATTAACGATAAGCCTGTGCGATTGCATTCTTGAGAGCAGAACTCTGTAAATAGTTGAATGTTAATTTGAAACTGAGGTGAGGAAGGTCTTTAGAATTCTGAGTAGGCAACTTACAAGTAGTATTGACAAGAAAACATCTCTAGAAGAAAGAAAGACATATTGTTTCAAGAAATGAAATAAAAAGATTTTTAATAGTGATGCATTCTGTGGATTTGAGCTACCATGTACTTCCCACCACAGTGTTAAGGAGACTTAACATTACCCCTGCCCAGCATGGTGCAGTCAGTACTTCACTGTACCAGGTGCGGGGAGACCAATATTCTATTCCTGTTTCTGCCATTGACTCGCTGTGAGGCTGTAAGCAAGTCACTTTGTTTTTCTGTGTTGCAGTTTCCCTAACAGTAAAATGGGGATACTTTTCCTGTGTGAAGCGCTTTGAGATCTACAATGCAAAGAGCTGTACATATGCCAAGTATTATTTTATCATCATCCTACCATGCACCACAAAACCCATGATATGCCTGAGGTACATCGATGATAATTTCGTTCGCTGGACAGATGGCTTAAACTCCTTCGTAAGTTTCCACCACAACTTCAGCAACCACTACCCGTCCATTAAACTCTCTCTGGAACACTCCTACACTAGCATCAACTTCCTGGACACCCTGATCAGCTTCAATAATGGAACCCTACAGACAACTATGTACAAGAAACCCATGGATCACCACACCTACCTTCACAGATCCAGTGACCATCCCAAGCACACCAAGAAATCTATCATCTACAGCCACTCAGATACCCCAGAATATGCTCTGAGGAGAAAGTCTGGGATATACACCTTACCACACCCAAAACTGCCTTCACCAAACAAGGACACTCCACCAGAAAAGTAGATCATATCATGGAACAGGCCACTCAAATATCCCGAGAGAACTTGCTTCAAAACAGAAATAAATCCCCCTCTGACTGCACACTCCTAGTTGTCACCTACTAACCCACACTGGAATCCATACTGGGCATCATCAAAGAACTACAACCCATATTTAATGGGGACCCCATCCTGAAAGAAATCTTTCATGAACCCCCTCTTCTGGCCTTCAAACAACCCTTCCCACCTTTCCAAGCTCATCATCAGAAGCAGGCTCCCCACAGACCAGGACACACCAACCCAAAGCAGCACCACACCCTGCCAGAACAACAAATGCAAACCTGCAGACACATCTCCACTCTACAATGATCAATGCCCCCCATCACACACCTTTCACAACACACACTTATCACAACATGTGGTGTACCTTCTCCAGTGCACTAAATGCCCCAATAGCAACTATGTAGGTGAAACCAGACAATCACTATGCTCTCGAATGAGCTCACACAGGAAAATGATACAAGACAAAAACACAGTATCACCTGTGGGTGAACACTTTTCACACATCGATCACTCTATATTTGACCTATCGGTCTTCATCCTCAAAGGAAACCTGCACAACACTTTCAAAAGATGAGCCTGGGAGCTTGAATTCATACCTTTGCTAGACACTAAAAATCCTGGTCTTAATAAAGATACTGGATTTATGGCTTATTACAACAATCTGTAACCCACTAACCCCCTCCCTTTTTATCCTATGACTACAGGGATGCTAATGCGCCACTTCATCTTAAATGGTCCCTTAGAATATGTGCTAACTACTTATGCAAAACTATCTGTTTTGTATTGAGCTGTCACGTTCCGAGTACATTTCCTAGACCTGAAGAAGAGCTCTGTGTAGCTCAAAAGCTTGTATTTCTGACCAACAGAAGTTGGTCTCAGAAAAGATATTACCTCACCCACCTCGTCTCGCTAATCATCCTAAAATGTCACTTACTGGGTGGTAGAGATCTAAGAATAAGTCCTTATAACTTTGGATGACCTGGTGTGCAGGAGCCCACTTTGAGAGTTCCCTGTTATCATTGCCAAGGACCATCAGTGGTGGCAGAGATAGCAGACCCTGGGGAAGTGGGTACCTTTTCCTTAGACTAGAGTAGTCTTCACCATTGTGGAGCTTTTGTGGACACTTCCAGCAGAATATGGCTCAGTTGCTTGAGTCAAGCCTAATGTGTATATCTGGGAAGGAAAAAATGAACCACCTTTCTCCAATAGCTATCTGAACACATTCAGAAATTTCTCCAATTCATAGAACTTACTCACCATAGGTATTCTGTGGCCTAGCAACGCCTCTTCTCTCTTCCCAGCAGAATCAGTGCTTCTCCCCGTTGAGGTGGAGGGGATAATTTGTCCAAAAAATGCAATGTAAAATATATATTTCAAAGTGTACTGACAAAAATCTTCCAGAATTCTTACTAAATTTGCCTTTGACCTTCTAGATCTATGACCTGGGTCTGCTAGCTGTCAGTTTGGTATTGTTACAAGAATGCTTTGTGTCTGCATATACGTAAATAGTGAATATAAAATGTTCCAGTAGATGGGGCTTACGAATAAATAGCATTGTTTATGGGTTCAGTAGGTGCAATAAAGTTCATTGTTGTTATGGTTCCCTCTTTGTAGCTCTCTACATAAGCTCTGAACAGCTGTGTTTCATGAGCATTACATTCACAACAGGAAAAAGAAGTCTTGGCACAGTACACCAGTTACTTATTAAGGAAATAATAAAAAGTATCTTGCATAAATGAAGAAGACATGTCTGATTACTAGCTGTGATGTTTAGTTCAGTGCTAGTGTGTCTGTGATCTGAGCGGTTGTCCCATTTGATCAAATATGGTCAGCTGCTAAAATAAGGAAAAAGCAAGTGGCATTGTGATCATATATGGCTTAATGATGTATACGCTTTTTAATTTTTAAGTATTTTAACTTTTTATAATTTTGGATTTAGTTTTAAGTTTTATTGTAATTGTTTTTTGGCTGAGTCACTATTAAAAAACTAGTGACTGATGGTTGGTCCAGGGATATTTCCTGTTTTATCATTCATTCTTTTTTAGTATTTACTGCTTTGTCAGCACTTCCTAATTCATAGAGTAGCGGGAGTTCAGAGGGCTGTTCTCTACAAACAACTCCTGTTGAATTACTGGGAGTTCCAGATATTGAACGAGTACCAATATGGATGCACAGAGAACTTATTAGTTGCAGTGGAAAAGATGTATTAGTTTTTCAGGTTCATCTCTGTGCTAGAGTGGGGTTATTCCCTCAGGTATATTCTCTTGTGCTTTGCCTTGTCTAGTTTTAAGTGTATATGAATATATTTGGTTTCAACGACCCATCTAAAACTAACCTGTTGCTCTTCAGTCTTAAACAAATACAATACAATTAGTGTTCTGATAAAATGGTAAGTAATGTTGCAGAAGAAGCAGCCTCTTCTAATTCATGGAGGGTCCTGGTTTCAATCATTTTCATTACTTTTACAGTACTCTATCTTATTTCTAAACCATGTAATGGCAGTTTAATCAATACAGTGAAACCTTACAAGACAGGACTCCTTGCCTGTAATTAATAGCTCGCATCAAATGTTTTACAGTGTTGCGTTCTGAGAATCATGCAAATGATTAAATTAAGGAAATAGCCATAGACGTGTTTCTGACCTTCACTATGATGCGCATGATTTAGTTTTCATTGGTTTGTTCTAGTTTGCACTTGATGCAGCCCCTTTCGTATGGGGCTTTCCCAAATATTAACTCTGTCCAAGGTTTTACTATGTGCAGATAAACTTCAATTCTGTACACAAATTCAGTTATGTAGTTGCTGGAAGGAGCCCCTCACATCTTCCGAATAACCGCGATGATAATACTAGTCAGAGGGTTTGAATGATACCCACCAGTAAGTGCCATTATTCTGATGATGTTGTTTAGTGCTAGAAATGTCCAGTGCCATCACATCACACAAGTTATGCATCATTCTGAGCTATGCAACATCTCCATGCCGTGCTCCAGTAACACATCCTTCTCAGTGCTGTTATTCACTTGTAGAACCATGACCTACATGGTATCTTTTAAACAGCAGCAGACAAGTCAACACTACTATTCTATTCTTTCATGAGGGTCTAAGGAAACTCCCACTGAACACAACGAGAATCTTTCCATTGACTTCAGTGAGAATTGGATTGGGCCCAAAGAGAACTCACTTCTGCAATCTGTAAATAGATTCAGGAACATCAGAGAATTTTACATTTTTGTTTTCGGATTTCCTCTTATTTCAGAAGGCGCTCAAGAGTGTACGCAACTCAGATTCTCATCTGTTCAAGGCATCATTGCCTGCTTTGATACAGGATGCATGTCAAGGTGCCACATCTAGAATATGCTGACGTTGTTATAATATTTTAAAAACATGTTATGAAAAATACATACTGTAGCTCCAGTGTTTCTTCTGTTCATATTTTGGTGTCATTTTATTTTTGACAGGAATCTGCTGGTATTTAGTCCTCATCTAATCAAGCAAGCACAAATCTCTGTAGCAGAGGGGGAGTATGTTAGCCTTCTGCTTTGGGGCCTTTGCCGCAAATAAATATCATTCATGCACCATCGTATGACAGTGAGACTGCACTTATAGTGAAGAAAAGCACATAGTGTTTTGGTCTTAAAAGATTTGTCTCTCAGAATGTTTTGGGGCAGTTCAAAGGCAGAACTCAGAGCTAGGGCTGGTCAAATATTTTCCATCGACGCTACTGTTCAATAAAAAAAATTTAGTTTTCAACTAAACAATTTTTTGAGGCAAAATTGTCTCCTTTTGGCAGAGAATTTCAATTTTGCTTTGAAAAAAGTAACACCCCAAACCCAGAATATTTCAGATGAAAACCAAACTGTTTTGATTCTGAAATGTACCTGCAGTACCGCATGGGTGGTAGTTTGGGGATGCCTTATGCTTCCATTTTCCTCTGTGGGCCAGGCTCCCCCCGGCCCCATCACAGCTGCATTTCAGAATCAAAATATTTCTGGTTTGGGCCAAAATATTTCAGTTTTCAATTTTTTTGCAGAAAACTCAACATTTTCCACTGGTGGCGGGGAAGAATTTTTTCCATCTAGTTCTGCCGGAAACCTCTGAACTTCTCACCATCAACAAAAAGTTGCTCTGGACAGTGGGATGCCATTGTTACACTTGTCAATATGTTACATTATCATCTTGCTGCAGACTACTATAGAACTACTTTTTACTCTCTGATATGCAAGGTCTTCTCCCATTGGCCTCACTGGTAGCTGCATGTACATGGCAGATAGCACAATTTGATTCATAAAGCCCTGCAAAATGCAGGAATTGACCAATCAAAATGCCTTGATAAAGGATGTGCTGGCAGCTCTGTGTCAACAAAAGAAATCTGGTTGTGAATCTTACATCCAGCATAGCTTTTAACTGAATTGAAGTTGTCAGCTTGTTGTGTTCTCTTGAGAAACAGTCAGTGGTTCAAACATGTTAATCAGCAATTGTAATTTAAGCCAGTGGCACCACACAACATCCACTGCCATCAGTGTTGTAACTGATGGATAGTGAAAGGCCTTTTTGGTTTACAACTTTATTTCAAACCCTGTCAGATGGAGCCAACAAAATGTAAAGGATTGTGGAGATGTGTCACGAGGCTGAGATTTGCAACCCATCAAATTGCATATGACCTATCTATTTGGGTTATATATTATGCATTACTTCCAGTTTATTCTAGCCTGCTGGCATTTGGGCAAATTTTATATTTAAACCGCTAGTGCAGGAGGGTGTATTTCACGCTTGCACTTTGTAAGATTTGATGTCTGAAGAGCAAATTGTATCATTTTAAGGGCTCCTGTATAATGGGACAACTAAGATGAAAAATGAGCAAGTTTGTCACGATGTAGTCAGCACATTCATTTTTGCTATGAAAACTAATTGAGTAGCTAATTTTAAAGTAAATTGCCCTTGCTTCTGACGATAAGATGTTTTGGCAATTACACTGACAGTTACCCACTTAGCTGGGAATATTTTGGTGGTATTTGAGGGTAGACCAAGCCAGGGATTTCAGTGGCCATCTATATCTAATTTCTACTAACATGGTTTTTACACTGATAGTATGGTTCTTTCCCCTTTGGGCATCAAACCAGAGGTAACATTATTTTTGATGTAGAGTGAGCTTCCAATACAAACATCAGCTTGTGCAGTTGCCAGAGGCAGAATGTAATGTGCATCATACAAAAATTAGGTGCCCTAGAATAAAAGGTTTTCTGCTTTCACTCTAATCTTTTTTGTTACTGACAAAAGCAGATCCTTAACCACTTCGGGGGGAATTTTCAAAAGCTCCTCATTGATATATATCTACTCCTATTGAAGTCAATAGCTGGGCCAATGTGGAGTGCTTTAGACATTCCAATCCTTCTGCTTTTATATGTCAACCTGTGGCACTGGATGGGGACCTGAGTTAAATTAGGTTTGACTTTTAAGTGTAGAAGCTAACATGCGGCTTGACAAATAACCAAATATAATCTTGGCGATGCCAATGGGAGTTTCATCCTCTTAGCCTAAGACTGAATTTGTCCCTTAAATTGCAACATTCATAGTGTACTGCACTGCACTGAAGAGATATATATTTGGAGTACTTTGTCCAGTTTTGGGCCCCCCACTAGAGAAAGGTTGTGGATAAATTGGAGAGTCCAGCAGAGGCAACAAAATGATTAGGGGGTAGGAGCACATGACTTATGAGGAGAGACTGAGGGAACTAGGCTCATTTAGTCTGCAGAAGAGACGAGTGAGGGCAGATTTGATAGCTGCCTTCAACTACCTGAAGGGAGGTTCCAGGGAGGATGGAGCTAGGCTGTTCTCAGTGGTCACAGATAGCAAAACAAGGAACAATGGTCTCAAGTTGCAGTGGAGGAGGTCTACATTGGATATTGGGAAAAACTTTTTCACTAGGAGAGTGGTGAAGCACTGGAATGGGTTACCTAGGGAGGTGGTGGAGTCTCCATCCTTAGAGGTCTTTAAGGTCCGGCTTGATAAAGCCCTGGGTGGATGTTTTAGTTGGGGTTGGTCCTGCTTTGAGCAGTAGGTTGAATTAGATGAACTCCTGAGGTCTCTTCCAACCCTAATCTTCTATTATTCTATGATATTAGAGCAAGTAGGGGTCTTCAGATTTTGCACTTGAGTCTGCCTCTAGGAAGGCGCTGTGGCCTTTCTCGGAGCCTGGGCCCAAGGAAGGGCCGCAACACCCAGGCCAGACAGGAACAGGTCCGGCAAGCCAGTCTGCCCGGCAACTGAGGAGCCGGACAGTGATAGGGCCGGCAGGCCAGTCTGCCCAGCAATAGAGGGGCGGAGCTTCCGCAGGGGAAGGAAATATAAAAGGCAGGCCCCACTGCTCAGTAGGAGACAGGCTGCTGCTGGAGGCAGACGTGCCATCCTGCCGGCTGCAGCGTAGGTCTGACCCCAGCTGGGCAGCCTCCTCGAGCAACTGCCTCCCAGAGCCGAGGCGCCTGGAGCTGCCTGACTTACCGAGCCCCAGGGACTGGGTAGGGCCTCCGGGCCCCAGTGACTAGACCGAGCCCCCCGAGGCCCACAGGTGGGAGATACCCCCTGAGGCCGGCCCTGACCTGGAGGAGCTGCCTGACACCAAGGAACCCCAGGAGCCATGTGACCTGGAGGAGCTGCCCTCTGTAGAGGAGCTCCCTGACTTGCCGGTGGTCAACGAAGAGGGACTGGTGAGCCTGCCGCGTGCCGAGTACCCCAGTGACCCCGAGGACACGGAAGACATAGGTACCTGCGGACCAGGGGGAGGAAGTGGCCTGGGACAGCCATAGCCAGTGGCTAAGTCAGGGGCAAGACCCCCATCGGTGTGTTGCGGAGGGAGCTCCGCCGACTCAGTGGCAAACGCCTTTGCAACTGCTAGGGCCCTGGGCTGGGTCGCAGTGGAGATGGGGGGCCTGCGTCCCCCTCCCCTCTTCCCTAGCCATCCCGGGAGAAAGTGCTCTCCCCTGCTGCTACAGACAGCAGATCCAGACTGCTTACCTGCCTCACCCTGCCTAAGGGCCGGAGGCTACAGACTACTTGTCTGCCCGCCCTACCCGAGGGCCGGGGCTAAGACTGGTGCATAGGCACCAAATTATTCCCCTTGTAGGAAGACGCTGTGGCCTTTCTCGGAGCCTGGGCCCAAGGAAGGGCCGCAACGCCCAGGCCGGACAGGACCACCGGCCTACACTGCCTCTGCCCCTTGAACTGATCTACAAACTTGACACTATCAACCTGGGTTTAAACAGGGACTTGGAATGGCTATCTCATTACAAGAAGTAATTCTCACCTCCTAATCAATGATTGTGAATAGGCCTCAACTACTTCCCCATTGTTGTTCCTTAAACTTGGATGTGTATATATACCTGCCATTTGATTTCTATTTCTTGCATCTGACGAAGTGGGTTGCAGCCCATGAAAGCTTATGCCTATAAAAATTAAATTGGTTAATCTTTAAAGTGTTACAGGAATCTCGTTTTTTCATTTGTGTGTGTTTAACATGCCCCTCCAAAAACGTTCAAGTTTAAATTTCCTGCACATGCCCCTGAGCTCAGCCCACCCTGCTTCAAGCAGGCGGCCTGAAACCTACAGACTAAGGCAGGGAATACCTGCAGTACCAAGCTCGGTCCCATAGGGTCACTACAGAGCAGCCCAACCTGCCACGAGATCAAAAGACGTGTTGCTAGAATAAGGGAGATATGATCAGATCAGTCCTGCCAAGTAACCTAATGTGGCAAAACTTGTCCATTTAGAAATTTTAAATCATCTACTAAGCTCCTAGAACAGGCAAGTATCAAAGAACAGGAAGCAAGGAAGAAGGGGGGAATTAACTACAAAACCAAGCAAGTGATGATAAAATTCTACTGTAAACAGCAACCTATGGCAAAGGCTAATTCATAGCTTTAGATATTGTTTTCATTTCAGTGGAAGCCTTCCCTGATTTATCTTACTGGATCAAATCTTTTTGCAAGCTATTCTGTTTTAATGCTGCCCAAAGTAATCAGAATTCTTCTGGCAGCAGTACAATGTAATGAAATGGCAAATATTGCATTACTAACCTCAATAATGGAAGAAAACGTCTTTCTCTTGTGCAAACAGAAAGCAATATAACACAGAACTTCCCCCTAGGAATAGCTCGCACTCTTGCAATGCAAAGTGTTTTGAAAGCATTTATTTTTGATCTCTAGGGGTTTTTCATTAACTATTGCACAAAACACATGAATCAGACACTCCTTTCTGATAAGCAGAGTTTGTATATCCATTTAATATTGGTTGTTATTTTAATATAGTCATAATTAAAAAAAAAAGATTCTCAACATTTTGAAGAATACAAACCTTATTTCTTTTTTAGAAAAGTAAACAGAGATTTGCAGCATGGTCACAAAATACATAATATAGGTTCTGATCTGACTCCCTTTGAATTTGGTGGAAAGGCTCTTATTTACTACAATTGGAGCTGGATTAGGGTAAATTTTTTAGAAGACTTTAATTGCCTAAATCACTTTTGAAAAGGGAATTTGGAGTCATAAATCACTTAGGAAACTTTTGAAAATTATACTGGGCTCTTTAGCATCATGATTACCATGGGCTGCCATATAATCAAGGGAGCTTTCTTCTGTAGCCACATGTGAAATCTTTGGACCAGTTAATTAGTCATCATTTTGCCTTTGGAGGTAGATAACAAAGCAGGGATATTCCTGGTATTTCCTACATTTAGTACAGGGGATCCCATCAGCACCACTGTAACATTTGTCCCTTGTAATGACTTTACTGATGACCATTGTACAGAATTATCAGGACAATCTGTACCCAAGTGGGGACACATAGGCTTGTTACAAGTACGTACAACAATAATGATTTCAGGCAACACCACCCTGCTAATATTTAGATGTTTAATGTAAAAGTGGGTGAATGGGCTCCCAATGGCTACAAAACTGAGGAAGTGGCATCCTTATAGGTCATATTCCAATGCTATTGTCTGTTGTCCTTAGACAGAGTGGTCTGTGTTGTATTGACATAAATTGGAATAAGATTGTAAAAATGCTGGTTTCCCCCTTGGCGTTCTCATAAAAATGAGCTGTACCTCATGAGAGTGGTCAGTGTTTAAACATATTTAAACACAATCAATAATACAACATTTTTTGGGGGGGAGGGGGAGTGAACAGTAAGATCTGTATTTTAACTAGATATTCATTAGTTACCTTCTGATGTCAAGTTGCCGACCTTCCCCTTTGTAAGAGAGCCTTCTTAGAGATTACCAATCTGCCTACCCTCTTAGCTTTTGGGTCATTTGAAATGTCATTAGTATTCTACTCCTGCCTAGATACCAAGGGAAAAACGTAATTAAAATGCAATGTGATGGTGCATATCACATAAAAAAGGTTCCCTTCCACACAAAATCTTTGCTAAACTCGCATGCATGTCTTTGTGTATCACTCGCTTACGTTGCTAACAGCCCATCAATAAAAGGAGGTCAGACTTTTGCAGTGTGCTCTGCCAATTATATTTTAATCATTTTCCTGGTCATTAATGTCACGTGCTATCGGCTGCCCTGTTCTTATAAAGATCAAGGAAATAGGCTAGCTATTAGATACATTTAGGGCCTGAATGCTTGGTGTAGCCTGTTCCAGTGCTGGCCTTTTAAAGAAGTTGCTGCTAAGTAAGGGAACCAGGAGTCATGGGAATGACAGTCAAGTGACCAGCCGAAGTATATAAGGGGAGCCAGGAGCTCAGTTAAGAGAGAGACTCCAGAGTGAGTGTGAGATAAGCCCTAGTTCCCAAGCACAAGGAGATAAGCAGGTGCCTGTTGGGATGTCACAGCTGAGAGACCCCGGGCAGAGTGTTTACATGTTGGGGAAGCTGGAGGAAGGCTGGTAGAGGAAGAGTCGCTGGGGAAAGCTAAAGGAAAGCTAAAGAGTTTGGGTGGCTTAGATCCCTATACAGGGTGGTGTTGGTCCTTCTATTTTCCTCCCACTGTGGGAATTAGAACAGCTGCCCTATTGACTACGGGATGTAGAGGGTGACTGGAGCCCAGGAGGGTGGGAAGCTGAATCCAATGGAAGAGTTGAAGACCGACCCGCAGAGGAAGGCCTGTGCCCTGGAGGAGCCTAAGGTGGAAGATTATTTTCTTGTATCTTTTGATCTTTGCACAACACTTGTTACCATTATTTTTTTTTTCCCCTGTGGCTCACTGGGCGGCTAAGTCACTTCAACGATGTTGCATGCTGAAGGCTCCTGCACAGGGATCAAGATGCTGAAATGAGGGAAACTGAGGCAACTATAGGCCTGCTACCAGTTGAAGTAAGTTCCTGCTACATGCCGCATGATCCATAGAAAACCTCCTTATGCTGTTCCACAGGAAATCTGCTGTGTTTTCATGTTTATAACTGTAAAGCATATTAATAAATGATCATCTAGCTGAGTGATCACATTTTTAAAAGCTGCTCTTGCAGCTACTGGGTGTGGTTCCTGGCTCTCAGACTCCCTTTGTGATCTTAGGTTAGGATTTTCAAAGGAGCCTAAGGGAGTCCCCCTCCCCACCTCCCCCCACTCCCACTGAATTTTCAGTGGTTCTTTTTAAAGTCCCAGCTTTAATCTTTCTGGCCCCGACTCAAGAAAGCAGGTCAGAATGTACTTAAATCCATCCCTCTTCAGGACAACACATGAGCACATGTCTAACTTTCATGGAATATGAGCATGTGCTTAAACGCTATCCTGAATCAGGGCCTAAGCACCTCAGTTTCCAATATGTAAAGTCGGGATCACAGTACTCTCCTACTTCTCCGCAGAATTGTGAGGATATATTCATGCATGATTGTCAGATGCTCAGATCTGGCAGTACTGAGGGATCCTTACAAGTGCCTAGATCAGGGGTGTCAAAATCGCTCAAGGTGACGGGCCAAAATCACAGAACCTGTACTTCGAAAGGGCCATGCAATGCTCTCCGCCGAAAATTTCATGCAGTCTACCCATATTCGGCGGCGCAGCATCAGCAATTTTCAGCGGTGCCGTTGTTTGACACCCCTGGCTTAGATTAACTTGAAAAGTTCCAGAGGGGTAGCCATGTTAGTCTGTATACAGCAAAAACAACGGGAGTCCTGTAGCACTTTAAAGACTAACACATTTAATTTCTGCAGGCATAAGCTTTCCTGGGCTGTAATTCACTTCATCAAAGGTAAGGAATAGAAATCAGATAGGAGGTATATATGTACATCCAAGGGTAAGGAACAACAATGGGGAAGGTAGGTATAAGCAAAGTCCATTCAGTTAGAGTAGATGAGGCCTATTTACAACCATTGATTAGGAGGTGAGAATGTGTGAACAGTGACAATTACTTCTTGTAATGAGAGAACCATTCCAAGTCCCTATTCAGACCCTGTCTGATTGTGTCAAGTTTGCATATGAGTTTCAGCTCTGCAGTTTCTCGCTGAAGTCTGTTTTTGAAGGTTTTTTGTAGAAGCATGGCAACTTTCAAGTCAGCTACAGAGTGTCCTGGGAGATTGAAGTGCTCTCCGACTGGCTTATGGATGTTTCCATTTTTTATGTCTGATTTATGTCCATTTATTCTTTTGCGTAGTGACAGTCCGGTTTGGCCGATGTACATGGCAGAGGGCCATTGCTGGCACATGATGGCATATATTACATTAGTAGATGTGCAGGTGAATGAGCTCCTGATGGTGTGGCTGATGTGGTTAGGGCCTGTGATGGTGTCACTAGAGTCAATGTGGGGGCAGACCATAGAACAGAGATTTGTAGAACACTTAGAGCTGGGGATTTGCTTGAATAGAAAAAGCAGAATCATGCCACTAATGTCGATAAGTAGAATTAAATGTTATTTATCTACAGTGATTACTCTTGTTATGCCAAGTTTTGCTCTTTCCTTTAAGGGCATTATTGTTGAGAGGGATATTCAGTAACAAACGGTGGAATGGGGATTACCTGTATCAGATCACAAAATGCAAGGCCTGGAAGCTGTAGAATAATTACTGACAAAACTCCTGACCTCAGGTGAGGAATTTCAAGAATTCACAAAGATCTATCAGTTTGAGCACATCATCTCCTTGCCAAAATACCCACAGACCAATGGGATGGCAGAGCTAGTAAGACAATGACAAATCTCTTAAAGACGGCACAATGTGATAAAGATTCATATCCAGATGTATTGAATATTAGAAATATACTAACAGAAGAAAGTGCCGTGCCTTCTCTCCTGATAAAACTGATGCCCAGTTGCTTATTAAATACCGCACAGAGCTGCAAGGCAGACAGTCAGCAGGCTGCATAGCAAAACGTGAGGCATTTTAGGCAACAACCCAGAGCACAGAGCTGATTTTCTTAAGTTCCATGGAACTCACTAATGTGTCTTGGAAAGATGAAGTGAGTACAAAAGCTGAGCTGAGTAGGTCCAGCTGGCATTCCAACCTATGTTTCCAGGTAGGAGACGCGACCCAAACATAGCACTCAGGCCTCTAAGGCAGCCCCTGAGGTGGTAGCATTACTGCATTGATAATGTTGACTTAACTGTAAAAAGAAGATTGTGAACAATATGGTTAAGATTCTAGTTTTTTCACTCTTTGGGACCTGATCATGGCATGAGCCTACAAATGTTGCCAGGAGACAAAGGACACTTCACCAAACCATCATGATGATTTAAAATATTACGGCTACCTCAATTCTGAGAAATCCTAATCCAAGAACTTTGCTAGTTGGTGTTGTCAAACATGAGGCATGACAGGGGATAATTTTCTTGTCCTATTAACACAACCATATATTTCTCAATCCCCTTCCTCCTGCCCATTCTTGGGGCGTGAGCCAAAAGCCTATTGAAATCAAAGAGACCCTTTCAGTGACTCCCAAGGGCTTTGGACAAGGCTCTCATGATCCCAGTAAGATAGATCTCAAGATCCTGGGTCCCACACATGCCTATCACAACATGTGCGTACCTCATCCTGTGCCCCAACAACAAGTATCTGAATGAAACTGGACAATCACTATGCTCTTGAATGAACGTATACAGAAAAATGACAAAAAGCCAAAACACTCTATCACCCATGGGCAAACACTTTTCACAAAGTGATCACTCCATAGCTGACCTCTCAGCCTCAAAGGAAACCTGCACAACACCTTCAAAAGACGATCCTGCAAACTTAAATTCACAACTCTTCTGGATACTAAAAATCATGAACTTAACAGAGATACTGGTTTGTGGTTCATTACAACAATTTGTGACACCCTACTGTCTGCTACCCCTTAATTGCCGACTTCATTTTAAGAGGTCTCCTACAGCATGTGTTAACTTCTTATGCTTAACGATCTGTCCCACCTTGTATTTAGCTTGGACACTCTGGTACCATCTCCAAATTTGAAGAAGAATGCTGTAAAGGCTCATACGCTTGTCTCTTCCGCCAACGGAAGTTGGTCCCATAAAATAGATTGACCTTGTCTCTCTCACTTGTCAGTCAGTTTCTTTCAGTGACACTGCTCAAGATAATTGCAGATGTCTGCATATGTACTGTGTCTTGCCTTTCTTGGTAATAACCACTATGTCCTGATTATTTAATGTTTTCCAGGATGAATGGCAAAGAGTTAGGATTCTAGAAGTGCCATCCATAGAGTTGTTATAACCGTTAAAAGGTTAGTACTGTGCGCCTCACAACGGACTGCCATGGGGTGTGATACTGCTGAGTACTGAGCCTCTTAACTCCCATTGATAAGTGAACTGTTGGCAAGAAAGCTCTGTGGATGATCTCTTCTCCCTGACAGAGCAGAAATCCTTCCTCCATCCCAAATACTGAAGGCTTCTCTGTTAAATATAAGAAGTAACATTAAGTCTCTTGTCATTATATAGTTCAACACGATTTTACAAACAATAGTTTTGTGGACTTAAACTTGTGTCAACATCACAAAATGTATCAATTACACACACACACACACACACAGACTAGGGCAACCAGAGGTCGGGACAATCCCAATATTAGGGGTTTTGTCTTATATAAGACTTTATTATCCCCCCCACTCCATCCCAATTTTTCACACACGCTGTCTGGTCACACACTCCTACTAGCTGAGACTCAGAATGGAATAACACATACTGGCTGTATTTAGAATCTATGTGGATTTAGACTCTAAGATATAGGCCAAAATCAGGAAATTATCTTGCTAACAGTTCATTGACTGTTTCCACATATGGTATTTATCACTGTTGCTACAAATGAATTCATGGGAAATTTAATTAAGTTCTCAAGAAGAAATAAATGGTTTTTTATCTATTAAGCACACTGGCCAAGTTTATTTCAGTCATATTTCCTTGTCACCTAAAGGGTTTCAGCACATTATTTGCTCCTGAGTAATCTTGTTACTAAATTAAGCCTGAGGTCTACATTAGCTCACTATGTACCATATAAAATGTTGATAACTTCAGTGCACTGCACCTGCAGCAAGGGATGCTTTAAATATTAAAGCCTTAGTTCTCAAATAACACTTGCGGAGAGATTATTTATTTATTTCCTCCCTCTGAATCTTCTACATATCAAAACAGATGTATCCAAATTATGCAGTCAGCAACATGCATCTGGGCAGCCTTTCCTGACTATGTATACAAATGCTCTTGGGAAGAAATTCCTGAAATAAAGTTTGGCCTAAAATGGTGCAAATAACTGTAACTATCAATAAAACAATGCAAGATGAGACCCATCTGTTGGCTGTAGAATGCACATTATCCCTTTATCCACCCACAATGACATGCTAAAAGGCATCAAACAAGATGCAGGATAGGATGGATCTATTTTGGCAAAATATTGACTTCTCTCTGTTGCTTGTTGAGGCAGGGATAAAGTACAGCCATAATCTGGAAAAGCTTAGTTATTTGGGAAAGACAAGCATGAGTGATATGTCTGAGATGCTTTCCCCTCCCCCCCCCATCTTTATGCATATGCATGCAATATATAATCTGACTGGAAGAGATAAGAGGTGAATTTGATTTAGTTATATATATATATATATATATCTCAAAATGGAACTGTACACACAGGAAATATAACTGCAAAGTTCCAGTGTGGGCCAACAACTTCCTGTTCCTTTGATCATACAAACTAAGCCCTAATACTGCAAGCTGTTCCACTTGGGGAAAGGGCCTCCATTGATTTCGCTGGGGTTTCACATGGGCTGTAGAAGTTCACACACACAGATCAGCTTGCTGGGTTGGGACTTACTTTAGTACATCTTTACCCCCAAATGAATGCTATCCTGGTCTATAAAGTTTTAATGTTGTGTAACAGATGGGAATTGGTCAATTTCAGAGTATCTGCCTGGAGAAGAAGGGGATCATGCTAATGCTACGTATGCTGCAACGGACACCTTTAAAACCACATAGAAACTGAAGACGTGATGGCTGGACAGTGTGAGATACCTGTCCCTTGCAGGCATCCTTGCCCATAACATGAAAGTAGCAGCCAGCTTGGTCAGTGGAGTATCTTGCTGTGAGTATATTAAACCAGTGCCCTATGATCTGTGCTGACTGCTGATGAATTTGCAACTGGTGTTTAAGGTGCTAGATTTGACTGTTAAATTCCTAAATGGTATAAGTCTGTACTACCTCTTGCCCCGTGCCAAACTGCCACAGCTGAGACCAGCAGAGGTACTTGAGCTGAAGCCCTATTAGTGTAATTAAGGAGCTACTGACTGGGTACTATTTTTATTATTATTATTTTTATTTTTAGGGCCTTACTGATTCGGAATTCACTCCCTACCCTGCACCCTTTTGGTCTAAAATAGCTTAAATCTGGTGACCTTTCAGGGATTTTGTAAAGCACAGCCTTCTCCCCAGGCAGTTCAGAATGGGAGATGAAGGGGCTGTCCTGCCAGACAAATTCATTGTATCACCAGGTCACGTGATTAGGTGTCTCAAAATATATTTCCAAATATCTAATGCTTCCAGAATTTTGGACAACCCTATTCAATTCAGAATTATCATATAGAAATTGAGACTTGTTATTTACTGAAAGCTAAGATTCCTTTTACAAATTCAGTAGCTCTTGTTAATTCTCAGTGGATGTTCAAATGTTTCATTTCTTTGGTCTTTCTAACACAGATATATGTTTCTGACCCATCTATTATTCATAATTAAAGAGTTGCTCTGTGTGGTGAGGACTTCATGAGGAAGGATATTGACTTGACATAAATCACATGGACATTTTAATTATTTCAGTTTGATCTTGGATAAAGTAGCCAAATATCAGATGTACAGCCTGTATAAGGGCAGCAGCTTGATTCAGAACAAGGCTTTAAAATGAAGATAATGACACAACAAAAAGAGCAGGGCACAACAAAGTTAATTTCTTGCAGAGAGAGAGCTCCTCTTACATTTCTGGACCATTTAAGTCCCTGATTTTTTGGGAAAAAATAATCACCTGTTTAAATGAGAAAGGTAAAATCTCAGATTGTATCCTATGATTCTGAAAATGCCAAGCCAACACTGATTATTAGGATAACTCCCAAAATTTTCAGGCATCTGTAAGAAGATCCAACTATGTGCTGCCCACACGCTGTTATACTTAATTACATTTATAATTACTTAGTCTGAAAATATTTTGTTTGATGTTCTATTCTAACCGTCACTGGCTGTTTTACAGTTTGGTTGATATTTGCAAAATCATTTACTTAGAGCTGGAAAATTGTTTGGAAAGTGATTTAAATACAAAGCAAAGAGTGAAAATCTGTAAGGTTTTTTTTTTTTTTTTAATTTGTTTTTTGTTTTTCTGGTTTTTTAACATGAAACCACTTTTGGATATTGCTGATGGATTTTCCTGAGCTGTGTTCTAAACTGGCCGGGTAGCTGCACTGAACAAATCTTTAATCTGTACTGCCCTCTGCTGCTAATATTGCCAAATGGCAATTATTTCCATGTATGTAATGTTGACGTTGAAATGTTTCTTACCCTTATATTTAAAACAGTGCTTCCTAAACTCTGGGGTGTGGCACATATGCTGGCTGCCTACATTGTGCATTAAAGGACAACGAAAACTACATTAAATACTTTCTTACTATAGGTTCCCGAGAAAGCAAAGGCTGTAGCTGACATATGGAGGTCATTCAATCACCTGTGGAAGTGAAAGTGGTCCATGCAATCGTAAATGAGAGGAGCAGTGTCCACAGGACAATCATTCTATTAAGTGACTGTGAATTATGAAAAGCTTGGCTTGGAACATATGTGGTGTTAGTATTTAGGTAATCAGTCTTCTCTTATTTAACCAGCTGAAAGCTAGAGCCAAAGGCCAAATCTTAACTCACAGAAGGAGTCAGGACGAACTAAGGACTGCAGGATTTGAACTCTGATGTGCAAAGTAAGTCATAGCACATAAAAAAAATCCTGTGGCCACAAGTCTTAGCAACCAGGTCAAGTGACTCGGGCTTGTGGGGCTTGCACTATGGGGCTAAAAATAGCTGTGTAGAGGTTTTAGCACGTGGAGCCCATGCTCTGAAACCTGGTGCGGGGGGAGGGTCTCAGAACCCTGGATCCAGCCCGATTGGGAAATCTACATGGCTATTTTTTAGCCTTGCCATGCCAGTGTTGTGAACCCAAGTCAGTTGACCTGGACTCTGAGGCTCACTTCCAGAGGATCTGGACTTTTTTTGGCTGTCTAGTTGTAGCCTTAGCCAAGTTGAGCTCAGTGGAACTACTTGCCTGCTTGAAGATAAGCACATGCGTAGTACTTTGTTGAATGGAAATCGGCTCATTTGCATGCTCAAAGCTTGTATGCAGTTGGTGTGTCTTGCAGAATTGAGGCTTATCTCCCTTCTGTGTACTCTTTATGGCACTTTTAGGGTGTGGGCGGGGTGGGGAACGGCATCTGTTATAGCTAAAGAGATGGCTCAAAACCACAGCGCTGAATGACCTAGAAAGGAGGGAATTTGGACGTGAACCTCTGGATTTGTTATGCTGCAGGCCCACTAAAACGGAAGCTTCTAATGGCTCTTGTAAAGGCATTTTTGTACTTGAATGGAAAGTCATTTGAAGCTACTATAAAGCCCTGCTCTGCCCTATAACTGGCTCACTGTTTTCATCCAAGAGAATAGAAAATGGATCAATTCACAGAGGGCCAGGTCCAAAGTCCAACGTCTTAAACAACCTGATTCGACTTCACCAGGCTTTGGATCAGACCCTGGCCAGAGTAATCTGCATTCGAAATGACTGAACCCAAACCCCTCTTTCAGTAAAGATAATGGGATGCCACGGGACTTTGAGATGTCAGTCATCTAGCTATAGGGCAATTTGGGAACTGAACCTGGGTCTAATAGCAGCAAAAGCAAATGTGATGTGGAGGTGAACCCTTGGGGAAAAAATAGGGCCATTTCCATGAATGAGAGCTTCAAGCACATGGCAAATCTTAAAAACTGCAAACAAGTTTTCCTCTAAAGACCATAAGAAGAAAAGGAGAAATGTTAAAAAGGGGATGGGACATGACCGAGATCCAAGTCCCCTCCCTACCCGTCCAAGAATAAACAGCGATGAAGTCTGATAATGAATTACACATGAACATAGGGATATTTTCTGTAAGGTTGCCAAGGTTCTCATGCTCTCTTGCGCATATTCTCTTTGATATAAATAGCCCAGCTATTTTCTGTGGGAGCCGTGTGGGTGTTATGTTTGGGCTCCTCTGCAATTACCTAACAGATGAAGTGCTTGTAGTAAACTACCGCCTCCCATGAACGAGCAGGTTGGCAGACCCAAACTTGGAGATACTCAAATGCACTTGGACCAAATCCATCTTGCATGTTGCCTCACATTCATAGCAGAGCAAATGTGTGTGAGTAAAGTCCCCATGAAAGCCAACTCAGCCAGACTGGAGGCCTGTTTCCCCCTCTCTCTAAAATAATTAATAGTCTAGGATATTTTCAGAGATCAGTGCTCCCCTCCCTCTGGCTTCAGCAGGGACCCCAGCACCTAGGGACCCAGGGCTTGTCTACCCTTACCTCCGAGATTCGGTGGCAGTCGACGGGAGTTACGCAAGCCACGCAAAAAACTTGCATAACTCCCATCGATTTCTCTGTTTCTCTTTTGCGCGCTGTCTTCACTGCACTGTGCCGACGGGAACCGCGTTCCCATCGACGCAGCACTACGCCACTTGAGAAGGTCATCTTAATCCATCGATTTCTGGATTGATTGAGAGGGTCTTCACTGACTGCTCAGTCAATCCAGAAAAATCGATCTGACGGTGGCGACTTTGCCGCTGTCCGTGTAGCTGTAACCCCAGGCAGAGCGCTTTGCTCGCTGCTGGAGCCGGGGAGGGGAGCGCTGATCTCCCCTTCCTCTGGCTCCGGCAGGGACCTCAGAGCTTAGCAGCAGGGGGAGGGGACTGGCCCTTTGAAAGGCCCCACGGGCCAAGGTTGGTACTCTGCCTTTCATCTTTGGAAAGCTCCTGGCACATTGTGGGTGTGATCACAAAACCCCGGATGTACACAATCCGAATGCTTCCTTTTGTGGGCACTATAATGAAGAGGAGCTAGTATTCTGACCTACTATTACTCCAGCTACCGCACCCAGAGCATGTGGCTATTAGTAATCGAGTGAAAAATGTAACAAAGGTTCCTTTAAAAAAAGGAAGTTACAACAAATAAACTGCGTGGGAAGAAAGCAATATGAGATGTCTGGTTGGAATCACGACTTAGCTTAAAAACTAGCATGTCCAAAACAGGACATATGTAATATTTTCCTTACTAGGCTGTGCACCTAAAGTTTCACCAGCCGGAGGAAAGCAAAATGATCCCAATGAAAGAGCACATCATAAGACAAGACGTCTCCATGTGTAGTGTCATCTCATAGCTTCTGCCCACACAACTTCCCTTTGTCAAGTCACAACGTTAAGAGAGATTTGTCTTCCTTCCACTTTTTCAATAGGTCATGGTGATCTCATAAACAGGAGATTTTGCTCTGACTGACTTTGAAAAATTGAACACAACCAAGACGTGGTTTCCATCTTCATTTGTGCTTTCTTCAGCGAGTTCCACGAAGTGAACCCTCTCTGCTAAGCTAATCTTTACCAGCTTTCACTTCTACTTGCTGGAAAAGTTGTGACGTTGGGGGCCGATCATGAAAAACATGAATCTCCTGAGTAATCTCACTGACTTCACTGACTCCAAGGAGAGCAGCAGGTCACAGGATCAGGCTGAAAATTCTGAAAGATTTTGTTTTATACTGAAAATTGTATGAAATAAGAGAAGATGCCAATAGCCCAGAAAGATGTTTATAGCAACAAAGAAATCTATACAAATCTATAGAAACAAATCTATAGAACCTCCTTTACTCAAATAAAATAGCCCAGGCAGAACTTTTTGTATCCAGTGAAGAGATTTGAGTCAGAGACTCTATGAAGTCCACTACAAACTTTGTAATGGCCGAGGAGGATCTATTACTGGAAGGCAGGTAAGTACAAAACCCTAAGACAGAACTTAGTGACTTAGTGCCAGTGACTGATTATTCTAGATAAAATTCCAGATAATTCCCTATAGATCATGCAGCACCCTTAATTATTCTGATGTTCTTGCACCAATAGCAGCCACGTTCTTATGAAAATAAGCCACAGTTTCATAATATATAACATCCACACTGACATCATGATGACTCTACTCTGTGGATTGATGTGATAAACAATGGTGCCTCCGTGCCAGAGGGATAGGATATGAGATATCACATCACTGATCTCTCAAAGTGAAAAACTAGGGCAGTTCAGTCCAAAAGATGACTGAAGAAGAAGACAGAATAAACTGGATTGGGAAAGGAAATTCCCTAAAATAATCTCTTAAAAACACCAGAAAACAAACAGAAATATAGAACTTCAATGCAAATCAGAACAAGGACAATAAAACTGAGCTAAGAAACCATAAAAGAAAATGCATGTTAAATGGGAGAAAATGAAAGTCAAATAAGCTAAACTACTAAGAAAACCAACACACGTGTCACAAAACCAGGAAAAACTAACGGAAACATGCAGATAAAACAAGTTTCACCACCTTCAGGCTCATTCCAGTGTATACATTCATGGCTTTCCAACCCACTCACAATGGTAGACCGTTCTGAAGACTAGCTTCATGATAGGCTGACCCCATTCAGTAGAAAGGCTGGCTTGCCACAGAAGGCAAGAGTTGTCTTTTGAAAAGCTCCAGTGGGGAGGTTCAGAGCTGCCAAGAGATAGACAGTCTTTGAATGGAGGGCCATTGCAAGTCCCGGTGCTTGGTTTCTCCATGTACTGCCTCACCTACCTTCCTGATGCCACGCAGTCTCTAGGAATGACACCAGCTCTAAGGCTGAAATAAATACCCCCTCTGTAGGTGGTGGGGAAGGGACGGATTGAACGCTCTGGAACTAGTCTTACAAGCCCTTACGGAGCTTGAGAGCTCTGAAACAAGTTGGGAATTGGTGAAAAAGAAAACGTAAGCTGTGATGGTGGGAAATCTTGGTCTCTCTCTGTCATCCAGCAGCCTCTGGATGTGGGCAAGGTTATGCCCTGCATTATTGTGGTGTTCCTGGAGGCAGCCAATCCCACATTCCTCGTGTTTGGAGGCTCTCCCGTGTTAAAATCCAGAGGACATCTCTCCACCTTCAGTGGCCTTATTTTGGTGGGGTGAGTAACATTTCAGAAACACAGCATTCCACTTTCCTCTGCCTGGTCTCGAAATAGAGCTATGAGCTAGTGCGACCCCAGTACCTTTTGGTTGGGGCCCATTATCGTCCCAGGCTCACTGACTGTCCATCCTGCCCTTGTTGGAAGCTTCTCCAGTGAGCCCCACTGCTGCAGGTATACAGAGATTGGCTATGACTCCACCCCTGGGAAGGGAACAATAACAGCCTTTCATTGATGCTAGAGGGAAACGTTCCCCTTCCCCCCGAGAATATAAAGCAGTCTCATGCAAGCTTTTAGGGACATGCATGATAGAATCATAGACATGTAAGAAGGGACCTTGAGAAGTTATCAAGTCCCGCCCCCTGCACTGTGGCAGGACCAAGTAAATCTAGACCCTTCCTGACAGGCATTTCCCCAACTTGTTTTTAAAAGCTTCCAATGATGGGGACGACATGACCGCCCTTGGAAGCCTATTCCAGAGCATAACTACGCTTATAGTTAGAAAGCTTTTCCTAACGTCTAACCTAAACCTCCTTGGCAGCAGATTAAGCCCATTACTTCTTGTCCTGCCTTCAGTGGACATTGAGAACAATTGATCCCCATCCTCTTTATAACAGCCCTTCACATATTTGCAGACTCTTATCAAGTTGCCCCTCACTCATCTTTTCTCAAGCCTAAACATGGTAGTTTTTTCAACCTTTCCACATGGGTCAGGTTTTCTAAACCATTTATCATTTTTGTTGCTCTGCTCTGGACTCTTTCCAGTTCGTCCACATCCTTCCTAAATAGTGCTGTCCAGAACTGGACACAGTACTCCAGCTGGGGCCTCCCCAGTGCCGAGTACTGTAGGACCAATTATCTCCTGTGTCTGACATACAACACTTGTCTTACATTTCACCCTCCCTTTTCCAGCCTAGGAGAATTGGCCTCATCTCCCTGCCTCACCTAGGAATGCACTTAGATCTGGCACCATCCGGTGGGCTAGCAGGCTTGGCCCATTTACAACATGTCAGAATGTTCTTTAGCTTCCCTAGTGGAAATTCCTATAGATCCCATCAGAATTCCTCATCTGGACTCTTCTATGGTGGGTTGGTACTGGAGAGATAGTGAGCTCCAGAAACAGTAGCCCCTGGAAGCACTAGATTGATAGATCCATGCCAAAACCTAGTAGCCAACTGGATCCAACAGCAAACATTTGTTTGAATATTTTTCAAATGGAATTTTCAGTTGTCTTTACCTAAATAACAAAGTAAAGGAGAGGAAGGAAACAAACAGCAGAATTTGCATAGTGTTCAGGACTTTAAAATATAACATGGACAAGGCAGTACAGGTTCAGGCTAACCTAACATGCTCCTTACCTCCCAGTGCTTTGTCCAGAGGTGTCTCTGAACAGCATGAGATCTTACATACCATATGGGCTACAATCCCAGCAACTAAAATTGACTGTAATTTTCCTTGCTTCTGTGTTCTTGTACCGCAGCTATATGGGGATTTGAGGAAGTCAATGCACAGTGAAATGGGTGCAGTATACTATTGTCTGTGGAAGAGTCTAATATTGCTTAAATGGTTGCACGTAGGATAGACACACATTTAAAAACACAAACACACTTACATTTAACGTCTGTTTGTTTTTTATTATAATGCAATTGCTTATAAAAATCCACTCCAGTTTTTAAGTGAAGAAAATAGCAGTTGTCTTTTTTCCACTATTTGGTTATTAATAAAGAGCACTTTAATTTATCCAAATACTGCCATAGCAAGACTGGTGAATCAGTGTAAGGAATAGGTGGTGGAGGTGGTAGGGGTGATGTGAGCCTTGTGCTAAAACAGCTTATTGTTAGGGAGTTTAAACGATCTGCAAGTAATAAGACATTTAAAAATAAAGCTGAAATAATGTCTCAAAAATGCCAGGTCTAGGGGGTGTATTTGACCCTATACAATTTGCTGTGATTAACTGCAGATGGAAACACTCCATTTCACCTTCCTATGAAGTGACATTGCAGAACAAATTGGTGGCGTCAACCCGGGTCACATGAATTGTCCGAAAACATGGCAATATTTGGCAGTGAGGACTGCAAGCCTGCTGATCTAAAATGTAGCGTAACGAGGAACTGCAGTGGTGTTTTTGTCTCCTGAATGCCTTTTTAAAAAAACCAAACACAGAGACTAAGGCTCAAGAACAAACTATTTCTTTAGTAAGTGCTGCACAAGCTTTCCAGTGTTCCCACTTTGCAGTGATCTCAGAAAGAATCCCCCCTGGGCTCTTTAGTGAGGTTTAAAGTGCATTTATAGTCAGCATAGGACTATGACCCTGATTCTGTTACCCTTGAAGTCAATGGCAAAAAATCTCACTGACTTCAAAGGGAGTAGGACTGACCCTATGGCTCCAATTCAGTAAAGCATTTAAGTAAGTAAACGTTTAACTGTAAAGTTCACTTAAACTGCTAGAATCAATGGGACATAAGCACATACTTAAAGTTAACCATATGCTTAAATGTTTTGCTGAATAGGGATGGACTGCTCATATGGGGCCTATAAGAATAATATTGTGGCCTTCCATGTTTGTTTTCATTCAGTGATTTCCATGTCACATGTACTGAGGGGTTTTTTTTCTGTCAGCTCCACTGAGTTGTCCTAGGATCCAAAGTCTACCACTGCTGTACCTCCTTACACCATGGTTATTAATGAAAAATTGGTAATCAACTTTGTTGATGATGCAGGAGCCAAAAAAGAATTCTGCTCACTTATCATTAATGGCCCTAGGCGCTCGAGTTGGTAAAAATAAGTAATAATAATAATTTGCTTTTCCACTACACTAAGATTATGCCATTAAAATGGCACCTGATAAATGTTCTGACTGTTACAACATTTTTAAAGAAAAACATCATTGCTGGTTTTTTTGTGTTTTGTTTTTTTATAACTTTCAGGTAGAAAACTGATGTTGCCAACATTTTTCCACTGTTAAGAGCCCCTGGAGGAATAGACTGAAAGTTCTGATTATTTGCTGCTTGTCTTATGAAGAGTCGTGCTAAAAGTCAATGAATATTTTGAGAACATGGATTTAATACCAAGATTGTTTTCTGAATACCAAAAAGTGCCAGCTACAGCAGATTTGACTAAGTATGGATAGTGCTTAGAATGTCTGTTTAATTTATTTTATTTTCTACCTGGTCTGACAATCTTTCCAGGAACACTTTAACAGCCTCATAAAGTAGCAACCACTAAGTGTGCTACCTCCAATAGACACAGTGTGCACATAGGAGGGAGGTGCATAAGCAAATAATTTGTAGTCCTGTTTCCCACTGTAACCAGCTGGTAAAAGAAGGAGGAGAAAGGTTGCATCTAGGTTAAATGGCTTATTGTGGAAATAGCTGTTGCATATTTTCTATGATCTCATCACTAGTACACAGTGTATTCTTCTATCCTGTCATGGTAATGGTGTTAACTTCTTGGAGAGCAGACATCATGAACTCCAAAACTTCCTTTCTTCACTCATGTAGCTCCTTGGAGAGGACGATACCCAACATACCCAAACAAGTCAAACCATGTCAAACATTATAGGCCTTTCCAAGCATGTTGTCTCTCATTTTTAAATGCTGCCTCATCCAGAGGAGTATGGAGCATTAAACCATGTGTGCACTTATTTATTTTATTCATTCAGCTGTTTAAAATCTGGTCTGTGGTGCGCTACTATTTAGCATGCACAAAGTACCCTTCATATCAGGGCTTATTATATTACTGCCAAAGAAAATCTGATAGTCTAAGAATTTTGGATGCAAGCAGTGCTGTAGATAGTTGCCGACCTGAAACTAATTGGTCACCAGGCCACCTGTTACACTTCCAGTTTATACTGACTAAAGGTTTGTAGAGACCTTGATGTCATAGCGGTTGGTAAGATGACAGGATAGGAAGCAGCAGCCTGACACTCCGCTCACTCAATGGCTCTGCAGCCAATGCCGTGAAAATTAGAACTCAAACCACCAAGTTCAAACTCAGAGTTTACACTTCCCAAAGCTCAGATTGTTCAGACAAGGGGGCTGGGTTCAGAGCGTTACAGGGACAAGAGGGGCCATTTGCTGAATATGGACCCAGACTTGGATTTTGAATACAGCTCCAGCATTCATTCAGGTCTATTGGCGTCTAGGCTTTAGATTCAATTCAGTTTCTAACTAAGATCCATGGTCCAAAACCCCATTGGGCTAGATGCTGTACAAACACAGAACATAAAGACAGTCCCTGCCCAAAAAGAGCTTACAATCTAAGTATGAGATAAAAGGTGGCTGATGGATATAGACAGACGGGGAATTTAAGGAAACACTGGGACAATACTGGTGATAAGCTGTGGTGTAGGTGCAATAGCTGCCTAATCATGGGCAGGCATTTTGTAGGCACATTTTTGTACTGAACAATTAAACCCAACACAACTGGATCTTTAAATGCATCGCTGACTTGTGAGACTGGTACCCTCCTTCACAAACTAATGTGGGGCTGACCTAAACCCACCTCTAGTATTTCAAGTTTTGGGGGTTTTTTTCCTTCCTGTCAAATCGTCTTGTCTTAGAAATAAAACTCTTGTAAATATTTCATTCCAGGTAGATAGAGAAAATTGCCACAGGCTTCTGTTGCCTCTTGTCAGATCAAACAGCAGACCGAGGGAAGAGTAAAAATGTGTTAAATCGGGAAACTTTCCTGAGCTAGAAATGAGTAAAAACATTCCGTGACCCTTTGTGAAGGATTTAGAAAATGACTCTGTATAGACAATTCCACTTATAAATGGACCTGGTTCTCCAGGGCCTTTCCCGTTGTGTACTCATTTACACCCATGCAATGTGAATGTAAAATGCTAGTAGCTTCTTCCTCTGGATCTCACCTGCTGCTTAAAAAAAAACAAAAAACCCCAAACCTAGCAAGTGTTACATTAAAAAGGGGTCGTTGCAGCTTAGGATTTCTGCTGTCCTTGCTGCTTCCCTCTCATCTCAAGGCAAACTTCATAGATTGTGACATCACAATGAGTTGCTGTGGAGACTGGAAGATGGAACAATACACATTCAGGTGGGGAATGAGGATCTCGGTCCTCAAAGATCCTCAAAGCTATTTGGGCAACTAACTCCTATTGATTTCAATGGAAGGTAGGTGCCTAACTACCTCTGAGGATCTGGGCCTTAGACTTTTGGGAAGGGTCCATCGTCATTCTGTGCATGTACAGGACATGGCACAATGCACAGTGGGTTCCCTGACTGATCACTGTAGGGCTGCAATACAAATAATGTTGTTGTTTATTATTTTGAACTCTTAAATAAACAAAGATGCTGTTTTCCTATGACTGTCACCAGTAACGAGACACACAAGGGAGGAAAGAGAGGACAGATACAATCTAGCCAAAGAACTGCTTCTCAATAGAAGTCTTCTCAAAGTTTTCACTGAAAACATCCTTGGTTCTTCATCCAAAACTGTTCTGGAGCAGGTCTCACCTTCTGCAACAGTTTTTCAGGTACAGATTTAGACCTAAGTGTTGTTGATGTTAAAATGACACAGTTTATCATGAAACCTAAGAATAAATCATTTGAGAAAAGAACTCCGCAGGATGACTGGGATAAACCTGATTCAGCTGCCTGCCGTTGGCATGTCACTATAAGGGAGCGGACCAATCAGCTCTGTCGTTGGGAACACTGAGTCAAGATTTCATTCCTCCGTGCACTTTGCTCCTTGAGCTTGTTACTTGGCGTTCTTACAGTTTAATGAAGGCCTCTCACCTATACTAGTTGAACTGGTTTAACAAACTCAGTTTAAAATTGGCAAGGTTGTATGGCTAGTTTCTCATTTAAATTGAGTCTACATCAGCTGGCGCAAACACCTAGTGTAGACACACTTAACCCCGTCTAGCTGGCACTGCAATTTACCAGTTTAAAATGACCCAATTTAAGAAAGGGTTAAACCAGTTTAAGTGGTTTTACACTAGGCATTTGCACCAGTTTAACTATTTATTTTGAAATCAAATGATAGCACTGAATGGGATAAAATTTTTATGGCGGGGTTGTTTGGTTATCTGTGCTATATAGCCCGCAGAAGTCTCTTCTCCCTGGATAATGGCCTTCAGACAAGGAGTTCTCAGTATTTTCCATATCATAATCCTCATTTCAGACTGAGAACCCCATCCGCAAAAGCCTCATCAGGATCTAGCCGAAACCCTCTTCCTTTTAGTATAATGGAAAAGGCAGGGAACAAACTTAAAGCATTTTTTGTTATAGTCAGAATATAGCTGTTTATATTACTCTGGTTATTTTTATTATTTGTTTTAAATCAATAGTGAATTTGAGGCAGACCTCAGCCAGTCAAAAAGCAAACAGTTGGGTCACTCCGAAATCTGCTCAGGTGAATATACTGGTAAATAAAGAATTAATCAGGGTTTTATTTAGCCTGTAGTCTTTTTGTGCAACGTGGCTGCAGGAGCAACCACAAAGATCTTTATTTTCACATGACATTCCCTGTATATAATGCAGGATTAATATAATTCATACAAAAAACTAGAAAAAGGTTAGGCAACCCATATGCTGATAGCACTGTCTATCACGCTGACTAGTGTTGTCTCATTGTTCCCTTGTGCTCCCCAGTCTGTCTGTTTCCACTTGTCTCTTCTCTAATAGATGGTAAGCTCTTCGGAGGGGGGGAAGGGTAGACTGTCTTTTTGTTCTGTGTTTGTACAGCATCTAGCGCAATGGGGGTCCTGTTCCATAAGCTGGGCTCCTAGGCACTGCTGTATTTCAGATAATACTGTAATGCCTCAAAGATGCTTATATTTATTCATGCATCACTCTGTCCCCCCAAGCCACTGGAGAAGGCTGTGGTCTGGTGGGTTGCCCATTGAACTAGGAAGCAGGGACATCATAGTTTTGATGCTGCCTCTGACACGGACTTCCTTTAATGGCTTTGGCCAAGTCAAGCACATCTGTCCCAGTTTCCCCATCAGGAAACTGCTTCACAGACAGTTGTGAAAATGATCCTAATTAACTCTGGCCCAAACCTGCAAACAGTTAGGCATGTTAGTAACTTGGGAGCACGCCCATGGTCTTCAGTGAGGGACTCATGCTATTAAAATGACGCACCTGCCGAAGCGTACACGATTGGGTGCATGGTGCAAACTCTGGATTAATCATCAAGAGATCTGTGTTTTATTCCTGGCTCTGGCACTAATTCACTGCTTGACCTTGGGCAAATCAAGTATTCCCTCTGTGCCTGATTCCTCTGTCTGTTCAGTAAGGGGTAATAATTCTTACCTACCTTCCTAAAACATTTTGAGATCTATGGCCGATAAGCACTAAAGCATTAGATTGTTATAGGTAAATCCCAATAATAATACGTCAATAGACAATTCTTTGCATCTTTATCGCCACCTACTATTTATGTATTTAAAAAAAATAATTCTCTTTATTTTATGGTGATCCAACTGAAGTGTTGTCATCATATAATTCACTTCCGGGAATCTTGTTTGTTCAGTGGGTATGTTCACATGTAAATATCCCGCTCAGACACAGTAAAAGCATTGTGCCTTCCCCCAGAAAGGCTAACTATTAGGGCACTATACAACAAACACCACCTGCTATACGCCAGGAATATGACTCACAAAACAGTGCAAAGATTCCTGATTATCCAGGAGCAATGAAAAATTGCCACGAGTTTGAAGGTAAAATCGAAATCGTGTATTATAAGCAGAGGTGAACGTCCTGTTTGTGCCCCCAAAAATACAAGAATACACTTCCTATGGCATTATGAAGAGTCCTGATATTTTCCCTACCATGTCAATTGGTATGGAGCCTCTTCTCCCATGGAGAAACAGTTAATTAGAAACAGTTGATAAAATGAACCAGCTGTCTCTGGGGGACTCAGGTTGTAAATATTGCATGTAGTTGAAGAGCAGGTTGGGATTTTTTGTGTTCTTTTGCCAAAAGCATCATTAGTGATCCCAGTGTTACATCAATCTTGTATTAGCAGGCGGATGGCCTAGACTGTTCCCAACAGGGAAGTGTTCCAATCAATTTAAATGATATATTAAGTGTCATTACTGTTGAAATCATCACTGAGGGATAGGTTCAGGCAAAATAACACCAACACGTAAGGGCCTAGTCCTGAGGTTCTTACCTGATCTCACTTAGGCAAAACTCTCATTGAGTTCAATGGGTAAAAGGGCAGATTCTCCATGCTGTTACGGTCGTTGTGTGCTGCACCATCACCAAGGGCTGCAAACCTAGCAGAGGTGGCCAGCAGTGTAAGAGACGCTCTAATTGGCATAGGTCAAAATTTCAGAAGAACATAAGAAGTCAATGGGATCTTGGCCTTCTAAGTGACTTAGTGGTTTTGAAAATTGTAGCCACAGAGGCTACATAGAGTCTTCTATGCCAATGCCCCTTGCAGTTCCTGATGTAAGGGGAATGGCCAGACAGCCTGAATTTTCTGGCTATTCCTAGCTGCTGGACTAGTTCCCTGGGACCAGCAGCAGCAGAAGCTGCTCTAATGTTTCACTAGGGGCTGAACAGTGCCCCAGCCAGTCACAGAATCAAAAAGAGGTCCAAAGGTGGCGCATGAGCACAGCTGAGCTAGACCCAAGAGTCTGGCCCAAATACTTTGTGGCAAATCACCAGCTCAGCCACTGTGGGTTCTGCACTTTTCTTTTTCATGGAGGGTCAGGGTGCCCTACAGGGGCCTTATTTCCAAACATTGGCCAGCCTGGTAATGCCCTGTGAGGCAAGGGACCCAGGCCCATCCACTTCTCCAGGTCCCAGTCCAGGGGCCCTGCAGGAAGGCGGTGGCCTCCCCCCAGAGTCTGGACCCAAGGAAGGGCCGCAGCGACCTGGCTGGACTGAAACAGACCCAGCAGGCAAGTCCGCCCGGCAACCAAAAGGCCGGGCAGTGATAGGACCGCCCGGCCAGCCCAACCAGCAACAGCAGGGCGGAGTCTCTACAGGAAGGGGCAGTATAAAAGACAGGGCCCAGAGCTCAGTAGGGAGAAGACTGCCATTGGAGACAGATATTCTGCCCTGCCGGCTGAGGCCTAGGCCGGATTGGAGCTGAGCTGATACCAGGGATGCTCGCCTCCCACAGTGGAGACCCCAACCATTCCCCGATCCTACCTTAGGGCCCAGAGACTGGGTAGGGCCTCCAGGTCCCAGCTGGACCAGGCTACCAGACCCCATTGAATGGACTGGGCTCCCAGATCCCAGTGACTGGGCTGAGCCCCCCGAGCAACCTGGCTAGGAGATATCCCCTGAGGCCGGACAGGACCTGGAGGAGCTGCCCGAAGCCGAGCCCCCAGAAGCCGGACAGGACCTGGAAGAACTGCCTGACGCTGAAGCCTCCCAGGAGCCCTGTGACCTGGAGGAGCTGCCCCTCGCCGAGGAGCTCCCCGCCTTACCACCAGTGGATGAAGAGGGACTGGTGGGCCTACCATGGACCGAGTACCAGAGCGACCCGGAGGAAATGGTACACAGATACCTGGGGATATGGGGAGGAAGTGGCCCAAGGACAGCCATAGACAGTGGCTGAGTCTGGAGCAAGGACCCCGCCGGCGTGTTGTGGCGGGAACCCCGCTGACTCAGTGGCAAACGCCTTTGCCACTGCTAGGGCCCTGGGCTGGGACGCAGTGGAGATGGGTGGCCCTGCGTCCCTCTCCCCCCTTCTCTAACCACCCTGGGAGAGCCTACTCCTCCCTACCACTGTAGATAGTGGATCCACTGGCTGGCCTCAACCGGCCTCAGGCCGGGCCATTGCACTGCTGGCTGGCCTCAATCGGCCTCAGGGCCCGAGGCAATAGACTGCCTATGTGCCTCACCCCACCGGGTGGAGTGGAAAGCTTAAAGACCATGGGACTGCCCGCCCTGCCTGAGGGCCAGGGCTAGGACCCAGGCACAAGAGCTAACTGCTCCCCATTTAGGAAGGCGCTGTGACCTTCCCCGGAGTCTGGACCCGAGGAAGGGCTGCAGTGACCCGGCCAGATAGGACGGACATTCTACAGGCCCTCATAGTAGCAGTTATGCACTGCCACTAGTGCTTCTAGCTGTTATTTCCCCCTGAGGTTCTTCCCCGTCCTTTCAGCTTCTGCAGTTTGGCAGGTAAGCCTCCTTCCCAGCATCCATCTTCATTCCGTTCCTCTGTCGATTCGCGCATCCGGGCAGGGTTCCTTTGGGCAGCGTCCGCTGGCTCCCTTGACACCTTCCGGGAGCAGTGGGTGCTGTCCAGGGTTCTCTGCTCGGTTTTCCCATTCTGCTTCCCTTTGTTTGACCCTGTGACTTCCACGCCTGCTCCTTTTTTCATTCTTTGTCCCCCCAAATCAGTTGCATCCTGGGTCCAGTGACTCCTCCCCTCCAAGGAACAGTACACGAACAGTAGCATTCACCTTCACCTGCTTCACTTGTATTTCTCATCAGTCACCACACTCCAACACGCTCTCCAGGTCTTCTTCCTCCCACCAGCTGCCTGGCTGGAGCAGGGGGTTTTGTACCAGGCCCCTGGCTGGGCCTTAACTGGCCTCAGGTGCTCCTAATTGGCCTCCCCTCAGTTCACAGGGAACAAGGCCAGGATCATTCTAGAGATTCTATATCTGCCTTTCATCACTCTCTGGCTGCCCCTTAGTCTGGCTGCTTCACGACTTGTAAACTTCATGACTGAGACCAATAACAACATCTTTTACGTACAGAGTGCCTTCTATTCCAGGCATTCAACGTACTGCCCAAACATCAATGAGTTCAGCCTTAGAACACCCTGTGAAGTAGGTCAGTGCCGTTAGCCCTTTGTCACAGCGGGGGAAAACATGAAGCACAGCTGAGTGTGAGGTTACTTACCCACCCAGGTTTCACAGTGAATGGAACCTGGGCTTTAACCACTCAGCCGTGCTTCCCAGAGGTCTGAATCAGCCTTAATCTTCACCCAGGTCTCAAACTGAACCTCACCCTCTTGTGGGGTTAGGAAAAGGTTATGTACTCCCCAAACTTCCCTTCCCTTCCCTCCCTCTTCAGAAGCAGACCCACTCAGCTTGGTGATAGGAGGGTTTCCACTGGGCCTTGATATTTCAGGACTGTGGGGTCACAGCAGCCAAGCACTCTACAGTAGCTCCAGAGTGCGGCTATGATGGATGAGCGAGTTGCAATAGCAGGGTCCTCTGGATATGAGGCAGGTTTTCACCAGCCAAAGAAAGGAGTGAGTCTTGTGGCCTTATCTTACCTCCCCAAATAGGACCTGCTGCCAGAAGTGAGTGAATCTCTCAGCCTCCCCCAAAAAAAGACTTCCTACTGCTGGATGGGAGAGTGCAGATCAGCAGGATCTTCTACTGGAGTGACAGATCATTAATGGTTGGAAGAGGCAGGGATTATGGGAAGGAGAAAATCCTAATGGTTTTGTTATTATTATTAGTTATTTTATTATTATTTTATTTACTGTAGTGTGTAGGAGCCTAAGTTGTGGATCAGGACCCCCACTGCGCTAGGTGCTGTACAAACACAGAACAAAAAGACAGCCCCTGCCTCAAAGAGCTTACAATCTAATGGCCATGGGCAGGGGCCCTCAAAGGGACTGGAGGCTACCACTTTGATAGCCAGTGAGTTAGCTGGCATGTTAATGAAAACACCTTGTGGAATTAATTCTGTGAGGTAGTAAAAATC
Source organism: Emydura macquarii macquarii (assembly GCF_026122565.2). NCBI lineage: Eukaryota > Metazoa > Chordata > Testudines > Chelidae > Emydura > Emydura macquarii. The sequence continues at coordinate 8,165,297 of NW_027130208.1, forward strand.
CAGGTGCCTATAGCATGGTTATAAGGAGAAAGTCCCCTTCCACACTGGGGATGGGAAGCCAGGTTAGAACCTTGATAGCGACAGATTGTGGCCAGAACAGTTTCAGCCAGAGTGTGGTAAGGCCTTTAGTAAATAACATTTTTCTTCCCGACCAATTTGTGTTACTCTGGAAAATTGTGTACCCTGCCATTTCTAATCCTTCAGGAACCGAATTGCTTCGTTCTCCACACTGATCTGTCTGTGAGCCATTCCTGAGCACCTCAGCAGGAAGCTCTGAGACTAGCTGTGCACAGCCCTGATCTTGGTGGGTGTTGTAGGAAAGCTATTCTGTTAGACATGTTTCAGAATCAGATAGAAAAAGGGAACCCAATCCCCTTTGTTTTTAGCCGCAGAGTGATTTAAAAACAAAATTAAAACAGGTATTTGGAAGATGACCCTCACAATATCAGCACGATCTGAAGGCAATTCAAATGTGTCTCCTTAAAGCTCATGTCTCCTGGCCAGTTTTCCACTCCTAAACACGCTCTTCTTCTTTCATCTTACATTCATACATTTTAAGGTGAGAATGACCACTATGATCATCCAGTCTGACCTCCTGCATAACAGCACCGAGAATTACCAAGTGGTTCATACATAGACTCAGACTTTAAGGTCAGAAGGGACCATTATGATATCTAGTCTGACCTCCTGCACAACGCAGGCCACAGAACCTCACCCGCCCACTCCTGTAATAAACCCCTAACCTATGACTGAGTTACTGAAGTCCTCAAACCATGGTTTAAAGACTTCAAGGTACAGAGAATCCACCAGCAAGTGACCCGTGCCCCATGCTGCAGAGGAAAGTGGAAAAACCCCCAGGGCCTCTGCCAATGTGCCCTGGGGGAAAATTCCTTCCCAACCCTAAATATGGCGATCAGCTAAACCCTGAACACGTGGGCAAGACTCACCAGCCAGACACCCAAGAAAGAATTCTTTGTAGTAACTCAGAACCCATCCCATCACAGGCCATTGGACATATTTACCACTAGTAGTAAAAAATCAATCAATTGCCAAAGTAGGCTGTCCCATCATGCCATCCCCTCCATAAATTTATTAAGCTGTCTTGAAGCCAGCTAGGTTTTTTACTGCCACTGCTCCCCTTGGAAGTCTGTTCCAGAACTTCACTCCTCTGATGGTTAGAAATCTTCATCTAATTTCAAGTCTAAACTTCCTGATGACCAGTTAATATCCATTTGTTCTTGTGTCCACATTGGCACTGAACTTAAATAACTCCTCTTCCTCCTTTGTATTCATCACTCTGACGTATTTGTAGAGAGCAATCATATCTCCCCTTAGCCTTCTTTCGGTTAGGCTAAATGAGCCAGGCCAACCAAGTGATCAAGCCCTTCACTTCTGATTGAGCTAAAACGTATCTTTTAGAAAGATAGTGCATCTTGATTTAAAGACCTCAAGTGATGGAGAATTCACCACAACCCAATGGTTAATTACATTAACTATTAAAAAAAACAAACAAACCAAAAAGCAGCTTTTTATCTAGCCTATCTAGATTGTAAGCTCTTTGGGGGAAGAGACCTTGTCTTCATACGTGTATAGTAGTGGGCTCATCAGCGGTGTTCTATAAAACAAAACCAGTCATTATCCGGGGCCTCAACAGATTGACAGGGTAACAAGAAGTGGCATGAAAAGAAATCTGCTATAAATAATTAAAATCTAGTTGGCTCCTAAATGCTTACATAATTGTAATGCACCACTTTACAACAATGGCAAGCTCTGGTTTAAAACCGCACGTATCTGACATGTCATATTGGTTTTTATGAGGAATTTCTTAACTCTGTAAACACTATCGTTGAGGTCTAGGCTGGCAACCACAAACATTGCTGGGAAAGGATAACCTACGCTATAGGCAAGACCTATTACTGCATATCATTTAGCTTTCATCACCTCCTGCTTTCCTTCAGTGTTTTATGTTTTCATTCAGTTCTGACTTTGGCTATTACAACCCCCACCTTCCCACCGGTAAGCTCCAGTAAACTGGTATGCCTGATAAAGGAGATCCCGTGGGGAGGGGCGTGAGCTACTGGGCTCACTCTACTGGGCTGTCCACAGCTCCTAGACCTGGAGCAGCATTTAGGGTTGTAATGATAAAAATGGGGTTGCAAAGATGCTCAGCAGCTCTCGGCCGGAGCACTGGGCAGCCCAGGGCGAGGCTCCAGCCCGCTCAGGGCAGCAGCAGCGCTGGCCCAGCCGGGTCACGGGCAGGCGGCCTCACTCCTCCCCTTTCACTTTGTGTCCTCCCTGCCCATGCGCCCTCCCCACCGTGGTGAGTCCTGGGCACGCCGCGACACCCAGCAGTGCCCAGCTCGGGGAGGCGGCCTGGAATGGGGAGAGGCACTTCTGGGGGCTCAGGCAGGAGCGAAGCACAGTGTGTGTGTGTGTGGGGGGGTGCCTGGGGCAGGAGAGCGGGGACGGGGTGTGGTCACAATGCTGTGGATGGGGGCCTAAGTGAGATGAATGAGGACAATTACTGCAAGGCACTAAAGAGGTGCAGCACAACAAAACTTGCAACCCAGGGGAAAAGGAATAAGGTGCTTTAAATCATTTTGTATCCTCCAGTGCCTGGGCTGATCTGGGAGCCAGAGCCACTCATGGGAAAACTAAGAAAGTACCGGGGAACAGCCTACATTACAGCAGTCTGTTGCTGGATACTTATACACAGCAGCAATGCCCAGAATCTCAGCAGTGTGTTCCCTTCCCATACTTTTAAGTCTCAATTTAGCCACCGTGAAATCTAGGGTTTAACGGTATGTAAATGTAATCCACAGAAGGCAAAAGTAATAAATAATAAACGTCAGATAAATGGATTTAATAGCTATTTCAGGCTTTGTATTCAATGTTGTATTTTTTATTTAAAAAAACGTTAAAATGATTTTAAATGTTTTAAATGAAAAATATAAATACCATAAGCATTGCAATGCCCTGACTTGTCTGCTGGGGTCGCCAAAAATTTTCAGTGTTTAAATGGGGTCATGCTGAGTAAAAGATTGGGAACCCCTGACATAGAGAAACATTGGCAGTCCCAGTGCAACTGATAGCTGAGCCACAGCCAGAACACCAGGACACAAAAAAGACCTTAAAACTACCTTTGTCTCTGGCCTCCTTTCCTTCCCTGAATGTACCTCATCTGGAGTGTAGAACCATTCATCATACACTGGAATGGCCTCCTTTCTTTGTCATTTATAATTGTTGACACTTGTACTAGGATGGCACTGCATGCAATGAAAGCCACTGGGAGAACTTTTACGAGCCTAAAAAAGAGTTTCATTGAGCTTAATTGAACATTAACCGCATTGTACTGCAATAAAATGTTTTATTTTTGGTCAAGAACCCTTGCTAAGGTAGCTAACTTGGCATGCACCTGACCTGACGCAGGGATTTTGCCTTTGTTTTAGCTATCCCATTTATTATCTCAGTGTGATAGGCTTGTACTTCTTTGCCAAAAAATCCAGAAAATTAAAAACAAAAAACAAAAATGAACGACAGTTTAGAAACCAAGAAGTGTGTGAATTAACCTGGCTGTAGCACACATGGCCTAGAAGCCAGAATAAATGATGCCATGCGATAAAAAAGTTTTAATGGTACTTTTTTCAGGATGACTTAGGCCTGCTCTACATTTACCGTGAAATTTGGCAGTAGAATAGCTTGTGTATCTTTTGTTCGACTTCTTAAATTCTAATTAATGTGGCATTCCCACTTTTCTGCGCCAATGGGAAATACCCCCCCGTCCATGCGGCAAAACTCTTTTTGTGGGGTTGGTTTTATTCAGTCGACTTCCGGATCGATTGGGCGGGTCTCCGTTTCCATTGTCTGTTCAATAGATCCCAGAGAATCAATCTGGCAGTGCCAAATGTGCTGCTGTGAGTGGAGACATACCCTTAGGGAACTCATTGGTGGTTCCACTCCTCATGGCTAAAGGAGGATGCCCAATGTCGCGAGGAGGTAACCTTTACAGAAGACCGTAAGGTGCTGTTGTTTGCTTGCCAGACTCGGCTGCCACGGCGTCCCAACGCTTTTCACCAGCAACTGGTTGAAACTCAAGATGTTCAGTGTTGCATCGTTGTGTGGCACACGTAACAGCACAGCTGCAGTGCACAGGAAGTCCCACACCTGTTGGCAGGCCTGCGGGTCTGATGGGAGTGGGGGGTCACCAGGGCCGTGTCTTTGCCCGCAGCCGGCGCTGTGCCATGCTTCAACCCCAGCTGCAGAGGGGGTCTTGCCCGTCCCTCCCAGCAGGGATCCCACCCAGGGCCGCTGGACAGAGGAGAAGAGAGGGGACAACTGAACCGGCCCCACCGCGGGGGCCCCTTGCGGCGTTGTGAGGCAAGGCCAACCCGGGCTGGCTCTTGGGCAGGGGGCCATGAAAGCGGGCAAGCCCCGAGCCCCCTGGAACAGGTCTGAGTGTGTGTGTGGGGGGGGGAAGCAGACCTGGGTGAGAGAAACTGGGGGACCCACCTCCCACTTGCTTTACTCAGAGTTTACAGGCATTTGAAGGTGGGGCCCCCCTGAGGTGGGGCCGGGACAATTGCCCCCCCACGCCCGGCTGGGAGGGGTCGGCCCGAAGTTGGGGGGGGGGGGGTGGCCCTGGCGACCCCCGCGTCGGAGCCGCCCCCAGCCGCGGGCCTGCTGCCGCCAACACCTGCGGGGCGGGGCGGGCTGCGGGAGGCGGCAGCGCCCGGCGCTCTCCCGGCTGCGGCCGCAGGAGGGCGGGCGGGGCGCTGCGCTGCGCTCCGCGCCGGGCTCCGCTTCCTCCTGCCGGGCCTGGCGGGAGTTGTAGTGCGCCGGGCCCGGAGCCGGCCGGGCGGAGGCGGGTAGCCCGGCTGGCGGGCGGACTACAAGTCCCAGGCGGGGCGGGCAGGGGGGCGTGTGCCGGCCGGGGGGCGGTGGCGGGGAGCGGAGCCGAGCCGAGCCGAGCCTGTCTGCCGCGCACTCGCCTCGCACCCACCCACCCCGCGACACGCCGCCGGGCTCGGGCAGCGCCGCGCCGGGCTCCCTCGCTGCCTCCCTCGCTGGCTGCCGGAGCCGGGGACGATGCAGGCGGAGTCGGGGATCGTGCCGGACTTCGAGGTCGGCGAGGAGTTTCACGAGGAGCCCAAGACCTACTATGAGCTGAAGAGCCAGCCCTTGACAAGCAGGTGGGTGAGGGCGGGGGGTATGGCACGGCCCGGCCAGGCCAGCGCGGTGCCTCTGCCCCTGCCCCGTCTCCCTGTTCTCCTTCCCTCCTTTTGCCCCCTTCCCATTCCCCCTCTCTCTGTCCCCTTCTCTCCTCCCTCTGCTCCCTTCCCATTCCCTCTCTCTGCCCCCTCCCTTTCTACCTTTCCCTTCGCCCCTCTTTTATCCCTCCTCTTCCCCATCTGTCCTTCCCTCTGCTCCTTTCCCCCTTCTTCCCCGCCTCCCCCACTTTGGCTCAGATAGGAAGGGGGAAAGGCTGCCCCTTCTCTCCCCCCGCCGCCCCCCGGTAGTGTCACTGGGGTGCTGCCTGCGCCCCGACGCCCCAGGCCCTGCCTGCCTGTGGGCGCACTGGAGCTGGGTGCGGGAGCGCGTCGGCTCTCGCTGACACCCAGCGTGGGGCAATGTGTCAAAAGCAGGGGCAATGCTGCAAACGGCAGGCTGCTCATTTTAGGGGAGAGGCGGGTGTTGAAGCCGGGGGGGGATGTCCCAAGCCGAGGAAGCTGTTTGTTATGGGATGATGATGATGATGCTGGTGGTTTGCTGGTATTTAAACCACGTCCCTGATTGAAAAAAATGTTACCGAGGGAATAATCAGGCAGCCATGTGTCTGCTGTTTGTATTCGGTGTTGCTGAATCAGCCCGTTTGTAAACGTTAAACAAAATATATTGAAAGGAAACATCTATGCGGTTGGGACCATAAAAGCAGCCATTTAGTTAGTGTTTCCTGTAATAATAGCAGTTTTGTTTGGCGTGTGTTTCGGGGAGAGGGAGGGCCCAAGTTCTGGCGTGGTATTATGTAAAGGGTATTGTTGGGCATTATCTAGCCTTGGCCAAAGAATATCACTGTCATTCTTGGAGAGGCCCACTAGTGCTTGACTGTGCAGAAAGACTAGTATAGAAGCCAGAGAGTGAGAGAGAAACCAGCACCTTTTCATTCAGGGCATGTAGTCCTCTAAATGAGTGAATACGCTGGGTGGTTTGAGTGTTCTGATGAGATCACCTAGATAACATTGCATGAATTTGTGGAAGAGTGAGGGGAAAACTCTGGTCAGGTAAAATAAATTATCAGACACAACACTGGTGTTGGAGAATAGCTGTTTTTGCACTTGCAAAACCTGCAACATCTATTTCTGTGGGGATGAATGCTGTCATGTTAGCTGGATAAATGCTAGCTAGTCAGAACAAATTGGGCACTTGGGAATACATTGTTTCACACTTTTACACTGGAAACAGATGCAGGGCAGAATTTGGGATCCAATCAATGCAAATTAAAGAAGCGTTGCAAGCCTCCTGGGTTTTTGTGTGGAACAGGCCCATGCGATGTGAAATCAACCAATGAATTAAAACTTGTGAATAGATATGTCAAGTTCTTACGATGATATTTTCCACAGTTATTTGCTGTATTTTCATCTTGATCTGTTGTGTTTATTTAGTTGGGGCTCCAGCTTGTTCAGCGTATTTCCAGTCCTATTAGGGCATTTTCTTCTTCTAGGGAAACTGCTGCTAGAAGACAGCAAATGTATCTAGCAGTTCAGGTCATGTGTGCCTTCTGGGCCCTGCATGTTTTACTCTGTCAGCAATGTCTTTTTTTCTTTTCTGGACTTCCTTCCAAGATGCTTTGACAATAATAAACCTTCCATCCTCATCACAGTGCTCTCTGAGAGAACGTTTTTGTCATCTGTGTATCTCATTTATAACCAAGCCTGTTGTTAGCATATCTTGTTTTAGTTATTTTCTGTTTTTAAGTATGTTCCCTCTGCCACTGTCTCTAGGCACATGTACGTAATTAAAATAGTGCATGGGGGATATGGCAAAATATTAAGTCGATTCAGCCCATCTTTAGTAAGTCTCTATACATAAGTTCTCCATCCCTCATACAAAAGTGTAAGTATAAAAATGGCCATGCTGGTTCAGATAAAAAATTGTCCATCTAGCACAGTATCCTGTCTTCTGACAGTAGCCAATGCCAGGTGCTTCAGAGGGAATGAATAGAACAGGTAATCATCAGGTGATCTATCCCCTGTCGCCCATTCCCAGTTAGATAGATCGATATTGTGGGCTTAAGAAAAATTCAAGCTCTTGGACTAGTGAAGGCCCTGTAAAACCCTGCCACTAACATCTAGGCTTTCAAATCTGGTGCTCGTCTTCATTGCAGTTAAGTTGTTATAACTCCAGTGTTGCCCTCTCAACACACACAATCCCTAAATTGGCTCGTCTGCCGGGGTACATGCTAAAGCTCGAGTTAGCCTACCCCCTTCAGTTGGCAACTTGACCACTGTGCAACTTGTGTTGTTTTGTAGCATGGCTGCTTTCATGTGAGCTAAGCTAACTTGAGAGGAGTCACTGTGCAGTGAAGTCATACCTGTAGTGCGAGCACTTCTGTTTAGACCGACTGCAATGGTGTTGCATGGGGAGAGAAATTTTTCTCTTGTAGTTAGGACCCAAACAATAAAGGGCTTCAAAGTTCAACGTCCAGACCTTAAGTTGCACCTGGAAACCGGTTCAACCTTCATGGCACTGGTGTTTCTTGTAGTCAGTCTCCTTGAGCAGTCATGGGGCCAGCTGTAGATTGTGGCTGGTGGTCAAGAATAGTCCTATGCAGTGTGCTGTACGAAACCCAGTCTGTTAGGCTGTCAGAGCAAAGAGAACAGGGTCCAGCTCCTAACTTGAGGTGAATGGTTATCACCCCATCTTGCTCCCTCAGGTGCAGATAAACGAAGTGCTTTAGGCGCCGGGGACTCTGGGATCTAAATGCACCCTTATGTTGTGAACCTCTGTGAGGGGGAAGTGGGCAAATCCACTCAGGAATGATGACCTTATTCTCAGAGGCATCCTGAAACCAACAAGCATCATTTCCAGCATACCTGGATTGAGCCTCAGCGGGCTTGCTGTCCCCTGAGCACAGGTACTGACCTCGGAGCATCTGGGATGCAAACACTGGGCACGGTCCGCATCCAAAGAAACCGAGGTCGAGTCATCAGATCACAGCGGTGGTACCGCAGTCCAGACCATGTCACTGCGTTGGCCAGCAGCTTCACATACATATTGAGCAGGAAGAGTGACAGCCTGGAATCCTTGTGACAGGGAGGCTGGATGCTGTTGATACTGACCCAGCTAGCCTAGCTTGTTACACACCAGTGCGTAGCCTAGACTGCTGCCTGTCCTTTGTGGGAGTCTTAGTGTGCAGAGCCCAGAGCTGGCTGGGCCGATTCAGGGGGCTCACTCTCCTGGTGGACTGCAAGACTAGCGCAACTCGGGTCCACAGCCAGGTTAATAAAACCCGATGGATAACAACAACGAAGGCTGCTGATCGAACCAGGGGAGGCCTGAGCTGTTTCCATCAATAGGGGAAGATCACACAAGGAAGGAGATCCTGTGCTGTTTTTCTGCCCTGCCCATGCCTGAAACCCAACTGGTGGGTCTCAAGGGCATCTAAGAACATCAAGGGTCTGAATCTTTTCTCTTGGTCATATTGGTGTAAATCAGGAGTAACTGAAGTTAATGGGGTTACATTTTCTTCTCAACAACCTTATCCCGAAAGGTGTTTGAGGAATTGGGTGACAATGAGGTGATGATGAACATCAGCAGATGGTTTCTTGAACAAGGGCCTAAACGACCACTTGGTTGAGCAGTGCTGGTATGCTACTGCGTCTCACTAACGGCCGCTAACAGAACTCAGTTTCTTCTGTGATTTTTACTAGCCATGAGGGGCAGAGAACACTTTCAATTTATTTAGGCAATTTGAAGCTCCTCTTGCACATCTGGAGCCTCAAGAAGTGAGACTGGAGGAAGCTCAGTCAGAAGGACTGGCATTTGTGCCCTCCAGACAGAGATTGAATAAAAAACTAATGCTTTTCCTCAGTAGTTTCAAAGCTCGTGACAAAGGAGAGTAGTGCCATTATCTCCATTTTACAGATGGGGAAACCAAGGCACAGAGGGGGGATGTCATTTGTTCACCCTCACCCAGCAGGCCAGTGGTAGAGCCCAGATCTCCTGAGTCCCAGTCTAGTGCTCTGTCCATTAAGCAACACTGCCTGTCTTTATTCACATGGACAAAATCAATCCAGCCCAAAGATGGGGAAACCCTCTAGTGACCCAGTCCAGTAGGCTTTTCATTTCTGCCTAAAGGGAAATTATTTTCTCTCTGTAGCCTCATTGGGATGATGAGGCAGAACCCCCATTACCTACCCTCACCTCACATGGGAATTCCAACCAGCATGATATATTAAAAAAATCCAACTCCCTCCTGCCCCAAAAGACTCACCTATAATCCACAACTAATTTAACCCAGCACTTGCAATATTGATCTTCCTCCTTCAGATTCTCCTATTACACTGCATCAGTCCCCCCAATCCACCTGTCTCCCAGCTTATGACAGCTAGTTAAATTTTCTTCTTTTCTTTATTGCACAGTCACATTTGATAATCCAAGATTCCAATCCAAAGCTGCAAGGGGTCCTCTAATAAATTGGTTTTAAATACTGTACTAGACCATGCCACAGTGGAATGCTAGAGGCCAATGAAATATGTAAGTCTGGCAAAAAGGCCAGATAACAAGGACTGAAAATACTATGCTGGGCTAAGATACAGTGAGTGATTCCAGCCTAACGTCCCAAAGTCCTAGGGAACTCCTGGAAATAAGCCTTTCGGTCTGGGAAGTGTTAGACATGTTCAAGGGTTCTCTGGAATTTGCTGTGGTTAAGCATAAGCCTTTGAAAACTTTGAAGAAACAGTTCCTACAGGCACCATAGTTTCTGCATAGTCACTTTTTGATGTGAGAGAGAACTGGAATATGTGAATAAATGGATATGACAAAAGGATTTTTAATACTGTTTTATTTATTTTATTTTTATTGAATATCTGTTAGACTGCAGAATACAAGACCAAATCCTGCCCTTCCTTGCGCGTATGCAGACTCTTTCAGTGAGCATTACATATGCACCACTGAAGGCATATGTGATCCTCTGCTGTCAGTGGGAAGCTCTGCATTTAAATTGGCTCACTTTGCGTGTTAATCTAAGCTTACAGTTGATCCAGATGTGCTAAGCACAGTGAAAATTGGTTAGGTTAGTCCATTTGCTTCTCCTTTTGCCTCCTAATGTTACAAACCCATTTGGGTTATATGCTTGGTACAGTAAAGGCCTGCAAATTGCCAACTATTGTAGCTGACAATTTTAATTTGATAAAAATTGCATTCAGCAAGAACTACAAGCTATTTTTTTAACCATTTATGCTGTTGCACTGCTGACCTTTTTCAGCTTAAATTTATTATTTCACTGTTTGAAAAACCCATGAATAATCCTGCTATGAAAATCATATTTTAAATGGAAAAAGTTAGAAGCTTTGTTTGCATGGTAATTTTTTAAAAAGAAGCTTATTCTTATTTGATCAGTAATAACTTTAAGATGTAATTTATAATATTGCTGCAGTTGTTTCTACAAAATTGTCATCGCCCTAGATGTTCAGTGCTATATATATATATAAAAAATGAGCTATGTGTTTTTCACTAATGTAAATCAGTGCCTCATACCTAGTCAGTATCCAGGTTTGCACTTACTTTATGTCATCTTGTGCTGCTCTCAGTGTTGGAGATTGACTGTTTAAATGAATTTTCCTTCTGTTTAGAAAACCAAAGATTCACATATATTTGCAGAGAATACTAACTCTGAAACTAAACTGGACTGTTCTAAAGTTCTTTACTGTGCATATGATCAAATTTAATTTTGTAAATTAATTTTGCAGTGTGATTAGATTTAAACTCTATTACATTAGGATTTTCAATATTGTGTTTGTTCTTTACTGGAGATTACTGCTATTTGTGGATCTTATTCGAGTGTTTTATATTCTGGATGAGTTCTGCAGTGCAGTTTGTTCAGTCTGTTTATATCTGTTCCAGTTGTGCAAGAAGTGGAAAATATCCTTTATTTAGAACAAGTCACATGTGCTTACATCCAGGAACAGAGTCTGAATGTTTTAAAAAAAAAAATGTATCTCAGAGGAACAAATTTAAAACAGTTTCTGAAAGATTTTTCCTTCTCTAGAAGATAAACATGAACACTGTTTTAACAACAAGAAAGTATAGCAACTGCATATAAGCAAAGCAAAATATGTAGGGTGAGATTTCCAAAAGCACTCAGCATTGGAGTAACTGTGGTCTCATTGATTTCAGTGTGAGCAGCATTAGGCCAGTGCTGTGTATCTCTGAAGAACCCTCCCATAACATTTTTGTGAGGTGAGTAAATTATCTGATGTTGAGTCTACACCTTAAATTCACATCACTACAGAGAGAACCCTATCCATATAGATGATTACATGAAATGTCACTATTTTTTTTTTTTTGGTACCCAACAGAAACAAATGTATCCTAATGATAATACACTACCTAGCTTTATATGTGCTTTTCATCAGTTAATCTCAAAGTGATTTACAAAGATGAGTGATTGTAATTGGGATGGCTCTTATCTTTCCCCACATTTTCATCCAAAATATTGCTCATATAGGGGACTGGTGTTGATATTTCTATTTAGGTTGCCTAATGGTCTCCATTGTAAAGGATTCTTGTGACCTTCTCTCTGACAAGCTTTCGTACCTCCATTGTTTGCTGCAGCTCTCTGATATTCGGGAGGAGGGGGACACCCTTGGGGTACAGAAGTGCCTTTTCTTTGTCTTCAGTTTTTACTGCGATGTAAACTCTTAAAGATCACCATTTCATTTCTTTCACTTGCATTTCACAGGCAGCCTGCCAAATTAATGACAAAACATTCTAAGACCAGGCTGACACCACTGCCACACCTGGGAGCTGCCAGAGGCGCAAGTAGGGTAGAGAAACAGGCTGGGTGTATGTATTAAGTAAGGTACAGTCTTTAATAACATGCTCACGTACTGTTTTTTCCACAGATCCCTGTGTCATCTAGTGTCCGAGATAGATAGATGCACAAGTGGGCAGAATTAAGTTTGCAAAGGCAGCTGTAAATCTGACATTTCCTAACTTTTGAGTGCCTTCACTATGCAACCTAAGGCTTTGTCTACACTACAAAGATAAGTTGACCTTAGGTCAATTTACAGCCACAGCAATGATTACTGTGGTGGCTGATGTCCACACTACCCTCCTTGGATTAGTGGTGTGTGTCCTCACCAGGAATGCTTCTACTGACCTAAGAGGGGCAGTGTGGGGAGCTGAGAGCCTGGTCTCTCTCAGCTCCCTGCTCCACAGGCTTTCTGGCTTCTGGCAGGCCCACCTCTTCCCTTCCTAGTCAATTTCACAGCTCAGCCTTGTCAATTTCACGGCTGCTGGGCTCTAGGCCAGGAGCAGGTGGAGAAGCTGCCCTGGATTTCTCCCCTCCTGGTGGGGAGGGGAGCAGCTGATGTAAGGAAGGCAGTGTCTATACTGACGTTGTCCCCCTAACTACACGGACGTCCGCCGTCTTGTTGAGGTGGTTTAATTATGTTGGCATAGCAGGGGAGTTTTGTCAGTGGGACATATTATTTCGATGTGTGCACTTCCACTGTTTTGTTGACAAAAACTGACATTTGTCAACAAAACTTGGTAGTGTAGACCAGCCCTAAATAACATAGGTTAACAACAACTTGTACATAATCTAAATTTTCATGTGAGAACAAACATTCCCCTTTGAGTTGTGAACATAGCCTTCTAAATGTGACAATGTAAACTGATGCTCTGTCCAATATGCAGATAAACAGCTCTAGTACCCTGACTTCTGCTCAGGGCTTCCTCAGCAGCATTAGAGGTACATTGACCATGGACAGAAGCCTGTGGGCTGCTGTGAAACTGGAAAGAATCTGGTCGATTTCATGTTGCTGCTTGATTGGAATCCAAATAAAGGCTGGGAAAGAGAGGAGTAATAGAAACTTTCAGGTATGTTATTTGACACATACATTTCACTTCCCATCATACACTCCTATAATTAAAACTTTAATAGGGAGAGTTGGAGAATTGCAGAGAGCTTTTGTTCAAAATACACTTGCTCTCTGCGTGTGAATAATATAGAAAGAAACCTATAGGTTTTGAATAGGAGCGTTAGAACGTGTAAAAATATTTGAAAATGTTGCATTTGCCCCTGCATTCCAAAGCAAAACACCCTTCACATTTTATAAAAAATAAAACTGAGTCAGTCATTTTCAGTTCTTTTTTTTGGAATAAAAAAAAATCTTTCCATGTTGACTGAGGAAAATCTTTAATTACCAGTCTGACATTTCAGTGCCAGAAGGAGAATTAGGGCGCTCCAGACAAGCTCTATTAACCCTTTGGCCATAGGTGGTGATGTTCCTCTTTTCAAGTCTCAAACACTTTAATGTACAAAGTAATGGCCTGATTCTATTTTCCTTGTTTACTAAAACTCGTTCTGACTGAAGTCGTTTTGCCAGAATAAGGCTGCGTGACTGGATGCTGTAACAGAGTTAATTTTACACTGAAACCTGTCATCTTGCATTATATTATTATTCTACTTGATTAATGACTTTTTCCTTCTTACTGGTTTATACACATGCAGTAAAACTGGAACAGTTACAGGGTAACGAATAGTATGCATACTGTTAATGGAAATATAAAATGGAAGCTGTATAGGAGCTATGCAGGTAAACTGACAACGTTTTGTTCTCCATTAATATGTATTTGTAGCATACTATTGCTTAGTTTGCATATATCCGAAGAAGGCCATGGGTTACTGATCTAAGCATCTGGTTTGAAATATGTAGACTCCCTAGAATCAGATAGGAATCCTAGCAGGTTAGTTGAGCCTGTCCTCCTTTTGAGGTAGATAAAATGAGTTCCATGTTGTTTACTTTCAGACAATATCTTAAAGTCCAAGGGTCTATCTGCTTTGTGAAGGCATTAAAGATTCCAAGTTGCCTTTGGAAGAGTAGGGCTTTGTCTGTGTGTCCTTGGCCAGAATTTCACCTTTGACCCACCGCACCATTGTGAAGTGCTTTCCACCCAGCGATGGTTGCATTCCAGTAGTGAATTGATTCCTTTAATATGTATGGACCCCTCCAAAGGAGTCCACAGCCACAACCTACTGATGTCTGTGGGACTCCAGGAGAGAGTCAGATTCTGAGCTTATAAATCACTCTGGTTTGCAAAACACTTTAAGATCCTTCAGGATGAAAGACGCTATTCTTCTAAGAAGATGCATGTATCATCAGTATGAACTTTGTTCCTTTCACTGGAATAGTACTGCTAGGTGTAGGAACTAATGATAGAACATTCTCATTTTTGTCACTAGATGCCACAGGAGTTCAACTGCTCTTTAATATTATAATGAACCATCTTTAGTAGTTTTGTTACCTCTAGTTCATACTGTAACAAATGACATCTTCATTGTAACTGGTTCTATCATATTTGCATTTGCATCTTTCTAACCATCTTTCTTCCAAAGATTCAGTTGGGAGTCCAGTGGTTTGTATTTGTCCTCCGTGATAACTGATTGATTATGCAGAAATCCTCTATAGGATTTTTTTTACACATCACTAACAACCTCTTTGTAGATTGAGGTGGCAGGTTGTGGGATAGACACGCGTTGCTGCCATATAGAATTACTACTTCAAGCATGAGCTAACAGAACCACATGGAGTGATGATTATTACATTTAACACCGTGTAAAGGAGAATAGAAGTTTACCATAGGCTTTCATGTTAGTATTAACAGCCTCCAACAGAGTTTTTTTTTTTTAAACTCAATTCTGATGAAGATTTTGCTTGTACAGTATAACTAGATGTACAACAGAGGACAAAGAGGAGTTCATGTAAATGCATTCTGTAATAATACTGAGAACAAACAAATAACTCTTTCAGCAAAAAGAAAGAGTATCACAGACAGTGTGGTACTATAAGATACAACTTAAAAGGTTGAGCCTGCATTCCACATAAATAATCCTTGCTTACACGAGCAGTTGCATTCAAATCAATGAGCTTGCTTATCTGAGTAGGGATTGCAGGATCAGGTCCCGGTTTTGTAAAGCCTATCATGCTATCCATGGGCCAGGCATGCTCTGGTCACTCGAAACGGCCACAAACATGGCTTAACCAGCAATTTAGGTTGTGTTTATGGTTGTGTTTGCACAGTGCTGAGCATCAGCCAGAGCATCCTGGGGAATCTGGCCCTCTATTGCCAATCATTCTACAGAATTAGATGTAATTATAGGGTTAATAAGTAGAACTGAAAGACAAATCAAGATGTATGGGCCAGGAGGAAGAATCATATTGGGCCAAATGTTCAAAGGCACCTGTAGCAATCCTTGATTTGTATGTTCAGTGGAACCTCAGAGTTATGAACTGACTGGTCAATCACACACTTAATTTGGAACCGGAAGTACACAATCAGGCAGCAGCAGAGACCCCTCCCCAACAAAAAAATAAAGGCAAATACAGTACAGTAATATGTTAAAAGTAAACTACTAAAAAAAGAGAGAGTTTAAAAAAAAAAAAAAAAGATTTGACAAAGTAAGGAGACTTTAGGTGCTTGTTTGTTTTAAACTAAGGTGGTTAAAAGCATTTTTCTTTATGCATAATAAAGTTTCAAAGCTGTATTAAGTCAATGTTAAGTTGTAAACTTTTGAAAGAACACCCATAACATTTTGTTCAGCGATACAAACATTTCAGAGTCACGAATAGGCTCCATTCCCAAGGGGTCCGTAACTCTGAGGTTCTACTGTATTCAAAGGTGCACACACTTTTTTTGGTGCACTCTCACTTTCATGTAAAAATGTTGGTTTATACACATGCAAACCCTATTTGTATGTGCAGATTTAGAGAAGGGGGCTTTACATGTGAAAATGCAGCATTTTTGTGGTGCAGGAAAACCTTGCTGACAAAACACTCTCAGGCTGAGGCTTCTGTTTGGTTTGTCATTCAAGGACAGGACTGTTTTAAGCTTTCATAGCTCCCTAGGTGCCATTCATATCTCTAGGGATTAATAAAAAATCCTGTCTGTTCAGGTGTCAAGTGTATTAAAGCTTGCCTGTGAGACTCAGGATGCTAAGGCAGCTTTTACCTGGTAGCCTATAACAGTACACATTGCTACACAAGAAGTTGAAATCTAGCAAAGTACAATAGGGTTCAGGCAGGGACATTACGGAGTCTTGGATCTGAGAGGATAGGCGGAAATGGGAGCCACTCAAGTGGAGGAGTGCAGCCGGAATAAAGAAATGGGAACCACTGGAGTGTTCTGGATTAAGGAGGCAGCAGAGTGGGAAAGGAATTATTAATATTTACTATTTGTATTACAGTAGCACCTAAAGGGCTCTCCCAGGATGGACTCTGTTGTGCTCACTATTGTAACTCCCATAGAAATGGGAACTGTTGTGATTCCCTCTTTGAGAGGGCTGGAAGCCCACAGTGGGAGTTGTTTGCTTTGGTTCCACCCCAAGGAGTTGTTTCAGGGCAGGAAGACCTCAGTAGGAGCTGGGACCATTCAGGTTCATGGGGTGAGGAAAAGGGGGTATTGGAATTGCTAGTGTTTTCAGGTAGGGAGGGAAAGTAGTACTGCTACTGGGGAGATAAAAGGAGCTGTTGGGACATTTTAAATGGGAAGGCAATGGTTGAAGCAGCAGAGCCTGGCTAAAACTGTGTCAGGTATCATTTTATGTATTTATTGTCTTGACTTTCCTTTCAAGACTTTTTTTTTTTTTTTAAGTGAGGGAGGAACATTTTTTCATGAACGCTCAAACCCAAGGAAAGTTTCCAAAGCAAACAGCCTTGAAGGGTAATTTAATGCCATATACAGTAGAAATTCAGAACAGAAAACCCTACCTCCCTCGCTCTTTTGTTTGTTTGGAAAGTTCAACTGGCCTAAATCACAAAGAAATACAACCTGAGAGTTTTAATGTGCTTTAATCAGGATGATGCTGAGATGTGGAATTCTGGCAAGAGGAAGCTGGATTGTACAGGAGAGCAAAAAAGCTTTTTTTTTTTTTTTTGGGGGGGGGTTGCTCATTTGCGGCCTTCTACTCACAAGAGATCAGCAGCAACGCAGTAGTCCAGTAATGTGCTTCCCTGGAAAAGTCACAATTATTTTATTTAGATTTCTGCTCACCCTAGAGGGCATGCTTGCAAGCTTTTTTTGTTCAGACTAGGGGATTTGCCTTTTCCAAAACCTCAGCCAGACCAGGGACACATCCCTGCTGTCAGTTCCTCTAATGAAGACATTGGCATTGTTAGGAACAGTTGCTGGGTGTCTCTTGCTTGTAAAGTGGAGGCTGCTGTTTTGATGATTTTTATGACAGCTCTGTAAAAGACAAGGTATTAATCAGGGTGGATTGATTTAAATCAAGGTGATTTAAATCACCAAGAGAAAATCATTGAGTTAAATCAAGTTTCCCACTGATACGTCTTTACATATTTCTTAAACAATGGTGCCAATCTGATCATTAAAACATATTAATTTACAACACAATACAGCATTTTACAACATCTAGGAGGATATACTTTGTGTAATTTTTTAGATAACTTGATTTATATTAATTTAGGAAACCGTACGTAATACTCACTACCTGTGTCAAGCTGCAGATGCAACAGCAGTACATTAGGAATAGTAAGAACTAAATCACACACACAATAACAACACTTATATTTTATTAAACTAAATGTTACATACATGGTCCACGTTTGCAATTGCAGCAGCCTCCTGAGTTGCCGGCTGATGGCTGTCCTTAAACCTTTTTTTTTAATTTTCAAATTTTATTAACTCTAACAGACAAGTCATCACAACACTAAACGTGCGCTGTCCAAAAAACTTCTACAACTAGCTCTAATTTTCCCCACTCCCACTGTCTTTTTTTATTCATAGACAAGCAGAAATATGAGTTTTCCTGCTTTTTCAACTCCTAGTCAGTTTCTTAGCTTTGAGTGAATAATACCAAACGATGAAAATATTCTCTCTGCAGAGGAAGCTACTGCTGTGAAAAGTTGGCTTAGCAACTGAAAGAACTCTGTTTCAAGGTGACTGGCTAATGATTTCCACCAAATCAGGGGAGTGACTTTGTTCAAAACATCATCACTAAACATGTACTGTTTAAATGGTTCCGCTCCTATCCTGAAATTTATTATGACTGGCATAACTGAGGAATGATTTTTGAGATGTCCATGCCATGGCAGTAGCATCTTCTTCAGAAGTTAGGCATTTACCTTTATATCTGGGGTCGAAAATGTTTGCAAGAAAATGAGGTGGAATTAGTGCTTAATCCATTCGCTTCTTTATTGCCTGCAGTTTAACTTTCCGATGAGGTATTTCTTCAGTGTCTCTTGAAGTGCCTTCCAATTTTTTACAGCATCAGCAATGCAGCAACAATTTCTCTGTAGTTTGTTTAGGGCTATGGGTATAGGCTTCAGTATACTGAGCATATACTCTACATTCCTCTTTAATCCAATGTTAGATTCTTTGGATGAGATATTTCCATCTATTTTATCACGGTTTTCTTCACAAAGTTTTATGAGAATAGGCCAGTTCTTAATAAATTGTTCAAAACAATCAACCACAGAATTCCATCGAACATCTTGAGGGATAATTAGTTTGGATCCTCCTGCTTTCTTCAGTGAAGCTGAAGCAAAATGGTTGTTACGGAAGTATTTTGCGACTTCAGCAACATTTTATTTTATTCCTGAAGAAGACGTCTTCGGCTAAAAGATGAATTAAATGGGCACCCCAGCCATATGTTATTAAGGAGCGTCCTTCTGTTTCTTCTTCTAAGTATCTTCTCATCTTTGCCACGTTTGTAGCATTGTTGTGACAAAACTGTGCACTTGACAGTTGAATTTTTGTTCACAGTTTATTACAGCTTTCACTGCCACTTCTTTTAAATAGTCTGTTGTGTGGACATTTCCCGATGTATCTGTTGTTTCTGAAAGATATGTAACCCCATCTTCTATTGTGTCACAGGCACATATTACTGGATCATTGTGTACATTGCTCCACCCATCAAGGCTTAAGCTGGCAAATTTCCCCTCAGTATTTCTTGCACACTGTTCAAGTTCCTTCTCATACACTGGAGGAAGGACCCATGGTAGCTAGGGCAGCGCTTCAGACATCCTGTGATGCTGCTGACTTGGTGGGCAGGGCCATAGCCTCTGCCAACTGTATGAGAAGGTGCTCGTGGCTGCCATCCTCAGGCCTGTCCCAGGAGGTGCAACAGTCTATTCAGGACCTCCCCTTTGATGGGTCGGCCCTATTCTCCGACCAGACCGATGCGAAGTTGCGTGGTCTGAAGAACCCCAAGGCCACGCTTCGCTCTCTGGACCTTTACACGCCCCAGTTTTCCAGGCATCAGTCACGGCCCCAGGCACCGCAGCAGCCAAGGCCTCCGCCCAGGCCTTTCAACCTTATAGGCATAGGGATAGAAATAGGGGGTTTAGAAGGAGAAAGCCCCCAGGAGGTTGGGCAACCAGAGGTGACAATTTTGATGGTGCGCCCGAGGGTGGTGCCCCAACTGCTCTCCTGGATCCACCCTGCCCCTTCCTAAACAGGTTAAGGTCCTTCTATCCCGAATGGGCAAAAATCACTTCAGACCGTTGGGTCCTTGGGATAGTCTCTGGGTGCTATGCCCTACAGTTTACATCTATCTCCCCCCCCAACATCCCGTCCCTCTTCAGGGACCCCTCTCATGAGCAACTCCTCTTGTGGGAGGTGGACACCCTCCTCAACGTGGGAACAAGGCGGAAGGGGTTCTATTCGAGGTACTTCCTGATCCCCAAGGCGAAGGGGATCTAAGACCCATATTAGACCTGCGTCGTCTAACCAAATATGTCAAACGACTCAGGTTTCGAATGGTCTTCCTAGCCTCCATAATCCCTTCCCTGGATCCAGGAGACTGGTATGCTGCCCTCGACCTCAAGGACTCATACTTTCATGTGTCTATCCTCCCCAGCCACAGGCGTTTTCTCCATTTCATGGCGGCTGGCTCACACTACTAGTTTACAGCCCTACCCTTTGGCCTATCTTCGGCTCAAAGAGTGTTCACCAAATGCATAGCGGTAGTGGCTGCCCACCTGAGATGAAAGGGTGTGCAGATTTTTCCTTACCTGGACGATTGGCTGATCGGGGCAGGTCCAGGTCCCAAGTGCAGGAAAGCATGACCCTCACTTGCTCCACGTGCAGCAGACTGGGACTGCTCATAAACGAGCAGAAGTCCCCATTAACCTCAATGCGACACATAGAATTCATTGGGGCCACCCTGGATGCTTCCCAGGCCAGAGCCTTCCTGCTTCAGCCACGTTTTGAGGTGGTGATCTCTATCATGTCCCAGCTGCACTGATGCCCCACGACAATGGCCAGGTACAGCCTATATCTGTTAGGCCACATGGCGGTCTGCACGTACATAGTGAGACTAGCTCGCCTGAGGCTCAGACCGCTTCAGGCATGGTTGGCCTCAGTATATGTTCCAAGCAGACACCCATTGGACCGGGTGGTCACAGTTCCCCCACCCATCGTAGCCTCCCTAAACTGGTGGCGGACTCCCAGGGCAGTGATCAAGGGCGTTCCGTTCAGGGAACTGGTCCTATCGGTCAATCTAATTTCCAACTGGCAAGTAACCTTGTTTTCTCAGTTCTTCTCACTCTTCTATTCAGTTAATCATTTACATTTTTTTCAGCAAGGATGCAGATCTGATTCCAAATGACCAATAAAGCGAAGACTGACTGCACTTAGTGCATTTAATTTTGGAGTAAGCCCCATAGAACTCACTGGCACTTCTGTTTTTTGAGAAAACAAGTAAAAGATGGGGTTCCCTTGGGAAGGCTGAGTTATGCTGAAGTAAAATAGGGAATAGACTTATGGCATCACCATTACAGTCTGTGACCATGATGTTCCAAAATAAGAGGCATGTATTATGTAATATAAAATCAGAAAATGACACACACACGCAACTGGCAACTCTGGATTTCTCTTACTGCAGCTTTCTGTACCGTATACGTGGGTGATAGATTCTAGCCCTAGTTAACTAATTAAACAAGCCATAAGGATTAACTAAACTGTTTTTTTTCTAGCACATCCAACATAGCCAACAGCTTGGGAATTTACTTGTTAAATCACACTTCTATTAAAAGGCATAGAGAGAATCTTGAAGAATGGTGCATTGCAAAGTGAATTATTTAAGTTACTAACCAGTTGATCCACATTATTCTTTAGACTAGCGGTTCTCATACCACCGGTGGTACTTCGAAGAAGGCTGGGTGGTACGCGAGCTGTACCGCGCTGCCGAAAGTCCCTACCCGCCGCCACGGCGAAACCCCGCAGCCCGCTGCAAGTCTCTTCCTCCCCCCCCCCCTTTTTTTTTCCCTGCGTGGTACTCGGGTCAGGTACGGGTCAGGTACAGGTCAGGTCAAGTACCACTGACCATTGACCTGACTGTACCTGACCCGAGTGGTACTCGAGGGGAAAAAAAGGTTGAGAACCGCTGCTTTAGACATATCCACGTCTTCATCCACATCATTTTCTCCCAATAAGCAGTTTTCATTATGATGTTTCATTCTCGCAGCTAGGCCCTGCATTTCCTTCTTGCACTGCTTACACTTGGCATGTTTTCCTTTTTGACCCAGGGAAGGAATTTCTTCAAAATATTCCCAGATAGGGTCTCTTACGCCCAGAAGCCATGACAGTTTTTCTGTGCCAAAAGTGTGGGGGAATATAGGAAGTGTATGTACTGAATAATGTCTTCCCTTTTTCTTTTCAGTTCACTCCACTGTTCCTTTCCACTCTGCCTGCATCCTTTGTGTCTCTGTTTTTAAGACAGTGTCTTAACTAACTCCTCTGCCTTTCTTGGCCCAGCTCCACCACTACATAAGCACAGAACAACAACAATCCTATCTGGCCTATGTCTTTCTTTGCACATGTGACTTTAGTCTGCTGAGAAACAGAAACCGAAACAGAAACTGAAAGCCCAGAACTTTCAAGGAACAAGAGCTAGTAGTTGGCTGGACAGACTAGAGCCATTAATTCATTTTTATGAGACTGTAAGTGTAAGTTTAGCATGTTTGTGATGAGATTTAATTGTAACTGTTGTTTGATTAAACGAGAGAGAAATTAGTATTTTATTGATGATTTTAAAAAAAGAAATGAAAAAAATCTGTTTTTTTTAATTTAAAAAATACCCCAAACGGTGGTTTTTTTGTTTTGTTTTGTTGTTAAATCCACCCTGGTATTAATCCACTAACCTGCTGCTTCTGTTTGTTAAACTTGTGCATAGTGGCTTTGGCATTCAAATTCACCAGTGTGTTGCGTAACTGTTCATTTTGTTCCTTCCTCCTCCCTGCCCACCTGTCGGACACACAGACTGCAAGCGAGGAGTGTTGTTTATCTGTACAGCTCCTAGCACGAGCCCTTGATCCTAGGTGCTATCATAATGCGTGTAAATAAGACCAAGAAAAATTATTGTAATTGTGACCAAGACCTCTTATGCACAAGAAGAGTCATAAAAAAAAATTGACTGACAATGCTCTCATATCTGAATTAACTGGTGAGGCAAAAGGATATCTCCTCACATAATAAGATCCCTTTGCAGTATGGGTTTTCCCTAGGTTAGATTGGCTGTGACTTTGGGGGTTTTCATCTTCCTCTGTAGCATGGAGTGCCAGAATTATCTGGGTATGTTTCACTTAATCAGTTCCCTGCCGTTGCCTTGGCATGGATGCACCTTATCCCATCTGTACTCTGCCTGTGTCACGTAATAGTTTAGTGTGGGCTGTAATACTTTGGTCTAATTTTGGTGGTTGGGTTTAGTGTACAGATGCTGGCATGGTGGTAGTGGTCAGACTAGATGATCAGGTGGTCCTTTCTGTTCTTAAACTCTGGCTCCATGACCATCTGTTACAAAAAGACAATTGTCCAGAGCTTTGAGGATGCCATCGAGGAGATGCTGTGTATTCTGGGTTCATTCTTGAAGTGAGAATTCAAGTATTGGAGGGTCAGGTTTGCCCAAGGATATGAGAGCCAAGATGCTTGAATTGCTACAGAGGGGAAGGTGAGTTGCTTTAAAGGAGATGTAGTTTTACTGCACCTAGTATGTGGTAATCAAAGAGTCTTTCCAGTATGGTGCACATAAATTCAGGAAGACATCAAGAGAGGAAACAAGCTTTAGAGACTGGTGAAGGGTGTGGATTTGCTCTTTGAGAGGACTTCGTTTTTAGTAACGTGGAATGCCAGAGAGTTTATGATGGAACAGGAGAGTCCGAGGATGCCCATATGTGAGTGGATTATTTCAGCCAAAGATGGGATTGAGGCATAAGGGGGTCTTGAAACAAGCAGATTTCTGTAGTTGACACAAGTTCATGCTTGAAGCGCGTGGAGCATTAGTTGCTATAGATCATCACTTCAAAGTTGTAGAATGACTGGTTTTGATTCTGATTGTTGAATGAGTTACAATTTCAATTCACTTGTAAAGCTGTTCTGCCAGTGATAAGATGGTGTCTGGGCACGGTGGTGGCACAGATTACCGTGGCAATGAATGCATTAGCATTGTATATAGAGCCTGCAGTCATGAAAGGGCTCCCATTGACTTCAGTGGGCTTTGGGGCATGATCATAGAGGGGCAGTTTATTTTACATTAAAGGCTGTTTTGTCAGAGTCATTCATTCTGAATGACTGTAAAGATACATAGCAGACACTGCTCACACAGAGCAGTGACTTTCGATACATAGCAGACACTGCTCACACAGAGCAGTGACTTTCGATTTTTCATGTACATCAAATAATATGGAGGTGGATGAAACAAATGTACTTCTTGCAAAGGTCCTTGGTGTGCTGAATTAAGCCTGGTGGTGATGATACTGTAGCTAGGCTTTTATATAAAAAAAGCTCTAACAATCCAAAGTTTGGATTCTCTGTTCATTAATCATAATGGGTAAAAGTCACTCCAGTGCAGAGTGTCAACACAATATTAGCCCTATGCACCGCTTAAGCCCCATGTTAGAGGACAGATTGTGTCATTAGGGCATGGACCTGCGTTTGAAAGCGTAGGAAGCCTGCTTCTTGCCACCCCTTGTGTACCTACACAAGAGCCAGCCACAGTGAAACAAGGAGACCAGCCTCCCTGTTTAAGATGGCAGCCATTCATGTTCCCCACTTTCTGGTGGAATTCCCTGTCACGCTAAGAAGGCAGCAATTACCGGCTTACTAAAGGAGACCTGTCTTGTGGAGGATCCTTTTAATTATCACTGTGTTTACTATTTAGCCTTCCTAGTGAAGGTGCTTCCAGAGCAGTATTGAAGAATTTTAAACAAGTGAAATCTGAAACAGAAATTGGCTCCATGACTTCCTAAAGTCTCCTCGCTAATTAAAAGCTATGACTGATTCAGTTTGTCTCTTCTGTTACCACCAAGATGATAAGCTATGGGGGTGGTGAGGAGGAGGAGGGGGAGAAAAGGTGTGCAGGTTTAGATTCAAGGTGCTAATACGATGCTTCTTTCCCTTTTACTTCCTTATAGTCACTGATTGCCCAACTGCTGTAAAACTTTTTAACGCAATTTGTCATGTAAAATGGCAAAATACACACTTGTATCCTTGAGGTGTTTTGTTATAGCTCTTGTCTTACTGGCCTTTCTTACCAGGTTTTCTAGTATCTGTCAATATGAATTGAGTGCTCTGCTGTCAATGTGAATTTGAATGCTCTGACCAATACTGCCCCGTCCCCCTTTCATGAATGTTTCACTGGCTTTCTGTTGAGGAATAAGATGTTTATGAAATAGCTCAGTTTATACAATTGTGCTGCCTCCCTTTGTTCTCCTTTTCTCAATGGGTTTATTTACTCAGTGTGTACTTTATTTAGCTCTTTTGAAATCCCAATTCTGTAGCCCATACTTGGTCAAGGAGAGCGTTGCCTTTACGTCAGAGCTTTACTTGACTAAGGGTTACCAAACCCAGACTCTGATCCTGTAATGGCTGGACTTACAAACTGATCTGAAGTCCATAGAACATTTAGTTTCCTTGCTGCATGGCTTTGATTAATGAAGTAGG
The DNA here is from genome assembly GCF_026122565.2 of Emydura macquarii macquarii. Classification (NCBI taxonomy): domain Eukaryota; kingdom Metazoa; phylum Chordata; order Testudines; family Chelidae; genus Emydura; species Emydura macquarii. The sequence continues at coordinate 8,190,479 of NW_027130208.1, forward strand.
AAATACGTGGACTGTTGAGACTTTAAAATGGGTATTGGGTATTAGAGGTGTGTGTGTGTGTGTGTGTGTGTGTGTGTGTGTGTGTGTGTGTGTGTGTGTGTGTGTGTGTGTGTGTGTGTGTGTTTTAAAGTGATACTTTTAAGAACTGTATGTTCATCTGTGTTTGGTTGAATTTATAAATGTAGAGCACCCTGTATGGTAGCAGGAAGGGTGCTAAGAAATGCAAGATTGTATTGATTGTATTGCAGTTCTGTTGGAACAAAAATATAGTGTGCTCAGCATTTACACTTGCGTATTGTTTTCTCCTTTATTCTGCATATTTAGAAAATGCCATGCTCTGCAAACTGCTGACTTTGGTATTTTCTGTGGAATGAAAACCATCTGGACAACTTGACTGAATGTTATCCATGTTTGTGGTAACAGGCTATGTTTTGTTTTCTGGTTAGATCAAGGCCAGAACTTAAATTTATGGAGGTGACTACAAATCAAAAGTTGCCTATTCTCTGGAGTTTTAATAGGAACTTGAATGTTTTAGAGGTGTGTGTGTGTGTGTGTGTGTGTTTTAAATAGATATTAAAATAACAAATTTGATTTCCTTTTTAAGCATTTGTCTTTTGGGTAGCATTTATAATTTGCTATTCTAATACAATTAGTCTGAATTGCCCCAGTTCAGCAAAGTATTTAAGCACATGCTTAAATCCCATTGAAATGAATGGAACTTAAACATGCTTAAAGTTAAGCAAGCACTTAAAGCCTTTGATGGATCAGACCCTAAGGGTGGATCAGATCCTAGTTCATCAAAACACTTAAACAGGTGCTTAACTTTAGGCATGTGAGTAGTAGCATTGCCTTAGGGAGAGTCCTCATGGGTTTAACATTGTGCTTAAGTGTTTTGCTGGATCGTGGCTAGATTCTGCAATGTGCTGAGCACTCTTTCCCTTCTCCAGCAAAGCAGTTAAGCATATATGTTACTCTTAAGCACATCAAATGTCTTCCTTGTGTGCTTAAAGTTAAGCGCATGCTTTAGTGCTTTTGTTAGTTTGGGACAGGAGCGCTCAACACTTGGCAGGATAGAGCCCTGAATGAGGAATGCTCTTGAAGTGGATATAACTGACTTTAGAATATTCCATTTCCACTGATGAATTCTAATTAAAAACAATATTGTTTTGAAAGACTGTGAAAGTAAGAAATCATTCCAAAAACAATGAAGTGTAACCTCTTTCTGACACAAGATACAAATAAAACAACTTCCGTATGATCTGTTGTAAGGCAATAAGTGTGCTATAAACCAACTGTTCAAAAGCACTCTTTGAGCATCTGTAATCTCCAACGAGGAAAGTATCTTTTGTTTTAATTCGTAGGGGGGAGAAGGGAAGGGAGGGCATTGATTGAGAGACAAAATGTTCTCAACATTGGAAAGTTTCATACATTCTGGAGAAACATAATTAGATTTGTGCATACTTAAATTGGTAAATAATGATTCTTTGACGTGTTCATGTGTGTATAAGATGGACAGTGAATTCATTCTCTGTAGTCCTACACTGAGAGGAGAGGTTATTCATCACACCAAACTTCTAACTGAAAAAAACGTTATTTTCAAAGTAAGACGCTACGTTATTAATAGAACACTGACCTTGACGTTGTAACTGCACATAGGTCAGGAAAATTTAAAGTCAAGTTTCCCTAATTTTCACTCTGCCCCACTGTGTATAGGTATTGCTATAAAGTCTTCCATTATATGAGGCTATAGCACAGAATGATTCAGGACATACTGTTTGGCTCCAGAAATACAACGGAATAGAGAGGTGTTGCTCAGTTTTCATTATTGCTATTCCAACAAGACTCCACAAGTAAGCTGAATTTTGAACTGTTTTTGTCAAAACTGCTGTTTGTCTGAAAAATTGGATTTTTGGAAGATTTTGCTTGGGTTTTAGATGGCAGAGGTCGGGCCTTGAGTTACGAACCTAGCCACAGGTTAGGCAGCAGATTTTGCTCGACGTCTGTGTCGTCTTTTCTCTGTGCCTGCAGAGATTCCCTTGTTTTTTGTGTTTACATACGACTTCAAATCTTTCTGCTCCATATGGTCGTTCAGGCCTTGCCAAACTGATTAATTTGTTGCTATTGCTTTTCACATGATGTGAAGTGTCATACGGCATATATACACTGTGTGACACTTACTTTTACCGCACTGTGGATGAGTTACTCAGTGCAACAAAGCTGTGTTTTTTATAAGCCGTGTTTCAATGCTTTGTTCAGCCTCTTTGCCAAACCTCATTATTCCTTACTGCTCAGTATGTATAATAACTCAACGTTGTTGATTAAAATATTCCAGTTCTTTGATGCACCAGTGCTACCTTGTCTGTTGTACATCCATACAGGAAAGCAGAAATTACTTTTGGAATGGCAAATGTGGACTTTGGCTGTTTTTCTGTATATAATTCTCACAGCAAAATGACTGACCAAGTATTCATATTTTTATCAACCACAATTGGTTAATAACCTAGCAAAGGCATCCTGATTGGTAAAAATTAAATCACCCAGTGCTTTAATGCATCTCCTGAGGCTCATTGCAGCACATGATATTAAAGAGCCCCTTGTGGCTTGCGAGCCTCAATCCTGAGTATCACTGCTCTAGACTCTGTATTGCAGTGTGCTGTCAACAGAACATGCCTCTATAACTTGGGCAACAATTTCTAAGTCAAGTGGGACAGTGTTTGACAAAGCTTCTCCAAGTTAAGCAAAATCCATTACCATAGTGCTCCAGTAGGACTGAGCTGGCATGTTCTTTCTCAGGTGCAGGCTTATACTGGACTTCACCTCAACTTTCTTCTGACTGAGGGTACATCTCTAGTTTTCAGCTGCCTCAGTGGGTTATGAACTGGGGACTGTCCAGCATATGTTCAAAAAGGGAACAATAAAGAAGTTTGCTCAGTTACTTCTGGGGAGGCTTTCAGTCTTTCCGGGTAAAATAACGTGGCAGATCTTAGAAATTCAACACAGATTGCTGATGGCTTCCTTGTTTATCAGTGCAAAAAAAAAAAAAAAAAGGCCAGAGACTCTATACCAAAACACAGTCTTGTGTGATTCCATTTGATATTAGAAATGGCTATGAAAGAGTGTCTGCAGCGGCTCTGCCTGGCATTCCATTATGCAATTCAGCATATACAGCATGAACTCTTCTGTATCCTCAAGCTCTGTCATGTTTTTGGTAGTCTTGGTCAGCTGACCATGAGAGAATGTCTGGTATGGAAAAGAAACATCATATACAGATCCAAGGTTTTGTTCCCTACAGTTTGCCAATAACTGTTGAGAAACAAGCAGAAAGTTAATGGTGTTTACTTTCTTCTCTAACGCAGTACTGTTTTGGGGAGAATTTGATTAGCTGTTCTCATGAGGAAGCTCTCAGGGAGAGTTGAGAACAGGGAGATTCTGCAGTCTCTTTTCACTTTGTTTTAGGTGGTATCAGTGTTTGCATCCTTGAGGTCCTGATGGACAGTTTTCTCCTTCTATGCTCTTTCTGAAGAGGAGCATAGCTATGATGGTGAAACCACAATGTCTGTAGAAACTCACAGGGATATTGTGAGCCTTGATTGTAAGGTTGTTTGGAGATGTAAAGTACTGCTATGTAAATGCTAAATATTAGCAACACAGTGCATTACCTGATGGCCACAGGGCTTCTGTTGTATCCTACCTGCACGTGATTAGATTCACCGAGGATCTTGTGTCCTCTGAGCCTCTCTCCCTTTAGCCCAGGGCTTAGCAATATGTATCAAGGAGCTGGTGGATGAATGTTAAAAGCCACTGCAAGGCCATCAGTGGGTACCGTCCAGGAGCACTTGACCATGAATGAAAGGCTTTGGGACTCAGGAATTCAAGGGACTCTCTGGACTCAAATGTTCTCCTCTACTAAAGGAAGTCATGGCTGGCGGGTAGGAGGGAACGTCCATCTACATAATGTAGAGTTTCAGCATTGCATCTCTGGGGCCCAGAGCTCCTCTGAGATACCTTAGTGCCTTTTTAGTACGTAATTACTGTAGGTTTCCCGAGGAGGCAGTTCTTGGAGCATTGCCTATAGGTGGCTATTACAGGCTTTCAAATTCTTTCATTTTTTTTGGTTCTGTGGCTAATTGGCAGTCAGAAATAAAGGGGGTAGGAAGCTACGCCAGTCCTTCCCACCACTGTTCTAGCCAATAGGGATAATGATACCGACCTCCTTTGTAAAGCACTTTGAGAACTACTGGTGAAATGCACTATGTAAGAGCTAGGTGGGGGTGTTCTAGACACCCGGTGTAATCCTGTGAGAGAGCTCCCTCACTTTCTAAACTGTGACACTGGGAGCTATCAGAAGACCCCTGACCAGGCTGCAGGCCCTGGTCACGGAGGCAGTTAACCTTTCTATTGGGGGATTATGAGCATCTGGGTGGTAATCACTGGGTTAATGATGTAATTGGGAGGGTATAAGTGGAAGGAACAGGAAGCAATGACAACTCCGAAGGAGAGCTTGGGTGTGATCCTGTGCTGCTGCAGAAAAGCTTCCCCATGCTGTACGCCTGCATTGCACGGTTAGTTTGTAAGAAAGGAATAAATACACTCCTTGGTGAAAGACAATACCTGGTGTGTGTGACCACGAGGCCACACGAACTGGCTACTGGCAGTCGAGTAGACCGGGTGGTGGCGGAGGTGCCCTGTGACAGTAACCTTAAAGCTGTCATGGGCACTTTAACTGCGCCACTCAACCTTTGCATTCCTATAGGCTCTTAATAGAGTTTTGCTCTCACTTAAAAATGCAGTGTAGTAATTAATCTCTTTTATTGTTGAGTTCATAAGGTGCTACTTTGGAGCAGCAAATCTAATGCTATGAGAATTAAAACATGAAAGATGTTCAGTAATGGTTGATGTTGAAATGGGATAGTGCAGGAATTAGATTAAGTGAAATGAACAATGCACAGCGCTAGATACTTTGCGGTGAACCAAAAGCATTTAAAAAGGAATGTTGTATTTCTATAGGTGCATGAAGAAGGAATGTTCTGACTTAGGATGGAAATTAGTAAGGCAGATGAGATTGTCACTTAGCAAATTGGCTTGTCATTGCATCTCTGTTTAGCACAAATGTTTATCTTTTTTGGTAGTTTGGCTGTGAGGAAGGGGTGATGGTCACGGGTGCTGGAAAGTGTAAGGTATTTACACTGGATGGAAAATGTTCATAAAGGTGTCTGACTAATAAACCTGTGTGAAGACCACTGGATTTAATTTAGGGTCACGTGCAAATTCTAGCCCCAGCTGCGTGCTGGGGGGATATACTCAAGGGTGGTGGGGAAGAAGAATGCCCCTTGTGAGCTATGCCGCTGCTCCCTGGAGGTTGGAGTAGCTGATGTGAGACATGTATTGACCTTTCCTGCTGGGAGCCTTCCATGTGGAGGTGGAGCAGTTGTCCTCCTCTGATTGCACCATTTCCCTACTCTCGGTCTAAGAGCTCCATCCTGAATAAGCTTGCAGGTCTCTTGCCTTTCATCCAGTCTTCCTCTTTGTGTGGATTAACCATTCCATTTCCATTACTCAGTTCCTAGGTGAGCGTGCAGGTGGATTTGCACCTTCCTGTGGACATTGCCCATGAATCATGCAGGAGATACTTTTTGTGTCTCCTTGTCTTTACATATGCATTAGTCACTAAAGCAGAGGAACCAGATCCAGTAACGTGAACTCAAAGGCATTTACAGAAATTCATTATCTGGTATGTTATAGCATGGGGACATAAGTTCTCCTGTTAAAATGCTTCCCTGCTAATGGTGTTGCACTGTACGTTCTACTAGTCTTCACAGAGGACAAAGGTGTATTATTGTGAGTTCACTGCAGATATGGCTCTGTTTCACCAGTCACTAAATGTATAGCTATATGTGTGCAGCACAAACTCCTCTGACTTCACTGTCATTTGCTTTTTTTAAATAAAATAATTTGCACTTACTTTGTGCCTTAAAAACTAAAAAGATATTTTCTTTCCTAGGCTATAACACAGAGTGAAATTCACCCTTGTGCAGAAGGCCAGTATAAAGCCTACACGCTACTTCATCCCCTTAAATAAGGCTGAACTGGGACTTAGATTGTGTATGGGCCTTGTGTTGGCCCTCAGTATAGGGATGAATTTCATCTACGGCATAAAAACAACGCATTAGTAGAGAGTTGGAGTCAGAGTTAACAGCCTTCACGTTGATCAAATTTAGATTCAGTGATGTCTTTATCAGGGAGTTAGATTCAATGGTTTAATATAAAGAATTTAGACAAATCTGGTGGGTTTTTTTTTTATTTGAAACACATTGGACCTTTTCTTTGTAATTAATAAGCTTTTGCTAGGTAGTTTTTCCCATATCAACCACTTTCCGAGCTTCTAAAACCCAATGGTTCCGTGATCCAATAATCTAACTAATGATTCCAGGTACGAATGGCAGTATATTGGTCTCCAGCAGCTACTGCATTTAAATCTTCCAATTTGTCAGTCCGTTCTCCAAACAAGATATAAAATGTAGAAGATGGGTCAAATGGGATTAAATTCCTTGAGTGTGTAGCCACTGCTGATAATGGCCAGCTATTGTGTCAGAGTTCACTTCTGTGTTCAGTTCTTTTAGAAGACATGTATTTAAACTGTCATGTAGTTATTTACCCTGTCCAGAACCTCTACATCAATTAGACGAGGCTGCTGCCTCATGCTTTTCTGAAGTTGTGCCAAAATAGATAATATATTATGTCCAGAGCCCATAGTCTCATCCAGAACAGTTAATCAGACTCTGAAATGTGTTTCTTCCCCGTGGCTTTATATTTGGGCCATGGATCTTGGTATTAGGTATTTGGGAGTTTGTGCTGGTTCAGGAAGACTCCCTCATGCTTGGCATGTTTGCAGGGGAGTTCTTGTGGAAAATGGAGGGTTTTTTCCCCCCCGCCCTCCCCCAGCGTGTCTGCCTGTATCAAACAACCAAATCCCTCACAAACCGCTTTCTTTCTGCACACGAAAGTGCTGCTCTAAAAAGCTAGATATCATCTCCTGTCTGATCGAAACAAAATGAAGGAAGTGTCTTTCTATGGTCCAGTCTATTCAGTTCTTCAGCTACTGCTGCACTGAGCACATCTCCACCTCCTCATCCTTTCCCTGACTTCCTCAGGTTTCCTAGAATGACGTCATTGTCCTTCTCTTCCCATTCAAGCCTCTGCATGACTGCATCCCACCTTCCTTCTCTTATGCCTGTTCAACTTGCTCCTTGGATTCCTTTAAGCCTACTTTTCTAGCATGTCCCTTTGTCTCCTCCTCTCACTCTCTGCTTTATGTCCTCCCACCCCCCCCATGATGCCCTTTGTGATTGGATAGCCTCTTGGTTCATTGGAGCCAAGCACCCTCCCGCTCCTTCAGGCTCCTCCTTTCATGAGCTCTTGCACTGTGGCTATCCCCATAGAAGATGCGACCAACTGGGAAAGGAGTAAGGTGTATGCCTCTGTGTGCTTGCTATGGAGTTGGATCAAAAGAGGCTGTTAAAGGAACCACATAGGAGAGGTAAAACAATGACACAGATAAAAGTCCTGGAGGAAACAATGGGGAAACTGTTTTTTTGGGGGAGTACTTTCTACCAGGCAGGCTGGGAATGGTTTACTCTTCCCAAGACTAAGTCTAGAATCAAAAGGAAGATCCCAAACCTTAGAAGACCCTGGTCTTGGAAAAGGGTGGGAGTTGAGCGAGTGGCAAGAGACTGTCAACAGTGGCTGACAAGCCAGCAGGGAGAGACAAGAGACAGAAGAAATGTGCTGTGAGCAGGGCAGTCTGCTTCTCCTAGTCAAAGATGGGGAAGGGAGGGGGTTAGCCAGGCTAGATAAAATGCACCTAAGCTTGGAAGGAAAGTTGTAAGGAAGGAGGTATGTGCATGTAGAGACCTGTTTTTGTTTTTATCCTTTGCTGTACCTGCTTTGTACCTTGGGGGAATGAATAAATATTGCTTTGTTTGGGAGCTGATATTTTTGAGTTGCTTTTAATCAGCTTGCTGGTCACTGGTCCATGGAGCGAAAGGGCTGACAGGTGTCTGATGGAGTTAGGCCTGTCGTGTTAACATGGTAGGGAACCAGAGGGGCTGCAGCCCAGAGATCTATTCTAGTCTGAGGGTTGGACCATGGGGTTCCATTCAGAGGGAGGTGTAGGAAGCCAAGCCTGTCTCCTGAGAGGAAAGGAGTGTGAAGTGCAGTTCCCCCTGTATCTCTGACACAGAGCAACTTGTGCTTGCACATGTGTTTGGTGTTTGTCTGCATCCCGCGGTAAGCTTTTCAGTTTTTCTTTTTCCCTGTTTGTATAACAGCTCTGCAGATAAAGGTGTGCAAATTTGACTGGTGCTTTACAGCCCAATAAATGACCGTGGCTGAAATCCTGGCTCCTCTGAAGAGAATTTTGCTCTTGATATTGACTTCAAAGGGGCCAGGATTTCACTCCATATCTCAAGAGCTTTCCTGATCCTACGTCACTGGCAAGTCAATGGCCATGCATGTAGGTGTAGGGATCCATGCTAGCAGATCCTAGTGCTGGATGGGGGGGGGTCTACGTTAAGATGCAACATGACAAGGGAGTAGTGTCTTTCGTGGTAGAGAAGAGACAAGAGTGCATTGTAATGAAGATAAAGGAGAATCTTTATGGAGGCTGCTGGACATAGACAGGGCCTTTGAGCTCTCTCTCCCAAGCTCCCAAACTATCTAAACACAACAACTGCCTAGTGTTGCCTCACAGGGTCTCCCTGAGTCCCAAGAGAGCACAAGGCTTACAGAAATATGATCACGTTGTTTGCACTCGTTCACGATTCACGTGACTTGAGGATTTTGTAGTTGACCCAAAAACAAAAAAAAGATACTGTTACTATGCTGGGAAGACTAAGGATTATTCTGTTTCTAGTTACACTCTTTTACATTTTTTTTTGTTCTTGTGGATGATGATGGCAGAAAAATGATAAAACAGAAAGTAATGAAAACAGAACCATTTGCGCCAATCCCTCTGTATGTTAAGAGTTGGATTTTCAGGCATTCGCCTCCATTTGGGTGTCTGTGGTCCAAGGCTTGCCCATGATGGAATCCCATTTTCCACATGTAATCCATTTGGGATAGACACAATGCTGGATGAAGTCCGTGAGAAGTGCTGGTGTTCCGTAGCCCGCAGTATCAGGTCCCAAGAGTATAATTGGGAGAGAGAAACTATACACAACAACTCAATATCTCAGTTCCCGTACTCACACATCAGATATCACATGACACTAGCGCACAGATTTTATGAAATTTCCCCACTCACTTATTCTTTGCTAACTGAGAAATTCATGCAAGCAGGGATTGTATATCTTATTGAAGGACTATCAAATGTAGGTTAGCTTTCAGAAAATACCAAAGTCAGACTAATTCCATCATAATCCATAACTATTAAACGTAAGTTGCAAAGAGAATAAAAAAAATAAAAATCACTTTGAGGATGGGGGCTGGGAGGGATGATTTAAAGAAAATAAAAATCATCTTGGATTTGTTAAATACAAAAAATAGAAATGGTGGCAAGGATTGAACATAAATGTTAAAACATGCAGAAAGTGAGAATTGCCAAGATACCTGTTTTGAGATCTACTGATGGTAAGAGGTAGGTATTATCTTCATCATTTCCTTGACCACTCAGTTGGTATGTTGTAGTCTGTTTCCAAACGTATAAGTGTGTGTGATGATTGGAAGCTCTTTGGAGCAAGGGACTGTCTTACTCCATCTCTCTCTCTTTGTACAGTGCCTAGCACCAAAGGAGCCTCTTGTTGAAAGGGGCATTTGGGTGCTAGCTTAATAGAAATAACAAACTATACCAAGGAAGTAAGGGCGGATTTCACACCCCTGCTTCCTTCTCATTATGCTTGTTTCAAAACCAGATCTTGAATAGGTTTAATTAGACCTTTGAACAACTCCTCAAGGCTGGGCTAATGAATCAGAGCAAATGCTCAAGGTGTTAGCAGCAACATGCCATTCTGCTTCAATTCTGTTCTCCTGCCACGAATTTAAGCAGCTACTGGAACAATGCCTACAAAATCTTTCCAAGGATTTGGGAGCTGATATGCAACCATCCCTCCACTGTATTTGTATTAGGCGATTTGGATGGCCCTTGATACTCCTTGTAGCTGCAGAGCAGGTTATCGTTAGGAAATCCAAAACCTCATGCACTTACATTGGCTGGGTAAATAAGCTATCTATTGCAAAGCCGATGACATTAGCTGGGAGATGTTGTTTAAAGAAATATGACACTATTTTGAGGCCATATGCATGAACTCTACTTGATGTCTCCCTTTACATCTGGCATTAATCATAACCTCTGGCTTTAATTGGGCATTTGTCTAGGTGTTTCTCATGCCAGAATTGTCATTAATAATCGGTCTTTACATGCAACAGGAAGCTTGTTATTATTTAATACTTCTATATGTTGAGTTGTCAGGTTTTGTTTTAGCTAATTTGTATCTTCATCCAACATTAACTTTTACTTATTTGGCTCATGAAGGTGTTTTATTTTGGATTAGGTGGGTTTTTTTTTCACCCATATACTAGCATAGAGCATTTATAAAGTGCTTTGAGGGGAAAAGGCTTTGCTTTACAAGCACAATCTGATCCTCTCCGTGCTCCTGTGTGGGGATAGTGAGTGATGTTATCACTGTTTTACAGTGGGGGAGGGAGGAAACTGAGGCATAGAGGGTGGGTGGCTTGGTTGATTTCACATAGAAAGTCAGTGTCAGAACTGTGATTAGAACTGTGTAGTTCCTGGTTCCCAGTATTGGCTCTGCTGACTAGAACATATATTTCTCTTTAGCCTTCAGTAAAGTTTGTTAATCTAATGACTGGGTTAAATCAAAGGCAAGTTAGAGAATTAAACCCAATACCTCCTACGCCACTCTGAAAATGTTCTTTCATGCCCACAATGTAAAACTTCCTGTGAAACAGAACATGAACATATACATAAATGCTGTTCTCATTCCTTTTCTGTAAGTACGGTACTCCTTTGCACTTTTATACAGCGCATTTATCCAAGAACCTTGGCCCTTTACTGACATAACCAAGTTAAAACTCACAGCCATGTGACCTTGGTATGTGACAGCATTTACATTTCACAGAGGGTAAAGCGCAGAACAGAATGATTTAGCACAGAGTCCTAAACCAAGCACTTCCTCTCAGTACTAGGACACATATTTCTATCTTCCAAGAACATAACCTTTTCCATTATTACATTTTTGACAGGCTTGCTTGATGGTCTGTGGTAATACGCCTGGGTTTTTTTGTTTTTTTGTTAATTTGTGCTGTGTCAGTAAGGAAAAGATAAATTTGTAATCCAAGTAATACTCTAAATTTAGAAGTGTTAAGTTTCAAAAGTGAAAGATTTCTGATGGCTCTAAAGTTAGTTTTGTAATCAAAGGAAATGTATTTGAGATTGCCAGAATTTACAGACAGAGGCTTGTGAAATAACTGTTATACCAAACATTCTGGGATGACACGAAGCTTTCTGACACATACGGGTTACTGAAGGGTATTTTTGACTGTTGTCATGAGGAGGATGGGTTAGCAGGAAAAAATATTTTGTTTCCCCTGATATAGAACCATGTTGGTACCATCAGCTTTTAAACAGAACTCCTCGCGGATTGCAATGGGGATTGTGTTTTAAAAACTGGTGCTGGGATATGGCTCACAAGATACATAGATGGATATTAAGATTTTCTGTTATATAAATTAATAGTGCAATAGACTGTTTAATTGACTGGAAAAGTGTGTTACCTCAGTTCCCTGTGACATGCAGGCTGCCACAAGCTAGTAAGATGGGAGACATCCTCTGCATCCAAATGAGTAAGAGCTGGCCAGTTATGAGGGCCTGATCCAAAGCCACTGAAGTTCGTGAGAATTAATGATTAAAGCTGGGGACAGCCTCCTCATCACACTGGGTCTTCTCCTCCAAACCACTCCATTTTAAAGCAAGTAGTTAGTGTTCGGGCCAGTTTTAAAACATTAATTGGTGACCGTGAAAAGTGCTGGGCTGACAGAACAGGACAGTAAGTTCTGTCTTCGTTCACAGAACTGCTGTACCTTGGGAGGCAGTAGCACTGTCTCAGCCGTGCTCTGGAGGAATCATCTGTAGGGATGAGAGTAGTTCACCCTCCATGTCCGTCCTCTCCTTGACCTCTCTGATGCTGTGATTGCCAGTAAAGATCTCAGTGCTGGGTGTACTGATGGCTTTCTGATATGGATACCTGTCCACTAGGAATTAGACTGAGACCAATTGATTTCATAACACCCACCAGATGGTTTAAAAAAAAAAATTAGTCACTGTAAGGTAGGTTTGAAGCAGTGATCTAAATGTGAAAGTCTCCTTCTTTACTACTGTGCGTTGGTTTTCATTAGGATCTTACCAAGTATTGCATATTGCTATGTGCTGCAGGTAGCATTTGTACTCTTTGCATGTTTGTTCGTAGTAAATAGTTATAATGTGGTAATACCCAAAGGTCTCGGTCAGGACTGGAGGCCCAATGTGCTTGTTCCTCTACAAACATGGCCCTGAAGGGTTTATGATCTAAAGAAAGTGCTTTTCCTGTGATGGCTGAGTATCTAGTCCAGCCAGCCTTATGGCATCTGAAGATGCATTGGAGTACTGTGAGGCCCCTCACAGTTTGATTTCATAAAATGAGATTGGGAATTTTTGAAACACAGCTGATAGACAGTAGAAAAAAGTTAGTGGGTTGTTTTTCCTTTCAAAAAAATCTTTCCTTGCCACTTTTCTATTTGGGGTCAGACTTTTATAGCCTTCTTTCAGAACTCATGATTATATGCACGGCTGTCATGCAAATCGGTCTCTCCTAGGTCTGCTAATATCTGGTCCATGAACTGAGTCTTTGGCCTTTCCTGTGGTCATCTTCCATCCATGGTCATTGCAAGGGCCATCCTGCCAATGTAGCTGTCTGGTCTCTGCTGGACGTGTCCATACCAGTGTAGCCTCACCTTGTCTTCAGCTGAGGCAACCCACATTAGATCCTTTACAACTTCATTTGACTCCCTATCATGGCATGTCCAACCCTTTGACCATCTTCATTTCTGTAGTGGAGAGCAGACTGATTTATGTTCTCGTGACTGGCCTCATCTGTGTTCCATACATGGGTCAAATCACAATTTTTATACACTCTACCTTTTAATATGTGTGACATCTTTTTATCACAGCGAACTGGGGTTGTGCAAATGGAGGAAGCCAGTTTGGTATGGTTGAGGGCACCATTGTTAGCAACCTCTTATTCTAAGTATTTAAATTCTTTCTTCTGAGCTCTCTGCCTGTAATATCCTTGATGATGGGTCCTCTTCCCTCCGTTTTCAAAGCCTCAGTCTTACCAATGTTCACTCTTAAGTCCTGCATGCTCAAAATTGAATTGCCACTGTTCAGAGTTGGTCAGCAGGGCTGACAATCTTTCATATGTGTCACACTAAGTCTTGCAGTCCAAGGCAGCTCCCTTCATATATGCTCACTTATCACGATCATTACAACCACAAACACAAAAGGGCTTACTGCTGCTGACCCATGATGCAGGCCAAAGTTTAGGGGAAATTCTCTGCTGTAGCCCCATATGGTTTTGACTAAGGTGGTCACTCCATTATATGTATCTTGGTTAACACGAACATATCCTTCTGGCACACCTCTTTGTCACAAACTCCACCAAACTAATTCTCTTGGTACATTATTGTACGCCTTCTCTAGGTCCACAAAGAGCATACCAGGTGCCATCTCTTTTCTCTGACCTTTTCTGAGAGGATCCATAGAGCAATTGTACTCCTTCCCCCACATAAATCCATATTGATCCTTCCAAATATCAACAGCCCCATGCAGATACTTTTCGGTAATCTTCAGTCATGCTTTCCTAGCATGTGGCGTTCGCTTTATTGGGCAATTATTAGCACACAGTGTTGTATTTCCTTTATGTTTAAAAATGGACATCACAAAGCTTTTGTACCAGAAAAACTCATGAAAGATTTTCCTTTTGAAAATTGCCTTCCTTCCTCAAAATATTTTATACAATACTTGAAAGAAGCTATAGAAATGAAACAATGAAAGCATGCACTAAAATTATTTCACATCTAGAATGCCTGAGCTCAGGCAGATGCTCTGCTGTTTCACTGCATTGTGCCTAAGGAAACTTAGAACAGTAAGTTTCCTACTTCGTACCCAAAACATCCTTGGACACAGCTGTGCTGTGTGCTATAAGTTTCACCTGAAGATCGCCAAGTACTTTACTGTTGTTTAATGGGTTTCACGTGACCTCTGCTAAAGTAGTACTATTATCCACATTTATAAATGGAAGCACAGTCAGGCTGTCTCTCACCCAAAAGCATCTAGGTTTTAGTTCAGTAAAGCATTCAAGCACAATCTTACCTTTAACCAAATCTTAAATTCCGATGAAACCTAATCCCTAAATTTAAGCATGTGCTTAAGTGTTTTGCTGACTAGGGATATACACCTGAATCAGGGTCTCTGTGATTTATTAACACAAACAGCAAAGGAATTGTTGACCCTCAACTCCCACTTCTGTGCCTTAACCTCTAGACCTTATTCTTTCCCTGCGATTGGAATGGCAATCTGTCTAAATTTAGAATTTCCTTGGTTTGGTAGTCAGTTTACCTCTTTAATTTTATTGTTATTTTAGTATAAAAGGATATCAAAAGGATATCTACATAAATCTTGAGAGAAATGCTTTGGTTATGTAATACATGAGCCAAAACAGTATTCTTTCATAACCTTAAAGCACATATGACTTAATGTACATTTTCAGTGTGGTGACGGGGGAGGTAAACAACCAGAAACTGTTGCTCAGAATAGTTTTATGCAATTATCTCCCCCCACAAATTTTCTCCACAAGCATTTGCTGTATGCTTATCTACCCTGCAAAAGATCTCTTCAGTTCTTACAGGAAACTACCACCCTTCGATTTTCAAGACATTTATCCAAAAACACTTTTAAACTCACTGTATCTTTTTAAAAAAAAAAAAAATGGATAACCAAGCTGTTCTTCTGCCGGAGGAGCCTGATCCTATGGAACAGAACAGTGAAACTGAACAGCGTTCCTTTTTATTCTTGCTTCATCATTTTTAGCTGTTCCACTGGTAAACAGCAACACTTGCTGGCAAGAATGAGAACAACAGACTTATCCATTTATTCTTTGTATTAGCTGTTGCTGAAGTCTGTTGATGTTTTTTTGATGATCCATTCTTTTTAGGGTTAACTGCTTCCCAACATTGTATTGTTCGGGGGAAAACAGTTAACATTTTCAGCCAAAACCTTTGTAGCCAAGCATAAGAGAGAACTCCTCAGGAACAAGCTTATCTGGTATGGTGAGCATTGAGGTACAGAAAAATTTAGGTCCAGAGCTCGTTTGCTTTAAATAAGTTGAGTTCAGTTGAGTTGCCCCATTGAAGCACCCACGAGTGAAGCAAGCAGGATTTGGGCCTCAATAAACGTCCAAGTTCTTACAGAGCTTACAAGTTGACTGAGTGGAGCATTTGAAAGTCGCTGCCTGTTTCATACATGTTCAGGAGCAGTAGTTCTACAATCCATTAAATGCTATTAAACATATTTAATGGTTGTTTCATTGCTTCTTTAGCCTACACATTTATTGCTCTGTTCGCCATCCTTTATTTGGGTGAAACTCCCCTTGACTGTAATGTTGGGAGTTCTGCCTGAGTAAAGAATGATGAACAGAGCTCGGAGTGTTTAATCCAACAATAAAATATGAACTTAAAAAAATACTGTATGGACTGTGTACTAAAAAGTACACAGTCTTTATCTGGTCTTTATCCGAACAAACCAAGGAAATTCAAATTGGGGGGTTATCAGGAGGAAGAGTGGTTTTTGTTTGCTATAGTGAATTGAGAAGAAGTCTCATCCTTATTTCTTCTTCTCAGTGAGAAACGGCTAGGATAAATTATGTTAAGGCACCTTCAGAACATTGGTGGATCTATTCTAGACTGATCCCTGAGTTAATTTTAGTTTTCTAGCACTCCTTCTGATAGATCCACTACTTTCAGATGCAAACAGAGGCTAGAACACAGGTGTGGCATTTACACTTTCTTCCTCTGTTAATCTCAAAAGTATGGGGGGGGGCCCTCTCGGCACACTTAGGTGAGTCTTCGTTCTAGCAGTAGTGGTCACAACAAGGCATGAATCAGCTGTTTTCAGTTAGGCCCTGGGAATTTCTTCGGGGGAAGTTCTGCTTCTAGTAAGTATATGCCAAGACCTATTATTTAGGCCTGCACGTAATACAAAAAGATTTTTGGCTAAGTAGTTAAGTCTTAAACAAGCCCTAAGGGTAAATCTTAGGAGAGCCAGCCTGGGTGTAACAAAGTTAGCCTAAAGTGCCGCTTAGTTACGAAGGGCTGGAAAAATTCTAAAGATGGAAAAAATGGCCTATTTAAAGGCCATCATGCTCTAATGTCTTGTGCATCGCATCTGTGGCTGAGATCCCTAGAAATCTGAAAGGGGGCTGTGATCAGTGGAAATATGGGCTTAGTAGGGAAAGTGGCAAAGTGCTCTGTATGTTATGCTTGAAAAGTGCTCTAATTCTTCATCCACATTGCAACTGCTGCTTAGAAGAGCATTGACTTGTTCTCTGTGGTATGCGTACTTTATTGAAGCGCAATCTATGCATCCATAATTTTAAGAAACACATGGGTAAACAAACTAGTTAGTCAAAGAGTGTAAATGTCTTAATACAGAAGTATGAGCCAGCTGTTGGGGGCTGCACTTCCCAGCCTTTATAGCTGATTTTTCTCTTTTTTGCTTAAATGACTTCAGCATCTAGTAATTTTCCTATTAGCTTCTATGTTATAAGGATCATTCTGGGCATGTATGTATGCTTTTTTTTGATGACTTTGAGGTACACTGAAGTTGAGTTTAATTGTGTATATTTTAATAATTGTTCAGATGAAAATCTCCCAAAAAGGTAACCAAAATATTGCAGAAATACAGAATGTTGTCTGCTGTAAGTTCTCTGGGGCGGGGACTGTCTCTGTTACATACATGTATGGTACCAGGTACAATGAGGCCCTGATCCTTGCTCTGCAAATAATTAATAAATGAGTGTGCTGTAGTTCAGGAATCTGAGAAGCATATTTTTTAGGGCAGCAAATGAAACAAAATACGTGCGTTTCTTGTAATTGAAGAGAACATGTTGCTTAAGCAACAGTCAGAATGCTACAGAAACGTCTAAATATCACAAACTTGCAGTTTGAGTGGGTTTTATACAGTGCAGAAATACTTATCATATATGTTCTTCTCTAAACTAAACAGATCATGATTTAGAAAGATGAATAAGAGGGAACATAAGACATACATAAAATAGCGAATGTTGCTTGTCTTGTTCTTTGCATTACAAAAAGACCCATAAAACAGGACACTGCATGACATTTAAAGGGAAATTTAAAATTGATTTTAAAATTTTTTTTCACAGATGTTATACTTAATGTGCGGAACTCACTGCTACTAGATATTGAGACCGAGAGACCAATAGGATTAGACATTGAAATAGATAATGACACAGCCACAGCCAACTGAGGCAAGACAGAACATCTTCTGTAGAAAGTATACAAACCTCACCGTTCAGATTCCAACCCAACCCATGTGCAATTGGGGCAGAGGGGAGAGTTGGGAAGAAGCTTCCTGTGTAGGTGGGTTATCCTATAATGATTTACCATGGAATTTCTTGAACCTTTCTTTGAAGCATTTGGTGCTGCCTGCGGTCTGATCTGCCATAGCAACTCCTATGTTCCTAATCTAGATGTTCCATTTCCTTGGTATCCAGAAGTGTTGCCCAGTTCACTTATGGCGGTATTTCTGTAGAGCACATATGCCAATCGATTAAACTTAAAAATGTGTATCTGCAAAAACCTCAATTAGCACTTTGGGTTTCTTCTTGGCTCCACTGGAATCAGTAGCAAAATGGTCGTTGACTTCACTAAAGCCACAATTTTGACCTCAATCTTGCATTCCTAACAGTTCTTCATAGTCGAAAGAAAGGCCGTTTTCTGTTCAGCTGCTGTTCCGTGCCATGAAATCATTTGCATATAGTTAAAATCTTAGATAACATACAATCTTTTAAAAAAAAAAAAAAAAAAAAAAAAAAGAGAGTCTTCATTTGAGTTATTCACAACATATGTGATGGGGGGGGGGGGAAGGGTAGAGACTCTCGAAGTTTGGGACCCAAATCCGATCCAGGTCTGATTGTTTCCCCAAGTACTGATTGTCAGATATTTAGGTCTGCTCCTCTGGTTCACATCCATCTCTGTATATATGTCACAAAGTGGTGTTCAGGAAAGTATGACTGGCTTGAAGGGTAGCATCCCAACTAGTGTCCCCTATAGACTTACGTAAGCAGGTTGAAACAGAGTTGCACATTGTGTAACTGAGAGCAAAATTTGTCCGTAAAATTCTGCGAGGTTTCCTCATTTGAAAGGGTGGAAGAATATTGAGAAGCATAGATTTCCTATGTTCTTGTGCCTAATTCAAACCATCTCTTCAGACAGGCTGGATCAGAAAAGTTTTGTGAGATAAAGTAGGTGAAGTAATACCTTTTTTACAGCTTAGTCACAAAGGCAATCTGCTCGTTGAGTTACAATATAAACATTTTTCTTGTGCCAAATATTGTTAGAGGTAAATGAGATGGGAGGGCATGATGCTGCGTTCTTGGAAATTTGCAAAGAATCTTGTATGTTTTATAAAACTCTGTAGTTCTTAGGACTGTTTGCAAGATTGTACTGAATGCCTTTAATTGTACACAATATGGATTATAAATATGGAGAGTTCAGAAGCAATACTTCTGTCAATAGCTGTATTATTGCTTAAGGTTAGCATCTTTTTTTTATAAGAGCAGCCTGGCTTGACTCCAGCTCTGTAGGTAATTTGATATTTTCCATCTTCAGCAGAAGGCTGTTTATCTGTTTTTGTTCTGCCAGTAGCTGTGGTGACAGTGATATTGATCTTTTGGCCTGTATGCTGTAGGTCCAAGATAATTGTTTAAAATGTGAACATGATTTCTGAAACATGACACAAATTTAATAATTTATGAAGATCGGTCCTAGATTAGCAGTTCCTTAGTGAGTCACAAATTCCTCTTGCAGCTCTTTTTTTTTTTTAACATGTCATAAATATTTAGAAAGCTCATTCATACCATATAGTTTGATTTCATGGATAACGGTACATAGAGAAGCAATTTATGAAGTGGAACACAAAAGACAGCTTCATGGAACGCCTGCGGCTATGCTCTTATCAAAAGCCTGGGAGGAGGGAGGAAGAAGTCTGTTCTGGTGCAGTTTCTGCCAGAAAGATTCTTTGAACATTTATACATCTTTTTGCACACCACATGCATTAGTTACATGTGTGGACAAAAGAGCCATGAATAGCAGTTCTGTTTGGGTGGAAAGAGGATCAGGAGGGTGAATGACCCAGGGAGGTGAGATATCTTGTGGGAGGTTTATTGGAACAGGTGAGCACCTGCTGCTGCTGCTCAGTGCTAGAACTGCAGGAGGAGAGAAGTGCAGGCTATGCACATAATAAAGTTGTCTAGGGCAGGAGAGGAGGTGATTTGAGAAGTGACATAAAGGAGAGCTGTCCCTTCACTACTTCCTTTTGTTTCCTTCCATTAGCAACCTCCCCTCATTTCTCTCTCTGCCTCATTGACTCCTTTTTCTGTGATAACCTCTTTGATTCCTGTACTCAGGGGTTAAATAAAGGGGGTGAGAGTGAGAGAGACCCTCTCTCTCCTTTTGTTAAAAGCCAGAGGGCAAGGCACGAGCTCCCCCTTCTGTCCCAACCTCCTTTAACCACTGCCTATTTTTCCTTCTCTAAACAAGCCTTATTATCAACCTTCGGTCCCTGACCTGCCCTCTCCATCTCCCTCCCCAGTCCCTTCCTTCTCTTCAGAACTGAGCGCTCCCCTCACTTCACAACCCTCTTCACCTCGCTGTCTGTCCTCCCTTCAGCAGCCCCCACCCCACTTTCCTTCAGCAGTACCTTCCTTTATTTCTTCTCTTTCAGTAAAGCATTTCTCACTACCACGACTTCCCTCTTTCACTCCCTTTTAGGCCACTCCTAGGATACTGATTCATCTCTCTGTAGTTGCTGTTACGACAAATGCCCTCTTTTTTTTTTCCCCCCTCCAGAGCTGTTACAATGTGCTTGTCTGTATCAGATAAAGAACCATTTCAGGAGAAAAGCTCTCCCTTCATAAAAACATAATGGCTTCAGTGATGAGCTGCTGCCTGACAAATCGGGGAATTGATAGTGTCCCTCAACCCCTCATTTGGCCTCTTTGCTCTGGTCCAGTGTCACAAAGGAGCAGGAAGGCTGCCCTAAGTGGGCACCTGGCGATTCTTCTTCTGCAGAGGGATTCCTACGGGTGCTCAGTCAGCGTAGCCAGCCCTGTGCTACCTCCCTTACGTTGGGGCTGACATCTTGCACCCTGCCAATCCATGACTGGTGGAACAGCCTTCAGGAAGGGTTCTCTTATTGCTCCCAGGATTGAGGACTGGGGGAGGGAAATAAAAGCCACTTTTATTCCTTCCCCCATAGATATACTCCTCTCAGGTCCTTTGCTGAGCATAACTCCCAGTCAGACCAAGTGACCTGGCCCATTAGACTTCATCTCCTTAACTGAGCATTTTGTACCAGTCTCTCTTGCTTCTTCTGCTTACCATTTCTCTCTCGTCTGCCTTCCTTTGCGGTATCTTCACTCTTCTGTCATCTTCCTCATTACTTTGAACTTTCTGTGCCGCTTTTTATGAGTACTTACTTCTTTCCTTCCATCTTTCTAAGGGTCCCATTCATTCTCTCCATCTACTTCCATGTCTTCTCTGTTTCTTCCACAAAGTTCAAAGGTCCAGCAGGTGAATTTAGCCAGCTGGGTGAAGATGATCTCAATCAAGATGGTATTTCACAATATAGCTCTTTCTTTGGTCAGCTTTACCTACAGATTGCCTCAGGGAAAGTCCTTCGGAGGAAAAGAACTTGGCTCCGGGTAACTTGTCCTTTAGATGTGAACACTTCTTCTGTGAAAGCCCCGGATGAGTGTGCCCCAGTCTTCGTCATGAGAAAGAAGAGGCAGCTGACTGCACAGCCATTTAATAACTTCTGCCCTTTGGCTCTCCCTTGGTTGAAATAGCAAATTTACCACTGACTAAATTTGGAGATCTGCAATCTGGTATTTCTGTTTTCCAACTGAATCCCATTCATGACAGTACACTTCACCAAGGGTAGGAGATGGACATAGTAGCAATAGCTGACAACTTAGTGGTGTTGTGTAGTGTTGTAGTAGTAGTAGTATTTACTTAACTGCTTAAGATGCTATGTAAGCAACAACTCCATACGTAGCATCTTAAGTAATTATCTGATCTCTTCTGAAATACAACAAAATGTGGTTTGTTGACATGCCCTGTTAATTTATCATGGTTGTGTTTTTTGTTCTCTGACAATCAAAATATTTTTAAAGTGATTTTTCTTTTCAAAGTGTTTTACCAACAATAAACCTCACAGCATAAGTTTTGTAATCCATATGGTACAGATGGGGAGAAATGAGATAAATGAGATAAATGACTTGTCGAGGCCACTATGGGAGTAGATTTCAGTGCAGCGAAAGGAACTTGAGAAGTTTTCATCTTTCAGTTGCAAGATCTGGCCACTAGATCATGCCTCATTTTGGACAGCTTTATCTTGTGGAACAAGAGATAAGGCATGTATAACTACTGACTGTCTTCAAAACTGTCAACAGCCTATGTAATGATGTTGTACAGCTTTGTTTACATAGGTATATGTTTGTTTCTGCATTTATACAACCATAACATGGGTTATATAAGGGAAGACCCATCCACTACAATCAAATGCCCTGCTAGTATATAACAGGAGTATACGCTACTGGAGCTGAAAGAGAAACCTATCTGTATGTATTGGGCAAATACTGCTATCTTACATTAGTGTATATCTGGAATAATTCAACTTGTTCCAATGGAACTGCTCCAAATTTACTCTGGTATAACTGAGTGCAGAATCTTACTCAACATATTTAACTTGAAGTTACTTGTACTTATTATGCATGTTAACTTGAATTTATGCATATTCAGTATTAAGTTACTTGCTTCAGCATTGTTTATTAGTATGTTCCTAATAAAAAGGGTAGATAAAAGGCCTGAGCTGCATACAAGCTGGCAGTTGTATGTGACTTTGTCTCATACAAATAATCTGTTTTCATTTCAGACATTTACCTTATATTTGGGTAGGAACATTATAATAGGGATTATCTATTTGTCAATGATAGGTAGCAAAATACTAACAAATACTTGATGTACTTGGTCAGTCTTTGTTTGCTGGCAACAAAATTATAAAAACCAAAAGCAACTAGTGATCACAGATGAGTTATTTCTTACTTTTCTCACGTTTAACACAAGATGGCTAAGTCTTCATACATTTAAACACTCACATGCATTTCTCTCATACGTGTAATAAATAATATTTTTTAGTTTTAGTTGACAAGGCCTAAAAGCAAAATTTAGTAAAATATAGTCCAGCAATAAAATTCAAATTATGGCTTCCACAACTTTACTTAGCTGTTACATGTTTTTCCCCCCCACAGAGATGCAACATCACATAAATAGGAGCAGCTGTGTCAGGAGAACATATAAAGTTTCCTTGGTGGGGGTTTTCTAATAACATATCAACAGCCTCAGTACTTACTTGATTGAAGCTGCATAGTGATTGATGAGAATATTGAAGGTACTACCATCCATGTTTATTTTTATCATATGTGAATAATTGTTACTCAGAAAGGGTGAGTGTTTCTTGGGAAAGTACCTCATTAGAAACTCTGTATCACTGAGGGTGAACTGTTTTTACTGAACTAGTTCCAGTTTGCATCTGGGCCAGCACTAAAGGAAACATTGCAAAGACAAATATAACTTACACCATAAATAGGAGGGCAAATGTGTCAGCATCTTAGACAGAACTTTTATAATGGTCTGTCATTAGTGGTCTTGAAATGTAAACCTCAACTAATAATGATTAACTCTTTACTCCGCAAGCCATTAAGAGCAGGGTAGTTTTTGTGTTCCAAACAGCATAAAGCAAAAAATATTTCTCAGCCTCATGTTTTCCAATCTGTTAATGCCATTGGAGAATACAGTAGTATTTGCTCCAGTCCACTTCAGATGTTGAGTAAAATTCTCTACTAGCATATCTCCATTGTGGTAAATCAACCTATGCCAGCTTACACCAGCTGAGAGCTTGTCCTCTTATTTTAGACTGGAAGCTCTTCATCATAGAGGTCGTCTTTGCTGTCTATAGAATGCCTAGCACAATGGGGCCCTGAACCATCACTAGGTTTCCTAGGTGCTACAGCTGCACGAATGATGGCAGTAGGAAAACTTTGACATGTCAAGTGGAACTTCAGCTTTTAAGCTCGTTGAGCACAGAAATACCATCCCTACTGTGAATTCTACCTGGCACTGAGAATACTTGGCCAGTAGGAAAATAGACCCCAAAGCCACAAAGCTCCAAACAGCATCACTTACTCCCAGGTGACTGTGTACACGTGTCTTACCAGCCAAAGAGCCAGTTTTGTGGGAGGAGGATAGGTGCAACACAAAGAATGCACAGGAATGGGAGTCTCCTGTGTCCACCTCACACACAGGTTTTCCAAGAAGCCTCATCTCCCTCCACAGACCCATCTGCTGAGAGAGAGAGAGAGAGAGAGAGAGAGAGCTCATTTCATTAAACCTGCGTGCACTGGGGGATTTTAAGAGATGTGGTTCCAAACTTTGTTAGCTTTTTTGAAATAAAAACCCCAAAAGCCCAATCCGTCCCATCCCCCTTGTTCTTATTCTCTTTACCTGTTCCTCAGTGACTTCTTTCCTTCTATCGCTCTCTTTCCCTCAGTCTTTCACTTGTCATCTCCCCTTAAGGCCTGTTTCTGCCCTTCCTCACCTCATGGGCAATTGTTAAGGTGTACGTCTAGGAGCAAAGAATGTCAGCCATATTTATGGGATAGGGGACTCTATCCTGGCTCTGAAGGCATTTTGGGGGTCGTGTGGATGATGAGCTGAACTCCACCTCCCAGTGCGACACTGTGACCAAAACAGCAAATGCAGTCCTTGGATGCAGAAGTAGGGGGCTCTCCAATAATAGTAGAGAGGTTATTTTACCTCTGTATTTGGCAGTGGTGTGACTGCTGCTGGAATACTTTGTCCAGTTCTGGTGTCCACAATTCAAGAAAGATGTTGATAGACTGGAGAGGGTTCAGAGAAGAGCCATGAGAAATAATTAAAGGATTGCCCTATTTAGGGTCGGGAAGGAGTTTTCCCGTGGGTCAGATTGGCAAAGGCTCTGTGGGTTTTTCACCTTCCTCTGCAGCATGGGGTACGGGTCACTTGGATGTTTAAACTAGTGTAAATGGCAGATTCTCTGTAACTTTAAGTCTTTAAACCATGATTTGAGGACATCAGTAACTCAGCCAGAAGTTAGGGGTTTATTACAGGAGTCAGTGCTTGAGGTTGTATGGCCTGCCATGATCAGGCAGTCAGACTTGATGATCATGATGGTCCCTTCTGACCTTAAAGTCTATGACTCTATGATTAGAAAACCTGCCTTATCGTGATAGACTCAAGGAGATCAATCTAGCTTAACAAAGGGGAGGTTAAGGAGTAACTTGTTTTAAGTCTGTAAGCATCTACATGGGGAACAAATACTTAATAATGGGCTCTTTAGGCTGGTGCAGAAAGGTATAGCATGATCTGTGGCTGGAAGCTGAAGCTTAGACAGATTCAGACCAGAAATAAGGCACACATTTTTAATGGTGAGAGTCATTAACCATCAGAATGGTTTACTAAGGGTCGTGGTAGATTCTCCATTGCTGATGACTTTTAAATCAAGATTGAATCTTTTTCTAAAATATATGCCTGAGGAATTACCTGGGGGAAGTACTCTGGCTTGAGCACTGCAGGAGGTCAGAGTAGATGATCACAGTGGTTCCTTTTGGCTTTGGAATCTATGAAAAACCCTGACTCCATCCCAATACAGATCTGCCTCCAGCCATCCCTCTGCTCCCTCCTCATGCTCTCATGTGGTTGATCTCTCTCTTCTCCCTCTTTCCCCGATGCTTCTCCCTTCCCTCTGGAAATTGTCGTCTTCCCCCCCTTTCTCTGCACGCTCTATCACTGTCCCCTGGCTTTCCTTACCCTCCTGCTCCATTCACCTGGGGAGTACCCATTTGATCCTTGATACCTCGTTTCCACCTTCTTCATGTTGCAGATCACTCTCACACAGTCCCTGCAAACTCCCCCAGGGTCCGTTCCTCCCTCCAGCACGTTATCCCTCCAACCCAGTCTCCTTCTCTGTTTCCTTGTCCTTCAGACTCTGCACCATCCTCCCCTTCTTGGGGAGTGACAGGCTCATGTCCTCCCCTGTACCACTCCCCTCTTCCCAGGGGATGAGTCTCTCTCACTTCTTTCTCCACCTGCCACGCAGTATTGGAAGGGAACTAGAGAAGGAGAGGGCTTTTCTTTGCTCACTGGTGAGAGCCAGGCCCTGCTATCTGCAAAGGCTGGAAAGTGGACCCCTCTTTTTCAATGCCTTTGTAGTAATAGGCCAGGATGTAAGACCTCTCTTTCATGCAACACCTATGCAAGCAACAAAACACAGTGTTTACTTCGCACCCAGGAGAGCATCAGGAGTGGGCCTGGCTTCTGTGCTGGTTGCTGTTCCTCATTCCCATGTGGGAGCATGATCTGTGGACCAGCAGGCATGGACCAGGCCCAAGCTCGCTAATGCATACGCTGCACTTAGCAGCACGTGATAAGCAAAGGTGCCCCCTGCCGCACTGTATTTACTTTGAGCCCACCTGGAATCATTCAGCCTTATGCTGGCAGCAGGATGACTTGCCCCAAACAACTAGTTTTACTTTACACCTTTGCCGTGTCTGTGCCTACTGCGTGCCTCCGTCAGGGGTGGGGAAGGACTCCAACCGTAGTGACTCGCTTTAACCGCATTACCATGATACAATAACGGAAAATTTGCCAACCGAATTAGAAGCTGCAGCTTAACTACATGGAATTTTTCTTTCTTGTTAATAAAGGCTTCATTATTTTCCCTCTGAAGCCGTAAGCATAACTAAGCAGAGCCTGTGTGGCTTCTAAGAGCTGGACTTTTGTAATATGTACTGAAAAACAGCCTATTAATGTTTCCATGGTTAAAATAACTGTTTAGATGAAAGCCTAATTGCTCTGCAACAGCCAGGATTTTCTTGATCATACAGCCAGTGTAAAAACCTTATTTCTTGCGCTGCTGACATCTCTCGATGTGCTACTGGAGTGGGCATTTGAACATTACTCTAGATGCAGCCCACAAAGAAACGATTGCCAAGGCCACGTTGGCTCTCTTTATGGTACTTTCTTTTAATTAAATTACAAAGTAACTGTGTAGATGGGTAGGCCTAGAGTCTGACTCCACTGTTTTAAAGCTCGTAATTGTCCAGCGCACTGTCTCGCTAAGCCAAACAGTAAAGCAGCAAACCAGGATATCTCTGAAATGGAAAGTAATGTGTCAAGAAGGAAAAATATTTCAATTTAGCGCTGTCAAAGGATAAATAAGTGATAGGGTTGTTAGGGCAGATGATCCAATGCATGGGGAAAATACCTTGACCCAATGCCCTGTTAAAGCTGAAGGTTAGTGAGTGTGTGTGTGTGACACGTCTGTGCCTAGGGTAGCCACCTGAAAATGCCATGGTTAGGGCAGGCTGCAAAAGGAGAGCAGATTCTCCATGGTGGGTGACACTGAAGTCAGACTTCCCAACGAGCCACAAACAGTACTTCTGATTCCCCATGCTGGTTATCAAGAAGCCAAAATAAAGATGTACACAGCCCCCTTTACTGCATTTCAGTCTCTGGCTCCCAATCGGCCACTAGGTCTCCAGTAAAGAGACCAGTTATTTAAACTCTATGCTCTTTACCAAAAAGGTTTCTCCTGACCCCAAAGGGTCAGCCACAGCACCAGATCAATATAAGTTTAGATCTTACCCAAATTACCATGCTGCCAGCCAATCCTTTAGTAACTAAAACTAAAGGTTTATTATAAAAAGAGAGAAAGAAACTATAAGAGAAATGTTAACGGATTAAAGTAATCAGATAAATACAAATGATTTGAAAGTCCATATAATACCAGGTTTCTAGGAGAACTGGAGTTAGCAGGCTTGTATAGTCCCTCTAGTATACATCCAGTGCCTGGATGGGTCTCAGTCCTTTGTTTCCCAGCTTCAGTTCAGTTCAGTTCAGCTGTAGATGAGTTGATCCAGAGGTAGCTGAAGACTGAAGACAGAGACTGAAAGACAAATGGATCTTGGGCAGCTGCCTTTTATGTCCTTTGGTCTTTGCCATGCTGTTTGTGGAATTTTATAGGAGCAAGATGGAGTCCAGAGTCACATGAATAAGTCCTGGTGACTTGTCAGGTATATTCCTGGCTTATCCCTCTGGTACCCATTGTATCTGTGAATTTCTTTAATGGGCCATTAAGCAGGCTAGTGCTACAACCATCCTGTCTGGGGTGTCGCCCAGACACAGCACAATTTGAAATACAGATTTATCAACCATATCCATCCAGCCAGCGTGACACCCCCAACGCGAGATTGAATGGGGTAATCCGAGCTCCTGAATACACCTAGGGCCGCCCTAATCTAGCCAGCATCACAGTGGGGTCATGAAATCAGTTAGTGTGATAGTAGAATCTAATAAGGTAACACTAGTTTGTAACTTAAACTCAGGTTGGTAGCGTCTGATATACTGAAGAAGCTGTTGAACTGCAATAATTATTTAGTGCAAGAATAACAATTCTGACTTCGGTTGAATGGCTTTGCCCTAGGATTTTCAGTGATCATACAAGACATCCTTAGCTGGTGCTCTGTGAATGTATCCTGCAATCTTTTGCTCTGCTCTCACCTTGCATCAAGAGAGGGCTGGTGAGAAATATATATCTGTTTTGTAGGCCACACCTACAGTGTGCATGTCTACAGTGGGGTGGTGGTGATTTCAGGTTGGCTAGGGTGTTCTGCACTTTGTGGCACCCTCTGCATGTGTAGGCATATAAGAGTCTTTCCTGTAACCCATATTCATTGATGTAATAGTTTGACACCGTGAATCATGTCAGATTGGCTCTACAAAGTCCTTAATACATTTACATGGTACAATGAGAAGAAAACGCCCAGTGACCTAATTTGTGTATCGTTCGCAAAATAGTGAGCCATTGTTCCGTTGTTGTTATAACAACTTTTTATTTTAACGCTCATGCGTGTCGGACAATGGCTGTTGCTGGTGACACCTATAGTGTGTTGCTTTGCTCCATATGAACAGTGTCTCTTTTTGGCCATGTCTGTGTTACAAACTTTGGTCAACACAAGGTATGTTGGTGGGTGGACAGCTGCCAAAGTTTGTATATTGCTCAGGAGTGTGCATACTTAACTGCTTACACTGGCGCTGTGTGTATTCACCAGGAGTGCTTGTGTCTATTCTGAAGTGTGGTGAACCAGGGGTAGGTATCCCAGCGTCCAAAGCCTCACCATCCGGAGCCCACAGAACTCTGCACTGTTCTCATGAACATTGCAAATAGAAGATGCATTATTTTCCTATATTTAGAGATGCTTAGGAAGTACTGCAACAACCGGGACTTCTTTGAGGACTGAGGATTTCTTCAAGGGTAGTTTGCTGAGGAAAAATGGTTCAGGTTTGCATAGGATGGCGCACCACTTCTGGGTTCAAGAAACGAACGCTGACTGGTGAGATCACACCAAAGCACATTTGGGATGACGAGCAGTGGCTGCAGAACTTCCGTGTAGGAAAGGCTACGTTCCTGGATCTGTGTGCCGAGCTCATCCCAGCTCTCCAGCGCAGGGACACCCGAATGAGAGCTGCATTGACAGTAGTGATTGCACTCAAGGAAGTGTGCAATGCCAGATGGCTACTGGTCAGTTGGAAATCATTTTGGAAAATCCACAATGAGGGGTTATTGTCATGCAAGTGTGCAGAGCCATTAATGGTCTCCTGCCACACAGGACTGGGATTCTTGGCAGCACACAGAAAACAGTGGATGGATAGCAGTGATGAAGCTCTTGAACCACAATGGGATGATGAGTGTGCCCCATGCTCTGCATATCCCTAAGCCTCTGACTGCCAGATGCTGGGACTGGATCACTCGACATTGCCCTGTTCTGTTCATTTCCTCTGCAGCATCTGCCATCAGCCACTGTCGGAAGACAGGATTCTGGGCTTACATGGACCATTGGTCTGACCCAGTATGGTCATTTTTATGTTCTTATGGTGCACACATCCCAATTTAGGCACCAATCCACCTTACCATAGTAAATCTATAGAAAGGGCGACATTTCTGTGGTTATGCAAGTGTTAATGGATCGTTAGGTACGTTTCACCACTCTCAACGTGGGCTGATCAGGGAAGGTGCATGACACTCATATCCTTAATGTGACACGTCCGTCCCCCGGTTCTCTCGGGGTTCTGCTCCCGTTGACCCACAAAGGACTCACCACTCCCTGTAGTTGCAGTCACCCTTGCTCTTTATTTACAGTGCAGTTAGTCTTCTCAATTCCTGCCCAAGGTACTCCAGGGGCTCAGAGACTTGTGGTCTGTACCTCCCTCCTGGCCAGCAGGCAGCCTGCCTGGCAGTGCTTCCCTGGTCTGTTTGGCCATGCCCCTCTCTCGGTTTCCTGTTCTGCCCCATTTATCTTTCGGCATTAGGCTAACAGCTGTTCCCCTTTCCTCATTAGGCGAGGCTCGGACTCAGCCACATGCAATGGTATACGCATTTTTTACAGAACTTAAAGGGGTGAAAATTTAAGATTTAGAAAGGAAGTAAACATTTTACGCGCATTTGAGTAAACAAATGTCGCCTATTGTGGCTACGTACACTGACCCCTAGGAGCCCCCACGATAGGTGTATGTGAAGTTGTGGTTTTCCTTGCTGTCTCCCAATGGGCTGAGGCCCGTGATGCCAGTGGGATGTTGGTGGGGGGAGGGTGAGCTGCTTACACGGGGTTCTCTATGGATTGCAAAGGGTGAAGAGTTCAGGATTTTTGGACCTGCAGGTCAGCCAAGGCCCGTAGCCTTTGGGTTTGCTGCTTGAGAAGACCCATTGTGTCCTGGTGCATTTGCCGCTCCTTGTCCTGCTTGGACTCCTGGGCTTTTTCCCTGTTCTCTGTCTTTTATTTTCCCATGCTGTCAGTCATGTTGACTCTCCAAATTCTTTGTTCGCAGTTTGATGCAGCACTGGCTTGCAGGATCTTGAATAACATGTCCTGTCTTTTCTCCTCCTCCTCCTCACCCATTCTGTGGGTGTGGAGGGGGGAGTCCCTCAAGGCTGCCATGCCAAGAGCTACTGATAAAAACAGACAGCTGTACCATTGGATTTACAGCACAAGGGAAAGATATATCTTTCGGAGCTCCCTTCAGTAAGAAATGCTCCTGGACACTTCAGCACAGCACTGCTCTCCAGCCCCAGCGATGTTGAGAATGGCCTGCCAGGGGTGAGGGAGGGAAAGGAATTTCTGTTACATAAAGCTATAAAAATGGTATCCCTATTCCCTGAGTATGAGTATAGGAAAATGGCACTGAATTGTTGGCATTATTTACCACAAGGGGTGGTGGTTTTAGCTAATCCCTCACTCTTTAGGGTTACAAAGGCACAGAGAACACAGCTGCTACCGAAGGTGGTGTCCGGAAGCTGTCTGGGCCTGTACGCCACTAACTTGTTTATTGCAATGGTACAAGTCGAGCTCATCTCAGAGTGACACGGGGAAGTGTCCTACCATGGGAGAAGAAATAAGGCAGCCATCGCTAGAAACCTTTGGGAGAGAATTGCAGGGTATGACCACGAAAACTTCCTCAGGATATCTCAGGAAGATAAAAGGGACATCTGTATGCATTGCTTTGCATGCCTCTCACTCCTTCACCTATTCCAGTAGTGGGATGAAAAGCAGACGCTTTTCTGCTCTCTTCATTGTAGTGTTACCTCTTCTCATATGAATAAAGCCATGAGAAGTTGTTACCTTTGTCTTATTAACTTTGGGATGGATCAGGCACCATCTCTGTACTTAAATGTTGTAAGGAAAATGCATGTAAATGCTTCCTTGAGTTCCCTTCTCCTTACTCAGACTCGTCTGCACTAGCCTGGCAGAACTGGCTAGTCTTCCTCCTCCTCCTCCTCCTTGCTGTTCACAGCAAGGGTCTCTGTCTTGGGCTCCTCCAAGCCATCCACTGTGGTCTGCGGGGGACTGATGGGGTCTCTGCCAAGTATGGCATGTAGACTGCAGAAGCATAAGGTCTCTTGTGCTGCACCAGGTCTATCGTTGCACTCCTGGTCATGGACAAAGTTCCTGTGCTTTCACAGAGCTGCTGCTGCTGATTCCCCATTGTACCCCTTTCCCTGCATCCCTGTGGAAGATGCCTATGTTTCTACATCTGGTCTGTAGCTGTGTTTGCCCAGCCTCTTCTCCCTACAGACCCAAGAAATCCAGTGCTTCCTGTCTACTACAGACAGGAGCGCATCTAGTACCACTCTGTGCTCATGGAGCCGGCATGATTGGTTGGCTTCTAGGTGTGCTCTCCAAGGTGGACGATCGGGAAAAGGCATTTCAGAAATGTGGAGAATTTTAAAGTTGGGAGGGAGTGTGTCTTTCAGTCTCTGCGATCCCAGGCGCTAAAGTTTAAAATTGTGACCAGAGCTGTCGCCGTCGCAGGGAACAGGGCATTGTGGGACAGCTGCTGGAGGACTGCTAGAGTTGACACAGGTCAAGCCAGCAGTATCTGCACTCATACTGCCAACCTCAGTAGGTTGACTGTAATGCTGTGCTGTTTGAGGAGATGGTTTTAGTGCATCACTCTAACGGGGCACTTGTGTCAGCCAGAGACAAATCTGAATGTAGACGTATGCACAAACAGGTCAACATAAGTTGCCTTGCATCGACCTAATTTATGGGGATATATGGCTGCCCTCTCTCTAATTTTTTTGCTTGCTGATGTCTTCATTAACAAGTGCAGCGAGAAATATCCAGTAGCAATTTTATGTGGCTCATATCATGAATGGAACGCTTCTCAAATTCCTGAATGTCAACTTTATTCCAGTAAGAGTGAAACTAATTCTTCAAAGACACGGTTTCCTAAGCCATTAGCTAGGCTCACTTTCAGAATGTTTTGAAATGTCATTTAGAATTTGATTATTTACGCTCTGAAAGACTGTGGTGCCTCCCTTTAATATTTCCTATTGATGGAAAGGACCATGCAACCAGCCAAACTATGTCGGCATGGTATTCCGATCTTTCTGATGCTGAGCTTATATTTTCTGGTAAGACTTAAAAAAAATTAGTCAAAATAATTGAATGTTGTGCACCAAAACCTGGTTAGCAAGTGATGACATCAAAGTGACTTTAAAAAAATGGAACCCTGCTTCAGTCACTCAGAACTTCCATGCAGATTATGAATTTAGGGTGCAGAAATTTTTAGAGCGTGGTCTCTGCCTGAAGATGAGTTCTTTTGGAACAGCTGAGCCATTTGATTGAAAGGACCATATTTTGAACAGTCTTACAGATAAAACTGCTGTATCTCAAAAGGTGTCTTTTGGCATGGAAATAGCCATCCTTGAGAAACAGTCCTTTCTTTCTGCAGGGGATTTATCTTTGTTGGACCTGAGAGCTGAACCTTTGAAGATCGTGCAGTGAGCATGCTTTCTTTTTTGTTTCCCTGCTAGAGTCCTAAAGGGTGCAGCTCAGAAGAGTTCTGCTGCTGGGAAAAGAACTTTGCGGAAAAGGATCTGTAGGCTGTGGAGTTTAAGGGGATGTCATCAGATCTAGTGTTTTATTTGAGAAATTGCCTGACACACACACAGCTTCATTAAAACCAGCGTTGTTAAGGTTGCAGTGTCAAGCACTGAAAAGTTTAATGCAAGAATTATGATAGTCTGTGTCATCTTAAGTTACAGATTACATGCTATTTTTTCCACAGGCCCTCTGCCTCATTCAGTGTTCAGGATTGTCCTGCCTTGGGGTGAATTAAGGTTGTGCAGTGAAAGGAGGCTTTTGTCTGTAAAGAGTCCTGCCTTGTTTGTTGCAGAAATTGAAAGGGGCATAGGGAACAATGCAGGGGATTGCAGGAAGAGCAGATGATTTCTTGGTTAAGTCAATTGAATGAAATAGATTCCCTCCCTGCCTCTGCCACAGAGTTCCTTTGTGATGCTGGCCAAGTCACTTAAGTCAAACTTGTCACAGATGGTCACTAATTGTGTGTTCCTCACTTTTCTGGGGGCCTGATTTGATTCTCTGGGTTCTGCTTTGCAGCCGTGCTGGGTATTCGCAGCTGCAGCGAAAATTGGTGGGAGCTGCGGTTTGGACATATAAAGTGCTATATAAACTATGTACTCTGAAAAATCAGGCGCTAGGTGGCCCAAAACGGGCACCCAAAATGAGTGAGTACTTTGACCTTCATCTCTCTCTGCCTAAGTTAACAAATGGGGATAATCTCATGGGGGTGTTCTGAGACTAGACTCACGTAACGTTTATGGAAACCAGAGTGATGAGCACCATAGAAAAACCTATGAGGAAATTAATAGTTCTGCCTTCAGAGCATGGTTCAATGAGTGTGCGGTAAATAAGGCCTGGGGCCACACATTGAGCAATGAGGAGACAAAATACTGATAGCTGCTAATGCAGTGAGCGTCATCCGTTCCGGGCACAGAACGAGACAGGCGCCCTGTGGAAAAAATACACCACGATCGTGTAGTTAAAGTCTGTATCGTACGGCATATGAGCAGTGGGGATGAATGAAGGTTGCCCAGGCAACTGTCATTTGTGCATTTCCTAACTTTACAACTCTAAGTTTACAACGGTAACGTTAGTTTTAATGTCGTTTTGTGTGCAATTTCCTCGTTTAAAAAAAACAAAACCTGAAAAGACAGCTTTATCTGGCGTCATGTGACACCCACGTAGTTCCTTATTAGGACTAGAAACTTTAGCTCCACCCCAGAGACATCTGCCCCTTGAGCTAATGAAGTAACTGACAGCAGTAGTAGGTTGTCATCATCTACATGGACTAGCACTAGAGGGGAAGGAGACACTTTGCATGTGGGTTTCACAGATCTTGTCTGACAGCAGAGGCATGATCAGACGGGGGTCTTGGGTTCCAGGCCAGGTTCTGGAGGGGAATGTGCTCTGGTAGGCACAGATTCTTCTGCCCATTTCCCCTCACGCTTGAACCTTTCTGTTACAGGTCTGTCCTCTACTGCACCACTGCCTCCTTGCCCCAGTCCCATTGTCTTCACCTAATCAGCCTGTCTCCACTCATCAGTCTCCTTGTCCAGCGAGTCCTAATCTCACCCCACCAGATTCCCAATCCCCCCCCACTCCACGCCATTCTGTGGCCCCTTTTCTCCAGCCTAATTGCCAAGCCAGTTCCAGTTCTCTTCCCCGTTCCTTGATCTGTCTCTTACCTCTCCCCCGTTACCACTGGCTCAGTCCCAGTCTCCTTCCTCAGGCTTCTCATCCCATCTCAATGTCCTCACCTCTTCCAGTCTCTCTTCCCAGCCAGCTTCAGTTCTGCCCCACACTCCAGCTCCTTGTCAGGTGTTTCCTGTCTTCCCTGCCTCCTTCCCCTTCTGCTCCAGTGGTTCACGGTCCCCCATCCACCTCCCTGCCAACCACCAGTCCCAGTCTCTGCCCCCCGCTCCCTCCACATCGTGTCCCCTTCTAATCCTCCTCTGCACCGCTGTGAGTCTGGCTCTTGTCCCCTCTGCATTTGAATCAGACAGCTTCCTCCTCCATGATGCCTGGTTGCCAGCAATTGGGACATTGAAAACACAGGAGAGATGGGCTCCCTTGCCCGGCCTGGAGTGGCCATCGGAGAAAGCCTAGCTTCAACCTGGAGTTCTGGGTTAGCGAGAACATGCAATTTCTCTATGGGGATGGCACGTGCACCATTTGGTGAACCTCAGGAGCTGTAAGAAGCTCAGGCATGGTCCATGAGGAGGGCATCTTGGGAGGTTTTAGCTGTTCAGATCTAGCAAATCTCTACTGAGCATGTGCAAACTGCGCATTTTTAGAGGCTTATAACTGGGCATCCCTGGCTATCTCTGCCTATTTGCAGGTCCCACCTCCACAGCATAAGGGCACTAACGATTTCCAAAGAAAAGGTGGCTAGAATTCTCTTTTAACATGGAAAGAGACGTTGTCTTTCACTAACCTTATTCTCAGAAACGGCTGAAACATTTTGGCTGAAATTTTCCAAAAAAATCAGCCCGAGGAAGACCCATGGCATGGAATAATTCAGCTCAAACAGTTAATGTCTGGCAAAGGTATAAGAAATTGAAAGCAGGGTCTTTTAATGGGAAGTATTGAGCAGCCATAATAACAGGAAGGGCTACCTAAAGGATAACTCAAGACTGTAGCATATAAGCAGGCAAAGTAAAAGTTGCCAGTGTTTTAGTTTAACCTGTATTTCCAAACTTTGGAATGCTTAAACGATACAATTAGTCTACTAATGTTCTTGAGGGGTCTCTAGGTTGCTGTTGTATACATGCTGTCCAGCCAGCAGCTATACAGTTAAAAAAGGCAGGCGACCAATAGTTTTTTCTTTGGCTTACACTTTATTTGATGGTGTGGTGAGCAGAATCCAATGAGATGATGCGTGCTCTTTTCCGAAGTGTTGCAGATGCTTTCCGTCAAGATGGATGTATTGCAGTCATTGATATTTTGAGTGACATTGCCACATGAACTGTACACTCAAGTGGCTCTGACTACGGGTTCGGTAATCACATAACTCAAGACTGAGTCACCTTTGGGATTAAGTGTTTGGGAATTTCATTTTTCTTCTTTTTAGTTTCCAGATAAGATGCAATGAATTAATGTTACACAAAATATTGCTTGTTCTTTTAAATAAATCAGTTCAGTGTCAGTTGTCAAACAAAAGTATACCTTGCGATTAATACTCACCTTGTGTTGTCCTCAGATTGCTTGTTCAGTCTTCTGCTGGCACACACTAGTCAAGCCCAGTCTTGAATCTAAATATGTAATTTAATACACACACTAAAAGAGCGTGCTGGAGAGTGAGACGATCATTTGTTTGTTTCAAAATGCTAAAGGATACACAGGGCAGGAATATCCAAGCTAGAGTCATCAACAGAAATAAACATGACATTATTACCTTCGACTTGGTCCCAGTTCTGACTTCTGTGTCACATATTAAATGATTAAAGCATGGACTTGCTAAGGGTCTCAATAGATGACTTGAATGTTACTTTAATGTTGAAGAAGCTTAACAACTCCGCTTTATGCTGCTTCGCTGGTTAAGTCTAGTCTTATTCAGAGTTGCATTTCTCTTTGCTGAGGACCTTATTTTTTGTCTCTGCATCTTTTCTTCTCCACCCCTTAAGCTACCACAGATCGGGAAGACGCTCCTATTCTTATGTCCCCATGTGGAAAACCAAATACACACCTTGATCGGTTAGCACAAATACTCTCAATTAGCGCCCTAAGTAGCAACCTAAGAGTTGCAGGGGGAGCAGGTAGTGACACCTGTGTTTAGGTCGCCTAACAGTTTCCACTGTAAAAGATTTCTGCAACTCTTTTGAGAAGTCCTAACATCTCCATTGTCTGCAGCAGGCCTTTGAAATTCGTCCGGGTCAAAGCCCTGGGGCCTTTAATTTGTCCCATGAAATTCAATTCAGGTTTTGCCGAGTTATAAACCATTTCCTTTCTGCTTGCATTCCTCAAAAAATGTTGGCAGTGTGCCAAAACAGGAACAGAGCCAGAAGTGACACATAGGGGAGAGGGCATGTGGGGTCATGTGCCTCCTTCCCCCGAGTTGCTGCTTGGCTTGTACTGAGCATGTTCACATGGACAGTATGCTGCCCTGGTAAAACCTGTGAGTTGCTGGAGCAGCTATGTCAGAAGGCGGTGAGTGAGGGAAGGGGCAGGTAAAGCTGGACTCCTGGGGCTGCAGCCCCAAGAAGAGGAAAATGTGAAAGGCCAAGTTTTATGATGTTCAGCAGTCAATTATACAGGGTTTCCACGTATGGACATAAACTACATTGAAAGAACATTTAGGCAGGAAAGTCAAATACTTGAAAAAGTTAGGAAATGCCCGATTGAAGGTTATCCATGAAATGTTAATTCTGACTCTGTACGTTATAATACAGGATCTAATTACATGATCACATTTTCCCCCTTCAACCTCTGCCTCATTCAGTTCACAGTGTGGATGCAGAAGGGGTCAGAATTAAGGTTAAATAGGAACTTGTGCATCTGGCATATACTAACTGGAGTTCTTGACTTTGCAAACTAAATTACATTCTTTTAACAGATTTTTGTGTGTATAAGGAAAAAATGTATTACATACAAACTTCTAAAAAGAATTGTGCATACATACATAAGTTCTGTCTTGGATGGGAGACGTGTTTCTGGACCCACACCTGCTAGGGTGCTTCAACTCTTCTTTTTATTTTATTGAAATAAACTGTACAGATTTATTGGTCAACATGACCTTCCCTTCTAAAACCGGGAATTCTTTCTCTGCCTTCTTGAGAATAGGCTGAAGTCTTGATCTGTATTTTGCTGCAAGTACCCTGTTGTGAAACAAGTAGCTTCATAAGCTATGAGAGGCTGCAAAATGACGTACTAATCTTGCATGGTATTTAATTTAATTTTAACTGCTGCATTTGAACATCTGCTGAGTTCGGCTCTCTAGATATACTGAAACATGGAGCCATATGTGCAAATTTGCATATCTTATTTCTAGTTTGTGATCAGTTTCTAGAAGACACAATTTGAGAATGTACTTGTGAGGAAATAGGAGGAATTGATTGCATCCTCCCTAGTCCCGTGTTTCTTAACTAAGAAAAGTAATTCTATAAAGTCAGTCTCCAGAATTGCTTCTGGCATTTGTTTTGCAGAAATGGCTGTTGCCAGCCGGCTCTCTTCCATGTTTACTCCTATCTATATGAAGAAACATCTGGCTTACCTGGTCATGTGACTAGAGGAGTTCTGGAAAAGCCCCTGAAGCACTTGGAGCATATTCTGAGACTACTGAAAATACTGATAAGGTGTCACATTTTTGTTTCCTTGTTCCTTTCTGCGTATAGGAGAGTGATCGAGACCTTCTGTGGATAGTCATTTATCTTCTGCAAGAGATTTTTAAAATGAATTTAAAGTCATGAAAGGTGGCAGACTGATGATTGAGACGACCAGAAGCCTTCTTTTTGACACTAGAATAGGTACAGAATGGAGAGCAGCAATGCAAGATTGTTCTGAATATTCCGCCAGTGCTGCTGGGATGCTATTTCCAGGGAGACCTTGTGATAATTAGCTGCAAGGCAGATGGGGAAGGAAAGGTCATTCATGTTGTTCTGGTGACCCGTGTTCTTACCTACATCATCCCAAGCTCTCCTTTGTTCCTCAAGTGACTTCAGTGCATTTGAATATAGTAATAAACATCATAAAATATTTAAAAAAAAAAAAAAGTAATAAACATAATAAAAGGGCTGGGCCCTTCCGATCACCTGATGTTGCTGTGTGATACCTAGTGGTGTCCTCTTCATAAAGAAGCTCTGTCACCTTGTGTACATTCCACATCTCATTACTAGTTGGTGGGGTGAGGAAACTAAATTCATCCCACAGACCTAACTGAACGGTGAAGCCTTGGGTACTGTTTCGGAAGTGGGCATATCTCCATGGGTTACGATTATTGTGCTGCAGAAGCAAGATGGTTGAAGCCAGACGTACTTTTGACTGAGGCTCTTCAGAAAAAAAAATCCTGCAACAAGTGGTGTTTGAGGGGTGAATGCTCTTTGAGAGCTTCTGTGCTAAGGGGGGGTACTTCCAAGGGGGACCTCAGGAACTTGCAGAGTTTGTGAATGGGGATTTGTTCTGGTGATGGTCACGCTGGTTGTGGGTTTCCTTTCGCAGATTGCAGGCCACCCCATCGCTGATGGAAGGTGGTCTGCTTTACGTTTCCCAGGTTTGCTATAGGTTTTCCAGAACATCGAATGTGCCCTTGAGGATATGGAAGTTGCACCTTGTCAAGCCAGGCCTACTTGAGTAATTCAGTATGGGAGAGGCCTCACTTCTTGTAAGACCGAGCTAGGGAGGTCAGTGGATCAGCAGGCTGAAAACAGAATGTTTGTGCCCAGATAAGTAAATGGGTTAGTAAACTGAAAGACCAAATGTCTGAGCTAGCTAAGATTAGAGGGGGAAACACCCAGGAAACCATTTACTGAGAACAAAATAACAGTGGACAAGAGAAGAGAGTGTAAACATGAGGTAAAGTCAGACATGGACTGAGCCTGCTGTACAGGGACTGGGTCCTGCAAAGAAACCAAACCAATCTCAAAACTTGTAATCCAGTATATAGTGAATATAATGTGATCTGTAGATACCTATAAAGGAAGTGGGTTTCTGTGTAACTTTGTGTCTGTGTTGTATGCTGCATCCACCCCGTATGTTTGAGTCTGATCCACTCAGCATGGTGTTGCTGTATGCCAAATAAAGATATATCTGAGTGACTGTCTGGGGTTGAACTGAGTTCTTGGGAAGCAGAGTGGAAAGAGGTCTTGAAGGGAATCCTGACACACCTTGACAGAAGGAAGCAAGCTTACAAAACTCTGGAAGTATGTTTCATTTCTGAGAGGCAGGTCTTAAGTTACCTGTGGTGGTGGATTGTGGTGTGCGCGGTTTCTCCATTTGTAAGTGATGCAAACTGGAAAAAGATGTTCAGAACCGATACGTTTTATTGTTTTGTTGAATGATAAATAACCATGAATACGCCTTGCAATGCAAAGTGTTCTTAAATTGTAATTACTTGTCACCAGCAGAATCTCCTTGTACAAGGGGTACACTCTGCTTTTTTCCCCATCTACTTCATTTCCTTGAAACAGGCCAACAGTTTTGTTTTTGTCCAGCAAACGGGGGCACAATCCCCCTTTTTAACTGGCGTGCTAAAGGATCTAGTGTGTACATTGTATTTGAGATGGAAGGGCTGGGTTCCTGTACTCTAAAAATTCACTTTTGCATAAAATAACTTGTCAGTTGCTCACCAGACCTTTGGAGCTGGGTTGGCTTTGATACTTTGTAAATAAAAAGTTTATAATGAAGGTTTCCCCCTTGAGCAGCATTCTGCACTAGGTATGCTTGGGACTTGGACAAAATGTGTTTATAGGCCAGTAATTTCATTCTGGCTATCTTGGCAAAATACAGGGTTTAATTGTTTTTAAGTTTACATAGAGATTTGATACAAGTCTTTAACATAGTTGACCTGAGTTCCATGAATAGCTTGTGAGTGGTGATAAAGGAGGCTAGACCTGTGAGTCTGAAAATGATTTAATACTTCTAGAGACAAGCTTAACTGCAGGGAGTAAATAATATTTAGCATGATGCCTGTAGGTTTTGGCCATGTGAGTGAGTGACTGTCATGAGTGTGTAATATTTGGTGTCTGTGTACTAAGTATACGTACGTTGTTGACTTGCTACTAGTCAA
Source organism: Emydura macquarii macquarii (assembly GCF_026122565.2). Lineage (NCBI taxonomy): Eukaryota > Metazoa > Chordata > Testudines > Chelidae > Emydura > Emydura macquarii. The sequence continues at coordinate 8,231,069 of NW_027130208.1, forward strand.
CATACTCTCTTTACAACTAAAGATTCTCCTTTCTCATCTCATTTATGAGTAGCTGAAGCCTTTTACATTCGTATTTATGAAATGTACTCCTCCTATGTTTTAGGTGAATATACTAATAACAGAATCACACAAATTTAGACTGACTAGACATCCGAAACCAAGCTTTCTCCACAAACCAATCCATTGTACCTAGTCTTTTCTCTTCTCTTCTCTTCTCCTTTGCAAAAATATGCAAGGACTGGGTAGTCCATGGCCTGAAGGTCAACAAGCTTTGGGATCTGACAGGCCAAATGGAGAATCAAGTTCTAGAGCGGAGGACAATTAGCTTCTGATTTTGTCCGAGCACTTTTCTAGTCCCCCCTGGGGTGTTCTGATAACGAGGGAAAACTTGCTTGCAAACTCAGCAAATTTGATAAATCTTGGCACAGAAGAAAATTAATTTGGCCTGTTCCCAGCAGCTGAATTTAGGTAATACGGTTATGCTTGCAGAGTTTTTAGTAATCAGTCACCTCTGACTGTTTGCTTCACTTCCAAACTCTAGAGTATCATCTAGTAACTCTCTGGCAGAATGCAGTGAAAAATGGAGCTGCTGCTGCATAGCCTGGAAAATACAGGGCACGTGTAATTGAGACCATACTCGGATATGTACATGTGTACTAAGGTTCAGTGTATTTTGTTTCCTTTTTAACAACTTAAATGCTATGCAGTTTTCCACATTCTTGTTTCTGGAATTTTGTCACTGAATATTTTCCAGGACCAATTTTTTCCAGTAACACTTCTGGTTAAAAAAACATAGGTTGTTTTTCATTGAAGCTGAATCAAAAATAGGAGCTGTTTGTTCTCCAAAGAGGAAACAGATTTCCACAAGCTTTTAAAATAAAAAATTAAGTTTTCATCCCCGAGGATAGTACTTAAAGGCTTAATAAACCACACTTATGTATTTGTTTAATATGGTGGATGTCCTAGCTGTATGCTGTATTTCGATACAGCAAAATAAACTAGCTATAAATAATGCTGACAGTGTTGGAATTTTCTTTAGATCTTGGAAACACTGCAGTGTGGTTTTTTGTCAAGCTTGAATCATAAAGTTTGAAGAAGAGCTAATGGGTTTTTTTTTCTCAACCTTAAAATCTAATTGTTGGAATCTGTTAGCAGACTGCGGATCACAGTCTGAGACTTTGCAGTACACGCTACAAGCTGTACAGCTAACTCATTTTGTAAGCTCTCTTTGTTGGGCCCTTTGCCGTGACATTTTCTGCATTGGTTGAAGTTAATTATTTTCAAAATTAAATACTCCAAACTGTGTAGCTGTGACAGTTATTGCCATAGGCAACAGTTGACAAAATCTTCCCTTTTTTTCAAACTGCAAAAGTTTTTCCCTGTGTGTAAATATTATCCCCCAATAAATGGTTCTCTCTGTTGTTTCCTCTGTATATCAGTTTGTGCCTAACTGTTTAATGGAGGGGGGTTTGTGGGGGGGGCCTAAGCAGATAGCTATTGCAATAAAATAAATAAATGTTCAGTATTGCCCTCATTGGGTGAAATCCTGGTTCTGAGGAGGTCCGTGGGAAAACTCCCGTTGATTTAATTGGGGCTAAGATTTCACGCTGGTTCTGAAAATGCTCCATGGAGCTGCTCCTCTTGAACTCCTGACCGTCTATCCACCTACTCTCATCCTTATACACACTTCCTTCTAATTTGTTTCCTGTCCATTTACTCTTCGTGGACTGCTTTGGCACTTATGCTGACCCATATCTGAAATTTCCTATGAGTCACTACATTTCTTTAAAAAATCTTGCTCTGTCACCAGTCTATGGCTGCTTTGGAGCCCCTGGATTGTAACCAGTCCCTCAGCATATTTACCAGCCTCTTGATTCCTGAGTGTTTCAGCTTTCTCTTTTTAATTAATTTTATCATCCTCTATTGTCTTTTTTCTTTCTGCATCTGAGAGTCTATATAGTCGCCCCTGTAAAGATTCCCTCTCTGCTTTACACCGCTGCTTCGTAAAACATTTTTCAATAGAGCTGGTCAAAATAATGTTCAACAGAGCAGCCTCCTGGTAAAATGCAGGTTAGTCAAAATTACAATGGTTCATGAGAACATGTTGATTTTGACTGAAGAGTCAAAACATTTTGTTTAGATTTTATATAAAAATACTTTAAATATATTCAATGCAAAAGTCCATTTCAAATGAATTGAAACAAAACATTTTGTTCTGAATGAAAACCTTTTGGAATTTTTATTTTGCAGGACATTTTTACATTTGAGCTTTTTGTTCTGATTCGCAACTACCAAAAATGGAATTTCCTTGCCAGCTCTAACTTTCACAAGCTTCCTATGGAAGTTGGAAGCTTTTTATTTGTAGGCTTTTTTCTTTCAGAAACATTTTTTTAATTGTTTCCCAATTTTAAATTAGGAAGCACATAAACAAAAGGAAGCTGAGAATATCAGTCAGATCTCCTGATGTGTCTTGTTTTCTAAAGCTTAGAACAAAGCATTGAGGAAATATACTGAAAGGCACTAGTTACATTAGGAGAATGATGGGGGGATGTAGAAACCATCACCTATGGGCCAAGATATTTATGTTTAGCCTAGTGATAAACAGCTGTTACAATTGGACAGGTGTCTAGCCTTTGCAAAATGAATTGGTAGATTCTGTTCAGTACATATTGAGCAAACCGTCAGGTTGAATCTCTGAGAACCACCCCCCCTTAGGAAGAGGAATGTGTGTAATTTTATTCCCAATATTGTGATTATTCTCTGAGACGGTTTCTGTCCCTTATCTTGTTCATTTAACTAGTTTTTAGATTAAATCTGACTGGTCGATGGCAATACGTTCCTCTTTCCTTTTTATGTTTTATGTTGAATTATGATGATTCTGTTGTTGTTCATATTGTTGGTTGTTCCTTTTTTTTTTTTTTTTTTTTTAAACACGTAAATCTTTCCCACACTAGCTCTATTTCCAGAGTGAATAATGTGAGTGTCTCTCTTGTTAGTGCAAGAATCTAAAAGTGAATCACTATCGTAGCTTGACTTTTGTTGATCTTACGTTGGGCAGTATTATTAAACAACACCTAAATCAGATCTTCACAGCAAAGAGAACTATGTCCCAGTTTTTTGGGTTTTTTTTTTTTTTTTTTGAGAGAGAGACTATTGTAATGACTACATTGCTGGTGTCCCGCATCATCCATCTATTATCCGCAGTCCATTCACGACTACCATACTGCTGCTTTAGTTTTCTATAATTACTCCCATTCTGCATTTCTCTGCATGTTTGCACAGATCGCCTCTGAAACTGGAATCCAGATCAAAATGTTATTGGTATTCTAAGATCTGAAACTTGAATTTAGTTTTTACAGTGACTACACTTGACTTGTATACCCAATATGTGCTTTAAGACTCTCAGCCTGTGATCTAGCTATGATATTTTGCCATTTCCGTACTCCAGTTACAAGTACCAGGTGATTTGATTGCACTTTGGAATGGATTTTCTGTAATACTCTTATAGCAACCTCTCCAGTTTTAAAATCAGTCCAAACCTTTCTCACAGCTTTTAAGCATTGTGCAGTAATTTTTAGCATGCATGTTTGTTCTTGTACATTGCAAAGTGTGTATGGTATGGTGCTCATGTATGGTGCTATATTTACTAATAAACAGTGAGCCAAATCATCCCGTGTGGAACTCATCAGGTTCCAGTGGAGTCACACAGGAATGAATTTGGCCCAATAATTCAGATTCCTATTTTGCAACAGTGTTGCTATATTATTTCATTGTACTGTTGAACAATAAAAAGTACAGTTACAAATGAATAAAGAACCTTTTTATGTCTCAGCAGAAGTTATCTTCTATAAAGACGTGTATTTCAGCAAAATGTCATTGAGTAGAAATTGGAAATATCAATACTAGTGTGATGAACTGGGGTTATATCTGCACAGCTTATGAATTCTGATTGATATTGTGATGTATTATGGAAAAACTGCTGTATCATCTGTGCCTATAGGTATGTGGATCCACCATTGCTGACAGGCCTGTCCATTGCTGACAGGATCCACCATTGCTAACAGGCACCATACCAAGACAGGGACTATGGGAAATACTTAAGATTAATAATGGTACTTAAATGTCACAAAAGGTTATGTTAAAAAAAAAGCGGCTGCATCCATAGAAATATTTTTTAGCTGTTTTCTCTGAAGGGATGGTGTGGGTAAGAGCAGTGGAAAGTTACCAGGAGGAGAACAATAGAGGCCGGGTGACGAGGAGAGATTTAAATAAAAAAGCCACACAGGAACAGAGGGGGGCAGATATGAAGAAGAAACGTAGGGCAAGCGAGAGCAAGGGGAAGCTGGGGAAGGTGGTTCTGGGAGGCAGAGGTCATATAGCATATAGCAGTCTCATGGGGAAGGGGGACCTGCCTGCTTTCCTGAGCCCAGATGGCCCCAAGATCTCTGGCACCCAAGGGACTTGGACGTCAGCCCAGAGAATGCCCTGGAGTGGTGAGGAAACTGAGGCAGGGACATGCGTTTAGTGTTTATAGTTTTGTATGATCTGTACTCCTGTGCTTGCTTTACACAGTTAAGTGTAAAAGAGCATAAAGGTGTTAGACAGTGCAAAGTGTGTGTCTATATTTTAACTGTTTCACAACTACTGTTTTCCCTTGTGAGAGTTAAACTGTCAACCAGAAGCTTCACACCTTTGAGGTGAAGTTCTGGAGAGGGGTATGTTTAAGTAAGTGGTGTATCTTGGGAGTTAGCGCTGAGGAGTCCCGTTTCCGAGAAGGGGTAACAGACTGAGAGTTCATGCCCTGGGAATGTGCCAGAGAGGCTAAGGGAGGAACCTAAGCGATCCAGAATACCAAAGTTTGGATTTCCCTCACAGCAGTCCTAGAGAGAGGCCAGGATAGGTACTTACTAGCATTTGTGACAACTAGTGAAAATGTAATTCACTTTTTATGAAAGATAAAGGTCAAGATGATCAATAATGCAAATATTTTTGGGAGCCTCCATTTTCAGGTGCCCAGTTTGAGACACTTTAAAGTGGTCTGACTTTTCAGAAGGTGCTGAGCATGTGTCCTCTCAAAACAAGTCCCTTTTAGAAAGTGTCAACTTGGGTACCTAAAATGAGTAGTTGCTCTTAATTCATCTTGTCCAGAAGGCAGAGCCCATTGGTATCAGTGGGAGTCTTTCTGCTTTCACAAGCCAGCTTTTCAGACTGGGCTCTAAAACCTTTCTACAGCATATTAAATACAGGGGTGGGCTAAAAATGGGAGCTTTATGAATAAAGTTCGATGACTGGTTAGTATGACTTGGCTGCTCGGGGAATAGCTACGCAATCCATTCCAGTTCAAGAGAATGAGCTTTGTAGAGACCTAAAGGCATTTAAGTATACCAGAAGTTTATCAGAGTAGATAGCCATGCACCATGTTCTGTCTTAGTTCGAAAACATAGTGCAATCTGTGTGAAATATCTTTATTACGTACTTTCATGTAAGTGTTAATTGCGTCCTAGTAAGAGAGAATTGCTGTCCATTTTTAACTCCACTGTTGAAGAACTATGAATAGCAGAATTCCACAGTCCAAGTGTGCCGTCATGTGAGACATTTCCAGTTCTATAAAGGGTTTACAGTACCATGCTAGAAAGGCCACTTGAACAGTTCCCTTCCTAAACTGGGGTGATGTCAAGAAATCTTCTGGATGCATCACTTAGGTCAGTAAGGATGCAGACTTTTTGTCAGGAAAAAGGATCACTTGTAAGACACTTCTCTTTATCGTGCCAAGGAATTCCCGAAACTGACTTTGGGTTTAATGAAAGTTTTGTTACAATTGATGAATCATACTCAGGGTTTGTGTAAGAAAGGCTTTTGTCATGGCTTCCCCACTGTCATTTCGCAGCTTCTCTTCTCCCCCTCCACCCCCTCCCACGCCCCCACTTGATGGCTTGCGCACTCTCACAGTATGATGATGGTTGGAGGACGGGTTTAGTCACTGTTATTGTTCAGGTGGACAAGTTGGGTGAGGCAATATCTTTCGTTGGACCAATTGTTATGTTCTGGGGTGCAATCTGGACTGGTGAAGAGTTGTCACCTCTTGCCCTATAACCCTTAAGTGTCTTAAAGCTTTGCTCCTGTAGCTCTCTGCCTGGGGTGTCCACAATCCGGACCAAACGTGGACTTTATGTCCATGTACTGGGCAGCCCTGGTCCAACTCTTGAGATCCAGGAGCCTGCCTGCAGTGCCACCTACTTGCACTGGTCTTCACCAACATTAGTTAACATCTGATCAAGTGAAATTACCTCACCCACGTTGTGTCTCTAATATCTTGGGACCAACATGGGTACAACAACGTTGCATATGTTGTTTAGTCTAAGCGTGGTTGTGATGAGCAGAGTGGCCGAGTCACTTACGATAACCCTCTATCTTTCTTTTAAAATTCATTATTACTATAGTGCCTAGGGGCCCCAGACATGGCCCAGGCCTCACCATGCTAGGCGCTGTATAATCTTAATGGGGTTCCACATACCAGAGTTGTGCCTGAGCTGGAAAGCTCAGATTTGGTTTTGTATTCAGACTTTTTTTTCTCCAGAGTTCAGGGATGTTTGGACTCCTCACTAATGGATAAAAACAGAAGAGAGTTTAAGCCCAATCATGTTTTCTGTCATGCCACCATCCCTTTATATGTGAGGAGAACTCCTAGTTAATGATCCAATGAATATATATGAAGTTAAGCATACGCATAATTGTTTGATGGATCAGGGCCTAGAATATATATGAAGTTAAGCATACGCATAATTGTTTGATGGATCAGGGCCTAGAATTATACAGGAAAAAGTTACTGGATCTCTGCAAGCAAATGTGTTTTCGTACAAGTATTTCAACTTCTAAACATTCTTAGTAGCAAAAAGAACAGAGCTATTATTAGTGATGATGAGTTTGGGACTTTCATAAAGCAGCAATCATTACTCATCTATTTTCATTTGCAGAAGTTTTCTAACAAAAGGCAGACACAAATGTAATAGCAGGGGCTAGGAGGTGGATAGTAGGAGGGAAAAAGTGCTATCAGCTTCTGAAAGCTACTGCTTAGTAAGACCTTTCTGTGTAGCTTTGGTTTTGTGGCCATCAGAAACACAGTTGATAGGGAACTCTTGCCTCGCTGGGTCGAAACGTAAAACATGAATTCACAGGGTAAGTTTTTGTTGTTGTTGTTTTATTAGTTTAAAATATGATGCTTTTGTATCAAACAACTTCTGTTTTGGGGGAAGCCATTCTAGCATGGTATTGGTTTTTGTGTGTTCCTAGCTCCTTGCAGTTGATTTGCATGAAGTGCATTAAGAATTGGATTTGGGCTTGCGCTGTGTGTGGAATTCAGATAAGGGAGTTGGTATAGGAGCTTACTCAAAAGTAGTCTCTGAATGGAAAGATAAGGATGATAAAACTCTTGGAGGTACTTATGCTTGAAGTGCTGGCTGTCTTATAAGTAGTCTATTAAACTTTTCCTCCCTTACCCATTTTGTAAAGTGGAAAAGTCCAACAAGTTTGCACAAGACCTTTATATGACTTTTAATGTTCAGCTGTTTTGAGTTCCATGTTTGACTAAACATCCATTATTACTTCCTTGACTATGTAACATGCTCTATGCATATTTGGAGTGATGCTGCTATGGGTTCCCTATTTCAGTGCAGACTCCCCATTGTGTTAACTGAAAATTTGCATGCTGTTGGGAATGTTGTGCTGTTCAAATTTTTTTTTTTTTTTTTGGGTGCGCTGAAGGGCACTGGTGAAATACTCCCATTGACTTGAGTGTATTCGGGCTTGGGTCCTGAGTTGTTAGCTTATTGCTGCACAACAAACTGAAAGTTAGTCTTAAACTTTCCATGGAGACTTCCAGTATAACTTGAGTAAACCCAGTAAAATCAAGAAACAGCATTTGCTCTTTCCAGCAGTAAGATTAAGGCTTACCTCGCAATTTGGATCAACCCATAGTGTTGTTATGCTTCTCCTACGGAGAAATTTACTCACTTTTTCATGGGCAACATGAATTGTATGAACTAATTCTTACATATTGCTTCTTGCTAATACAAATATTCTTTATGTTCATAATGTCTGTTAAATCTTTGCAACAGGGCAGGGGGATGAGCAGAGAAATGTTCAACTAGAAAAACAAATGGACCATAAAAACTCTTAATAAAAGAAACTCTGGGAACAATCGTAACAGCCTAGCAGGTTGCAGTTACTTTGCTTAAAGTGGGAACTGATACCAAAAGTGCATTTTTTTCTGATAAAGGATGAGAAAGAGGAAGACAAATCAACATATAAATCAGTGTGAGCACTCTCACAAATCAGGTGGGCAGAATTTGGGCCCAGGATTAATGTACTAAGACCTTTTCCTGCTCCAATTGAAATCAGTGGCAAAACAGCTATTGTCTTTAAGGGTACTGGTTAAAACCCTAACTAGTTACATTTCACTTTATTGCCACTTTCCTACATTTCTAACTTTGCTTTGCTTTTAAATGAATACATATCTAAAACATACTCTCTTACTAGCAAGCTCTTAGCATTTCAGAGTCAGATAATGGCTTTCTGTCTTCCTGCTTGCTAAGTTGCAGGAAGGAGAATGATTGAATGGGTACAAATAGAACACTTTATGGCTTATCTACATTCTGTATTTAACAGCTAAAATAACAATTTTTTTCTGTATTCACACCATTGGCTTTATTGCACATAAAGATTTTAATAAGTCCAGGTCAGAATAAAAAGTTCAAAATGACCTGGCATTAGAGTAGAACAAACAAATCTCCACCCTCTTGAAACAGGAGTCTACCGTAGAGAATTTTAATTTGCTTGTTTTTTTTTCTATGGCAAATATTTAATTTTTTTTTAAGTTAACTTTGGCAGTATAGCTTGTACAAGCAGGATGTCAAATGGGAGGGGAAGGGGGAAGGTGGCAAAAAGATTCCCAAGTAATAAACTGGTAATATGATGCCCGGGAGTACTGAATTAACTTTCAGCACAATAGTGTAAGCTCTATTTTTCTTGATGAATTCTTCTAGTTATGTTGGTAAAGAGTTAAAATTCAACTTTCTAGTGGGTTGGATTGAGAAAATGTGTATAACACTGTATATGATGTAGGGATGGTGGCTGTTCTAGTTTGAAGAATTCAGGTGATGCTTTGAGCATATTTTTTCTTTAATACGTGCATAAAAATATTCATGCACCTCAGTGTTTACAGAATCGAGCTATTATTTTCTATCTTGTGTTTACATTTTTGATTCATTAGTCTCAATGAAAGAAATGGTATTTAGGGTTTTTTTTCCTGACATTTCAATTTCAATTAGTTTCTTAGCATTTAATCCCTCATTCCAAAATGCTTTTAATGTGCGGAAATTTACTGCCAATACTAATTTCCACACTGCTATTAGGTGGAAAGAAGCATTATTATAGAAAAGCTCTCCAAGCCACAACTCCACAACACGGGGGGGAGTGTGTTTTGGATTCATTATTATCGTATTAATAAAGAACTGAGAAACCAGAAGATGTTGGAGAAAAATCATGATATTTAAATAATAAAAGGGGGGGGGTTGTTAAGTTGCCTTCTGGGTTTTTAGTCTTTAGGGGGTGCGCTTGGTTGTGGAGGAAAATCTTGAAAATGCGACTAGAAACTTTTAAAACTGAGAACTGAGAGTTCTCGCCTATCACTTGTCTCCAGGAGCTGATGATTTCAGTAAACCCAGCTATCACAAGAGTTGGAAACATTGTTGCCCAGGTGTTTTTAAAATGCATTCATGGAACAGCTTTTTAATTTTCTTTCTGTGAACATTACTCACTCAGGCACTTGACTGTGCAAAGGACTTAAGTGTACGCTTACCTCTCAGGAAATGGCGCATGGTTCTACTCTCATTGAGCTTGCTAGAAAGACTCCCGTTGACTGCAGGAGTAGGCGAATCAGGCAAAATGAGTAGTACCTCTGAACTCAGCGAGTCGGCTCACATACATAAAGATGTGTGCCAAAGTGCTCTCTGGCCCTGAAATATGACAAGTTCCTTATTGCCAATTACATGACCTTTTGCCAATACCGTTTTACTGTCGTATTCTTCTGTTTCACTCAGAATATAGATGAAGGATATAAAATTCCTAACGAATTCAGATACGATTAATGAGATGTAATCTTATTTCTCATATCAAACATTTTAAAGAGCTGCCCTGCAATTAGAAGCAGCACAGTTACTATCATAGTTTTATATATCTCTGTTGTTAGTATTTGCTAATGCTTCACATATAATTCTTTTCAAGGCCATTACCTCACCATAGTCTTTGGCCCATAAAAAATGCTTTGGCATGTGAATTGTATTTTTCTGGCTCCTGCTGATGTTGCAATATCCATTTACGTAGAGCTGCTGCTGCTGCCGTTTTACCTAGAGCTTTTTGCTCTTTTCTTTGTTTCAGGGAAATTTTTGCTTTCAGTATTTCAGACTTTCCAGACTTTGCATTCAATGCACAGGTTGTAGTTGTAGGAAATACTTTTCAGTTTTGTGTTTTTAAAAATAAAAAATCCACATATGTATAGTATTGTTTAAACAGTTGGTATGCAAAATAAGGAACTAGAAGATAGTTCCTGTAAGCAATTGATTTATGTTGTTTTACATTTTAAAACCTTATGAGCCCATACTCTGATATCTTATTTACTCTGTGTAGCCCATTCTTTAAAGTATTCTTATTTAAATACCTTTTCAAAGGTGAATGTTAGATTTTTTTTTTTAATGTGAAAACAATTGAATAGACTGGAATAATCAAAGCTCTGATTCCAGTAGGCAGGATTTTACAGTGCAGCTGGAGAAAGAGGCTCTGGTTGTACACTGCAAATGTTTGTTAATCATTTTTAAAATAAATTTAAGCCCTCACATAAAGGTGCTGGAGACTGAAACTTTGTCCTCAGATTGGGTATTGCCTGTGCTATGAAGGCTTTCCCTTTCTATTCTACTAATGCATCAAAAAGTGCTTTGGTGGAACTTACAGATGAGCAGCGAGAAGAGCTGTGTCTGGGACGACTCTGGAGTGACCACTGAGGTTGTGACAGGCTGGAAAGACACTTCTGCTGTTAGCGGGTGTTGGTTTCACCCACTGTTCCAAAGTTCTGCTGTCTTTTTTACAAGTGTGGCTTGTTAACACCATCTGTGATAATGAAAGAGACCTGGATTTGCTTCATGGCTACGGAGGAAGGATGGCCTTGTAGTTAAGACGCAGGGCTGGCACTTGGGAGCTGGGTTACCTTCTTGTCCCTCTCACACTCCATCTGACCTTGGGCAAGTCACGTTGAGGAGACTTTCAAAAGTACAAAGGAGAGGTAGGTGCTCAACTCCCCTTTGACAGTCTGTGGGAGTTGGGCATATAGCTGCCCTATATGACTCTGAAAATGTCTCCTAAATCTGCCTTGGGTTGCTATCTGTCAAGTGGAGATAATTCTCCATTTTCCTACACCCTTCGTCTAGTCCATTTAGACAGTCAGCTCTTTGGCGCAGGGACTGTCTCTTACTGTGTGTGCATAGTGTCAACAACAGTGAGGACCCAGTCTTGGAGCCTCTAGCATTGTTGTAAGACCAATAATAAACATACAACTCTCTGGATTGCCATGAGATCATGCAGCATGAGGACCAGTAAAAATACCAGAGCAAAAGTCTTCCAGAGCAATAGATAAAATTGTGCAAAAGAAGGCTGATTAGTAGAAAGTTTTTGGGTTTTTTTAATGGTAGACTTTTGGTAGGCTCTGCCACCTCATGGCAACCCCCAGCAAAAGCAGATTTTCCCCAGCCCAACCAAAATCTATTGTCTATTTATAATACATGCATTTTCACACTGACCTGAAGAAATACAAAATTGCCAAGATTTTTAGTGACCATGTTTTTGATGTCTCCTTTTTGATTGTCCAATATGGGAAGCTTTAAATGTTTGCGATTCTTTAGGGGTGGCCAGCAAGAGCTCAACACTTTCTGAAAATCAAGGGCCCTTTTTAAGATGTCAAGACCACAAAAAAATGGCGGCACTAAAGTCTCTGGGGACTTTTGAAAATCTTGACCTTGTTTTCGTATGTTCCTATATACCGTTGTTGCTAATTGTAGAGATAATCCCTGTATGGAAAATTAGTGTCCACATGTAGGACCCTCTGTCTTCATGGAGGAGCAGAGGACAAGAAACGTAAGAAAGCAATAATTAAAGTGGAAGGCAAGGCTATTTTGATAAGTGTTTTCGTGATGGGGACATAATGAAAAGGGTTAGCTTGTTGTCTCTTTTCCAAGGAAGAAGCAAGACTGGGAGACAGGATGTGTGGGGAGAAAGAAGCATAGAAACTAATTCAAGGTTGCAGACTTCAGTGACAGAAAGGATAGTGCTGATGCCAGCTTCAGTGGAACATTTTTACAGCATTAAATCCGATGTCTGAATGCCAGAAATATTATTGTATGTGGAAATATTCAGGCATCGAACAGACATAGGAAAAAGGCGTAGATGACGCCATGTCTTGCACAAATTTATTTTCTGGTTATTCCTAGAAGAGATTACAGAAAACATAAACTGTTTAAAGGTGCATCAAAAAACATAATTATCTCATTGTTTAACACTGCTCCATAGATTCTTCTTGCAGTGCGGAGACTTCAAGTCAGTTAATGGCATTTGGGAAGCTTGGTGAAATGGATAGTCTTCATGACTTGTTTCATTCAGTGTTTATTATTCTGCAAGTTGTATAACTGTTAACACGTCTAGATGTTTGAGTTTGAACTATACGTGCACAGACATAGCGCCCTAAAGACTAGCAGAACCACCCAAACATAATAAAATACTGTTATTAGAGCAAATAAATAGTGGTATGGTTAAAAGTGAGTGAAAATTGTGTGCACAGACTCATCATATGGTACACATTTATTAAACTGTCATCAATATATATACTTTATACATGTCATCAATATATGACTTTATCTGGCAACTCTTAACTATGTTTGTTATCTGATGTTGGACAAACGTGTCGGTGAGAAAATGTGATGCTTGCTTATGCTCCTATTCAGCTGTCGTTATATGATTGAAAATTTGATAAAGTATCAGTTTTCAAATAAAATTAAGTTGCTTATTATGAATAAGATTATCAGACCAATTTGACCTCTCATGCCTCAGTAATATTCAGGAATAGGTCACAGGTTCAGAATGTGGGTCGAGACTATTTGCTGGTTCTTTAAACAAAAAAAAAAAAAAAAGCTTGAACTCAAATATCCTTGGAGGACTCTTGGTGATCAATCCAGTTATGTTGGTTGGTTGGATTGGTCAGATAAGTCACGTGGCATTGCTTCTGTTCTCTGATTTGAACAGGATGCATTTCTATTGTCAATACTTGTGACAGAACTTTAAATTTGGCTTTTGCAAATATTCACCTAGATGGCTGACATTTGCTTTCCAGTAAAACTGAATAACATGAGAGTTTGTGGAAAAGAAATAAAAGGAAGGGAGTATTTAGTAAGTAAATATTTTAAAATGTGGGTGGACATTAGCCTCTTACCTTGAAATATTTTTCTAGCTGTATTTTCCTGTCCATTCATATTCTGGCATGTCCAATAGCCATTCACTTTAATCATCTGAAACTCCCATTACATCTACTTTCAGAAACACCAAATACAGCCCATATTTTAGTTTTTTGTATGGAAAATAATATCCACTCTCTTGTGTGGTTTAGTTCCAGATTTAATTTTTCTGGTCTTCTGACTTTATTACTCACAGTCTGAGTTTGCAGCTGCATAACATTAAAGGGACATGGACTCTCTTGACTTAGGACGATTTAATGCTCCAGAAAGACTAAAAAGGTCTCACTGATAATGAGAGTGTGGAGGAGGTGAAATCTAAAGATCTTAATCTGGGATTGTATGAACTGAACCAGATGCAGTGATGGAATTCTGGACATCTCTAGGAGTGGAAAACACAGGAAGATAAACCAACATGTGCATTGCCCTATGTTCATTGGCTAGATTTTTGGATGCCTAAATGAGAGCTGAGCTGTCTTGAAAATCTTACCCCAAATGGTTAAGCCAACAAGATATGTTGTCTCTGAAATGTTCTTGCCAATAAATACGATGATTGTTCTCATCTAGATTTCTCCCCAAGCCCACCTAATCAGTTCTGCATATTGTTCCTAGTATAAACTGCAGAAATCTCTGGTATACTCTTGACACAGTAAATCAAAGAAAAGGCAGAATCAGCCAAAAGACAATAATTTATTTATGAAGCAATAACTAATGGATTTACAGAAATCCAGGCACTCAAGTTATTTATAAAATGGTTAAGAACAAGGGGTCACATTGGAGGTATTTTCATCTTTGCTGTTTCAGTTCAATGCTTTTGAACTTTGATTCACTCAGCTGGACTAATATACAGAAGTTCATGGAGAACAAGAGAGTTGACACAGAAAGAGTTCCAAGACATTGCAATACAATAGATGTCGCCATTTATTTTTTAGACAGTGTAGTGTACCAAATGCTATGTAAAATGTGTGTTCTTAGAATCTTTCCGTATTAATATTTCTACAAGTAAATCCACATTTCTCGAGGAGAGGCCCATTCAAGTACTTCTCAGTTATGATCGTTTTCCAACAAGGGTCGAGTTTTACTGTTTTGATACAGTTTACTAGACTCGAGTTTCAAATGATTCTAGCACTAAAGATTTGCTGCATTAAACTTGTGTTTTCTGAGGGCCTAATCCAAAGCTCATTCACGTTAACGGATGTCCTTTTAAATTTCAGATAACTTTTCCCTGTCCCTGAATGAAAGAATATGAGCTGAGTACATCATTAATTGGAATGGGTTTTGATTTGTTTACACACTGAATTTTCACGGGCAGATAAGGGCGTACATTTTGCCTGTGGTATCAATTGGTGACTTCAGATGCTTATCAGCCCTCAAAGGGTAAAAACCTCTGTCTGTCTTATAGCCTCAGCTGCAGTGCAGATGTACCATGAGCTACGGCTTGTGTAGAAGTACCCATGCTAGCTGTACTTTAGCTAGCGGCCTAAAAATACAAAGTGAGGACACTACAGGTCCGCAGCGCAAGCTTCAGCGCAGGTGGCACAAGCGAGAATACATCCAGGGGGATCAGGTGGAATTATGTAACTTGCACTGATGCCTGCCCTGCAGTGTGCTCCCATTCTGTTTCCAGCTAGCAAGCTGGATTACAGCTAGCACAGGTGTGTCTATACAAACTGGATATCATGCCCTGAAATACAACGTGGATGTACCCTTACATTTTTGAGAATAGATTGCTAGAAAGATCTCATTAAGAAAGAAATTAACCTTTTGTGAATAACCAGCCTCAGTACAGGAACTTCTTGAAGAATTGTCCAGGTTTCATGAGTCAATGTTTTAAATTGTCGCCAGCTCTCAAACTGTTCTTAAATGTTTAATTTGTGAAATGAATCAGCTTGCTGCTTTAGGCAGTCTTCTCCTCTGCTGTGCTTATTTCTCCTCACCTCCCCACCCACTCACAGGCAGAGTATCCTGTTGCAAACTGAAAAATCCTAGTGGGAGAGTGCCAACTTGCCAGAAGTTAGGTTGGCTTTGTTCTGCCACCTTCCCACTAAAATTATGAGGCTCTAGTTTGCATAGAGTGAACTGTTTGGTTTGAACATAACACATTTTTTTCTCCAAACATGACTAAGGGAAGATTGATGAGATATTGTTTTAGCAATCTCGGTCAAATTCTTCATTCCTCACTTGAGCAAAATTCCCATTGACTTCAACCGTAGCTCTGGAACCATAAATTGTTTGGTTCTATTTATGTAAATCAGCAGTCAAAAGACTCTCAAGTGACAAAATCAGGCCTCATCAATCCATTAATGATGGTTCTTTTAATTTACTAGACAAGGGCAGAGGTAGCAGGAAACCAAGGCATTAGCACAGATGAAAAATGAGAACCAGGAAATTACTAAACTGTTTAACTCATTATTGGATGAAAGATTAGAACAAATAGTAAAAGAATTAAGATTTCTAATGTACTTGAGGGGCTATGATAGATGCAAATGCAAATGAATAAAACACAAGTTAACTGTAGAGGTCTCCAGTATGTACTCAAACTATCCTGGTTTGTAGCTGCAGCAAAGGCTTGGTGAGTAGGCTCCAGGGGGTCTGGAGAACTTGGAGCGCTCCATAACTTTAAATGGCATCTGATGTTTGATGCTATGAAACCTATAGAGCAGGGTTGTATTAAGGTTTTCTGAGCAATTTAAAAAAAAAAAGGTGTGTGTGTGTGTGTGTTTGTTTTCTTATTTTTTTTTAAAAAAGACCCACCCCAGCCGAAATCCTGGCCCTAGCAAGGTCAATTGGCGTTTACCCAACCAATTTCACTGGTGCCAGGATTTTACCCCTTACCAGCAGTGTAGCTGAGGGCAAAGGTAGGTATGCTGCATTTACCCACTTCTCATTTGGGGACTACAGAGTTTAAGGTAAGAGTTTACCCACTTTTTTTTCTTTTAACCACTACACGAATGCCCTTCACTTTCTACCCTTCAAATCTAAGTCCTTGTGCAGAGAAATCTGAGAATAGCTGTGTCAAGCTATGTGAAATAAGAGACAAGGCTCCATCTAGTGTATGAAAGCTGCACTTACTTTTGTTTTAGATCTTTTGGCACTATACAGGAAAACTCAAAATCGGCAGAGCCACCTCCCAGCATGCCAGACAAAACTCACTCTGCGCATTTATTGTGGAGCATCAGCAAGTTATGTGCACAGGCATACATTAGCAGAGTGGCTTTGGCTTATATGCTTCCTCATGTATTGCGTACCATAGCCTGTTCATGTTCACTTTACAGCAGTTCCACATGTAAATAGTTCATAGTAGCTTAGCTAATAAAATAAAAATGTGCGTGTGTTCGCATGTGCGCTAAACTAGAGTAAATGGTGGTGGAATGGGATTTGTACATTTTACTTGCATCATGGTGGGTGTGTTTTTGTATTTTGCTATGCTATGGGATGCTTGTTATTCGGGGGGGATACAAGTGGGAAAAGTTTGTGGGTCATGTGCATAGCAGCGTGAGAGAGACTTAGCGATACTTCACTGTAAACTCTTTCTTGTGTAGCCAGGTGAGTAGTTAGTAATCAGTAGCAAGTAATACATGCTGGCAAAGACGTTGGCAATGTTCTAGGAGCAGTCTTTCTATAAGGAGGAGCAATTTCTCCCATCTATGGGTATGCTGTTGCGCTTCAGGCACGCATGCATGCTTGTGCCAACTAAAGTGTCTTTTTTTTCTTGAACAAATATTCATAGATTGTGTAAGGCCAAAAAAGACCATTATGATGATCTATTCTGGCTGCCTGTGCTTTTGTAGACAATGCAAGGAAATATAATCTAGTTAGATTTAAATTTTGTCCCACCCCAGTCACATAATGCAGGATACTGGGATAAAAACATGGCTTTTTTCGGAAGTTTAGTGCCAAAGAGCAGCTTCGAGTGTTTGGTGACCACATGCAGCATTAGTTCCATATTTATGATCACTGACAGAAGATGACGGTATTCTAATTGTATCCCAATTGTATCCCTCCTCCCTCCTCTTTGGGAAGATACAGGGATGAGTGAAGATGAGATCAGGGTCTTGGATACCACAACGATGGGCACAACATGTATACCAACAAGGTGACATCTAGCTCCCCTCTCACAAGGAGAGAAGGCGAAGGGTCTTTCTGATCTCTGCATGGTAAAACTGGTGCCTGTGTTTGCCCAGAAATAGGGAGGTGTTCCCAACCCCAGTTTAGAGCCCCTGTAAAGTTTGCAAATACTTCTGCAGGTAATGTGCCATCATCCTGAATGCTAAATACACAAGATTAAATTATTTAAACCCCTTAATCCTGAACTCTGACAACAGGGTTTGTGGTGATGATCTTGCAGGATTTTTAGGTTATAAACTAAATGCTTGCCTTTGCCTTTTGTCACAGTAACTAATGCAGCTGTGAACTTCAGAGTTCAATGAAACATTTTCTGGCGCTCGTTCCTGTTTACATGATTCAGGAGTTGGCAGTCTTTCCCCTGCAAAGTATACCCCTAACTTTGAATAGAAATAGCCATTCAAGGGTGATACTATCAGCAAAGCAGAGAGGATTAAAAGTGTCTAACAATAGGCTTGTAAATACATTTTGTCGATTTGGCTGCTTTTTAAAAAAATGTTTCAGTTGCTGCATGTACTTTGAAGAAAGTTAAGGAGGGAGGTTCCTGCACCACATCTACTACATTCACTCTATTTAGGGCTGAGTAAGATATTAAGAAAAGTCTGAAATCCGAGGTCTTTACATTTTGCTAAAACTCCATGAAACTGAATCAATACTGTGACAAAACTGTTAAATTTAAATTTAATTTTATTTTTTTCGCTTGAAAGCAAGCCTGGTTTTGAGCTGAAACGGGAATATTTTTAAAATTTAATTTTGGTAAAAATCAGTTTTTGCTCTTAAATGTGTTTTAAAGATCATGTGTTCTAATATGCAAACTCTCATTTCACCCAAATCCTCTGAAACCCATCCATTTATCTTGCTCTGCAGGAGTCCCAGAATGAAACTGAGAAATTATTTACATACAACCCCATTTCTACTTAACTCAAGTATTGTATTGACTCAAGGGTATCCATTTACAAAAAAATTATTTTCTTGGTGTTTGCCAGAGGTATAATACAGAAACCTTGCTTTCAGACATTTATTTAAAATGTGATATTTCATTTAATTCATTTGAGTCACATCCGGCTTAAAATATACTTTATATTTTTATTTATTGGATGTAGTGGTCTGCAGAGTTAGTATGTTTTTTCTTATGTGCATATGAACAGACAAATTCAGACGAGAAATAAAAAGCAAATTTTTAAATGAGGATAATTTTAATCATTAGAACAACATATCTAAGGATGTGGTGGGTTCTCTGTTACTTATAGCCTTTAAGTCAAGACTGAATGGCTCTCTAAAAGATATACTGTCATTCAAATAGAAGCTATGGGCTTGATGCAGAAATGATTGGGTGAAGTTTTTTAGGCTGTGTATATGCAGGAGGTCATCTGATGGATCATAATGGGCCCTTCTGAGTACGTGATTTATGTGCTAACATGGTGTTAGGCAACGTGGCTGTTGTATACTTTATATGTATTTCTCTAAATGCACAGGGACTTCCGCTAACACAAAGGATCAAAGGACCAATCAAATTTCTACTGAAGTATATGGGGGCCTCTCCACTGATTTCCATGGCAGTTGGTTAAAGCTAAGGGCTTGTCTACATTTACCTCGGAGATTCGGCGGCAGTCGACCGGAGTTATGCAAACTACGCAGAAAACTTGCATAACGCCCATCGACTTCTGTGCTTCTGTTCTGCGCCCCATCATCCATGCACTACGCTGACGGGAACCGTGTTCCCGTCAACACAGCGCTACGCCACTTGAGGAGGTGGTCTTAATATGTCGATTTCTGGATCAACCTGAGCGGTCAGTGAAGAACCCGCTCATCGATCCAGATAAGTCGATCTGATGGTGGTGAATTTGGTGGTGAAGACATAGCCTGATTCTCAAGATCTACTTCCTTTTGCTAGCTTTCCACCAATGCCCTCTCCTCTAAGGTGATGTCCTCATTTTTTTCACTTCCTTATTGCCTCAGAATAAAAAGAATCAGAATTTCCAACTTCATGCAAAATATAACTTCAAACATCTTAGCTTTATTGATTAACATGCATCTTCCCTTCATTGCTTTTTCCCTGTAAAGCACCATGTAAGTTTAAGGTACGGTCTAAGTAAATAATAGGCATTAAAATGAGGCCTACAGTGAGACCAAAAATATATTTCAGGCCTTATTCCTGCCTCAAGGCCCTTTAGCTATCTTTCACGGTTTTAACACTCACATTTCTGGTTTGGTTTTTTTTTAAATGTGTTTTTTCTCTTCCCTGTTGCTGTGGGAAAGACTCTCACAAATGGGATGCAAACTGACTGTGGAAGAAATAGTGAAGTTGATTTATGCAAATAGCTGCAAAATACTTAAAGCAAACTAAAAGAAGAATGAATGTTTTCCTCCAATCTCCTCCAGTTTATAGTCATCTAATCTGTAGGAACAATGGTAAATTAAAGGGGGAAAATTGCATGCTCACATGACACTTTAAGTCGATAGTGTCCCTTTGAGGGACACCTGGAGACAAGTAGACACCCCAGAGACCTTGGCCTGATTCTGTGTTGCCCTATGGTCTCTTTATCCTTTACTGGTGACATAAAGTAATCACTAAAGCAAGCGGATCTCCACAAGGAATACCCTCAGAGTAGAACTGGCTGAATGACGCTCTGGAGGTCATTCTCACAACCATGACCTGTTGTGCAGGGAAGGAGGGGTATGTGGCCAGCTAGCACTTCATGGGCAGTCCAAGGCAAGTTAAAGTAGAGTGCAGCTGCTGTAATCTCCCCTGGGCACTGAAGTATGCCCAGAGTGGCATCCCGGCAAACTAGCCTTGCTGCACACCCTTCCCCACTTCCTCCCCCCTCCTTCCCTCCCTCCCCGGCCCAGTTTTTTTTTTTGCAGTGAACTTGGGAATGGAAGGTTGATATAGGGCCCCAGAATTAGCTATATTGCCAACCCCAGACCTTCAAAAGCAATGAGTCAGGCCCCAAAATCATGAGTGGCTGAACAATATCTTAAAAAATAACTTGAGGTTACTTTTATTTGCTTTCTGATTTTTGTTGGTTTGTTTGTTTTTTTAGTTTTTAATAATGTTTTTAAGCTTTTCTTGGCAACCAAGAGGACTAGAAATTTCTCTTCCTCTCTCTTCCCTTCTCCTCCCCCCTTTTTTTCATAACGACCTGCTTACATAATCACCAGTCTCCAGGAACTGGAGCTTTAAAATAAATACCAAATGTCATGGCTAGAGATGGCAATGCTGAGTTTGTATGTTGTATAATAAAGAGCACTTTGATCTTAGAATTGTCTCTGCACCATGCAAGGGTTTGTTTTCTCCAGGGATGTAACATGCATTACCGTTAGCAAGGCATGCACATTGATAGGAGAAGAGACCTGAAGAGTACCAGAGCACAGAATTTGCATTGTGATTTTTTTTCACTATTGTGGTTGTTTGGGATTCTTTTATCAAGTCTTACATAAATATTTCCTTTTCTCACTTTTAAAAGTCCTGTTTGTTCAACACAGCTGAACCAGGATGTCATTTGTGTAAAGAGTTGAGATTTAGGGAACCTTAATTTCTAAAGAATTCAATCATCAAACACAATTGTAACAAGGTAAGTGAGTAAACAGAGAATCCAGGATGAACAGAGGAATTTAGTTCCTGAATTACTATACCACTGTAAACTTCTCTCCCATTGGAGAGGTTCCGATAAATGAGAAATAAGTGGAGAAACTGGGAACACTTACTCAACTTGAGTTATTCCTATTGTCTGCAGTGGGGCTGCTCACACAAGTGATTTACAGGGTCCAAGAGTCAAGTGATAATTAACATAACTTTCATTATTCTTTTAACTAAATAACCTTAGGTCAGATTTTAGGGTCAAGCAGTTGTAAAGCTGTAGTGTAGTGAAATTAACGAACGCTTTGTCTACTACATTGGCGACAGCATTATCTTCCTATTTATTTACCTAGATAAAGAAGGCAAATTTTACATTACAAAACTCCTGAACTGTAGAGATTATCAGTGTGGTGTTCTCTCCTGGCTGCTCCATTTTACCACCTTTGGCTTTTGTTGTAGCATGTAATCTGTTTATTGCAAACATGTTTTTTATCAGTAAGTACTGATAGTGGGAAAGCAGTGTCTGAATTGCTTGAAAAAGCCTTTAACAAGGTGACTAGTAAGACATTCAAGTGAAAAGCAAATCTTTAAAGCTAGCTCATAGCTGATACCTGTGAAAGAAAAGCATAAGTTTATTTTCATGGCTTTGAAAGTTTGAGGAATATTAACTAAAATCAGCTACATTTTTTAAACCCCCCCCTCTTTTTTGGGGGGGGGGGAACACCTTGTAATTTCTGGGAAGCTGGAAGCCAACCTTTATCTAACAAATTTTTCCCTCTTCTGTTTGTGGATTCTGCCTGTTTGTGCTTTCAAACATAGCTGAAAATAGGTTCTGTAACCGTGCTAATGGAGTCACCTAATGCCATCTGTAGAACTCTGACTGTAGTGTTTGTTACTGCTGTGTCCGTGTCACCGGAAGGACCTTTCTTTTTCTTAAACTAGGAAGGTGAAAATGGTTTACACTTTTTAAAGAAAAAATATATTTAAAGGCCCTGCCTTCCCACACACAGGCTACATCTGCCTAAAGAGTAGTAAATTCCAAGCTTTTTCACACAGTTTCCATGAGTTGTTCTGTCTGATAGCAGAGTCTGTCCCATGGTGCAAGTAAGAAGGGGTTCATCTCCCAGAAGCCAGCAGAAAATAGGGGGTCATTTACTGTTGCAGTCCCTCCTGGACCCATCTCTTTCTTCGGGCCTCTCTGGACACCTGAGTTGTACAATTCCTGTGAAAGTCATGGTGGTTGGGATCCTTTGCTAACCAGTGCTCTCTGACAGCAGAGTTAAGTTAGCATTAGTGCTAGTGTGATTGGGCCAATAATTTGTGAATGGGGATAGCTGTTTTCAGGAGCATCTCTTCCCTCCCATTCCCAATATCTAGCTAAAGTTTCATTGCCAGTGGGCCTGCTAGCAGTATAGTTACTTGTGTGTAGATCTTTGCAGCATTGGGCCCTAAGCTATACCTCCATGCTTTATTTATTCAAATCATGACACAGCATGTGCATCTACTGTTCTGGGATGCTCCGATCAAATACTTTATGTGCAGTAACTTAAAAGGTTGGTAAGAATTAAATCCATCACACACTGTGGAACCCTGACTCTGAATTTCTTCCCTTTCACTTTTAAATGAGGCTTTTCACATTCTCTTAATATTACATTTTGCTGTGACAAGCAGCACTTTCCCCCCAGGTAGGCGCTGGATTAAACAGGTCTGTTGATGCAGACAGACGCGAGGGCACCATTCTGGCACAGAGCTCTGCTTGGATTGGAGTTGCCAGGGCCTTATCTGGAGCCACCCCTAGTGACACATCCACTGCCAAGACTTAGTTTGACTTTCACTCTTCTCCAAGGGCTTGCAGAACACCTTAAAGGGGGAGAAAAGATGGAAGCTGTTAGAGTTCAGATGTTCATGCCATGCTCCTTTGAAAGCTTCTATCTGTAAGTGACACTTTATTTGAGAAACAGCACTCTGAACAAATTGTATGATCGATTTATTGTGATGGAGGTTTGTTCTGAGAGTTTAAAAATACTGTGCTTGTTAACTTGTCGTCGTCACCTAGCTCGAAGCTACAACAGCTGTGTCTGGCTGGCTAAGACAGAGATAGCAACTTTCGCTATGAGGAACATAGAAATGCTTTTAAAATGATTTTTAATGACTTTTGAAATTTGTTACATTAAAAAAAAACAAGGTGGTAAGAGCAGGGGTTGATATAGGATATAAATATACTGTGCAGGTTGGGGTAACGTGATTAGTTGTGTTTCTGATTTGTTATACTGACACTCATTTCTTAATGCATCAACCCAGGGACAGATGCATTTACTGAAATTCTTGTTTTTGTGTCTCTTGTTAGCTTCTTTTACTGACATCTCCTGGTTAAATTGAGGTATATGACATATCACTATTAAATTATTTTATAGTAATCATTTGTAACCAATATATTTGAAAGTTTTTTACGTATCTTGAACTTTATAATTATCCTGAGCTTTTTACAAACTGTAAAATCCTTTATTACTATGACCTTTGCAACTTCTAGATATTGCCTCTTTACGCTTACTCTCCCACTTAGAGATACAGTGATAAAGCTTTCCAAACAATACTGAATGCTGTGTCCCCCAGTGAATAAGCATTCAAGCAAATCAACTTATGGCATTTTATTAAGTCAAGACTCATGCAAAAGCCACCTCTGGAGCTTAATAATTATTTACTGAATGCTCTCAGGTCATGAGAGAGGTTTTCATTAAGATGGAAAAGCATTATGTTCAGCAGCTTGTGAAGGTGTGTTTAAAGACTGGAAGAAAAATGGAAAAATACTAAATAGTACACAGCTACTTAATAGAATTTTTCATTTAAAAAAAATCCACACTTAACTGTAGGTTAAAGGCAATTGCATCCTGTTATTTCAACAATTAATTGCTTATTTGCGAGACTCTTTTTTGTCTCTTTATAAAAACTCATTTTGATTCACCTGCAGATCCCCTTCCCTCCCCCTGACTCCCTTGCAACTGTTTTTTGAAAGATACTTTAGTCCTGCAACTGCTGACAAAACACCCAGGTGCATCCAGGTAGAACACGGCCACTTGTGCTGCATCCTGGGCTGTGAGTACTGCTAAGTTCGGTGGACTTTTAAATGGTGTAGCTGGAAGATTAGCAGCTCAGAGCAAGAATAGTTTGGGATAAGCAGTGAAAGCATTGTGGGTGGGGAATATGTTCATGTCAGACTGCCTGCTACTTCATTCCCTTCTTTGCGATCTCTGTGGAAAATGTTAGTCTCCTGCATCAAAGCAGCAGTAAATATATGATCTGTGGACCTATATCAACCATTATAAGAGTAATTTTATCAGGTTTACTACTCTGTCCTTGGCTGGCAAGGACATAGCAGAGTGCCAAGATTGATTTGTGTGTGTGTGTGTGTGACGTTGGTACTTTAAGACATGGCAGCCAATAGCATTGCTGAGTGAAGTGTCACTATAACCCACAATCTATTATTAAGTTTTAGGAATGAAATACAAAGTGCTATGGGGTAGGTGGGAATCTGTAGTAGTTGGTTGTACACAAAATCACTTTCCTATCTAAATCTTTTCTCCCCTATTTTAACCTTTATAATGTGCTTCCTTATCTTTTTTCATGGGGTATCTTTGGGTCTGGCGAAGAGCAACGGCCACTGGCATTTAAGACCTAGTCAGAAGTTTCACTTTTTCCAATATGTTCTGTACTGACTAGAAATACAGGCCACTCATGAACTGACTAAATGTAAGATCTTGAACACAAGTTTTCTAGCTGTGCATTCTCTCTCTCTCTCCTCTGGGCCTCATAAGCACTGTCATCCCAATAGATTTCTTGGGATGCTGAATCTTTGTGCTTGACCTCTCTCTGCTGCTTCTGTTGGCTTGATCTCTTGGACACTGAAAGTTTTGGCTAGGCTGACCTCTGGATTAAATCTTTAATGCTACACTGCTTTAAATCATCACAGGAACATAGGATAGTAGGTGGCCTCACTTTTGTGTGCTTTCACTCCACTTAAATAGTCGGGCTTTAGTAAGACTTTTCTCAGACCCTTGGGGTTCTTGAAAGCCCTACGATTGCTCTCCAGATTTATAAAGGAGCAATAGCTTCCTGTTAAGCGAGTTTTGTAGGATCTTTATCCCCAGATGGGTTAATGGTCAGTTTGGTAACCTGTGCTTATTCCCTGAGCTGTTGCCCTCCCCAGCCTTCTTCTCGTTTGGTAGAGTAATGTACTCTAGAATTCTTTAATGTACTTTAGCATTCTTAATATCTTTGTTCAAAGCTCTACCCCTTCCTTTGTCCAGAAGAGCAGACTAATGTTTCAGCTTATATTGTGGCCTCTTCATTGTCTCTTTACTACGTAGATCTCTTAAGGTCCATGTTTCTTTGTTTCTATCAAACAGTTGCTTATTTGAAGAACTGTGGACATTTGGTTTGGAAGCTTAAGTGCTAGCCCCAAATTAGCCAGCCAGTCTGGCAGCTATTACTGAACAGAGTACTGAGTAGACTAATGATTTTATCCCGGACATTCAAACACATCCAGTGCTTGGATACTACAGTGAGAATGGATTGTTTTTTAATTCCTTAGAGCATCTTCAGCCATATTGATCTAAACTTTAAGTAGGAAGGGATATTGTACATTTCACTCTTGCAGGGAGTAGGGGGAGCCCTTCCAAAATTCATGCACGCTAGCTCTTTTGAAACAAAATCCTATACGTGCTTGGCTTGGAATTCAATTACAAATTGTAAACTCTATACATGTTTTCCTAGAAATTGAAGGAAACTAGTGGACTTGATTTGAGCTCTGAATCAGCCTAGAGTAATATTATGTGTGGATGGGTTCCACCCAAACAACCTAGCAGTTCAACCTGGAAAAGGGGGAAAACTTGGTACTTCGTGTGTGTGTTTGGAGGGAAGACGGGGTGAATGCAGAGCTAAACAGAAGTGTTAGCATGCGAAACAAGTGTGAGGAAAAAATTACAGCATCCCTGCACGGAACTCAGTGGTTTACAGTTCACAACTCTGCTTCAGACAGTTCATAGGATCAGCAAAACAAATGGAAAAAGGAACAGTGAAGAAAGTGTTTTGGGATTGTCTCTTCCCCCTTTAATCAAAAATCGTGGGGCAAACCGGAAAACAAAGGTGTTACCTCAATTATAATTTTTACCACATTCACTAGATAAAATAAAGATTGTGTAGAGACTGTGTAGAGAGCTGATTACTCCCATTTTCCACAAGTCATCTTCCCCAGAGGTGGTAACTTAGGAGGTCCAAGTTTTAGCTATCAAAAGCATTGAATGGCTGTTGTGCCTATGAAGGACGTCCTTGCATTTCTTGACTGTGTCTTCAGGAATACGGTGAAGATCTCCCGCCTTGTTGTGACATACATATATTGACTGTTTCGATTGCAATGAACATTTTATTATTTTTCATTTTATTTTTCAAGAACTGAACTTAGATGTTTTTATTTATTTGATTTGTATTACTATAGTGCCTAGTCATGGACCAGGACCCGTTTGTGCTAGGTGCTGTACAAATGAAAAGATGTCGGTCCATATTTATTTTAAACACAATTACTGTGTGTCTTAATAAAAAAAGCTTTAGATTGAAGAGACTTGAGTAAAACTTGGCCCACAATTTAGGTTTGTAACAATTGTAAAATTTAAGATCTATAGGAACATTTTAATAACTCTTCATTATAAATTTCTTTGGAAATGTTCTAAACAAAAGAATCAATGTTTACAATCAAGACAGTTCAGTGTGCTGTCAGCACTTAAGAACCTGCAAGCCAAATTGACTAGAAACTGACTAGTCTTTTTTTTTTTTGTCTGAGCAGAGAGACATATAAAGACCTGAACCAACTGAATAAGTAGAGAAACATAAATTAGGTTCCAAAAGTGTTTGGTGTTAATAATCTGACAGTAGTAGTAATACAGTAAGGAAATTTGGGTTTTTAGAATAATTTGATTTTTTTTAAACTGATCAGTTGTCTTTTTTGGTATAATAATAACCATGTACATTATGAGTAACACATATAGTCATTAAAAGCTTCCATCCATCCAGATAACACAGTTTGGACTGTATTCATTAATAAACTTTAATCAGTGATTTCTTCAGGGCTCAAAATAGCAAAGAAAAAGTCGAGCATTTTGTGGTCCATCAAAATTGCATGTGGTGCACATAAATGTATTTGTTGTACCAGCCGAACTACTTGCGTTCCATACTAAAGTACTTTTGTTAGAATATTAATTGATAACCAATTAATGATTTGTCAGTTTAAAGGTGGGTTTGTTGGTCAGTTTCATTAGGTGGAATTAAATGATGTAATTTACTGCATTTGCAGAAAAGGACCTAAATTGTATCATATCAAAATAGCATTTATGGCGGCAGGGAGCTGTCCTACTGCAGAGTTAAACAGTTTGCTAGTTACACAAGAGTGTATGAGAGGTTAGTCCTCATGGTCTTGGTTGGGCAGCCTAGAGGCCACTAAATGCATTATGCACTTCCCTGATGTTCTGTCTTGAGCCAAATCTGGCATGTTGTGGGGAAGGATGCCTGTCTGATGACATCCAGCCATCATGTTTTAGGTCTTTGCTGGGTGGGTGGGAGGAGTTGGGAGGATGTTGGGGCTGGGTCCTTGTCCATCCTGCTTTCATTGTGTCACAATCAAAGAAGATTCTCACAGGAAGCTGGTAGGCATTCAGAGCAGATAACTGTACCACCTATAGTAGTAATTCAGCCTATAGATTTTCTCAAGATTGTGAGCTCAATGGTTAGAAGTGTGTGAAAGTTCATAAAAGGTCATAATAATTGATAACAAACGCTGACGGGAAAAGGTAGACAGACTGAATTTGTCTGAATCAGTGCTTGGACATGGTGTTAGGGGTGCTGCTGTCTGAAATGCCATCGTCTGGATGAGATTTAATGTTGAGCTCCCAACCATTGTGGTGGTGAACAACTTTTAACAAGAGAAAGGGTGTTGCCCCAGTGTCTTGGCTAGTTTCCATGTGGGCTGCCATGTTCTGCACTAGCTGAAGCATGTAGCTGGCCTTCAAGGGGAGACCCAGTGAGAGAGAGAGAGGGAATAATTACAGTTGGAACTGGCTCATTGTGGTAAAGTGTGTATGAAGGAAGAAAGTTGTAATGTTTCTGGTAACTAGCAGTTGCCACTCCTGCCACCAGGGATTTCCAATGAGGCCTTAGATAGTGAATTTCCCTGAGGGGGCATGCTGACCCTTTGTCAAGGAATGTACAACCTTTGAATTGAGTTTCACTTCATCTATTCTCATTCAGGCTTTTAGCTTGGGCATCTGGGTCTGATGGAAGAAGACCTAGGACTGGACAATCTATCATACAGAGGGCGTTGCAGCCCAGAATATCTTGTAATGACCACTGCTGGCTTCATGAATCGTAACTGATCCTAACCCGCGAATAGCACTCAAGGAACGGTTAGCATGAGGATACAATACATCTATTAGAAATTATCTTTCTCTTCACTCATTGCCCCATTTGCCACTTGGCTGGCTGACTTTTGTTCATGTAGAGGTGCTCCCTGTTGGAGAGAGAGCAGCAGCAATCCAGGAAAGGGCAAACTTGGCCTGGTTGTGCTGGTTAAGAAAAGGGGGCGAGTGAGAATGTTCACCCTCCTTTTTAAAAGCCCCTCTTCACCTTCTTCCTAGCACGACAGGCTAGAGGAGCCAAGGACACCCCCACACCACAAAGACAAGGGGTGGCTGTGCTTAGTGTCTGGACAGATGGAGCAGCTCTGTGTAGCCCCCATGAACTACATAGATTGCTGACCCCTCCTTCTTGCAGAAGGAAGAGCAACTGACTCCGTGTATGGTAGCAGAGGCTCCATGACGTTCTCCTTGAGCCCTGAAGGCTGAGGACGTGATGGTAATGCAAGTACTTGGCTATTTTGCAGGACAGAGGCTGCTGTGGGAACATAGGCGGTGGATATAGTAAGCTTGGGGGAGGCTAAGCCGCCCTAAACAGCTGCCACTGGAAGTTCCCGCTCTGCCTTGCCGCCCTGCCCACGCTCCACCTCCAGGCCCTTCTCCCGCTTGGCCCCCTCCCCCCAGGCTACCCTGCCCACTGCTTGTGCCTCTTGGCCCTCTCTCCCCGGCCCCCGTAGAGGTGCAAATGGTGGGCAGGAGGGGGCGAAGAGGTGTGAGTGGTGGGTGTAGCGGGACCTTGGGGGAGGAGGCCAAGCAGGAGCGGAGCTTGGGTGGGGCCTCGGGAGGGAGAAGAGGTGGGGCCGGGCCGTGGTCCGAGCACCAGTGGCCCCCCTCCGCCCAGTCTCCCCAACGGCAGGAGTTGCGTGCTGCCCATGTGTGGGAACCTCTAGTCTGAAGACTCTAGGTCTACCAGCTTTTAGTTACTTTATGCGAGCACATAGCTATAAGCAGAACAAAGGTGAGTTTGTGCACCTCTCGCTTCAGCTCTCCCCCCTGCTCCCCTCCTCCCCCGGTCACTCCCAAAGTATAACTTCTTTGGCTAAAGAAAGTGGTGGACCCAATATGGAATGTTTTTCTCGATAAGTTTCCTTTGGACTAAGTTACTCAACTGGAAAAGGGGGTCAGAGCAGAAAGCTTCTCAACTTCAGAGCTTCCATTTAAGTGTGAGCTCTACGGTGCGTGCTCACTAACAGAATACTATTCATTTTGAGGAGTAACTAACTACAGTGTGTGCATGAATAAAAACTGAGCTACACATCTGCTTAGCTCACTTAATTCTTTTGCTGCTAAATCATTTGTTTCTTGTATTAAGGATGAACAGAACATTCTGTAATCTCCGCAGCTGGTTCTTTCCCTCTTATCTACCCCACCCTCCGTCTGATATTTTGGATGTGAAAAAGATCAGGCTCCTTTTTTGTTTTTCATTCATGGCATTTATGTTAGGGTACGCTCTCAGATCTTCTTTTGCCAAATCAGTCACACATAAGAGTCTCTATTTTTAGCAGACCCGAATATTGAAGAGACCTATAAGATGAACAGACTGAAAGTCAGGGATCGGATAAGTTTGAGACCAGGGGATCTTTATGTGAATAAAGTCATTTCTGAGGAAGGACTGAACTTTATTTTGTTTTAAAGAACACAAAATGTTGAAGAGTTATTAAATGAATTGCCATTAGACAATGGGCACCCATTGAAATAAATGGCAAATCAAAGACAGTCTCTCCACACGTCATGCCGCCATAGCTGGGATCAGCAGAGGTCCTTGAACTGGTGTAAATGAGGAAGGGTTGATGGTAGGACATTCTTTGCAAAAGCTCCATCTTCAAAATTCGCTTCTCCCTCTTTGGTTCAAAATAGCTTGAATATGAACTTCAGGGCATGTTGCAAGACTCATCTACCCTCCCCACACCTTCCCAGTATTTGAAAATGGGGAAGAATGGAGGAGCAGATTTTTTGAGGAGGGATTGGTTTGGGTTATCAACTTGCTAAACTTGGTATGTACTTGTAAGTTCTGCCAAGGATGCCTAGATCATATGGATATCTTGGATGGGCACCCTCTTTTAGCATGTCTATAAACCTAAATAACATTTCCATTGACTTGAGTAGGAGTGGGATCGATTCCTGTTTTTTGCAGGAATTTAACAAATGGTATTTCAGCTCTAACCTGTAGCTATTTTAGTAAGCAACAATTTAAATAGAACAGCTCCTCAGTTGGAAAATGTGTGAAATGTCTTTTAAAAGCTCTTCCAAACTTTAGCAAAGTTAGAGAACATTATGTTGGGTTTAAAATGTGAGAATACTTCACGGTTAATTGAAAGGCTTTTTTGCGAGTATCACCATCAATGACTTGTCTTGAGCAGCTAATTAGTACGATTATTCAACAGCTGCATTAGTTTCACCACAAAGGTTTTCTCTTGTTTTATCAAAAGGATCAGTCTCTCTGGGAATGTTTCGACCTGACAGGCCTTAAATAGCAAGACTGTCTCTTCCCCCGCACCTTACCCCCTTTTTTAAAGGAAAATTAGATGGTGTGTTCTGGAAAATCAGGCTTTAATTTTTGTTTAAACGAAATATCCCCTTTCCCTTTTTTATTCCTACTGTGAGCAATTTAATTTTAATGTATTGGTTCTAAACGTGGCTTGCCAGATTTGCTGGGGAGTGCAGCTCCCACTGAACGCAATGAGAACTATTGGGAGTTGAGTACCTGAGGATCGGATTTCTCAATGGGAGATGTTGAGTTCTGAGCACTCTTGAAAATCTGGCACTTTATTTATACAATGGTGCCGCTTTACTGGAATGGATACACTTGAACATGTTAATGTAGTCCCTGTCATTTGAATGCAAGTGATGCAAATAAGCATCCTACATTTTAATGGGCATAATGCCATTTAATTTTTGTGTGACTAATGCTGTTTATTTACTTTTAATCTAATAAGAAAAATGAATCCAAGAGGTCAATAGGTGGCTTATAGCCATTTAAAACACCATCTACTGATGTGCTTGTAATCATCTAGACCACGTACTACTTTGCATACTGCTGTAAAACACACAACAGCTATTCATTTATTAACTCTTTATCAACTATTCATAAATAGAACCTCGATATAAAGTGTGACTGAAATAATTATATCAAATCTTAAAAAACACTGTATGCCATTATATAGCATAGTAGCTGGAAAAAATCTGCTCAAATAAAATGTTTACAGTATGTTTTGTTACGATTTTTTTTAATAAAGTGGCATGTGTGAAATGGATCAAAATGAGAGTGCACCAGAGCCACAAACTTCCTTATAATCCTCTTAAAGATGTCCTTGGTCAAGTATGTATTTGATTACAGCAGTGCTTAGTAGGTGGGATATAAAATGAACAGTCTGCGTAATATTAAGTGGCACTGGGTCTTCCTTTTACACTTCTGATTGTGTCACTTGTTAATGAAAAACAAATACCTCTTCAAATATCATCTTGTCTTCAACCTTTCCAGTCTCTTCCACCTTCCGCTTTTCCCATGTCTGTATATATACTCACATATGGGATATGTATTAATCACTGTGTTGTGAACAAATAATGGGCCAGATCATTCTACCCATGGAAGAACCTGCATTTCATTGGGCCCTTCCCAGCTGCTCCTTTATACCCTTCTCTTTCCCTCCTAGTGTGGATCCCTTAGACACTGTTGCTATTGGTTGCCCTACACAGACCCACATCCCACTCCTCACTTCAGGCCTGCTAGTGCTACTGCCAAATCTGCTGAACTCTAATGGGGTACAGGGGCAGCTGCCCCAACCCACCCTTGAACACCAAGTTAGTGTGGAGGGGTTTCCATGTGCTTTCAGGGAGGTGGGAACACGTGGTGGAGCTCCAGCCCCGGTATTCTACATCAGTAGTGCTGGGAATACTCCCCTACCCCCAGTGCCTATGTAAAGGGTTATGTCAAGTCCTGTTAATCTTAAGACGACACTAAATACATTTTTTGGGGGTTTTGTAATTGACTAAAAGCATTGCCATTATAAATGGGGGTGTGCAAGAAATACCGTATCCGGTTGAGCACTGTTGTAGGTCAGTACATCTAGCAGCACAATCACTCCATTAGATGTTAATGAGCATTAGACTTATAAAACTTAAACATTTCCTCTTAGCTGCGAGAAGTCAAAATTAAAAATAATGGCTAGATTTAATTGGGTTAATTTAGCTTAATTTGGCTTCTAAGGACCTGAAGTAGATCGGCTCCAAATTCCCATTTACTCTGGGCAGCGTATCATTACTCATTCTCTTATTTGTGAAAGCCACTTTGTTTCACCCTTTAGTGTGACTCTGCAGACGTGAGACATAATTATTCTAACTGGGGAAACTGAGAGATGTCTGTGGCTTTGGTCTTCCAACAGCAGTTCGGAGCATCCTGGAGCGTCCAAGCCTCCCCTAAGCTCCTCCAGCATGACATCACGAATTTTGCTACGACAGCAGCTCATGCGTGAGCAGATGCAGGAGCAAGAGCGCCGGGAGCAGCAACAGAAGCAGCAAGCAGCCCAGTTCATGCAGCAGAGAGTACCACTCAGCCAGACGCCAGCCATCAACGTCAGCGTCCCATCTAACCTGCCCCCTGCCACCCAGGTACCAATGGAAGTCCTCAAGGTAAGTGAGTGTGATTTTGTTCCGTTCATTGGCTCTCATGCGGGTCTAAACATGTAATAGTGACACGGTTAGTGATGTTCATGACAACTAAACTTCACAAATAAGTGGCAGGTCTGGTTTCATATTTAGCTGAACTCAGTGTCCCGATACCAGGGAAGAAGAAGTTTTTAACTTGATTTCAGAAGCAAGCATTATTTGCAGAATGAATACATTTTTTGTTTGAAAATGTCTGTCTTTCCACATAGTTGAAGATTCCCTCTTAAAATAATTAATACATATTTCAAACCAGCCTTCCATTTAAGACCAATTTATTTCTGGTAAATAATTGTTTTAAATACTTAATCAAAACCCATTACAAATGGACTTACTCTGAAATACGGGTGAGTCTCCAGCCTTTTGTAACTAGCCATTGTAATCCTTTTTTGCTCAAATGCTTTGGCTGCTGTTAGTAGCTTTGGGTTCCTTGTTAGATTAGAAACTGTAGGAGCTTGTTAGTATCTTGCTGCCGGAGACTATGTAGCTTGCTAATTACTGGGAAAAACTGTAACAAGAACAGACTTAGTTTCACACATGTAGGGTAAATTGAGCTAGGGTGCTGTAGCGTGAAATGCCTTGTTAAAAGAGCATGTAAAATGATTGAAAAAATAAATGAAATAATGCGACATCAAAGTAAAATTCAGTATTTGCATACTTATTCTGCTTTATCTGCCACATGCAACTCCTTCTTTATCTTTTTATTACAGTGTGGAGGTTAGTAACTCTTCCTGGCCAGTAAGCAAACCGTAAACCCATAAACACAATCCAAGTTGGCTACAATAGACTATTTTCAAAGTCTTGTGTAGTGATGGCATTTTTTGTATCAACTACCTTTTAAGATTTGTTTTAAAAATAGTTCGGTAGATTTAGAATAAATATATCTTAAAATAACCTGTGTATGCTTGGATTATCCAGCAAATTTAGAATGAGTACTTTTACTTATTATTACTACGGTATTTATCACTTAGCGTGTTGTTAGTATTGTCGTGTTAAATAAAAAGAATGGTAAAAACGCCATTACTGGAGTTCTGCAAAAAGCTAATAGGATCAGAACTGAATTCAGCATTTACATTTTTGGGGCACGAGGAGGAAGGAAATTAAAGAAGGAATCTGAATTTTGGATTCAGGCTTTAATTTTTTGACTCTTCTCCCCACCCCCCAATACAGAAACTATTAAAATGAACGAAGTATAATTTATTTTCCAGTCAAAAATTTGTGATGAAGGAACTTACTGGATTTCTTGCCTAAATGCTATAGTATAGTTATAATGCACACCTGGCTGATAGGTGTAGACTGTAACATGAAATAGTCTCCTATCAGTCTCCTATCTTGAATCAGCAAGGAGATGATGCATTCAGTCTTTTAGTGAAAAGGCTTTGTTTCTGAATCTCCCACGTTTTATACCACCTATGTAATTTAATTATAGCAACGTATTTGGCTTATTTCTGCTAAATTTCATCATTTGTTTGTTATGTGACTGCCGAAATCACAGCAGTATTAGTAGTAATATGTTAGATATTCATTATTTTGTAGCTACTTTCCTATGTGAGAGAAGGGGTGGTCTCTTACTTTTGGTGGAGCAACAGGTTATAGTAGAGGCCCCAGTAGAAAGAAGCTGGCAGGTGATACCTGATCATCAGTCATTTAATAAACAAAATTTTAAGGGGACAGATTCTGCCAGGCTGTTACACAGATGTACATTTGGGAGAGGTGTGAGGATTGCCAGGCATCCTTGTGCGCAGAAAAGCCCCCACGCTACTTCCCCAGGGCAGACCATGCCCCAAAAATGGCAGGAGAAAGGGGCTGCTTTGTTCAGCTTCCATCCTCTTCATTAGCCCAAGTTTGGGAATAAGGCCTGCCCTAAGAAGGGGAATAGTAGTAAGTATCGTCCTGCTGTGTGCCGGAAGGTATTTTGTCTCCCTCAGGCAGACTGCTTCTTGG
The DNA here is from genome assembly GCF_026122565.2 of Emydura macquarii macquarii. Lineage (NCBI taxonomy): Eukaryota > Metazoa > Chordata > Testudines > Chelidae > Emydura > Emydura macquarii. The sequence goes on from NW_027130208.1 coordinate 8,266,384, forward strand.
TGCAGGACACTCCTGCAACATCCCGTTCTCTGGGCTGTGACTTGAAACCATAATCTGCCCCCAAATCAGTGCTGGCAACGGAGGAGGAAAACTATGTCTACCAGAGAGGCATCTTGCATGCTGCTCCATGGTGACTGATTTACACCTTAGAGCAAGATAAATATCAGTGCTAGCACCATCTGCATCAGCAAGTGCAACCATTACACAAACCCATGTATTCTGAGCCCCAAAGCTCGTGAAATGGCTGATACTCTTTGGAAAGGAAGAATCTCTGTATAATTTTGCTTTTTTATTTATGGAAATTGCTAGAATCTCATCACCGTCCGTTACTTTTAAGGATGTGGATGGGTTCTATACGAAAGTCATAATGCACAAAAATTCCAGGTATGAGAGTGGGACTCCATAGATGTCTATGGCAAAATTCCCAAGGCTGTCGCTGGGGCAAAAACTTCACCACAGAAGTACATGTATGTTTTAAAGAAGCAGTCAGATTTAAATGTGGAATTGACACTAGAATATTTTTTTTAGATAAGAGAAACGGACAGCTAGCTCTAAATCGAGTACCTTATTTGCTACATAACGGTTCATCAGATTTGATATTTTACACTTCATCTGTTTTGAGCAGTGGGCAAGCTTTAATTAGATGAGTAGAATAGGTAAGTTTAATTATCCTGATGGCCTGGGTTTAATGACTGGACACAACGCGAGATAAAAATGGGACTTTTATGCTTTCATAAACATTAATCTGCAAAGTGACGTTTTAAAAGCCGAGTTGCTGAAGGTTATAGTGTAAACAAATAGGACTTAGGGTATCCTATATCTTTTGGGAAAAATAAGGTTTTTGAAAAGTAAGTTTCTTTCACAAAATATCTAAAAACATGAAAATTGGCTTACGAACACATTGAATAATTTACCTTTATATTTTACAATGAAGTTTTCTTTGTCCAGATTACTTCCTCTTCCTCATTCACCCAGTGCAAAAGGTTAGTGATATTTGCAAGTCTGAAATGAAGTGCCTTGAGATGGATGATATTTTTAAAAAGCTGTATTAATAAAACAACAATATATTAAGGCAAACCATTAATATAATGTCTGCTATGGAGGTACTTAATACAGCACAAGAAGAGTAATTCATGTTAGTCCACCTTATATACTGTACACTCTCAAAATTGCATAATAAAATGTGATGTGTTCTTTATAGCCACATGAATGAATATGACTTAATGTGCGTAACTATGGGCTCCTAATTGCAAGTTTGATCTGTGAAGTGGGATAGTTTAGTGTAGTAGGAAAACACCTTTTGGAATGAAAATTTCTATTGCTTAATGAAGGGAAATTAATTGGTATTCTCTGGGAGAAGATCTAATGCAGTTGCAGTAATATCTGTTAGGATCCTGTATTATAATAGGATTTGTTGTGGTATTCCTGCAAAGCTGAAATTGGCTATATAGAACAGATGCAGGCTGCTTTAAATTTTCATGAGGAATGCATCAGATTAACCACATCCTGCTATCCATTTCTCACTGGCCTGAATTAACACTGAGAGCTAAGACTGCAGAGACGTCATAGACTGACTTGAGACTGATGCAAAATGATTTAGACATACTGTGCATCGAAAATAGGACAAAATAATGTAAAACGTGTTAATTAAATACCTTGTTTATTGGAGGATTTCCAAGGCCCTGAATTCCATACTATGTTAAAGACAGATCTGAATCCATTTTAAAAGTGTGAAACAAATTCATACGTAAAAAGTAGGTCAAGAATCAATAGCTTTCTATTACAAATGTACAGAGGTTGGCTCCTGGGAATCACGATTTTCCTGATGCATTGTACTCATGTATCTTGAGTCCAAGGTTCTAAAGACCCAGATTCAAGTCCCTATTCTGTCATAGGTTCCGTATGACCGTGGGCAAGTCGTCTGGTCTCTCTCTGCCTCACTCTCCCATCTGTAACATTGGGATCATCGCACTTCCCTACCTGATGGGGTGTTGTAAGGATAAAGAATGTGAGGTGTTCAGATCCTAGACCCTAGCAAAGTTCACTAATGTTTTTGGTGCAGCTGGTGAATTTAATCAACTCCTCCCACATGTGTCTACTGGAAGATCCCTCCAGATGTCTGAGGGGGTGACTTCTGTACTGGTTTGTCTGGAGTGTCTGGCTGGTGGTTGCGTCACAGTTGCTGCCCATAGTAAAGATGGTCTTTGGCAGCATCTTTCAGGGATTGTGCAATATGTCTGATTTCCCCATTCTTCAGCAACTACAAGTCTGACCTGCTGTTTCTACTTCACCCATTGACGTTTATGGCAGGCACTGATGTCTCAGGCTCAACCCCAGAGTAACTAGGGTTTCTCCTGCCAATCTTCTGTACTAGTCAAGCCACTTGGGTGTTAGATCCTTCTAACCAGCGGATTGAGATGAACCCTAAGTATTTTTTGATGTCATGCCCTTCCTCCAGTAGTGAGGTGTTTGCTGAAGATGGCAACTAGTGGTTCAGGGATACCACACTTTATGGACAATAAAAGTGGAAAATGTAAAGTGTATGGCTCTCCCCTGTCTTCACCTCCCTCCCCTGCCCAAGAACTCAGATAATCCAGTCACCCTGCAAGAAGTCTGGAATTCCAGGGCAGCAGGCCACCACTCCTACTTCTCTCCAAGAAGTCATTGAAAGGCAAATGGTGGGTGTATGCCGAGAGCCCGGTATAATGCGGAATGCCACAACGCAGCTGAGTTTCAGCCAGAATCCTGGGTCATCCTTTGCCAAGTTTCACCTGGGTTTGGGTTTTTTTTTGTTTAATGTTTTGTCCAGGCTGAATGTTTGGTCTTGCGTTGTTCCCTAGATGACAAAGTTCTGAACCAGGGAACATGCAAGTTTAAGGCTTTCATTTGTGAAGATTTTATTATTTATTTGTACCATCACAGTTACGTTTTAAGGCCCTTACACTGGAGAAACCGCATCATTTGTACTTCACCAGGATTATCGTGAAGTTTTTTCCCTCTACTTATGTTCTTTATGTAGTGAGAATATTAAGAATCATGGGTACCTTACACACCAATTACAGTAGTAAATCTTTAAATTGCATTGGATACCAAATACTGAACTGGGTAAAGTCTCACTTCTTACTACTGCCTTCTCTCAAAAACTACTGTGAAGTCTGCTGCAAAGCAAATCCAGTTATTTCTCATCTCCTTGTGTATCTTTGATCCCAGTTAATTTGGTGTTAGGCCTTCACACGGTATAGAAGCCACTCTGGTTGGTTGTTTTGGTGACTGATCTCCTGGCCGCAAATGAAGAGAGATCTAAAAGCTTGGCTCTTAACCTTTGATGTCATTAACGCACTGAGAGACCCTGGCAGGAGTTGATAGGGGTTCCACATGAGTTTCTCGGTTCCTCTATTGCTGAGAATCCCAGAAGGTGGCTTTGGACATTTTACAAAGCATTCCACATGGTTTAATCCAGTTGTGTTCAAATCCAAGTATTTCGCACTGCTAGGGATTAGGAAAGGGGTTTGGAGTACAGCATCTTCAGTGTGCTGATGACACTTTGATTACATTTCCATCTCTTCCAGCCTGACTGGTGGGCAGACTTATTTGGGAGGCTTGGGAATCAGGTCTTGGATGAGATTTAGAACCTAGATTATTTGAGGACCGAGATTGCACTCAAGTTTGTGGAAACCCACTGACAGAAATCACTTTGGTTATAGGGATTGTGTACTGCCAACTTCCATGGCTCACAATTTAGGTTATTGCTGGATCCTCCCAGCTACTTTTGGCACTCAGATACCAGCAACTGCCAATAATGTGTCTTACTATCCGTGCTTGTCAAGATTTCAGTTTTTTCTTTATGATCCAGACACCATTGTCCTTATCCATCCCTGTGGGTCCTTCAGGTTGCATTACCATATTGTGACTGTGACACTGTTCAGAAATTGAACTGTTCAGAACTGTTCAGAAATTGCAGCGGCTGTAGAAGGGGGCTGATGGTTAAATGGTGCTTCATGGAATGATTTTCACCTCTGTACCATGGTGTGCGCACTGGCTCTCTGACTTCTCGGCAAAGTTTAAGGTGTCCATTTTGACCTAAGACATAAGAACGGCCATACTGGGTCAGACTAATGGTCTGTCTATCCCAATATCCTGTCTTCCAACAGTGGTCAATGCCAGATGCGTCAGAGGCAATGAACAAAACAGGGCAATTAATGAGCATTACTGAATTCCTTGTTGCCCAGTCCCAGCTTCTGGCTATAAAATCTTAAATGGCTTGCAACCTGAGATGCTGTCCTTTCCCTAGTGACATCACAAAGGTTGATTTGAGTTACTCAAACTAATGGGCCAGTCTGTGGCTTAAGTGTGGTGAGAATTGGTCCCTGGGCATTCTCAGCTAGGAATCGCAGGCTTCAGACCTCCCTTCCTTCCTTAGGTCACAAGAGGCGTGTAAGGGACCCAGGTTATGGACTTGTGTGGCTTGCCCATGCTGCTGCTGTTTCACTGCTATTGTGATACCCATGTTTGCTAGATCTAAGCTAGCTTGGGTCTGTCTACATCTGCTGCAGTCACACCTCTGATTGCGACATGGGCATATCCTAAATGAACCCCACTTGAAGGGGCCCTCCCTTTTACACTTGTTGCTTCAGGCCATTATTCCAAGGTAGGGCAGCAGCTTTTTCTCTTTGCTTATGGTGCAGGTCCCTGTAGTGTTGTAAGTGTGAAAGGAAATACTTTAACTTGTTCCTGCAAGCTGCTGGGTGTGTGAGGTGCACACACTCCACCTTCTATTTTGTCCTTTCCCTTTGTAGAACGGGACACACATTGATAGTTCCAGATTCCAAACACACTGGAATTTGTGCTCTTCAGAGTACTCCGTTGAATGCCCAGCTGCTCAGTTCGTCTCATTCCTGGCGCACTGTCTACAATAAATTTATTATGTATGTTGTTAGATTTATTTTCTATATTATAGTTACTTTGAAAGTAATTCTCAAACCCCAGTGCATATAGTCAAATAGTTGCCTTTTCGTCTCTTCTCCCCCCTGGTGTCTGCACTCCCATGCATTGTGTTACATTTACAAATTAAATTGTAAGTTCTTTGGATCAGAGTCCATGTCTGTCTTTGCCACTTGTGAAATGCCCAGAACACCATTTGGGTGATACGAATTAACTACTGTATGCAGCTGTCCAGAAATAGTCTGGGTCTCTTACTACTCCTGCAATAATATGCCCTGCTACCAAGAAATACTGTGTACTCTTAATATATTCTTTGTGCTTATGGTAGAACTCTGTGGGTCCACATAGAAATAGAGAATTGAGATTCTGTGATCTGTTTCCTTAGGGAAGATCTATTTTGCAATTCTGAAGAACAGCAACAGTGAAATTTTTGCATCTACCATAGTATTGCCCTTGGTGGTGTTGCATGACTTTCTTTGTATTCTTATTATAGGTTGATTTAAAAGAGGTATGATAGCAAGCTAGTTTTGTGTGTTTGAACTCCAGTTTTTAGTAGAAGGTTCAGTAAGCAGTTCAGGCAGTAAACATAATGGACAATCTTGACTTCAAAGTGAAAGTTTTTGTCAGACCAGTTCGTACTGAGACACAAATATAACTGTTACACTGAGAGAGCAATTTCTCTCCATACTTTCCGTGAATTCTAGGAAGCTTCAGCATAGTAGCTGTCTTCCTAAAGATTTCTTAGATCAATATAAACATCTGGCCACAAAGAATCTACTGTCGGCTTAACGCTAAGTTCTTATTTAAATAAAAATACCTGTCTGATTAGCTGTGGCCTGTGGGGTCTTGTGGATCTTGTGTCTTGGGTCAAAGGTCATTTAAAATGTTCACTGAAGACTTAGAATTAGAACCTCAGGATAATCTGTAGCTTTGCTTCAGAGACTGCTTGTATTGGGAATCTTTGGTCAAGTGATAGAGAGAAAATATAGAAATTCTTTGTGTGGCAAAGTAGTCGCTAGTGATCAAAAATACACAGTACTTGAACTTCAAGGTGAAATAATACACACAAGTTGCTGATTGCTCAAGCCCTAACATTGTATGTAATATACTTGACCTTGATCATCTTTCACTACTTCCATGGATGCCAATAGTAGATAAGTCTTCATTGCAGGTGGTTCAGCTCTTTGATGAACTACAGTTTTAAGAAAAAGCTGGCGCTAACTCAGGACTGAATCTCCCCATTCCAGAGTTTCAGTAGGAGTTACTCCACTTTTTTGGGGGGAAGGTGCTGAGGGAAGTAGAAAGGGGGGGGGGAGGAATTCATTGGCAGGCTGATTGGTGGCTGCTGAAGGTTTAGTGTGTTAGAATAATCCTGGGGAGAAATGGCTTAGTGGGAAGGGAGTAGATGAGGCAAATAAAGGTTGCGTGATAAATCACACTACTTGTCCCATAAATGGGTGATATGATGCTAAATGTTAGCATGCCCCCACTGATGATTAGCTGGGTCTTCGCAGTACACTCTTGCAGTGTCAAATTTACACGTCGTCCTGGAATAACATCTAGCAGCGGAAAAAGAGATTTAATGTCCATGCAAAGAATTGCATAGTCATCTGGAAGGAAAAAGCTCATGCTGCTAACATGCCACTGTTCCCAAATTCTTGGATTCTGCAGACGTATGGGTTAGTGGCCACTAAGTCTGTTAAGAACATAAGAACGGCCATACTGGGTCAGACCAGTGGTCCATCTAGCCCAGTATCCTGTCTTCCAACAGTGGCCAATGCTAGGTGCTTCAGAGGGAATGAATAGAATAGGTAATCATCAAGTCATCCATCCCGTCGACCGTTCCTGGCTTCTGGCAAACAGAGACTAGAGACACTGCAGAGCATGGCTCTGCATCCCTCCCCATCCTGGCTAATGGCCACTGATGGACCTATCCTCCATAAATTAATCTAGTTCTTTTTTGAGCCATGTTATTGTCTTGGCCTTCACAACATCCCCTGGTAAAGAGATCCACAGGTTGACTGTGTGTTGTGTTAAGAAATTCTTCCTTTTGTTTGTTTTAAACCTGCTGCCTATTAATTTCATTTGGTGACCCCTAGTTCTTGTGTTATGAGGAGTAAATAACACTTCCCTATTTACTTTCTCCACACTGGTCATGATTTTATAGATCTCTATCATATCTCCCCTTTAGTCGTCTCTTTTCCAAGCTGAAAAGTTCCACTCTTATTAATCTTCCCTCATATGGAAGCTTTTCCATACCCCTACTCATTTTTGTTGCCCTTTTCTGTACCTTTTCCAATTCCAATATATCTTTTTTTGAGATGGGGTGACCAGATCTGCATGCAGTATTCAAGATGTGGGCGTGCCATGGATTTATAAAGAAGCAATACAATATTTTCTGTCTTATTATCTATCCCTTTCCTAATGATTCCCAACATTGTTAGCTTTTTTGACTGCTGCTGCACATTGAGTGGATGTTTTCAGAGAACTATCCACACAATGACTCCAAGATTTTTCTTGAGTGGCAACAGCTAGTTTAGACTCCATTATTTTAAATGTATATTAGGGATTATTTTTTCCAATGTGCATTATTTTGCATTTATTAACATTGAATTTCATCTGCTATTTTGTTGTCCTTTCACCCAGTTTTCTGAGATCCCTTTGTAACTCCTTGCAGTCTGCTTTTGATTTAACTATCTTGAGTAGTTTTGTATCATCTGCAGATCTTGCCACCTCATTGTTTGCCCCTTTTTCCAAATCATTTATGAATATGTTGAACAGTACTGGTCCCGGTACAGACCCATGAGGGACACCACTGTTTATCTCTCCATTCTGAAAACTGACCATTTATTCCTACCCTTTGTTTCCTGTCTTTTCAACCAGTTTAAAGATTAGGAAAACAATCCAGATGGAGTTAATCCATTTCTCTAAGTATGATAACAGGTGATTGGATTGACTGAGAAGTCCTTCAGGGAGAGCCCAATAATTTTCACTCACCAGTTCTTTAAAATATTTCTCTGGCTGTGTGAACACTCTGAGCATGCTCACTGAAGTCAGAAGCATTAGCTCTTGGGAAAGGGATATTGCAGTTTGTCTCAGTATCTGTTTCACAGCTGTAGAAGAGGAAATAATCCCCATCAGAATTGGAAGTACCGTCTGTAGCTGTGGATCTCAAAAGCATTGTAGAGCTTCCAGGGCCCATCAAGTAAAGAAGTTAACTGTGGCTGCAATAAGGTCTTCCTCCAGTCAGCATTAATGCATGAACAAGCCACTGCACTTCCCTGGCCGAGTTAAGAATGGATGCTGTGTGTTAATGTACATCATGGCTGATGCTTGTTTCAGTTTCTTCTTAGGTAAAATTCAAAGGTGCACCTCCAGAAGAATCTGACAACAGCATAAGGCATGGAAGGGGCCGCAGGAGCAACAGGAAAATGAGCACGAAGTAATGTGAGTGATAGGGCATATGATGTTATCTGAGCAGCAGAAGACGAAAGACCCAGAGGAGGAAAGAGAATGTGAGGAGAATAAGGACCCGAAAACCTTCAAAATAATAGAAAGTGCCTGTGGAACAAGTAGAAGAGCAGCAGAGAGTGTGTCATCAAAGCAGAGAGAGAAACTACAAAAAAAGTGTTTTAAAGCTTAAACAGAGGAAAAAATACAATGCCATCCAATGCAAACAAAGATAGGCTTGAGACATTCATTCTGCAAGTGTCTCTTTGCAAAGTAATCTAGTTTGTTAGTAATGTCCCCTTGAATTGTATATTCTCAGGCTCAGTCCCTTGAGAAAATCGGGTGTTTCTCTTCACTCTAGAAAGGCCTTGTTAGACAGTTGGATTAAATGTTCCAGCCTATGTACTTTTAACCTTCTCTTGTTTGTTTTTTGTTTGTTTGTTTTTTTTTAAACCACATTTTTATGGGCTGGGACCAGTTCATTTGTTATCCTGCTCAATAAATTGAGAGCTAGTGCAATGTGTCTACAAATAGCTTCAAGGCACAGCTCCGCAAAGTAGAGAATCTTGGGAGCAGAGCTCAATGCCAGAATTTCAACTGAAAAAGGAAAGATTTAAGATGTAGGCTGGGCTGACAGTGACTGGTGTACTTAAATACAGTCAGCTAGAGCCACAATTATCTGTGTGTGCCTAGTTTTTTAATAGATTATATATGAAAAATAAGTTAATCAGCTGATGAACTTTACATATTTCTATGTTTTAAAACCAAAGTGACTGATCTGGGGATCATTTGGTTGGTAGAATTTTCTGTGCAGTGTATTGTAAATGTAGTACAGGGAGCCTTTCCTCTCCGCTCCTGCCACCCATGCAGTAGCCAAGGAAGTATTAGAGTGGAATTTTGCTTAACTCTGGACTAGAGGAGCAGCTAATCAGCCTGCAATAGTGTCTGGCTGGGCCTGCAGGCTCCTTGCTCCATGACGGAGCAGCGATCAGATGCTCAACACAGCACATTCGCTTTCCCCCAAGCCACCTTACTGTATACTCGTTATTTGTTCAAGGCTGGCAGGATGATGTAACCACTTCCCCTATCACCAATTCTGTTCCTCTCTGGTGTGGTTTAGACCTACAAGAGCAAGATTTTGCCCCTAGAATGTTGCTTATGATAAATGCTTTTAAACCTTCTGTATTTAAAGAGACATCAAAGTAATCATTTAATAAGTCAACTTTCAAATTTTGGTGCTTAAAATAGACACCTAAATATAGATTTGGGTACCTAAAAGAAAATGGGTACCTAACTTTCAGAAGTGCTGGGCATTGACAAATGCACTCAGTCAGTGGATGTGGATGCTAAGCACCTCTGGAAAATCTGGCCCAAAATAGAAGCCACTTTGTAAAATAGGTCCCAACTCTTCACTACCAGCCCTTTTCTTTTCTTCCTGTCTTTGGCAAACATCAGTACCCGGACTTATCGCAAGTAAGATGAAATGGACGTCTCTTGTGTACTCCATTGTGCCAGGGCTTGGACCCAAACTTTGTCCTTGGATCTGAACGTGCAACTCCTGCTTACTTCAGAGTTCAATTTGGAGACTAGTATCGGTCATCAGTTAACTGCTGCTAAAGAGGGAGCCAAAGAGCACCAAAAACATAGACCTCAGAATATTGGTGGCTTAGTTTATTTTTTAATTCTTGGGCACTGAGGTGGTAGCTTTAAAAAGGGCCACCAGATTGTAACAGCTTTAACATAGGTTAGATTTTAAAACCTGAAATTAATGGCTTACTCAAGTGTCTTTAGGACCTGTGCAGCCTCACAAATGTGATTCTTTGCTTCAGTTACATAGCTGGTTTGGAAGCATTAATTTCTTAGCACCTGAACCTGTAGAGTGAATAAATTGAAACTGACAAGCTGGAGACATTCCTGCCATTCAAGAGAGGCTTAAGGAATTTCTTACTGGCTAAATTTCAAATATGTAGGTTTTTGCCCAGCACTGCATGGCAATTTCAACCTGTCTGACCGTGACAAGATTAGTTTTTTTTCCTCCCCCTTCCTAGTAGGAGTATAAAAAAATTAGATTAAGAAGTACCAGGCAGAGATGCAAAAGCCTAAAAGTTTAAAAAAAACCAAAACACAAAAACCTCCCAACCTTACCTTGAATGATTCTGTCTGTCATTTGATTGGTGCCTTAATTAACCCCATGTCCTTTAACCTCTTGGGAAATAAGTAAGGGATAAATTTGGGGATAAAGACAGACGCACAGAGATTTACCACACACCACTAGGTAATTCATCAAGGAATGTTGTTAATTAGCCCTGCCTCTTTCATTTCTGGCTCATTTAATAAAACTGGTTGATTTAAAATAATGCCTGCTGGTTCATTATCAACGAGTTTCAAGTCCATAACTTGGCTCTTAAACAAAAACAATATTGTGTGGTGTCTGTAACGGAGCCTGGTGTTTTGATTGTGCTTTTCCATTTCTGGAGAACAATTTCCAGTTTTGTCCTAACTTAATGACTAATTATTGCATTTCTCTTTGACGATCATCTGGATCTTTTTAAAGTTGTGATTTCTTGTGTTTCCCACTACAGAGGGTAAGGGACAGAGAGGAGAGAAAAACCCAAGATGTTCAAGACTTAGTGGGAGAGGTACCTGTCAGGTTTTATTAATAAAGCATGGTTTGATGGAATTTACTGACTACTTTAGTGTAGGAATAGGCAGGTTGAGGTAATGGTTAGTCTTTTTCCTTTAACCCTTTATTTGGAAATTGGGTAGCAGCTACATGTGCAACTTGCAGTTTTAATCCCTCACTCTGTAAATGACCTGGTATCTGCTATTACTGAATCACCTGAATCACTTAATGGAAGTTCTGACTATGCAATCAAGAAGGAATACTCAATTTCATGTTCTGATAAGATCTTGCATTCACATAGCACTCTTCATCTGAAGATCTCAAAGTACTTCTTGAAGATGGGCAAGTTTCCCCATCTCTATTTTACAGATTGCTAAACTGAAACTGAGCAGTTAAGTAATTGGGTCAAGGCAGAGTTAGGACCAGAACCCAGGTGTTCTTATTCCCACTCCTTGCCCCCTTTTTTGGAGGGAAAAACCTGTGTAGCTATCTGTAACTGCGAACCACCGCAGATTCCAATGAGTATAATCACTGCTCCATTTTGGGATTGTAGAGTTATGTTAGAACCACTTCTTTCAGCGTCTCGTAACACTTTGAGAAATTCTCCCCTCTCTGATGGCTCCTTCTTTGACAGGTGTCCGCCCAGTTAGGGCCTCTGCATCGCTTGTGGCTCTGCTGCTTGTGATATCTGCATTGTAAGTCCTGGCTAACTCCTTGTGTAGTCTGCTCTTAGTATGATTTTTGTATGAGTGATATACCCAAATATTTGGACACTAATATTTCAACTGTATTGCTAAATTGATTACCCTTCATTTGGAATATTGCGGATTATGTACTCTTTGTATTCTGTCTTTTTAACCAAACTTTGTGTTTTGGATAATCTATGCATTATACCCAGATGTATTGAAACTCTTTTTCTAAACTCTGTATTTGATCATTTTAACGTTTAGTTTTAATAGTTTTTAACTCATAATTCACATGCTAAGCGGGATTGGATGGCCATTATGCTTGGATGGGCAGCCTTGAAGGAATCCCCACCCCCTGCAGGAGCTGGTGGTATCTGGTTCACTCATTTAGCATCTGCCTCTCTGACTCAGTCCCTGACTTCAGTGTTGAGGAGCACACAAATGCTGCATCTGAACCTTTCAGATGAGATGTAAAAACCGAAGTTGTGTGATGACTGTAACAACTTGTGCCTATTCAGAATTTTGCCAGGAATAGATTTGTCTTGGGTGATTTACAGTACTACCTACATAAATTTCCCATGCTGTTTTAGTTTATATTCTGTATTTCTCAACTTGTCATAGTGTTGTGTGGTATTACTCTGTTATTACTCTGTCCTACACCCCAGATATAGCTATTTTCAATAACACTAATAATAAATCATCACAATAATTGGGTGGGAAGCACTCCCTGCGTATAAGGTTGTGTACCCTCTTGTCAAGTGAATCGGAATCCTTTCACCTGAAAGGCAAATTCATAGATTTTTTTAAGGCTAGAAGAGGCCATCATGTTCATCTAGTCTGGCTTCCTGCAAAACACAGATCATAGAATTTCACCACATGGTTCCAGCATCACAGCCATAATTTCTGACTGAGCTGGAGCCCGTCTTTTAGAAAGACATTCAATATTGACTTGAAGACTTGAGCTGATGAAGAATTCACCACTTCCTGAGGTATCTTATTGCAGTGGTTAATTACCCTCGCAGTTAAAAATTTGCACCTTTATTTTTAGTCTGTTTGTCATAACTTCAGCTTCCAGTCATTGAATCTTGTTACATCTTTGTCTGCTATATTAAAGAGCCTCTGTTTTCAGAAATCTTCTTCCGACGTAGGTATTATAGATCACATCACCCTTTAACCTTCTGTTAGATAAAAACTAAATAGATTTCTCTTCTTTTGTCTCTCTCTCTCGCCCTCCCCCTCCTCTGTAAGGCAGATTTTTTTTCAAGTCCCTTAGTTATTTTTTTGCTCTCTTTTCTGAATGTCAACATTCTTTTTGAAGTGTGCGCACTTTGAACTAGAGATATTATTCCAGTAATGGTCTGTCTAATGCTATATACATTGGTAATAGCACCTCTCTACTTCTACTTGATATTCCCCTGCTTAAATATCCAAGAAACACATTTATTAATCACTGCCTCACACTGGGAGCTCATGGCCAGTTGGTTATCCACCATGACCCTTCACATTCTTTTGAGTCATTGCTTTCAAAATAGTTGGACACAACTGTAATCTACATTCTTGGTTTCTAGATGTATGACCCTGTATGCATATTGTACAAGTGAGCCCTGTTTACCATGCAATCCAGATAGTCCTGTAGAACTGATCTGTCCTTTTTATTTACCGTTTTACCAATTTGTGTCATTTGCAAACGTCTTCCAAATCATTGATAAAGATATTGATTAGCATTGGGCCAAGAACTGATCAATTTGGAACCCTACTAGAAATGCCCCCTTTGGATGATCATTCCCTATTTATTGTTTCTTTGTAAGCTATTAGATAACCGTGTTTTAATCTCTTTAATATGTGCTACACTGAGGTTTTTCTTGTATCACTCAACATTTTTAATCTGATTGTAGTGGAGTACTTAGTCAGGTGTCTTAGAGAAATCTAAATACGTTATTGTCAACAGAATTACCTTTGCAAACAAAACTTGTAATATCAAAATGATATCAAGTTTGACAAGATCTGTTTTCCTTAAAACGAGGCTGATTTGCATTAATTAATGAATTAAAGGATATTGGTATTCTTATTGCATCTCATATCAGCTTTTCAATGACTTTGCCCAAAATTGATGTCAAGTTAACTGGCCTGTAGTTATGCATGTCATCCCATTTATCTTATTAAATATTGGCACATGATTATCTTTTTCCAGTCGTCTGGGACTTCCAGCACTGCAAGAATTGTTTAGTATCAGCATCAATGGCTCAGTTGCTAAGCCAATTCTTAACTTGCCTTCAAGAATTTATCTGGACCTACAAATTTAAAAACGTCTAAATATAGCATTTAAACATAGGCTGTTGATGTTAATTCAACACCTTTGTTAAACCATGTAATAGAGTCTTGTTGCACGTGAGATGAATACATCAGAACACATATTGATGCAAATATAATACTGAGTTTTCCTAAAATGTCACCAGATAGCACTAGAGTTTCCAAAAGTTCTAGTAAATCTGCTTAATAAAGCCTTCATTGTTGGTGCAAAGGGTATTGGGAACTGTTCCTTTTTCTTTGAAATGTAAGCTTAATGTACAGAAATTAGAATAGTATGCTATAAGTATTGAACGGCAATTTAGAAACTGCACTATAAGCTTATCTCAACCAACTAAGGTTCCAAGGACACTCGAACTGCTACTTGTTCCATGCATGATCTCATATGAAATCAGAGATTTCTTTTGTAAAAATAAATTACCTTGAGAGAGCTGTGAAAGGCAGGTATACAGAAACACACACACACATACTCCAGTACTGCTAAGTGTCAATTATAAAGGAACATACCCTATGGAGGACGGCAGGAATGCTAAAAATATTAATTTTAAAATAGCACGAAGGAGTGCTCCTTTTTATTGAAAATATTTATTTCTTACAAAATGTAAAATATTGCAAAGACTAAAGTTACCTGCTGACAAAGCTATGTAGAATTTGATCTGAATGAATAACGTGGACAACTGTTGCCACTTTTCCTGTTTTGTAAACTGCCTATAAATAGATCATGGGGGTTTTTGAGATTTTTTTTTTTTTTTTTTAAATTCAAATGTTGTTTTCATTTTGTCTTTAGCTGGTTACAAGTTTTTGAAACTTGACCTGTGTTTTGATTGGCTGCATAGCTCATTGTAGATACTCCTCTTGCGCCCTGATGGATGAAGAATCACTCTTAGAATCAGGTTTCCATGAGTTGCCATCATGAATTTAAATTTGCATTCTGCAAATACTCAACATTAGTTTAAAACTTACTGTTTTGTGAACATTCTTGTAGAACCTTTTTTGTTGTTGTTTTTGCTGTAATCTCCAGCTGAACTGAAGTCTTCACGCCTTGAAGTGAAGTCTTCAGCATTTCTTCCCATTCGATTAAAGGATGGGCAGAACAGAAGTCAAATACGTATTGATATCAGGGAAACTAAAGCCTCATAAGTCCATCATGACCATCCAATCTCTGCCGTCGCATGGGGTGACTTTCACAGGATGTGCACTAGGATCCTCTCTTCTCGGGGGTGAGGGCTGAGGAAAGGAGAGAGCAGCACTTGGCAGAATTATGAAGGGTCCTGATGGTTGGTGGAGGAATGCGGAGGGGGAGAAAGAACAGTGGCAGTGTCTGTTGTCCTTTTGCAGTGCGACCTTTCCAAAGGTTCCAAAGATATTGGTTGGAAGGGTAGGTGGGTGGCTTTTTCTCACCCTCCAACCTTATTTGAGTGGAAGGCATGAGAAGGAAATGGCAGTGGCTTCCTGTGTCTAGAGTCCGGGCATCTGCAGATGGAGAGAAATCGGAAGGGGCTGGTGCATGGAAGAAAGGAGAAGCAGCAGTGGGTCATCCCGCAGTGGCTGTGGCATTGCTGTGTGGTGTGGGTCGTTTCAGCATGGACATGGTGACTGAATGGTTACTATGGCTGGGTGAGGGGTGCCAGTGTTTTCTCCTAAGGAAGAGTCTCTGAATAAACGCAGTTATGCAGTAATGCAAGTTCTGCAGCCCTTCCTGTGCATTGTGGTTTGTGGAGTGCCACTGAACAAGCTGTAGCTCAACCAGAAGTGATGGGGTTGATGCAGGGGTCAGTGGGTGAAATTCTCTGGCCTGTGTTATCCAGGAGGTCAGACTAGGTTATCATAATGGTCCCTTCTGGCCTTAAAATCTATGAAATGGCACATAGGAATAAAGAGGTTAAAAGGGTCCCTATAATTCCGCTGGGCTGATGCCATGTTAGTGTTATGGCTCACTGGATTCAAGATCTGGAAAACCTGCCTTACAGAGAGTGAGTAAAGAAGTGCAATCTACTTAATTTTTCTCCAACAGAAGGTTAAGAGATGGTGTACCTATATGGTGAGAAGCTGTCTGATAATAGCAGACAAAATGCATAACAAAATCCAATGGCTGGCAGCTGAAGCTATGACAAATGGAGACTAAAAATAAGGTGCAAATTTTTACTGAGAGTTATTAACCACTGGAACATGGTACCTAGGCAGGTGGTGAATTCTTCGTCACTTGAAGTCTTCAAATCAATATTGGATCTCATCCTAAAAGAGGTGCTCTAGCTCCATCGAGAAGTTATTGGCGTGATGCCAAAACCACTGGGTGAAATTCTGTGGCCTCTTCAGGATGTCGGACTAAACTAACATGATGGTGCTCTCTGGCTTTAAAAATCTATGCATTTGCCTTTCAGCCAGAAGGATCTCAAAGCACTTGATAAACTGTTACACAGCCTTGTATGCAGGGACTGCTTCCCGTCCAACGGTAACATAGCTATGCTTGGGGTGGAATGCTGTTGAACAGCTGCTGCAGTATGACAGCACTATGACAAGTATAGAAATATAGAAAGTCAGACTGAAACAGCGGGAGGGAATTCTGGTGGATTCCATTAGATTTTTTTACTTCAAGTATCCATGCACAGTATAACTTTTGATATGGAATGATAGCATGAAGTCCAAAGCACTGGGAAAAGTTTAGCCACTTTGCAATATTTTACCCAGCAGACTGGTGTGTTGTAGGAGGAAAGGTTAAGTTGTTACCCAGCCCATGGTTAGCCGCATTATTTTTATATAAATCCTAATTAAGATGTTAGTTTATCAGGTGCATCCTTAGTCACACTTTTCTCCTTCTGTTTTGTCCATATGAAATAAAATCTTCTGGAAAAAAGGGTGGAGTTGCTTTAAGAGAAAACATTAATATTACTCCAGTCTTAAGTTCATGAGGGTTTAGGATCTTACAGGACTTTTAAGTAATTTATTGCTGTCAGGAAACTTACTGCTTGAAGCTCTGGCTTCTGACAGCAGAGTTTTTGTTACTGACTTGTTTGGAATCTGTGCCATATCTTTAACATGACTACATTGACATCAGCAGGAGTGGGTTGTGTGTTTTTAAACAAACCAGCATTTCAAAGAGGCGCTTTTCTCCCTGGGGGCAATATACCCAATACATCTAGCTAACCTTTCCCCTGTTAAATGGGGAGAGGGTGAAACGACTTGTCTGTTGATGCTTTCAGGCACCTTGGTGATTCTGTGAATTCCTTAAAGTATTAAAACGCTTAAACTAAAGTAGACTTTGGTAGATTCCGTTGTCCAGCACAGAAGTGACTGGGCTGAATTGGACTGGAAGGACAGAATTACAGACCAGAGCCGGGCTACTGGAAAACTCGAGTTTCTTTTAAACTTGTGGATGGCGTTAGGACTTCTCTAAAGAGCTTGTGACATAGTTAAAGCAGCAAAACCACCCTAGTAGGGGCACAGTTATACCGGTATAAAAGTGTTTATGCTGGCACAGCTTATTCTGATTTGGGAACCAACTTAAAAGCTATATTGATAGAGCTGTGTCTACAGTAGATCTTTTTACCAGTTAAACTATGTTGGCAAAAAAAATCATACCCCCTCGCTGACATGGCTATGCTAGTAAAACTTTAAAGTGTAGATGCAATCTAAGAGTGACTAGTTTGCAGTCTTTTTAAGTGAAGGATCTTAATCACTTTTTGATTTAATGACTAGTATTGAAAGTCCCTTGCTGTGATGCTGCTATATTAAGCTCTAGGTAGATCTGAAAACATTCAGAGCTGTGGAAACCACAAAAAGTCCCTGAACACTGGTCCCTGGACATGTTTCAGCAAGGAGCTGAAGGTGCTCGATCCCTTAAAGGATTGGGCTTTATATAAGGTACATCTTTACAGCAGAGAGGCTCGTTTGTCATGGAAGCCCAAAGCTAAAACACCAACTGATCTGCTGATGCAAGTTACAGACGTGCTTGTGATATGGGAAAGTCCATGCAAATAAACCTCCTATCTGCCATGTTCTCCTAATCCTAATGCTTCAAAACCTTAAGTGATAAATAACAGGTACTGCTGTCCTTGGCTGACAGCAGTGCTTTCAACAGTTCACGGACAGCCTGCTATCTTTGGACTGGGACTGCAGCTGATTGAAAGAAGCAAGTATATTTCCAAAAAAATCTTTGAACAGAAGGAAAATGTTGACTTCCATTTCCTTCATTTCCATGAATCCTGTTTTTTGACAGTTTGATTTTAGTCCCCTGCCCACCACAAAAAACACTTAACATTAAAAAAAACAAAACAAAAACCCTTTCTACTGGGGAGGAGTAAAAATATGAGACTCTCAGTCATCTTTGATGAAAAATGCCCACCTTTGACCAAGTAAGAACTTTTCAGTTTGAATGGAAAGGAATTTTTAATTGAAATAAGCTTCATCAGAAAACGTTCTAACGTTTCCCTAGGAATCATTTGCCATACATGGAAATAAAGCGGGGAAGGATCAAATTCCCCATTTGGGGAGAGGGCTATCATTCCTTAGACACAAGAGTTGGTTTCTCCCCTCCACCTCTTACCTGGATATAGACACGTTCTTCTTTGCCCACAGTCTGCATAACTCCTAGTACACTTCCTTGACCTTTTAGTAGTGTGGAATCAAAGAAATAAGCATTACATTTATTAATAGAATGCTTGGTCTGAAACTGGTCATAGAAGGCTTGGCCTGAAGTTGTAGCCTGAAACTGAAATAGAAGGCCCAGGCTAAACCATTAACAGAATGCCTCAACTGAAATTAGGATAAAGATGTTAAAACTCCACAAGAGGTCTCTGAACCACACCCGAGAGGCAAGTCTCTGTTATGAGCCTTAAGCCTTATTGAAGTCTGAACAGACTTCAACTGTTTTGATAAGTACCAGTACCTGCCCCCCTTTGTCTTACCGGCCCCATAGAAACTCACTCCATAGAAATTAGCATTTGAACAGGTATTGTGTAACCACCCATCTTCGGGTGTTAGCCAGGGTCCCTGAAAACCTGATTGTATAATCAAGTGACTCATTGGGCGTTCCTGTGAGGGCATCTGGTATGCCCCACTGTGCATTGTGATTGTCTTTCCTGTTAAGTATAAATTGTTAATCAAATTCCACTATACGATCAACATGTAAATGAACCTAAGCAACCCCTATATAAGTCTTTTGTATCTGGTAGCCAGGTGAAGTACATTTGCCCAGCATCCAGACATGCTGCTTGACTTCCCTATAGCCACCTGGGTTTTCCCTATGGCTATAGTATTCCCCATAGCTATGGTTATGTGATTGTGTGTGTCACAATTAAAGCTGCACCCGATCCAACTCTAAAATGTAGCCGTGTGATTCTTTTCCACGACAGTAGACAGCAATTTCAGAAGTGAAATTTGGTCAGGTCAGCCCTTCGATATGACTAAAAGAATTATTCTTTCTCTGCTGTGCAAATAATGGTAATCTCTACCTATCTGTCTGTTCTGACAGCCAAAGTATAAAATGTTCAGCAGTCTGATTTGTTACTCTGCAATTCAAGAACCAAGGGTTTGAAAAAGAACACCACATTGATATGGTATGTGCTCAGGAAATTACAGCAAAATCAGTTAGCTGTAGGCTACCCTATGTGCTACCAACTTCGTTCTATCTGAAAATCAACTGGAGACGCTTGGCTGAAAACCCTAAAAATTTACTTTAAAAGATTTCAAGTGGTGATTAATTACCAAAGTAAAACTTGTTCAGAGAAACACGCAAACAGGCATGCATTGGGAATTTCCTCTCCTTAAAATATGGTGGGGGTGGGGAGGGTTTCTTGTAGGATGTGTGTGTTTTTGTGGTGGTTTTTTAAGTAAACATTGGGTTGTCTTTAAGGACTGATAGTATGTCTGCAGTGCATTTTGGAGCGTGCTTCGCAGCGTGGACAGACAACCATGCGCTAGCCTTGCTTAAGCTAACATGCTAAATAGCCATGTGGCCAGAGTGGCGTTGGCGGTGGCTATCCCCAGTCATTGCCCCTGCTGCTTACAGCTACACTGCTACTGCTAGCTGGAGCAGAGCTAGTGCCTGTCTGTCTGTCCACGATGGGAAGCCCCTGTCCAGCTGCTCTGTAGACATACCCGGAGGAGGGAAACAGGATCTCTCTCCCCTGTTTAAGGGGACAGGAGCTAAAAAACTTATCAGGGTCACTTTACAAAAAGACGCTGGATTTTTCTTCAGCGATTTCATGACGGAGAAGTTCTTGCATCAGAATTTACAATCTTGATCACTTCCTGGCTTTCTGATGGTTACTCCCAACTACCCAAGACTTCTTACTTCTTCCTGGTCACTTGCTCCCAAGCTGCATATTTTTGTGCCACGCATCCCAATGTCCTCTACTTTTGCAGCTCTGAACATCTCTTTTCTTGGTTAATGCCAGCATTTCTCACATTTATGGGGGCACTTCAGGCCTCGCAAATGCCTCCGTGCCCAATCCCATTGGGTCCTCAGTTTGCAATGTCTTAAACTTCCAGAACGAACCAAGATGGCACAACCACAAGTTTGTGGCTATATCGGAGATGAAGTAGCAGAAGAAGTTAGGGTGGGAATGGAAAAAGCCCTTATGAAAATACAAGCTTTTCTAGTAGCAAAGGGCACATGGGAGGAAGAAGGCACAATTTTTGTGTATGTAACGGGGGGAGGGGGGGGGTTTGCCTACGTGAAATAGATACTTGAGCAGTGGGGGAAGTTAAGGTTTGCTGTTTTTTGTTGGACAGAGGGCTTGGATACAGTAGCAGAAATGAACCTTGAACCAAAATGGCATCATGTTAATTTGAGAGTTGTGAAAACTGCTGGATTGATAATCCTGGACGCTGCAGTTCCCTGTCCAGAGAACGTGTGTGGCATGGCAGTGCAAGATGCCCCTTGCCGCCTTAACTGAGGTGCCTCAACAGGCAACCTGTTTCTTAGAGCTGAAGATGTTTGAGTCCACAGCTCATCTCTGAGGCTCTGTACCACTGTCCTGTATGGTCGTGTTTATGTGGACACTGGTTCACTGGGAACTGAACTGAGACTACAAAATTGATTTCACAGAGGCAAAACAGATGTACTTAATGGCTTTATTCTTAAATTGGGGTCTGGCACGTTGCCACACATACCCCTTCTAGCATTAGACTTTAAACCAAAACAAAGTTCTCCGCAGACCCCAGCGACCTGAATATCAAACGATTTCAGGGACTTTCTTGGTATTTCTCACTTTTGCTTTCTAGGTTCTTTTTCTTTTCTTTTTTTTTTCCCCTATTTTAATCTTGTTAAACCTCACCTTCCTCGATTTTGGCGGGGAGGTACGGGGAAGGCTATGATATTTGCTGAATATTTGCAAAAAGGGGGTGGGGTTGGATTTCAACCATATAATGGAAATACAAGAATGAGGCTAAAAGAGAAATAAACAACTGAGAGAGCAAACAGTAAGTAACGTGGAGAGATTACACTAAAGGTTATAGAGACTAGAATATTGTAGTGATCAGGATACTACAAACTTACGTTGTGTTTCCAGTTCAACATGAGTGTTGTATAGAAAAGTGCGTGGTCTATATTACATCCTGTCTTCAAAATATCTACTGTGTGCTAATGTTTCTCAAATAGCCTACTGCTATGATCTGAGAGGAACGTTGATGAATATCCAGTTTATCCAAAGTCTTCAGCTAATTTTTGTTCCCTTTAAAATGAGTTGTCCATAGATGTGCATTAATATAGCACAGAATGGGTTAATAAAAAACAAAGAACTTCCATGGAAAATGAGATTTAAGCACACACTGCAACCATGTCCATTTTTTTCAGTATTTTCATGCTTTTAATTGAAATCTCTTTCCTTATTGAGCAGTCTTATACAATTTAATAGGGATTAAACCACCAGATTTTTATAGAAATTACTTCTAAAAACTGGTAGAATTTAATAGAAAGGCTATTTTCCCTATGGGTTTATTGGACCATCCTATAGCATTAGATAGGGATATAATGCTACGGAGTGGTCCAAAACACTCTATAGAAAATCTGATTTTTTACTTTAATTTATAAGTCTCTTCCATAAAGGATATTTTAGAATGGGATTTCAAATTCTCCTATTCAGATGCGTCTTCACTCTTCTTGCTTCTTTCTGTTTAGATTTTGAATGGATAATATTTTTGAGCCCCAAATGATCCAATAGGCAACCCCACAACCTAGTAAAGAGACGGCCTCAGCCCCAAAGATTTTTACAGTCCCGATTTGACATGTCATTACAAGTCATGGCCATGGACAGGTGGGGAGGGTAAGGGGAAGTGTGTCAATACAAGGGCAGCCACTCCTGTTCTGTCTTTTGTGAGAGTTCCACTCTTCCTTTTTTTAAAAAGGTAATGAGGCCTGGGACTACAGGCACTGCTCTCTGCTGGCATTGATGGGCTCCAGTCAAATGAAAGTTCATTTCTTCTCTATAAGGCATCAGTCAGTGAATCCAGGAAAGTATATTATGCAGTATGTTGAGAAGCAACTTGGGATTCAATCAGTTTGTGGTATACCAAGAAAATGATAGGAGAATGGCCACACTCCTCTCAGTGAAACACAAACACTTGGTTAGTGTCCAAATCCCTTCCGTCCTTTCCCTTCGTTGGTTAATATATATAACAAGACATAAACCTCCGTCAAGGCTTTCATGCGAGATCAGCTTGTTCCTAAGGTTTCTCCTTGCAAGTCTCCTTAGCCTTTACTTCTAGTTCCCTCCCTTTCAGAAAGGGAATCTTAACTCTCTTTTATACTCCATGGTAAAGCTAGCAAGACTTACCTTGAGTTCACTGCCTTTCTGTGTAGAGTTCTAGCCTCCTGCCATAAGTAGATGGTAGTATATTGTGTTGAAAATGCAGCCTCCCAATTATGTGCTTATGTTACCTGTTTCTGTTACTCCATTTAAAGGAATATCAGGCTAAACGATAAAGGGACCATGTTAAGCTGATTATTCCGAAACAAATGGAAATGAGTTCTCTCCCCAGCCTTGATGCAATTTGTCTTTTTACCCACAATTTTTCTTTTTTCTGTAGCAATGTGAACATGACGACTGAATATAGCTGCTGTATACCTCACCTAGGGTGCTACAGAGCCAGAATTGCTTGCCGTATTTCAACAGATCCCTTAATAGTGTTCATTTTCTTCATCACCTGAGTGGAGAAAGACTGACGCTGAAACTAAATTTGGGCCAGCTCTGTTGTCAGATGGAGCTCCATAATTAGCTGCCGATTGGTGCCTTAGTGTGCTGGTACTCTGTGTGCTGATGACATTTTAAAGAGGCAATAAAACCCCAGCAACGTGAGTAGCAATCGTGTATCGCATTGTGATGTGAAAGCAAAAATAAATCCTAAAGCCTCCTGGAAACTTCCCAACTTTTTCTTAGTTTACCTCTGAAATTGGTAATAACTTTCTTCAGACACTTTCCTCTTAGCTGGATTGAGCAAATAATTCGGAGCCAAATCCTATCCCAGGCTGCACCCCCCTTTGGCTTTATGCACTCAGTAAGAATGGCAAGATGAGCTGTTTTCAGTCACTCCTCTTTTGGCCATGATGAAATCAAAGCAAGCTGAGAAGCAAGACATTGAACTGAACTCGTACTCTGAGTCCGACGGTTTCCTCTTGCCTTTGTCAGTGTTGATCTTTGCAGTCTTAACCCACCTCCATGGTTAGGTGCTGTATGTTCTATAAACATATCAATCCCTAGATAGCTAAAATGTTCTTTCCCATGTTAGCAATAAAATGTTAAATATATTTTACAACATTCCATTCGTCTTTTAGTATTGAGTCTGGTGTATAATATAAAAATAAATACCTCTTTGGCATTAATTGGAAGTGCTGGCTTTTCTCTTTGAAAACATTTATTCTTTTGGTAAGAGAATCTGAAGGGTTAAATATACAGTGTTTTTAGGATGTGTGCTTTAAAATAGAATTCTTTTGAGACCAAGCCTGGAGGCTCTGAATTTCCTTCTCAAAAGCTGGTTTGATCTTCTGACAAAAATATTACTTTTGAATCTCTGAGCAATACTTATTCACCTCCAACCTTTTGGAGGCACAAGAATGATTCTCTCTTGCACGTACACACACATGTATGTACACATGCACGCACACCAATTCTTTGTGTGTTGTGAATGTTGCCTCTCCTTGTGATTTGTGTTTTTACTTGACTTTCAGATTAGGCAATTTTTAAAGGACGTTCTATGAACTTCTTGCAAAGGTGAATTTGTCTGCTTCTGTCTACTAAAATATGACCCAAATCCTGCAAAGAGATCGACAGAGGCATAACCCTGACACTGTTGGTGTTCTGCAGTAAGAACCCCCATGCATGCATCCCTTTGCATGATCAAGGTCTTATTTTGTAGTTGCACACTCAAAATCATGCCTAGGTATTATGATGTTGGGGAGAAGATCAGTGCATTACATTATATATATTTCTTACTCTCCCTTTATCTGTTTTTTAACCCATTCGGGACAGGAACTATCTACCTATGTATTTGTGCAGCACTTGACTCAACTAGAATGTAAACAAACAGCATTATTGGCTGCTAATTGCATTAGAGCAGGAAAAAGAATGAACAGGTAGGGCTGAACCAGCCCTAAATATGTTTTGAGGGAATGATTCATCCTTTTCTCTCTTGATAAGCAACCACCCTTGTGTTCTGGGTGTCTTAATTAGCTCCTCTGCTTGCCAGGGAAATTAATAAATAAGTTTATCTATTGGGTTGCTGAGTAATGTGAGTAAACGGGCTAATGGCAGTTCATATTTGTAAGGTGGGAAGGTATGGTGAGATACCCACAGAAAAGTGATTCTCTCAATTGCGGAACGTACAGAAGAAGCTTTGCCCTTTCTACATGGCTTCCCATTCTTCACGTTTCAGTCTGTCTAACCAGTCTGTTCTTCTGTTTCTAACATGTCTCCTTAACTGAGTCTGGATCATGTAATGCTCTGCATTCTGTATATTAGCAGCTCGTCCTCTTGTTCTATGACTGTTGGTCTAACGTTCTGCTGCGGAGACTTTAGATTAGAGCTTCATTGTTGCTCTGCATTATGTCGTGCTTATGTTGTAGGAATCGGAAGACTCTGGTCAATTCTGTACGGTTTTAATCTGTTCAGAGTTTTAAAAAGTGTACGCTTGGCAAGCAGTTTTGAGAAGCATTACCACAATTGTCTTTTTTTTTATTTTAAAGCAACGTGTTGCTCTAGAATCAGTCTTCACTGCCTATGATTGGTGCTAGTCATGATGTTATCAGGCTAGATTTTATAGAGGAGAGGCCCTAGATTTATGGAAGAGGAGGCTGTTAAAAGCACAGGCTCCCTGGTTTTTTTTACTTCAGTCTAGGGAAAGTTAGGGGAAATCAGCGACTCTCTTGCAATCCTGTTCATTGTGGGCTGATTCTGTAATGTTTTTAGGGGACCGGCCTGCTATTGTATAATGTTGGGCAGTGCTAGACTCTCCTTAAGTGTTTCTCTTCCTCTTCCACTTTTAAAGAGAGAGAGACAGGGCAGAGAGGGCTCCATTTGATTGGAGGTGAGATGGTCTCTCTGAGGCAGGGGACTACAAGAAGGCAGTTCCTGGCAGCAGGAGCTGTAAAAGAGGCTCTTGGATGGATTGGTAAGCCTGTTTCAAGGGACAGGAGACGGAGGAGGGAGTAAAGATGCAGAACATCTTGAATTAGTTTGGAGCAAGTCCATGGAGGGCTGTAGGGAATAAGGAGGGTAACTTCGAAGTGGTTGGTAAAAGAAATGGGGAGCTAATGGAGTTAGTTGTCTGAGACTGAGGGATGTGGTCATCCATCTTTATGCTGTACTGAACGTGAAAAAAGGTGGAGGGAGGCGATCTGTACATGCTGGACATCTGTCTACTTGTTTTCTCAAATTGCACTCATCATTTCAATTACCTGAGTGCCTGAAAGGAGCTATGGGAGACCACAGAGAGAGGAGATAAAGACATGGATGAGGTTTTCAGTTCTGGGGAGAAGCAGAAACACATGGGCAGTGTGAGGAGGTTGTGGTAGGCAGACTTGTGAACAGGAGATGCCTGAGGAGAAGGGGTAAGTTCAGAAGAGAGACTGGTGCCATGGTTACAGATGCTGGTGGCAAACAAGGATGTTGGAGATGAGGAGGGAATGAGGATAGACTACATTTTTGGAAGATGCTCCCAAGAGAGGTACTTTTTGTTCTCTGTGCGGCTAACTGAAGGTAACCAATATGTCACACCTTCACTTAAGTACAGCAGAGAGGAAGTAAGAGGTCAGCAAATGTGCCCTCTAAAAAGCAAAAGTTATGCTTAAAGGTAGAGAGAAATCGGCCAAGATGAAGATAACCAGAAAGGATCAGAGGCCAAGGATGTGGGACTTTCTAATGCCTGGGTCTAGCTCAGAGAAAGAAACTGCACTATAGAGAGGTATGTGAGCTGAGAGCAGCACCTT
This sequence comes from Emydura macquarii macquarii, assembly GCF_026122565.2. NCBI lineage: Eukaryota > Metazoa > Chordata > Testudines > Chelidae > Emydura > Emydura macquarii. The sequence goes on from NW_027130208.1 coordinate 8,292,812, forward strand.
TACCATTCCTGGGCAAATTCTCTACTGGTGTAACTCCATTGAAATCAGTCGTTACACCTACCACAGAATTTGGCCCCTTGTCTTCTGCTTTCAAATAGTTTCTAGGGGAGACGTTGATTTTTATATCTAGTTTTGTGTGACTCCCAGGATTGTGCTCTTGAAAGACACTGAAAACCTTCTGGCAGGTGCTGAGCACCCTATTGAATATGATTGGGCGGAGGACAATCTTGCTCTCCTTGGAGCCAATAGGTAGCTACCTAATGACAGCTATGGGAATAAGGTCAGGCTGTGCAAGAGTTGAGGGCATCTTCAGCACTGTGCAAAGTTTGGCTGTTAAATGTCTCATTCCAGTAAAGCTGTCTGCCCCTCATGCGTTATGGAAATGTTCCTATAAGTAACTAGGATCAACTAAGACGAACTTATTTTAATGCCATTTTATTTATACTTACAGGAAATCAGAAATAAACTCACAAATGCAGTGTTTTTACTGCTTTAGCAACTTGTGTGTAGCATTCTGTTACCCACTGTGCTGTGAACTGTAAGGCAGTAATAAATTCATGAAATGCCACTTACACAAGGATGACTTATCTAATCCCATTGCAGAATGATGCTGGTGTTTTTGATATGGTGTTTAATTAAAAGCCATCGGGGGTGTAATGACGTGTCTTATTTTCACAGCAAAATGCGAGCACCATTTAAAATGAACAGTCACGGAGGCGGGTTTTGATTTTGATGCTTTATAGCATGATTTCGGCCTGTTGGATAATTTTATCCTTCGGAACAATGTTTCACTTATTTGCATGTTTTGTTTGAGTTTTTTTCTTTTTTTGGATTACCAAAAGAAAAATAGCAACAGAAAAATAGTAGTATTTAATGGAGCAGTTTAGGCAGTGGACAGCTGAGTTTGCATGAAGGTGACTTGGATAGTTTTACTCTTAAAAAGCTTGGTCATCATGTTCAGTGATGTATCGAAACTGTTTAATTTTAACTCAGTAGGTTTAACATAGACATAAATAACCTTACAACTCATTGAGCAGAAGGATAAAATCAAGCAATTCAGTTGGAAGCCAGCCTGTGTCTCCTTCATATGAACTAAGTCAGTGCGTTGTTCTGGTTTTTTTAAGGTCGTTTCTAATCATCATGTTAATAGCGTGATAAAATGAACGCCTTTAAATAGTTTTTATGCTATGGCTTATTCAACCTTTCCATATTCAGGCTGACATAAAAGCCATTACAGGCTGTAGGCAAAGTAGTGTAGATTCTGGCTTACTTTTTTTATTAACTATGACGTCTAATAGCTCCGGGCACTTAAACTGCGCAGAACTATTCTGAATTAACAAAATCTTCATTCTTTGCTAAATTGTTCCCGTGGCACTTAGTGTTCATTGCAAAGTACGTTGCCTGAAAACAGAGACATATTTTAAAACAAGTGTTCTTTGTGCTGTGACCAGCGTTGGTGAAACAATTTGTTAAAGTAAACAAAATGGCTCTAAAATATATTAATTTTTGTATTATTTTTCAACATTTCTTTAAAATGTTCCCTTATTGAGGCTTTTTAATAAATATGCCAAAACTTTCCTAAACATTGGGGTTTTTTGTAGGCCTTGGGAAATATGTTTTCTGTGTTCTGTTCTCGATCTGTGCTGACTCCATGTGTGATCTAGGGGAAAGTCTCCCAACGTCTCTGTTCCTTAGTTAGTTCCTCAATAATCCCTTATCCATAATGGTCATGTTTTCATGGTACCGAGTTACGTTAAATGTCGATTCTTCAAACTGTTTCCTAAGCCCCAAACATCAGCATAGTAGTGCTTACCAGAAGGGTACAAAATGAAAAGTACCTACTCCATTAGAGATGGCATCCGAAGGCAGCCATTGGATTTGCTTAGTCTGCACTCAGTAGGGTGACCAGATAGCAAGTCTGAAAAATCACCATGGGTGCGGGGGGGTAATAGGCACCTATATAAGAAAAAGCTCCAAATATCGTGACTGTCCCTATAAAATTGGGACATCTGGTCACCCTAGCCCAGGTGTTGCTAAAGTTTTAATACCTCATTTGTATCTGCCCTAGCCTTTCTACTTGGGGAATCTTTGGATGGTGATTTTATTAGCTGATGATTTAAGTAACCGAACAGCTCGTAGTTACAATGTTAACTATTGGGTTTTCCTTGCACTGGTTATATTGCCGTACTTGATTTTTAACTGTCTTAGGCAGGGGTTCTCAAACTTTTTTTTTCTGGGATCCCCTTTGAAAATATTTCAGGCTGTGATGACCCCCCAAAAAGGTGATGATCCCCCCCATGCCATGTCGCCCTTACTTCTGCACTGCTGCTGGGGTCTGCACTGCCTTCCGAACAACCGGTCAGCAGCCGCTGCTCTCTGGCCGCCCATCTCTGTAGGGCTGTGGCTGTCAGCCATGCACGGCATGTGCAAGGACTGACAGCTCACAACCTCCCGTAATAACCTCATGATGCCTTGAGGGGTCCCGACTCCCAGTTTGAGAAACCCTGGTCATAAGACACTAGTTGCTCAGGTTTCCTTGCTTCGGTATGTCTGTGGAATGGCTAGTGACGAACTGTTCTTGTTTCCAGGATTTTTCTGACTCTCTTAACTCAATGATCCCTGTTACTTGACTAAATGAAGAGAAAGCAGATATTCCCTACAGATGTGAAAAAGGAAATGAAAACTATATTGAATAAATTTATCTGTGACTGACCATGGCGTGGTTCCGGAGGGAGCAATATTAATCAAAACCCAATGTACTTCATTGTGCTTTAAGTCTACGGTTAGGCAGGCAGGTGATTAATTCAGACTTGGAGCTCTGGAAATGGCTTCACCAGGAAAGAACATTGAACATCTAAAGAAAATGCTACCTCAGGCTATTAAAGTTCTAAGGAAACTATGTGATACAATGTTTGAATGTTACATGTGAGAATTTCTTGGCGAATAAGTGAAGTCATTGTCCCAACACCATTTGAGTTACTCAAGCTGAATTTGATGGTGTGAAGATTCTTCTTGTTCTCCTGAAATAAGAGATCAATTTTTCTGTGCAATAAGAACATGAAGTTTTAGATAACATTTAGGTTTCTAGGCCTAGCAGAGGGAGTTGCAATGAATCGCACTTAGAGAAATTTGTATTGGTTGTAGAAACATTGTTAGATTTGAAATCTGACACTCCTAAAAGTAATGTGTACCTTCTTTTACATTTTCCAGTTTCAGACTGTACTTAGTCATTTTTAGCTACTTCTATTGTTACATCTTGGATACTATTTCTTTTAGATCCACTGGGAGAGAGTTCAGGTCATAGCAAACAGCAGGTCAAGAAACAACTATTAAAGTCCTGTAATTAAAAAGCCCTTAATAGAACAATCCCTTAGCGAACAGTTTCTAAAGTTTAAGACTAATCAGTGTTTGCCTGTTTGAGTGTTGATTCAGTGTTTGAGACTGAATTAACTGTATAAACTTGCTGTGATACAAATGTAAGTTCTTTAATATGAGAGGCAATGGACACCAATAATTAATTATCAAGTTGGATGCCATTTTCTTATGTTACTTAATTTATACATCTTTGTAATACCCCATACCTGAGTAGTCATTGGTAGCAACAGGTGTCTGTTTTTAGTCAAGGGCATAGACATGTTTTGGGTATTAGTGATGGGTTTTCTCTCTGTTTTTCCCCTATCTCTTGTGTTGGTAATGGAGGAAACTATTGCATTTTTGCATTCACGTTATTTCCGTTTTCCTTAGCCTCACAAATGCTACAAAATAGAGGGCTCTTTTAGGAGTGGGGGTTTATTGTGGCAAAAAGTTAAGTAGTATTACAAAACACTTAATTGCCTGTCTTTTTCTCAAAATTGGTAAGATCTTTAGAGTAGTTAAGAATCTGTCATTGATATCCTTTACTGGAATATTTGGCTTGCAGAAACCAACTTTCCAATGAAGTAGACATAACCAATGTCTGCAGCTCTTTCAGTTGATGTGGGTTTGTAGGATTTGTATTTTGGTATCAGTAATTGTTAAATGATACAGCATTATAACCTTTATTTAAAATCCCATGATGTTTAGCGGTTTGAGCAACAAAAAGTGCTATTGAGCTGGGAAAACTAACTCAAAAGTATTTTATCCGTAATGATAAACTGCAAATCCTAGGGCAATTTAAATGGAACAAATGCTCATTTTTTATTTCTTTATTTATTTTACTTCCTTCACTTGGATAATAATTATCCTCTGAATCTCTGGTATGTTCCTGTGCCTCTCGTATGTGGAGAGGTTGGTTTAGCAAGGGTTCAATGACATTTTTGAAGAGGAGACTCTCTTCTGCGTAGACTCAGGTTTGTCCTTTTCTCTTCCTGATGTGGGCCATGGATGTAAGCCAAGACATCTTTGTTAACTTGAGACAGAATATCACATGGCTCATATAGCATTCATTGTCAGTTGTCCGTTGTCGGCACTCGTGTGCTAGATAGCGGTAGACATAGTTCCTACCCTGCAGAGCTTACCTGAAAGTTTTCCAGTTGTAGGTAAAACAGTTAAATGCCTGTGAATAAGCTATCATCACAGCAGATCAGAGTTAAAATAGGAAGGGGAAAGAGGCAGAAGCTATATTGCGGGGCTGGCCAAACTGTGGCTCGTCAGCCACACGTGCCTGTTTTCCAGTCAGAGTGCAGCTCGCGGAGCCTCCTATGCCCCCCGCCCCCATTCACTGATTACCAGACTGGGATGGGGAGCTTGGAGCTTCTGCCCTGCGGGGCAGGGTGGTGGGGCTAGACCAGTGGTTCCCAATCTTTTTGGTTCAAGGGCCACAGATATCATTTTTACAACCCTGAAGGGCCACCAGTCTCTGCCAGTGAGGCGCCTCCCCCCGTCAGACCGAAGGAGTTCAGCGAGGAGGCTGCTTCCTCGTTGATCTCCCATCTCCCTGGCTGCAGCAGGGAAACCGCTCGCGTCCTGTAGCCCTGTGCACGCCACCTGGGTCCCTAGGCAGTGGCTCCCTTCTGCAGCCGGAGGGATGGAGGATCAGTGCTTTCTTCCCTCTGGCTCCAGCAGGGATCCCAGCACCTATGGACCCAGGCAGAGCACTTTGCCCTGCTACAGCCAGGGGGAGGGGAGCGCTGATCTCCTGTCGCCTTGGCTGAAGCAAGGAACCTGCACCGGTCTTTTAGCCCTGCAGAAATGCGCTCTGCCTAGGTCCTTAGGCAGCGGTTCCCTTCTGCAGCCAGCAGGAGGGGAGCTGCAGGCCACTTTGAAAGCCCCCGTGGGCCACTTTTGGTACCCAGGCCACAGGTTGGGAACCACTGAGCGAGAGGATTCTCCCCAGAGGAGAGGGAGGGAAGTCTCGGTGGGTCGATACGTTTGGCCACCCCTGCTACATTGGCTGGAGGTTTTTAATTCCCCGGTCCCCTGCTTATATAATTGCACTTAAACGTGGAGCTTCAGGACATGTCGTGCTCTGTACTCTGTTATGCTGCCTCTTGATTAGTTGTGGTGTTGGAATATAGAGTATGGGGGAGAAGCAAGAGCACAGGGAGAGAGCTCCTTTTCTTTTTCTGTTCATGAATTGCATTTGAGACGCTTTGCAGCTTGCTTGAATGTTTTTGCTGTTGAAATTAGTTTCCACAGATTTCCTGCGAAAAATTCTTGATTTGTAGATCATTTACAAGCTGTACAGCATGGATGCTGGGTTATCCATTGGTTAGTTTTGATTGGGCACATAGGTCACATGGTATTGTGAATAGACAAGTACAACTCATAGAAATAGGTGTCCGGGTTAATAGTGGAATTCAGAATTTGGATTGTGGAAATAAAATTTGCTTAACGTCCTGTTTCCCTGAATATTATTTCTGGTCAAATAGTTTACAAGAACATGCATGGAAAGTGAACACAAAAATAGTAGAAATATATCCAAATTCAAGATTTTTTCCCCTGAGATATCAGGATTAGCGAGTGTTTGGAGTTTTAGTAAAGGGAGCATTCCTGACCATATTGCAGAAATATCTTAAGTTAAGGAAATTGGAAACATCTATAAAAAAGTGTATCTTAGTTAGTAGCCTCCTGTACACTGGCAGGAAGTAAGCCAGTGGCATTGGATGTCATATAACTTGTCAAACAGTTGCAGAAAAACAGCCAGTTAGTAAAGCAACTCTAAATGACCTAAAAGTAGAGTTTTGCAAATAACAAATTGTCCGGTTCAGTGGCTGAACCAAAAAATGGGAGGAAATAGTTTTTGAATCAATGCAAAACAAGCTTTTCACATTTTTCAGAGAACCAAAAAAAGTTAAAGCAAACAAACAAACTTCATTTCTTCAAATATCTCAATGATCCTTCCACATGGAGCATGCTCCTCAGCCTCTTGCTTTACTATGGGAAACAGAACTGAAACCTCTAGTCAGGACACAGACAAAATGATCTTTCTCTCAACAATATATCCTAGAGGAAAGTGCACTGAACTGGGAACCAGTACATCATAAGTTCCAGACTCATTTCTTTTAACTGGTGTTAATAATTCTGTACCCTTCATAAACCTTCTTACTGAATAATCACGGCCTCATATCCCCCTGAGAAGAGTCCCAGAATGGAATTAGCAATATGGATTCTATGCCAGAGTCAAGAGTCATCCATTTTGCCACACTGCCTCCTAGAAGATATTGTCCAAATATGCTTGGTTATGCTGTCTGTAAAGCGAGACTACTCATTAATCCATAACTCAGTATGCTGCCCATCTTGCAGAGAAAATACACACCACCTCCTACAGCCAGCACTACTACTTAATCCTTTAGTTGGATCTGAGCTGCATGACTGAAGGTCAAACACAACACTTCTTCCCCTAGGCCAAAGGGATGGTTTCTGTTGTAGCGCTGACAGTGACTGTTGCCATAGGATGGGAACATACTCAGTACACTTAATGTGTAGGTAGCTCTGTGAAGCTGGGGAACACACTCAGTGACTATTCAGAAATGTTTAGTACCAGGTCTTTTTCACAAGTCTTACTGGACATGTGAAAATGGAAAGTAAGTAAATAAGGTGTGTAAATAGGTTGTTTCTAGGTACAGTGTTATCTCTCTAAATGTATACGAAACAAGCTGAACTTAAAATATAAATCAATACAAGTGACTTTAAATCTTATTAAAATATGTAGAATCTATTTGTCCCACACCAAGTTAGGCTTAGGTTTATGTGGCCCTCCTGTGTAATGAAGTTGGGCGTCACCGCCTTGATTTGGTGAGGTGATTGGAAGAATTCAGATAAATACCTCAAGCAATTTGTAAGCATTGTGAAACATCTCCCCCAGTATGTGTCTGTCGGAGGATTGTAACTGTGTGACCCTGTAGAGGGGAAGGTGAGCAGATGAGCCTGTCCCTGGTGCAGGGGTTGGAAGCAGGACTGAAATAACTAGGCCAAGTGCAGAAAGATAGAGTCTGGGCAGAGAAAAGCTGTATTTATAAAAAGTCTTGGGGAGGAGACGTAGTAGCATGAACAAAAGGAATGAACGGGATTTACCTACGAATTCCTAAAGAGAATACAGACAATTGCATGCAAACGGACATCTTGTAAATTGCAGAAAAATGAGCAGTTCAAAGCTTTTGGAAGAATATAGAATACAGTGCATGACCAGGCTCAGAACAACCTCAGAGGGACCTCCAGCCCTTTCTCTACACTACAACAACTCCAGCGACCCACCTCAGGCCACACATGGAGTTCCCACCTACAGTAACCAACTCTAGTAAATATAGTACTGTACTCTGACACTTCTGTACATTGTTTGTCCTAACTCTGGACCCGCCAACCCACTTGAGGGGAATATCTTTGGTTCTCTAAACCAGTAGACAGACATGGAACTTCTGAGGTGTCCCTTTATTGACCTTGAGTGAGGGCTATAAAGGACTTGGAGGAAACAGTTGCCAATATAACATGCATTGTGTGTTGGTGTAAGCCATTAGCTAAGTATTATATGAGAAACTACTCTAACTCCATTAGCCATTCTCATCTAGTTATCAGAACAAGGGAAAAATGAATGTATTCACTTTCATACGTTTTTAGTTATTGTGTTGTATGATGGGAATCTTGGAACCTAATACTGATTTTACTTACACCCTGGATAGTATTAGCAGTAGGCCCCTCCAATCCGTTGAGAGGGGCCTTTCACATAACATCTTGCTCCGTCCATCCCGTGTAATTAACAAGCAGTCTAAATATCCAGATTTTTTTTTTGGTAACCTACATGGGATATTAGTGCTGTCCCTGAGTAACTTTGCTAGATAGCTGCTGAAGTTTTGCTGACACACTGCGGCTACAGCCGCTACTTAACTCCATTGGGGATATAAGGGAAGTGGGAATGCCTTCTTGGATGAAGAGGAATCTAGGCCAGAGTCGAGCCTAGAAGGAAATCTGGGAGCAACATCATACAATCAGCTAACTGAGGTCAGTAGCTTACTTCAGTGGTTCCCTGTCGCTAACTCTAAAATAGCTCTGTTACAATTAATGTAGGGACTGTGTCCTTTCATACCCTTGTATTTTTTTTTCTCCCGATCTGTATGTGCTCTGAGACAGAAAGTCTTTTTCTACGTGTTTGTATAGCACGTCACATAATGGTGTCCTCATCCCGAACTGGGGCCTACCATGTTGTAATTTAACATGTGCTAATAATGTTTACAGGTGGGCAAGGAAAATTATGGCTTTTTGACTGGGGTCATAATTTTTATTTGTAAGTCTAGGAAATGTGGTCATGCTTTGCTTATCCAGCTTAAAATAAGTTTGAGAACCTAAATAACCCTTTGGAAAGAAATAGTACGCAAAAGCTGCCTTATTAGATTTTCTGTTCATTGATACAACAAATGAACTTGTGTGGAAGGGTGGTTCCTTCAAGTAAACAGTTATTTTTTCCATCCATGAAAATCTTGTTTCGCTTGGGCCATGGTTGTAGAGGAAGTTAATTGTAAAGTTGACTTGATTGCATACTAAATCATGGAATTAATATAATTAAATCACGTAAATAATTGCACAAGTATCTTTCTAAGTTCTATGATCTTCAAGCATAAGAGATTTAGTCTTCTGTGTTCATGTTAGTATGGACACAGAAGCTAATTTTACATGCTTAAGAGCTTAGTGTTTGCAGAAAAAGCAAAAATTTTTCAGCCCAAACTTTTTTGATGAAAAATGCAGAAATGTCAATTTTTCGGTTCAAAATGGCATTTTGTTTTCAAAATTTCCTTCAACTTTATTTTTTTTAAAGTTAAAAAATTTAAACTGTTCAAAATCAAAATGAAACTTTCATGAGACTGAAATGATATTTTTGTTTTATTATTCAGAATTGCCAACAAATTGAAAAATCCATTATTTGCACAGTTCTTTTTACAAATCATGCGTGACATTTGGTTAAATATAGGTGTATTTCTGTTCTTAAAGACTGTACAAAATCACAGTACACTTGCTAAAGTGGAAAACCTAGGGTTACTAGCACCACACAACTGAATTATTCAAGTACAACAAAGTATCATGCTGGTTAATAAATTGTTAATATCCCACTTTCAGTGGAGGTTAAACAGGAACAGTTTGACACATTTCCTTAACAGTATGAACACAAATGAACTCCTTGCTGCTTTTATTTGCCAGTGAATATTGGATGAAGGCCTTTTTTTAATTACAGATAGTAAAACTGTGTTGGGATTTTTCTGGCAGTCCGTTCTAGGAGCTAGATGCTTACAGTGCCAGATCAATTTTTAGGTTCTTATCAGACTTGGGTCTGCATTTCCTCATTCTGGTATTCCCTAGGAGTTTGGTGAGGAGGGACAAGAATGATACTGTGGAGAGTGGGAGTTTTGCCCTAGCCCAGGTCCTCCCAAAAGCAGTTAGGGGTTAAGTAAGGTTGGAGGAGGGTGACAATATACAATAAACATGGAAGCTCAGGATAGGACTAGAAAACCACATACATTTGTTCAGTGTACGCCACTTTCCGTAAATACTGCATGAAACTTGTAGCATTTTCTTGCAGTTTCCGCTTCGTACTCTGGACATACAACTCTTAACCTTACTGCTAAAGAAAACTACCATTGTCCGTTGGTATGACTGGAACGAAAGATGAATAGTGACTTGGCCTTGAGCTAAGTGTCAATCTGACTTTGATAACCCATCACTTGAAAGGTCCTTTTATGTTTATGAAAAAGCATGACGTCAAAGCCGTGGAAAAAAAAATTAATACCAATATTTAGGGCTAAACTCGCATGGATTCTAAGAAAAGCCCCTTGTGTGAACTGTTTATTTCTCAACGTGCGTAACTAATTAGCTTAGGTTATTATAAGCCCGAGCTGTTGTAGTAAAACTTCTTCCGCCATTTCAGGATAGCTTGTTTATGGTGCATCCGTACATGAGCCTTTGAACTGGAATAACAGAAAATAAAGGATAAATGCTAAACTGTTTCCCTGGTTAAGCCAGGAACATATAAATATTATGTTGGAAATGCTTGAATATAATCGTTATCAGGTGAGTTATCTTATGCTCACTTTACCTATTAAAAGGATTTACTGCAGGGGTAGTCAATAGGCGGACTCTGGGCCCAATCTAGACTGCCAAACGCTTTTGAATGGCCCTCCAAGATCTTTTTATTTACTTATTGTTATCATCATTATTATTGTTGTTTTAATTATTTTCTCTGGACCTTGACCAAGAAATTTGGACCTTGACAAAAAAAAATAATTGGTTACTCCTGATTTACTTATATGTTAAGTCCTTTTCATCTGTATATTATCTGGTGTATTTTATTTGTTTGTTCCACAACAAATAATGAAGGAGGTATATGATACCTTTTTTGTAGCTGTTCAAGATCTGAAAATAATTTTATCACAATTAACATTTAAAAGTAATGAGTTTTTTCAGTATGATATTGAGTTTCAATTTATCCTCTACTTTCTGCAGATAAAAGCAATGCTGATAAGTACAAAATTTCTCAAAGTGGTAAAAATTTTACTTTAAAATTGTTGTCTTTCTTTTATTGCCTGCATGGTGTAGTGTAGGCTCATTTCAGCATGAGTGATTTTGTTTTAAAAAATTCTTAGTGTTAAAAGGTTGCTCTAAATAAAATGTGGTATTAATGAAAATGTCTAATGAGCATACTGAATAGAAAACTAAATTAACTTGGATTTTCAACATCGAAATATTTCTGTTCTGTCGTTATTCTCAATGCATATTTTAAAAATGCTCTCCTCATCTCTTGCAAATTATGCCACGTATACCTAAGCATTAAATGTTCTATATGCAAAGGAAAATGTAATTATTAATTTGCTTATTTTTTTATATTTGTCTTTTATTTGGACTAAAAGTATTTTACTGTTTTTCAAAAAACTTGTTAGCTACAGCACTCACTTGACCACTGATCTTGGAGAAAGATCTAAATAACTTAATTTTGTCACTTAAAGACAACAGCATATTGAAAAATAACCAGATCTGGAATCCTGAATTAAGCGTATGAACTGCAATTACCAGTACATTAGGAGGCAAATGGACACTTCTTCAACTACTGTAATCCGGAGAAACTCAATTGAGTTCAGTGGAGCTACACAGATTTGCACTAGCTCAGGATCTGGCCCATGAAGTATATCTGGGATAAATGTACATCTAGAATAATGTTATAATGACTCCACAAAACAACACAGCGCTACTTTTGTTGTGTATTGACAGGTGCAGACTCACCTTGAAAATCCAACCAAGTACCACATTCAGCAAGCCCAACGGCAGCAGGTTAAGCAGTACCTTTCCACCACTCTAGCAAGTAAACACGCCAACCAAGCTCTGAGCTTGCCCTGTCCAAACCAGCCTGGTGATCACGTCATGCCACCTGGAACTGGAAGCAGCGCACCCAACAGTCCAATGGCTATGCTTACACTTAACTCCAACTGTGAAAAAGAGGTAATTAATTCTCTCTCTGTGTCTGTACGTTACTGTGATATTGTCTTAAACGTAATATAATTGTGACTTGTCTTCTGCGAAGAATGTTAAACCAGAGTCACTCACGATACAGATCTTAAGGTTATCTTCTCTTGTGAAGAGTTGACTTGAAAAATATAGTTATTTCTCATATATAAAATGTGTATATATCAGCATAAAATATTGGGGGTGAAAAATCTGTGGCCCGGTTCGGTTTTTTTACCTCAGCGCTACTGTCCTCAGCTTGTGCTTCTTACGGTCTTGCCTGGTCAATGCACAAAACAGCGAGTAACTGACCTTTGGAGAATGCAAGGCCGTTTTTGTTTGTTTGCTATAACATTTTGGAGTAATTCTTTTGTGGCTTATTCAGAGATCGAGAGTAAAGAGTTCTTTGTTTTGTTTTTTTTTAAGAAGAAAAAAAGACAAGCACAAACCAGTGTGAGGAGAAAAATTTTTTAAAGTAAAATAAAATTGAAATAACTTTGCACAAAAAGCGATCACTCTATAGCAGCTCTAGCAGTCCTCATTCTGAAAGGAAACCTGCACAACACTTTCAAAAGATGAGCCTGGGAGCTTAAATTCGTACCTTTGCTAGACACTAAAAATCATGGTCTTAATAAAGACGCTGAATTTACAGCTTATTACAGCAACCTGTAATCCACTAACCCCCTCCCCCCCTTTTTGTCCCGTGGCTACAGGGATCTTAATGGGCCACTTCGCCTTGAAATGTGTGTTAACTGCTTATGCGAAACGATCTGTTCCACCTTCTATTTAGCTGTGACCCTGAGTACATTTCCTAAATCTGAAGAAGAGTTCTATGTAAATTCAAAAGCTTGTCTCTCTAACCAACAGAAGTTGGTCCAATAAAAGGTATTATCTCAGCCACCTTGTCTCTCTTAGGAGTTACGAGTGAGTTAGCTTTCCAAAATATCAATGTTTTAATACCCTTTAAAATATTACTGCTTGCCATTTCAGTCGTGGCCGTCTTTGTACGTGTCTTTGCAGCAGTATTAGCATTTGCAGCCAACAACCTCTGGTGCTGATGAACGTGTGCGCCGATGCTAATGCTTATGTACGGCTGTAAGAGTAAGACTATCCAATGCATGTAAATAGGTTTGTGCTTCTGCAAAAGTAAGAGGCCAGTGAAGAAGACTCTTAAAAAAAAAATTATCCTGTGCTCCTACTTTGATAGTACAGAAATAATGTAATGTGCATATCTTATCAGACTGATGTTTGCAGCGATCCCTTTGCACATGCAAAGAGAACAGTGGTTTTCCTGTTCTTTTACCCCACTGTTCCAATGCTTAGAACAATCTAAAATGAAATAGTCTCTCCTCTAGAAGGGCACGGATGAGCCAGTGTCATGCACACATGTCACAGCAGTGTGAAGCTAAAGAAAAGATAAAATGTGGGTGTGATCGTGATGATGGGATGGGGCTATGTCGTAAACTCAGGTTCATACTTTCCTTCCCCCCCTCTTTTATTTTCACAGGGACTTTATAAATTTGAAGAGCAAAGCAGAGTAGAGAGTGAGTGCCCGGCTCTCAACGCACACTCACGAGCATCATGCATGCAGGTACTGGATGACACAGGAGTTGGGAGCACGAACCCTTTATAAAGAGAGCCTATGTTTTTCCATGACCACCAATATGGAAATTTACCCCCTACTTGGTTGAGTTTTTTTAAGCATGAATGCAGCAGAAATTACTATATAGAAACCAAATCTGTGGTGTCCTTTTCTATGAGTTTATTTCAGAAGTGTATTAGAAATATATCTGAAAAGGGTTCACCCTTCTTCCACACTCCAATCTTACCCTACAAAAAACCTCTACATTGTAAAGAAGTCTTGGGAAGATTGCATGTTGTAAAGACTGCTCCTGTATGTTGCTCTTTTCCCAGGTCTTCAATGGAAAGGAGAAATACATTCTAATTCTATTCTGTCATTTTATGTAGGATGTTTTAGTATGTTGTATGATCCTCTTTCTATGGAGATGACATTCAGATTTGATAATGGGAGATGAGGTAGTTTAATATTTTCTTATTAGCATAGAGATGATATGGGTCAAGGACATGAATTCTTACTCCCCTACAACAGTGATGTCTGGTATATAGCCTGTAATTGCTACAGTGTCTCGTTGTTACTGTATTTTCCTCTCTGGTCTCCCTGCTCTGGTGAGCTTGTATGGAAATTGGATCTTCTATGAGTCGCCCATGGAAATAGCTGCCGATAGAGAAGTATCAGGGAATTGAATCTGTTGGATTCCACCAGAGATGAAGGCAGCCATTTTATGGACAAAATTTTGAAATCTTTGGCAGTGGTGATGGGCAAGGGAGTGAAATGCAAGGGTTAGGAGAAGAGAAGGAAAGGTGAGGAGAGGAGGTTGGAAGGAAGGTTCATAGAAGTCCCACAGTCCTTTTGTAAAGTTATATGCCAGCTAGTCTCAAATGATGTATGTCTTTTGCTGATTGTAAGACCTATGTTGCTGTCCTCTGCAATGCACATGACATCACTGCTGACTGCTGTCAATGATTTTGGGGTACTTCAGGAAAAAAATTGAGTTTGTGGAGGATATTGGCTACAAAGCTGTAATTGAAACCTCACTCTGATCAAACTCCCTAAGAATACAAATGTTAGCTGTTATTCAAGAACAAACTCTCTGAAGTTGCCACAAGAAAGGATTCTGAAAAGCACAGAATTGCCAAGCTGGTTGGTGGCCTAGAAACAGTGTCCCTTTTCCTTGCCTGATATCTCCTGAACCCACCTACTTGTGGTCTTGATTTCCAGCTATGGTTTCTTGCTTGTGCACACCAATGAGTAACTCAGATCTTCAATGTGCTGGGAGGAAATGTTGCATGCCACTCAATGTTGATTCCTCCTGCTGCTTAAAGAATGTCATTGATGATATCTGAGGGCAGCTTATCCGCTCCCGGGCTGGGAGAGTGGGAATTACCGCTGGGAGACGGAATTGGAGTATGGGAAAAATGGGTTGGTTTCAGGAGTCCAACAGAGACCAAGACAACAGATGAGGGGGGTAGTGCTGGAGGTCTCTCTCTCTCTCTTAAAATTATTATTACTATTATATAAAGTCCTGTGGCCAACACAATTTCAAGTCATTTGCATTTTTACCCATTCACCTTTCTGTTACAGATGGATGATGTAATTGATGACATAATTAGCTTGGAATCAAGTTATAATGAAGAAATCCTTGGCCTGATGGATCCTGCCCTGCAAATGGCAAATACGGTACAATGGTCCTTTCTTTTCCGTCGTACTGCCTGCTAGACGTCCCATCTAGCTAGATCTAAATCACTGCAGCTTTTGAATAGCTTTTAATGTGAAATCAGAGCACAACACATTTTGCTAGCAGCCATCTCTAGTGTTAAGGAGATGATATAATGCCATGGCAATGGTAATTGGGGAGCTTTCTGGAAGAGCATTAAGAATTTACAATGGAAAGTAACAGTGTGAAACTTGATTTTAAAAAAAATGACCAATTTCTGTGGGACAGCAGTTACAAGGGGTTGGATTTTGGTGTAGGCATAACCATCTGCCTGTGAAGTCAGACTTCGGGGGTTCCAGTGCTAGTTGCAAGGGAAGGAGTTTTTTTCCCTTCACCCACAGTGGGAAGTTGTCATGGTCACTGGCTCAGTCTCTAACTAGCAAAGGGTAAGCTCATTTCACCTAGTCTTTTTCTTATATTGTGAGATGGAGCTAGCCCAAGGAAGTTAAATTCAGCCTGGAGAATCCGCAGCTTAGATCCCTACATCTGTACGTAGCTTTACATCTGGTGCAAGGTAAGCAGATAGACAAGCCAGGTTTAAATCTGTGTGTATCCACATGCAAAACTGCACAGGTTTAACTGAAGGGATTAACATCACATCTTTAGTTTAAACCAGTGTAACTTCTGTGTGTAGACAAGCCCTAAGGCTAGAAAGAGATGAGGGCAGAAGAATAACGTAAGGAAGTAAGGAAAATGATAGCTTAAAAAAGAGAGAAGGGGAAAGAGAGAAGAAGAAAACCAGAGAGAAAAGAAAGGAGGGATGTGTGAGATGGAAAAGACAGGCAAGGGTGAGAGAGAGCATACTTAAGGTCCGTTTAAAAAAAAAAAAGTTAATGTTCTTTGGTTTCCACATGTTTTAGGAGTGAGCTGCACTCAGTGGTGTGAGTTACATGCATTTATGTAATTTACTGGTGGTATATTCTTCTTTTGATCTTTCATAGAGGGTGACACCAAAAAATTGTTTGCCTAGGTATCAGTGCTGTTAAATCTGGCTGGGTAGATCTGAGCCCAAGTTTTTTTAAATTTAACGCCAGAATTAACAGCTAGTACTCAAGGAACCTACCGGCATTAGTTGCTGTCCCTTTATAACACCTGCCTGATGCTGTTCAGCCTAACTCTTTCTTCCCAGAAACTCCCACCCCTCTCTTAGGGACACCCTCCAAGCCCATGTGCTCCATTGTAGAAGCCCTAGTTACATCCCTCTTAGAAAAGTCCTCTAGATTATAAAAATAATGTTTAAATGGGTGTTTTGAGCCACTATGTAGAATTCTACAGCAGGAGCAGAATTCACTCCCCAGTGCCCTGGGATGATTCCAGATGCACACAAACCTCTGCTATGGAATTCTGTAGGGTCGTTGAAAAAAACAAAACAAAAACTCCAATAACACGGTTTAAAACAAAAACCCCTGGGCAGTATACAACTTCCTATTAAGGATATCATCTGTTAATTTTTGGAGTGATTTCTATAGAATTCTGTTGGATTAATCCCTACTAAATTCCAGAGGACCGTTCAATAAGTGATTCCTACATTTCTCCTCCCCCATGCCCTTTCACAGGAATCCCAGATGTGGGAACATTGTACCATCAGAAAGGCATTTTAGTGGGGAACCCTTTCAGTTGCCCCATGGGCATACATGCTCCCAGTAATAACACAATAGGCATGTGTGCCAGCATTTACTGTAAAGACTAACTAGTTCACGGCTGTAATGGAGACCTCCAAACTCCCATGCTCTCTGATCTGCCCCTCACTCCCTTCTGCTCCTATAGGTGGGCCTTCCTCATCAGCTGGTGAGACCTGTGATTTAAATGAAATGGAAGTGAACTTTAAAGTCCAACACGATTGCATACGGTTAATTGTTTTTATGCAGTTTCCAGCATAAGTAGCTTTAACTATCGTTAGGAAAAAGACTGTGCCATCTGTAGGCTTACTATTGATTTAACTAAGAGGTGAAAGAACATGGAAAGGAAGCAGACTTCAGAGACTCACAAGCTATAAATAGCACAGCTTAGCTTAGACCATAACAAAGGCTTTGTTGTTCTGTTATAAACAAAGAAGAAAAGGCCCAGTTTACTACATGTGGTAACAGTGCTTACTTGATGTTCAGAATAGAAGATCTATACTGAGTGGGAGATACTGGAAGGTTCAGCACCACTTAATTGAAAAGCATCAGGCTTTCTTGCAAGAAACGTGTAGCCCTCGCCCTTCACCGCCAAAGACCTGTCTTCACACTTTAGTTTTGATCACAAGTGAGTTGTATTTGATCTGACAATAAGATACATCACAAAGGTCACCATTCCACTTGCAGTTTCTGCTGGAGAGTGACCCAGTGGTGGAATAGCTGGGGTATTATATGTAATACATAGCCATTAAATTAGGTTCAAAAAGCAGAGCTGGGCGGGGAAGTTTAACTGTTAACTCACTGAAACCAAGGAAATGTAAGCAAAATTCTGAATCGGAATGTTTCCTGAACATGTGCCTTGAATGTGTATAGCCTGACTTCCTTTAAAATCTGCCTTTGCTGCAAGAGTTGAATCTCTTCTTTGGAGGAGCTCCGTGTTCGTTGTGGAATGATGTTTATAGGTCAGGAGGAATTTTAAGGAATAGGACAGTGTTAATGACAGGTAGGATGCCCCAGTTGGGGAAAGGGAGCCCCTCAAAACATAATGGTGCTTTGTTGATTAGACAGATCGTTTTCCATCTTGGTTACTCAAAATGCACTATGAATGTGGACATTCGTTCTACTGGGAAAAGATAAGAAGGTAGTTTTGCTGGGATCCCAACTAACATCGTCAGTGGTGGGATGGTTCAATGTCATAACTTCTCACCAGTTTCCCAAGAGACCTTTCATTAGATTCCAACACAACAACCCATTATTTTAGTTGGAAATTATGACTTCAGTATTACATAGTTCTCAGGAATCCTGAAATAATCTTGCAACAAGAGTGGCAGAAATGTACACCGTTACTGTACTTCATGTGTTGCTTGTGCATCTGGAGGACCAAACACTGAGAGTGACATCTGATGGGAGAGGTCTCATTATACCATGCTCTCGTGAGCAAGAGACCCAAACTGAGTTGGGTACCAGACATACCCTTCCTCCATTACCTCTTCTGGGAGGCTGAATGTTGTTCACTACTTTGGGATGATCTTCAGAAAGTTCCCAAACTGTGGAAAGCCACCTGAGTTCTAGTAAAACCAAACAGAGGATCAGATTAAAACAAAAAGGGGGGATACATATGTATATACATGTGGCAACATGTTAAATCTTAATCTGCCTTTGCAGCGTTTTAGGCAGGGAGACTGTTACAACTTGCTGTCCCTACCTGAAATAGATCTCTCTGCATCTCTTTTATGCGTTTAAGTTCCTTTGATCTACCACCCTATCATCTCTTTTATAAACGTATATGCATAATTTCCAAAGAGGATATGACACTTTGTCATGGAATGCCCGTTGTGTGTTTCCCAAATCCATCGAGGACTGTGTTTGCTGCTCTGCACAAACACTTTTGGGTTCTGTTTTTCTTGTATCCCTTTTAAAATTTGACTGTCTGTTTTCATGTAACTCAATGGAAGTTGGACACAGCTTCTCTTAGGTTCCCTAGAGCCTTTCAAAGGTGGATACACCCAAAGCTGTTTCGCAGACACAGCGCATCTTCTTTTCAAAACTTTCCTAACTTTGGAATGCTTGACTTTGCAACCTTCGCTTTCTTTTAATGCGGTTTTACTGTAATTTTCTAAGTTTTTTTTTTCTTTTCTTAAGAAGGAAACTAGAAAAAAAACCCAATCACATGGAATCATGTTGTCCCTCAGAGACGGGTTATCAGCAGAATTGGGGGGACCTTTGGATCCACTTGAGCTATTGAGTGGTCTGTTATCATCTAAATGGAAGAGCCAAGAGAGGAAAAAGACTCATTTTGTCAATGGGGTTCACAAATATACTTGCTAGACATCAGAGGAATGTTGATACTTGAGAATCCTTGCTTCAGTTTCAGGCTCTGGAGGGGAATGTAATTGAGGGGTTATTGGCCCTTCTGCCCCCATCCCTCCAGATTGGCCCAGTGAAATTTGGCCCCTATTTTCTCTCACCTTTTCACCCCCAAATCCACACTTCCACCCCATTGTAATTCAATCTGGCTGCTTCCTCCTTTTCCTCCACGGTGCCTGAGCACTAGAAGGGAGGGATTGACTTCTAGTGCTCAGTCATGATGCTTGGTGCCACAGGAAGCCCTCTTCTAGACTGGAGGAGCAATTACAGGACAAGTCCAGCTCAGACCCCAACATGGGGTCTACACAGTGGCCCTCTGGGAGTAGCATATGCACAATCCTGTCAGCATGCAGGAGCTGTTTGGGGATGGAGCATGTCCAGTGCAGATAAATTCCTTGACGATTCTATCTGCTACCCTCTAACAAACTTTTATTGAGCATGTGTATACTCTGATTTTTCAGAGGCTTATAACTTGCCCAAATTTTAGTTGGGTTTCATGGGCCCAGCAAAAGGCGCATCCCGGACACTAGAGACCCGACTGTCAAGTTCCAAGTCGGTCCCAAAGCATTGAGGTAGTACAGCTTCTTGTTTCTTCTGAAACACTTGTAAGAATTTTTGAACGTGAGCAAAACAACATATTTTCCCCCCAGCCTTGTACTTCCCGAACAAATTCAGCCTGAGGCAGACACCTGGTATGGAAAATTGGAGCCTAAACCGTTGAAGATTGTAAAGTTATAAGCAACCGAAAACATGATCCAGTAGTAGGAAATGCTTGGCAATCTTAACTCTAGGCATTGCTTCCAGTGCACTTATGATGAGTGTCTCCTGTTTGCCTATAATAAGCATCTTCTGCTCTGTGTTGTAGCCTACTGATCTTTTGCATGTGAACAGTGCTGCCTACAGATTTCAACCTGAATCCAGTTCTCTTCAGGCACAGGGTTCCCATTTCCATTGTAGTTTGTATTGCAGTAACAGCTAAGAGTCCCGCTCATGGACCGGGACCCCACTGTGTGCTAGATGATACACAAACCGGGAACAAAAAGATGGTCGCTGCCCCGAGAGCTTGACGCTATCCTACTCCATATCAAATTGGAATTGACACGTTAGCATGGATCTGCCAGAGAGATCACTGATTAGATCTCATGGTCATAGTCTGTCTCACAAAGTCATAGCCCTTATTTTCTGAATTTGTTAATTGGGGATGAATAATTCTTACTAAAATATCCTTGAATCTCCACAATTCCCCTGGGGGGCAGTTCTGCTCTTACCTATGTGGGTATTACTTTAGAATCAGTTCACAGCTGTAACTGAGAGTAGAAATAGATAAAAATAACTAGGTACGACTCCAGTTCTCCTCGCCTCATTCATATGCATGTAAGGACAGTGTGTGCATTGTGTGTTCCCGATGTCCCTGCATGTTGAGGAGAGTTGGGTGTAGTTGGGTGAAGACTCTTGGTGTCACTTTTGACCATGTATTTCTCTGATAAGCTCTGTGCCCCAGCGTTTTTCAGTTACATGACTGGTGCAGCCTGCACCCTCTCCTGTGCCATGGTGACTTTACATCAGGAGCATGAGTTCATGGGGCCACAAGGCTCAGCTATTGCAGATCCCTCCTAGCAGGCCTTCTCTGGTACTTGCAACTCATGCAGAATGCCGCAGACCTTTCACTCAGTGATTTGAGACACAGTGGCCCATATAATGCAAAAAAGTGTGGAAACTCCCTCCCACCCCCTCATGTGTATTAGAACAAGAAAATCACAAATCAAACTCGGTCTATACTAGGCAGGCAGATCTAAAAAACTAAATACAGTTGGCTTAAACAAGTCCACTTTAGATGAATGTGTATTCATTTCTGTTAGGCAATTTCACTCTTTTACATTTATGGCAGAGTTTGGGCTCCCTCTTATGGTTACACTTTAAACTTTGGGGGCATTTTTTCCCTCTCCCCCATACAAGTATAGTCAGTTGTTGGGTTTTTTAAACTAACTGTATGGGAACAATATAACATATGAAAATTCTCGTTAGTTCTTATGTCGTGGTCCTTTGTAGCCTGGAGAGTGAAGTTCCTGGGCTTCCTGGGTTTTTTTTTCCCCTGTATTAAAAATTGCATTGTCTGTATATTCTGTCTCATTCTTTGCTTTCTGTGTCTCCCGGGATCACGCCTTTGAGAAAGCACTGCAAAATTCTCTCTGAGTAGTTATTGTCACTAGCCTTATTGGGAGCCATGCTTGCACATGGAGTAGAGAACAAATTTCTTCGCAAATGTTGGCTCTTTTCGAGTGTTTCAGATGGGACACAGCAAGTGATCCTCTTCTCTTTTATCTTTTTCAGTTACCTGTGTCTGGCAATTTGATTGACCTTTATGGCAACCCAGGCATGCCTCCTTCAGGGCTAAACATCAGCAACTCGTGTCCAGCTAATCTTCCCAATATAAAAAGGGAGCTCACAGGTAAATGATCTTAACATGCTGTCTCTTGAAGTGATCTGACATAAGGGGTTTCCTTGTTAAGATACGGTTTTAAAAATTCAGTTATGAAAAGAGAAATTTGGAGGTGCTCTTTTCTCCAGTTTGCTGTGCATTTCATAGCAGGCCTGTTAGCTTCCATTACACAGCACATGCGGGATGATTTTAATAATGGGGTCAGTTTCCTGTCCATATGTATGTTCTCAGTCTGCTTTGTAGCAAACAAGGACCATGCCATAATGTGTGGAAATCCAAGGGTTTTTGTAATCAGTGTGCAGAGTAAAACCCTGCATCATTTTAAAGATCGAAAGCTCTGCATTTCTTACATAGCTACTCTCTAGCTTGGACCTGTTGTATGCTGCTTCAGCTAGACGTAAAATAGCAACTTGAATTAACATAATTCTTCTCAAGAGACTTCCTGGAGAAGAATACTGTATGCTGTGACTCTCTGCCAATGGGAGTGATTATTAATTATAAGAAAATAATTTGTAATACTGCCAAGCTAGGAATGTGGGATCCTGTAACAAGTGTCAAATTACCCTTTGCTGCTGCATTTAAGTGGTCAGGTATTGTGGAATGAATGGATATTTATTAATTGACTATCATAATAAAGATTAAGAATCTTCCAAAATATCTCATCACCTAAGTCCTAAAACAGCCTTTCCTTACATATGAACAGTGCTCTGATCCCAAACTTTTAGATGCATTAGAAAGAAACAGATTGATAGAATCCCTGTCCTTTGCAACCCCAAGGGATAGAACATACATCTTAAAAAGACATGAGTTTCAAAAAAACCTATTCCAATGTTTAAATATATGCAGAAGCATATTAGAATGAAGCTTTAAGATTGTGGCTGCATTTTGGAGAAGGAAGAAGCTGGCGTTCTCTGAGGCATCTCTCACTCTTAGTTTCACTTTCATTTTGGGAATGACGCAAAATAGCAGCTAACCACATTTCGGGGATAGTTCAGCCCACTGTACCCCTGAAACACATGTAAACCCAGGAAGACTTTTGAAAACTAGTTTTAAAGCACACAACCATTCCTCTTAACAAGAGACGTACTCTGAGGACAGTCGGGTATTTAGATACAACTAGGAATGCAACCTTCAGTAGACGTGTTAGAGGCATAGAATCTTGGCTGCCTACGTTCTTACCTATTTGCTAGGTTGGCTTTCTGCAAGCTCACAAGCTGACTGAATGAAACCCCAGGTGTTAGACAGCAGGGATCTTAAATGGATTTCCTGAACAGTTCCACAAGTTGACTCTGCTGGGAGGGAGTCCTACCTCTGTGCCAGTGCTGAGGCATTGGTACTATTTGCTTTCTGACATGGTCACACCACGCAAACAAAACTACACTTCTCTCTACAGCAAGAAAAGTCTGTGGGCAAACTCTGTGGGCTGTTGTGGCTGCCAAAAATGGTAGATTGCCTTGGAAGGCCATTAGGATTGCAGCAGAGGTGTAGAGATGTGCGAAGGGAGTCTGATTGCAGACCGTAGCAACGAGATACAGGATGTTCCACAATGGCAGAAAGTTAACTGAGCCTCTGGGTGGAACTAAACACACAGCCTGAGGGAATACATAGGAAACCAGCCAGACAGGCAGATACACAGGGCAAAGTTGTGCAAGACTTGGGACGTAAAGCAAAAAATAGTCTGTGAATGAGGAATGCTCTTACAGAGGTGGTGTTAAGTCAAGATAAGGGTCTGGAGTTAGGCTGACTGTCTCTTTGGCACAATCAGTCCTTAGTTGGAGGTGGTTCAGAGCAATGGTTTGCATACTCTAAGAGCAGGGACTTCAAAATATGTGCTAGCAGGTGGTATGCGGGTCACTAGCTTCCCATGTGTGTGGACAGTGCCTACTATCTTACGTGTGGTACCAGAATGCATATACAAATATGGAAGCATCTGAAGAATTTCTCTTTAAAAGCAATAGTCTGGATGTAGGGATGAGGGAGTATCAGTCCAAATCAGAAAGTAGTGTTTTCCTTGGGGACATCTGTACTTGTAAACCAGGATTTTGGTGTCCCCGGTAGTCTGATCTCTGCATCCTCAGGATAGAAAGGTCTTTGCTGTCCCACAGCTGAGGTCTGGAAGTACCATGGTAGTGAGAACATGTGATGGCTTCTGTCACAGTCTTTATTAAATTTCCTTGGCATTTGCTCCTTTTCTAAAAGTCGTCCTGCCACACATTCATGAAGAGGAGCAAGTGCCTCGACAAACCAAATCCATTCAAATCACACTTTGCTATGACAGGAAGGATCACGAGACCTCCACTGTCACCGGCGACGCAGCCTTCACCCGTAGCACTGTTCACTCAGAAGTCCGCTTTCTACAGTTTTGGCCCTGCAAGACCTTATACTTCTTTCATGGTCCAAACTATGGTAGAGCCAGATTTTGATGCAGGCATCCCGTAGTCTTCTGTAGCCTTTCAAGCTTTCCCACGCCCACTCTGGAATCTAACGCAAAGCAAGAAGTACCATGCCACTCGTCTGCCCAGAATATTAGTGTTAGTCCCAATTAAGAGCAATGAAATGGTCAACTCCAAATGCTCCAAAGGAAATCCTTATTACCTGATACTTTGGGCAGGACTTGAAATCCACAGCCCACAGAAGGAAAAGACACAGGGAAGACCTTTCGAGGGTGTTGTCTTTGTAACTGAACTTGTGATAATGGGTCACATGCTAAGTTCTCTCCGTTAAGCAGCCACAGAACTTAACAAAGGTCATTGATTTTGCGTTTAGCCTGTGCCATGTTGGGCTAGAATGAACCCCCAAAATCAGTGTGTAAGGATGGAAAAGGATTGGCACCTTGAATGAAATGAAATGAAATCAGCATGTTCTGCACAGCTCCACGTGTATGTAAAAATGTTCAGCCGGTAATATCCATTTTTATATGTAGCCCTTCACATAGTGTACTCTGAAAAATAAATTAGATGCATACGGAGCCCAGTTTTCAGAGAACTCTCTCTGAGTAACTCCAGTGCTCTCCCAGAATTCACACTGTCTGAAGTTTCAGTTACACCTCTCAACAGGTGGCCTAAAAGTCAGGAGTGCAGAGCACAACTGGAAAGCTGCATAGTTATTTTGCCTTTAAGAAAAAAATGGAGTGGGGAAAAAAGTCCTGGTGAGGAAAGTTAGAGCTGTTGTATTCTAGCGATATCCCTAATGAAGGTGATGTGTTTGTTCATTATTTTATCTAATAATGAAGGGCCCTGTATTACTGTAACGGTTAAGTATTTTATATCAAGAAAAGATCTACTGTAAGCCTCTTATTGTGCTGACCTGTACATGTTAGATGGCCACTCAAATACTTAAGCCATGTCTACACTAGCACTTATGTCAGCAAAAGTTTTGTCGCTCAGGGGTGTGAAGAATACCTCCTCCCCCCCAAGCGAGGTGAGCTTTGCCGACATAAGTGCTCACGTGCACAGCGCTGTGTCAGCAGGAGACGCTCTCCCACCAACATAGCTTCTTGTTGAGCTGGTTTTATTATGTCGACAGGAGAGCTCCCTCCCGTCGGCATAACACTGGGTGCAGCTGTGCCACTGTAAGCTTGTAAGGCATGGCCTTAGTCTCGTTCGTTGGCTTAATTCCAATAAATAACGCCTCTGACTTCACAGCACTTATGTCCCTGTACTGAACAGTCTCTTAGCTTCTTCTATATTAGGTAGATCGTGCCTTTTCAAATGAAGATCAATTTAAAATCTGGGTGAGGTTTACCAAAACTGTCGTTTTAAAAATACACTTCATCTTGTGGTTATCACCTTCACTGGCAAAGGAAACAGACAGCATCACTGACAGCCTGAGGAGGCTTTTAGGAGGCTAAACTGGTGGTGTCTGCTTCCTCTTGTGCTGTTCTCCAAGCAGCCCAACCTGCAAACCTTTCCAAGTGGAATGCCTGAAAGTCAATGGGGTTATTCCTGGGAATAAGAACTTGTTTCTATCTGTGTTTGAAGGATCAGGCCCTGAGTCATCAAACGCTGTCTAATGCAAGCTCTTTTTGAAAGCAGTCTTGCCATCAGGGTGATAGATCTTGTATGTATTACCTTTGTTTTCATTCGGAACCAAATGGTATTACTTTTCCAATTGCTAGGGCTTTTTGCTAGATGCAGAGGTTTCTGGGTCTGTTCCTTTCCCCTGTTCAGGAAAACCACATCATTTTTTTTCTGTGGTTGAGCTGCCTCTTTCTTGTTTTGCATTGTGTTCCCATGTGTTGAGTAAAATTATTTGTATTGCAACAGAAATATGTGCAATTGCAGATTTAGAGTGTTTTTAAAAATATTTTTCACTCCACCTTTCCTTGTGGGATTTAAACCCTTTTCTTGTCTGCAAGAATCTCACCCTGTTCCTGGCAATGCAGATGCCTCTGTAGAGCTTTTGGGTT
The DNA here is from genome assembly GCF_026122565.2 of Emydura macquarii macquarii. Taxonomy (NCBI): domain Eukaryota; kingdom Metazoa; phylum Chordata; order Testudines; family Chelidae; genus Emydura; species Emydura macquarii. The sequence goes on from NW_027130208.1 coordinate 8,318,840, forward strand.
AACGTCTTTCCTGTTGTAACTCCAGTGGAGTCGATGAATTTCACTCGGGGATGGATTTCACCTATTGCTTCTAAACTTCTGAAGAAGTGAATTGTTTTCTGTAATGCTTGGATAATTCTTGCACTGCCATAGTTGTGTCTTAGCATTGTGCTTGGGAACCTTTCTGAAATAGGTCCCTTCTCTTTTCTTAGGCTTGGACTAAACTTAAAGTTAGGCTGACTTACCTATGTCAGTCGGGGGTGTGAAAAACCCCCTGTGTAGACACAGCTATGTCAATGGAAGAGTGCTTCCCTCGATGTAGCTATCGTCATTTGGGAAGGTGGTATTCCCACTCAGATGGAAAAACCCTTTCCGTCTCTGTAGGCTGCATCTACGGTATGGGGTTATGTCGGAAAAGCTATGGTGATGTAGCTATGCCAGTGTAGTGTCCGTAGTGAGACATATCCCCAGTCATAGATCAATGACATCAGAAATGTGTTTTATCAATTGCTATGTTGTGTTCCTTGAATTTCCAAAATTCTAATGACTTCATTCACGTGCACAGCGTGTATTTTTCCTACAGAGTCAGAAGCAAGGGCACTGGCTAAAGAGAGGCAAAAGAAAGACAATCACAACTTAAGTAAGTTGATTCTGCGCAATATATGATTTCCTTAATATTTTAATTGATGACTCACAGTGAAGGGTAAGTCACATGGATAATTATTAAGGATTTAATTATTTTTAAAAAGGTATTGGAATGCAGGCCTCTTAAAGCATTGGATGGTTTACTGTGTGGTACTGACACAACTTTATTGGTATAGCCACAGATCAAATATCCCAAATTCTCTCATATTGATTGCTTAAACTTGCTATCGATTTAAAACAGTATTGTTTGTTTTTTCAAAAATCTATATGAATGAGAACAATTTTTTAAACTTATTAGAATATGATCCAAATTCTTAAATTCAGGTGAGTTTGCACTGGTATAACTGAGGAGTCTTTGGCCAATTGCCTTTGACAAACACACCATACAAACTTTTACCAGGACAATCTGTGTGGTTTTAACTAAAAATGAATGTGTGCAGTCAATTCATGTATTTCTTCTTTAAACTTGGGTGGCTAAGTATAAGCATATCTATATTTTTATTTTTTTAAGGAGTATACATTTATATTAACCAGCCATGAATGTGTATTAATAACTTAAAAATTCTAAAAGGACAGTTAAAGTATCCTTTATATAATTTCTAAAAACAAGAAACAATTTCACACGTCTAGTTAGAAAGCAGAGCTCCCCCATTGGGTTCAATAGTGACTTCTCTTTGATGGCGCAGTGTGGTTTAAGATTTTTAATTGTGATCATGCTGGGTTTTGAGGAAGGTATGGCAAAGTGCTTAAAGAATAAGACTGGCACTCAGAACCTTCGATCCTTCCTGCCTTGCTGCTGACAAACTGGATGCCCTTGGACAAACCACTCAGCTTCTGTCTCTCAATTTATCTAATTATAAAATGGGTATAAATATCACAAGTATGTTACAAAGCTTAAGTGATGTATAAAGTACACATTTATATAAGAATAAAGCATAAAGTGTTTTTGAAATCTTTCAGTTAAAGGGGCTGCATTCTGTAAGCAGAAAGCATTATCGTTACTAATGTATATTCCTCTGTTGTTTTTCTGAAGTTGAACGAAGGAGAATATTTAATATTAACGACCGCATTAAAGAGCTAGGCACTTTGATTCCGAAATCGAATGACCCGTAAGTACGATGTGTGAATTTTTGTTTAAATGTCTTTCCCAAAATAAAATCTGTTCTCCTGAAAGCGCCTTTGTGCTCAGTCGCTTACTGTATTTTGGGAGTGCATTAAGCTAAACCACCCCAAGAGCAGTCTTAGCACCCGGCAAGAGAGTCCACCTGGACAGTTAGTGCGGAGTAGCTAGTGTGCTGGAAATTCACACTGTAGCTTGTTGTGCACTAACTTCCCTGTGTAGACAAACCCCGGTAAGGTCATAGCACTGAGTCTCTTCACAGCAACTGAAATGTTTGAAGATTCTGACTAACTTTTGGGAAGTTGTTTAGATGGTATATCTTAATGAATCATATTAGGCAATGAGTTAGCCTTTGCAAAAGCACATGTCTGGTCTGCAGGACCTTGGCAGTAATTGTGTCGGTGAGCACGTAGTATACTGCCCCACCCTTTCAGAAAACAGAAAAAACACAATGACTCTGGCTTTGTCCCAGTTCTCCGCATCATTGACCATGAACTTGCAATAAACATGTCCAGACTTGCACATCCATGCAGAAGTAGCTTTATTAAGTAATTTACTGTAGTTAATTTACCACAGCTAGGATAAAAATACATAAGGGATCTGAAACTTTCATGTTTCCAGGACCTAAGCCAATCACTAAAGGCCTGAATCCATGCCTATTGAAGTCAGTGGGAGTATTACCATTGAGTCCGTGGATGTCTGATCACGCACTTGACACAAACTGCCTTGGGTAGGAAGAAACTTTCCTACTAGCATGTTGGTATATAACTGCTCCCCATGGAGGTTTTATACCTTCCTCTGGTGCTGGCCACCGCTGGGTAAGATACTAGACCAAGTGGACATTGTTCTGATTAGTATCCATTTGAACTGTCATAGCAGACCAAGTGCCCCCAAGCAGATAGTCCTCTCAAGTAAAAAAAACAAAAACAACAAAGCTGCTGCTTCTCTCCTGTTCTACTACGTGAATTGGGAGTTCTTTGGTCCCTGATGCATTACCCAGAATGGGATCCCAGCTGGCTAGTGAGCTGAGCCAGATACTTTTCTGTGTTCCCGTGGGCCTAAATCTTATCTTGACATGCTGATTCTCATCATCATCCACAGATGGGCAAACCCACATAAATACCATCATGATGGGCTTGGACAGGGGGGTTAAAATATCTGCGCGTTCCAGTCTTACCCGTACAATGCCTGCAAGCAATCCACGTATCCTAACCCTCTTGCAAGGATTAGGCACCAATGGAATTTATTAGGCGTTGTTTACATGGGGGAAGTTGACTGGCATGGCTATTCTGCCAAAACTCCTCCACGTGGACACTATTCCCAAATAAAAGTGATTTTATTCTGTTTTATTTACTCCACTTTGGGAGATGAGTAACTATTCCAGAACTGACGTATCTCTGTTGTCCACACAGGGAGCTATTCTGGAATAGCGATTGCAGAATAACTTATTCAGTGATAGCTATGTCAGTCAATTTCTCCATGTAGGGAAGCCTTTCTTGCAGTTTAAGAAGGGTATTGTGAGGTACACCCCTAACAGAAAGGACGTGATTGCAAGCACTACCAGCGTATTCCCCTAGATCGAAGCCCAGTTCAACAAATGGATGTGAACTTGAAGCGTAGGCACTCACTCCAATTCCTGGTCAATCCATTTGGTCATCCTTGGAGTGGCTACCATTTCTCAAACAAGCTTATCCTTGCCTTGACATAGCTGGTAGATCTTTCAAATGGTACTTAAAGCAAAGGTCTGACCCCATGGGCTTAATTATCCCAGAGCATTTTTCATAAGGGTAAAGGTATTAATCCTGGTGTCTTGACCAAACTCCAGTTTTGGTAATTAAAATGAGCGGCCATTTTATCCAAGGAGCATAGGGTTTGGGCTATTTATATTTTGAAATCTCTTGTATTCTCCACTATCAATGAGGCTTTATCAGTCTATACCAGTATCAAAACAGGAAAGTTATTGTTCCCTTTGGAGGAATATTGATGGAGTAACTTGATTAACCCGTGTCTCTTGAGATGATGACCTCCATCTATTTTGCATTGCCACAGAAATTCAATATACACAACAGTTTTTGATTCTTCTGGAACGACCACTGAGAGAATCTGTCAGTTCACGTTTCACGCTGTTTACATTTTTGGTACAGAGATTGGATAATCTAGCAACTGCTCATTTGCTTTTTCTGTCCTGAAGATTGAAAATAATGTTCTATATTTCACTCTTCGTAACAATTTCTCAGTGCCAAGGAGTGAGTAAATAAAGCAGGGGCTAGGGCTGGGCATTCATTACATAAGCATTTATCAAGTGGTTAGATATATTGCTTGAGACCCAGTGACCAGTATTAATCATCAGCGTGAAGATCAGTACGCTGAAGTTCTCAAAGGATGAGCACGCTAAGCTGAATAGCAGGAAAATACACTTTCCTTGCACTCTCTTTGACAGCTTTAAAAAAGAAAAGCCAAAACATTTCCTTGCAGCACTATTAATTGCTCTTTGTCCCCCACCCTACGCAAAATGTCTCCTCCTCCTCCCCTACTAGGGAATCCCTGGAAAATGCACTCTGTCGCATTGTCAGTCAACTGTGTGTGTTGCTGTGTACCGGCATGTTAGATCTGAGCCTTGCTGCTCTGTATGCATTTTAATAGCTCGATAGTGTGATGAGACCCTTCCAGGAAAAATTTGACCTTAATCAATGTAAATGGGAGCAGAGATATTTCGCAATGCAACCTTTAGTTCTAGTGCCTTGCCAGCCAAGGTAGGATTCCATAGGGGAGACTGTTTGTGCGTGCACTCTTCCATGAGCAAAGGAGTACCATGCACTCCTAGCTAACACGTAAATTGTGTGTGCTGGTTGCCTGGACGGTTCACCACATCCCCATATCAGCAGATGACTTCCCCTTGGACCAGAGCTCACTGACTGGTGTGGAGCTGGTCACACTGGGTACATCTATGCCGGTGGCGGCGTGTAGTGTGCAGACACTGCATGCTCCACTAGCACGAGTATGAACAAAAGTGGTGTAGATGGCAAGGCATGGCTTAAGCGAGTAGAACCCCGAAGGTAAAAACCCTACCTGGCTTTTTACACATCCAAGCCATGTCTCCCACGTCCGCACTGCTATTTTTAGCAGTGTAGTGTCCCGCTGCATCACTGCTGCTGGAGCCTTTCCCTGCCGCAATGAAAGGCCCTGACTGGGGGAGGCAGCAATGAAAGGCTCTGGTTCTGCCCTGCCAGAGCCTTTCCCTGCTGCACGTAGCTACACACCACAGTGACAAGTGTGGACGCAGCCTGCCTTTCCCTGCTGTGTGTGGTTACACGTGTAGTGCCTGTACTCTGCATACTGCCGGAAGTGTAGATGTCGCCTCCTGAGCGGGTGTGTTAGTGGCTAAAGAGGGCATAGGAGTCCTGCCCTGCTGCTGCGTGGGAGGCTGTCCAATGCTCCCAGACCCTTTTCTCCCAGTCAGTAGCACGTCCCTGCTGTCCAGGACTAGAGTTGGCCATTGGTGAAGGGGAGTTCAAATATGTTCAAAGTTGAAATCCAGCATTGCTCGTTCGGAGGGTTTAGTCAAGCAGTCTCACAGACGTCATTGAAAGGTCTGTGCTGACATGATCAGAGGCGCCAAGGAGAAGAATCTAAAAGTGAAAGGACCTGTTCACATGCCTGCTGAGACTCTGCAAATCACTCCTAGGGAAACACCGTGTGGTGAGGGTTCTAAGACCTGGGATTGTTTCCAGAGGTGTATCCACGAGCGTCTCATTGATTTACACAGTCCCTCGGAGATCGTTAAGCAGATCACGTCTCTCAGTATTGAGCCAGGTGTAGAAGCTGAAGTTGCTGTTGCCAAAGCCTAAATGCCTGTCCTCTGCTTTAATCAAAGTCGATTTGTAATTTAAAACAAAAACCAACCAACCACTGAAAGTTGAGTGAGTCCCCCCGTCTCCAGCTGCTCTGTCCCTTTTTACTACTGCACTAGAACGAGAGCCGTGCGGCACTTGACTCCTTCAGTCCTGTAATTTCCCATCCCGGCAGTTTCATTCCCAGGAGAAAGCAGCGGTGAGCATGTGTCCTGACTGTGCCACCCACCTGCCTTCAGTAATACCTGACTCCGCATCCCGCACAGTAGGCTGCCTGCTGATGAATTGCCCTCTGGCTCCCCCTAGTGTATAACACAAGGCTCTTTTCAAACCCCATCGTGTGTCTAGATCAGGCGTTGCTGTAAATGTTACTGCAGATTTTTTTGGCTGATCATCTGGGTGAGAGATTTATTTTTTCCAACACCGCTTTTATAGGGACATGCGCTGGAATAAAGGCACCATTTTGAAAGCATCTGTGGACTATATCCGCAAACTGCAACGAGAACAGCAACGCACGAAAGAACTTGAGAACAGGCAGAAGAAACTAGAACATGCCAACAGACATCTCTTGCTCAGAATACAGGTTTGCTGCTAAATACATTGTGAATGAACGTAATAGCTGCATGTATGTATATCGTTCACATCTATTGCTGCAAGGAAATGTCAGTTCACTGGGTAACTTAGAGGGAGCCATCATGCTGGACCTGCAATAGCTATGGTTAATGCTGAGTTGAACTTGTAGAGTTCTTGGTCCTCCAGTTGCAGAAGACCTGGCTATGTTGTAGGAAGAACTTTAAAAAGTGAGATGCTTCTAGATAGCAGATAATTCTCTAGCCTTCTGGTAAAGCATTTGTAGTTTAGTGTGTCTCTGCTCCCACTACTGTCCCTCAGCCCCCACCCCAACAATTCTAAGGACTGCAAACTGCCCTGGACATTATGATGTTGTACATACAAATAAGGAGTCCAATCCTGCTCTCATTGTAGGCAGAGGAAGATTTGCCATGCACTCCAGTAAGAGCAGGATGAGCCCCACAGTACCATATTATATATGGAGCAATTGTCAATGTGGTCAAATTAGGTTCAAGTGCTTTTTGACTCAAGATGCTCACGGTTTTCCACTCTCAGGCCAGCTTCCTAAACAAGCAGTTGAGTGAAGCAACGTTGTGTGAAGCTTTTACAAATTCACACAGAGCTCCAACTCTAGGCACAGGCTGTCCCTGTGGTCGGCAGATAGAGGGAGTCCTCCCTGCAGGTTCTTCTCCCTGTCCTCTGGAAGGGAGAATGGAATGATTCTACATTAATACCCCTTCCCTGATAGTCTGCAGGAGCCCCTCAGCTGCTGCTCTGCACAGAATAAACTCAGTGGGGCCGGAGAGGCAGTGCTGAGGGTGGAAAAGAGAGGAACAGGAGATCAGCCATGTTCTGCAGCACCATTCCCCTGAAGGCTACCAAGCTGGCAGTTCTACTTAACTGCTTTCTGCATCCCCTTTGTGTCTGGTACTGAGCTGCTGTAAGGAAACCCAGCCAGTGTCCGCATGGCTATTAAAAATACATTGAACAATGAATTAATCAATGCACTGAGGAAAGCCATGGGGGTTTTCACCAGAGGAAGTAATATACTGTGTTGGTGTCTCTTTCCTGGAGATTGCCTCAGTTTCCCCTATGAGCAGCAGGACTTTGCCATTATCACCAGTGTATTTTTGGTGATTCTCTTTATGGTCATTATGAATTCAAGTTGTACAAAAACATTAACTGATCTTTGACTACAAGGGATAAATATGCCCAATGGCCTGTGATGGGATGTTAGATGGGGCAGGTGCTGAGTTACTACAGAGAATTCTTTCCCTGGTGTCTGGCTGGTGAGTCTTGCCCACGTGTTCAGGGTTTAGCTGATCGCCATATTTAGGGTCGGGAAGGAATTTTCCCCTAGGGCAGATTGACAGAGACCCTGGGGAGTTTTCACCTTCCTCTGCAGCGTGGGGCACGGGTCACTTTCTGGTGGATTCTCTGTACCTTGAAGTCTTTAAACCATGATTTGAGAACTTCAATAATTCAGTCATAGGTTAGGGGTCTATTACAGGAGTGGGTGGGTCAGGTTGTTTGGCCTGCGTTGTGCAGGAGGTCAGACTAGATGATCATAATGGGCCCTTCTGCCCTTAAAGTCTATGAGTATATCTGGTGTAGCTTTGCACGGTAAGGCTTCGCTGAAGTTGCTGTCTGCACTCCTGATCTGGATATCCATTGAAAACTTAAGTTGCTGGTGTGCTTCCAGATGTCTTGTGAAATTTGCCTGTGAAATTTGTTTTTGGCAATGAAATGGTTCTTCAGGAAAAGTCTGAAGGAACTGGCTTTGGCAGTGGTCTGCCACCACTGACTCTCTGCAGACTTTTAATTGAGAGAATATTATTTAAGTAGTAATTTTGTTGGGGGGCGAGGGGGGAGGACAAGGGGGAAGAGGAGGATGTGGGAGGGGTTTGATAGCTATGTCAAGTCCAGTTCTTGCAGTAGTTGTTGCCCTCCTAGTGAGATGGGACCCGTTTTAATCCATCAAAGATGTATCAAGAACATTACGCTTCGTCTTTGCTCTCAGGTTTTATTTGTGTCTGTTGCCTTTTTTATAGGAACTTGAGATGCAGGCTCGAGCACATGGACTTTCCCTTGTTCCATCCACAGGCCTTTGCTCACCAGATGTGGTAAACCGAGTCATCAAGCAAGAACCTGTCCTTGATAACTGCAACCAAGACATACTGCAGCACCGCTCAGATTTATCTTGCACTACTACCCTCGATCTTACTGATGGTACCATAACTTTCAACGATAACCTAGGAACCTACAGTGTTCCCACAAAAGTGGGATCCAAACTGGAAGATATTTTGATGGACGATACTCTCTCCCCTGTAGGAGTTACTGACCCGCTCCTTTCCTCAGTGTCTCCTGGAGCTTCAAAAACAAGTAGCAGAAGAAGCAGCGTGAGCATGGAAGACACTGATCACGTTTGTTAGCAGATCATGGGCATGGTCTCTCATAAACTGCTTCATTTCTTGCTCAGTAGATGGAATAATTTACATTTTTAGGTTTTTTGATTTTCTTTTAATATTAATCTACTTGTGCTTTATCAATAGCCCAGTATATATATTATATATATTTTTTGAATTTTGTGAAAAGACTTGTATATTCTATTTTAAAAGTTACCAATGCCTCCAAAATAGTGTACGACACATGTACCGTATTTGTGAACTGGATTCACCAAGAACTTTGAACTGGTCAAATCTACTCAAAGCAATAGAATTACAAATCAAAGCAACAGTCTGTTTCTATTCAGGGAAACTTAACAAGTTACTTACTTGGAAACTAAATGTAAAGTTTAAAAAAAAAAAAAAAAAAAAAAGAGAGAGAGAATGTGAAGAAACCAAAAATATCCACTTTGTAACCATGTTGTAATGATTTAATAGTGCTGCCTTAAAGATACAGTATCCTTCAAACTTAGTTTAGTCTTTATCACCAGATGTTTAAAATAAATCACTATTCTACTTTAATAATAATAAAACTAGTGTTAACACATACTGATTGTGTTGATTGCAATATAAAATGTTCCTCATGGTGTTGCTAGAAAGGAAGGCGAGCGTGCAGGGAGACATGGAATCTGTCTCAGTTTCCTGGAGTGCTATTATTTTTACTCTCAGCTGAGTGGGTCTCCCTTCTGCTCCTAGTTCAAGCTTTTCTTTAAAGGCTTTTAGTTTGGGAAGGAGATGTAGAATTGCTTATCAATAATAAAACACGAAGGAGCACTGTAGGCTGGTACACAGTTTCAGACAAAATTCAATACATTTTATCAACTGGGCACATTTTGTTGTATATTTCTAACGGGCCTTATTTTTTTTTTTATGTGTTGTACAGGTTTTTCATTTGCATGGATTCTTTAGTTATCCTCATTTTTTTTGTTTTGTTTTAAATATAGTTGTATTTCCTTTATAAGAATATGCCTTTTAATATTGCAACCGTTTTTTGACATGTTTAAAACTCACTGGAGGTTTTCTGCATTCTTTGTAAACACTTGAAAGGAAGCTTTTATGCAGGATCCTATGTATTAAGAGAGATTTTGAGAATATTTTGTATATTACAGTCTCACTTTGAAATATTTTTAAACACAATTTAAGGTGTAGTACAAATTTAGACTAGGTAACAAACAAATCTCTGTAGAGAAACTGAACTTACATATTTATTTTTAGTGATGCAGAAAGATTAGTAATACGCTTTGAAGCCTAATAGCTATATAGTTAATATGCCCATTATAGTAATTAAATTGGTGTTTTCTTTCAGCAGCATGGCTGGTTTAAAAAGAATAAATTTACTGTATCTTCAAATAACTGTTACTTGATAACCACTGTATTTATTTAACTTGCAACAATGTTGTGAAAGTAGTTTTGGTGCATTATCTACACAAGTGTAGTCCTATGCAATAACAGTAGTTATAATTGCATTATATCAAACCTAGATGTTTTACAAAGATGACAGATAGTGTTATGAGCCAGGCTGACTGAGTGGATTTCTCAGTAACAGCCTACCGTTGACTTGGAAGCGTCTCATTCAGAATGAAGTGCCTTAAATTATCATAGTGGTCTTCTTGGGCTAACACTGACTGAAGTGTGGCATAGGAGAAAGTTTTGAGGTGATATTTATAGGAAATCTGAGGGGAGCCCGGTGCCTAGGTAGAAAACAAGAGCTTCCCATTCTCTTTGTGCGACACTGGAAAGATAGATATACCTTTAAATCTTGAGTACAAACATGGCAGACTTGACCAAGAAAACTTGGTCCTGGCGGTTTAACAGTGTTCAGAAATCAAATGTGAAAATAGTGCTGATGAAAGACAGAGGACAGAATGTCAGGCATTTTAGTAGAAGGTTCATACTGATGGATGCTGCATCTTTCATGTATGCATTCGGTTATGGAAAAATCCTTGAAACCACTGGTGCCCAGTCCTGCTCTCATTGAAGTCAATAGGAGTTTTTTGGTTGACAATGAGAGTGCATGACCGGGCCTGCTATCAGCTCTGCTACTTTCTATTCTGGTACTTGGGGTCGATCGGGGTTTAGAGAGGGAACTCTCCTCTATATCAGCCACATAGGAATGGTCTAGTTTACTACATAGCCCTGCCTTGAGTGCAGGGGACTGGACTAGATGACCTCTCAAGGTCCCTTCCAGTCCTACACGTCTATGATTCTATATTCTTGACATTCTTTCTTGTGTTTGTATAGCTCTTTCACCAGTATTTGTTTCTGCTTGAATAGCTAACTGTATATTAGCTTTGATAATCACCAGATTTGTCACTTTTGGAGTAGGGGCAGGAGTCAGATTACCGTGTTACAACAATGCCTGTGTTCTCCTAGCCAGTTTTTTGGGGCTGTTTTCTGTATCTGCTAGACCAGAGGCACTGCATATATAGGTCTCCAGCACTGTTATTGCAGCCCATCACCATACTCAGCCGTGCAGTTAAGATGCTCGTATTTCCTGGGTGGCTGTCTGCACAGCTGCGCCGCAGTTTAGCAACTATGCATGCAGTCACTTGCTCCTGTTCGTTGCAATACTTTGATGGTGACAGATGAAGGAAATAGGAGAGGTAAAAGAGTGGCTATAGCAAAGTGGTGAGCGAAGACCAGAGGGCTGCAGCAGTCTGACAAAAATGGGATGCACAAGGGTGTTGTCACCAGAAAATCCAATTACTATGGCCCGGAACTGGATACCTTGCAGGGTACCATGCTGTTATCTGTGCAGGGTCTGGGTGTGAGGCATGCAAATATGCATCGTGCTTTAGTCCACGTGGACTAAAATGAAGCCCTGATCCCCTGCCCTCATGCAATTTGTATATGATCCTGATATACTTAAAAATCGACAAAAATACAATTCCTTACCAAGATCTGGATTTCTCTGGTTAGACATTTCTGTGGTCCCCAGCAACTATATCACGTGGTGTGGGCTCTGTAGTGTAGCTCCAAGACAGCGTACTGTCCGTGACACTCAACTCAGGCCTTTCCCTCAACTCCTCGTAGGCCATGTCCCGTTTTTGGGGTATTGCAGCTCTTCTGCATGAGAGCCTCGGAGTGTTCCAGTTCAGTGTGCCACTAGCAGGTCTGGGCTTTTCAGTTCGGATGCTCTGATTCTCTCTATTGTACACGCACCATGGTGCATATGGCCCTTCATGTTTTACATGGGGAGTAACTACAGCAGACAGGCAAGGAGTCAGCAGCTGGAGGCAAGACATTGCGGCAGCAAGATGGAGCAGCCAGGACAGTGGTTGCCCAAAGCGTCAGTCTGTCATGACTACGTGGCCCACCTGCCGGCAATGTGAGCTAGGCCTGACTTACCTGGCCAGGTAAATGGAGTTCCAAGCAATTCTCACCTTTGCCAAAACTATGCAACAAATATGAACGTATGGAATACAGTGAAGGTCTTTGTTGTTTTTAGACTATGAAGCAATATTAACTCTGCAGCCTATAAAAGCAAATAGCAAGTATACAAGGAAAAAAAGCAAAGCACAAAATAATGCACTTACGTTGATGTTTTTTGACATAAAATGCACTGGGGGGAAGCGGATCTCGATGATATGAAATACCAATATTTCTTGACATGAATTACTGCCTCTTGCTAGGATGCTTGGTATTGTAATGATGTTGATATTCACCTGCTGTTGACTGCAGCAATAATTTGTGTATGGTCCATAGCACTGTAAATTATGGATCAATAGTAATGTATCCAATGAAATACTTTGAACTGTTGTTCTTGATAGATGGATTAAAGCAATTGGTTTTTTCACATCCTCTGTGTGAGCCACGTGTGTTCAGTGCAAGTGAATCTTGGTTTTAAATGACTGTTACGGCTCCCAACGGCACACGTCATGTTTGTGACTTAGCCCGAGTCCTACTAATGGATCCTGGCCTTTTGATGGGCAAACGTCCAGCAGGCTGATGAACTGGGAGGAGCTGATGCTGACAGGCAGTTCTCCTTAGAAGCTTTTTTCCATGAGAGGATTCCAAAAAAAAAATTGGGCAGGGGTCCCCTTAAAAAAAATGGAGACCTCTTACCACCCCTCCATCCGCACTGGCCAGTTCTCAGAAGGTGCTGTGAGCTGCCTGGCTTAGCACCGTTACCTGTCCGGGCTGGTGTAAAGGCACAGCTCTGCGGGAGGTGACCAGGGGCAGCTCCAGGCTGATGCTCTAGCAGAGGACTGGGGGGGAGGGCAGGACTTGGCTGGCTCAGCGCACTCAGACAAAGGTCTCTGTTTGCAGACTCGCCCCCTTACCGCTTACCAGGCTGAGCAGAAAGAAGCCTTGTGTGATCACTGAGCTGAACTTCGCCAAACTCAGGTGAGGAGGGGGCACGCTCCCCCGCGCTCCCCCCTTGCTATAATGTCCGATTGTGGTGCAGAGTCCACAAATACAGAATTCTACTTTTCAAACAGGTTTGAAGTTCGCTCTCTCTGTAGTGCCCTAGAAATTCCCAGGAGTGGTTTGAAAAAGACACCCTGACTCATTAAAAGCAACGTAGAGGCTCATGCTCCCCAGATGGGTGAGTCTCAAAAGGAGACGCGTTCCATTTATGTGCATTTTCTTTTGCCAGCAGGTGGGTTCATGCTATAACTGCAGCCACAATCTTAATGACCTCCTCCTGCCTCGCTGGATATTGTGCATTGTTGTGATTTGTGAACACCTGGTTCAGGGCATTCAACTGGGAATCAGGAGACCTGGGCCCTATTCCCAGCTCTGCAACTCACTGGCCCATGTCTTCAGGCAAACCCTTCCCCACCCGGTGCCTTTATTCTCTTTCCAGCCTTTAGAATGTGAGGTCCACGACTGTCTCTTCTGTACATCACTTAGCGCACTGGTGCCCTGATTTCAGTGGGGGGCTCGCGGTGCTATTGTAGTGCACATAATAATTATTGTTTTACACATTTGTTCCTTACATCATGGAGTGAAAAAACCTGTGGTAAATCTCAGATGATGGCGTTAACAGCACTGAGTATGGATGTTCTCTTCTCTGATGTTCAACTGGAGACCGGCCAAATCATAGCCATTTATCTCCTCCCCCTTACACACACATGATTCTTTTGTTTGGGTTGCAGTAATTCCTGGAAGCCACAGTTGGGGTTCAGGGCACCCTTGTGTTAGGCGCTGTACGAGTAATTAAGGAAAAGTCCTTATGCCAAAGTCCTTTCAATCTACATATGTGACAAGAAACAAGAGGACACAACAAACGTGAGGGAAGGACAAGGTAACATCTTATGTTGGAGATGAACAGGACAAGGTAAGAACACCTTATGTTGGAGAAGAATATCTTAGGTTGGAGAAGAACCTTAAAACAATTTCCTGTATGGGCACTTGATAAACTAGGAGCCCTCTAATCCTTAGTTTACACCAGAGGTTGGTTTGGACTAAAATCCTGGATGCAAGCACCCCCAAACTTTGAGGATCACCTATTAGAGTGAACATTTTACCCAGCTTCTGCTTTCAGGTTTGGCGAATGTTCAGGTATCCAAAGATTAACAATTGATTGGCGGACACAGTCTTAATGGACTGAGCTATTGGCTTGTTCTTGTGAGACAATCCCAAAGACCATCGAGCTGCCAATGGGAAAGGAGGAGTGTATTGCTTTTCCACCAGTTTTCATAGTGCAAATCAGAACGTTGCTTCAAGTGAAACTCAAATGATACAGACAACTGACTAGCCTTGGCGGTAATGTTGCTGTGGTGGGTTGAGGCACCGTTTTATGTTAATTCACATATTACCTAAGAAATCCATTGGTATATAATGTTGTGTTTCAAATTGCATTATGTATTCTTTGTAGTGTAATACCTAGATCCCCTATCGGGGATTGGAACGACGGTCCCCATCCCAAAGTCCTTGTGGTTTATTGGTATGTCTACACTGCAGCTAGGAGGTGTGATTCCCAGCTCGAGTAGACACCCAGGTGCTAGCTCCATGAGTTAGCGCATTAACAATAGCAACATGGCCTTGTCGGCACAGGAGATGGCTCAGGCTAGCTATCCAAGGATGCAGGTAGGATCTTGGATGGGGTTGTACTCAGCTGTGTGGCTAGCCCGGGCTGCCTCCCGTGTGGCCACGACCCCACTGCCATTTTTATTTCAGTAGCTGAAGCAGAGCTAGTGACTGAATGTTGACTGGGGCTGGGAATGGCATTCTCCCAGCTGCTGTCGACATAGTTTATTGCTTTGTCTTCACTGCCAGTTTGTTTTGTTCCATGGTAAAAAGGCACCTAGCCCGCCTGAGCTATACGGCTGAGCTATACGGCTGCTGTAAAAACAGAGCTGGAGACAAGGCACTTTAGTTCTGCTGCGAGGTAAACGAGACAAGGTCAGCCCCAGGAAGGGTAAACACAAGTGCCTTGTCTCCGTTTACTCAGCGAGATAGCTATGGTGTGTTTATCTTGCTTTTTAAAAAGCCACCCTTTTAAGCAGTGAAGACCGAGTGCTAGTCTACACGAGAAGCTATGCCATTGTGGCGCATCTGGTGGAGATGCTCTATGCCTATGGGAGAGAGCTCCCGTCAGCTACCACCTCTCATGGAAGTTCTGCTGTGTCGACGGGAGAAGCTCTCCCGCCTACATAATGCTGTCCTCGCTGATGTTTGGGTCCATGTAATTTATGTCGCTCAGAGATGTGGATTATTCACACCCCAGAGCAACGTAAATTATGATCTAAAAAAAGTATGCAACGACTCTCCTATCCTGTAAGGAGCTATCCAGTATGAAAGACTTTCCATTTCCCCTTCAGCCTTATGGCATTAGGATGGGACTAAAAACCAAAACCTAATGGAGATGTAGCCTTCATTTCTGTGTGAAGCTTAATGAAGGTAAAGTTCCCTTTACAGGTTGAGACCTGGATGTCACTCTGCCGTGTGTGATTGCTATTCCATTCTGGCACTTGCAGAATTCCTACAACAAATGCATGACTAATGTGACATCCACACACAACATTGCATTAGTTCCATATGATCAGTTCTAGTCCAATGAAGACCAAGTAAATTCGTGTTGCTCTAATGCGAGTCATGATTTAATTTCCTAATTTGTAAGTAGTTTCATCTGAACGTAGCATGTAATTTACATCATCAGCAGCAGCTTAAGACAGACACCAAACGTTCAGCAGTCTGTTACATAATACATGGGATAGACCACATGTTTCATATTAAAATTCTGTTGTGTTCGATGATGTTTTACTCTCCACTTAAGAGATTTTTGTTTAAAATATTTAGCACCTGCCACTGTTAAAGAAATCTGGCATGATTCCCCTTTGCCCTAAGATACCCTTAATGCTGTATAAAGTGGCTGTAAATGACATCCACTTTAAGACCACCTTACACTGCCTGAATTCTGTAAAGAGACCTTGATGTAAATGAGAATCAGAGCCCAAGATTTTTCCTTCTCGTTTGAGAAGAACACTGATTTCCTGTGATGCAGCTGCTGATTGTGGACCAGACAGTTGGAAAAGGAGTAATTGTTTAACTCCAGCATGTATTAATTTCAAAACAATCTCACCGTCTTTACAGAAATAATCTAGTACAAACAAATACATGAAGTATTTACAGCTCGTTAACATCTTGATGGAGCTTATATTTCATTTTCTCTCTGGTATAATATTTCATTGACGGTAATGTGGAAGTGAGCTGAGATTTTAGGGGTAGTGATAATAGCTCCCTTTGAAAAGAAGGAATTAAATCAAAGCTTAATACATGGAAAAGCATTAAATTGGTGGTAGATTTAAAAAAAAAATGCATTGCAAACAATGAAGAGTATTTTAAAGTAGTTGTTTTATTAAAAATACTTTCCACCTCCTCTCCTCGATCTTTTGATGACAAGTCTGGCAGAGGAACTCTTTATCAGACACTAAAGCAATTTAGTTGCTGTCATATGCCTTTCTTGATATACGTGTATTAGTCACACAGCAGTTCTATGTGCTTTAGCATATTTTAGTATATAATTAAAAATGTCTGCTACTAAGCAACAAAGCCTGGCAGAGGTTGATTGCATTCTGTCACTAAGGTAGAAGGGGGGGGGGGGAGAGATAATGATCACGTGCTCCCCTTCTAATCATAATTGTACTCTAGCTCCTTTGATATGTTACTATACGCATTATTTCCTGAAGACGGAGGTGAAAAGGCAGTACACACAATATCGGGTGGATCTCGACATATGACTGCACCACTGGAGTTGATATGGTATCAGAGTCTTAAAATGTCATGCATTTGGGGCCTGATCCAAAGCCCACTGATGTCAGTAGGAGTCTTTCCACCGATTTCAATGAGCACTGGACTGGAGCCTCAGTACTATTTGGGTTCCGGGACGGGGGTGAGTGCAAGCCCGCCCATGGCTAAAGCCCCTCCCCCAGCCTAAGGGGAGGAGTCACGGGGCCCGGGACTCAACTAATTTCAGGAGACGACAAATGAGAAAACGGGAACAGGTGTGAAGGTCAAAAGGTTAAATGGAGGGAACCTGAAGGGGACACAGCAGAGAACCCCGGACAGTGCCCACTGCTCTCAAAAGACGCTAAGGAGTCAGCGGATGCGGCCCAGAGGAACTCTGCCTGGATACGTGATCGGACCAGACCCTCAGTTATTCAAATGTGCTTCTGACATTTATTTATTTGTAGTTTAATTTCCAAGACACGAAGCACAATTAAGTGCCCGACTCTCATCTGGCTGTCAGTGGGAGTTGGGTGCCTAAAGGCCCTTTGTGCCTCTGAAAACGTTACATATTTACTCAATGTAGTGTCTGCTGTGTAATGGCTCCTGGTTCACCAACCAGAACGTGTTTTACAGCAGTTTCTTTACCAGGCAGCACGAAACACATTGCATACTTTAAAACTTAGCAATACATTTGACTTTCTATAGATATGATTTTATGTGCTGGCATGAGATGGTTTTATCAGTTTGAGTTTAGGCTGTCCCCATCACTCATCAAGTAGTAAAGCTACCAGTGAATTAAATTGGTAATCCCAAAATATCAATATGAACTTTATACCACACCAGGCCCTCATAGCAATTGTCCAACTGGATCAAACCTGCAGTCCATCTAGCCCAGCATCCTGTCTTCGGCAGTGGCCAGCACTAACAAGGGAAGGTGCAATAAACCCTGTAGTAGGCAGATATGGGATAATCTGGCCATAGAGCAGGATTATCCACCCACTTCCTAGTAGAGGATGGTTTAAACCTAGAAGCATGAGATTTTATATCCCTTCCAAAACCCCATTTATAGTATTTACTATTATAACTCTGGTATTCTTGATAGCCAGTGTCCAATCCCTCTCAGAATCTTGCTAAATGTTCTATTTCAATGACATCCACAGTCTAATTAGTGTGAGTGAGTATTTTCGAATGTATTCTATTTGGCACCGGGGAGGTCACATTTGGAATATTGTGTCCAGTGTTGAGCTCCCCACTACAGAAAGGATGTGGACAAGTTGGAGATAGTCCAGCGGAGAGCAACAAAAATGATTAGGAGGCTAGAGCACAAGACTTATGAGGAGAGGCTGAGGGAACTAGGCTTGTTTAGTCTGCAGAAGAAAAGAATGAAGGGGGATTTGCTAACAGCCTTCAACTACCTGAAAGGGGGTTCCAGGGAGGATGGAGCTAGGCTGTTCTCAGTGGTGGCAGATGACAGAACTAGGAGCAATGGTCTCAAGTTGAAGTGGGGGAGGTCTAGGTTGGATATTAGGAAACACTTTTTCACAAGGAGGGTGGTGAAGCACTGGAATCGGTTAGTTAGAAATGTGATGGAATCTCCATTCTTACAGGTTTTTAAGGCCCGGCTTGACAAAGCCCTGGCTGGGATGATTTAGTTGCAGCTGGCCCTGCTTTGAGCAAGGGGTTGGGCTAGATGACCTCCTGAGGTCCTCCGAACCCTAATCTTCTATGATTCTGTGTCAATTTTTCTGGAACACGTGACTCTTATTTTACAGATTTGGGATGCCAGCTTGAGTGCTCAATACAGACACAGACCACGAAACAACGTTCTCGGTGCTCAGCACACAACCAACCTTGACTCTGCCCCTGCATGTGTTAGGGGCTCAGTCCGAACTTCCAGCAAAGTCACTGGTATTGGTTTTTTAGCCTAAATGGAAGTTGTCTGGACAAGGCCCTTATCTGCTTCTCAGCCATTATGAATGTGGGCATCTGAGCATACGTAGCTATTTATTCTGCAGCCTCACGCCTGAAGCTGCCTTACTACACAGTTAGTTCCTGTGTTAATGTAATGGACGTACGTATTTTTTTGTGATCTGGCATAAGAATTGTGTTTAGTGAGTGTTCACATGGCAGCTGTGTCTGTCACAAGATTTGTCTAGTTAGCGGTGTAGAGAACTCTTCTTCTGTAGGCAAAGGTTGGATGTTGAGTCTCAACTCTAGTGCTGGTTGCTGTTGAGGCATCCGAGAGAGATTTATTGTTAAAATATCTTTGGTTTTGCGCCCGGGGTGTGATTTCTGAGCAGCTTTGTGCT
The DNA here is from genome assembly GCF_026122565.2 of Emydura macquarii macquarii. Classification (NCBI taxonomy): domain Eukaryota; kingdom Metazoa; phylum Chordata; order Testudines; family Chelidae; genus Emydura; species Emydura macquarii. The sequence continues at coordinate 8,337,936 of NW_027130208.1, forward strand.
CTCCAAATGAATTAGCAGCCTGCCAGAATGCTGACAGCTGACTTACAGCTAAGTCAAAAGCAGGCAGGGGCAGACTGCGGCCGCCTTCAAGGGGAGCGTCAGCCACCACCTTCGTCCACACTGCCTGTGGGGATCGCTTTCTCTGACCTCAGTGTCATAAAATAGAAAAGCCTGGGCAATAACTGGATCATTGGCTCTTCTTCTTAACGCTGGCATCCTTGGCGAGCAGCACCCTCCCATGCCTAGAAGATTGCTGTTCCCTGCAGCCCCAGGTCAGAAGCAAGAGGAGAACCTGGCAGACTGGGTTTTCAGTAGGGGGCAGTGTTGTTCTCTTTGCGTGTTTTAGGTATCAGCGCTTCAAGTGTCAAGGGTAAGGGGGAACTCTGGCCAGACCTCTCCCCATCCGTCCCACAACAAACACTGGAGAGCAGAAAAACAAAAGCAGACGTGAGGCTAGGCAGGGAAGAAGGGATTGCAAAGGAAGCATTTAAAAGAGCAATGTTATGGTGGCTAAAGACTCCTCCAGGCAGAATGGAAGTATTGGAGAGGTATCATTCATAGGTTTCATCTCTGTTTGTCTGTCTCTCTCTCTCTCTCATGCGCGCGCACACACACACACACACACACACACACACACACACACACTCTGAACTGGTTTTCATTACAAACTTTTTTATGATTTAATGGCTTTTATTTCTTTAGTAAATAGCGAGAAACCAATACACCAGCAAAAACTAGTATAGCATATTGAATTGATTGCATAAAAACACTTGAAATAATAAAAAGGCTGCTGACTGTATTTCCCTTGCATCCACCTCCAAGCAAAAGGACCACAGCCCCTTCAATTTTTCATGTTCTTCATGTGATGTATAACATTTTCCGTGACTGTCAAGTTACTAAGACATAATGTTCATGCCATTTGGAGATATTAATCTTGTTTGTTTTCCAGCTTCTAGTGGTTCTTCTTCAGTGATCATAGTTGCCTTGAATGTGAATGCTTTATGAGCTCGAATGAGCCAAATTCATCCCAGGGGTAAGTAGGCATAACACAGCTCCCTTTAGATTTGAACGGGAGCTGTTCCTGCATATGCCACCTAGATTTTGTGTCTACACAATATGAAAGTGACATAAGTTGCACTTATTGAGCACACCCACGGCTTTCTGAATTTGTAGAGGTTACCCAGATAAACCACCAACATCCATTTTTTGACCAACCTAAACCCAATGTGTAACTTGGTCAGATAGATCACTCTACATCACAGCAGAATTTGACGAAGGGTGTTTTTTGAGATATAATTGTACGTACATATTTCTAGCTAGTTAAGTAAATACAGTTAATCAGAATCATAGACGTTAGAAGTGACAATAGACCATTTTTTGCTGCCGGTGGAGGCTTGCTGCCTGCTATGCACTTTCTAGCCTTTTGTCCACTGTAATTTGAAAAGTCCCACATCTAGGACTTCCACAGCTACTTAGATTATACCATTGCCTATTACACATTGAAACAGAGAGATTTTGTAATCTGACACTATAGAATGGTTTCTATGTTCAAAACGTTCTGTCCAGGATTAGGGTAAAAGCCAATACATATTTTTTGCCTTAACATATTCAAACAACTAAAATGGAAAGTAGCTTAGAAAACCACTATCTGTGCTGCATAATGTATCAGAGGCATTTTACTCTTCTTTAACTATTTTACATAGTGTACTGTTTTCCGAGGAAACACATTTACAATACAATAGTGCAATCTTATACGATAAAGGCTGTGTTATAAATAGGAAATGTGTTTGTTTGCTACGTCACCCAACCCAACTCCTTTTATATCCCTTCTAGACCTAATCCTGCAATCTTAACTCAGGAAACACTTCTAGTGACTTCAGTGCTCCATTGGCGGACAATGGAGAGAGATCCCTCTACAAGCTCTATTTTAGATCACCCGATAGTCTGTCCTAGTGTAGGGAATGAAGGAGAAGGAAAAGGAATGGAAGATCTGCCATTGACTTCAGTGGGGGCAGGGCTGTGCTCATAACATGCAATCCAGTCCATAATTCCAGTTACTGATGTTCATTATTTCTTGAGAGTTCTCCAAGCACTGGGAGCGATACAAACATAGACCAAGAGGTTGCCCCTAGGAGCTTCTGTACCAAAGTGCACAAACGTAAAAGGCATAACAGATCAGATGCCTCTTTTAAAAAAAAAAAAAAACACAAAACAACCAACACTTTTTTGATGACTTCATAAGGTCATTTGAAATGATTCTATCTGAAATCCAGCCCTGCCCACTAAATTACAGCTTTGCCTGATACCATCCAACTTCTACAGTCTTCAGTGAATCCCAAAGTCCTCTTCCATCGCAGTCTTACATTCGCTGGCCCACCGTTTGTACGCTCTTTCCAGGGTCTCTTCGGTGAGATCATTGAATATCTCTGCAAAATATGATTGTTTTAGGTAATTTGACATCTGGAGACGCTTCTCCCACGGACTCCCAGAAAGTGAGGCGCACTCTCCCTGCACAGCTTTACGAGACTTCTTAACAGCACTAGATTCACAAAGAGATTCTAGGTGCCTGACTGCATCTTTAGGTGCCTAAGCCGAACATTTAGGCGCCGCTGACATTCACAACACCTCCGCTTAGCGGCCGCCTCGCTCTTTAGGTGCCTGGATCCCTCTAGCTGCCGCCGGGAGGCATGCACAAAGCTGCCTAAGTCCTGACCTTGCCCTACAACTCTGGAGCTGCTCCAAGTCCCTCATGCCTAAGTCTTATACCTGGCGTTCCCCTGCTTATCTCCACGGGAGGAGGCAGATCCAGTGAACGTGCTTTGAGCCTGTCTACCCCACACCGGAGCCAGCTGGGGGCCAACAGGGTGGGAATTTTATCCCAGAATAGCCAGTAGCTCACCTGGGATGGGGGAGACCCAGACCTGAACCCCCATTGTACCGGATTTGGAGCAGGGACTTGACCCCAGGCCAAGTGAGTGCTCCAACCACCAGGCCAGTGGATATTGTGGGTGTAGGGCTCTCTCCATCTCTCCGTTGGAAGCTGTTCTACTTGGTATGACTAGTTAGACATTCATTGGAGCGGTGACATGAACCTGGCTCTCCCACTTTCCTGAAGAGTCCCTGGGTTATTGGCGATAAGGGGTCGGGCTCAGAGGGCTCTTTCTCTGTGGCTTTTCAAGAGGAAGGGCTGACCTGATTCAGGTGCCTCCCACCGGTCCGTCAGTCGGGTGTCTTAAGCAGCCGTCCCCCTCTCCCTCCCTCGTTTCTCTTTCCTCTGCCTTTGACTCCAGGCTAGTTTAGGTTTTCTCGCTTGTGAGAATTCTTTTCTTAGGGGCCTAATTCTCCGCATACAATGCATAGGGAGCCTGGGCACCTACCTCGGGGCTCAGACTTCCACTAAGGCCACATCTGCACTTACAGTGGCGTGTAGGGCCCAGAAACCGCATGCGCCCCTAGCACAAGTAGGGTGTAGCAGCGTAGATGTTGAGGCACCACTCAAGCGAACAGCGTAAAAGCACACCAGAACCTTACAGTATGTACTTTGCACGGCTCTCTACACACCCAAGCCACGTCTCCCCCGTCTAGGCTGCTGTTTTTAGCGGCGTGGTGTCTTGCTGTCAAGCCAACGCCGGAGCCTTTCACTGCAGCAATGAAAGGCTCTGGCAGTGGGAGGCAGCTTCTCCCTGCTGGAGCCTTTCCTCACTGCAAGGAGGGGCCAGAGCCTTTCCCCGCTGCCTCCCCTCTGCCAGAGCCTTTCACTGACGTATACCTGCGCACCTGCGTATACCTGCGGTTTGGAGGCAGCCTCCCTGTTGTGGTTTGCTACACACACCCAACATGCTGTCCCAGTGGAGAAATGAGTCTCCTCTGTGACTCCAGCCCACAGAGACTCAACCTGATGGAATTATTATAGATGTATCACGAGCTGGCCCTACATGCTGCTTTTTATTCTGAATTTTATTTCGATTTAGACGTGTATCATCACTTTGGACAGACATTAGCAGCGCTCAGGATGCATGCTAGTGAGCTCTAAGGATGTTAATTGCATCTTCTACCGGCTGCCTTTTTCCAAGAGCTATTTCGAAATGTTTTCAAGCATGACAAAGGAATTTTTACCGTTAATACGTTTTTTTTTTTTTGTTTAAACAAACGTAGCACCGCATTTGGATCGTCCTGACACAATGCCCAGTATGATTTATAATGTGTTTGCAAAGTCAATTGGCCAACTTTCAGGCAGTGTATTACAGCTCAGTCCTTAATTAAGTTCTGGTGGTTAGAAGCAGGCGCTGAATTCCTTCTTTGTCCCGGTAAATTAAGATGTTAAAAGATCAATTAAAGCCCCCAATTTTTTTTTCTTTGAACATTGCCAGGAGAAGTAAAAACAAAAAAGTTGACAGCTTTCCAAGCAAAAAGTAATTAATATCTCCAAAGACTTAACTGTAATAGCCTGATCCAAAGCCCCTTGAAGTCCATGGAAAAACTGCCATTGAATTCCACAGGTATTTGATCAGGTTCTCAGGGCCAGGTTTTTAAAGGTAGTAAGGCACTTAAAGACATAGATGAGTGGAATTTTCAGAAGTGCCTCAGCACAATGAGTGTTAGGTGCCTAGGCCTTTTTGAAAATCCCACTCAGCAGCCATCTACGTCGTTAGGCCTCCACGCATCTTCAAAAATCTGGCCAGTCGTGAGCGTGTCTGGGAGTTGCTCTTCTATATGTGAATGGGGGTGAAAACTCCCACTTTCCCTGTAGCTTTGGAACTGGATTGTCCAACCCTCGGCCTGTGGGCCAGAGTCCAGCCCATCAAAGGCTGATTTCTGGCCTGTCGGGGTGGAGGAACAGCTCTCCCCCTCCAGCCCTGGCTGGGCGCAGCAGCAGCCCTCCCCCCAGCCAGCGGAAGTGGAGGCGCAGCCCCTTCCCTCCTGCCCCGTGCTGGCCCAGCACAGTAGCAGTGCCCCAACAGCCGGCCTAGCGGAGGAGCAGCCCCTCTCCTCCAGCTCACCGGCCCCCTGAGTGAAAAAGAAATTGCAATGTGGCCCCCTCACACGAAAAGGAAGGACCCTCCGCCTCTCCCCTGCTTTAGAAGCTGTGTTGCAGTACCTGCTGTTCCAAGTCCAGTCGGGAGAGGCATTCTCATCTGGCCTCCACAGTGTTTCAACCTTTCCACCAACGCCTTCTTTATGAGATGCAAGTTGCAGTCGTCATGCCACACCGGGAGCTCCAAACCCCTCATGCACTGAATAATGTCAGCTTTTTCCGGTGTCGTTAAAAGCCCCTTTTCATAGGCCACGTAAGTCATAAATGCCATGTCTATGTTGACTGCTTCTCCATGCATCAGTGATGGTAAAACTTTCTGTAAGGAAAGTAAAATTAACTTATTTTTCCCCTTACAGTCAATAGTCGGGGGTTTTCTTAATGAATCTGACTTTGCTGATGAACATTAGTGTGTGGCTCTCAGTAGGAGAACTAGAGATTTGCTGGATCTCAGCATCCTTTGTGTTTCTGGGGAGTGGAGAAAATGTTTTCCACGTGATTAATGGTACATAAAATCTCCCACAGAGAGCTTGATTCTGTTCCTGTTGAAGGCAATGGCTGAACTTTGAATGAGAGAGAGAGGGAAGGTTACTGAGTGGCAAACACCTCACTTGAACTTTGTCACAGGGACTGAGTCTGTTCCTCCTCAGGACCCACTTCCGAACAGTAGTTTCTCTACAACAAAAGGTCTGTAACCTTAAAACCCTGCAATATTTGGATTGTTAGAGCTGAGATTATTGCTATTATTTATATAACACTAATGCCTAGAGGCACCAATGCAATTGGGGTTCCCTTGTGCCTTTGTTCAAATGCATAGCAAGAGACAATCACTGGCGCAAAATTTCTAGCAATCAAAATAGATAACATGGACAAAGGCAGGAGGGGAAACTGAGGCACACAGCAGGGACATGACTTGCCCACTGTTATATGTCAGATAACTGGTAGAGCTTAGACTAGACCTCAGCTCTCCAGACTCCCGATCCAGTGCACTACCCACTGGGCCATGCTGCCTCTCAAGTACAACAAAACTGTTGAACTGAAACCTAAAACCTCCCAAGAACATTTTTACTAGAAATAAAACCTGGGGTTTTTTTTGTTTTTTTTTTCCTAGCAGAACATTGCAATATAAAATTCACGACTTACCATTTCCAGTTCCGGGCTTATCAGGTGCCCAAAATCAACCAATCTGTCCAGATCATCCTCCCAGAGGTTGGGCGCAAGCTCTTCCAGCATTGTTTCGATGGCAAGTCTGGTCGTCTTTACTGCAGCATCACCATGATTGACCAAGCCATTGAGAGATTGGAACTTTGTGTCCAGCATGTGTTTCCCATGGCTTTTGAGTAGATCGAAGAGTTCTTTGTGTTTCATGAGCGCCATCTTGGATAAAGAATGGAAAGAAGGACTTAAAAAAACTGTGAATTTTTATATAAGCCCATAATACATGTAGGAAAAGTATGTATGGAAATACAGACAACTAGTACTACATTATCCCAGTGCATGCGTGCAAATAAATATTTACATATACTGATTATGTCTGTCTGTATAGACAGACACAATCGGTGCAGAGTGTAGTTCTATGGATAAAACTAGTGTTCAGGTTGTATTAAGACTCTTAGGAGGCTCACAGAGGATGTGCAGATTGTGGTATGTTCATTATGTGGATGACACTCTGACTGGGGACGCTCTTCTGAATGACCTATATCCATCTCATCTGGGTAAGAGCTACATGAGTTGTTTGAGATTCAAAGCAAACAGGGTTAAGATGATGTCCATTGGGGGTGGGAAGCCATTGGATAAAACAACAGAGATTACAGAAGCATCCCAGTGGCTGAGGTAAATTTGCTATTGGTCAACCCTGGATGTATTGTTGAATTACTAGTTGCTCCTGGCTGTCCAGGAACAGAAAGGCTTTACAGGGCATTTGCCATTTATGCCTGGCAAAAAGGGTAAGGCCTTTTCGATGAGATGCTGAACCTCATCAGGATAACCCATGCCTTTTCCCCAGGGTTGTTTTTAAAGAGAATTGAGTAGTTGGGAGTTTGGGGTGGTATAGTGGGTCTGGGGTTTTGGAAAGGTTTTTAGTTTTATGGGCAGTGGTTTGAATTGCATAGGTTTTACTGATATTGTGTGCACGTGTTCAAGATGGATGCATTTCTAATACATTTAAATATTTCTTAAGTTGACACACTAATCAGACCTTGCACTACGTTACATCGATAGCTCTCAAAGCTGTTTGCATATGTAGGTCCAAGGGAGTAACTATAGATTTACAACGACAGCAGAATTTGGCCCAGAAAGATTGAGAATAGCATTAGTCAATCAAACTCAATATATACTTTGAGCATTTGAGATGTATATAAATGGTCTTTTAGAACATGTCTTGGGATAAAAATTTAACTAATTTCCCTGTTCTTCCCCCATTCTGAATAAAAACTAGTTTATCTTGCTCTTATTGGACGGTTATCCAAAGTTTATTGAAGTAAATAGACTCCCATGGATTTCAATAAGTTTTGGATCAAGCCCATTATGAAGGAGATTTCTTCCACCTCATTGCTCTACAGTTGGCACATGACTTGGTTATATATTATGTGTACTTTAAAAAATTATCAGGGGTCCCTAGAAGCTAGGGGTAGGCACACTTTTAGATTCTTAGAAGCCAAACCACTATAAAATATGTGGGTGTGCATGATTTATAAATAATGAAATTTGGTTGCCCAACTTTTTTAAGTGGCTTTGAAAAGCCCACCCTTTGGATGTATAAAACATCTTACACAAAGCTCTAGCCACACACACAGATCCAACTTTTTGTTACTCATTAGTATTGCAAAAATACATTTGTATTCCAAAAAACGGTACCTTTAAAATTTCACCAAGCCCGTTGGAGATGTGTCGACGTGGAATAGTTTGGATGAATGATCTGTCCAGAAAAGTAGCTACAGGAGGAGTGTAACCTCCAAGCTTGTTCTTGCACTGAAGGAAATTTACGCCGTTCTTTGCTCCCACACTGGCATCCACATAAGACAAGAGGGTTGTTGGGACACGAATGTAAGGGGTGCGTCTCCTGTAAAGTGATGCTGCTAGGCCAACGATATCAAGGCAGACCCCTCCTCCAATTGCAATAATGGGCTCTGTACGCCTGTCAATGCCGAAGTTGTGAACTTCTTGCAAGATGCTTAAGACCAGGTCCATGGATTTGGTTTCTTCGGTGGTGGGAAGGGAAAGGATTTTATAATGAACATTATTGGCTTCAAAGTACTTTCTCACTTTTGAGCCATAATATTCATCAACAATCTGATCGATTACAATAAAACGCCTCTCTGCTCTTTCTCTGTTAATGGCCATCTCTAATTGCTGAGGATCTATGACATGCCCAAAAAGGAGTGTACTATTGGCAGGATCCAGAAGATTGCATGTCTCCACCACTTTGTAGCAGAAAGAGATAGGAGCTTCAATTGTCCAGGAAATCCCAATGTCTGAAACACTTTTGCCTCTGTCAGGGATCAGAAAACATGAGATCAATACATTAGGTACCTTCTGTGTCTGAAAGAATTTAAGAATGAAGCAGCCAGCTTACCGGTTGAAATACACACTCAGTAAAGCCAGCTGTTACATCAGAAAATAGTAGGGTTGCAAATACTGTAATGATCTTTAAAATACTGTAGGCGCTAGGGATGATCCTGGAAACTGTAGACGAGTCAGCTTTGCTTCAGCACCAGGAAAATTGGCTGAGGTGATCATTAAAAATCAAATGACTAAACCCAGAGGTGGGTAATGATATAGCAAGGGCTAAGTAGCACGGCTTCTGTAAAGGCGAAATGTTCCTCTCCAATTCCCTAGTTTGTCAATAAGATGGTGGAGATGAATGCTCTAATTTATTTAAACTGTCAAAAATAAAAAAAAAAACCCAACCCCCCCCCCGTCCCCCCCCCCCCCAACAACACATGTGGCTATGAAAGAGAGATCTATTTCCAGCATGGCAAAAATTTAACAGTGGGGTACCCAAGTTCTGTATTAAAACTGATGTTTCATATCATTTTTTGTCATGAACTTGGAAGGGCAGGGAGTGAGAAGTGATGAGACAAAACTGACAAGTGACACAAGTACTTAGGTTAGCCAAGACGAGGGAAGATTGTGAGGAGTTCCTTCAAAGGCATCTAGCCGAGGTGGTGGGAAAGTGGGGAGGCAGTGACAATGCACGGTGATTAGCAGCCCCAGCCCACCTTATAGTGACACCCAGTCGGCCAGAGGAGATGCTGAAGGACTGACACCTGGACCTGTCATTTAGAGAATGAGCAGGGGTGTGAGGGGCCCTCCCTAGGCAGGGGGATTGGGGTGAGATGAGGATCGATCCCCACACTGGGGTAGGGGCCCTTCACCCTACCACTATCCTTTTTCCCTCCTGCTTGTGCTCCAAGCAGTTGATCCTGGTCTCAGCTCCTGTGGTGTCTCCCTTGGGGCAGGCAAAAGCTCTTAAATGCCACTCATTGTCAGCACTGCTCCCTTCTCCTAACTAGCCCACCAGATAGGAAGCAGCATTTTGGCTTGGGCTGGAGCTGGGCCGGATAGCCAGTGCCACGTGGATATGCACATCACCTTCAGCCTACGCTCCTGCTGCAAGCAGCTGAATTAGCCGAATACTCTGATTTTTCCAACAGCAGGGCCGCAGGGGCAGGCATGCCCACTTCCGCCTCCCTGCTGCCAGAGGAATCATGACATTGGGCTAATTTCATGTCTTCAGTGCAGTCTGTGAGATCATGAACTAATTTTCCTAATATTTATAAAGGGATTCTCTTAGCACAGCACAATTGTTTTGCCTCTTTCTCAGAGCTTGTGGTAACTCCACAGCTAAGCATTCTGATTTGAATCCAACGATATCCTTTGATTTTTCAAGCAATTCTGCAATTGAAATAGACTTTATCATTTCTGCAACTCAGGTCCGAAACCGGGACCTAACTCCTAGTCCTGTATTCTGTAACAGTAGTTTAGATCCACTGTGTAGCTTCTTGTTTTCCCTTTCGAGCTAGAACTTGCCTTGCTGGGATGAAATAGCAGAGCTTTCCCAGCAGAGTTCAGTCTCTTACTGATGTCAGGTCCTTAGTCTGCCAGAGCTGATGCTTGTTCAAAACATTTTTGGCTTAATCGAGCCTTTAATTAGGGTTGGAAAAATTACATTTCCCATAAAATATTAGTAAAGAAATAAAACTTTTTCATTTTTTTCATTGTTGTTCCCACAAATTTTTGATATTTTGCCAAGGTGAAACAACTGTTTTGATTAAATTACAATCTAACTAAATACTTTTAGTTTTCTTTTTGGTTTCTGTCTCTCTATATATTGGAAAGCTTCTGATATGGGGGGGGGGGGGGGGCAGGGAGAAAGGGAAAAAAAGCCACATTTGGGAGTATTCCATTAATATTTAATAGCAAAAGGAAATGCTATATTCTGATGAAAGGGGATCCTCCTGCAATCCAAGGTTAATTAACTAGGCAGACGTTCCTGCAGAGACCTGTATTTGGCCGTAGGGGAAAGCTTGTCAGATATTCACCCATCTGTGACCCTTTTCTGACGTTGCCACAGGAAGAAAAATTCCCTAAAGTTTATGAGAAATGGATTATGCTTTTGATCATGTCAGTGATTTTTAGTACTTTTGTATTTGTTTTTCCTGGCTATGTATTTCATTACGCGTATCTGTGTATCTGTAAACATCTATTACGCCCTCCCGCCCTTTTATACACAATGATGATGTATATACGCTGAATAAACCCAATTGCAAAAATCTCCAATTTCCTCTAAATACTCCTCATACGTTTTAAGAAAGCTTCCAAACTTCAATGCAGATAAATACACAAAAGTGTGAAAAAATTCAGAGCTGGAGATAACAATCTCCCCTTTAATTCACTCCATTGCAGTGGTATTTGCGCACAAAAAGATGAGTTGAGAAACATGTTTGAGCCTTTACTCTGCATTTTTGGTGGGTTTCAGTCATGCTCATCATGACAACATTAGACAACATTTTTCAGTTGCATAAGCCTAACATATCTCTGTTTCCCCCATCTGAAAGATAACGTAACATGGCAAACCCAAGCCAGATTGATGACAAACTTGTCATCAAGTTTTTGTCAAGTACTCCTAGCACAGCGTCTATACTTACATTTTAGCCTGTGAGATGATGATCTTGTCCTCAGAGTTGCATATGGCTTCCCCCTTCTTGATCCGACACCAAGTGCTCTTGACACGCACCAGCTGAAAATCTGTCTGCCTGGAATCCTCAGGCATGATTGTTGTGGCATTTGGGGCTAAGATCTCATTAGACACCGGCATCTTTCCAGTAGATGAAATCTCTATCTCAAGAGATCTCACCTAAATGAGTGCCTTCAGTCACTTTTAAAGGATCCAGCTTGGTCATATTTTGGAAGAGGAGGTCCTGTCTCCTGCTCACCTGTCGGTAGTGTGTGTGTGGGGGGGGGAGGGAAATTACAAAACTAGTATTATCTAATCTGAGGGCACGAGTCAGAGGTGTTCAGTTCACCCAGAGACACATGTAAGACCCAAGCTGGCGTTGTATAATCAGTTAGTTTTATAATACTTAGGAAATACAATACAAATCCAAAAATTAGCGTCCCAAATGATGCCCTGCAGTGAAACGCATGTTATGAAAGTCAAATAATTTATGTGAAACATCGATTCAGTTTCAGGAATTTCTTTGTTGTGCAGAGTCTCTGATTTACCTGATGGTTGGCCCTGCTCTGTGTGCAGCTGGGTTTTTAACCTCCTTTCCAAGGGGCAAAGAGGGATCATAAGCAGCAATGGTGCTGAGATTTGTGCAGGCTTTGTAGGTCCCATTGCAGCTCTCACTCCTGTGTTCTACTTAAAACACAAGGGGACGGTCAACGTAATAATCTTTCATGCCCATGGGTGTCTATTGTTAGATCATCCAAGTTGTGATCAGCAGCAATCCCAGTGTTCCATGGATCCTGAAATCCATTTCAGGCCCTGTGAAGCACTGTTATGGTGACATCACATCAAAACGAGGGGTGGCCTCAAACCCTAGGATTTGGGTTTGCGTCTAGCTCGGAGCATTCAGATCCAGGGTTTTGGTTCAGCCTTTTCCTAGGTGCTGTGATGAGCGCCATCCATTGGCATGTAAATATGAGGGCTGTTATATTGTTTATAACCTGTAGGCTCAGTAAATTGTCCATCAAATTGCCCAGTAAATTGTGCCCAGCAAATGACTTCCTCTGCGTAGTTCCTTGCATTGAACTCCTTACTGTTGTGACGTGATGCTGTGAGCCAACGTTGTCATGTGACACGAACACATTAGCAAAGGAGGAGGTTGTCCTGCCGGACAAGTTTTAAAAAGGGGGCACTCTATTGTACCTTCCCGAACAGAGAATCTCCTCTACTCGCAGTCACCCGAATTGGGTCTCTACTTCAAGGCTGACTGGTTGGACTACTCTCTTCTGCTGGTGGCTTCAGGGAGGCAGCCAGGGGGCTGTTCTAGAGTACAACCAAGGCATTGTCTATTCCACGAGAGCCAACTTCTCTGCCATAGTAGAGTGCAGTGTGCAGGTGGTAAAGTAAAAGGGCGAACACGTTATCCCCTTCTCTGCTAAATACAGTGGGAGACCTCTTCTTTCAGTTTAGCAGTGCTCCCAAAAATCATAGGGATACTTCTCCTCTTCCCCATCTTCCTGGCTGATGGTCTGAGAATTTGCCCTCCTGTTTCAATCTGCCTTATGCAGAGTGGCATTAGGAAGCCTCTGATCATGCAAAGTCCCCACCTCTATGTATATTTGCCTCTCGCCTTGATCTCCCACCTCCGGTAGGGGACTTGGGAGGAAGGGCTGTGAGCCCTGCTGGGGTTTCTCCATGTTTTATATGTCTCGGGTAGGACTTCTAATGTGTGGCTGCTTCTCTGAACCTAACTCCAAATCTTTTGAGAGTCACTCATCACTGATTTGAACTGTGGGCAGGGTACAGCCCATGAAAACTACTTGGCTGGTGGTGGAGATGGGGGTAAAAACAGCAATGCCATGTGCTATTTATTCAATCTGTCCTCAGTCAGATTTCCAGTGATGAGTAATAATGTTTGAGGTAGACTTGAGAACAGGTTATAAAGGGTGACTAGTAGAATGATCTAACGAGAGGACAACTTCTTCTGTTCTATTCTTGAATAGGGTCTTGTATCATGCTCATCACCATAGTATTGAGCACTATCCAGTAGCGCATTAAGCAACATGACTACACATCGGTCGTGTGTTTGTTCTCCCATCCTTTCTCCAGAGGGAGAAGTATATGCAGTAAGAGTGTCTTGGTTTGGTAGTGTGTGAATGGGGGGTATGGGTACTGTTATTTTTTTGGTTTTAATATAAATATACCTGTTGGTATATGTTTATAGCAGAGAAGACAAGGTCAAAAAATGCACCTGGCACTTGGAGAAGAAAGTGGCAAAGTTTATGATGGTCCTTAGGTCTGCGGGGAGTTCATTCCACCATCTTGGATCGCCCCCAGGGAAAGGTTTGTCTCCCTTCCTATTGCCAGTAATGACCTTCGATCACCTCCATGCAAGGGTCATAGACTGATAGATAGATTCTAAGGCAAGAAGGGATCATTGTGATCATCTAGTCTGTAAAACAGAAGCCATAGACTTCTTCTTCCCCAAAAGAATTCCTAGAGCAGATCTTTCAGATTAACATCCCATCTTGATTTAAAAATTGTCAGTGGTGGAAAATCCACCACTACCCTTGGTAAATTGTTCCAATCGTTAATTACCTTCATTGCTAAAAATTGAGACCTTATCTCCAGTCTTAATCTGTCTAGCTTCCTCTTCCAGCCACTGGATCATGTTATACCTTTCTCTGCTAGATTGAAGAGCCCATTATTAAATATTTGTTTCCCATGTAGGTACCTATAGAATAAACAAGTCACCTCTTAACCTTCTTTTTGGATTGAGCTCTTTGAGTCTATCATTATAAGGAATGTTTTCTAGTCCTTAAGTCATTCTCTTGACTCTTCTTTGAATCCTCTGCAATTTATCAATACTTTTCTTGAATTGTAGACACCAGAACTTCACACAATATTCCGGCAGTGATCGCACCACTTCCAATGCAAAGGTAAAATAACCTCTTTACTCCTACTTGAGATTCCCATTTTTGTATCCCAGGATCACATTAGTCCTTTTGTCACAGTGTCACATTGGGAGCTTTTGTTCAACTGCTTATCCACCACAATTTCCAAATCTCTTTCAGAGTCACTGCTTCCCCATCCCATAAGTATGGCCTACATATTTTTGTTCCTAATTGTATACATTTACATTTAGCCATTTTAAAACACATATTGTTTATGCCCAGTTTTCCAGGTGATCCAAATAACTTGAATCAGTGACCTGTTCTCTTCATGATTTACCACTCCTCCAATTTCTGTGTCATCTGAAAATTTTATCAGTGATGATTTTGTGTTTTCTTCCAGATCATTGATAAAGGTTTTAAATAGCATAAGGCAAAGAATCAATCCCTCTGGGACCCGCACCAGAAAGATGATGATTCCCTGTTTAGTTATATTTTGAGCCCTATCAGTTAGCCATTTTTTAATCCTTTAATGTGTACCATGTTAATTTTATATCATTCCAGTTTTTTAATCAAAATGTCATGCAGTACCAAGTCAAATGCCTTGTAGAAGTGTAAGTATATTATGTCAGCACTATTACCTTTTTCAACCAAATTTGTGATCTAATCAAAAAAAGATATCCAGTTAGTTTGACAGGATCTATTTTCCATAAACCCATTTTGATTTGCATTAATTACATTATCCTCCTTTAGGTCTTTATTAATCAATATTATCTTGCCCATGATCAGGCTGACATGCCTATAATTACCCTGATCATCCCATTTACCCTTTTTAAAAACTGGCATAACATTAGCTTTCTTCCAGTCTTTTGGAACTTCCCCAAGCTCCAAGACTTATTGAAAATCAACATTACTGGTCCAGCAAGCTCCTCATCCAGCTCTTTTAAACTAAAGCCATGTTTCATGTCAAATTGCAGGTAGAAACAAAATCCTTTAGATAGCATGGAGACAGGCAACATTAGAACAGCTTAGATAAATTAAAAGTAGACTGATCATATAATGCAATTAGCAGTGACAGAGAAAAAACACAAACCGTATACTGGGGTTAAATCGCTTAAGGAAATGAAGAAAATCACAGGGGAAATCACTAATAATTAGTAAAACAGAATACACCATCTGTGTTACTAGGATCTTTTATTTTGAAGGCAAAAATTAATACCATTATATAAGATGGGGAGTTGCATAGCAACTTGAAAAACAAAGATCAAGAAAATTAAAAACAAGCGTAAAAGCAGACTATAAGAAAACTAGTTTTTAAATAGTCATAAAGCAAGAATTATATATATATATATAGGAATATTTATAGCTCAGTTAAGGCCTAAATGAAATTGAAAACCATTCCTGAAATCTAGACCAGCAAACTTAGCCTGGAAAAGGCTATTAAAATAGATTAAGAATTTTCCTAGGCTAAAATCTTTTAAGCAAGTTTGACCATGTCTCAAGGAGGCGATAATTAATTATTATGAATAATAACAAGACATGGCTCTAATAACAATTTTGATCTGTAGATCTCAAAGTGCTTTACAAAGGAGGTCAATAGATTTATCCCCATTTTACAGATGGCAAAACTGAGGTATGGGGAGAAATGACTTGCCCACGGTCACCCAGCAATCTGTGGAGAGATTGGAAGAACGGTTAGAGTATCAGCTCTGGTCCTAACAATACTAAAAACTTGCCTAAAACTTTTAACTTCCAATCCATATTTAGGTTGCACCAGTTTCTATCAGGGCTGTAGTATCTAATTTGGCTCATAGTTTGCTGATTTATGGGGCTAATCTTAGGTATCTAAGGGGGTTGATCTATTTAGTCTTGTTTGTTTGGTTTGATTAATAGTAATAAGAGATCAAAATTGTAGTTATTTTATTCGCCTTTTTTTTTGTACTATTTTGTTCTGCACATTTTATTATTTTCTATTGATATTTTTCTGCTTTATTCCGGGAGGCATGGAAGTATTGCTGTTTCACTTCAAATGTTGGCAAGCTAGATCAGGCTTGTTATAATGGCCATCTACCACCAGGGCCTTGCATTGTTTGACCCGGTACATTGCTTGCAGAATGGAAGCCCCTAGGGGCAGCGGATGTTATGTGCGTAGCAGTAGAGTATAAGGATTAGAAATGTTGGTTCTAAATACAGCTCTGACACTGACTCTCTGGGTAGCCTCATGCCAATCACTTAAACTGCTCTGTGCCTCACTTTCCCCATCTGGGCAGGGATCATTTGTACTACTGTACACCTAGGAACTCCTGTCATGGACCAAGATCACATTGTGTTAGACTCTGTACAAACAGAACAAAAAGGCTGTCACTGCCCCAAGGAGCTTACAATCTAAGAATAAGACAAAAGGCAAGAGAAGGATTCAGGCAGACGGGGGAGTTGCAAGTGAACAGTGAGACACTATTGATCAGCGTGATAGACTAGTCTCAGCACACCAAAAGCCTAAGCTTTGTCAAGTCTTTTGCAGGCATCATCCGGGCAAAGAGAAGTTTCGAGGAGGGATTTGAAGGTGGGTAACGAGCTAGGTTTGGGATATTTACAGGGAGCACCTCCCAAAGGCGTAGAAAGGAATGGGAGACCGGACGAAGGTGCCTTGTTTGGAAATGTAACCGTTGGGCAATGTGACGTTGGCATCATGGGCTGATGGGAGGTGAGCTTAGTAACAAACGATAGGGATCGTGAGGACTGACTGCGAAGGGCCTTTCACGTGAAGGCCAGCAGCTTATGTTTGATGTGATGGAGAGCGGGGAGTTGGTGGAGGGATTCAGAAAGAGGGCCGACTTGGTCAGCACAACCAGTGAAGTTTCTACCCCAAACTGGGGTCTAGAGCAGATCAGGATTGGGAAAGTCTGACTATTCGGCTCACGCATCAGAATTGACCTGCCACAACCTCAATTACCTTTCTCCAAAACCGGCCAGTTCTGCGCAGGCAGATACTTGGCAATGTCGTGAGCATCAAGGGGTGGCGTCTCAGCAGGCACCGTGTAATATGTGGCTTAGGAGCAATAGGCATCCTGAGACCCTGCGCTTTGGGGTCACTGGGGAATGTAGAGTGGGTTTGGGATGTCAAATTCCTCCTAAGTGTGGGGCTCTGGGCGGAGGCGACAGTGTGTGGGAGGGGGGCACGGGTTCTGGTGGTATGCAGCGGGGTTCAGGGCAAGGCATAGAAATCTGAGCACGTGCCCCTCCATGGCTCTGGGGGTTTGGTTGGGGCTAGTCTTCTATGCCGCACAGCCCTAAGGTTGTGTAACTGCTGGTTTTCTTTCCCCGGCCCCAGAACTTCTCAAAGCCCAGACAGGGCCCTGTGGCCAACAAACAACTTACATAAAACAACATCTAGATGCCAAAACTCTGCTGCCTTCCGTGTGGTGCTGTTAGCTCTTCCCAGCCCTGGTGAGTTTATCGGAACTGCCTGGGGGAGGGAGTAGCCCAGGCATTGCCTGGTGCAGCTGGGGCTAACAGGTCCAGCCCGAGCCGGGGGCGATCATTCCATAACCAGCAGCAACCTCAGGCTCTGCTGCCTCTTCCCACGTGCTCCCCATGTCAGCCCTGCCCCTCACGTGGAGAGGGGATTTACACTCCCAAACTGAGCACTGCACAGCTACAGAGAGAGCAGCAACCACATCCTCTGGCATCTGGCTGGGCTGGAGCATCATGCACTGCCCCACAGGTAAATCTCTCTTCCTCCTCCTGCTGATTTCAACCCGGCTGCCCTTGCTGCAGAGTTTGGGGTTCCCTGGGGCAGCAATGCAAGAGCAACAGGTTCCCCCTCTTCAAGGGAAGGCACGGGTGCTGGGAAAGCACATTCCTTTTTTGGGGACAGGTGACTGACTTTTGTCTAGAGTGGCAAGCGGAGCTGGGAGGAACTAGGGCTACCGGGGGAGTCAATGGAACTGGCTGCCCATTGAACTTGTGGGTTTCCCATTGCTTCGGGAATATCCCAGAACTCTTGGCGATGCAAACTGTCCTCTGCAGATCCCTTTAGGATTCCTCCTCTGTGAATCATTCTAGCTTCTTTTAAAACAAAGACCCAATCCCTTTTTCTCCGCATGGTGAAATAAAAGTCATATGTTAGGCAGACAGTAAATCTCATCCTCCACCTGATTTACCACGCCAGGAAGTGCTATCAAACATTTAGGAGAACAGTTAGACTGACAACATACCTAAAAGACCAGTGGATTTTCTCTGCTTCATACAGCGCTTTGGTATAACCTGTTCTTAGTTTCCTAGCCTGGATAATCCTTATTCTCAAAAGCATATGTGCTTTGAGGCAGAAGCTCTGCTGGTATAAATTGTCATAGCTTTATTGAAATCACGGTCTGTTTCTGATTATTAACACCAACGGATGATCCCTCCCCCTTTATTTTTTTAGGCACATTCTCCAGTATTATGGAAATGCATCTTTTTTAGTTAGTTAGTTATCATCAAATAGCAAATCCTTTCCTTTATTGCCCAGAGCTAGGATGTTTTATGATTTTATGTTTTATGGTGGAGGTTTATAAATCAAAATATGAATTATTAACCTTTATTGTATAATTATACCACTTGACTTTGGTTTGTTGTAGTTTACAGTTTCCAAGTGATTTTCTTTTTACTAACTGGGGATATACATTAATCTATACACTTTATTGAAGCAACATACCTTGTTAAGATTCTTAAATTTTACATGTTTTATGTTATGTCTGATCCTTTGCTTTCAGCAGAACTCAAGAGCAGAGGAAGCGTGAGGCGGCTTGACAAAGGATCTGATCCAAACCCCTTTGTAAGCAATGACTTCAATGAGCTTTGGATCAGATCCAAAAAGGACAGTGTGACATTCTCAGTCCCTGTCTTCATCAGAGCTCTGAGGACCTTTGCACTGAAAGATTTCCAGACATTGAGTATACAGTGTGTGTATATATATCTATATCTATATATATCTATATCTATATCTATCTATCTATATATATATATATGGGTTCCAACTGCAAAATTTGGATCAGGAACTCTCAGTAGAATCCAGCTTCTCCTGTAAGGCTGTGATTCTATTCTTAGAGATCGGCTGATGCAAGGAAACCACTTGAGTTTTGCTCTTGTGGTTTATGTCAACACCATGCCTTGGGAAAGGTGTCTCGGTGGGTGTGCGTTTATGCAATAACTGTGGTGGGACGTTGCCAATGGCTGAGATGCCTCGTTGAGGATGACTGCCGAAACCCTCCTGCAGTGTCTGATTGCCAAGTGCTCAGCTCCCAGCACGTCCCGTTGTAGCACTTAGGGCTAGATTTTCAAAAGGATTCAGCCCCGAACATGCTGAGCTGCTCTGCAAATCCACCCCTTGCTCTGGTGACTAAATGGGATGGGGGTTGGAGCCATTTGGACAATCTGGCCCTGATTGTGGTTATAAAGTGGCCCTGGTTACTATAAGGAGGGAATAAGTGCATGGGGCATGCGAAATACAGATGGCCACAAAATTGGAACTGTACATGCAAGCCAGCTACCACCCTGCCCTGTCTCAGCTCCCCTCAGACCTCATGGGTTCAGATAAAACGGGTCCTGTGGCCAAAGCCATCCTTGGCTTTGTCTTTGCAAAATCCCAAACTACTCCTGGCATCTATCGTCTTAGTGCACGTTCATCTCCGTGCCCTGCTGTCTTCAAGCCTGGCTCCCTATGCACAACACAACCTCCCTGGGTCCATCCTTAAGGTCCCTAGCCATCTCACATATCTGTCCCCACTTCTGCCATCCTATCTACAGTTAATCTAGCTGATTCTGTGTGTGTAATATAAAATCCCTGTTTCCCTGTCCCATTTCTATTTATCATCCGGCTTTTCTTAGACTCTTCGCTCCTTCAGGAACCATGCTTTGTCTGGGAAGGGTGTAGCACCTGGTGTGGGCCACCATAAACAGATGATGATGACAGTCTCTCTACAAATCACGTATTAAGCAAGACACTGCCATTTAAAATAGAATATTGTGCCAAAATTCCCATAATTTGTGATGTCCATGAAATAAAAAAGTTATTGAATATAATTGTTCACAAATAATGATTCCCTGAGTGGCCGTATGTAATTAAATTGCTTTTCTCTTAGCAGGCTCCCCCATCCGCTGCTTTTTCTCCTGCCCTTTCCCAGTTGTAGAGCCCCACCCTGCAAAGACGTAAGAACATGATCTCTAGCTTAAGGCAAATTGTTGTGCCAGGTTATCCCTAATAGGCATTTATTTGACAATATTTTCCAATTTCTCTTGAAGACAAGACCTCCCCCCGACCTCCACACCTAGCACCTCCCAGAAGGTGCCTCTCCCCATTCGCTTGCCCAGCCTGCAAACTCGCACCTTTTGCTACTCTCCTTCCCCATTTAATCTAGCGTCATTGTGTAGCAATAAAAACCGGCTCATCAGGAGTTAGATCGTACCCTCAGGTCCCCATTTATTTCGTATAGTAGCCAAGGTCTGTCTGAGCCTATAACTCGAGCCTCCCGGTGGATGCTGTACAGGTCCGATCTTGCAAAGATTTAATCTTACATTTTTGTGTGTGTGCTGGGTCAGGCCTTTAGCTTGTACGTATAGTCATTATCTCTGCCCTGAAGGTGAGTCTTGGGACAGATGGCTGGCTTGGGTCTTTCACCTTTTATTTCCCATCCCCCCCGATCATCTGCCCAAACTGAAGGTATATTTGAATTCGGAATCTATCCAAATGCTCGAGGTCAAATTCTCTGTTGGTATAAATTGGCACAGCTCTGCTGGAGTCGATGGAATTACACCAGCTTATCCCAGCAATGAATGTGGTTCTATGTCTGCAACACAAGCTACGCAGTGCATCCTTCCTGCTCTGCTCGTCTTTATTTCCTTCTGAGTTTCCGAAATGCTTATCTGAATCCAAAATTGCTTAAGTCTGTCCCAGATTAGCTTGGCTCTATCCAAAAGTTGTAACCTCCCTCCGCTTCAGCTTCCTTTTTATGGAAGAAACGGACTGGGAGCGGGGCATGCTGGCTGAAGCTGAACAGCCGTGCTTCTGTTTTTCTTCTATGAGGTGCTGCCACTCAGTGGGGAAACTGCCAGCAGTGCCTGCCTCTCTGCTTCGGATCTGGGAGTGTTATCCAACTTCTGGCGAGCCAGCTCCCCCCCACCCTCCCCATACACTTTGAAATGATGCTGCTAGAATAGCTGGGGAAGGTGCACAAAGGTAGAAGGAGGGGAATAGGGTGAAGACAAGGAAGACAGGTGTTGAGAGGAGCATGGGGGGGGGGGGGGGAATCTGCTGTCTTTGAGAGAAACCTAGGGAAGAAAAAGAAAACATAGTCCAATTTGTATCGTGCACACCGAAAATCAGAGAATAATTATTTGTATCTTGATAGTCTCTAGAAGCCTCAACCAGTTTGGGGGTCCCGTTTTGCTTGGTGCTACACCAACATGCAATCAAAAAAAGTCAGGTCCTTCCCCAAAGCAAGAAAGGAGAGGAGTAGCTGATTAAATGGTTTCTTATCGCTTACCTAGATGATACAGCGTGTAGAAATGTAATTTAAAAATTCAGAGTGGGTTACGTCCTAGGAAACCCGGCCTTTGATTGGGAGCTAGCCATGAACTGTGCTCTGTTTGGATTTGTCAGGTGCTTGCATAAACTAAAGCAATTCTGACCTCTGCTGTTGGGCCCGGGTATCATTAATAAATGCAGCACTTCCTGGGGTGATTGTGTAAGATTTCTGTACTTGATGTTGGCATGTCGTTCTCAACATTTCTCTTTTCACAATTCCCAGCACCTGAGGTTGGTGTTATAATAAAGGTGGGGCTGGGTTACAAAACTGCTGAGGCTAAAATCTCTTTTGATTGGCAGGCAAATTTTCTCTGTCCCTCCAGCTAAAATGTAACTCCCTCATTTTAAAAAAAAAATCATACACTGGATGTAAACCTTTTTCTTTTCCTACATTAGCAATAAAGACTTTGGTTGTTCAGAGTGAATAATAAATGTTCTACAAAAGACAGATCAGAGATTCTATTCTCCTTCTCTTATAATACAAGACCATAATCAATTAAATTAAAAGGTGGCCAATTCAAAACTGATATAAGGAAAGATATTTTCACACACCACGTAATTGGACTACAGAACTCATTGCCACAGGAAGTTGTTGAGGCTGAGAATTTAGCAAGATTCAAAAAGGGATTCGACATTTCTCTGGAAATGCAGAGTTACACAATTAATAATAAACATTTTGCAAGAGATATTAATCCTCATGCTTCACGGTTGAAGCCAATCTCCAACTATTGGAAATCAGGGATGAGATCTAATGTGGGGTCAGATTATCCACATCTGCCTACTGTGTCCGGTACAGAAGCAGGATACTGGAATAGATAGCCCTTGGTCACACGGAAATTCCTATGTGAAAGAAGGTTAAAGATCCAATTTACTTCTCACTAGTTATGTTCTTTGTCTACTTGTCTGTTTCTTTCAGCTTGGACAATGAGAGTCAGTGAAGTGCAACTCAGACAATAGGAGATTGGTCTTAGTCAGGATGACAGGATCGGGCCCTTTGTGGAATTTGACTTTCTAGGGGCCAGATCCTGGATCCCCCCCAAACATATGAGCTGTTCATATGAACGCTCTTCCGTCATCAGGGGAGATGGAATCCTGCTGCCGGGTCATTCTATAACCAGCTCACCAGCTGCTGCATGTTGCCTTTGGCCTTGGCGCGGGCGGCGTTGGTAAATCAGCTGTTGCAGTTCCATTAAACCCCTCCCACAACGCACCTCCCAGCACTCTGTTGCTGAGGAAGCCACTCCCCCGCCAAAGAGTGCTACATCTGGGTGGGTGTGGCCATCGCGCCTGGACTCCCTGCAGATCGTGCTGCTTATCCGGCCTTCGGGAGCCAGGGCCGTGGCTCTCTGGAGAGAAGAGTGGTCATTGTTTTGGTTACTGTTATGTCCTTTAGCAGCTTTTTCCATCACAGAGAGAATAAAATGTTGCCACTCAGAAAGCAGCTCTGTAGTGTTCGGTATTTTTATCTCGGTGGCGGAATGGAGCACACTGGCAAAAGGATGTCAAAGTGCTTATTTATTACCTGAGATAGCATAAGAAAGACAGACAGGAGCGGGAGTCCTGTACCATACAGGAACTGCAGCTCCGGCACAAGCCTTAAGATGAAAAGTACAATGAAAGTACAATTAACCACAAGGATATAAAGTAGCAACTTATAGGCACAGGACTTATTATTATCATAAGCTGAGCAACCGCAGCAGCAGCTGCAGTTAGCGAACAGAGAAGTGAACCTTAAGCAAGGAAGAGACCTGCCAAGAGGATACCTACAGCAATATACTCCTGGGGGCCCATCGATGTAAGAAGCTAGCCTTATTTAAGCGTGTGCAGGGACGCTTATCACCAAGAACGAGGGAGACCCATACTTCGTTCTGATAAGCAGGTGACGTACGGGAACCGCCTGCCCGAGGCATCCGCTAGCGCCTCCACGGATCCACGGAGAGTCTCCACTTGGGAAGGCTCTCGGGGGATTGATATACCCTTTTCCCCCCTCACCTTGCAGCAAGCTTTACCCAGCAATACATGGCGTATATCTCAATCCCAGTAGGGATTGGGCCTTAACACTTAGTTGCTATTAGTTTATTGGTAGTTAGCTAGGGACCTTCTGGAATAAGGTGACGTTAGTTGTTTACTTCAAAGAGAGCTCAGCCATAGTCTTACTTCTCCTTTATTATTACTAAAATAGAGACCTTTTAGCTTATCAAGCATTAGCAAATGTCTGTGGTCGTCTCAGGATGCTCCAGACCCCAAGGCACTTCCTCCTCTGGCCTAAGGTCGGGCAGAGGGCAGCGTCTGGGTTTTGCTCCTGAGAGGTCTTAACTCTTGCTTTTCTGGCTTAGCATTGCTTTTAGGGCCTTGCTCTTGTCAAACTATACTGATTTCGCGTTACAAAGTCTTGCGCGCCCTAACAAGCTCCACCCCACTTTCATTAAAAACTGCTTGACTTGTCCTGTCCTGAAATAGCTGTCGTCAGATCCCTTCAAAGCATAACAGGCGTTTTGATAAATGGAGATTGGAAGAATTCTGCTAAAGTGAATCTGTTGTTATAATGGAATGAATTGCTGCTGTTCTGGAGCGTCGTCCGCCCCTCCCCCTTGTACCCCTGCCATTTGATTTTCCACTACCGGTGCTAGAGGCCGTAAGCGAGAACCTTTTCTATGTGCAAAAAGACCCGAGTGTCACCTGCTGCAGCACACTGGGCGGCTTTGCAACTCATCGTCGTGAGTGAGCTGCTGTTGGAAATGTTCTGTGCTCTTTGCAGTACCGACTGGCGTGATCTGTATGTGTCCCCGCTTCTCTCTATGGGAAGAAACGCGCCTCTAGTCATCTCGCCTGAGAGAGGCTGGGTCATGAAAAAGACCTGGGTGTGTGTGGCTCTTTGTCTCCTTGGGCATGAGTTTGCTGCATCTGCGGGTCAGCCTCCCAGCTCAGGTCCACAGAGTTGTGTTAGCAGGGCTCCGCTAGTCACGCCTAGGGGAATGCTTAAAAAATTCAAAATTCGGTGCACAAGATTTTAAAATAATATCACAATATAACCACGCCCGTTTCAATTATCTTGGTCATTTATTTCAAAATATCTGCCAGCAAGTGTGTCTGTAACAATACAGATGACAAAAAAGATTCAGGAAATGTTGTGGGGGTTTGGTTTGACAAATGGATTCCTTACCAGGCCTGTTGAGGCAGAACTTCGAGTAATAATTCATTCAAGGACAAAGCAGAAACGTGTTTCCCGCCCCCCTCAGAAGCAGGGCGAAGGCTTGGGAGGGAGTCGGGTGATGGAGGAGCCGAGGGAGAGGGAAGTCATTGCTGGGAAGGAGCCGGGGTGTGAACCCAGAGGGCTGTTGGATAGGGTGGGAGAAGTATGGACCAGTTCTTTGGGGGGAGAGGAGCAGGGATTGTTAGGGAGTAGGGGAGCCTCACCCCAGCAGTCTCTGGCTGACCCATAGCCACTCCCATTCAGTCAGGCACATCTGCCCCATCCCCATCCCCCTGCACCCCACTCAGCCCCCTGTGTCCCTGTACCCCCACTCCCATTCAGCCCCTGGCTCAGTACTGTCATCCCACTACCTCCTGTTCCCCTGACCCAGCCTGTCCCCCGCAGCCTTTCTAAACCCCAGTTTATGTGATTCCCCCCCCGAAAGCCTTGTGTGCCCTGCTCTGTCTGTCCATCCCCTCCCATGTCTCCTCACCTGACCCCATGGGCAGGGGACTCTGAGGAAGGCAGCCACTGCTCCCTCCCTCTCCACACAGCTGGCTGCTCTCTCCCTGAGCCAGCTGCCTCCTCTTCTGGGTCCAAAGAAACCCTGGGTGGACAGAAGGTGTAACTGCAGCACCTCCTTGGCAGAATCTCGTTTCGGAGGGGGAAAAATATCTGGGGGGGACATGAATTCTGTGCGTGTTCAATGGCACAGAATTCCCCCAACAGTAGCTCTAAAAATAGCTGTGTAGACGTTGTTTTGACATTGTGTCTCAGACTCTCAAGCCCCCCTTCCACTCCCGGTTTGAAGGTCTGAGCTCCAATCTGAGCAGCAAGGTCTACGCCGCTATTTTTAGCACGTTAGCGCGAGGCCTGCCCAAGTGTGTGGAACCCAGCCTGGGAGGTTTGCTCCCAGATGCAGAGTCGATCTATTCCTTGACCATGTACAGAGGTTTGAGTCTGCTATTATCACCAACCTAACAGAAGTGGGTTTTGACCCAAGTGGTAGAAGCTCATGCTTTTAAAATCAGAGTTTCCATGTTCAGTCCCTACTGATGACTGAAGATAGAAACCCTAATACTACAGTGCTTAATGGCGCAATCACTTTAGCTCAAGCGGTTTTGAAGCCGAAGGTGCTGATTTCCGTGCCTGCTGCTGAATCTGCATATAATATAGTTCATTGACAGTAGAGCTGGGCAAGAAATGATTTTCCCAACCTGTGAAAATGTTTGCGATTTCAGAAATTTTTCCCATTCCTTTTAAATTTTTTCAAAGATTCTGAGACCGAGAAAGGGAGACCCCAGAGACGCCAACAGCCCTGTGCGTAAGGCTGTCACATGGTATAGGGGAGGACCCCAAAGTCCTCCGTCTTTCTGATTGGGAGCAGGGATTTGAACCTGGTTTTCCCACATCTCATGAGAGTGCCCTGAGCACCCAGTTTTAGTGTCACTGTCCTGCCTAAAAAACCCCCCCCAATTTTGTAAAAAAATTCCTGACCAGATCTAATTAACCGTTCTTATAACCATGCAGCAGTGCCAGCATGTTCATTTTAAACATCTGTCACTCCCAGATGCTTTAAGACAAACTTTGTCTGACTGGTGGAACGTGAAATAACACTGTGTGTGCGTCCACAATTGCCCTCTGCCAGACAGAATGTCAGTCTTGCGGGAGAGTGTGTGTGAGACAACTGCATTTTGGCAGACACGTGGCTTGAACCAGGGTCTTTGGAGCCAGAAGAATAAACTGAAAAAAAAAGCAGAGGCTTTCTAGCTTGGGCTAGAACAGACTCTGCCTCTGTAGAGCACGCACGGAAAGGGCCCTGTAACACACGCACACTCGCCAGTTGGTTACATGCACATCAAACGCCCTTTAGTGGCTGTTTCTACAGGTAATGGAGTTTTTCCTTTGAGTCAGGTGAGAGGTTTTGGAGCAGGAGGCTTGTTCTATGAGAGCAAGTTGAAAAATTCTGTGTGGATTTTTCATGAAAATTTTCAATCGCAATGAAATTTTTTTTTTTTACTTCGTTTGGAATTTTAATGGAATTGTTTTATTTCGTTTTCATTTGGTCAAAAAACAAAATTTGGTTTTCAGGTTTGAAACCAGAAAAGTTTTCATCTTGCCCTCCATCTTCTCCCCCGCCCCCACTTTCCACTGGAAAAGGAGCGAGGGAGGGAGGGGGAGAGGAGTGGGGAAACACAAAAAGCCCGGATAGCGTGTTTTCTCCAGTTTTCAAAAATGTCCAGAAAAATGTTCATTGTGCTCAAAAAGCCGCTTTTGGGTAAAAATGTTTAAATTAAAAAAAAAAAACTATCAGTTCTAATTTCTATATTCCCTGACAACCATTAAATCCTGAGCAGTCAGAAACTCACTGTAACAGATATTTCCACGTTCAATTTGAAAAGTACTTCCTGTTTGTTTTTTCTTTCAGAAACATCCATGGGGCTCATTGCGGAGAACCTTAGGAAAGCCAGAGAAATAGCACTCGGTGACTCTCGTGTTCCTGAAGAGCTAAAGCATTATTTACAGGAAGCTCTGGATGTTGCTGTTGGACTGGACCCTTACCTGGATGCAATGGCCACCTCAAAGCAGTAAGGAGATTTATTTGTTACCTTGTGCATTTTTCTCATGGTCTGATCCCTAAAGTCTTAGATTTTAAGGCCTTAAGAGACCATAATCTCAGGGGTTGCCCCAAGACTGTGGAATGAACTCCTCCAGGAACTAAGAATCATCATCAACCTCACGACCTTCCACGCTAAGTGTAAGGCACGTTTCTTTAACCTTGTCTTCTCTAACAGACACACAAAGGAATGTACGTGTGTGCGTGTGCATGCGAACACACACACACACACACACACACACACACACACACACACACACTGCTACCAGTTCATTATATATTATCTATTAGTAATATAATAATAAAAAAAATCCAAACCAAAACACTCCACTGCATACACTTCTCCCCCCGGGGGAGAGGATGAGAGAGCAAACACAAGATAGCTGTTAGTTATGTTCCTTAATGCACTAGTGGTAGACACAAAGATAGTGGGGTGATGAGCATGGTATAACAACCAGAATAGAAGAGACCTCATATATAACACAAGCCATAGAATACGAGTTACCCATTTACCCATATTGAGCCCCATGACCTGTGTTTGACTACCGCATATCTTTCAGAATGGCATCTGGTCTTGATTTGAAGATTTCAAGAGATGGAGAATCCACTGCTCCCCTTGCTAGGTTCAGTATATGCACACCATTTAACTATTCTCTTCTTTGTTAGAGCTCATTAAAAACCCACAGTGCAATGATTTTTGAACTGTTTTTAGGAGAGCCAAGAAAGAAGGGGCTTGACTCTTCTCTGTTTCCGTAAACCAAGGAGAGTTTGTCTGAATAAGGACATGGCAAAACAAGTGGTTAACACCTAGGACCCCAATTCTGCAGTGACCTTCACATGGAACTTCACTGGGGCTCTGCGCAGGCAAAGGGATCTGTCCTTTAAAGAATGTCAGGATTTGAACCCCTAATAATATGAACAATCTGTGTTTTTAACAATCTGAAACCGTGGAGATGCTGATCAAATGCAGCCATCATTCTTTTGAAATGCTTCTAGTTAGGAGTAAACACAGATGAACTTTCTATATAAAACAGGAGTTAAGGACCTGAGGATTCAGCCCAGTAATAATAGCCTTTGTATGCCCTGGAGCTTTTATCTCAAAAGTGCTTTACAAATATTAATTAGTCTGCTAACTAAATTACTCTAGTAACTAAACTAATTAATTAAGCTAATTTTAGGTATCGTTAATTCAGAAGTCCAATTGATACCCTCATTATTCCTCTTCGAGCCGAAGTATATTACCTGGATGTGTAGAGTCTGCTAAACGGTTCCCATCTATCAACGTAAATTCTGAGACGTGGAAGAAGCCCGTTCTTTCTGAAATTGACAATGTGTAAACTGTTCCAGTCTGTGGATTACGGGAATGCTGAGCATTAGTTCTGTTGCTGAAATAATAGCTGATAGTTGTTTGACTTACGCTAGCTGTATGATAATAGCTATACATTATCTTATTAAAGTTGTTAAAGCATTTATGAGGGGCAGAAAAGAGGTTATATGAAATGTTCAGCTCTTCAAGTCTTGGATTATCTGAGTGTGTCTGATACGGGTTATGAATTCTTTCTCATTTTACTGAAGGTTGGCAGGGGGAGTAGAGTAAAAATAGCTTCAGTGGCTTAAAATTCTGGCCTGCAGAAGCCTCCCGAGCCTCCCAGGATTGACAGCTGGGGTGACTAATCTCTTCGGATGGGGGAATCTCACCTGCCTGGTGGCTGTTGCCTTTTTCAGTAACCCATGGTGTTTTCTTCCCAAAACAGAGCCTCCCCCACTGCCGGGGCTCCAGAGCGCAATCCTGAATTATCTACACCACAATTTGACAGCCCTGTAGCTCGAGTCCCGTGAGCCCAAGGCATCCGACACCGGCCAGCTGGGGGTGTTTAATTGCAATGCAGACATACCCTAATTTAGCCCAATCTGATTGTCATATACTTTGTGCCAGTTGGGATCTTAGGGAGTCGCCAGACGTTATTCCATAGGTTATGATCAGGGGAGTCTCCCGATACCCTGTGACTGGTGTGGATTTTTCCCTGGCTACAGGGGAGACGGTTAAATGGGCTCCATCCTCAAGGAATTGAGTCTTCTGAAGGCAATAGCTCAATTTTGGAGTTGCCCACCCGGGAGAGCAATGCTCCATGGAGGTCACAGATATAGTATACCAGGCACAGCTGGGGAGATGTTGCACGTCAGCTCTCAACGATGCAGCTCCTTTCTTTTACAACTGTTCCGTTTTATATAAACCATGACCAGAGCCGACCTTGTGCCTGGAGAGTTACTGCTGTCCCAGAGCCAAATTGACTCCCATCAATTCTGTGACTTGTGGCACATCGGAGCCTCTGGAATTTACTGCAGCAGAGCAGTCTATTTTTTTGTTCCTTGTGTCACCGCTTGTCTGCTACAGAGCACTCTGGGAATGCTTGTCGTTCAGGGTACCAGCTGTTCTTCCAGGCCCCAATGTTCTCGCATGATCATTCCATGTTTTGCAGGCATGCCCTCTCTCGTGCCATTTTGTATGTGGGATTCGCAGATTTTGTACACGACAATCACACTGAACTGGTTGTTTCGTTTTTAGAACAACCTCCCTTGAAGGCAGGCAACTGAATGTCAAAGGAGTTGAACCGAAAGTTAAGCCTCATAAAGAATGCACTTCCGGCTATCTAAAAGGCAAGTCCATCAGCATACGTAATAACTAAATGCTACAAACTTTGAATGCCAGTTGCCAGTAAGACCATGACGCTAGTTCCATTCTATCCCATGCATCCAGAGAGTGTCATGGGTGTGGGCGGACAACATGAAAGTGTTGGGGACATGTGGAAAATAGGATTTAAATGAGAGTTTTTCTATGGTTGGATTTTTCTTCATTTTTCTTGAAAAGCTAATTTTCAAACCTGCTCCGTCTCTTCCACAAACAAGAGAGAGATCAGATTAATGGGATGAAAGGCAACTTTTAAAAAAATGGCAAAGGTTGTTTAAGTGTGCTTCCAGTGTGGTAAATATTGGTCCTTTCCAAACTAACGACTCTTGGGGTTGTGGTCACGTGTAAAGCTGCTATCGCACTAAATCTATTCCTGGACTCATTCTTCTCAGATGTTGCCATCTTTTCAGTGATACATCATCGCAGTGAAGCACTCATGTAATGTATTACACTAATACATTGTTCAAAGGACAGAACTGATGATAAATTTCTTAAATGATGGTGCTGTCTAGGGATAATGACTTTAAGAGCAAATGCTAGGTAATGTAGTGATTTTTTTTTTTTTAACCTGGCCTCAGAAAGAATACAGGAGACATCTTAAAGCCATTTTCTTCTGGGAGAAATGTTAAAATATGCAATATTTCAAGCACTATTTAACAAGCACTTAAACAATACCGGCATTGATGATACAGATTCTACACTTAAAATCGGTACTTTTATTCTGTTGTTAGCAGCATTTTAGATGAGATGCTGTCAGATTCTGTTGTTAAACCCCTATTCTAAAGTGTTTTAAGATGTGATTTTTTTAAAAAAATTGCTGATAACTTGGAAGTTAGATTTAATTTTCATTGTGAACAATGTATGGTGTATGTCTTTAATGTGGTTATTTTTTAAAACAACTTGTGCTATTCTTTCAATAGGCCAAGTTCTCAGGATGTTTGTTCATATGGTTGGAGCCAAGAGGATTTTATTAATTGGCAGCCTTAAAGGTTACAGTATCCTTGCTATGGTGGAGGCATTGCCAGATGATGGAAAAATAACTGTGTGTGCAGCAGAGCCATATCTTGGAGTGAAAAGCCAGGAAGCGTTTGATTACTCATCTCATGTTAAAAAAATAAGTGTGAAAGTGGGATCAATAGCAGACACGTTGGAGGTAAACTCACGTCTAATCATAATTATTTATTATTCATTAGTTGTATTATTGTAGCACCTAGGATCCTTGGTTGTAGACCCCATTGTGCTAGCTAGGTGTGCTATACAAACTTAGAACAAAAAGACATTCCCTGCCCAAAGTGTTTACAATCGTAAGTAAGAGGACATTCATTTTAGAGCGGATTGGGGTATTGGTTGCAAATAAATATAGTCCTATTTCCTGTTCATAGGTTATCTGCCAGTTTATCCTGATTTCTTTGTTGTTTACAAATATGCGAAAGGAGTTCAGTGCATGGGTTGTTTCATGAGCTGTTCATTTCAGCTGTTTAGTTGGGGCTATTTGTTATTCCTGGTGTGTGCCTGTACAGCTAAATCACGCAGTATTGTGTCTGTTCCCTACCTGGAAGAGTGAAACTTCTTAAGCAGGTGAACAATTCATCTTTACATTCAGTGGACTTTGGATCAGGCCCATAGACGTCAGTTGAAGCCTTTCCGTTAACTTCAATGGACTGTGCATCAGAGCCAGCGATTCCCAGAGCAACGCACAGGCAAAGCTTATACGTGACCCCACAGAGACGAGCCATCTGGTAGAATTTACAGCTGATGGACTAAGCTCTGTAGCTGAAGTGATAGAGGTCTTCGCTTTGGAGGTCACTTCTAGATATTTTCCTACTGATGACCCCATCAGGGAATCAGGACACAGGTTTTCCACTTCCAAAGCATTATGTAGCATTGTAGCTCGATTTGTTTTGTCTTGTCCTGTCCATTGGCTGGTCCCACAGAAGAATGAAGCCTGCGACGGATAGCTGCTAATGGAGGCACTCCTTTATTTCAAGTGTTATCTCCCCGAAGGTTTGGTTTTGATGACAGAGGGTTCTATTGCTGCTGATGAACCATGGTAGGCATCAGTTAGCATTAGTACTAGAGACATCCCTTGCTTATCAGTTTAAACTGACTTCATTTTCAGCCTGGAATTATCAGTGTAGGCTCAAATGCAACTTTATTTGCGCTAGCAGGGACTGGATTTGTTTCTAAAATTAAATGGCCAGGAGATTTTTGGCTTTTGGGACCAGTGTGTTTGACAGGAAAGAAACCAAGAGCTCTGGCATATGTCCTGCAAATGAAACGGTAAGGATCACCTGCAACGAGCGGTGTTTAAAATCCTGCTCCCCGCAGCGAGTGTGAAATTAATTGAATTGCTGTTGCTCGCTATTGCTCATCCTGTGCGACTGACTGACTGTGACTGAATTAAAATATCTGGCGGCAGGCGGGGTACATGCTGTGTACAGATTAAAGAAGGGACCAGAATGGGAGCGAAGACATGAAAATTAAGCCCTTGAAACAGAGAGCTGCAATTGATTTGATATCCTCCTGTTGCTTCTTATCAGCAAATACCAAAAGAACATTCCAAGTACAATCCTGCAATGGGGCTCCAGGCCTTGAACTCCCGTTTAAGCGAGGGGGAGAGGAAGGAGTTCAGGATTTGGTAGGAGGTGCTTATTGCCTCATGGCTGGGGATTCCTTGTTATGAAAAGATGGAAGAATTACTGTATCGGCATCTGATCCTGCACCACTGGAGTCAATGGATGTTTTGTCAGGAGATGGGAATGTTGTTAGATTAACTGTGGAACTCCTTGCCAGAGGATGTTGTGAAGGCCAAAACAATACTGGGCTCAAATAAAGAATTAGATAAGTTCATGGAGGAAAGGTCCATCAATGGCTATTAGCCAAAATAGTCAGGGATGCAACCCCAGGCTCTGGTGTCCCTAAGTCTCTGACTGCCAAATGCTGGGACTGGATGACAGGGCATGGATTATTTCATAATTACCCTGATCATCAGGACATGTCACCTAATCAATTCCCTTTCAGTGACATCAGGCTTGGCTGGTGCCTCAGTCTCTCCTGTTCTCTGGCGGTGGTGCACACTAGATTAGTCTCGTGAGAGCTAAAATGCTTTAGTTGAACAAGTCACTGAACTTAGCACAGGGTTATCCGGGTGCCATTTAATGTCTTGATACGCGGGAGGTCAGATTATGCTGAAATGGTCCCTTCTGGTCTTAAACTCATGAAGAGATGAAAGCTCAGCCCAAATGCTCTCTTCCATGGCAGAGCCCCAATACATTAGTTTCCTTCAAGGATGCTCCATAGGGGGTCATGGGAGACAGAATCCTCCTGACCTCCAGGTTCCAGTGGCAACAAAAACTCCCCTAGCCCATAAACTGCAACAGCCTCCACAGGACCTGTGCCCACAGCTATTCAGGAAATTGAGTCGATGGATCCATAGAGATCATATCTACTGGACATGCCTCCACAGCTTTCCTAATTTATCCCACCACAGAGCCCGCTCTGCTGCCGTGATGGAGCGTCCAAGAAGCATAGCAGAAGAGCACAGAGGATACATACATACCCCTTGCAGGCTTCCCAACGTCTCTCCCTCTAGTTACCTCGACATATAAACCTAGCAGGTGTGTTAGTCCCGCTGTCAAAGATTGCCTGCTCTGCACATCCCATTGCATGGCTTTGTTTTGTTTAGCACTGCGGGTGGAAGTCAACCCTGCAAACACAGCATGCCACCAACATTGGGAAGATGCCTCCTGCGGGCCAAAGTGATCTTTAATCTGACGGCCTGGTGTATTTTTGGGGGACTATGTAATTCCCTCCATGCCTCAAAACAGTGCCAGGTTGCACAGTGTTTACAGTAGCCTAGAATTCCCACTGAAGATAATGACTCTATTTTTGTGTTTAAAGTTAAGCACATGCTGAAGTGCTTTCCTGGATCGGGGCCTGAGATAGACAAGCTGCTGATCGTGAGAAGCAGGCTCTTTCTTAAGGCATCTGGGCAGCTTCTCCTCATCTGCAGCTCTTCATGTGCAGTGCAGCGAAATCTTTCCTAGAAATGTAGCTCCCGCGTCTGAAGGGATTTCACCAGGCGTGTAGGGACCGCCCTGCTGCAGGTAGCTGGCAAGCACAAAGCAGTCCAGGGAAGAGGCACAGTGTGTAACAATAATGCAATAGCCTTTTCACATTTCAATGCTGGGTTCAAACCTGCTTTAGGTGTGAGTGCAAATGAGCTCAGCTGAAGCCTTTTTTTGGCATTTGTGCACACCGGGTCACACGCTTGACTGCTGTTAGCAGTCTCTGTAGGAAGGAGGGGGCCCAGTGCTGCGACAGAGGGGGGTGTTGCTGCTTCACCTTTGCGGTGCAGTGACAGCATTATGGCATTCATGCTTCTCTCTCCGCCATGGCGGCTGAGGGAACCTGCCTGGGAAATAGCCTTTGTAGAGTCTGGTGGAGTGTGGAAACGTATTTGGGAGGCCCTCCGAGGGAGGGTGGTTTCAGACCCTGACAGGTTTCCAACCCCAGCTCGCTGAGGGTTCCCTTCATGTCTCAGCAGAGCTGGGCTGGGGAGTGAAGAGTCAGTGAACCCACCACGGCATGAATGCACGTTGCATTGCTCGCCCCGGAGTCAGGTTGATGCTGCAGAAGTGGCTCCCACAGCCTTAGTGCTGCAGGAGTCACCATGGGTTTGTCCCACTGCCACTCCATAGCCCAAGGGGAAAAGAGAGAATTCTTCCTTTCCCCCTCCCTCCTGGAAACTCCTTTTACCAACTCAGGCTATTTGGGTGGGGTGTGAGAGGTTGTGGTGTGGAAGGCTTGGCTCTATATGGTGATTCCTTTAAAGCACCTGCTTGTTCTCTAAACAGCTCTGGCTAGTGCAAGGGGTCATTCAGATAGTGCAAGGAATGGATGAAAGACTTGAGACAGTCACATTATCCAGATGTCCTGTTTTTAACAGTTGCCAAGGTGCCAATCTGTACGTGCTTCAGCCCCTTGCATGCATTCCAGGCAAGTGATGCGAAATGAACATACTGCTGCATTTCTACCTGGCATGTGAACACGTGACCAGATGTTTCAGCATCAGTCAGCGCAGTATAATACAAGTCTAATACAGGTTCCTCACATTAGCTGTAGTGGCTGGGGAGAAGCTGTAGATGTGAGATATCTTAGTTTTAGAAATACCTTGAGTTTTGACACACTTCCACATGGCATTCTCATAAGACAACTAGGGAAATGTGGTCTAGATGAAATGATTATAAGAAGGGCATACAACTAGGTGAAAGACCATATTTAAAGAGGTGCTATAAATGGTTCACTGTAAAACTGGGATGTTTCTAGTGGTGTCCTGCAGGGTCTCTCCTTGGCCCAGTCCTTAGTCAATATTTCAATAATGACTTGGATAAGGGAGAGGGGAGTAGGCTTATAAAATTTTGCAGATGACATCAAGCTGGGAGGGGTTGCAAGCCCTTTGGAAGGCAGGATTAGAATTCAAAACAACCTTGACAAATTGGTCTGAAATCAACAAGAAGAAATTCAATTAGGACAAGTGCAAAGTACTGCTCTGGGGAAGGACAAATCAACTGCACAACTACACAGTGGGGAATGACTGGCAAGGTGGTAGTACGGCTGAAAAGGATCGGAGGGTGGGGGTATAGTGGATCACAAATTGAAAATGAATCAATTGTTTGATGCAGTTGCGAAAAGGCTAATATCATTCAGACGTTTATCAACAGGATTGTCGTAGTAAGACACAGGAGGTCATTGTCCCCCTCCCAGCTTGGTGTTTTCTGGTGCTGGTGAGGCCCCAGCTGGTGTCCAGTTCAGGGCACCACAGTTTAGGAAAGAGGTGGACAAATTAGAGAGAGTCCAGAGGAGAACTACTAAACTGATCAAAGGTTTAGAAAACCTGACCTATGAGGAAAGGTTAAAAAAGTGGGGCATGTTTCTGTTGGAGAAAAGAAGATTGAGGGGGACCTGATAACAATCTTCCAAAATGTGAAGGGCTGTTATGAAGAGGATGGTGATCAATTGTTCTCCATGTCCACTGAAGGTAGGACCAGAAATCTTAATCTGCTGCAAGGGAGTTTTAACTTAGATAGCAGGAAAAACTTTCTAACCCGAAGGGTAGTTAAGCTCTGGAATAGGCTTCCAAGGGAAGTTGTGGAATCACCATCGTTGGAGGTTTTTAAGACCAAATGAGACAAACACCTGTCAGGGATGGTCTAGGTTTATTTGGTCCCGTCTCAGTTCAGGGGACGGATGAGATGTCCTCTTGAGATTCCGACATTCGTTAGCACTAACAACCTGCACCAGCGAGACTAGCCCAATTTCTGTGTCATTGGTATCAATACAGTTAAAACACTAAACGAGGAGGTGCCTAGAGGCACAGGCATAGCGCAAGAGATTTTAGACATTCATAACAGCACAATGAAGCTGAGGCCAGTAGCGTACCGAGTGGGGGGGCCCAAGACCCCCGGTGGGCCAGTCTCTATTCCACCTTGACCCTGTGGCCTGTCAGGAACATCAGTTGGCAGCTCCTTCATGGATCCTTGAGCACGGGTGTGTACTTGGCGTTGTTCACCCCTCGCCCAAACACCTGCTCCTTCTGTGGCGTGAGGGAGACCCTGGCGCACGTCTACCTTGAGTGCGCCATGCTGAAGCCTCTGTTCTGGTTCCTCCAGAACCTCCTGCCAAGGTTCTGGCTGCACTTTTCCCCGCACCTCTTCCTATATGCACAAAGTCACGGGGCCTCCTCATCAACCTCCTCCTAGCGCTGGCCAAGGTGACCATCTATAACACCAGGGAGAGGAGGTTGACTGAGGAGGTGTTTTGCGACGCTGGGGCCTATTTCCGTTCCTCCATGCATTCACGTATTCGGGCAGAGTTCCTCTGGACAGCATCCACTGGTTCCCTAAATGCCTTCTGGGAGTAGTGGGCACAGTCCAGGGTTCTCTGCTCAGTGTCCCCTTCCAGTTCCCTCCGTTTGACCCTTTGACCTTCATACCCTTTCCTGTTTTCTCATTAGTTGTCCTCCAAAATCAATTGAGTCCCAGGTCCAGTGGCTCCTCCCCTTAAGATGGGGGAGGGGCCTTTAGCAGTGGGCGGGCTTGTGCCCACCCACTTCCTGGATTTCAAGTAGTAGCACTCTCTGGTAGCCATATAGTCTGACCCTGTCAGACCACCTGATGTCATGAGAAAATAATCTCTTGTGTCCCAAACTGGATACAGATGCATTACCAAAAATACACTTGTTTCCAAGTGAAAAAAAAATTGTATATTACATATGTCTATGCACAATGACATCAATAATTTAAACACTTTTGCAATAAGTGTGGGAGCTTCCCTTGTCTATGTGGTGCTCATATTTACACTTCAGAGTCATTTCCAAGGAAAGCCCTTTAAACAAAAACTCCTACGTGTGGTATTCTATCTGTGGGTGGTATTCTTCACACACATGAGCCCATTCCTGCATACAAAACTCCCACTGACTTCTGGGGGAGATTTTGTTGAACAAAGAATGCAGGTTTGGGCCCTACATGAATGCAAAGTGCAAGGGAAATGGGTGGGAAATGATTCAAGTTTATTTCCATTTTAAAATCTAAAATACTCACAACATCAACAACAACATGATTGCAGAAGAATGCGCTGATGCAGGGTATTGTGCAAGTCAGGGGTTTTTTCTTCCCCCGCTTTAACCAGAGAGAATAGGTGAATAGGTTGAGTTGCAGATCTCATTTCTCCTGTTTTGCTGCTTGTGAAGTCTGCCAACAGAATCCACCTTGACAAAGTCAAGGACTCTGCGTTTAATGTTGAACTGAGTGAATAAATTATGCATGAAATTGTGTCAGAGTCTCTAGTGTGCAGAATTGCTCCTTTTGATATGAAAGGTTAATTCAGAAAGGAGTCCAAAATAGCTGGAAATTGTGGGGATAAGTGGATAGTATTCACTGTTGTGAGCTGTTATTACTAGAAATTGCATTCCCTCTCTAGCTTCCCCTGAGATTTAGCTTTGCCAGTGAATATAAACTGTACTCAATAGAATAGCATTTAGGAGTAACCAGAGTGTATGTCCACATACAGTAAAATATCCTAATGGTGTTTTAAAAGGAAGTTGAACTTTTCCATGTATATCATGTACCCTAAGGAAAAATGACTATTACATTTAGGTCAAGAACAAGGCATATCAAAGGTAATGAGTTTTGCGTTTATCTTTGTTAGAATATACTGACTATACGATCCATATCCAAGAAACTGGACAGTCTTTCTACTGAGCAAGTCTGGTGTGAGTGGTGGTTCCAGTGTAAACTACATCAGGCTTTAAATAAGATTTGGCTGAAGATTCTTTCATTTTCTCTCTCAGGGGGTCTTGTCTCTAATCTTTTGCCATAACCAGCAATATATATTAGGATCTTGAACACATTGTCTTCCAGTACACTACACAGTTCTGCGATTTTTAAAAGAAATAGTTATTTATTGTATGGAAAAACAGTAATGGCAGCCAAGCCAACCTTGGATTAAAACAATTCTTCTTGATGCTTCTGTAGCAAAGGGACAGGAATTGCACAGTCAACATCCCACGTGGGTTTCAGCAGAATGTTTTGCAGACAGTTTATCTCCTTCTGGATCTCCACTTCTCTCCCAGTCCAAGACACTTGGGCTGCACCTCTCTTTCTGCAAATAGTAAAGACAGTTCAGATCTCTCTTGGGGCCCTGAACTGGGCACAACCCTTCTGCTGATGAGCCAGATTCTCTGCCTCTGGCAAGTCAATCAGAGCAGAGTTTGAGCACTCTGCCCATTGCAATCCCATATGTTCGACAGGACGGATCACCTGATGATGACCTGTTCTGTTCATTCCCTCTGAAACACCCGGCATTGGCCACTGTCGGATGACAGGATACTAGGCTAGATGGGCCATTGGTCTGACCCAGTCTGACCATTCTTATTTTAACGCTTCTTCTAGGGACAGCCGTGAGCAGGATTTCCCCTTCCGCTCCTGTCCTCTCCCTTACAGTACCAATATTTTGTGCACTTTGCTCACACTAAGCGCCATCTCTCTGTTTCAATCCTGCCTACCAGAGCAAGGCAACAGCTAAGTGGTGCCTTTCGGGGGACCTTGGCCATAACCACAGAACTTCACTTGCCCGTGAGAGGGGATGAGAGAGTTCATGGTTTGTCGAGGCCTCTGCATCCTCTCGCACTCTCTAAAGCTTCATCAGGGACAAGCAGGGCCGCAGTCTCCCCAGGCAGGAAATGATCACGGAAATCCAGGCCCAGAGCCAAGGTGCCACAGAAGTGAGTGCCATCTTTACCACCAGCTCCTGTGTCTTCTGATCTCCTGCGCAGAGATTACTCCATAGGGAAGGCTGAGCATGAAGGAATTTCATGGATTCCTCTGAACTAAAGACATGAGGCGGAGTAACTATACCTGTCCCTAAGTGAAGGGAAACAGGATGTTTCATGTGATAGCAGGATCCCTCTCTTCACAATACAGACCCCATCATTTTGACCAGTGTCAGCCAGCCTTTCGGAAGGAGGAGCTTGCATGTGGCACCACAATATATCTTGCCTGCTATGCTCAGCTCCGGTCAACCTATCTCAAAAAAGATATGTGGTAGAAATAGCCGGGGTACAGATATCCTTCCATATGGAGACAGATTGAAAAGATTAGGTCTGTTTAGAGTAGAGAGGAGTCAAATAAGAGTGAGCAGGATAGTCTCTGAGCTTCCCCACCCATATCCCTCAGTCCTGTTCCGGATGTATCACCTCGACAGGGTGATTGATTCTTCATGAGCATTCAGTTTCTTGACAAGTTTGCTATGATGCCAGGGGCGGTGCCAATTTAGTTCCACTAATGGTGGATGTTTCTGTGAGAGGCCCACAAACTCACTGGGAACAAGACTTCAGAGAGCCTACTAATTTCATAAGCCAGTGACATAGGCCCAATTTGCCAACAAAAGGCTTGGTGTCCCAGTAGCAATCTCCTGACATGTCCATTTACCAAAACACATCTAGAAATTGCATAATGGGCTGACTGTATGATAGAGAGAGTGTAAGGATCACGCCCATGAGAATGGCAGTGTTGGTTGTTCAGATGTTCATCAAGAATGATCAACTTTGGCACTAGGATGTGTTGTGGTAGCCTCCCTCACTAGCTTTGTTCCTTTGTTTCATGAAGTTTTTAAGAAATGTTTTGTTTAAAAAACATTTCCTTGGTTGTGTACAGCTACATTGTAATGGTTCTGTTGGAAAAAATGATGAGTGGGATTTTCAAAAGCATTCAGCGTTGGCCCAGCTCTGCTGCCATTTAAGTCCATAGTAAAACTCCCATTGACTTAAATAGGAGCAGAGTTGTTACGTCAACATTGAACATGCATGAAAATACCACCATATATTCCCTGCGACACACAGCTTTTAAAAATGGACTGAATATAAATGCACGCACACCCTGCAGGGAGGAGATACAGAGGTATCTCCGAGCCAGTGCAGGAGATCTTGATTTATATTTCCTCTGACTTGTACTGCAAGCACCAATCACCAACTGGGAATGTGGTGTTTTCTGAGGTTCTCTGGGCACTGGCAGCAGTAGAGGGAATTCAAAGGGCTTGACCTATTTGTGGTGGATAGATAGTTTGCAGATAGCCAAGGTAACCTGTATACAGAAGAGTCTCAACCAGTTCTACCTTGCTCACTGTAAATCAAAAGGTTGCTTTCAAGCAGAAATGACTTTTGACTAGGAATATTACCTTAAAATAGTGTTTTCTGTTCTGTGATGTTAGGTGTTTTCATACGGAGGATGTTTCATTTTACAAGACCCTCCACCTACAAGGAAACAGTACTTTTTTCCTTTGACATCATATTTTTTTTTTTCTCCAGGAGTTAGCGGTTGTGGGCGATCACTTTGATATAGTTTTTATTGATGCTGATCAAAGAAATCCTGTTAATGTCTACAACTTTGTCATGGATAACCACTTGCTGAGAATGGATGGAGTGATCTGTGTGGAGAATACTCTCATGAAAGGACAAGTCTACCTGGAGAACGTATCTGATGAAAATGTATTAGCTGTCAGAAAATTAAATAAAGTAATTAATTCAGATCCTCGTGTTGAGCAGGTTAGTGCTATACAATTAATTAAAGGTTATATTGGTATTGTAAGTATCTATGAAATTGCTTCAGCAGTATTGTTTTATTAGACTCCTGGAAGTAGGCTGTTTCAATCTTTCTGTCTATTTCCTATAGTAGTGGTCATGCTTTAAAACTTTCTTTTGTCAGTTCCAGCACTGTATGCAAGGGAACTGAAAAGGAGTCATCATAATTCACCCAGTGGAACCCTAAGAATAATTTATTAGATCCAAAAGAATTCATATTGTGCATCTTCGTGATCTGTTTTGTCATCAAGAATGGTTGCTTTCAATTGCAGAAAAGGTTCTCTGCCCCTTTAACTTTCCACGCCCTGAAATCTACTCTTAACCACTAAGTCACAATGGTACCTAGCCTGCAAATCTCATTTTCTTGTGTTTGGATAGTGGTGTTGAGTCTACAAGATGCGGTGTCATTTTCACTAGGTCTGGTTGCCATCTAGACAATGGCACCAGATCACTAGTTCAGGCACGCAACCATATTGATGGAACATAAAATGCAATTTTTATACAGAAGTACACAAATAGTAGTAGGTAAGATTGTCCAGAGACTATTCAAAGTCACAAAATCATTATTATTATTATTATTATTATTAAGCTCCAAAAATTATCTCGATACAGATCCCAAAGAACATAAAATCTCATTAGACAATCAAAATCCAAGGCACTGGAAGTCCCAGTTTATAACACTGGAAGACAAAATGGCATTTTTACGGATCTAGCATTTGTGGAAGTAGTGAGACTTGAATTAGGAGTCTGGTAAAATGGATGATGGCATATTGGGATTGAAAGGGACTTCCCGGTGCAGGGAACAGAATGCAAACAGCAAAACCACCATAATACCCAGCATGGGCCTAGACCAAAGCCCACGGAAGTCCATGGAAAGACTCTCCCATTATTTCAGTGGGCTTGGGATCAGGCCCAGTGTGCCCTCCAAGCTGGAATGGTTCAATGTCGACTTGGACACGTGTATGTGTTTTCCCAGGTTATTTTGCCTGTGCAAGGCGGACTGAGTGTCGTTCGAAGGAGCCGCGCTTCTGCAGACGGGATGATTGAATCAAAGGTGTGTATTTCCTCTTCATAAGCAGTTCGGGGAAAAGCTTGGCCCCACTGAAGTCAATGGCAAAACTCCCATTGATTTCACCGAGGCCAGGATTTCACCCTTTGTTTTCACTTTACGTGTTAAAGAGACAATCCTGTTTGAAGAATGGGTCCCGTATGCATCATTTTTCCCAGTAGTTGCCTAAAGAGTAAGAACCGTAAAAGAAACAAGTATTAGAGTGAGGCATGCCATAAATTATATCGTGCTATGGGGCAGCTGTTTTTTTATATCGTAATATCATTGATTATAGTAACCCTTCCATTTCCCCCCCTCCTACTCTGTCCCCCTCTCTAATATGCACCCAATTTCTCTCCCGCTCTGTTTGCTGGCTTAAAGCCCAGTGAAGTCAATGGAAAGTCTCCCATTGACTTCAGTGGACTTTGGATGAAGCCCAGTTCATACCTTGTCACTACTCTCATATTAACTTGCTTCTGACTACAGCATCCGGGTAGACTTCCTCCACACCCACCAATCTTACTATTCCATTAGCCGGCAAAGCTGCCACAGAAATTGAGTTTTCACCCTCTGTGCATTGTGCTATTTTGCTACAGAAAGAAGTGGTGAAAGATCATGTATTTTGGGGCTATAACAGATGTCGCATCCTTGATCGCCTGCGTTTGGACGGCAAAGTGGCCTATGTAACAGGTGGAGGCCAGGGGATAGGAAGAGCCTTTGCTCATGCATTGGGAGAAGCAGGTGCTAAGGTAGCCATCGTGGATCTGGTACTTGCAAAGGCAGAAATAGTAGCGGATGAGCTCAGCCTGAAAGGTAAGCAGTTTACTAATTTGCTGATTACTCTTATACGTGCACTTCGACAGTGTCTTCCCTGTAATATCTGTGCGCTTTGTTATTTTAAACTTGACACTTTCTTAGCTGGTGTCTGGTTGGAAAATACCTTGCATCGAGTTTTGATGCAGAATAAGTCTAACCGCAAAGGAAAGAATAGCGTGCACATGCCATAGTTGCAGAGCGTGATCTCCTC
Organism: Emydura macquarii macquarii; assembly: GCF_026122565.2. Taxonomy (NCBI): domain Eukaryota; kingdom Metazoa; phylum Chordata; order Testudines; family Chelidae; genus Emydura; species Emydura macquarii. Next base: position 8,381,306 of record NW_027130208.1, read on the forward strand.
ACACGGCATCTCAGCAAGCAATAGCCAATGTCACATTGCCCGCTTGTGTTGCCTCGCAAAATAAGTGCAACCAGGAAAGCAAATTATCCCATATAAAACTCTTTAGCAGGGGTACCTGAAGGAAAAACAGCATATAATGAGCCATGACTGACGGGCACAGAGAAGAGCAATCTTTTATTAATAAGTGCTATATAATACACATCAATCAGCCACAAAAAGAGGTGTTCCATACATTATATCATGTGGCAGCTAAGGCAGTCAAGACTTAGCTAATAAAGAACAGCCAGACACAGCCCACCCACTCTTTAGCAAATACCCCAGTCGCAGCTTCTACTTTCACACACAAAACCAAGTGCACAGTCACAATGCATCATGGGTGGATAGGGTAATATTTCCTGGGGCATGAATCTGTCTCCTGTATGTCCAATAATCGTGGGCCAAAGTCTGCAGTCCTTGTTCAGAATCCATTCACTTCAAGGAGTTTCTTGCCTAAGATAAGCTGCAGGGTTCGGTGCAGGATTTGGTGCTGTGACTTTATTTCCACTCACTGCATTATAGAGTAGCCATCGTTCAGGAATGATCGGTACACAGGCAGAAAGCAAGGCAGAGGAACTAGGGAAGGGGCTGAAGAGAAGCGATGCTGATCATGCCTGAAATTTTGAATGCGGACAAGCTAGTTGCATGTACCTTTGAGGGAAACTCCAGACATAAACATAGCTAAAAACAAAGGCCAAGATTTTCAAGAGTGATTTTCAGTGCCCAACTTTGGATACGTTGAAAGGCCCTGATTTTCAGAGGCCAGGTAGCCAGCATTTTCTGAAAATCTGGCCTGTTAATTTTTGGGTGCCAGTCTTTTCAGAAGTACCTAAAATCACCACTAGTCACTTCTGAAAACATTGGACGTAGTTGCTCAGAACATGCATAAGTTAAAGGCATAGACGTCAGATATAGGTACAAAATACTAACATACATCGCAACTGAAATCCCAAATAATAGGTGAAGTCTTCTACAAACCACACAGGTTTTTTTGTTCTTATCACTAAAATAGGATGTAAAATTCAAATCTCCTCCAAAGACATTTGCAAGTTTGATAAAGCTAAACGATATTCATAAAGGAAACGTAGACAGTTGGAAATAGAGTTTTAATGAGAAAAGAAAGGAGGTATCACTTATTTTATAATTCCTCTTGTGAAAGTACATCCAAACCTTCTGCTGCACTGGATCCTTCAATGTCCTCAAAGATGTAGTTTCATCCAGGACAGTGGGATACTGCCATTTGGACCTGTACTCCAATATTTGTGCAAATGGATACAGTAATAGACCATGCACTATCGTGGCAGTCCCCATCTTTGGCTTGTGCTAGGCATTTTACACACCCATAACAAGACAGTCCCTGCCACAGAAGGCTAAATCAAGTGCTTAATTCCTTTCCAGCTGTGTCTTTGGCTGGTTTAACCTGAAAACTATTTCCATGAACTCTGCATAATTAATCCACAGAAAAAAACTGTTGCAAGTGCAATGCTAGCAGTATCTAGGGCTTTGAGAGAATTCTGCAATAAACTGACCCATAACATACAAATTAAGGCCTCCAGTCTTGCAAACACTCCCATGAATTACTTTGTGCATCGGAGAAGTCCCTGACCTCAGGTGTGTTGGATGACCAGAATCAATGGGGACTGTTCAAGCTGCCTAACGTTACTCACCTGAACTAACATCTGTAGCATCAGGAATTAAACAGGGGGCTTTAGCTTTAACTTTGAATTGTCTTGGATTTCTAGGCTCAGATCGGGGCTATTACTTTACGACTATATTTCTAACTGTTTAATTTTCTTTTTACTATATTATTTTAAGGGAGAAAACTCCAGTTTCTTTGCTCTTTCAGGATCTAGAGCAAGTTAATGAATTTGATTAGTTCTGGCTAAATCTGGTAACCTATTTTAATGAGAGCGCACATTTATCAGTCCTTCTCTAGATGTTCACATATCACTCCCAATTTTGCAGTTGTATCTGTGTGACTGGATCCCCACTGCAGTTACTCAGACAGACTCTGCATAGGCACAAAGGTCCATCTCCACGGATTGGAATGTAGGATTAGTGATAAAACAGGAATATGTTAACATTTTGCTACATATAAATTAAGTTCTGGGACAAACCACCATCCATCAATGGACAATCCTAAGAAGTGTAGGCACTGTCAACTCCTCACAGGAGACATTTTTGGCAACTCAGCACCTCGGCCCCCATGTGCATGAAAAATGAACCGTCCACTTGTATCTACCCCTCATTGAGTCATCTGCATGGACTTACAGGCAGATTTGGGGATCTAAAAGCACGATCCTCTACTTCTTTAACTAGTGGACCAAATCCATTCGCTTAGAAGCAAAAGCAGATGTACAGATGGAGCTGATCAGCATTTTTGGATTTTTGAGTATCAAACAAAATTTGTCATAAAACCCGTCAATTTCAGTGCAATTTTTCATCAGTTTTATGGGGGTTTTGGCTAACATCATTGCTAAGGATAAGATTTGGTCATGGAAATCACAGATTCAGTGACTTTCCAGGGCCTCTGGGGCAGGGCTGGAGCAGCTGTCAGCCCCGGGACTGCTGCCGAACAACTGATCGGCCGGCCTGCCCCCGGGGAGCAGCTGTTCATTGTCCACGACCTGTCCCTGACTTTTACCAAAAATATCCATGACAGGCTCTTAACCTTAATGATAGCACATCAATATTTCCCCATTACCCAGCATGCTGTTGGAATTTTGACATTTTTCAAAATTCTGGGAAGCCAGTACATAAATTCCCATATTTTGTATTTGTTTTTTTTAATCTGCTCTTCTTATAAACCTTTATATGTGACACATTCAATAGAGGGGAAGAAAAAGCCTGACTTTGTTAGCATTTGTTACACATTTATACCCATTTCAGCCTACAAAGGGTGTGTGCGAAGACCTGACCTGCCCCCCCTCTTGCAGATAGGAGATCTTGGAGATAAATTCAGCTGCAGCGAGGCATCTATCTCTGTCAGGGATTCTCTGCAAAGCCTCACTTGGTGCTACGCATCTAGCCGTCTTAGGAAAAAGCTGAGGGACTGGGGAAAAGAGGGACCTCTCTTTTAGGTCCCGTGGTTAGGGTATGCAACTGGGCTGTGGGAGACTCTCACTTCAAATTCCCACCTGCCTGAGGGGGAGAAGGGATTTGAACCTCTCAGGTGAGTGCCCTAATCTCTGGGCTATGGATTTTCTGGATGGAAAAGCCCTGTTTTCCCAGCTAGATGTTGTTGTTGTTGTTAATCTTCCCCTCCCACGCTGCTGGCAGAAGATGTAGAGTCCCTCGGTCTGTCTATAAATAACGAAAGAATCACTGGGCCAGAAAGAGTAAGAAAAGCCTGAGAATGACCCCTCTGAGGAGGAAGGCCCACGAGCCAGTTCTTTTAGCTACAGTGGATCGGTTTCAACAGGAGAGACTGAGGGACCCTCCCCTCTCCCCATTGGGATATCCCCAACCCAGTGGCTGGGTGCTCACCTGAGAGGCATCAAATTCCAGTTCAAACCCTTCCTATCTCTCAGGTAGAGAGAGGCGTGAACCAGGGGCCAATCCCCAGGTGAGTACCCTAAGCACTTGGGCTACAAGTTATGATGGAGCTATGGCTCCTCCTTGGGTATCTTATGTAAATTTGCCTGTTGGGACCTCATCCCATCCAGTAGGCAAGCTCTGAGCATGCTTATAGGATAAGGTCCCACAGGTAAGTTAGGTGGAGGAATGCTGATCTCCCTCCAATTCACGTGTCACTCTGGGGCATAGGTGTCTAGGCGCCTGGTGTGTAGCTGCAGTGTGCGTCTGCCTGCCCAGAGGCAGAAACGTAGGGAACTTTTACTGCAAAAATGTAGGTGCCGAGCAAATTTAGGCACCAACAGGGTTTGGGGGCAGCTGAGCTTGGGTACTGAGAATTCACTTCTGTCAATCTAGCCCAGTGCCTTGCCTTGTTGAAAGATGCTGGTTTTTTAAATAGCTATAGGGCTCTGTCATCCCTGTAAGGGACAGGAACCTCATGGAGTTCTCTACATCTTTGCTACATTTCTATAGCAATAAAGGTTAATAATAATAATATAATATCTAACGGGAAATTAGGGCTTTTCCATCCGTAGATCACAAAGCACTTTCCAAAGGATGTTGGTATTCTTATCTCCATTTTACAGATGGGGAAACTGAGGCATAAAGAGACAAAGTGACTCACCCAAGGTAACACAGGCCAGTGGCAGAGCTGGGACTAGAATTCAGATGTCTTCAGAATAAGTCCAAAGCTTGATCCACTCACTATTAGTGTGTATAGCTGCATATATATATATCTGGGTGCAGCGCTCCCCCCCCCCAAAATGTGGGTTTTCCATAATGCTTCAGAAGACACATTAAGACATTTCTTCTTGACATTTTTCTTTCTGACATGTCAGATGGCTCGTTTTTCAGTTATTGACTAATTCCTGGTTTTTTATTAATAAACCACACGAGACCAGATCTGTTAGGATCCTGTTTATAATATATTACTTTTTCCCTACCCTTTGTTTCTTGCTCGTAGAATACTGATTTGTGATAGAACTCTAATGGCGGCCTACACTCCTGTGAATTAGTTCCCAGTCAAGCAGAACACTTGGGCACATGCTTAACTTTAAGCATGTTTGTAGTTTCATTGACTTCAAGTGCTTTGCTGGATTGGAGCCTTAAAAAAATAAGGTTTCACATTTTATGTAAAAATCAGCTTTCCTGCATAAGCAGTCTAAAAAATGAAATGCAAAATCTATTTTGGAATAATTTCTGATTGAGATTATACATGTGCAAAAGGCAAGATATGCAAAGTTATTGATGCAAAAGCAAATTTATCTGTCACATTTCACATCCATAGGGTACTTTTACTGCTATTTACTAATGATATTAACTTTTGTGCTTTAATGTGTAGCTGCAATGGGACCGAATTAGTTACTATGAGAGCCATCATTTTGAATATTTAGATTTCCATGTTTAAATCATAACTCTAATTCTGGATAGCTTTTGCACGCACCATTATACATTATAGAAATATGTACACTCCAAATTCTAAAAGCTTGATGCTTAGAATCAGTTTGGCTGACAAATTGATTTGATTTCTGTGACATCTGGGGTCCACTGTAAAAACATCTGTAGTTCAACAGATAAAATATTCCTCCGTTTTATCTTGTTTCTGAGCTAATAACAGTCACCTGAAGATGATACTCTTTATGATCCATGGCACTCAGAGAATTGTTGGAATGACTATCGCTTTAGTTGATAAACTGCAGTTGGATTTTTGACCAGAAGATGGTGTTGTATTCAAAGATTCATTCAACTGGAGAGTCTGAACTTTGATTTTAAACAAATTGATTATGTGTTATACTACAAGTAGCTTACAAAAGTTAAACTTAAAAACTTTTTAAAAGATTCATTTTCCAATGCATCATGCTTCCATAAGTAGCACATCATTTGCTGCAATCAGCAGAGTAGTGATTAAACTGGGTTTTTCGTTTTGTTTATTTTTTTAAGAATTAATAACTTGTTACACACGAAATGATGCCTTGTTTTCTGTGAATGCCTATGTTGGTTTTATCAATCTCATTTTAATCTAGGGATAAAAAGCATGGCAATGGCAGCAGATGTAAGCAAACCCGAAGATGTGCAAAGGATTCTTAATGCAATTGTAGCTAGGTGGGGCACAGTTCACGTTGCATGTAACAATGCTGGAATTAACATGAATTCTGCAAGTGAAGACACCTCACTAGAAGAATGGGACAAAACTTTTAATGTTAATTTACGAGGCTTGTTTTTGTGCTGCCAAGTAAGTATGAGGATCTGTACTGTTTTCCACAGAAATGTAGCTGTTTTCTGAGCATTTGACTTACCCAGAGGTTTAATGATATTTCTGTTGCTAATTATCATCATAAAATCGATCGTATATTATTGGGTGTTAATAATGGTTTGGTTTTGTATCAGTAGGCTTGGACGGATTCGATTTTCATCAGTAAATGTCAATTTCATTGCACTCACACAAAATGATTAAAATATTTGCTTCCATAACAATTTAAATTTAAGCATAGGAAAAGTAAGAAAAATGGTGCTTGAGAACTTATTAGAGTTTAAGGATATTTACTTTGTATATCTTGACATGAAATGTTGACAATTTGTGTTTGAATGGTTGTAAAGCTTTAACTTTTTATATTTCGGTGTCTGCTGTCATTAAATAATTGTCTGACCCTCCCATTGTCTGATCCCCATAATTTCCAACAACTATGAAAATTTAAATAGATAAAAATTGTGCAAAATTATAGGTTTTAAGCATTTTTTTCAACTCTGAAAATTTTAAATAGATACATTTAAAAAATGCTTAAAATAAATGTTGGTATGATCTGTTGAAATTATATATATATATATTAAAAAAACCCTCAATTCTGCTAAGCTTTGTATCAGCTATACCTTTAGGCCAAGGTTATCAAAAGTAACTAGTGATTATTGGGTGTCTGGTGTGGGACACCTTAAAAAGAAACCTGATTTTTTGCGGGGGTAGGGGGAAGAGGTGCTGAAAACTCCCTGAAAATCAGACAATTTGGGGGGATATCAGTTTGAGTGTTCAAAACTAGAGGCACCCAGTATTATTACTCACCCTTTGAAAATCTTGGCAAATGGTAGCTGAATTAAAATGACAATAGACATTTTTCTGCATCAGCCATTTTCAAATTATCAAATTTTTATATCATGCACTTTAAAAAAAAAAATCCATTTGTGCATAAACTCTTCTGAAAAGTGAAGACTAATTTATTATCATGTAATTATTAGCACAACCACAAAAGGGGTCACTGGTCTTTCCTTTAATTTCTATCACAGGCTGCAGGCCGCATTATGCTGAAGCAAGGATATGGGAAGATAATTAACACAGCATCTATGGCAAGTTTAATAGGTGAGTGATGAGATCTAACAGTTGTGCTTCGGAATCCATATTTTAATTACTGCCAATGCTATTTGAATCAATTAAACCTGTATTGGGGAGGAGTAAATCACTGACATTTTGTATTAGGGGAAAATGTACTACAAAATTTTTATTGATCTCATTTTTCAACATTTATCTGTCCTCCATGTTTTAGAGCACATATTACTTTTTTATAGAAGAGGCGGACTTACTCTCCTTGAGTCTGACACATTTATTATGGAAGAAAAGTGTTGGTATAATGCCCATTAATCGGAGCACAGTGTATAACTTACCAGAAAACTGTACCTTGCTAGTGTTTACAGTCTATCCAAAAGCTTTTCACTCTATCCTTAACTGCAATACCAGTTGTTATGTTTCATTACGTCGCCAACAGGTGTCTCCACTAACGCTGCTGTATCAGCAGTGTCGTCAAAGAGCCAATAAACTATTGTCGGAACATATGGAATGAAATCCCAACTGCTGAGCTAATCTGGGAGGCAGTTACATGCTGGTGAACTGAAGCCCATGTAACAAAAATTGATCAATTACACAAATTAAGCATAGCCCTTTAGGAATTTATTTTATTGGTCTGGACATCTGTTGCAGTATTGTCCAAATCCAAAAATCAAATGGTGCCTGGGGTTACCAAGTTAGGCAAGAAAATCTAGTAGCTATAAAAGTACAACAGAAAACCCCTATATTAATATCATGTCCATCTGCTGAATGTTACATAAATATGCAGGCTTTTTATTTTCCTTGGGAATAACATTTATTTTTACTGTGCCCAGTCTGACATTCTACGACATTCTGTTCAGTTTATTGCATAGTAACTTGAAATGTTTCTTCAAAAATGCATTTATAATGCTGTTGTTAATCTTTTTTTTTTTTTTTTTTCAAGTGTCATTGCCAGCTGTTTTACTGGCGGTTAAACACAATCGTGGTCCCTGTCCCAAAGTATGGGGAATCGCAAATCTCACACACAAAAATAGAAAAAGTCACTTTAAAGTTTAAAATGGGATGAGTTTTATACAGTGCCAGGCACAATGGGGTCCTGATCCATGGTGGCGACTCTGAGATGCTACCACACAATTCATACAATAATTAATCAAGTAATTAATTAATTAATAATGACTGATTTAATAGTAGATATTAGACATTATAGAATGTTAGGTTACATCTGTAGTTAGAGCTTTGGTTCTGAAGGCATTATGGCCGTTTCTACCAGCTAAGGATTTACCCCCTCCTGAGTGTCAGAATACCATTACCGCTCTTGCTTTTGTTGTTCAAAAGTGCTGTGTTTTAAATGAATGAGTGACATTTCCAAAGAGAATATTAAATGACAATTAACTTACTGAAGCTGCAAACTGAGGGTCAGATTCTCAGTTGGTGTAAGTCAGCACAGCTTGGTTGGCTCAATGGAGGGTTGGCCATTTATGGCAGTTGACAATCTGGCCTCAAGTGTATCAATTACAATTGGAAATCTTAACTGAAATATAGGCGTGTTTTAAAGCAATGCTGAAAATAACTTGAGAAGGGCGGCCTGAGGTGCACTTAAATGTCAACAAAATATTAACTCAAGTGGACGTGGTGAGATGGGCAGTCAAGACAAGGGGGAATGTGTTTACTTCACGAACCTGCTTGAAAGTTGGCACAAAAAAAATCGAATCAGTTATAAAAATACAACTGAAAATCACGATGTTCATATCGTGTCCATCTGCTGAATGTTAAATAAATATGTTGGTTGGTTGGTTATTTAAGTATGTTGGCCAACTGGCATAGTATAGAATGTTTCTAGAAATACTGGATAATTTTTTCATAGGTTGAGTTCTTTCTGGTAGGTACAACAAAATGAGTAGAGGAGAATGTCAGGGAAGTTAAACTGATTGGATAGATTTTTGATTGTGGTTTCCCAATTTATTACTCTCAAATAGTTTAATAAAGTGAATGTGATCACGCTGAGAATCTGCATTCAGTTTTGCCTGTATACATTTTGAGTAACTCCAGTAGCTTCACTGGAGAAATTCCAGATATATTCCAGTGTAATGGAGAGCAGTTGTTATTGGAGTTACTCCGGATTTATTCAGGTGTAGCTGAGATCCCTAATTTTTGCAGAGAGTATCTTTAGTGATCAGAGGTCTATGAACTCCCCACTAATATTACATGCGTGTACCAAGGGCAGAGTGGAAACCCTCATTCATCGAACAATAAGCAATAGAATGATATTGGTTATTAAAAATGTAATGCAGCTGATGTTGGTATAATTTTTACCTACATTTCCCCCACCCCCATGTGTGCAAAACAGCAGGGAATATGTGAAACAGACAGGAAATTAGCCCTCTTCTCCCAATCCCACCCCTACAACGCCCTAAGAGAAGAGTCCTTTTCTAAAATGTTTTCCACTGTGTTGCAGATAAACCTTTACATTTATAAGGAAGCTCTGGTCAATTTTTGATAGAAGGTTGTTGTTGTTTTTTTTTGGGGGGGGGGGAGGTGAGTGTGTTCTCAATTCTGTCCATGTGCACATGAGAGTTTCGACTGAAGAGGACAGCATAAGTAAGGAGAACAGGATTTGGTGCTTTGTACTTTATCGCAAAAACAGTAGCCACTGTGAAAGCCATCCACTTTGTAACACCCTTTGGCTTCCTTTTGAGTGCTTTCAATTAAGAGGGGCCGAGTGTGTCACGAGGTATATATTTCATCTTCTAAATTTCCTTCCTTAACCATTTCTGGGAAATGAGAAGCATTAGAGGAAGGAACTCTAGAAAACATCTAATGAGCTTCCATTCCAAAATCAGCTTCCAACATTTTACAGCAAATCTCCGTTTTAATTTGTACACACTGAAAACCACGATACCTTGACTGGGGAAGATGCAAAAGCCTTTGTCCTCTTAGGAAACTCAAGTGATTTGTTACAAACAGACAAACTGGGAACGTTTAGCAATAACTGCTTTTGTGAGGTGATGAGGTTAAGTCCCAAAGTTGTACATAATTTGGAGCTGATGTGCATCAATTAATCAAGGAATTATATTCCACTCTGTTTCAACAGCCCACATGGAGTGCTGCATCTGTGATGTGATAGACAACCAAAAAATAAAAAATAAAATAAAAGAGAGAGAAGGGAGAAATATTTCTTCTAATCAAATCCTAATTATTTTATTTTAGAAAAAAAAAAAATATATGGAATGAATTTGGATTTCAAACTGCAAAATGCATTATCTGGGAAGTGGGGGATCTTTCAAATTTTTATCAGCTAGATAAAGAGGAGGAACTATTAGCTACGTCTCCCCACCCAATCCTACACACACTTCTACATGTTCTCAAATCTAAGTGCACGAGAAGTCACGCTGAAGTCAGTGGGCCTACTCACATGCAGAAAGTTAAACATGTGCTTAAGTGTTTGAATTGAGGCCTATGCCATTTCATTGTTTTCATATAATCCAGCAATATTGTTCTTTATTTACCTGCCTTTTTCTACACTTTAAAAGGCAACACTTACAAACAGTGGGTCTAGGGGATAAATGAAAGTTCATGAGTATAGGAGAAGTAAAAACATAAGAACAGCCATACTGGGTCAGACCAATGGTCCATCCAGCCCAGTATCCTGTCTTCTGACAATGTCTAGGGCCAGATACTTCAAAGGAATGAACAGAGCAGGGTGACCCATCCCCTCTCATCAAAGTCCCAGCTTCTGTCAGCCAGAGACACCAAGAGCATGGGGTTGCATCCCTGATTATCTTGGCTAACAGCCATTGTTGGGCCTATTCTCTATGAATCTATCTAATTCTTTTCTGAACCCAGATATACTTTTGTCCTTCACAACATCTCCTGGCAACAAATTCCAGAGGTTGACTGTGTGAAGAAGTACTTCCTTTTGTTTGTTTAAAACCTGCTGCCTATTAATTTCATCGGGTGTTCCTTGGCTCTTGAGTTCTGTGGAGGGGTAAATAACACTTCCTTATTTACTTTCTCCACACCATTTATGATTTTATAGACCTCTATCATATTCACTCTTAGTCATCTCTTTTCCAAGCTGAAAAGTCCCAGTCTTTTTAATCTCTCCTTCATATGGAAGCTGTTCTGTACTCTCAGTCATTTTTGTTGCCCTTCTCTGTACCTTTTTCAATTTTAATATATCTTTTTTGAGATGGGGTGACCAGACCTGCCTGCAGTATTCAAGGTTTGCGCGTACCATGGATTTTTATAGTGGCGTTAGGATATTTTCTATTTCATTATCTATCCCTTTTCCTAAAGGTTTCTAACATTGTTAGCTTTTTTGACTGTTGCTGCACATTGATCGAATGTTTTGAGAAACTATCCACAATGACTCCCACATCTCTTTCGTGAGTGGTAATAGCTAATTTAGACCCCATAATTTTGTATGTAGAGTTGGGATTATGTTTTCTAATGTGCATTACTTTGTATTTATCAACATTGATTTTTGTCTGCCATTTTCTTGCCTCGTCCCCCCGTTTTGTGAGATTCCTTTGTAACACTGCACAGTCAGCTTTGGACTTAACTATCTTGAGTAATTTTGCATTGTCTGCAAACTTTGCCACTTCACTGTTTTACCTCTTTCTCCAGATTATTTATGAATATGTTGAACAGTACTGGTCCTGGTACAAGTCTTTGGAAAACCCCACTAATTAGCTCTCTCGACTGTGAAAATTGACCATTTATTCCTACTCTTTAGTTTATTTCCTATCTTTTAGCTATGAAAGGATCTGTTAATGACTGTTTAGTTTGCTTATGAGAGACCTTGTCTAAAGCTTTCTTAAAGTCCAAGTACACTATATCCACCAGATCACCCTTGTCTGTATGCTAGTTGACATCCTCAAATAATTCTAATAGACTGGTGAGACTCAATTTCCTTTTACAAAAGCCACGTTGACTGTTCCCCCAACATATTATGTTCATCTATAGTCTGATAATTCTGTTCTTTATTATGGTTTCAATCAATTTGCTTGGTTCAGAAGTTAGATATACTGGTCTGTAATTGCCAGAATTGCCTCTGCAGCCTTTTATTTTTTTTTAAAAAAAGCTCTTTTTAAAAGAGTTATCTTTCGAATGATAAAATTTGGTAAAATTTTCAAAAATTGGCATCACATTAACTATCCTCCAGTCAGCTGGTACAGAGGCTGATTTAAACGATAGATTACATGCCGCAGTTAGTCATTCTGCAATTTAGTATTTGAGTTCCTTCAGAACTCTGGGGTGAATACTTATAATAGTGACATAGAATTGCTTGCTAAGTTATTTTAATGCTCATTTTCAAACCCCAGTTTATTTTTAATTTTCCTACCTGTATTATATGGTGCTTGCCAGTAGTCACATGAAACTAAAGCAATTTTAATATGCTGATACACCTTACAAAAATTTGTAATGCACCTGCCTTTTAAAATACATTAATACCATACACTGTGTGTTAATATATGTTTTGTTACCTCATTAATGCTGTTTAGTGCTGCTTCTTTCCCCTCAGTGAAAATGAATTACAGCTCAGTAATCTTTAATATTAAACTGCACATGTTTAGATTTCACTGCTTTTAAACAACTTTGTTTAAATAGGTCATAATGGCAGCCAGATAACTAAAAATACTTATGGAGTAGATCCTTAGCAGGTGTAAACTGAGATAGCCAAAGTGACTTCTACTGATTTTGGTTGCATTATGGCAATTTACACCAGCTGAGGATCTGCCCTTAAGTAGCTTTCCTTGGAACACTGTAAGTATGAGAACTCAGCGAAGGGGTAGAACTAACAGAACACACCACAGAAGCAAGCTTGAACATTGTAATTAACAAGCCGATCATTTTCCTTTATGACTGACATGTGACATCTGTGAAACATTTTCAAAAGCTTCAGATTTCGAAAGTGGTAGGAGATCTGATTTTTGGGGACACGTGTTCACATCCACACAAACACCTGATTAGATAATATAAAGAGGTTATGAAATAAGCAGAATAATTTGTTCCAGGCAGTTACTTGTATGTATGTATTATAAAAAGTATACGTGTGTTTGTGCATATGTTTATATTTATGGGATACAGCCAAATATTTTGAGTACATACTTGTAATATCTATTTTTTGTAGTTGTGAAATCTGCAGTCTGTTTTATTGCTGCTGTTTCTTCATTTTCTCTTCAACCCTCCAGCTGTTAATGCAAAAATATTAGATGAAAAATATTATATTAGGAAAAATATAGATTTAGAGTTTTGCTCTATTGTGATTCCTTCATGTTACCTGCCAAACATCAGGGGGAAAGGGCAGCTAGTTCATATGTCCTCGTTGTGATCTTAGTTTCCCTGTGCATGTTAATATGTAAAGAATCAATGTTTTGTATTTCTGAATTATTCTAGTTCCTCACCCGCAGAAGCAGTTAGCATATAACGCTTCAAAAGCTGGGGTCGTAAAATTAACACAGACGTTGGGAACCGAATGGATTGACAGGGGAGTAAGAGTCAATTGCATTTCCCCGTAAGTAAAATGTAGTTTCACTTTATAAAGTACAGAAAGAATTAAATGTTATAGGAAGTGTTCACTGCCCAAATTAAGAAAATCTGGGAAAACAAAGTTGCTAATCAGCAGGTGGATTGTATCCCCCCCCCGGTTTTTTTTTTTTTTTTGTCTTCTGCTAACAAAGATTTAATCATTGTAACCAAAGTGTTCTCCATGGCGGTGTATGTTCAGGGATTTGAGAAAAGGTTTTAACATTTGATAATAGGTTTTCCAATAACATGAAGGGTAGTTTTTAGCATTTTTCTTCCAGATGAAATATTTTCTTAGTTCTGTCCAAGCCTTCTGCGGTTAAAGAAAAGGCTTTTGACACTTAATAGACAATGCTTTCTTTTTTTTTTCTTTCTTTTTTCTTTTACTTCAGGCAAATATATAGGCACTCTAAAAGCCACATTGTAGTGCTGTAATTGAGACACCGTTCAGTTCTGGCAATTACAGAATACGTACCTGTAATTTTGTCAAAAATATTCATTACAAGTTACATTTTACCTAATTTTTGAAAGCTTAAATATGTATGGGGTTTTTTTTGGGTTATGTTGTTTGGTTGGGGTTTTTTTAATAGCATGTCTCTCTCTTGTTATTAAACAATTTTCAGTACAAATTTGTGCTGAGCAGAAACTAAAGTGGACGGTATTAATTGGAAGCAATCAAATTCCATAGACCACTGAAGTCAATCAGTAAGCAGAGCAAGATTTTAACCCAGAAGTTAAACTACCGGTAATAATGAAAATATGATGTACATGAAATTAAGAAAAACAAGTTAAATATTTTAATCCATAAAGTGGAGAAAACCATCACAGAGCTCAATTGCAAATATCTTTATTTTGATTATTGGTCTGGTCTCTACTTCTATATGCTGGCTCTGTTTATTATTAATTATTATTATTTATTGCTACTAATAATAATTGTTATTCCAGGCTTAGCTCAACTCAATCCACAGATTATTTAAATAACATCCTATTTCTGAACTGGGATTTACCCACACCAATACCACTGGCTCAACACTGGTGATACTGTATCTAGCTCTACTGATTCTAAGCTTCCAGGGCCAGGAGGGCTGAATGAAATTTGCAAAGCTGCAGCAAGAACTGGCAGGGCAGAGCTAGTGTTAACAATAGAGGTAGGAAGCAGAGAGGCTTTGAGCTGCAATGAATTAATTTTTATATACAGGTTGGAGCTCCTGGGGCCCACTAGAATCAGAAAATACTGGTCACATTTCAATATACCTTCTGGCTGAGAAATATATCAGTAGCCTTTATTAATATAGCTGGAATATTAGTGTTGCAGTCACCGTAATTGTGCTTGAAGAGACACTTAAGTTATAAGCCCCTGGTTTTCAGGTGTTTAAAACGTCCTGCAACAAATTACCCGTTGGGCTGAAATTTCTCCTGCTTGTTAAATATATTTAACTGATAACATTTTTGGAGAGAGGATAGTAAAACTTCATGTTAGCTGTGATTTGTCAGAGAAATGGTGAAAAGGTACACTGATGCTTTAAGAGAGAACTCCATTCAGAGGCTTTTCTTTTTCTACTCCTTAAACCAAATTGGGTTTAATTTGAATAATTCTTACTCATCCTAGACTTTGGTCCCATGCCTGTGAACTCTCTCTATGTGGGAATCCCTTTGTAATAAGGGAGGACTTTTGTTCATTGAAGGCTTGCCAGAACAGGTCCTCCATGCTCAGTAAGGAAAAGAGCTTTTGCTATACCTGATTAACCCTGGTTTAGACATACTAGTTATGAATATTTGATAATCACATATGGTCTGGCTGAAAGCCCACTCATAGAATCATAGAAGATGAGGGTTGAAAGGGACCTCAGGAGGGCCTCTAGTCCAACACCTGCTCAAAGCAGGACCAACCCCAACTAAATCAATAGGACTTTTTCCATTAAGTTCAATAGGGTTTGGATCAGGTTTATATTGCCCATGATTTTCCTGGGTTATTATTAACAATGTACAAAGGTAAGGAGCTCTCAATACATACATACTGGCACTTGCATGTCCTTAAAACACTCCCTGGTGAACTCAAATGCACCTTTGTTCATTTCAATGATTGGATATTCAAATTCACCTCTCTGTTGAATCATAGAATCATAGAATATTAGAGTTGGAAGGGACCTCAGGAGGTCATGTAAATGTGAACACACATTTCAGCCTCATACTGCACATTAAAATAAGGTTCTGGCCTATCCACCCTCAGGACCTCACAAGATCAGGCCCGGTTCCTTTCGGGGGCAATAGGCCCACTGATGCTGCTGAGTGCTTCGCTGGGTGGAAGAGTGAGGAACTGGCCCAGTGTCACAGGTTTACCTTAGTACTGAAGTGAACGTGCAGATAGTCTTTGTTATAGCATGTAACTATTTCAATAAAGGAACCCGTGGGGCTCCAGAAACGTGCACATAGGCCCCAGTTGAGCAAAGCACTTAAGCACGTGCTTTATTTTAAGCTGGCAAGTATTCCTATTCAATTCAGTGGGACTACTCGTGCTTACAATGAAGCAGTTGGGTCCCAATTCAGGAAAGCATTTAAGCACAAATTTGAGTCCTTCCTTCCTGATGTAAAGTGATGTTTACTGGAATGGGGAATATGATTATATACTTTGCTGAATCCTGGCTATATCAACGTACTTGTATCTCCACATATTCACATCTGACCACAAACATTCTTTCGACATGCAAACATTGGTTTGTTTGTTCTTTCCTTTCTTGGCAGCTTTCATCAACTCATTTTTTTTAAACGAGCCTATAAAACTTATGCATAGCAATGCATAAAATGGGATGGCAGAGATCTTAGCATAATTGTATTGAATTTATTAATTCTCTTGCTGATCAGGTAATCCCTGCCTCATGTTACAGTACAGCCTCACAGCCTCTTTCTTTCTGGGAGGGATATTGGGCGTGGGAGGAGTTGGAGAGAGAGAGCGAGAGAGAAGTTTATTCCTAGCTTCTAGACTCATGAGGCAAATTTTCTTTGGATCCAGCTCAGATCCCGAATAGCTAGTGCCAGTGTGCTAATCCACAGTAATGTTCAATATGCAGTGTAAAGAGCCGATCAGCCCCTTATGTTGCATGCCAGAATCTTATCACTCTATTAGATTTTATCAAGTGGTATTATTAACATAAGGCTTTATCCTGATACCATTGAAATCAGTGGCAAAATTCTTATGGTCACCAGTAGCTCTGGCCCAGACAGTACAAACTGAGAAGAAGAGGGAAAAAAAAAAAAAAAGCCTGCAATGAACTAACCCATCTTCTTCAAGAGCAGCACACTCGACATACAATGGCCAACAGCTGCTGAATTGTTCAGTTTCCGTGAGAATACAATATTTTGCATTGTTTGATTTATTTTGCAGCTGATTTGTTCATTATGTAAAGTTAAATGAATTATATGCTTATTTATTTTAATGCAAAGAGCTGTAGAAGGCATTGCAAGAGACCCTTTTCCTTTTTGGGGTGTCCTGTCTTTTGAGTGCTTGATTTTGCAAACTTTGCACTGCATTAATATTACCCCCGTGCTGCAAACTTCCATTCTGGTTTGATTTTAAATGGAGAAAGAGCAGCAGTCTGAAGCTCTTTGGTTTGGGCAGTTTGCACTGGTGCTTGAATTCTAAGTTCCTTGAACAGCAGCTATGGTCAAACCTTGGTTATCTGATCCCTAGTGAACCAAAATTCGGAGTCATCTGGGTGTCACATGTGTCCCCTGAAGTTCGATTTGAAGCCCCCATCCTGCAGAGCTAATGATTTGCATAGCAACACACTAGACAAGGGACTCCAGTAGGCCTGCAGAGCTTGATATAGGTGTAAGCCTGTGTTAATCAGTGTGCTAATCAGTGCTTTCACTGGGCTGCTCAGATAACACCCTCTGTTGTCTTTCCCCTGAAGACCTTGTCAGCTCCATCAATAGACTCTAACTGGCCTGAGTTTACAAAGCACACAGGTTCCACATGCAACTCCATGCACAGCTATTTGGCTTCCTTGACTACGAAGCTCTGCAGAATGTGTCAGCTCCTTGCTTTGCAACTAATGGGGTTGTGGAGATTCCAAGGTAATGCAATCTCTTGAGCCGGGACCCCATACAAGCATTATCTCTCCACAGTGTCTCGCACTCAGTCCAATCAGTGCTCTCTCCCTTCCGGGGGATTCTGCTGTCCCAGTTCTAGTCTCCTCCCACTGTGGCCACTGCAGTCCTGCCACCAGTCCTATGGTGATTGGGGGTGCAGAGGGGACCTCGGCCCACCCACTACTCTGGGTCCTGGCCCAGGGACTCTATGTGTGTGGTAGCCTTCCATGGCGGCCTTCCGCTGTGTCTCCCGCACTACTCCTCTGACGATTTCCCTGTGCCACTTCCCCGCAGCTCCAGTACCTTCTCTGCCCTTGCTTCAGGACCTTTGCCTCTGCTGAGTCACAGCAGCCAGCCACTGCCAGACCTTTCCCTTCAAGCTCCTGGGAAGCACTGTCCTTGCTCTGCAGCTCCCTTATGTACTGACCTTCTGGGCCCTGATTGGCTGTCACACAGCTCCTTCCTATTGGCTGCCTCTCATGCAGCCTTTCCAAGGGCCTTATTAACCCTTTCCTGGCCAGTGAGGGGCAGGCACCCCGTCGCAGATAGGTCTCTGGGGGAGGAAGGAGGCACCATGTGCAATGAGAGAGGGAATGAGCTACACTCAGCTCTCAGTGCTACACTAGAGACAGCTATAAGATGCCCAGCATGTAGAGTTGGACTGAAAGGAGAACAGGAGGTGGTGAAGCAAATCAAAATTGCTGCATGTGCCCCAGTTATGGAAGATCTACAAACCATTGCTAGAGGAGTACACACACACACACACACACACACACACACAAACAACCAGTGTGAGACTGCCGCACAGGAAAGAGCTAAGCACCACTATATCACCCAAAGGCGTCCCAATTAAGCAGCATTACTATTCCCATTAAGCAGCAGTCATTGCTGTTAAGTATCTTTGGATTTAACTGTAATTCCTCGAGAGAGGTCCCAATTAAGTGGATCTCCTGATTAAACATTTTCTGATTAAGTGGAGTGTACTTAACTGATTCAAATTAATAACTCATCTGAAAGAAATCAAGTTATACGGAGAGGGAAGGGTTTGTTTTTCCCTCCCTCATATGGGGATTGAACTCACACAACAATTCCAGTTAACTGATTTTGTTTTCACTGTCTCTCTCAAAGTGGAGATGTTTTAGGCAATTGTCCTTTGTTTTTTAATGTCTCAAATTGCCCTGTGTATCAACAATGGAATATTGCTGTTCCTGTCCAATGTTAAGGAACCAGTAGTTTGATAAAACATTGACATGCAACAGAAAGCACTGATAGGCTCAGCACGGCATACTAGATGAGGTAGGGAATTAATGCATTGGCACTTGTCTTTGCTGGAACTGGTTAGAAGCCAACTAAAATCTGCCTAAAAGGGTTCTGCAACATTAATTTGCCCAACTTGGCACAAGCCTTTCCCAGAAGATGTGTAGTATCAATGACATGCTTAATATTTATAGTATCATCAGTATGTGTATTTGCAACTTTAAATACAAAAAATTGTGTGCTACATCTTTTTCTATTTATAAAAATTGCTTGTAACATTTTCTTTAAAATCAGACCTTTTACTCTTAAAACAAAAGTAAAAGGACAGCTAAAGGCAATAGTTCAATTATTTATAGCTTGTGCTGATTATATTTAGTTTCCACGTTATTTCTTTGAAATCGGTTGAGGAATATATATTATTTTTCTTAATCTATATCATTTTTAATTAATATATTGGAGTGTTATATATTATAGGTAAAACAAAAACCTCATTTAAAAATCCTAGCTTTTGCTAGTTAGGATATCAAAATACTATAGATGCATGGAAACCTAGAACCTGGTCCTGCAAATCTTTGCCAATAGATATAGTGCTTGGTGTAAATCAGAAGTAACTTCAATGAATTCAGTGGATAATCACCAGTGTAAAACTGGTGTAAGCAAGAGGAGGATTAGGACCATCGCTTTCACTTCTGCAACTAAAACGGTGGTTTTTCTGCCCAGAAAACCAGTGCTAAATGGGTGGGAGGGAGACTGTGCTTAGGGATACATAAGTAGACTGTCTACAAAGTTATACTGGAATTTATTCTATTTTATTACTTTGTGAGAGCTCAGTCAATTTGCCCTTGCTCAGCATTTCTGAATGCTTATGGGGTTTACTGACAATTACAAGCAAAAATAATGCTGATATTTAAAGTGTGGCCAGTTTGCGGAAATGGAAATTTTGAGGAACAGTCTGAATTACTTCCACCTAGTAGCATAGTCAATAGACGATTTCAGACTTCATTTAAAACAAAAGGTAAATCACATACCCAGAATTCAGTGTGTCTCTAAAACCTATTTCCTTGGAAGTATAAATTGGGATGATGATGAAGTTTCAGAACAAAACAGTACTTTTATACTTTGTTCATTTCATATTTATCACTAGCTTGTTTGCTAATTTTCATTTGCAAGAGGCAATTCTTCCAGCTAACTGGGTGCCTCAATGGGCCACTGATTTCTTTGAAGTGACAGTCTGTAAATATGCATAAAAAAGAGATGCAATTAGCGTGTGTGTGGTTCAGTGCAGCCTGATTTCATTGGCAAGTTTACCCACAGTGTTGATAAGCTACATTATCTAGAAAATTGGCCGCTGAAAAACAGCACCTCTGATTGCCAGCAAAGGTTCCAGATAACAGGGTGCTGAAGAGAAATATAATTGAGGTTGAATATGTTAACCAAGGTGTCACATGCTCCTTAGAAGCGCTAATTTATCAGCATGTTGGAATTTTTATTAACATTTGGAATGCATTTCTACCACACTAATGAAGTGGAATTGGCAGTTCAGGTTTTAGTTATTGTCATTTCTGGGAAGTTAAATGTAATTTCTCGTTAGACACAGTTATGTAAATATATTTGTTCAGGGACTGAAAAAATTATACATTTCACAAAATACAAATATGCTGTTAAGGAGGAGCATGACAAATCAG
This sequence comes from Emydura macquarii macquarii, assembly GCF_026122565.2. Classification (NCBI taxonomy): domain Eukaryota; kingdom Metazoa; phylum Chordata; order Testudines; family Chelidae; genus Emydura; species Emydura macquarii. The sequence continues at coordinate 8,401,787 of NW_027130208.1, forward strand.
TCCTAGTTAGTCATAAAAACCAGCCAAATATTAGTGCTGTATTGTGCTTTCTATTTTCCACTCATTTTTAGTCTATTTGAGGGAAATGAACTTAGCAGAGTTTTAATATGTTTTGGAGTTGGCTCATTAATGTGAAACAATCAAGATTGGTCCATGTTTTGTAACTGGTCATGTTATTTATTTAATGGGGGTTTATCCTTGGCATATTTTGTTTTTTCCTCTTCCTGTCCTCTTTTCATTTTACAAGGAATGTAGTACTGTGGAAGGTGCTGCTGGATTTTGTTTTCCGCATTTTTGGCATATGGAAACTTTGGGCTGTTTTCAGTTTCCGAACTGTATGCAAACATGTCGTGTAACATTAGGCTGTGCGCCGATGAAAAAGAAATTGGTAAATGGAACACATTTTCAACATGCAGAGACAGACTGGTTGTGCTCATTTTGTTTCCACGACATGTTTGTTTTCTGTTGGAAAATGTAAATCGGGTGTTATGATAAGTAACCTGAGATAATGGGGCACCTATGTTAGCCAACGGTACAATCCATGAGTGCTCTTTAAGAGTAAACCGCTGAGTCGATTTAGCAACGGTAGGGGACAACCATGATTGAAGTTGGGTTTGGAACGCCTTAGCAAAGCTACACGATGTCTAATGTTGGGATCTTCACTTGTGTCATTTCATGGTTTTCGTTTCTAACTGGCATTTTGTATTCCCACCAGTACTTGTTTTACTGTTGTAAGTGCTACAGATGAAAAATGTAACGGTGTGTGTGGTATTTATAGGGGAATTGTAGACACGCCACTTATCCATTCGGAGGATCTGAAACCTCTAGTACAGCGCTGGTTAAGAGATATTCCTGCTGGGAAGCTGGCTCAAGTGACAGACCTGCAGGCGGCCGTAGTGTACCTGGCATCCGAAGCGTCAGATTACATAACAGGCCACAATTTGGTCATAGAGGGTGGTCAAAGCTTGTGGTAGAAAAGAACTGAGCACCTTTCTTCTTTGTAGTGCTTTCTAATGCATGAGCATAAGAGTGGTAAGCAGACAGGAAAGAATCCTCGTTCTCAATAGTCTGCAAGATAAGGGTCTTCAGATGCTTCCAGAGAATTCTGAGTTCCTCACAGGACTGGGTGAAAACATGTGTGTAAAAAGTAAAATAAAATAAAAATACATCTTTTTAAAAAGTTTGTGCATAAAACACTTCAGAAAACAGATAATGGAGTTAAATCAATGCCGATTTTAGCTCTTACAACATAAATGACCATCAAGAATAAAATTATTGCTTCCTTGTTTAATACCTTGTTTGAAGACCTATCTACTACTCATCTAGTCTAGAAATAATTTTGTAGGAGAGACGTTTGTAATCCTTTTTTTTCGCTAATTTTTTGATACTTCACACCTTGCATTCAAATCTCAGTGAAGTTGGTACATAAAAGAATATAGATATGTTTGGTACAGGTGAGGCCTCAGATGTTGTTTACTTTAACAGGGGAACATTTTTTTTTAAAGAAAACATTATTAGTTGGTCTGTGCTGAATGCTTTTCTTCAAATGTTTTTTCTTCAAGTTGTTTCAGTGACATCTGTGAATTGTTTTTAAAAACATAAAATGTTAAATGTGACATGGCAAAATAAATTAATTGCATTTGATCCTGAATGTTGCCATTTTATATTTACTGGTGTACTTAGGTTTTCAAGGTATTTTTTTACACACACATGCACGCATGCATAAGCGCACACACACACCAGCAAGAAAAGTACTGCATTTAATAGAGAATTATATTCATATGCATAAGTTAAGCACATGCATAACTGTTGGCACTCTTGGGCTCTTTTTTTTCTCCTTTGGTAAGCAAAGGCAAGCCAAAGTTTTACTTACACTTTTTTTTGTTTCTGCAAAATTTCTAAGAACTGCTAGTTCTCTGATGTGAATCAGTAATAATTTCAATGATCAATGCAGTTATATCAGTGGAAAAACCCGTGTGAGCAATAGAATCAGGCTCATTGTTTAGAGACAGTAAAGTACGGCACAATAATAATGACAGTATTCTGCATTTATATAGTCTCCCATCTGAGGACTTCTAAGCATCGCCTGTGTAACGAAAGAAAATTTATTTGCAAGAATTCACTTGCAAATCCTTGTCATTTGTTTTTCATTTGGCAGCCATATGTTACTGTAACATAAATAATTGTGGATGGATGTCATTACTTTTATTAATACTACAAGTCCCCATGTTGGCTACCCATTATTGTGGGGAATTGCTATAATTGTTTCAGACTTGACATTCACCATCATTCTGTTGGCTATGCATTTATTTCACTGATGTACTGTCATTGTACTAGATAAAGTGTAAGAAGATTCCTGTCTTCAGTAAGTTTTCTATGAGATCGTTGATACTTAATAAATATTTCATGTTTCATGTACAGTCATTTTTTTGGAGAGTGTTGTTAAGGCTACAACTTTTTGGCTTGGAAAACTCGCTTCGTGTGCATGATCTAATTTATTGACAATGCTCGGCAAACTCACAAGCTTATGGAAAGCTTAATTGTGGGAGAAATTGTCAAGCAAAACAATTAAGGACTTAAACATTTTATTATTTTTTCTGGGCTCGCAAACCCTTTTCTCTCTATGAGCTCCCACACTTGCGTCATTCTGTGTCATGTTCTGGAAGGGCTTGGTGAGATTCTCACATCTCTCTGGCTGGCTTTTTCATCCCAAGGTGCACACATTGGTGAACTCATCAGGAGAGATTCCAAGTGATCCTCGGGGGGCTTGTATTTCATGGCTTGGACCTCTGGTGAACAGCTTGTTACCGCTCCCACCTAAAGGGTAAAAGAGCAAACTTCAGCGAATTTGAAGCACAAAGCACCATTGCCACTGGTGTTCTAATTGAGCCCCTTGTCATCAGTCTCAGAAGACAGACCAAAGACTGAGTAAGCCGTGAAGACTGAACTAACCTTTCATGTCTAGAGATGGTCACTCCTGGTTAACACGGAAGCACTTTGGTAGATTATTATGGGAAGCTTGAATTTCAGCTGCCTTGGCTTTGTCCGTTCGGGGAAGCAGAGGTTTCAGAGCAAGGTGGATACTCTGGGACTTTTCACAAGCTACAAATTCACTTTAAAAACAAAACAAACCCAGACAACCAAAAAGAGAGACTGCATTTTTCAAAGTCCAAACTCTCTCTTATCTAATGAGCTCCAGCTGTTTAGATCTAGACACATTCTCCCTCCAGTCTGTTACTCTCCATGTTCTCCTTTTGAATGTGTGGGAAAGGGCAAGGAGGAGAGAGGTAGGACATTTAGCTGAATCTGTTTTGGAAGTCTGGATTTTGAGCCCTGTGGGACCTGAGAAGGCCCACTTGTGTAGCTTCTCCAGGGACCCATTCTAGACATCCCACTGAGGTGCATGTCTACCTTTCTCAGCTAGCTGTTAGTTCTGAAAGGCTGCCGACAGCTCTATAAGATCAATCAAAGGTGTTCTGGTTTGATTGGCTTATCAGTCTACGACTCAGCTTTATAGACTCCAATCAGTGGAGCTTGCTAGTCTCAACTTATTGCCTGGAAGGTGCTGCAACTCATTCTTGCCAAAGAAATGTCCTTTGTCCTTTTGTCCTCAGTAGCATGTGGCAACTGGGGTCTCTTATTTCAGGGGACCTAGCTTACATTATGATCATCACCAATTTTCAGATAGTTGTACAAAGGGTGTAAGATCTAGGGTTTTAATTGCCTTCAGGACAAATAGAAGGGAATTTTATATCATCTGGGTCTTTAGGTGATTAACTGGGCTCTTTAAGTAGAATTCTTCCTGCAGGTGTTCCCCCAGGATCTCCAATTTGTTTCCAGAGGACAATGGTCTATTATTGTGCCCTTTGAAAGAGACACTACTAAGACCTAGACCAGCTCAGAAGCTTGCCGTTGAGTGGGACACTAATGGTTGTACCCCAGAGCAATCCCTAGCCAGAGGTAGTTAGGAAAGTACCTTCTCATTGGGATTTTTTTTCCATTATAGAGGATTGGTTCAGTGGTAAATTGATGGTGAAAGTAGCAGAGTATTTGCATCCAGGTGCTATAAGCCTTATCAGCAGAGGTGGATGCATTCCCATTGTTTTGGATTTGCATGGAATCAGAGGTGGTGCAGGAATATTTTTTTGGGGGGGGATCCCCCACACAACACATAAGGGCCGGGCCCCTTAAACTGCTTGAAGTCCCTAAGCAATTGCTTAGTCTGTTTATGCCTAGCGCCGGCTCTGCATGGAATTCTCACATTGTCCGGAGCAAAGAATCTCATAGAAGAATAGGCACCACGGATGGAAACGTTTTTGGTACTCTCCTAGCCTGGTTGTCAGAACACCATGGGGCACTCTTATATGTAACCTGTTCATCTAGAGCTCCTGCATTAGGCTGTGTTCTGGCCTCGACTGATTTCTATAGTTTGCCTGTCCTGGTGGCAAGCTGTGTGGAAAAATTCCTGACAGGATATAGTCTTTTTCGTGGTCTCAGGAGTAACTTGGTAAGGGAGAAGATCCGTTTCTATTCAAGGACTGCATGAGGCTTGTGCAGCCATGCCTCTGCCCTTTTGTACCAATTTGGAAGATAAAGATTGGCATAGGAGCCAGCCTTTCCCCTGTGTCCCTACAGAGAGGCGAAAAATGGCTCCAGAAATTCTTAATAGGGAAGTGTACTGCTGAAACACCTTCAACACGGTCTGTCCCTTAAAGAGAAAGGATAATTTTGTGATTGAGGCAATTGATCGTGATCCAGGAGAACTTGGTTCTATGCCTTGTGCTCTCATACATTTTCTGCGTGGTGCTGGGCAAGTCACTTAAATCAAATTTCCGGGTGAAGTTCTTTTACGGCCTGTGGTATGCAGGAGGTGAGATCAAAGTGCTCAGTAACACTTTCTGGCTTCAAAATCTATGAATGTAGCCCAAGAGTTAGTGGCAAGCACATATTTTCTTTTGTAAGGGGGAAAAAAAGAAGCTCAAAATGGATGATAAGGAATCATTTTTTCCCTTTATTTTAGTAACAAAGGGGCAGAAGATAGGTGAGTTTTTGAAGGAAGATGCCCTTATCGTAAATACTAGTGAGCTTGCAAAACAAACATCTGCATCTCCAGTTAAAATGTTTATAAAATAAACCAATATTCTGCTCCCTCGGTGTTGGTGGTGGTAAGATTTAGTCTGAATTAATGTATTCCGTCAAAGCCAGATGGCGTTGTTCCTAATATTACCTCTAGGAGGAAACCTCAACCTATGTTGTGTCTGTACTAACTGGGTTTCCCATTTATCTATTCAACTTTTATATTGTATCTAAGTTAGTACTTTTGATATTTCTGAGGGTTTTTTTTTAAACATTTATGTAGAACACCACATAATTGCAGAAAAGATAATAGTCACATACCCTAGGGCTTGGTGTACACTTATGTTAAAAGTACAGCTTTTATTGGCAACTAAAGTAATAACCTTTCCATGTCAAATTGCTTTAAATTAAACTTAAAAAAAAAAAACACTGGCTGATACCCACACTTAGTAATTGTCAAACATTAGCATAATGTAGAATACTAAAGCTGCCTAAATCTTGGGTTTAAAAATAATTATTTACTTAGGTAAATTCTGTATTCAGAAGCATAATATTGGATTTAAAAAAAAACAAAACATTATCTCCTCAATGTGTGTGATAAAATTTAGACTTGAACTTGACATGAAGGTGGGACTGGATTTTATGCCGGCCTCTGAGAAAAGAGGGATTATTTCGCCTCAGCTCATCCATCCATCACTGGTCACATTTAAAGACTGTGTGAAAGTGACACCATAGATTGCTACCGGTGCCACAGGTGACCTTGTGCCAGTCTGATTTCTGAGTATACTGCTGCCCTGCAATGTGTGCATAATTTTCAGTAGATTTAGGATACCTGAGAGATGGGTGTCTGAAAATGGTGTGTGTGTGTGTGTGTGTGTGTGTGTGTGTGTGTGTGTGTGTGTGTGTGTGTGTGTGTGTGTGTGTGTGTGTATAATGCCAAGGGATTATGGCTCAGTACAGTGTTTCACACTGATGTATTTCAGCTCTTTACTTAAGCTGGGGTCTGGGGGCCATTTAAATGTTGTGTGTGGAGTAGGAGAGGAGACAGCATATTATCCTGTGCAGAAAACACCCACAATCCCTGTCCTGTGCCTTCCTGAAGCGGTAGGCCCTCTGACAGGGTTCTCCCACCTTCTGCATCAGCCAGGGGACTGGGCCAGAATGGCAGAAGGAAGGAATAAGATTCTGTCCTCTGCTTCTCCCTCATTTAGACTGTGTCCTTCCTTCTGCCCGAGGTTCTCTGCCTGCTTGCCTACAGTGATCGGTGCCGGTGCAGTTCTCCTGGAAACAGAATGGAGTCTCCCATTTGGGGACAGTCCAGTGGCCAGTGCAGTATGTTACCACAGGAAAGCATCGGACCCAGCCCAAGCAGTCCGTTTTCAGCCCGGTGTAGGGGCTAGAGGTGCTGCAGTGAACTGTCTGCTCTTGAGAGGAAGGGCCTCCTGTTGCTCTGAAGTAGGGGATGTCATTTTAGATTTGGTATTGGTGAGTAGTGAGGCCCGCATAGAAGAGCTGGTTGTAGGGTACAACCTCGGTTCGAGCGACCATCAGCTAATTCAGTTTAAACTAAATGGAAGGATAAAGAAAAATACATCTGTGACCAGGGTCTTTAACTTCAAAAAGGCTAACTTAAAAAAATTAAGGGAATTAGTTGCGGAAGTGGACTGGACTGAAGAACTCATGGATCTAAAGGTGGAGGAGGCTTGGAATTACTTCAAGTCAAAGTTGCAGGAACTATCTGAAGCCTGCATCCCAAGGAAGGGGAAAAAAACATAGGAAAGGGTTATAGACCAAGCTGGATGAGCAAGCATCTCAGACAGGTGATTAAGAGAAAGCAGAAAGCCTACAAGGAGTGGAAGATGGGAGGGATCAGCAAGGAAAGCTACCTCTTGGAGGTCAGAACATGTAGGGATAAAGTGAGAGAGGCCAAAAAGCCAGGTAGAGTTGAACCTTGCAAAGGGCATTAAAACCAATAGTAAAAGGTTCTATAGCCATATAAATAGGCAGAAAACCGAGAAAGAAGACATGGGACCACTAAGCACTGAGGATGGGGTGGAGGTTAAGAATAATCTTGACATGGCCTGTTAGTTTGACCTCAGTAGTATGCAAAGTCTTGGAAAAAATTTTGAAAGAGAAAGTAATTAAGGACATTGAGGTTAATGGTAATTGGGATAAAATACAACATGGTTTTACAAAAGGTAGATCATGCCAGACCAACCTGATCTCCTATTTTGAGAAGATAACAGATTTTTTAGACAAAGGGAATTCAGTGAATCTAATTTACCTAGATTTCAGTAAGGCATTTGATACAGTTCCACATGGGGAATTATTAGTTAAATTGGAAAAGATGGGGATCAATATGAAAATTGAAAGGTGGATAAGGAACTGGTTAAAGGGGAGACTACAACGGGTCATACTGAAAGGTGAACTGTCATCCTGGAGGGAGGTTACTAGTGGAGTTCCTCAGGGATCGGTCCTGGGTCCCGTCTTATTTAACCTTTTTATTATTGACCTTGGCACAAAAAGTGGGAATGTGCTAATAAAGTTTGCGGATGACATGAAGTTGGGAGGTATTGCCAATACAGAGAAGGATCAGGATATCATACAGGAAGATCTGGATGACAATGTAAACAGAAGTAATAGAAATAGGATGAAATTTAATTGTGAAAAGTACAAGGTCATGCATTTAGGTACGACTAATAAAATGAATTTTTGCTATAACCTGGTGATGCATCTGTTGGAAGTCACAGAGGAGGAGAAGGACCTGGGCATATTGGTTGATTACCAATGACACCATAGTCAATTGATGACTATGAGCCACCAATGTGATGTGGCTGTGAAAAAAGCTAATGCAGTCCTTGGATGCATCAGATGAGGTATTTCCAGTAGAGGGAGGGAGGTGTTGTTGGTGAGACCTCATCTGGAATACTGTGTGCAGTTCTGGTTCCCCATGTTTAAGAGAGATGAATTCAAACTGGAACAGGTGCAGAGAAGGGCTACTAGAATGATCTGGGGAATGGAAAACCTGCCTTATGAGAGGAGACTCAAAGAGCTTGGCTTGTTTAGCCTAACATAAAGAAGGTTGAGGGGATATATGATTGCTCTCTATAAATACATCGGAGGGATAAATACCAGGGAGGGAGAGGAATTATTTAAGTTCAGCGCCAATGTGGACACAAGAACTAATCCAGAGGGGTAGCCGTGTTAGTCTGCATACAGCAAAAACAACGAGAGCAAAAACACACGGAGCATCTCTAGGGAAACAGCAACACTGTGGGCCTAATTCATCTCCCACGTGCACCATGCAGCACCATTGATGGTAAGGCTAGGGCAGCATGTGGCCTACTCTCTTCATGTGCCCTCATATACCTTCCACGAACCACACACTAGCCTAAGTATAACAGTGTGATGTAGGAATGGTAAGTGAGGGAAGAATCTGGTCCATAGTGTGGTAGGAGGGGAGAGTACAAGGCATCTCTTCCCTTCTCTTTCTCACCGATGTAGGCGTCAGACTTAACCCAGGGAGCTCAAGTGACATTTGAGGCTAATGCAAGTCTCTTGTTCCACCACTTCTGTGTGCTAGCCTTAAGGATACAATCCAGCCCTACATCTGCAAATAGTCTCTGACATGCTCTAACTGGTCCTTTCTCAGGCACCATGGAGTTCTGGCTCCATGTACGGGCTCTGTCTCTAGGGAGGCTCATTAATTCTGAGAATACATATCGTTTGCTTGACAGACTGTAAAAGCATTCTGAGGAGCTATTAAACATGTACATCACTATTTTCTCCCTTAAATAAAACACACACAAATTGGATTTTGACCCAAAAGGCTATTCTAGGTCCCGAAGAAATTCAGATATGCCCTGACGTATATATTATGGCATAAATGATACATTAATGTGAAAGAGAGACTAAACATTTGGAACCGTTCCAATGATTAAGGGCTGTAATTAAAATCCTGGCTATAACTATGCCTTTGGTAAATAGCAATATGACAGGTGCTACTCCATTTCATTGTAAATCTCTCGAGATAATAGCTTGATTTGTCTGGTCATTTCCCTTTCCACCACGTCACTCATCTAACTCTGATGTCCCAATCCCATCACTCAGAAATGGTACGTAGACTTACTCTAGCATTTGCCTGCCAACTTTGAAGGAATAAGTGACTTTTGGTGCCCCAGTTCTACAACACAGCTGTTCCCCACCCTACTGAGTGCTTTGTAATGGCTGATTTAGGTGTGGGACTGCCTTAAATTTCCTGTTTATTTTCAGACTCTGGGTAAAGCTAACAACCCCCAAGCTGATAGCCACATTACTGGAGGAGATCCAAAGCCGGAAAATTTGTAAGGTTTCAGTTTCCATTTTTCTTGATTAAAAAACTGGAAATTTCTGCCAAAATGAAATTTTTTGCAAAAATATTTTTGTTCAAAAAGCCATTTTTCTTTAAAAAAAAAAAAATATATATATATATATATATATATATATATATATATTTTTGATGAAAATGTTGACCAGTTCCATTCAACGGTTGTTACTAGGGTAACAGCTGTGAAAATAGAGGAACTGGAGAAAGGGTGATGGATCCTGACTGAATTCTTCCCCTTGGTTAATGAAGTGTCAATCTTTGAAGCTTTGCATTGTTTCCGTGACAGATGAGATATTGATACAAGCGGATAAATATTTCAATGTAGGTACTGAAGATGATTTATTTCTCCATAACATATTGATCACGTTGTTTTAGCTGGGAATCAAATGGTGCTTTCCACAGAGTCAGTGAACAACTTAATGGAGTTACAAGAAGGAAGGTTGTTGTGCAGCTATTTCCTCAGATGCTGATCTCTGGACACACAGTATTTTGTATAAAACCCGAAGATGCATTTCCAGCATAAAAATGGCATTTTCTGTCTGTCTGGATATCTAGGCCTATATCTCCTGTTCATCACCATGTCTAATAAATTAGATAGATTTGTGTTGTACTGGCCATCCTCTTATCAGAGTTTGAGGAATGGGATCAGTTATCCCTTGCATTTAAAAATGAACAGTGGCTTCACTCCTTCCAGAAACTTCTGGGATCTGACGTAAACTGTCCTTTAGGAACAAAAACAGAGGGCCTACTTGGGCACGAATCCGACACCCAAGAAAATGGAAAACTATAAGGTTATGTCTTACATTGCAGGTGGGAATGTCCTTCCTCGACCAGGTAGGCAGATTCAAGCTAGTGAGCTAGCACACTAAAAATAGTAGTGGTGATGTTGTGACAGGGGAGGCTCGTAGGGTTAGCCACCCAAAGCCAAAACCCACCTGACCTCTTGGATCCGAGGTCTGGTGGCTAGCCTGAGTGGCCAGCCATGGCACAAGTCCATGCTGCTATTTTCAGTGTGCTAGCGTGAGTGGAGCTAGCCCAAGTCTGTCTACCTGTTCTGGGAGGCACGCTCCCAAATGTTGTGGGTTAAGGTTTTCAAACTGAGTTTGAAATTAGAGCTGAGCAAAATTTTTCTGCTGAAACTTCTTTTCAGGCATTCACGTCAGTCTTGCTGAGTTGCTCATGTCAGAAGAAAAGTCACGAAAGTTGAAACATTCCATTTTGACCTTTTGAAAGGAAACTTTTTGACTTATCGAGTCGAAATGATTTTTATTTCAAAATCTCCTTCACTTTTATTCATTTAAAAAAATAAACAGTTTTTAAAAGATGCTCAAAATCAAAATGAAACATTTTGTTTCAGGTCAAATGCAACATTTAGTTTTTGTTTTGGGAGGTTTGGGAGTTTTGTAAAGGTTTTTGGAGGTAGTTGGGGGGGAATGAGTGGGCTTTTTTTAAAAAACCTGACACAGATTTATTTTATTTTTTTACTTTTTGGTTTAACACATTTTTTTTTAATTATTATTTTACATTGACACCAAATGAATTTTTTTTCTGATTCTTCAGAACTGCCACTGACCTGAAAAACCTGTTGTTGGCATGGTTTTATTTGGAGTGCATTACCTTGTTGTAGAGAAGAGCCCCAAAAGATAGTGGTAAATATTCCTAGTTGAATGTTATGTAAATAGGATGTGAACATGTGTAATTGGGTGCCTCTGTTCTCTAAAAGAGTGTGTTCCTCAATGACTGGTCTGTGAACCAGCGCCAGTCCCTGAGGTCTCCCTGACACAGTTTAGGAAGGCAGCAAGCTAGTCCGTGGTATCAAAAAGGTTGAGAAACAGTCTAGTACACTCTTTGAAAACAGAATATATTCTGCAGGATATTATCCTGGTGCATACAAACTCATGCCCCATGTGGAACCAGGCCACGGTATGACACTAAGTAAGGTAACGGTTGTCAGCCTAATATCAACTGTTTGTTTGTGCCACAAGTGAACTGCCCAAATTAAGACACAATTCATATACATCGAAGGTTCCAAATGGATCTGGAACTACCTGGAGAGCTAGAAAGGAAGAGGTTGCAAAATGAGAAACATGTTTAATGCAAAGCAATTTGTGTTAGCATCTCTCATAGAAATTGTATCCCAAAATACAACAAGTCTATACAGAAACAAACAAAAAAAAATAACCACGTTATAGATTAAGGGCCAATGCCTTGTGCACTTGAAATTCACCCACTGATTTCAGTGGGCCCAGGATTTAGTTCTTATGATAGTTACTAAGGCCTCGTCTACACTAGAAAGTTTTGTCAACGCAAGTGACAGTGATGATCAAAAAGCACTGTGATTACAATGCTTGTGCCTGTCCACCCACCATTACTTGTGTCACCAAAGCGTGTCCGCAGTTGATGCTCCGGCATCGACAGCGAGAGCAGTGCATTGTGGGCGGCTATCCCACAGTGCAACTCACCACCTTGCACCACTAGGAGTTGTGGGAAGGCGGAGAGGATCTAAGTGCACCATGGGTGTGGGCTCACCGTCCCATGATGCAGTGATTTCTGTCCCAACGTCCCATGGGTTTCCAACTGCGTTTCACGGCATTTTTCAAGGGCCCCAGCTTCCTGCGCATCTGCCATCTCTATCTGAAAGGATGGATCCTGCGCTACTCTCCACTGTTGCTGTCAGCGCTTTGAACACAGCACGGATGGTTGCGCAATGTATCACGAGCACCGAATCAGAACTGGAATCCGAGGCGCCTGACCTGCTGTGCTGTGCAAACAAACGATGCCAGATTACTGCTTGCATTCACAGAGCACCCGCATGCGGTGAACCGCTGCTTTTGGGCACGGGAGACAAGCACAGAGCGGTGGGATCACATCCTTATGCAGGGTTGGGATGACGAGCAGTGGCTGCAGAACTTTCGAATGCAGAAAGCCACCTTCCTGGGAACTCTGTGCGGAGCTGGCCCCTGTCCTGCAGCGCAAGGACACCAGAATGCGAGCTGCCCTCTTGGTGGAGAAGCATGTGGCGATTGCCGTGTGGAAGCCGGCAACTCCAGACTGCTACCGGTCGGTCACTGATCAGTTTGGAGTCGTGAAGTCCACCGTTGGAGCTGGGTTATCGCAAATGTGCGGGGCCGTTAATCGCATTCCGCTACAAAGAACTGTGAGTCTTGGAAATGTGTGTGAAATAGTGGATGATTTCGCAGTGAGGGGATTCCCTAACTGTGGTGAGGCGATAGATGGCACGCATATCCCAATTTTGGCCATCTTGCATTGGAGTACATCAATAGAAAGGGGTACTTCTCTATGGTACTGCAGGCGCTTGTGGATCACTGTCGGCGTTTCACTGACATCAGCGCGGGTTGGTCAGGGGAGGTGCATGACGCATGCATCTTCGGGAACACTGGCCTGTACAGAAAGCTGCAAGCAGGGACTTTCTTTCCAGATCAAAAGATTCCAATGGGGGATATTGAAGTGCCCATAGTGATCCTGGGAGACCCAGCCTACCCCTTACTGCCATGGCTCATGAATCCTTATATGGGCAACCTGGATATCAGCAAGGAGTGCTTCAATAACAGGCTGAGCAAGTGCTGAATGACTGTTCACCTGCTGGGGCAAAACCTTTCTAGTTGTCGTCTTTGGGTGGAGGGGAGGGATTGGTGGCAGGAAACCTCTTCATTCTCTTTTGCCTTCCTTCTTTCTGTTTGTCCTCTTCCTACTTTCTCCCACTTCATTGCCCTTTCTCCTTTTCCCCCTACAGAACAGCTGGGCCACTCTTCTCTGTGTACTAGAGGGATCCCTGGGGGAGCAGCCATTCTGGCTTGGTTGAGCCATGCCACCTTCGGAGAGATACTGGAGGAGCTGAAGCTTTGGCATTTATTTTGAAGATGGTATCTTCTGAATGCTCTAGGGTTTGGGGCACAATGTATTAGAGATATTTGCTTGGATGGGCACCCCCTTTCCCGAAGTTGGAGCACTGGAGAGCATGGGGTGGGGGTACAGAATACCGGACTTTTTCTTGTGGCTAGCTGCATGCTTTGTTGTCCTGTTGAACCAGCCTTTAGAAGACGTCCACCTTAAATGCCATTACAGAGTTGTGTTCGAAAGGACTTATTCCCCTGGCATGTGTTCTATACCCCTCTGTGCCTCAGTTTTAGGATAACAACAGATGCTCTTTTACATCATGGAATTGCTCTAAAAACGCCTGGTAAAACTGGTTCACGGGTTTCCATGCAAACATTTTGTCTGGTTTCAGTGCATGTGGGTTTGCACTATGGGAGCATTTGAAAACTCACAGTGAAATCACCTGCATTTCACCTGCATTTTTGTACTGAAAACAGGTGGACCTGAAATTTAGATGGCGTCAGTGAAAATCCTTTGTGTGTCCAAGTTTGCTTTAAACTGAACCCAAATTCACGTCAAAGATTAATTAACTAAGAAGGTTTATCAAAGAATCTTTCAGAAGGTTCCTGGTCTGACTTTTCCAAAAGAACCCACCCAACAGACAGGTTTTGCATTGTTTCAGCTTTTGACTAGTCAGGCGGGACAAAGAAATGATCAAATATATGATAAACTAGCTGCACTTTTTCTTTAGCAACTAGGTCCATGTGTACTATGACATAGAACATTTTGATGTTACTCTCCCTGCATTTCAGTAATTCGCCTGAGCAGTGTGTCAAGATTCTTCCCACGTGAAAGATGAATGCATGATGAATTGGACAGACAGACTCCCATGTGAAAGAATGCACAGAACTTTCTTATGCACAAAGCATTTTTAGCAAATTGGGACCCCATCTCAATCCCAATGTAACTTGATGACATTTCAACCTTAGGAGTGAACAAGAATGCAACAGCACATTTTAGCTATTTGTATGTCAGAACATCAAAAGTTATGATTAAAGGTGTCAGTGAAAACGGGAAGCTATATTCCTCAGCCCAGGTCAGTTCTTCTCAAGTGTCTTCTTTGTCTTTTCCTTGGAGGTTAGATATGTGCTTCTCTTTTCCTAGAAGACTCATATCAAAATATTTGAACATATAGCAAACCCTGAGTACTTGAGTACTTGTGTATCGAATTCTTGCCGTCTGATCAAAGCTGACCTTCTCTACCCATTCTCCAGGTGTTTGGCTATATTGGTTAAGTCACGGCCGGTCATGCCATATGTTATTGTAAGTGTAAAGAATTGTCACTTCAGAGGACAACTCCATTTACTGTTTGCAGCATAAATGCTGAAGTGTGCATGGGCTTTGTAAATGAACCAACAATGTCGAGATCTGTTTAGTGAAAATAATACGAGGTGGTTTCGAAATTTCCAAAACGTCTAGGGTAAATTCAGCTAATTTTCAGGGGGTTACTCTTTTTTTGGGGTCTGTTTTTTATAAGCTCACAGAGCAAAAACACCATGTATTTAATTACCAAGCCCAGTCTGTTGTGGAAGAACAATAAGAATTGGCTAGTCTGCTGTGAGGTATCACCTCCAAAGAATTGCTACATATTCTGGCCCAGTTCTACTGCTCCTGGTACTTATGCAATGCCTGATCAAACTGCTACCTGAGAAACTTCACAAAAGCAACACACAAGAGAAATAGCCTCATTCTGCCAGGTATTTGGGTTCCCCGCAGCTCTGGAAGAGCATCGATTCCGTGTATGTATCCAACGCCCCAAATGCTTCCTGAAGCAACCACTCTTTTCCAAAACAAAGGACTTGTTGCACAAAGTAAGCTGCATGACGTAAATGGGAACTGGTCTCCATTGGTGGCAGTGGTTGATGGGCGATACCTAACCTACATAATGTAGCTTGCGTATCTCCTATCGACCTACTTATGTTGACATACCACGGCATCTTCATGGTGTTGCATTGATGGGACATGCCCTCTGGTCAATGCAGCCTTATTCCTTCTTGGGAGGTGGACCAATGGCGTTGAACAGAGAGCTTTATGACCCGCTCAATTGATCTGGCTGCATTGATTGCTGCGGAGTCCGCAGTGTAGACAAGCCCTGAGACACACAACATCACAAAACGCCAAAGCCGTCCCTGGGGTACAGCGAATTGGGGCAACTGTCCCAGGTCCCGCGCTTCGTGCTGGGACTGGCTGGGAGGCAGGCAGCTGCAGCGTGCCTCCCGCCTGCGTGCTGGGATGATTTGCCCTCTCTCCCCACCCTCCCGCCCCGGACCACCTTGCAAAACACTATGCCATGCTGATGGTAGCAATTCTTCCCTCTGTCCCGTGTAGGAAAGGTTGCATTGGAGGCCTACCCAAGGATCTGCAGGCCTGGTTCTTACTTATATTATGTCCCTTTTACACTGCTCTGGCAATGGAAAGATCTTTAAAATGGGCGGTCCCTTTTCACTGCTGGAGTGGTGTAAAGGAGGCCTACTGGTACTCAGAATCAGGCCCTGTGACTGCATTGCACCAGCAGAGCAAATAATGAACTCCAAACTTAAGGCCGGATCATGCCCATGATGACCCTAGTTGGTTGTCCAAGGGAGATGGGTACAGAAGGAACCACACACTATCCTCCTCCATAGGCTGGGTCCTTCTACTCAGGGAGCCCGATGACACTGCAAGGACCCTGTGTAAAGAAGGCAAGCTCATGGCTCCTTCAGTAGACTTCTGCTCATGTTTTAATGGCTGTTTTCCTTGGGAGCACAGTGCCGCAGCCCCTCTGCCCTGCGTCTAAAGTAAGGCTCCGGCTATTATTGTAATACTGATTCATAAGCACTAAACGCCTATAGGCATCGAGTTGTGTTTAATTTGGCATTAGACTAAACATGATAAAGAAGTTGTTTCCTATAATATATGGATTTAACTTTACATAGCAGGTGGTAAATGTTCCAACAAATACATATATTTCAAATCTGTAAGTGCCTAAATATTTATATATTTAGTCAAATAAAGGCTGAAGACTCCTGCTGCTTCGGGGGAAGATCATGTTAGGGAAACAGGTTGAAAGGAAACTGCGAATCAAAATTGCAAATCTCCTTTCAGAGCTGATTGGGTTCAGTAGAGGACAATATTCCTGGTAAGGCTAGAACACAGCAATCTGTTTATTCTAAACGTAAGTACAAAGTGGAACGGTTTTTGAGATGACTGACTGTATAGGAAACTGATTTACAAGTATGAAGGCAAGTCATTTACATGATTTGGAGAGCTGAACCCTAGTCTTCCATATCCCAGGTAAGTGCCCTAACCACAGGCTATTATAGAGTAGGGGTCTCTCGGCCCGAAACTCCATTCCATCCTGAGCCTGAGAAACATTCCCAACAAAAGTTTCCACAAAAAGTTTTGGTTTTGGTGAAGCACCAATTTCTGATTGGAAAAAACATATTGTAAAAAAAATTCTCAACCAGTTCTATCGAATATCCCTTCCAAAATGTATTGCTATTACTTATGATACCCTGGATATTCCCGAGATCTATATAAATATCCAGTTCCTTTTTGAATTTTCATAAGTTCTTGGCCTCAATGACTTTCTGCAATTGTAAGTGCCATAGCTTACTCATAAGTGTGAAAAAATATTAACCTTTATTGGTTTTGAATTACCCAACTTTTAATTTCACTGATTGTCCCATTGTTCTTGTATTCTGAGACACAAAAAACAGAAGTTTTTTCTACTTTCTGAAGACCATTTATTATTTCCTATATTTTTTTAGCAATGTCTTGTCTCAGGTTTTCCAGGCCCTTGATCATTCCCGTCAGTCTTCTGTGAACTCCAGGTAGCTGCTTCCTCATTCTAGTTTGATTTATTCTTGAATACTAGTTTGTGTTCCAGAGTTAGAATCCATATATCCTGGAGGAAATCAAGAAATTCGGATAGCGAGAGAATTAACACATTATATGGGCATCTGCTATTCTCCAAGTTTTGTGCTTGCTTGTCCTAAATTCTATGTGTGAATTTTGGATGCAGAACATCAGAGTTCTGTGGCTCCTTATTAGTGTAATGCAAATCCACGCTTTCCAAGGGGATGGAAATCAGGACCATGATGCCCCGTTACCTTGGTGGCAATCTTTCAGACAGTGTTGCATGTTTCTGCCACAAGTAAATTGCTAACTGAAAACAACAGATTACCTGTGGAGCGTCTTGATGGAAAAAGTACTGCTAAGACTGGGGAGGAGGGCGGAAATTTGTATAAAGCTTTTCCGTAGAGCCAAGGGAAATGCCTTTTGGTAAATCAGATGCAAAGGACACGGGCAATCTCAGTGTTGGGGAACTATTTGTAACAAGCCACAGCAAGACTTTCAAATGAATTGCATTGCCTAGGCTGTGCCAAGAATTAGAAAGAGACCCACTGGATTAATGTCAGGAAATAAATGAGTACTTCGCTGCATTCACTAATGCATGCTGGCAACTAAGGGCTTTGCATGGATTCACATTGCTCGCTATGAGCTGCTAATATAATTCAGTTCACTTTTTTAACTACAAAGAAAAAAATACAGCTATAAAGAATTAGACAAAAGATTGGCAAAAGCAGTATCCCTCAAAGGCAAGAAGAAGGAAAGCTTTAATTAGTGAATAGAGCTGAGCAAATTATTGACTGTGAAATTATATTACTGGATGAATTTCACATTGAGGTGTTCAGCATAAATATCGAGGCTTGGCTATAGGAGGGAATTTCTCTCTAAAATTTCCCACCATTACTAACACACGTTCAACTCCACAGATGTGGGGATCAGAAAAGTACAGGGGTACTGGCCACCTCCTAATATTTTAGGCCCAGATCATTTAACATAGGCTTAAATCTATCATTCAGGAGTGCATTTAAACCCGTGCTTTAGGTC